>NC_092717.1:7918965-9118965 GCF_047496885.1 Scyliorhinus torazame
CGTGGTGGGTCGCATGGTCTCCAGTTGCCCTCTTGCTCACTGCCTTCACTCTATTGGCCATACATTGTATGAATGTAGGTGTTTTTGGGTCAGTGGGTCATTTAGGAGTCTGGTAACAGTGGTATTTTCAGACTTTTGTATCTCCTGCCCGATGGAAGAAGTTAGAAGAGTAAATACCCCGGGTGGGAGGGGTCTTTGATTATGCTGCCCGCTTTCCCCAGGCAGTGGGAGGTGAAGGCGGAGTCAATGGATGGGAGGCAGGTTTGTGTGATGGACTGGGCGGTGTTCACGACTCTGTCGTTTCTTACGGTCTTGGGCTGAGCAGTTGCCATACCAGGCTGTGAAGCAGCCCGATAGGATGCTTTCTATGGTGCATCTGTAAAAGTTGGTAAGAGTCATGCCATATTTCCTTAGTTTCCTGAGGAAGTATAGGCACTGGTCGTAGCATCGCCGTGGGTGGACCAGGACAGATTTTTGGTGATGTGCACCCCTAGGAGTTTGAAGCTGTCAACCATCTCCACCTCGGCCCCGTTGATGCTGACAGGGGGTGTGTACAGTATTTTGCTTCCTGAACTCAATGACCAGCTCCTTAGTTCTGCCGACATTGAGGGAGAGATTGTTGTCGTTACACCACTCCACTAGGTTCTCTATCTCCCTCCTGTATTCGGACTTGTCGTTATTCGACCCACTGCGGTCGTGTATTCAGCAAACTTGTAGATGGAGTTGGAGCCAAGTTTTGCAGTCCTGTGTGTACAGGGAGTTTGGCCTCTTCAGAATTCCCGATTTCTCCTGCTGTGTCTTTAACTCCAGAATTCTCTCTGTGTCTCTCTCTTCCCTTAAACCGTTCCTTAACCTCCCCCTTAGGCCCAGCATTTGATCACCTGCCCTAGTAACTCTTTACTTAGCTCAATGTTACTTTCTGGTTGATAATGGGTGAAGCACCTTGGGGATGCTTTGCAAGGGTAAAGGTGTTATGAAAGTTGTTGTCGTCAGTATACTGATCACCGTGCCCCGATCTCAGAAAATAAACACCCATCACCACTCGAACCTTGTTGCAATTTGAGAGCAAAAAGAAAACACCCAAGGCTTATTTTTGCATTTCATTCCCAGCCATATTCTACACCATGTTAATCTTCAGGGGGCAAGTGGAAACAGGTTGGCCTTTATTCAGCCAGGAAGGAGGCCTGTCGAACACAAAGATGTGTTGGCAGAGCAGATTGCCCGAAGGTGGATTCGAGAGTGACTCGGTTTTAAACACCAGCGAATCCGGACAGTCCAATCTCAATGAAGTCGGCATTCAAACTCATTTCGGGTCGCTCGGCAACAAGTGACAATCTGACGCTTCCCTCTCTCGGCAAAGAGATTTTAGTGGTCACTCTGGGAGGTGTGTGTGAGGGGTGACTAGAGGCAGACGTGAATGGTCTTGTAACAAAGACAGTGACAACAGTTGTGATATGATGTGCACGTACCTTTAAATGAGTGTCTCCTTAAACCGCTGTTAATCATCACCAACCCGACACGATATGATGTGGTAGTCCCATGACTTATAGTCAGTCTATCAGCAGCAGGATTGGGAGTAAGATGAATTGATAATAGTCTCCCAGTTAACTCGATCTGTGTGTAGTCTTATCTTTCTGCTTGTTTCCTGAACTTTATCAATGGATGAAATGAAATGAGAATTGCTGATTGTCACGAGTAGGCTTCAATGAAGTTACTGTGAAAAGCCCCTAGTCTCCACATTCCGGCGCCTGTTCGGGGAGGCTGGTACGGGAAATGATCGATATGTTTATGTTGAGTGGTATATGTAACAGTGATAAACTATTCTGATGTTAGATTTCATGGGCAATGGAATCAATCACAAAGAAACATTATTTCCACTTAAAATTTGTGAATCACTGTCAGCTTAAGGCCTGTTAAGCCATTATGTTCACCATTATGTTCACCATTATGTTCACCATTATGGACGGTGGTTCATCTGCAACTTTCCAGATCTTTGTCTCCCTCATGACTCTTGCTGGTTATTTTAGGATTTATAGCTTCCTTGAAGGATACTGCATGCCGCCGATTTCGCTCAGACAACACTCTCCTTTTGTTAGAGGGCCCTGTGAGGTCAGAATCCTTGGGCAGTGCAGAACAAGCAGAATCTGCCCTCGCCCCTCCAGGTGTAATCCTCCTCAACTGCTGCCAACAGCTCCTGCCCCCTCTCACCTGTGCACTGTGCCGTACTACCTTTAGCTCGACCAGCTTTTCCAGGACCCGGTCCCTGTGCACAGGTCTGTGGATTTGGTTTAAAAATGCAGCAGGTGTAAAAAAACATTTGCAAGGATGATATCGATTGGGAGGTATTGATAGGAATTCTCCAGCTGGTTGCTGGCGGTGGGATTCTCTGATCCCGTCGGCAGTGCAACCCCCCACCTGCAGAATTCCCGACAGCGTGAGGCGGCTGCAATGGGAAATCCGATAACAGGGGGCAGGTGTAGGGAATCCCGCTGCCAGTGGACGGCGCATCATCGAGTAACACAGGCTGGCGGAACGGAAAATCAGCTACTCGGAAAGATCGAACGAACGGGGATCCTTCCTCTAGAAAAGAAAGGTCTGTGGGGGTAACTTGATAGAGGCTTTTGAAAAATGCTGAAAGGTTTTGATAGGGTAGCCATAGAGGAGATGTTTCCACTTGGTGGGCAGGAGGGGAAACCAGGACTAGGAGACCATAAATACAAGATAGTGAATAATAAATCCAATAGAGAATTCAGTTAAACTTCCTTACCCAGAGAGTGGTGATAGTGTGGAAGCACCTTCCAAACCCACGGGCAGCACGGTAACACAAGTGAATGAAAAATGAAATGAAAATCGCTTATTGTCACAAGTAGGCTTCAAATGAAGTTACTGTGAAAAGCCCCTAGTCGCCACATTCCGGCGCCTGTTCGGGGAGGCTGGTACGGGCATTGAACCGTGCTGCTGGCCTGCCTTGGTCTGCTTTCAAAGCCAGCGATTTAGCCCTCTGCTAAACCAGCAAGTGGCTAGCACTGTGACTTCACAGCGCCAGGGTCCCAGGTTCGATTCCCCGCTGGGTCACTGCCCGTGGGTTTCCTCTGGGTGCTCCGGTTTCCTCCCACAGTCCAAAGACGTGCAGGTTAGGTGGATTGGCCGTGATAAATTGCCCTTAGTGTCCAAAAATGTTAGGAGGGGTTATTGGGTTACGGGGATAGGGTGGAAGTGAGGGCTTAAGTGGGTCGGTGCAGACCCGATGGGCTGAATGGCCTCCTTCTGCATTGTATGTTCTATGTTAATGATCGCTACCACCTTAGAAGGACAAGGGCAGCAGATGCATGGGAACACCACCACCAACATGTGCCCCTTGGCACTGTCCCCTTGACAGTGCTGGGTCAGTGCCTGGGGGCAATCCCCAGCCTTGTCCTGCAGCCCTCGGGGTCTGCAGGCACCTCCGCTCGCCCCGCCCCTCCGCCCCAGTGTGGTCATCACGACTGTTTTTCGCTTTTGAACACCAGTAATGACTCGCGCCAGCATAACGTCATTCCGCCGGCGGGGGTAGGGTGCCCTGTGATTGGACGTTATGGCGTAAAGCCCTTTAATGATATGTTAATTTATTGAAATCAGGTTCACACCCAGAGAGGTTAGAGGGGCGGGGACGATCTCAAACTGAGATCGCGCTGATGCAAATGCTGTTTTTGGCCATTCGCGAGATTTAGTGGCCATCAGCGGATTTGCGCCCGCGACTAACGGGGCCACCAGATCGTGGTCATAGTTCTGAAATTTTGCCACACTCCCACCACGGTAATGACACCTACCCAGCCTCTTGTCCTTCTCCTCTCCTAATTAACGAACACTCGTTGAGTGAGCTTCAAAGAATTTCTTGTGTGAAACCCTTGTGCTAGTTTTTATGTGCCCTTCAACATCATCGAGGCCTTATGACCCTGCCCTCTGCGCCAATCAGATCTTCCAGCCTCCAGCTGCCAAAATAACTCTTCTTAGAGTCAGAATGTTGGGGGTTCAAGTACTAACCCAGAGACCCAAGGGCAATAATCCAAGCAGACACCTGCAGTACCGAGAAAGTCCTCCCCCTCGGTAGGCAGCACTGTCTTTCGGTCGAGACTTCACACCAAGGTCCCATCTGCCTGCTGAGGCCCCAGGAGGGAACTCTGTTTCCACACTACGTACCTCTGCAATAGCATTCGATTAATAAATCGGCAGTCACTGTGACTCCTGAAGAGGGCAGCACGGTGGCGCAGTGGGTTAGCCCTGCTGCCTCACGGCGCCGAGGTCCCAGGTTCGATCCCGGCTCTGGGTCACTGTCCGTGTGGAGTTTGCACACTCTCCCCGTGTCTGCGTGGGTCTTGCCCCCGCAACCCAAAAGATGTGCAGGGCAGGTGGATTGGCCACGCTAAATTGCCCCTTAATTGGAAAAAATGAATTGGGTACTCTAAATTTATTTCTTTGTTTAAAATTGTGACTCCGGAACTTCCCTTGAAATGAAAGTTCAGAAGCCAGCAATCAACGTTAAATATATCCTGGGAATAATCTGTCCCTAAAGCCTGACAAAACAACGTGTGATAAGTGGGAAGGATATACAGACCTAATGACCTGACCTTTTCCTAGAACTTGTCCCATAATCAACCAGTCTTAGAATCCAGTCAGATTTCCACGAGTCATCCTGTCCATCAACCTCCGGTTGCTTTTCATGTTTATTTTAAAGAGAACTTTCCTCCACGTCACCTGTTTTATCTTCTTTTCCTCCTTTGCAGTTGTTGTTTATACCGCTGCTCAGTAAGTGAGACCTCAGAACCGTACCACACAGATTTTAAAACTGGCCGATAACACCAATGGGAGAGAGTCTTTTTAATACAGCGGAAGACAAAATACTTACAGAATGGGTGTGAAGTTGGCAAATCGGCCGGGATTCTCCGATCCCACGGCCACGTTGTGACGACGTGAGTCACTCCGGTGTCGGCCCGCGTATTCACCCCTTCCTAGGGGGCTAGTATGGTGGCGGAGTGGAGTCCGCTGCTCCGGCGTTCGACAGCATGCGCGTGGGTTCCCGACTCTGCGCCGGCCCCCCGGCAATACGGCAGAGCCCGACAGGGTCCTGGCGCAGAGGAACATAGGCCCCGCATGGAACTAGCCCGCCCGCCGATCGGTAGCCCCCGATCGCGGGCCAGGCCACCATGGAGGGCCCTGCCCCCGGAGCCGGATCCCCCGCCCCCTCACCAGGATGGCCCCCGCAGCCAGAACTCCGAGGCCCCACCGTGTGGGACCTGAGTAACCCACGTCGGCGGGACTCGGCCGGTTATCGGCCCGTCGAGGCGCCCGCGGCGATCCCGCGGGTGCCCGAGAATCGGCGGCGGGGAATCGGCCATTCTCCGACTCGGCGCGGGATCATACAATCCCGGCCATGAACTTTTACATCGAGACGTGTGCAGTGGCCCATTTTGGTCGGAAGAATAAGAATAGAGACACAGGGCCTGATTGAACGATCTTATCCTGCCCGACTTGGGACACGACAAAGCGGTTATATCTCGCAAGAGGCTCGGGGTGCCTTGTGTGATCTAATGAGCTCTCACGAGACGTCATGGTCTGGATCCCGCGCTTACTGGGCGGGATCCAGATTTGCATCTTCAAGTGTGCCGTTAGCTTCACTTAAATTGTCTCGCCGGAGAATTCCAAGGGCCGGAATCGAACGCCTGCGCCGGGGGGACCTGGCACCGTTTACCACTGGTTGTCACAAACGTGGACCAGACGTGACGCCTGGCTTGGGGAGTGTCCCAGGTTATTAGAGGCCACCACGGTGGCCGGACTCTGGGAAGGGTGATAACCCTGGCACTCTGTCACCCAGGTGGCACAGCCAGGTTGGCCAAGGCACTGCCAAGGTGCCAGGCTGCCCATGCTGGTGATCGGGCCCAGGGGTGCCCTGATGAGATGGGCTGAGCGGGGCTCGAGGCCCCTCCAATCGGTAAGTTAGGGCGTTTAGGGGAGTCCGGAGGCCGCAGTGGGGTCTCGATCTCTTCCTGCACTGACAAGCTGAGCTGAGCTCACCAGTACAAGAAATTAGTCTAAGTGCGGCCTCGGCTGGAGGTTCCTCGTCACAGCCTGGGGGAAAAAAGAGTCCCTTTTGAAAGCGGGGTCATTCTTGGTGGTGCTGGCTCTGAGAAGCTATTTGCGCCCAGAATGGGACTCTGATTTTTTTTCTCGTTAAATCACGCCCACAGAGTTTTTACATCGGGTCCACGCCTATCTACTCTCATCCCATCATTAACTGCTCCGCGATTGGAGCATGGCATCTGTGCAGAGTTAGGAGTTTCTGCCATGTGGGGTCTTCATTCATGCGACCGACCTGACCAATACTCAAACTGCAGATCACTGAGCACACGGGCAGGGCGTCCCACCAGGCCCTCGGGTCCTTGGATTATAAGTGTCTAAATGGAATAGAGGAAGCAGGAATTTGGAGGGCCGGGTGAAATACACAAATCGCCGCGGGGTAGCAACGCAGGCCGTGCAAAATGCAAACACAGCGTTGGGCTGCACTTCCAGAGAGAGATTTGAAAAGCAGAGACCTACACCGAAACAATCCTTTGCGTTTTGTGCAGAGTTCTCCACAATATAACGGGATACAGAGGCTGAGAGACGGTGCAATAAAGATTTACCAGAATTACACCAGAACTGAGAAGCTATACCTCCCGGGAAACACTGACAGGCTGGGATTCTTTGAGCGAGAAAGGAAAAGACCGATAATAGATAATAATAGACCTAATGGAGGCCTTTAAAGTTAAGAAAATATTTGGGTGGGAAGACCTGGCAAAAATGTTTCACTTGCAGGTGAGACCATAAATACAAGACTGTCACTGATAAATCCAATTGGGAATTCAGGAGAAACTGCTCCACCCAGAGAGCAGTGGGAATGTGGAACTGCCCCCACAGGGAGTGGTTGAGGTGAATGTCATAATGTACACCAGTATATCATGGTGCAGACACACACTGATGGACACACAGTGGGACCAATCAACATAGACAACACCGCAGCCAATCACCAGTGAGAGCACACGCGCTATAAAGACAGGGGGCATCAGAGTTCCCGCTCATTCGAGTAGCAGCTAGCTAGGAGCACAGAGCTCACAGCCTGCAACACAGACATTCACCATGTGCTGAGTGCATTGACTGGTTAGGACAAGGCCAAGGTCTTTAGTTAAAGCTGGTATCGTATTTACCCACAGTTCAAGTATGTTTAAATAGTTAACCTTTTAATAAAATAGTGTTGCACTACTTCAAGTGTTGGTGACCTGTATGTGACCCAGAACACCCAACACATCAGTGAATAACAGAGATACATTTGAAGAGAAAATTAGATAAACACATGAGAGGGAGAAGAGAAGGATATGTTGGTAGAGGGAGATGAGAAGAGGTGGCAGGAGGCTGATGTGGAACATGAAGACCAGCAATGACCCGAAGTGAACAAGTGGCCTGTGCATGGGCTGGAAATTCTTTGTAATGAAGCACTTGGCCATTCAGCCCATCGCACCCCCTGTCAACTCTTTGAAAAAGCAATCCAATTAGTCATGTTACGTTCTGTCGCACTAACCCTGCAACATTTTCCCCTCCAAGTAATTAACCAATTCTCACCTGAAAGTTACACTATTGAAACTGCTTCCTGAAAGTTACACTATTGAAACTGCTTCCTGAAAGTTACACTATTGAAACTGCTTCCTGAAAGTTACACTATTGAAACTGCTTCCACTGTTCTCTCAGGCACTGTGGGCAGGATTCTCTGATCCTGAGGCTAAGTGTTGACGCCGTTGGAAACGCCATCGCGGCCTCCGGATCAGCAATTCTGGCCCCTTCAGGGGGCCAGCATGGCACTTGAGCGGACCACGCCGCTGATCCCGGCGTCAACAGGCCACTGCGGGGTCCGCGCGTGCGCAGTGGCTCCCTTCTCCGCGCCGGCCCCGACGCAACATGACGCAGGACTACAGGGGCCAGCACGGAAGAAAGGAGGCCCCCAGCCTGAGAGGCCGGCCCGCCGATCGGTGGGCCGCAATCGCAGGCCAGGCCACATCGGAGGCCCCCACCCCGGGGTCGGAACCCCCCGCCCCCCCCCCACAGGCCGCCCCCGGACCCTTCCACGCCGAGGTCCCACCGGGAATCGGTGGGGGGGGGGCCGCATAGTGTGGCCCCCGACCGGTGCCGTGCCAACCACGCTGGTGCCAATGGCACTGCACAGAATCCCGGCGTCGGGGCGGCGTGGCACGATTCGCGCCGGTCGCGGGGATTCTCCGGCCTGGCCCCAGGCTGAGAGAATCCCGCCCCCCGTGTCTCCCATTCCATGGCAAACAACTCTCAGCGATGGTGCGATTATGGCCTGGTCTGCTGTCTGCGATGAAGCTCGGGCATTCCTCCTGTCTCCTCCCTTTCAGTTTTTGTTTGACTTTCAGCTTGTTTAATTTACTCCCACACTGAACAGATACCAGACCCTCCCAGAAAAGTCACACATTCACGGCAATTTTTCTCTGATTAAAAAGCAAATCAAAATTTCATTTTTTCCCCCAAAAGAAATACAAACAGCAACGAGACACAATTAAAACATTATTACCTTTTTCCGGGCCCAGTTGGCGAATCTCACAGTTTTGCAGATCTTTTGCACAATTCTTTGTCCAGTTCAGATTGTTTTACACAGATTAGCAAGAGCTTCACAGTGGTGCAAAAATGATAAAGAAGCAGGCTACCGGCTCCAATTCTGCCAGAATATCCAGATGTTCTTTGACACAGGAAATACTAGGGGCACAACCAAAGTGATCAAACGTCAACAGATCCATCAGCAAAAAAAGCAGATCCATTGTAAAGGAGACGAGGAGGTCATCACCGAAGGCAATATACAGTTGGAGAGATGGATTGAACACCGCCTTGAGTTGTACTGTGGGGAGAAAACTGTCATTGAGGAAGGTCTACACACCAGAGAAAGCCTGCCTGAATTGACAACAAAGTCCCCGAGCGAGCGCGTTTAGCCGCATGTTTCCCGGCGCTCGCAGTGTCGAGAAATGCATGGCTATTCAACATGCCTCGCGTTGTATAAGGGCCCTCAATGGGGAACGTGCGGCCGAGGCCGTACATTGCCGCATTTGCTCCTGAGGAAGGCAGTGGGCTCAGAAGGGATACGATTCGCTGCCCTCTGCTTCCTCAGCGCCTTCCTCTCGGCCAGCTGAGCTTTATATTTCTGCTCATCCCGCCAAACAGTCAGCCTCCAGAGGTCAGGGCCGTCAGCGACCGTCCCCCTGTCGTCAGGGTCAATGTCCGCCATCTGCATGTCTCGCCTGTAGGTGTCCTTGCAGCAGAGGTACAGACACCGAGAAGAACGTGACAGCAGTCAGTTCACCCCCCCCCCCCCCCCCCCCCCCTTCCCCCAGAGAGTCTTTGAGGACACGGCCATCATCCATCCGATGAAAGTGGCAGAGCAAACGCAGATAGGGTGCTCTTTCAAAGGGTCGGTGCAGACTGAACAGGCTGAATGGCCTCCTCCTGCCCTGTAGGGGTTCTGTGGGTAAAGTTGTTCAGCCTCACTTGTCTGAAATCCAAGACTAAGATGCAGCAAGTCCTCATCAGAAAGTTGCTGAATGTTAACGATGGCACACTTGATGTGCAATCAATTACTCTCGAGACAAGGTGGGTCATAACTAATAGGCTTTAATCGGCTAGAACTGTACCCAGCAGCTTCGTTACAGAAAGTGAAGGCTGCTGGGACGGCATTGGTTCTTATACTCCGCCTCTCAGGGCGGAGCTATGTACATCAGCCAATGGGAGACTCCTGAGTCTAGCCAATGGTCATCCACCTCTCCGGTACCGCAATACCTGGTATTACCACAACACTAACAGTCCATACTGAGCAACAGCTTCAGCAGCAAATGGACAGACTCCCTCACTCTTGTAAAGAGATTGATTTGACCATAAGCACCAGGAAGACACAGGTCATGGTCCAGGATGATGCCACATTGCCGGAGAAACCGTTTCCACGTAACCGGGCGACACAGATTGAAAATAATTGACAAGGGATCCAGAGGAGAGATGAGAATTTATTTTGAACGTAGAGTTGTGGTGCTCTGAAATGAATGGGGGGGGGGGGGGGGGGGGGGGGGGGAGGGAAATAGATTCAACAGTAACTTTCATAGAAGGAATTGGATAAAACTTTTCAGGGAAGAATGGGTGGAGGGGGGAGGGGGGGGGTGGAACTAATTGGATTGCTCAAGGGGCTGTTTAGCACAGGGCTAATTCGCTGGCTTTGAAAGCAGACCAAGGCAGGCCAGCAGCACGGTTCGATTCCTGTACCAGCCTCCCCGAACAGGCGCCGGAATGTGGCGACTAGGGGCTTTTCACAGTAACTTCATTTGAAGTCTTACTTGTGACAATAAGCGATTTTCATTTCATTTCATTTCATTTAAAGAGCTAGCAGGGGGAAAGTGGACCAAATGGTCTCCTGTGCTGTGCGTTTCTATGACGAGGTTTGACAGTACACTGCTTGCCTGTTGTTTCGGCCAGGTGATATTACTGAAGGGTTTAATGGTCTGTGGCGAGAGCTTGTTTTAAAAAGGAAATAACTGGTTAATTTTGTTTGGTTTTCTGATTGTCATATGAGCCATGTCGTTGGAGCGAATCATGTTTTGCTTTGTGTCAAATTGAAATGCTGCGGAGCTGGAAACTCTCTCAGCGCCCGAGACCTCGCTTGGCAAGGCCATAACTAATATTCAAAGCGCTAAATTCCACCCACATCATCCATGCCGGCTCACCTCCTCAGTAGAGAATGCTCGTGTTGTTCACAGTAAATGCATGCTCCACGAAACAACAATACAGGAAGGAAAAATAACTAGTTTCGAGGTGAGTTTCCCATTGCTTTCAAAACTCGACGTTAAAAAAGTATTTCTCCTGGGCATTGCTCCCACGAAATACATTCTTTTTTGCTTCCAGAAAGGATTAGATTCATTGCCAGAACTAACACATGCTTCTTAAAAAGGATCTTGCAAGGTAACGAAAAGAAAACAATCCCGTCGAGGAGCCAGGAAATGGCAATCCATTCTGATGTTTGGTTCGAGCTCATTGTAAGTTACAGTCGGAGAGATACCATTTGGGAGTGAGCACATCTGGATTGTATCGCCACTTGCGGAGATCAGCGCACTGGGTTCACACACTGCTCCATCCTCTTGGTTACTACTTAACATCTGGAAAATTGTGAGGGCTGCAGATCGATACACTGACCATCATGGTTGGCCCTCCGCTCTGCCCTTCCCCATCTGGTGAAGCTCTCCCCTGGGCAAGGTGATTCGTACACGCTGTGCCCCTCGTCTACTGCTCGCCTGAGATTGCAGAGTGCAAGTTCACAGCTAACGGTGTGAGATACATGTGGAGGGCGGTTAATTACATCCATTCCTGGAACCTCTGTCCTGGCTTGTAAACTTTGAGCTTTTTGACAGCACAAGCAAGAAAAGGTATCTTGCCGCAAAAACAGATTGCTGGGGCGGGATTCTCTGACCCCCCGCCGGGTCGGAGAATCGCCGGGGGGGCAGTTGTGTGAATCCCGCCCCTGCCAGCTGCCTAGTTCTCCGGCGGCGGGGGTTTGGAGGCGGCGGGAATCGCGCCGCGCGGGGGCCACCCTGTGATTCTCCGGCCCGTTGATGGGCCGAGTGGCCGCCTGTTTTCGGCCGGTCCTGTCGGTGTAAATCACAAAGGTCCTTACCGGCGGGACCTGGCTCTACGGGCGGTCTGCAGTGTCCTCGGTGGGGGGGGGGGAGATCTGGCCCCGGGGGGTGTCCCCGGGGGGGTCCCCCCACGGTGGCCTGGCCCGCGATCAGGGCCCACCGATCCGTGGGTGAGCCTGTGCAGTGGGGGCACTCTTTCCTTCTGCAACGGCCGCTGTCAACCTCCACCATGGCCGGTGCGGAGAAGAACCCCCTGTGCATGTGCTGGGATGACGCCAGCACACGCTGGCGCTCCCGCGCATGCGCCAACTCGCGCCGGCCAGCGGAGGCACTTCGGCGCCGGCAGCGAGGCGCCAAACACTCCAGCGCCAGCCTAGCCCCTGAAGGTGCGGAGGTGTGGGGGCTGTGGTAGTGGGGGTGGGAGGGGGTGGTTCCCTGTGGGTTCTGGGGGTTGGGTGGGCTCGGGATGTGGGTTAAGTGAGTCTTTGATGGGGGTCCCGTGTCTAGTTTGCCCCTTCCAGCCCTGGGCAACCTGAAGATCACCCTCGGCATGGTGACCTCAGGCAGCCCTCTGCTCAATGGCATCCCCCTGGTCTGAGTTTCTGAAATTCTGCTGTGGCCTCCTCAGCCTGAACCACTCTGCTTGACAGCTGAAGAACAGTCCAAACAGTCCAGGGAAGAATCAAAGCAGAATCACTTTCCCTTTCGTTACAACTGCTCCCTCAGACAAAAGCCTTTAAAACAGCAGCTGTAACAAGTGTCAGGGACTTGCTAGAAAGCCCACAACACTTGGAAAAAGCTTCAAATCCCCTGACAGCCTTTGAAATGCTGAGCATCCATTTAATTTCACAGAGCAATACATCAGTCCCGTGTGTTGGACAGTTTCATTGTTCAGATGTAGCTGTTTGGTTGTTTATTTATCTTTCCCTTCATGCTTGAATGCATCTCAAGTACCATTCTGGGACCGGTTGCCAGCAGGTGTCTTTTAGCTGATTAAAGCCACAGTTTACTCTTCCGACTCTCGTCTGTCGCCATTGATGGTACATCCATTTAATCAGCTAAACTTTTAAGATGGATCCTTCGCTCAAGCCTGATCACCTCGAGCTGGACCCCCAAGCAGCCGACGCCACTGCCACATTTGAACACTGGCTAAGCTGCTTCGAATCTTACATTGATTCCTCCGCCGCCGCCGTCACTGAGACCCACAAGCTGCGAGTCCTCAACTCCCGGGTGAGCCCGCAGGTTTTCCTTCTTATCAGAGATGCTACCTCGTACGAGGATGCGATAATGCTGTTGAAGGGGCAGTATGTAAGGAAGTCAACGAGGTGTACGCTAGGCATCTCCTTGCCACGAGGTGACAGCGCCCCGGAGAATCGCAAGCTGAATTCCTGCGCGCCTTGCGGGTACTCGGCCGGACCTGCAGTTGTAAGGCGGTATCAGCTGTCAGGCACACCAAATTGCTGATCCGGGACGCCTATGTCGCAGGCATAAAATCTAATTACATCCACCAGCACCTACTATAAGGGGGTACACTCGACCTCCAAGACACAGTACAACTCTCGGACTCGTTGGAAGTGGCCTTCCATAACATGGATGCCTACACCTCCGGCCACGCAGCACCTCGTGGACATAGTGGGCGCCGCCATCACCCGACCCAGGGGCGCCGCAAGCCTGTGCCGCGCAGCGACCCGCCAACTCCGGAGGTCCGAAATGTTACTTCTGTGGCCAGAGTAAGCACCCCAGACAACGCTGCCCAATGAGGAGCGCGATCTGCAACGGGTGCGGCAAGAAGGGCCACTTCTCTAAAGTCTGCCAGGCCCGACCTGTTTCTAAACCCAGCAGCGCGGGGACCGCCCCCACCTTCCACGTCATCCGCCACGTGCGACCCGTGGGGGCCGCCATCTTGGCTGCCATCTTTGACGCCATCCGCCACGTGCAACCCGTGGGGGCCGCCATCTTGGAATCACCCCTCCACCTCCTGGAACCCCTGCTCACCTGATCGCACGCTGGCCTTCGCTACCCTCGTTCAACCCACCCACCTTCCGAAGCTCTCCTCCATCACCCTCGACCAATCTCAACCTCATCACCTCACTAAATCCATGATGGCCGTCCGGATTAACGGCCACGAGATGACCTCCCTCTTCGACTCCGGGAGCACGGAGAGTTTCATTCACCCAGATATGGTACGGTGCTGCTCCCTCCCAATTTTACCCGCGACCCAGAAAATCTCCCTGGCTTCCGAATCACATTCCGTGGGTACTGTGTCGTAACCCTTACAGTACGGGGTGTCGTGTTCAAAAGTTTCAAGCTCTACGTCCTCCCCCAACTCTGTGCTGCCCTACTACTAGGTCTAGATTTCCAATGCCACCTCAAAAGTCTTGCCTTGGAGATCGATTGCCCCTTGCCCCCTTTCACCGTCTGTAGCCTCTCTATCCTTAAGGTCGCTCCACCCCCGCTCTTTGCTAACCTCACCCCGGACTGTAAGCCCATCGCCACTAGGAGCAGACGATACAGTGCCCGGGACAAGGCCTTTATCAGGTCGGAGGTCCAGCGACTCTTGCGGGAAGGCATCATAGAGGCCAGTACTAGCCCCTGGAGAGCCCAAGTGGTGGTCGTCAAAACTGGGGAGAAGCACCGGATGGTCATCGACAACAGTCAGAACATCAACCGGTACACGCAGCTCGATGCGTACCCTCTCCTCCGCATGGCCAATCAGATTGCGCAGTACCGGGTCTCCTCCACTATTGACTTGAAGTCCGCGTACCACCAGCTCCCTATCCACCTGGAGGACAGCCAATACACTGCCTCTACCACTTCCTCAGGTTCCCCTTCGGCATCACCAATGGGGTCTCGGTCTTCCAACGGGAGATGGACCGAATGGTTGACCAGTACGGGCTGCGGGCCACATTCCCATATCTGGATAATGTCACCATCTGCGGCCATGACCAGCAGGACCATGACGCTAACCTCCAACATTTGCACCACACCGCCAAGCTCCTTAACCTGACATACAATAAGGAGAAATGCGTTTTCCGCACAACCCGCCTAGCCATCCTTGGCTACGTTGTGGAAAACGGAGCCCTAGGGCCCGATCCTGACCGCATGCGCCCCCTCCTGGAACTTCCACTCCCCCACTGCCCCAAGGCCCTGAAGAGATGCCTGGGGTTCTTTTCCTGTTATGCCCAGTGGGTCCCCAATTATGCGGACAAGGCCCACCCACTCATTAAATCCACCATTTTCCCCCTGACGGCTGAGGCCCGCCAGGCCTTCAACCGCATCAATGTGGATATTGCCAAAGCCGCGATGCACGCTGTGGACGAGTCCATCCCGTTCCAAGTGGAGAGCGATGCGTCTGACTTTGCTCTGGCTGCTACCCTCAACCAGGCGGGCAGGCCCGTGGCTTTCTTCTCCCGGACCCTCCAGGGCTCCGAAATTCGACACTCCTCCATCGAAAAGGAAGCCCAGGCCATTGTGGAAGCTGTGCGACATTGGAGGCATTACCTGGCCGGCAGGCGATTCACTCACCTCACTGACCAATGGTTGGTTGCTTTCATGTTTAACAATACGCAGCGGGGCAAGATCAAGAATGACAAGATCCTAAGGTGGAGGATCGAACTCTCCACCTTAGGATCTTGTATCGACCTGGGAAGCTCAATGAGCCCCCAGATGCCCTATCCCGCGGTACATGTGCCAGCGCACAAGTAGACCGACTTCGGGTCTCCACAATGACCTCTGTCACCCGGGGGTCACCTGTTTTTAAAATTTTATCAGGCCCGCAACCTGCCTTACTCCATCGAGGAGGTCAGGTCAGTGACCAGGGACTGCCAGGTCTGCGCGGAGTGCAAACCGCACTTCTATCGGCTGGATAGAGCACATCAGGTAAAGACCTCCCGCCCCTTTGAGCGCCTCAGCATCGATATCAAATATCCCCTCCACTGACCGTAACATGTACTTTGTCAACATCATTGATGAGTACTCACGTTTCCCTTTCGCCATCCCGTGCCCTGACATGACCTCTACCACAGTCATCAAGGCCCTGCACGGCCTCTTCACCTTGTTCGGTTTCCCCACTAACATCCCTAGCGATCGGGGTTCCTCCTTCATGAGTGATGAGCTGTGTCAGTTCCTGCTTAGCAACGGCATCGCCTCAAGCAGGACTACCAGCTACAACCCCCGGGGAAACGGACAGCTGGAGAGGGAGAACGCGACGGTCTGGAAGGCCGTCCTTCTGGCCCTACGGTCTAGAAGTCTCCCTGTCTCCCGCTGGCAGGAGGTCCTTCCCGATGCGCTCCGCTCCATCCGGTCGCTCCTGTGTACCGCCACCAATGCGACACCTCACGAGAGAATGTTTGTCTTCCCCAGGAAGTCCACCTCGGGGGACTCGCTCCCGTCCTGGCTGGCGGTTCCAGGGCCCGTCCTCCTCCGGAAGCATGCGAGTAGTCGCAAGTCGGATCCCCTGGTCGAACGGGTTCTTCTCCTCCATGCTAGGGTTTAAACTAGTATGGCAGGGGGGTGGGTACCGGAGCAATAGGTCAGAAGGTGAAAGCATTGAGGGAGAACTAGGGAATAGGGCCAGTATGACTCTGAGGCAGAGCAGACAGGGAGAAGTTGCTGAACACAACGGGTCTGGTGGTCTGAAATGCATATGTTTTAATGCAAGAAGTATTACGGGTAAGGCAGATGAACTTAGAGCTTGGATTAGTACTTGGAACTATGATGTTGTTGCCATTACAGAGACCTGGTTGAGGGAAGGACAGGATTGGCAGCTAAACGTTCCAGGATTTAGATGTTTCAGGCAGGATAGAGGGGGATGTAAAAGGGGTGGCGGAGTTGCGCTACTGGTTAGGGAGAATATCACAGCTGAACTACGGGTGAACACCTGAGAGGGCAGTGAGGCTATATGGGTAGAGATCAGGAATAAGAAGGGTGCAGTCACAATGTTGGGGGTATACTACAGGCCTCCCAACAGCCAGCGGGAGATAGAGGAGCAGATAGGTAGACAGATTTTGGAAAAGAGTAAAAACACCAGGGTTGTTGTGATAGGAGACTTCAACTTCCCCAATATTGACTGGGACTCACTTAGTGCCAGGGGCTTAGACGGGGCAGAGTTTGTAAGGAGCATCCAGGAGGGCTTCTTAAAACAATATGTAGACAGTCCAATTAGGGAAGGGGCGGTACTGGACCTGGTATGGGGAATGAGCCCGGCCAGGTGGTAGAAGTTTCAGTAGGGGAGCATTTCGGGAACAGTGACCACAATTCAGTATGTTTTAAAATGCTGGTGGACAAGGATAAGAGTGGTCCTAGGGTGAATGTGCTAAATTGGGGGAAGGCTAATTATAACAATATTAGGCGGGAACTGAAGAACATAGATTGGGGACGGATGTTTGAGGGCAAATCAACATCTGACATGTGGGAGGCTTTCAAGTGTCAGTCGAAAGGAATTCAGGACCGGCATGTTCCTGTGAGGAAGAAGGATAAATACGACAAATTTCGGGAACCTTGGATAACGAGAGATATTGTAGGCCTCGTCAAAAAGAAAAAGGAAGCATTTGTCAGGGCTAAAAGGCTGGGAACAGACGAAGGCTGTGTGGAATATAAGGAAAGTCGGAAGGAACTTAAGCAAGGAGTCAGGAGAGCTAGAAGGGATCACAAAAAGTAATTGGCAAATAGGGTTAAGAAAAATCCCAAGGCTTTTTACACGTACATAAAAAGCAAGAGGGTAGCCAGGGAAAGGGTTGGCCCACTGAAGGACAGGGGAGGGAATCTATGTGTGGAGCCAGAAGAAATGGGCGAGGTACTAAATGAATACTTCGCATCAGTATACACCAAAGAGAAGGAATTGGTAGATGTTGAGTCTGGAGAAGGGTGTGTAGATAGCCTGGGTCACATTGAGATCCAAAAAGACGAGGTGTTGGGCGTCTTGAAAAATATTAAGGTAGATAAGTCCCCAGGGCCTGATGGGATCTACCCCAGAATACTGAAGGAGGCTAGAGAGGAAATTGCTGATGCCTTGACAGAAATCTTTGGATCCTCACTGTCTTCAGGTGATGTCCCGGAGGACTGGAGAATAGCCAATGTTCTTCCTTTGTTTAAGAAGGGTAGCAAGCATAATCCAGGGAACTACAGGCCGGTGAACTTTACGTCAGTGGTAGGGAAATTACTGGAGAGAATTCTTCGAGCCAGGATGTACTCCCATTTGGAAGCAAATGGACGTATGAGTGAGAGGCAGCATGGTTTTGTGAAGGGGAGGTCATGTCTCACTAACTTGATAGAGTTTTTCAAAGAGGTCACAAAGATGATTGGTGCAGGTAGGGCAGTGGATGTTGTCTATATGGACTTCAGTAAGGCCTTTGACAAGGTCCCTCATGGCAGACTGGTACAAAAGGTGAAGTCACGGGATCAGGGGTGAGCTGGCAAGATGGATACAGAACTGGCTAGGTCATAGAAGGCAGAGAGTAGCAATGGAAGGGTGCTTTTCTAATTGGAGGCCTGTGACTAGTGGTGTTCCGCAGAGATCAGTGCTGGGACCTTTGCTGTTCGTAGTATATATATAAATGATTTGGAGGAAAATGTAACTGGTCTGATTCGTAAAGAACTTTAGTTAGGCCACACTTGGAGTATAGTGTTCAATTCTGGTCGCCACACTACCAGAAGGATGTGGAGGCTTTAGAGAGGGTGCAGAAGAGATTTACCAGGATGTTGCCTGGTATGGAGGGCATTAGCTATGAGGAGCGGTTGAATAAACTCGGTTTGTTCTCACTGGAACGAAGGAGGTTGAGGGGAGACCTGATAGAGGTCTACAAAATTATGAGGGGCATAGACAGAGTGGATAGTCAGAGGCTTTTCCCCAGGGTAGAGGGGTCAATTACTAGGGGGCATAGGTTTAAGGTGCGAGGGGCAAGGTTTAGAGTAGATGTACGAGGCAAGTTTTGTACACAGAGGGTAGTGGGTGCCTGGAACTCGCTACCGGAGGTGGTGGTGGAAGCAGGGACGATAGTGACGTTTAAAGGGCATCTTGACAAATACATGAATAGGATGGGAATAGAGGGATATGGACCCAGGAAGTGTAGAAGATTGTAGTTTAGTCGGGCAGCATGGTCGGCACGGGCTTGGAGGGCCGAAGGGCCTGTTCCTGTGCTGTACTTTTCTTTGTTCTTTGTTTTTTGTTCTAACCCCCATTATGCCTACGTGGCACACCATGATGGGTGGGAGGACACAGTCTCCCTTCGGGACTTGGCACCTGCAGGTTCCCCAGCCACCATCACCACTACCCCCGACTATACACTGTCTCCCTCCGTTGCTACTCACGACTCTACACCGTCTCCCTCCGTTGCTACTTATCTGGAAGACACGCTCCTGGATACACAGGCCTCAACACTTCATCCGACACCAGTGTCCTCACCACAGCCGGGACTGAGACGATCACAGCGGAAGGTCAGAGCCCCCGACAGACTCGATCTCTAACTCAACCCGTCCACTTCACCCCCCCCGGACTCTTTTTTCTAACGGGGGTGTATGTGGTGAACCACTATTATATTGTACATACTGTTCTAACTTATTGTACTTACTGTTCTTACTGTTTGTTACATGTCTGGGTTTGTCCCTGCTGGCTCCTCCCCTCGGGCTCCAGTATAAAGGTGGCTAACCTCCAGCCCTGCCCTCATTCTGGGACCGGCTGCCAGCAGGTATCATTTAGCTGATTAGAGCCACAGTTTACTCTTCTGACTCTGTCGTCATTGATGGTACATTACCATCAACGTCTGAGATGCTACATTCCTGATGATGTTGCCTGGCAGTCCTTAATTAACACTGGGATTCCCTGATTAACGCCATCAACGATTTATACCCTGTTGTCAAGCATTTGACGTTGTTAACATAGTGTACAAGAACGTGGTATAGCCTACAGGACACAGAGATCGGGCAGTACATGTTACCTGAGAGTTATGACTGTCCTGGGCTGATTTGGGTGAGTGGGTTTAGTTCTTCGGTGTAGTGCATTGCCTGTTTGTTACAGCGGAGTTGAAGACCACTCAATCTTTCTGCTGGGATCACTAACGTTTCCAGATTCCACAAGCACATGTGCCCACATGTGTTCCCCTTGTGTTGACGCGTGTTGCCCTGTGTTTCATCCAGCTCCCCTCTGGGTTATTGCGAGTGCATCAGCCATCTGTGGGTTGGCAGTGGCTCAAAAGGAGTTCATCTTTGGTTAAACAATTACCCCGTTTAAGCTGCTTTCACTGCCTGTAAACCACGCTAGCTCACTGTAAACGGCAGGGAATGAATCCTTCTATCGGCTCGGGGTTCCACTGGCTGCTGCTCATCAACTTTTGAACTTGCCAACTAAAGAAAGAAAAGAATACCCATTTCTGTCGAGCCTCTGATAACCCCAGGATATCTCACAGTGCTTTGTAAGTGAAGGCGGAGTCACTGTTGTGATGTAGCAAACACTGCAGCCAACCTGTACACAGCAAGATTCGGAAAACAGCAATTAAATACTGACCAGGTGTTTGGTGCAGATTGTATAAAATTAGTTAATTTGACAATATCAAGAAGTGTTAACACCCACAGTATTTTAATATTGCTAGTGATCAACGACGGAAGTAAATATAGTTAATGTTATGATCCCAATTGATGTTATAACAGGACGAAAAAATCCCCGGATGGAATCCTGGCGAAAAGACCATAGCTTGTTGTTTGCATTGGTGGTTCAGTGTTAGAATTCTTGACTGCCATACGGGAGGCCTGGGTTCGATTCCTGGCCACTGTAAGGCAACCTCTTTTAGGGTGATACGGTGGCACAGTGGTTAGCACTGCTGCTTCACTGCACCAGGGTCCCGGGTTCAATTCCAGCGTCGGGTGACTGTGTGGAGTCTGCGCGTTCTCCCCGTGTGTGCGTGGGTTTCCTCCGGGTACTCCGGTTTCCTCCCACAGTCCAAAGATGTGCAGGTTAGATGGATTAGCCATAATGAAATTGCCCCTTAGTGTCCAGGGATATTCAGATTAGATGGGTTAGACCATAAGACCATAAGACATAGGAGCGGAAGTAAGGCCATTCGGCCCATCGAGTCCACTCCACCATTCAATCATGGCTGATTTCAACTCCATTTACCCGCTCTCTCTCCATAGCCCTTAATTCCTTGAGAAATCAAGAATTTATCAACTTCTGTCTTAAAGACACTCAACGTCCCGGCCTCCACCGCCCTCTGTGGCAATGAATTCCACAGACCCACCACTCTCTGGCTGAAGAAATTTCTCCTCATCTCTGTTCTAAAGTGACTCCCTTTTATTCTAAGGCTGTGCCCCCGGGTCCTAGTCTCCCTTGCTAATGGAAACAACTTCCCTACGTCCACCCTATCTAAGCCATTCATTATCTTGTAAGTTTCTATTAGATCTCCCCTCAACCTCCTAAACTCCAATGAATATAATCCCAGGATCCTCAGACGTTCATCGTATATTAGGCCTACCATTCCTGGGATCATCCGTGTGAATCTCCGCTGGACCCGCTCCAGTGCCAGTATGTCCTTCCTGAGGTGTGGGGCCCAAAATTGCGCACAGTATTCTAAATGGGGCCTAACTAGTGCTTTATAAAGCTTCAGAAGTACATCCCTGCTTTTATATTCCAAGCCTCTTGAGATAAATGACAACATTGCATTTGCTTTCTTAATTACAGACTCAACCTGCAAGTTTACCTTTAGAGAATCCTGGACTAGGACTCCCAAGTCCCTTTGCACTTCAGCATTATGAATTTTGTCACCGTTTAGAAAATAGTCCATGCCTCTCTTCTTTTTTCCAAAGTGCAAGACCTCGCACTTGCCCACGTTGAATTTCATCAGCCATTTCTTGGACCACTCTCCTAAACTGTCTAAATCTTTCTGCAGCCTCCCCACCTCCTCAATACTACCTGCCCTCCACCTATTTTTGTATCATCGGCAAACTTAGCCAGAATGCCCCCAGTCCTGTCATCTAGATCGTTAATATATAAAGAGAACAGCTGTGGCCCCAACACTGGGTTGTGGGGATGGGGCGGAGAAGTGGACCTGGGAAGGGTGCTCTTTCAAGGGATTAGTGTTGTCACGATGGGCAGAATGGCCTCCTTCTTCACTGTAGAGATTCTATGACTCTAACTGTTCTTTTGATAAAACATGGAGGAACAGAGACACAGGATCATTAATTAGTTGTAACAACAGGAAAAAACATTTATTAAACATCAAACAATTGGATTATGGTACAATATGCCTTTATTCCTCCCTTAGTTTAACAATTATGCATAAATTTTAGGATTAACATGGATCACAAAGTACATCTTAATCTACAATGGTCTCATTAACACAAGATCCCTTTTAAGCACACAAGGTGACTTTGGGCAAATACACTCTCCACTCTGAATCCCAAGTGTGAATGTCTGTGGATGTCTCCTCAGAATCCTCCCAGATTGGAGCGCTGCTCCTTCCTCAGGTGAATGAAGAGGTTTGTTCCAGAAACACATATATAGACAAATTCAAAGATGCCAGACAATGCTTGGAATGCGAGCATTAGCAGGTGATTAAATCTTTACAGATCCAGAGATGGGGTAACCCCAGGTTAAAGGGGTGTGAATTGTACCATGCCAGGACAGTTGGTAGGATTTCGCAGGCCAGATGGTGGGGGATGAATGTAATGCGACATGAAGCCCAGGTCCCGGTTGAGGCCGCACTCATGTGTGCGGAACTTGGCTAAAGAAAAGGATGTACTTTAATTCACTTAAAGGGATTGGGGGGTTTGTTGAAGTCCGAATATAGGGCACCTGAGGGTGTATACCGGGGTGCGGGAGGCTTTCTTCTGCCATTCCCTGAGTCTCAGGGTCTGGACGACACTGCAGAGTATCGCCAGTACTAACAGTGCTTCCACAATGTAGGACAGGGAATACCAGGTGGTGAACTTGCCACACCAGGTCGGTGTTTCGGTAACTATCTCGGGGTTTAGTGTATGGCAGGGGTGGGAAACATTCACGGCCTGTGTGGTAGGGGTCAGGGGGTAGCGTCCGCGCGCACCTGGAGGGATCCCGCTAAGATCCAACTGTAGAGCATGATGTTTGTCTTCATCTTTCCTTTTTCGTCTTCTTGAGGCTTCTGTGGTTCCGGAGTTCTATGGACACAAGCATAATTTTTGTTATTATCTTGTTTAAGATCTCGTCTGTCTGTCTGTCCTTTATTGCCAATTACCCATTATAATTGGTCACCATCTGTGACTCCCTCAATTTTTTTTAAAAACCAAATATTTGGGACAAGACATCCGAGGAAAATATTGACACAGTGCGAGCCGTCTGGCTGCCTGTGTGATCTACCATCATAGTGTTTGAGGATGTAAATAGCATCTGGAAGCAAACTAAGGGTTGCCATAAAGAAACAAAAGAGTTTTGAACTTAAAGAGCCAAAATGGGGTGCGTATGGGCTGTGGCAGTAAGAATGGGTGGAATCCGCGGGTAGGAAGGTGACCAGTGCTCTACCCAAGCGTAGCTGACCAGAGGGGGGTCCTCAAGCAGGGCGGGGACCAGTGCCGTTTCTCCACTGCCTGAGCGACCGGCAAGAACGGTAAGAATTTGTGGTTGTCGTGGGGGCTGCCTCTTATGATAACCTTTGAATCAGAAGTGTAGCTATGATTGGTTGTCCGCAGACTAACCTGTTCCATTAACTGCCATTGGGCGTTAAAAGAGTGGTGGCGTGTGGCCATGAAAACTTTAAGTGGACCAACAACATTTAACAATAACAATAACAAACAAACATGGTGCAGGTTCCATCAGAAAGGACACCGTAACTCTCCATCGGTTCCTCTTTACCATCATCTGGACACCTCATTGCTCCAAAGCAAATAGAGTCGCAAAGGGATTGGTTTGGTGGGAGTCAGACTCTATGTCATCATCTTCTCCCGGCTGCCGTACTCTTGACTGGAGTCAGAGTTAAAGCTAAAGCTGCCTGGGGCGAGTTGGGGTCCAACTCATCATTCCGGATGAGCCTGAACGAATTGTCTCGGTGCCAGAATCTTATATCGAGGTTGGAGCTGCTAGGGTTTAATCCGTAATCGTCGGGCGGTGGGTCTGGGTCAGGGGCTTTAATGTATGTTATCTCGGAGGGGTCGCTGGAATCATGTTCGGGTTCGCTGGGAGTGGGGCCTGGTGCAGGGGTGTAATCGTAGTGTGGTGTGCTGGGGCTGTTGCTATCGCTATCTCTGTCGCTGTCGCTGCTGGTTGAAGGAAGACAGAGGAGGAGCCTCTGGGGGTGGAGTCGAAGTTGTGTCTGAGGATCGTCTGGACAGGTTGGGGGATGTTAGGAATACGTTGTTCGTGGGCGGGGCGTGCTCATCTGCTGCTGCAAGCAAGATGTGGTGTGACGGCAGCACGGTAGCATTGTGGTTAGCACAATTGCTTCACAGCTCCAGGGTCCCAGGTTCGATTCCCGGCTTGGGTTGCTGTCTGTGCGGAGTCTGCACCTCCTCCCCGTGTCTGCGTGGGTTTCCTCCGGGTGCTCCGGTTTCCTCCCACAGTCCAAAGATGTGCGGGTTAGGTGGATTGGCTAAATTGCCCTTAGTGTCCAAAATTGCCCTTAGTGTTGGGTGGGGTTACTGGGTTATGGGGTGGAGGTGTGGACCATGGGTAGGGTGCTCTTTCTAAGAGCCGGTGCAGACTCGATGGGCCGAATGGCCTCCTTCTGCACTGTAAATTCTATGAAATTCTATGATTGTCCTGTGAGAGTTCCCAAACTCCCCTCCCAAAAACACACTTTAAAATCTTCTCACATAAGTCTGCTTTCCCTTCACTGTTCGCATTCTGAAATCCACACCAGGGCGCGATTCTCCGAAATGGAGACGAAGGTGTCTGCGAGTTTGGTACCCTCTTCGCCGGTGTGTTTTACTAGCACTCTCCCCTCCACACAACTCCCTGGATAACTACAGCACAATGCTGCTGTGAAAGAGGCAAGCAGCAAAGAGGATTATTTCCGTAGAGAGCGGTATGTAGCAACACGCGGAGGCAATTCAACCTCTTGAGCATGTTCCCCCACTCAATTACATTGTGGCTGATATCTATCTTCACTCCATCCACCTGCCTTGGTTCTCTGACCTTTAAGCCCATACCCAACAAAAATCAGTTCTGAAATTTTCAATTGACCCCCCTCTCCCCACCCCCACCCTACCTAGCCTCAACGGCGATTTGGAGATAGAGAGGGTTCGAGATTTTCAGTTCCCTTTGTGTTTTTCATAGAATTTACAGTGCAGAAGGAGGCCATTCGGCCCATCGAGTCTGCACCGGCTCTTGGAAAGAGCACCCTACCCAAGGTCAACACCACCACCCTATCCCCATAACCCAGTAACCCCACCCAAAGGGCAATTTTGGACACTAAGGGCAATTTATCATGGCCAATCCACCTAACCTGCACATCTTTGGACTGTGGGAGGAAACCGGAGCACCCGGAGGAAACCCACGCACACACAGGGAGGATGTGCAGACTCCGCACAGACAGTGACCCAAGCCGGAATCGAACCTGGGACCCTGGAGCTGTGAAGCAATTGTGCTATCCACAAGGCTACCGTGTTTTCTGACACGACCCCTAAATAACGTAGATCCTAATTTCCAGATTCTGACCCTTTATTTCTGGACCCCTCCCCGCCAGAGGAAATAATTTCTCTCTACTCACCCTAACAACTCCATTACTCATCCTGATCACCTCAATTAGACTCACTTAATCTTCTTTACTCGTACAGAGAAAATCTGTCAAGACTTGCGCTGCAAAAGTTTGAATATCTCGCGAGGAGAAAGATGTTTGTGGAGTCTGACTGCAACAACGACAACTGACTGCACTAAACAGTCGGAATGTTAACGCAACTCCAGATTGTTTGAACTTAGTTTATCTTCTGCAACTATCGTGAGGCTTTTTCCCCCCGAATGTTTTGTCTTTTCTTTTTAAAATGTATTGAGCATTGTAGTGCTTTTGTTTAATCTTATTTTCCATCCTAAGTTTATTGCAGCTGTTCGTTGATCTGCCTTAATGGTTTGTGTGCTCATTACATCAGATCAATCGCTGGCTCTTTTCCCCTTGATCTTTATGATAATATCCCTGATCCTTTTCTGCCTTTCATTTTCCTTTGTTCCCTTTCATCTTGTCTCTCCCAGCTGTGTCAATGATTGTCACCCCAGTTACAGGAAACTTGCAAGTTGCTGCCTGCTTTTTTTTTCCCTATTCCAACTGTTCCCCTCCTTAATAATTGTGTTCACGAGAAGTAGAGGCTTGAAATGAAACACTGAGTGACTGAACAGGAGTTAATGTCCGCTTGTTGCCTTGGGCTGTCAGGAACAACCAGACGGCTAAACGGGTGGCTTTTAGCAATGATGAGAGGGTTTGATAGGGTAGATGTCGAGACGATGTTTCCACTCTGTGGCGGCGTCAAGAACCAAGGGCCACAAGTTTAAGATTGTCATGAGTAAATCCAATAGGGAATTTAGGAGAAACGTTTTTACGCAGAGAATAGTGAGATTGTGGAACTCGCTGTCTGAGGGACTGGTTGAGACGAACAATAGGGATGCATTTACAGGGACAGCATGCAAACCTGCGAATTAGGAGCCATTCAGCCCATTGTGCCACCTTCGCTGTTCAAAAAGATCCTGGGCGTGATTATCCGCTCCCGCGCCGGTTGGGAGAATCGCCCGGTGCGCCATTTTTCCCCGCGACGCCGGTCCGACGCCCTCCCGCGATTCACCCAAGCGGCGAGAACGGCCCCGTTGAGTTCTGCGCAGCGCAGGCCGGAGAATCACCCGGGACACCCAAAATGGCGATTCTCCGCTACACCCGCTATTCTCCGGCCGTTATGGGCCGAGCGGCCTGACCAAAACGACGGCTTCCCACCGGCGCCATCCACACCTGGTCGCTGCCGGCGGGAACAGCGCGGGAACACTGGGGAGGGGGGTGGCCTGTGAGGGGGGGCGAGGGGGGTTCTTTCACCGGGGTAGGACTCAAAAGGGGTCTGGCCCGCGATTGGTGCCCACCGATCGGTGGGCCGGCCTCTCTGAAGGAGGACCTCCTTTCCTCCACGCCCTGCAAGATCCATCTAACATCTTCTTGTGGGGTGGCCTCGGGGAGGACGGCCACCACGCATGCGCGGGTGAGGCCAGTTACGCGGCGGATGACGTGGCGCCGCTTTTATGCGGCGCCAATGCCCAGCGCACGCTGACGACGCTGCTTTCGCGACGCGCACCCCGAGTTTCTCGCGGCCCCGATCCTAGCCCATTTTCGGGCCCTGAATCGGTCGGGATCGGGGCCGTTTCCCGCTGTCGTGAACCTCAACGGCATTCACGACGGAGTGGGCACTTAGTCGCGGGAGCGGAGAATCGCGCCCCATGACTGGTCTGATTGTGGCTTCAACATACTGCAACTCCTGATACTCTGACTCCCTTGTTAGTCAAGGACTTAGCTCCTTCTGGCTTAATAATATTGACCGATCCTGGCTCCAGTGCTCTCTGGGAGAGAGAGTTCCATAGACTCACCACTCTTAGAGAGGAAAAAATAGAATCTTCTCATCTCTGCCTTAATTGGAAGACCCCTTATTTTAGATCTGTGTCCCCCTAGTTCTGGGCCGGGATTCCCCAGTCCCCTGCAGGGTCGGAGAATCGCTGGGGTGGGGGGGGGGGGGGGGAGAATCGCGCCACGCTGCTCCAACGCCGGCCCGCTGATTCTCCGGCGCCGATTCCCGGGCACCCGTGGGATTGCCGCCGCGCCGGTCGGGAGCTGTTGAAAGCACCCCCCGCCGGCGATTCTCCGAGCCTCGACGGGCCGAGTGCCCGCTGAGTTCGGCCAAGTCCCGCCGGCGTATGGTCCTAACCGGCGGGACCTCGGAGTTCTTGCTGCGGGAGCCGTCCTGGTTGCGGGGGGGAGGGGGGGGGGCGGGCGGGGCTCGGGGGGGCGCCCGTATCTGAGGGGGGCCTCCAGGTGGGCCTGGCCCGCGATCGGGGCCTACCGATAGGCGGGTGGGCTATTTCCGTGGGGGGCCTATATTCCTCCGCGCCGGGCCCCTGTCGGGCTCCGCCATATTGCCCTGGGGCCGGCGCGGAGGCGGGAACCCATGTGCATGCGCAAACTAGCGCCGGGCGTGGCGCGCAGGCGGGAACTCACGCCGGCCGTGGTGCGCGGACTGGAGCAGCGGACACCACTCTGCTGCCGTACTAGCCCCCTGGGAAGGGGTTAAAACCTGGGCCTGGAGGCCAGTTGACGTCGGAGTGGCTCGTGCTGCTTTTGATGCCAGCGTCAGAACTTGCCCGTGGGATCGGAGAATTCGGGCCCTGGTCTCTCCCATGTGGGAAGACACCCCTGCAAAGTCACCTCAGGATCTTTTATGTTTCAATCAGAATGCCTCTCATTCTTCCAAACTCCGATGGATACAGAAGCTGGATAAACAGATGAGGGAGGGAGGAATAGAAGGTTACACCGAGGAGACGAGCTGAGGAGGGATGGGAGGAAGTTCTTGTGGCTCTCAAATCCATTCATCATTTAAAAAACTTCTAACAGGTCACCTCCTCCGGGGAAAGAAAAGACAGTTTTGCCTTTCCTGACCCTGAATTGTCTCTTAAATTAATTTTAATCGATCGGACGCTGAGTCCATAAAGATTGGGCAAATGAAGTTTCTTCATCAAACAGCATTAGAACAAGTGACGCCGTTTAGTCTTGAGTGCATGTTGACTTTAGTGATATATGTGAGAGAGAGCTTCCTGTTTTCAACCTTTGTGTGTTGCTGGCTTCCAAGTAGCAGATGGCATTTATTTATAAAAGGATGTTTTAGTTAAAATTATGTCTCACTAAATGATTAAATCAAGAATGACATTTAATAATTATCTCAAGGGGGTTAGAATACAAATAGGTGAAAGTTATGTTCCAGTTTGGGGAGCTCTGTTCAGACCCCATCTGGTGTTACTGCGTCTAGTTCCAGGTACCACACCCCAGGAAGAATATTTTGGTCTCGGAGGGGATCCACCGGCAAGATACTGGGGCCAAAAGAGTTAAATCACGAGGGCAGGTTCTAAAGACCTGGCTTATGTCCTTTTGAGAGGAGAAGATTAAGGGGTGACCTACTTGTTGATGCTGGAGGGTCAATTGAAGATTTTAAAACTGAGATTGATGCCTTTTTTTTGGGAAGGGGGTTAAGGGGCTGGTTTAGCACACTGGGCTAAATAGCTGGCTTTGAAAGCAGACCAAGGCAGGCCAGCAGCACGGTTCAATTCACGTACCAGCCTCCCCGAACAGGCGCCGGAATGTGGCGACGAGGGGCTTTTCACAGTAACTTAATTTGAAGCCTACTTGTGACAATAAGCGATTTTCATTTCATTTAAAGAGCTAGCACAGGCACAGTGGGCCAAATGGTCTCCTGTGCTGTGTGTTTCTCTGACGAGGTTTCATTTCAAGGGTTACAGAGCTCAGACGGTTGAATGGGGTTCAGATTCCGATCAGCCTTGATCTAAGTCTATGGGTGGAACAGGTTTGAGGGGCTGGACAACCTCCTCCTGTTCCTACATTTCCTAATCTGGTGCTTTAAACTTTGCAGTTGTGAAATGTGCATGTTGATATTTACGTGCAGATCAGTTGGGTTAAGCTCCTTTACAGAGCCAGTTGGGTTAAGCTCCTTTACAGAGCCCCGGTGGCGAGTGTAGTGACGAACCGGCGGAGGTCGGAGTACTTTCGACTGTACCGAGGGACGAGGCAGGGGTGCCCCCTGTCCCCCCTGTTGTTCGCATTGGCGATCGAACCATTGGCCATGTCATTGAGGAAGTCTAATAAATGGAGGGGGGTGGTCCGAGGGGGAGAAGAGCATCGGGTGTCGCTATATGCGGATGACCTGTTGCTGTACGTGGCAGATCCAGTGGAGGGGATGGTGGAGGTCATGCAGACTCTAAGGGAGTTTGGGGAGTTTTCGGGCTATAAGCTCAATGTAGGGAAGAGGGAGCTCTTTGTATTACAGGCGGGGGACCAAGAAAGAGGGATAGGGGACCTACCGCTGAGGAGGGCGGAGGGGAGCTTTCGGTATCTGGGGATCCAGATAGCCAGGAGTTGGGGGACCCTACATAAACTGAATCTGACGAGGTTGGTGGAGCAAATGGAGGAGGATTTCAAAAGATGGGACATGTTACTGCTCTCGCTGGCGGGTAGAGTGCAGTCGGTCAAAATGGTGGTCCTTCCGAGGTTCTTGTTTGTGTTTCAGTGCCTTCCCATCGTGATCACTAAGGCCTTTTTTAAGAGAGTAGGTAGGAGTATTATGGGGTTTGTGTGGGCGAATAAGACCCC
Organism: Scyliorhinus torazame; assembly: GCF_047496885.1. Lineage (NCBI taxonomy): Eukaryota > Metazoa > Chordata > Chondrichthyes > Carcharhiniformes > Scyliorhinidae > Scyliorhinus > Scyliorhinus torazame. Next base: position 7,948,952 of record NC_092717.1, read on the forward strand.
GAGGGTAAGGAGAGGGTTCCTGGAACGCAGTAGGGACCGAGGAGGGTTGGCGCTGCCAAACCTGGGGAGCTACTACTGGGCAGCAAATGTGGCGATGATCCACAAGTGGGTTATGGAGGGAGAGGGGGCGGCATGGAAGAGGATGGAGATGGCGTCCTGTAAAGGAAGGAGCCTGGGGCCGTTGGTGACGGCACCGCTGCCGCTCTCGCCGACAAATTATACCACGAGCCCGGTGGTGGCGGCAATGCTAAGGATCTGGGGCCAATGGAGACGGCACAGGGGTGCAATGGGAGCATCGGTGTGGTCTCCGATCAGGGGTAACCATCGGTTTGTCCCGGGGAAGATGGACGGGGGGTTCCAGAGCTGGCATCGGGCAGGGATCAGAAGAATGGGGGACCTGTTCATTGACGGAACGTTTGCGAGCCTAGGGGCACTGGAGGATGAGTTTGAGCTACCCCCGGGAAATGACTTTATATATATGCAGGTGAGGGCTTTTGTGAGGTGACAGGTGAGGGAATTCCTGTTGCTCCCGGCACAAGAAATTCAAGATAGGGTGATCTCGGGTGTATGGGTCGGGGAGGGCAAGGTGTTGGAAATACACCAGGAGATGAAAGAAGAAGGGGAAGTGCTGGTAGAAGAGTTGAAGGGTAAATGGGAGGAGGAGCTGGGGGAGGAGATTGAGGAAGGTCTGTGGGCTGATGCCCTAGGTAGGGTTAATTCCTCCTCCTCGTGTGCCAGGCTCAGCCTGATACAATTTAAGGTGGTTCACAGAGCGCACTTGACGGGGGCGAGGTTGAGTAGGTTCTTTGGGGTGGAGGACAGATGTGGAAAGTGCTCAGGGAGCCCGGCGAACCATGTCCATATGTTTTGGTCATGCCCGGCACTGGAGGGGTTCTGGAGAGGAGTGGTGGGAGTAATATCTCAGGTGGTGAAAGTTCGGGTCAAGCCAAGCTGGGGGCTAGCAATATTTGGAGTAGTGGACGAGCCGGGAGTGCAGGAGGCGAAAGAGGCCGGCATTCTGGCCTTTGTGTCCCTAGTAGCTCGGCGAAGGATCTTGCTAATGTGGAAGGAGGCGAAGCCCCCCAGCGTGGAGGCCTGGATAAATGACATGGCTGGGTTCATAAAGTTGGAGAGGATTAAGTTCGCCTTGAGAGGGTCTGCACAGGGGTTCTACAGGCGGTGGCAACCGTTCCTAGACTATCTCGCGGAGCGTTAGAGGAAGGTCGGTCAGCAGCAGCAGCAACCTTGGGGGGGGGGGGGGGGGGGGTGGAGGGGACGTCCTGGGAGGGGAGGGGGGAAGGGGGGACTGCCTGGGAGGGTGGATGAGCAAGAGATAACATGAAGGGTTGGGGAAACTGGCACGTACGGGTGAGGGCCAGTGTACAAAGCTGTGTAAATATATCATTTTGCCATGTATATATCTTGCTCTGCGCGAGTTCTCGTTATTTTGTGACGGGGGTGGGGGGTTATTGTTTGTAAGGGAGAAAAATTGTGTTAAAAATCTTTAATAAATATATTTAAAAAAAAGATATTTATGTGCAGACCAGGTATGTGTGAGACGTTAATCATTGTGTATGTGTGCGTGTGTGTATATATAATAAACCTGAATAGATTAGTGTTCACAAAGTAAAAATTGCAGCCTAATATCTGCTTTTAGTTCAGCTGAAAATTGGTAACTGTAGTAATTTTGTTTGAAGATTGACTGGGTCAAAAGCTCCCAGGTGTTTTGAGTAGAAATTTTCTCCCCCTATAACCAGCACCAAAGTGACACACAATAACCCTTTACACCAGTGTTTCCTGAACTGTGCTCCACTACTATGTTTAATTCAACACATACCAACAAAAACAAAATACCAAGAAAACAGTAACAGTCATATACTTATCTTACTTCGGTGGTAGGCAAAATCATGGAAAGGGTACTGAAGGATAGGATTTCTGAGCATCTGGAAAGACACTGCTTGATTAGGGATAGTCAGCACGGATTTGTGAGGGGTAGGTCTTGCCTTACAAATCTTATTGAATTCTTTGAGGAGGTGACCAAGCATGTGGATGAAGGTAAAGCAGTGGATGTTGTGTACATGGATTTTAGTAAGGCATTTGATAAGGTTCCCCATGGTAGGCTTCTGCAGAAAGTAAGGAGGCATGGGATAGTGGGAAATTTGGCCAGTTGGATAGCGAACTGGCTAACCGATAGAAGTCAGAGAGTGGTGGTGGATGGCAAATATTCAGCCTGGATCCCAGTTACCAGTGGCGTACCGCAGCGATCAGTTCTGGGTCCTCTGCTGTTTGTGATTTTCATTAATGACTTGGATGAGGGAGTTGAAGGGTGGGTCAGTAAATTTGCAGACGATACGAAGATTGGTGGAGTTGTGGATAGTAAGGAGGGCTGTTGTTGGCTGCAAAGAGACATAGATAGGATGCAGAGCTGGGCTGAGAAGTGGAAGATGGAGTTTAACCCTGAAAAGTGTGAGGTTGTCCATTTTGGAAGGACAAATATGAATGCGGAATACAGGGTTAACGGTAGAGTTCTTGGCAATGTGGAGGAGCAGACAGATCTTGGGGTCTATGTTCATACATCTTTGAAAGTTGCCACTCAAGTGGATAGAGCTGTGAAGAAGGCCTATGGTGTGCTCGCGTTCATTAACAGAGGGATTGAATTTAAGAGCCGTGAGGTGATGATGCAGCTGTACAAAACTTTGGTAAGGCCACATTTGGAGTACTGTGTACAGTTCTGGTCGCCTCATTTTAGGAAGGATGTGGAAGCTTTGGAAAAGGTGCAAAGGAGATTTACCAGGATGTTGCCTGGAATGGAGAGTAGGTCTTACGAGGAAAGGTTGAGGGTGCTTGGCCTTTTCTCATTAGAACGGAGAAGGATGAGGGGCGACTTGATAGAGGTTTATAAGATGATCAGGGGAATAGATAGAGTAGACAGTCAGAGACTTTTTCCCCGGGTGGAACAAACCATTACAAGGGGACATAAATTTAAGGTGAATGGTGGAAGATATAGGGGGGATGTCAGAGGTAGGCTCTTTACCCAGAGAGTAGTGGGGGCATGGAATGCACTGCCTGTGGAAGTAGTTGAGTCGGAAACATTAGGGACCTTCAAGCAGCTATTGGATAGGTACATGGATTACGGTAAAATGATATAGTGTAGATTTATTTGTTCTTAAGGGCAGCACGGTAGCATTGTGAATAGCACAATTGCTTCACAGCTCCAGGGTCCCAGGTTCGATTCCGGCTTGGGCCGCTGTCTGTGCGGAGTCTGCACGTCCTCCCAGTGTCTGCGTGGGTTTCCTCCGGGTGCTCCGGTTTCCTCCCACAGTCCAAAGATGTGCAGGTTAGGTGGATTGGCCATGATAAATTGCCCTTAGTGTCCAAAATTGCCCTTGGTGTTGGGTGGAGTAGTTGAGTTTGGGTAGGGTGCTCTTTCCAAGAGCCGGTGCAGACTCAATGGGCCGAATGGCCTCCTTCTGCACTGTAAATTCAATGATAATCTATGATTAATCTAGGACAAAGGTTCGGCACAACATCGTGGGCCGAAGGGCCTGTTCTGTGCTGTATTTTTCTATGTTCTATGTTCTATATACATAGAATCCCTACTGTACAGAAGGAGGCCATTCGGCCCATCGAATCTGCACCAACCCTCTGAAAGAGCACTCCACCTAACCTGCACGTCTTTGGACTGTGGGAGGAAACCGGAGCACCCGGAGGAAACTCACGCAGACACGGGGAGAACGTGCAAACTCCACACAGTCACACAAGACTGGAATTGAACCTGCGTCCCTGGCACTGTGAGGCAGCAGTGCTAACCGCTGTTTGTAGATTATAGATCAATATATAATGTTACATTCTCTGAAATTCCCGGGCACTCCATGATTGGGCTATCACTGGTCAGTAAGCCCGTGGCTGCTTCCGTTGCTAAAGCTCCAAGAAATCTCTGGTATACTTACATCGACTCATAGTAACGTCCCAGCATGCCTGATAAGGGCTGCCACAGCCAATCAAAGTGTCCCAGTTGAGGCACGATTTATTGGACAAAGACGATTATTGAATGCAACTGAGGCTTTATTGCTATCAGATGTGTGGTCTCCCACAGCAGCTGGTGAAATGGCTGCTGGCTGGGGGACACGCATATTAAAAGAGGCAGGGACTACTGGCAAACCTGTAGTACAGGTCCTACCGTACATCACTTAATACAGGTGCAACAGTAATTTACCACATTCACCCCCTGTTAAAAATTGAGTCCGGCGGGGGTGGTAGATAACTATATACAACAATGAGTTAATATTTACAGGATTTGAGCAAACAAATGTCCTTTGATGTCCGGTGGACTGGTCAGAGGTTTAGCCGGTCCAGGGCCTTGATGTTCCTCTGGGAGAGACACATGTTTGTGCTGATCTGGTCGATGGTGACTCCGGGAGTGTGGCAAAATCCACTTCATCGTTGAGCATGGGCATGGGGTTGGGGGGGGCGGTGATGGTCCTGGGGGGGGGGGGGGGGGGGTGCTGTTGGGAGCGACGGGGGAGGGGAGGGTGGCGCCGGGGGCGGAGGGGTTGTGGGGGTGGAACCTGCTGGTGTCAGGTCCCTGAGGGAGACGGTATCCTGGCAGCCGTCGGGGAATACCACGTAGGCGTACTGGGGGTTTGCGTGGAGCAAGTACACCCTCTCCTCCAACGGGTCCGCCTTGTGGAGTCGGACGTGCTTACAGAGAAGCACGGTTCCCGGAGCGGCGAGCCAAGTCGGGAGCGACACCCCGGATGTGGACTCCCTGGGGAAGGCAAAAAGTTCATGGGGTGTATTGTTCGTGGCAGTGCAAAGTAATGAGCGAATGGAGTGGAGTGCATCAGGGAGGACCTCCTGCCAGCGGGAGGCCGGGAGGTTTCTGGACCGTAGGGCCAGCTGGGCGGCCCTCCAGACCGTCCCATTCTCCCTTTCTACGCATGCTGTCGGGATCGGGCCCCAGAACTCCGTTCTGGAACACATAGCCAAGGATGGCGAAGCGGTTCGTGCTGAACACGCACTTCTCCTTGTTGTAAGTGAGGTTTAGGAGAGTAGTGGTGTGAAATTTAGCACGGTTGGCGTCGTGGTCCTGCTGATCATGGCCGCAGATGGTGACGTTGTCTAGGTACAGTAACGTGGCCCGCAACCCATACCGGTTGACCATTCGGTCCATCTCCCTTTGGAAGACCGAGACCCCATTTGTGACGCCGAAGGGGACCCTAAGGAAGTGGTATAAGCAGCCGTCTGCCTCGAAAGCGGTGTATATACGGTCCGATTTACGGATGGGGAGCTAGTGGTAGGCGGATTTCAGGTCTACAGTTGAGAAGACCCGGTACTGCGCAATCTGGTTAACCATGTCAGATATGCGAGGGAGGGGGTACGCATCGAGCTGCGTGTACCGGTTGATGGTCTGGCTGTAGTCCATGACTATTCGGAGTTTCTCCCCAGTTTTAACTACTACCACTTGGGCTCTCCAGGGGCTGTTGCTGGCCTCGATGATGCCTTCCCGAAGCAGTCGCTGGACTTCGGACCTGATGAAGGTCTTGTCCTGGGTGCTGTACCGTCTGCTCCTGGTGGCGACGGATTTGCAATCTGGAGTTAGATTGGCAAAGAGGGAAGGTGGGTCGACCTTTAGGGTCGCGAGGCTGCACACAGTAAGGGGTGGTAAGGGCCCGCCCAATTTCAGAGTCAGGCTCTGGAGGTTGCACTGGAAGTCTCGGCGAAGATTAGTGCAGCGCAGAGGTTAGGGAGGACGTAGAGACGGAAGCCGCTGAATTCTACGCCCTGGACCGTGAGCGTGACTGTACAGTACCCCCGGATCGCTACGCCTTGGGATCCGGAGGCCAGGGAGATTTTTTGGTTGGCGGGGTGTATCGCGAGGGAGCAGCGCCTTACCATATCCGGGTGTATGAAGCTTTCGGTGCTCCCGGAGTCCAGCAGGCAGGAGGTTACATGTCCGTCGACTTTCACGCTGGTGGATGCGTTGGTCAGGTTATGCGGACGAGACTGGTCGATTGACATGGAGGCGAGTCTTGGTTGGTCGTCGGGTAATGGGGCGGTTGGTGAGCCCGGGTCCTGGAACGCTGGTGGTGCCCATGTGCTGAGTGGGAGACAAGATGGCGGCGCCCGAAGATCTTGAGGGTGACAAGATGGTGGCGCCCATGGAACACACGTGTTGTGCGGAGGGGAAGATGGCGACGCCCACTGGCTGCACGTGGTCTGGGGGGGGGATGGCGGCGCCCATTGTCTGTGACCGAGGGGGTGGGGACGATAGCGGCTACTGAGCGAAGTGGCCCTTCTTCCCGCAGGCTTTACAAAGGGCAGCATGGGCCGGGCAGCGTTGGCGGGGGTGCTTCTGTTGGCCGCAAAAATAGCATCGGGGGCCCCCGGGGTTTGCTGGCTGGCGTGCAGCGCAGGCGTATTGGGTGGGCAGCACCCCCGCTGGGGCGGATGTCTGTGGGGTCCACGAAGCGTAGGAGGGGTGGGCCGCATGGTTGGCGGTGTAGGACTGGACGTTGCGCAGGGCGACCGTCATGGAGAGCGCTAGCGTTTTAGACTCTGCGAGGTCGCGCGTGGCCCCTTCTAGGAGTCGCTGGCGTATGAGATCTGACCCAATTCCAATCACAAAAGAGTCCCGCATAAGGAGGTCTGAGTGTTCCGTGGCCATAACAGCCTGACAGTCACAGTTCCGGACTAGTGGGATTAAGGCCCGCCTGAAGTCTTCTTTGGACTCACCAGGGAGTTGAGAGCGAGTGGCGAGTGCGTGCGTGGCGAAGAGCGTGTTCGTTTTCTGTGCGTAGTTGCCCTTGAGTAGAGTCCTGGCTTCGGCGTAGTTCGGAGCGTCCTGGATTAACGGAAAGACTTTGGTGCTCAACCTGGAATATAAAATCTGAATCTTCTGAACAGGGGTTGGTGCCGCGTTGATGTACGCTTCGAAGCAAGCTAGCCAGTGCTGGAAGTCCTTTCTGGCGTCGCTGGAGTGCGGATCCAGCTGCAGGCGATCCGGTTTAATACGGAGGTCCATCCTGAGAAACTGATAGCAATAAATTGAGGCACGATCAATTGGACAAAGACGATAGTTGAATCCAACTGAGGCTTTATTGCTATCAGATGTGTGGCCTCCCACAGCAGCTGGCGAAATGGCTGCTGGCTGGAGGACACGCATATTTATACAGGCAGGGACTACCGGCGAACCTATAGTACAGGTCCTACCGTACATCACCTAATACAGGTGCCAGAGTGGTTTACCACAGCAGTGCTGGGAGTTTGTCAGGTGATTCCACTGCTGGGACAATAAGAAGAGGCGGGAGCTTAACGTGGTTTCATCTCTTGCAACCCAATTTTATGTTTCAGAGATCCCAATTGGAGTGCTGAGTCACAGTTTGGGAACTGTTGCTTTACAGACAAACCCTATCCGTGTAGTTTGCTCTCTATTCAGCTCCTTTGAATTGGTACCGGGCAGACATTGAGTAGCCTGATGCTTAAAGAAAGCTGATAATGACTCTTGGGGGTGGCAGATTGGCATTGGGGTAGGACAGGATTCACGTGATGTGATTGTGTTTTGGATTCCACATTCGCATCTCCCCCAATAACCGTCGATCCCCCTGCCTAACAAGAGTCTACCTGTCTCCACTTTAAACATATTCAGTGACCTCGACTCCACTGCCTTCTGAATCATAACCCTCTAAACACAAATATTCTCCTCCTCTCTGTACTAAAGGGAATTTTTAAACAGTGCCCCCGAGCTCTGGACTCACCCACAAGAGGGAACAACCTTCCCACCTCCCCCTTGTCAATACCGTTCAGGATCTTATAGACTTCAAACAAATCACCCCTCACTCCTCTGAACTCCAGTGGGAACAAGCCCAGTCTGTCCAACCTGTCCTCAAAAGACCACTCAATATTTAGCCGGCCAAGACGGGAGGCCCCTGGTTGATTGGGGTGACGAGCATGGTGCGAGTTCTAATAGTGGATCTGAGAGTGACCCTTGCGTTAGAAAACAGTCATATACTAGAGAAAGGGATAGAGAGTTTGACACCGGTAAGATGTTTCCCTTGGTCAGGGTGTCCAGAACCAGGGGGCACAATTTCAAAATAAGGCGGTGTGGTGATATGTATATGCATAGCAATGTATATAGTTGGGTGTAACTGACCAGCAGGTGGGGAAGGTGATCCACCATGTGACTCCATAGACGGGCAGATGGTAGTAAGTCGTACTAGAGGACAGTCGCATTAGAAGTAGCTCCAGGAGAATTCACTTATTCGTTACCGTTTGTATTATAGTTCATTAGTTATCTTTCCACATGTTCATTTTATGAGTAAACTGTCATCACTAGTCAATGAACTAGATGTTCTGTGTGCATCATTGCCACGGCCACAACGTAAAACATAACAGGCGGAAGCCACTTGATGCCGAGGTGAGGAGAAATGTTTTCAGTCAGGGAGTTGTGAATCTTTGGAATTCTCTAGCCCAGAGAGCTGTGGGTGCTCAGTCGCTGTGTATGATAAAACTGAGATGGACAGATTTCTCAATTCCAATGACATAAAGGGATACGGGGAGAGTGTGGGGGAAAAGGCATTGAAATGGATGAGCAACCACGATTATATTGAATGGGGTAAATGTTCCACTCCTCCTATGTTTCCAAACAGGGAGTGCTAAGAGAGGGCATGAACAATCTTTGGCGGGTAGGATCAAGGAAAACCCCAAGGCCTTTTACACATATGTGAGAAATATGAGAATGACTAGAGCGAGGGTAGGTCCGATCAAGGACAGTAGCGGGAGATTGTGTATTGAGTCTGAAGAGATAGGAGAGGTCTTGACCGAGTACTTTTCTTCTGTATTTACAAATGAGAGGGGCGATATTGTTGGAGAGGACAGTGTGAAACAGATTGGTAAGCTCGAGGAAATACTTGTTAGGAAGGAAGATGTGTTGGGCATTTTGAAAACTTGAGGATAGACAAGTCCCCCGGGCCTGACGGGATATATCCAAGGATTCTATGGGAAGCAAGAGATGAAATTGCAGAGCCGTTGGCAATGATCTTTTCGTCCTCACTGTCAACAGGGGTGGTACCAGGGGATTGGAGAGTGGCGAATGTCGTGCCCCTGTTCAAAAAAGGGACTAGGGATAACCCTGGGAATTACAGGCCAGTTACTCTTACTTCGGTGGTAGGCAAAGTAATGGAAAGGGTACTGAAGGATAGGATTTCTGAGCATCTGGAAAGACACTGCTTGATTAGGGATAGTCAGCACGGATTTGTGAGGGGTAGGTCTTGCCTTACAAGTCTTATTGAATTCTTTGAGGAGGTGACCAAGCATGTGGATGAAGGTAAAGCAGTGGATGTAGTGTACATGGATTTTAATAAGGCATTTGATAAGGTTCCCCATGGTAGGCTTCTGCAGAAAGTAAGGAGGCATGGGATAGTGGGAAATTTGGCCAGTTGGATAACGAACTGGCTAACCGATAGAAGTCAGAGAGTGGTGGTGGATGGCAAATATTCAGCCTGGATCCCAGTTACCAGTGGCGTACCGCAGGGATCAGTTCTGGGTCCTCTGCTATTTGTGATTTTCATTAATGACTTGGATGAGGGAGTTGAAGGGTGGGTCAGTAAATTTGCAGACGATACGAAGATTGGTGGAGTTGTGGATAGTAAGGAGGGCTGTTGTCGGCTGCAAAGAGACATAGATAGGATGCAGAGCTGGGCTGAGAAGTGGCAAATGGAGTTTAACCCTGAAAAGTGTGAGGTTGTCCATTTTGGAAGGACAAATATGAATGCGGAATACAGGGTTAATGGTAGAGTTCTTGGCAATGTGGAGGAGCAGAGAGATCTTGGGGTCTATGTTCATACATCTTTGAAAGTTGCCACTCAAGTGGATAGAGCTGTGAAGAAGGCCTATGGTGTGCTCGCGTTCATTAACAGAGGGATTGAATTTAAGAGCCGTGAGGTGATGATGCAGCTGTACAAAACTTTGGTAAGGCCACATTTGGAGTACTGTGTACAGTTCTGGTCACCTCATTTTAGGAAGGATGTGGAAGCTTTGGAAAAGGTGCAAAGAAGATTTACCAGGATGTTACCTGGAATAGAGAGTAGGTCTTACGAGGAAAGGTTGAGGGTGCTAGGCCTTTTCTCATTAGAACGGAGAAGGATGAGGGGTGACTTGATAGAGGTTTATAAGATGATCAGGGGAATAGATAGAGTAGACAGTCAGAGACTTTTCCCCCGGGTGGAACAAGCCATTACAAGGGGACATAAATTTAAGGTGAAAGGTGGAAGATATAGGAGGGATATCAGAGGTAGGTTCTTTACCCAGAGAGTAGTGGGGGCATGGAATGCACTGCCTGTGGAAGTAGTTGAGTCGGAAACATTAGGGACCTTCAAGCAGCTATTGGATAGGTACATGGATTACGGTAAAATGATATAGTGTAGATTTATTTGTTCTTAAGGGCAGCACGGTAGCATTCTGGATAGCACAATTGCTTCACAGCTCCAGGGTCCCAGGTTCAATTCCAGCTTGGGTCACTGTCTGTGCGGAGTCTGCACGTCCTCCCCGTGTCTGTGTGGGTTTCCTCCGGGTGCTCCGGTTTCCTCCCACAGTCCAAAGATGTGCAGGTTAGGTGGATTGGCCATGATAAATTGCCCTTCGTGTCCAAAATTGCCCTCGGTGTTGGGTGGAGGTGTTGAGTTTGGGTAGGGTGCTCTTTCCAAGAGCTGGTGCAGACTCAATGGGCCGAATGGCCTCCTTCTGCACTGTAAATTCAATGATAATCTATGATTAATCTAGGACAAAGGTTCGGCACAACATCGTGGGCCGAAGGGCCTGTTCTGTGCTGTATTTTCTATGTTCTATGTTTTAAACAGTGAGATATTGGAACCGCTGAGTGTTGTATCAGAGCAGCGGGAGATATATCCCGGTTTCTATTTGTAATGCATTTTACAGCGATCGTTTTAACAGAAGGGGGAATGACTGATTTAAATAAACTCAAAGAGCTAATGGCTATAACTGCAAATGTCATAATCCAACAAGAAGCACATTATAAACAGCGATTTATTAAAATTATTTAGCCAGAGGCTTCCCCCAAGAATGAAGCACATGTGATTTAATGATCGCTGTTAACTATTTCCGAATAATCTGCTGTACGTCTAGAGCTCTTAAACACACGTGTACATAGAAAGCACAATGAATTGGTTTTGAAGGTCAAGTTCCACCAGTTTATTTTAGTTGATCCATTTTATTTGGCTTTTAAACATTTAATTTAATTATTATTCAAAGTTTCTTTGATTTATTTTCTGAAGCTTTAATATAGTTTACACTTCCTAACCCCCAGGGTAGCCCTGTTCTTATTTTTCATAAATTTAGAGTATCCAATTATTTTTTCCAAGTAAGGGGCAATTTAGCGTGGCCAAATCACCTGCCCTGCACATCTTTGGGTTGTGGGTGTGAAACCCACGCAGACACGGGGAGAATGTGCAAACTCCACACCGACAGTGACCCAGAGCCGGGATCGAACCTGGGACCTCGGCGCTGTGAGACAGCAGTGCTAACCACTGTGCCACCGTGCTGTCCCGGGATGCCCTGTTTGATTATAATATCAGAAGTAGTTCTCCGGTGAGATTAGAACGGATTTATAGTCGCTGAACCATTTCAGACTTTAATCCTCCTTCTCGTTGATTAGGTCAGAGGGGTTTGAGCTCTATGCCCAGGCATAGATTATATAATCCCAAAAGAAAGACTTGGGGATTTATATAGCGCCTCTGTGACCTCAGACCATCCCCTGATGCCTCACAGCCAATGAAGAACCTTTGAAGTGTTGGCACTGTTGTAAATGGGGGCTAAAGACTGGCCAGGACACATGGAAGATATCCCAGTTTTTCTTCGGAAATGTGCCTTCTGATAATTTACATTATAATGAGAATACAAACAATGCTGTGATCTAGCAGGAAGTGGGTGTGCTCTGATGCCTGAGAGGAGGGGAGGAAGGAGTGTCCCGATGCTTGGAGTTTGCACATTCTCTCCGTGTCTGCATGGGTTTCATCCGGATGCCCCGGTTTCCTGCCACAGTCCAAAGATGAGCAGGTTAGGTGGATTGGCCATGTTAAATTGCACCTTTGTGTCCAATGCTATGCAGGTTAGGTGGGGTTGCGGGGATAGGGCGGGGGAGCGGGTCGGTGCAGATACAATGGACTGAATGGCCTCCTTCCTCCCTGTAAGGATTCTGTAATCAGACCGAATATCTCCTTATATGTATTTGTGTTATATTTTGTTTAATAACACTTGTGGTGATTGTCCTTTAAGGGCAACACAGCAGAGTAAGGGTCACCTGATGTGGGCAACCAATTGGGATGGATAATTGCCCCTGGGGTTGAGTCGTCTCTTTGGCAGAAGACTGGGCACAGGTGTTGTCTGCTCTACTGCTGTATAGTTCTTCTTGTTAATAAATACTGTTTGCGTTTCTGATGAAGTCTGTGAAAGTCCATCATTATATCTGGCGATGAGGATAAAATTATCAGGACACTGCCTCTGGCCCGACACGGTGAGTATCCTATTTTAATCGAAGTCTGAAAAAAAGGTACTCCCCCGAATGCCTCCCATTGAACGAATAGACCCATTTGAGATATTACGATATTGCCAGACCTTGAGGGATAGATACAGAGGAAATCTGAATTGACTGGTAGAATCAAAAGTTAGAAAGACATAGAGGAAACAAAATCAATTAAAGTGACCCTGGTAATGCATTTAAAGTGGCAACCACAAAAAGGATCAAACAGCTATGGACAGGAAAATTGGAGAAGACTCCAAATAGAGGGAACTCTCAAAAAAAGGTCCATAAGCAACAAAGACATCAAGAAGGAAGCCATGGAAGACCTCAAAGAGAGGGCAAAAGAAGATCTTGGATAGGAGGCAATAGAAGACCCTAGAAAGTAGGCAAACGAATATCCCAGAAGGAGGGTGATGAAAATCCCCAGAGGGCAATGGAAGACACTACATCACCAAATGAAGGGCAACGAGAGAAATGCAGAATGGAAACAAGTCAACACTGCCGGAGACAGACTTGACCAACAGTGAAGTCAAAGAAGTTTGGCTGAAGTTAGGACAAGTGGAAATGAAGGTTCCAGTTGTGAAATGTATATTTCCCTCAGAAGAAAAGCAGAAATGAAAAACTAGGAACATAAAGTGAAGTCAGCGAAAAATAATTTAAGCTCCAGAGAACACATTTGAACAGCCCGTCGCAAAAAAAGTTGCAAAAATTTACAAAATGAAGTTACGAAGAAGAAATTAACGAGACAATATTGAATAAGCTGAACGCCATGAAAAAGCAACTGGAAAATAAGAGCAAGTCCAGTGAAGAATTGAATCGGGAGAATAAGAGCTTGACGAGGTAAAAACATTGAAATTGACTGCAGAATCAGCAATTCAGACAGAGAAAGGCACTGACACTAACAGTGCCAGTACAAGATTGCTGAAATGATCACACTAATAAAAAAGCACAAGCACCAATATGATGGAATGGTCGATGGAAAAAGATGCTGAATTGAAATACTGGAAAGAGACGAAACTTTATTTCACAACCTAAGTACCAGTCACAGAGAACCACGACCATTCCTTCACACGTGACAGAACAAGATTATGAAAGGATTGGTAAGACATAGGCTGGAATTCTCCGTGGGGTGGCTTCAATGGGAAATCCCGTTGACAAGCGGCGGGAGTTAGTGAATCTTGCTGCCAGCAGATGGTGCGCCATCGAAAAACCCGTGGCTGTGGGACCAGAGAATCCAGTCCATAAGACTTTGTGGTATTGTGGTGATACGTGATGATACGTGCTTGCATTGTAATGTAAGGTGCATTATAATGTAAGGTGCTCAGTAAGGTGCATTAGAATGTAAGGGTTAACATGGAACTGGAGGTTGGCACAGCCCACAGAATGATGTATGTATTTGTGGTAATACCAGGTATTGCGGCACCAGAGAGAGGAATAACCATTGGCTAGACCGCGGGGTCTACCATTGGGCAATGTACATAGCCCCGCCCTGAGAGGCGGGGTATAAGAACCAATGCCGCCCCAGCAGCCTTCACTTCTGTAACTTCGCTGCTGGGTACAGTTCTATCTGATTAAAGCTGAATCGATATGACTCCACGTGGACTCAAGCGTATTGATTGTGTATCAGTATTCACATGGCCCAGGAACAATCTAGGACAGAACTCGGTAAGTAGCAAGCCTGTATGGAAGTGCTCCACGCAGGACTGTACATTTGGAACTGTACATTGATAAAGCCTACAAGTAAACGTGTTTATGTTTAAACACACAAGCCTCAACATCTCATCAGAGAGCCATCACCGTTGCAACAATAAAAACCCACATTAAGTACATATTATGACATAGTGTCATAATATGAAACTTCAGTCGTGGATCAAGTTGGATCCTGGAATTGTCTTTTGAAACCGGACTCCTGTCGTACCCAGTTCGGAAACATGTGGATCACTGCAGGAGTAGAGAGACGCTCCAGTAGCCCATCAGGAAATGTTTTTGAAGCCGTAAGCACTGAAGTACCTGATCAACGTGTTATAGACTTAACCCATGTCTCCATGGAAGCAAGTAGTGATGAAATGCCTGTGCCGGAAGAGGTACCCTTTATTGCAGTTCATAGAATCCCTGGAATCATAGATACCCTAAAGTGCAGAAGGAGGCCATTCGGCCCATTGGGTCTGCACCGACCCTTCGAATGAGCACCCTACCCATGTCCGCCCCACTCTATCCCCATAACCCAGCAATCTGGCCTGCAAATCTCTGGACACTAAGGGCAATTTAGCGTGGCAAATCCACCTAACCTGCACATCTTTGGACTGTGGGAGGAAACCGGAGCACCCGGAGGAAACCGACGCAGACACGGGGAGAACGTGCAAACTCCACACAGACAGTGACCCGAGGCCGGAATTGAACCCGGGTCCCTGGCGCTGTGAGGCAGCAGTGCTAACCACTGTGCCACCGTGCTGCCCCAAATGGTTCTTGTTGTTATCGATCCTGTGAAAGCATCTCATATAACAGAAGTACGCCACTCGACAAGAAACAGGAAAAAAACCCTCAAAGGCACGATTTATAATTGTCCAATGCATTCGTATAATGTTACGTTAGACTTTAGGGCTGAGATATTTAGTGATTGAAGATTGAATAAAGGGGTTAAAGGGAGATTGTTGTGGTGACTGTCCCTTTAAGGGCAACACTCTTGTTTTGAGGGGCCAATTGGGTAGGAGAGTGGGTAAGCATCTCAGGGGGAAGTCCTTTCTTAGGCAGGGAGACATGTGGGGGACTAGGGGAGCATGTGGCTCCTGTATTGTTGTACAGTTTTTCTTATTAATAAATACCTTTTGTGTTTCTCATGAAGTCTATGAAAGTGCATCATTACAGCGCTCGTTTGAAATTCTTCAGGAGATTTTATCATATTAAAGGTGCTATATGAATCTAGATTGTTATTATTAAATGCACATTTACTATTCGCCTACCCACTCCATGTAGCAGCGAGTTCCACATTCTCCCCCCGCTCTTCGGGCATAGAGATTTCTGCTGAATTTGTTTATTGGATTTATTACTGACTGTGTTAGTTTCAGTCTCCTCCTCAAGTGGAAACATTTTCTCTGTGTCTATTGTATTAAACTCTTTCATACACTTAATGACCCTAGTCTGGTCACCCCTCAGTCCCAGTCTGATTCAATCGCAGAGAGCTACTTTTTCTGAAACATAACTGTGTAGATTATCTTTGTACAAAACTTCACAAAGGAATGACAGACATTGACCCATGTGGAAGAACCTTTCGAGATAGATTTCAACCATGGAAAACAGAAATGATTTTGAGTAAATCTGGGCTGAATATATATGTATTTAAGTTGATTGAAAACAGTTCTGAAATATCCTTTGAAAACTGCTCATAATAATGTGAATAACCATTGTGGCTCACGCAATCACGCCTCCGAATGATGATGAAACTTGTAATACCATGTAAGTAAGGAATTTGATAAATATCAGTTATGTTTTTTACTAACTGGCGATTATCTCTCGTAAGCCCCTGGAGCTCTTTGTCTGTTTTTGTAAAGTATTCATAAATACTAAATAAGTCAGAGTGAACTTCTTAACAAAACATTCACTGCCGAATGTAACATCAGTTAGATCTGAACCATGTGTTTTATGGCAGAGTTTATCAAAGTTATTAACAGTTTATATGCTGCGCCTCGGTCTAATGTACCCACTCAGATTTGTGTCTCGACTGAACTGCAAAATTTCTGGGAGTGAAATTAGCCAGATGTTCACATTAAAGGAGCGATTCTATCAAAATATAACTTCAAAATGGCTGAAGGAGGCTGAAAATGTTGAACATATTTTCCATCACATTTAATGTCAAGTGGAACGATGTTTTTTTAAAAAAGTAATAAAAGGAAGGCTTGCATTTCTATAGCGCCCTTCAATGCCTAAGAACATCCCAAAGCACTTTACAAACAACGACAGGCTTTTGAAGTGCTTTAATGCAATAAACGTGGTCGTCAATTTGTGCACAGCAAGCTCCCACAAACAACAATGTGGTAATGAGCAGATAATCTGTTTTAGTGATGTTGCTGGGGTGGCACAGTGGTTACCACTGCTGCCTCACAGCGCCAAGGACCCGGGTTCAATTCCGGCCTTGAGTGACTGTGTGGGGCGGGATTCTCTGAACCCCCCGTCGGGTCAGAGAATTCCCGAGGGGGCAGCGTGAATCCCGCCCTGCCGCTCCGCCGCCGGCTGCCGTATTCTCCGGCGCCGGTTTGCAGACGGGGGCGGGGTTCCCGTCCGATGGGCGGAGCGGCCGTCCGTTTTCGGACAGTCCCGCCGACGTGAAATGGACATGGTCCCACACGGCTGGACCTGGCTGGTAGGCCGGCTGGTGCCGTCCTCGGGGGGGGGGCACGGGAAGTTCCTGGCCCGCGATCGGGGCCCACCGGTCTGCGGGTGGGCCTGTGCTGTGGGGGCACTCCTTCCTTCCGCGCCGGCCTCCTGCGAACAAAACCCCCTGCGCATGCACCAGAACATGCCGGCGGTTCTGCGCATGGAGGATTCCGCAACGTCGGGGTTAACCGACACCAGAGTGGTTCGTGTCGTTCTTGGCGCTGGCATCGGGCCAGCCCGCCAATTGCGGGAGAATCCCGCCCTGGAATTTGCACGTTCTCCCCGTGCCTGCGTGGGTTTCCTCCAGGTCCTCCGGTTTCCTCCCACAGTCCAACGATGTACATTCTAGGTGCATTCGCCATGCCAAATAGACTTGTGTATCCAAAGGTTAGGTGGGGTTACGGGATAGGGCGGGGGAGTGGGCCCTGGTTGGGGGGGGGCTCTTTTGTAGGGTCGGTGCAGATTCAATGGGCCGAGTGACCTACTTCTGTGCTGTAGGAATTCAATGGATCGTGTGATAAATTCTGGTCCAAAGTATGATTTATTTTGTCAATCTGTGTGTTTAAAAACAAACCAGACATGGTCTAATGCAACTCATGAAGATGAGTGTGTCTCTACGCAAAATAACTTGAATACAGTGGAGAATACTGGGCAGCTCGGTAGCACAAGTGGATAGCACTGTGGCTGCACAGCGCCAGGGTCCCAGGTTCGATTCCCCGCTGGGTCACTACCTGTGCGGAGTCTGCACTTTCTCCCCGTGTGTGCGTGGGTTTCCTCCGGGTGCTCCGGTTTCCTCCCACAGTCCATAGATGTGCAGGTTAGGTGGATTGGCCCTGATAAATTTCCCTTAGTGACCAAAAAGGTTAGGAGGGGTTATTGGGTTACGGGGATAGGGTGGAAATGAGGGCTTAAGTGGGTCGGTGCAGACTCGATGGGCCGAATGGCCTCCTTCTGCACTCTATGTCCTATGAATTTGGGTCAACATTGACGATGACGGTTCAGATTTGAAAGGAGAATGTTCTGGAAAGTTTGTGGGGTAAGAGTTTCTGAGTTGGCTATTGGTGACAACGCCCTTTTCGTTACATAGAGTGAAATTATAACCCTGTAATTTACAGGTTCCTATTTCATTTTGCGTCAGAACTGTTTCTGAGTTTGAAACTCAGCAAGCAGCGAATAAAGTTCGAAATCAATCCTTATGAAGGCCGGGACTCAAACCGGGTCAATTGCTTGGATGGTAGCTCTGCCCACCACTATGCCACCATCGCTCCTTATCTCAAATTGGATAAAATCTTTGGGCGTGTAGACTAGGGATCAAAGAAACCCTCATATTTTTGTGTGGATAACTAGACTTATTTTTTAAAATAAATAAATTTAGAGTACCCAATTATTTTATTCCAATTAAGGGCAATTTAGCGTGGCCAATCCACCTACCCTGCACATCTTTGGGTTGTGGGGGCGAAACCCACGCAGACACGGGGAGAATGTGCAAACTCCACACGGACAGTGACCCGGAGCCGGGATCGAACCTGGGACCTCGGCGCCGTGAGGCAGCAGTGCCAACCCACTGCGCCACCGTGCTGCCTGTGACTTATTTTTAAACTGAGCCTTTCATAGTCTCCGCCACTGCACGAAGTGATTTACGGCAATTTAAAGAATATTGTGAGGGATGACTTCCAGTGATGCCATAAGAGCAAGGCCCACGGAAAGTGGCTCCCAACAGGGTCTTCGTTTTCAATCCCATTTACCCTTCGTTTTGGTGGGAGGGGGAGAATTTGGTGAAGAACCCTGTGTGGTAGTACCAGGTATTGCGGTACCTAAAAGGTGGATGACCATTGGTTAGACCCAGGAGTCTACCATTGGCTGTTGTACATAGCCCCGCCCCGAGAGGCGGAGTATAAGAACCGGTGCCGTCCCAGCAGCCTTCACTTTCTGTATCGAAGCTGCTGGGGAAGAGTTCTGGCAGATTAAAGCCTTCAGTTATGAATCACTTAGTCTTGAGAGTAATTGATTGCGCATCACCCTGTTAGTCGATCTGGTGGACTCATGCCCGACGGAAGCATGTCGAAAATATCGCGAATAAGCCCAATGTGAAGAAAGCTCAGGAGGGCAGCCCGTCAATGGAACTCGAAGGAGGGAAGATGGCTGCCGCGCCCATCACATTAGACACTCTGCCTGTGGTTCTGGTGCAGGAACTGGTAAAATCCGGCAAGCAGATGGACAGGCCGTTCGAGCGGCAGGGCAAGGGGATAACGGAATCATTTAAAGCTCTAATGTTGAGGAGGTTCTGGACCCGATTCACGAACAGCTGATAAAGACCTCGAATGCGGTGAAAGCGCAAGGTGAGACGTTGAAGGGGCCTTGTTACAGCATGAGGATCGGCTGCCCTGCCGGAGGCGGAGTTGTTGCTCGTGGCGGAGAGCAACAAAGGCCTGAGGTTGAAAGAGGAGGATCTTGAGAACCGGGTCAAGGCGGTTGACCCTTGGTTGGTGGGGCTGCCGGAGGGAGTGGAGGGTTCAAAGCTGACCGAGTATTTTTCGGCGATGTCCTCTCGGCTGGAAGAAGGGGATAGGTTGTTCTCCCCACCGGATTTGGATAGAGTTCATCGGGCGCTCCGGCAGAAGCCAAGGCCAAACGATGCACCGCAAGAGGTGATTATTCACTTTCACAGATTTCAAAGTAAGGAGAGTGCCTTGGAGTGAGCGAGAAGATCCGGAACATTGACTGGGATGGGCACATGGAGTGGATATATCAGGATATTGGGATTGAGCCAGCGAAGGTAGTGTTTTATAGTAAGGGTGTGAGATTTGGGATGGTGTACCTGGTACGATTTCGGGCCATAATGGCCTCAAAAGATTACTTTTCCGATGAGCCGGAGATGGCAGAGGCCTTCAAGAGAGAAGAAGCTTGGACCAGTCTGAGGAGGACTGTTTGGGACGCTGTGTTTGGGCCTTCACTTGCACCCCATTAACAGGATGCGAATGAGGTTCACACTGTCCTCTGGCAGGAGTTCCTACCCGCCACGACAACAGAAGCAGAAGGTCCCACTGTAAATTCATGTCGGCGTAAAACTGATTTCTGAGCCGCCCGCCGAATTCGCCGCCCACGCCCGCCATCGAACACACCAGCAGGGGCTTGGGAGGACTCCATTCTCTGAATGCGTGCAAGGCTGAGTTAGATTTTGTTTTAAAAATGCATTTTATTGCAAACATTTATCAAAACAGGTTACAGCGAATAAACACCCCTGGAAACATACTTCCCGACAATCAACCATAAAGTCTACAGATTTTTCCTCTTCCCCCCCCCCCCCACTCCCCTGCGACGAACAGCCCCTCAAACACGGTCACAAACATCCCCCACCTTTTCCCAAACCCCCCTGCTGAGCCCCTTAACTCATACTTTATCTTCTCTAATCGCAGGAAGTCGTACAGGTCACCCAACCATGCTGCTACCCCCGGTGGCGATGCCGACCGCCACTCCAGCAACATTCTCCGCCGTGCAATCAGAGAGGCGACGGCCACGACATCGGCCTTCCTCCCCTCCATGAGCTCTGGCTTCTCTGAAACCCCAAATATCGCCACCAAAGGGTCGCCAAAGGTCGCACCAAAGGGAGCGCCACCTCCTCCGCTATCCTGGCTAAGACCGCGAACACTCCCGCCCAGAATCTTCCCAATTTTTCGCAACTCCAAAACATGTGTGCGATGCCGAGGTGGATGATCAACAAGGGGGGTGAAAGATTATGTGGGGGATGGCGGGAGGTTACAATCAGGTCGGCCATGAATCATTACAGCACAGGGGAGTCCATTCAGCTCATTTGGATAGAGTTCACATTGTGTCTGTGCTGGCTTTTAGAGCAACTCACTTAGTACCATTTCCCCCATGGCCCTGCAAATGTTTTCTCTTCCGGAGCTTGTCCAATTTCCTTCCGAAAGGCGGGATTGATTCTGCCTCCACCACACTCTTCCCGATCCCAGCCACGTGCTGCAGTAGAAGGCTCTTCCTCATGTCTCCGTTGAGTTGCCATTCTGGGATGAATTCCCGACCCCGGATAGTTGGGATGATGCAGCACAGAAGGAGGCAATTCGACCCATTGCACCTGTGTTGCTCTTTCCCCACAAACCATCCAATGTCTTTCCGAAAGTTCCTGGTGAATCTATTTTGGGCAGTGCGTCCGCGACGTGTATGTTCACATTCTTTACATTCTCCTGGTGTTTATGTTGATCTATTTACTTTGGTGCATGTTTTTCCCTGAAAGAAATATGTTCCTTTTTGCGATGTTTTGGCAGGTCGTTGGATTCTTGTTGCAATGCCATGCTGTGTGGGCCTGCTTTATGCATCATGGAATTACTTTTGTATTTAAAAACATGCCACTTTTGAAGCATTTAAAATTAGAATGGAAAATGAAGCTAGTGGGAGTGGGGGTGGCTTGTGCCGGGAGTGTTTCCAGAGGCAGGGAGCAGGGCCTTTCTGACTGATTCAGGCAGAATTGGCTGGAGGAGTTGCCGCTGTGTTATCCAACTTGTGGCCTTCCTAAGTGTTGCCGCTGTTCAGAATTTACTGATCTAAATATGCATGCGGTTGGGGTTTGCTTTATTAAGGTGGGTTTCCCTCTCCTCCATTGCCCACAGTTTGTTTCTCCTGTCAAAGGGTTGTGGTGTGAGAAGTCTTTAGCATGAGATGTTAGACATCGGCCTCGTCTGCCCCGCCATCCAGACGTAAAAGATGCCACAGCACTACCCTGGGGAGGTACAGGGGTGGCACTCATTCGGTGATGGGCTCAATATTTACCACTTGACCAACACCGCTTAGAAAAAGGCTTTTTCTGGCTGAAGAAGCTGAAGACATTGAGAAGAATTAGCGGTGGTCTTAGTTAAACATAGAAGGTTCTGAGGGGTTTCGACCGGGTAGATTCTTTACTCCCGGGAAGGAATTGAGAATCGGGGGCCACAGTTTCGAAATAAGGGGTCTCCCATTTAAAACTGAGCTGAGGAATTTAGCGGTTGAAATATCATCCTCAGAGAGCAGTGGAAGCTGGGTCATTGAATATATTCAAGGCTGAGACGGACGGATTTTTAAAATGTTTCATGTGAGGAGGATGACACCGGCAAGGCCAGCATTTGTTGCCCATCGCTAATTACCCTTGATCTAGGGCGGCTCGCTGGGCCATTCCAGAGGGCAGCTCGGAGTCAGCCACGTTGCTGTGGGTCTGGAGTCACATGTAGGCCAGACCGGGTAAGGACGGCAGGTTTTTTCAATCGATGATTGTTGTCACAGTCACCATTACTGACGGAGAGATTTATATCCCAGATTTATTGACTTAATCTAAAATCCAGCAACGACCTTGCTGGAACTTAAAAATCTTGGCCCCAGAGCAGGCTGAGCCTTGGGATTACGGACCCAGTGACTTTATAGGTGGAATTTTCTCGACATTTGTCAGTGTCAGGCTCTGACTGACCACTGGAGTGTTACTCTGCAGAAACACAGCCGGGCTTTCAGACCAGGGGGTCGATTCTCCGAGCCCCGCGCCGGGCCGGAGAATGGAAGCAACCGCGCCCCAACGCCGGCACGCGATTCTCCGAGCAGCGGGGAATCGGCGCCATTTGCGCCGGCGCGTTTGCCGCGGCGCCGGCCGTAGGCCGCTGGGATCGGCGGGGCTGCTGATTCTCCGGGCCAGATGGGCCGAGCGGCTGCTCCGACACCACAGAGCCCCGCTGGCGCTGTTCACCCCTGGTCACTGCCGGCGGGGACGCTGCAGGAACGCTTGGGGGGGCGGCCTGTGGGGGGGGGTAGGGGGGCTCCTACACCCGGGCTGGCCTCCGAAGGGGTCTGGCCCGCGATCGGGGCCCACCGATCGGCGGGCCTCCTCTCCTCCGCCGCCAATGTTATAGCCCTGCGCCATTGTTGTGCGGGGCGGCCTGAGGGAGGACGGCCACTGCACATGCGCGGGACACAAGGCGCTGCGTCTTTTACGCGGCACCGGGTCTCCGACGCCATGCCGAGGCCCCGCCCCCGCAAATCGCACCACGCTCCTGCCAGCCCCACGGAGGCCCCAGAATAGGGGGCGGGATTCTCCACTCCCACGCCGAAGTGGCCGCGCCATCGTGAACGCCGTCGAGGTTCACGACGGCGCGGAGCGGCCCCGGTCCCGACCGATTCAGGCCCTGACAATGGGCCAGTATCGGGGCCGCGTCATCCACCCGCGCCAGGCCTTGTCGCCCGCGTAAAAGCGGCGCCGCATAGATGACGCGGCCGGCGCCGCATAACGGACGTCACCCGCGCATGCGTGGTTGCCGTCCTGTCCAAATCCGCCCCGCAAGAAGATGGGGGACGGATCTTGCGGGGCCGCGGAAGGAAGGAGGTCCTTCTTCAGAGAGGACGCCCCGACGATCGGTGG
This sequence comes from Scyliorhinus torazame, assembly GCF_047496885.1. NCBI lineage: Eukaryota > Metazoa > Chordata > Chondrichthyes > Carcharhiniformes > Scyliorhinidae > Scyliorhinus > Scyliorhinus torazame. Next base: position 7,972,249 of record NC_092717.1, read on the forward strand.
GCACCGATCGCGGGCCACCCCACATTGCAGGTGAAGCCCGGTGCAGGATCCCCCTCGCCCCCCCCCCCCCGCAGGCCGCCCCCCCGCCCCCCCCCCCCCCCCCAGCGTTCACGCACCGCCCACGACTGTATCGACCAGGTGTGGACGGTGCCGGGGGGAACCCGCCGTTTTGGCCTGGCCGCTCGGCTCATCCGGGCCTCAGGATCGCGGGGGTGCCGGAGAATCGCCATTTTGGGTGTCTCCGGCGATTCTCCGGCCTGTGGCCCGCGAAACTCGACCGGGCCGTTCCCGCCGCTTGGGAGAATCGCGGGAGAGCGTCGGACCGACGTCCCCGGAAATTTTGGCGGCCCAGGCGATTCTCCCAACCGGCGTGGGAGTGGAGAATCGTACCCATTGTCTGGGAACGGGCGCCAATGCCGGAGTAAAACACTCCGGTTTTTACTCCGGCGTCGGCACTTAGACTCCCGTTGGGAGAATCCTGCCCCAGATTTTCTGGCACTTGGTGATAGCGAATCTGGGGGCGAGGTTTTCGCCATCACTCTGGCGGGGGGGAACTGATGGAGTAGGCAAAGGAGGCTCTCATGCAATTGGGGCACCATCTTTAAAGGGTGCATCGACCTTTCAAAAACATTTTTAAGTGTCCAATTCTTTTTTTTTTCCAATGAAGGGGCAATTTAGTGTGGCCAATCCACCTACCCTGCACATCTTTGGGTTGTTGGAGTGAGACCCACACAGACACGGGGAGAATGTGCAAACTCCACACAGACAGTGACCCGGGGCCAGGATTGTACCCAGGTCCTCGGCGCCGTGATGCAGCAGTGCTAACCACTGCGCCACCATGCCTCCCATAAGGGTGCCCTGACCTGCATTTCCAATGTAGTTCCCCAAAATGCCCCACAGGCATGGAAGACCACCCCGACTTTCCGGTGGTAAGACCAGACGGATCCTGCGGACACAACTGCAGAATGGGAGAGTGCAGCCGCATGCCTTCAGTCGCCAAGAATCTAAACTCTGCAATTTCCTCTCTAAAGCTCTCCACATCGTTGCCTGTCTTTCCTTTGAGATGATCCTCAAAACCTACCTCTCTGACCAAGCTTTTGTTCACCTTCATGTGTCTTTAAGTTTGTCGGTCAGATTTTGTCCTGTAACCCTTCTTGCGACTTCTTACTACATTGAAGACTCCTTACAAATATACGTTGAGATAGGCAATTTATCGAAGGGGTCTTGGTATGAATGTCAACGTGCGCCATCCTGAAATTAATGCTCCATTTTCTCAGGCCTAGAGGAAATCATTTCCTACCAGTTGTCCGCTTTTAAGCAACTTTCCGTTATTGCCAGCGACAGCTCTGTTGAGCAAATGGCTCAGTACATTATTTTCATATCCACTGATTTTCACACTCCATCAATCCTATTCAGCAGAGCAAGCACAGAGCACAGCAAATGTTGCTGTAAGAATGAGCCCAGTCTGGGGAATCCCTGAGCTGAGAATACAGGGACGTCATCCTCCGACCCCCCGCCGGGTCGGAGAATGGCCGCTGGCCGCCGTGAATCCCGCCCCCGCCCCCGCCGAAGTCTCCGGTACTGGAGATTGGGCAGGGACGGGAATCGGGCCGCACCGGTTGGCGGGACCCCCCGCTGGATTCTCCCGCCCGGATGGGCCGAAGTCCCGCCGAGAAATTGCCTGTCCCGCCGGCGTAAATCAAACCTGGTATTTACCGGCGGGACCAGGCGGCGTGGGCGGGCTCCGGGGTCCTGGGGGGGGGGGCGCGGGGCGATCTGACCCCGGGTGGTGCCCCCACGGTGGCCTGGCCCGCGATCGGGGCCCACCGATCCGCGGGCGGGCCTGTGCCGTGGGTGCACTCTTTCCCTTCCGCCTCCGCCACGGCCTCCACCATTATGGCGGAGGCGGAAGAGACTCTCCCCACTGCGCATGCGCGGGAAACTGACAGCGGCCGCTGACGCTCCCGCGCATGCGCCGCATTTCCGCGCCAGCTGGCGGGGTGGAAATCCCTCCGGCGTCGGCCTAGCCCCTCAATGTTGGGGCTAGGCCGCCAAAGATGCGGAGCTTTCCGCACCTTTGGGGCGGCGTGATGCCCGTCTGATTGGCGCCGTGTTTGTCGCCAGTCGGCGGACATCGCGCCGTTGGGGGAGAATTTCGCCCCAGATCTCCCACCATTTCGCTGAATGCTGGAACAGTCTGGAAGGGCTGAATGGTCTCCCCCTGTTCCCAAGTTGCCACTCCATTACACCAGAGGTGTGATTTATGCTAACCTATGAACTCCAATGTGCTGTGACATCTTATTATTTTTGGAATATATTTGCTCAGCCAGTGCGGAACTTTACATTTATCATATTCATTGCGTTCTCTTTTCGGAGCTCCTTCCACTGCCTTTAGGATTCTATAGGGAGAGAGAGAGAGAGAAACACAATTAGACTGCGTTGGTGGACTTGAAACATCAGCAAGGCCCCCTCACTCTCCCAAGAGCTTTGTGATGATGCAGTAGTTCTGATGTGTAAAGTGACCAAGATCAACCAGGATGAACTCATGAAGCATTATTGTACAAGACACGGTGCGGTTCAGTTACTGTGTAGTGTCCTGCATCAGCCCTTGGGTGGGGAAAGAATGTTTGAGAAGGAATGACCTCAGTTAAACAGGAATTTGAGAATGGCTTTCTTCTTCCGCAAGGAAACATTCTAGAGATTTACGTGATCCTTGAAAAGAGAGTGAAGTGCACGGTTACAAAGGCCATGCAAAATCTGGCGATTTTAACGAATCATTCATTCATAGAGTTCTAGTCTATGTCAGGAATTGAACACACCACATCATTACTGCAGTCACAATGGTCACGATAACGTTGAGCTATCACCTGCAAAATCGCCTGAATTGTTTGTGTCAGCTTTTTAAGGGCTTTTAATGTGAACCAACATAATATATCTCCAGATTTGTTTGTTAACTTTTATTTGTTTGAAGTATTTCTATAAATTGGCTGTAAATAATTCTGTATCATATAACTGCTTCTGTCTTGTGTGATGATATTAAAATCCAAGAAGAGGTGATTCTCTTGCCTTCTGTTATTTTTGTTGTCTCAACTCAAGTCTTGGAAAAGATCACTAATCATTTGTGTGGTTTGGCTTCAGGTTAAGACCTTTTCTGCTTTCATATCTGGCCAGTTAATAGCGGTTTGGATTATTCTGCTCATCTGCACATCAGGGTTCATATCTCAAGAAAGGGGGCATTTTAACGATTGGTCCAGTGTGTCACCCTGTCTAATGTTGACTCTGGAATGTTTCAGTTGCAGGGTCACAGTTTATGTGCAAGTCTCCGGCGATCGCAGACATCGTAGTCCTCGTGGACGGTTCCTGGAGCATTGGCCGACTTAACTTCCGCCTTGTCCGGATGTTTTTGGAGAACTTGGTTAGTGCTTTCAATGTAGATTCTGACAAAACAAGAATAGGTGAGTCTGTCTTCCGGCAACAGTGCGAACATAGCGGGATAAGATTGCTTTCTCTGTGTGTAAAGACTGCGCGGGAATTCCTAGAAATCAGTTGGGGTTGTGGGATGAAAAGAGGCCACTCAACGCATCATTGCTCATACTCCCCCCTCCCCTTAAGGGAGACTTGAGGCCATCTTGAGCACCATTAAAAAATCATCCAGTGTCTCATTTGTCATGAAGTCAATGGCCCTGAATATTAGGTGGGATTTATAATAGAATGCCAATGTGATGACTGTTACACAATGTCCCCTTTTCTACCCCTAAATATTTATCCAAGAATTTTGTTACTTGTTAAAATTGATGTTATTTTCTCACATTTGAAGTGGTGCAACTCTATTTTATTATAAGGTTAACTATATTAACATACTTGACCTGTGGGTAAATGCAATACCAGCTTTAACTGTTGACCCTTGCCTAGTCCTAACCAGTCGATGCACTCAGCACATGGTGAATGTCTGTGATGCAGGCTGTGAGCTCTGTGCTCCGAGCTGGCTGCTACTAGAATGAGCGGGAACTCTCCTGTCCCCTGTCTTTATAGTGTGTGTGCTCTCACTGGTGATTGGCTGCGGTGTTGTGTATGCTGATTGGTCCCACTGCGTGTCCATCAGTGTGTGTCTGCACCATGATATACTGGTGTTATGACAATCGCCTCCCCTCCCTGGGGTTCGGGTGGGTTTTTGTTTTGAAGAGACCTCAGGTTGGTGGACTGAGAGTGCATGTCTGGAAGAAATTAAGTGGAAGGCTCTCAATCTATTGTGGCCCCAATTCCAATGACGTGGGGAAAGTGTCAGTGCCAACTGCACGTCTGGATAGGCAGGAATTTGGTCAGGGCATGGGAATGGGAAGATCCTCCAGGACCACCTTCCTGAGGATGGTATAATAGCAAGGAGACTATTGAAAGAAGCAGGATTTTATAATGGACTGCAATGCATGAAGATCTCATAGCGGCAAACACATTAAAATGTGAAAGCATTTGCGGAGCAACATTGCGGTATGACTAACCATTAGCTAAAGTTCACCAGAGTTATCTCGGGGTGTGCCCACCTCCCGACGAGTAAAGCTGTATGTTTGATGGGTCTGAACTAGCCGCAGACTGGTTGGCAGAGGCTAGGGGGTGTCTCACAAGTCATTTGACCATCTTCCTCATATTTGTGAGCCTCCCTTAATGTTTCCAACAGATTCACCCACAAATCGGCCGAGCACTCAGTTTGAGACCGGTGCATCTTTTTATCCCGCCAGTTTAACCCTCGCTACTAATCCCATTTTAAATGCAAAAGCGTTGGAACACCAAATTCCACAGTGTTTTTAGAATTACAGAGAATTTACTGCATAAACACAAGTCAGCACGGTAGCACAGTGGTTAGCACAGCTGCTTCACAGCTCCAGGGTCCCAGGTTCGGTTCCCGGCTTGGGTCACGCTGTCCGTGCGGAATCTGCACGTTCTCCCTGTGTCTGCGTGGGTTTCCTCCGGGTGCTCCGGTTTCCTCCCACAGTCCAAAGACGCGCAGGTTAGGTGGATTGGCCATGATAAATTGCCCTTAGTGTCCAAACAGGTTACGTGGGGTTAGTGGGTTCCAGGGATAGGGTGGAAGTATGGACTTAAACGGGGTGCTCTTTCCAAGGGTCGGTGCAGACTCGATGGGCCGAATGGCCTCCTTCTGCACTGTAAATTCTATGATCTATGATCTAAGCCAACACCGATCAATACTGGCTTCTCTGTTCCACAAGAAGCTTCATCTCACCACACCAACTCTCCATCTTCCCCTTAAACATCTCAACCACTCCCTGTGACAATGCGTTCCACACTGTCACCGCTGACAGGTAAGCTAGCCACTGAGAACTTTGTGTCCCCTGGCTGGGGATTTTAGGGATCACAGTCTCAGAATAAGGGGGCCAATGATTTAGGATTGAGACGTGAAGCAATTTCTTCACTCAGAGGGGTTTCAAACCTTTGGAGTTCTTCACCCCAGAGGGTTGTAGATGCCCCGTTGTTGAACATAGTAGGCTGGGATAGACCGATTCTAAGGGCAGAAGCACAGAATCCCGACAGTGCAGAAGGAGGCCATTCGGCCCATCGGATCTGCCCCAACCCTCTGAAAGAACACCCTACCTAGACTCACTAATCCGCACATCTGCTGGACACTAAGGGCAATTTATCACGGCCAATCCAGCTAACCTGCCCACCTTTGGACTGTGGGAGGAAACCGGAGCACCCGGAGGAAACCCATGCGCACACGGGGAGAACGTGCAGACTCCGCACAGACAGCCACCCGAGGTCGGAATTGAACCCGGGACCTGGCGCTGTGAGGCAGCAGTGCTAACCATTGTGCCACCATTGGGCAGGGCCTGTATTGAACAGTAAAGCAGCATTGACGGATCGAAAGGTCCACTCCTGCCCCTATTTTATATATTCTTATGTTTCTCCTGAATTCCCTAATGGATTTATAAATAACTATCCTATATTTATGGCCCAAAGGCCACCCCTTCAAGTGGAAACACCTTCTCTACACCTACTCTATGAAGCCCTTCCATCATTTTAAAGACCTTTATCAGCTCACTCTTCAGCCCTCTCTTTTGCAGGGGAAAGTACTAAAGTTTATTCCATCTTTCCTGATAGTTCTAATCGCAGAGTCTAATTCATCAAGCTTTTCTCTGGGCTGCACTATTCCCGGATAGAGAGACTGAGTAGGGGCTATTTAAACATGGTTAAGAGTACACCTGCTGTCAGGAGGAGTGTACAATTCGGACCGAGTACTTTCCAATGGCTCTCTGTTCACATGATGAGCAAACCTTTCCTCGATCACCTCCTCCGCTATAGGAACCCCTGGTCAGCCAGAAGCTGATTGGAAGGGTAATGTTTCAGTGCCCTAGTATTGTAGCCCGCTGGGTCTTCAGACGAGATTGGTTTTATCTTTCTATTTAAAGTTGTAACTCTTTAAGGGATGCACGATTTCAGACAGCACAGAAGGAGGTCTGTTCTGGTTGTTTGCAACAACTGTCCAATTAGTCCCATTCCCTGTACTCTTTCCCCATAGCCCTGCATGTTTCCCCACTTCAAGTATTTATCCAGTTCATTTTTGAAGGTTATTATTGAATCTGCTTCCATCGTCCTCTCAGGCAGCACCCTCCAGATCACAAAAGCTCGCTTTGTGAAAAGTATTTTAGAATCTTCTCATCTCCCCTCTGCCTCTTTTGCCAAGTACTTCAAATCTGCGAACTCCAGCTACCCACACTGCTGCCAGTGGCAACAAGTTTCTTTGTACTAAACCAATCGAAAACAATAATAATGTTGAACGCCTCGATTAAATCTCCCCTTTACCTTCCCTGCTCTAAGGAGATCAATCCCAACTTCTCTGCTTCCTCTCCGCTAACTGAAGTCTGCCACCCCTCAGTTAGCTAGTCTTAATTAAGGTGGAAATAAACTCACTAAGTTTCCCAGGTTAGGGGCAGTTTGGAGTTGCGGCTCCTGATTGTACCCTGTGATACCTGCTAACAAAATGTCAGAATACATTGAAACCTGATTGGCGTATATTATAATATTTTCGATATCGCTCGCGGGTTTAATGCCGTTACTTCTGCCCTCGACATATCGTCGCAGCCCGCATGGTATCTCGCCAGCGCCAATCACTACTGGTTTTCAGAATCGAGGGGTAGGCGCTCTGGGGAGCCGTACTGGGGAAGGGGGAGGTTACCCTTCTGTGTGGTGGTGGGGGGCACGCCCTGATATCTGTGAGGTGGAGGGAGGGGTGCCCCGATGTTTTTTTGGGGGGTGGGGAGTTCACTGATGCCTGGTAGGTGAGGGGGGAGGAACATCTCATAGCCTGGGGGCAGGGGGTTCGCCCAATGCTTGTGGGGGGGGGGGGATCCACCGTGTTGGTGGGGAATTGGGGGTGTTTATTTTCAGCATTAGGGTGGCATCTTTGAAGGGTGCCCTGATCCATAGAGCCGGCCTTGCTGTCTCTTTCAGGCCCCCCCCCCTCCTCCCCGTCCGCCTCTCTCCGCCAGACTGAGGGGTTAGCACAGTGGGCTAAACAGCTGGCTTGTAATGCAGAACAATGCCAGCAGCGCGGGTTCAATTCTTGTACCGGCCTCCCCGAACAGGCGCCGGAATGTGGTGACTAGGGGCTTTTCACAGTAACTTCATTGAAGCCTACTCGTGACAATAAGCGATTATTATAATAAACCACGCCCTCACTGAGTGCCAGAAAACCTGGAGAGAAACGGCGGCTGTGTTTCTGGAGAGATTCCGGCTTGGGTCACTGTCTGTGCGGAGTCTGCACGTCCTCCCCGTGTGTGCGTGGGTTTCCTCCGGGTGCTCCGGTTTCCTCCCACAGTCCAAAGATGTGTAGGTTAGGAGGATTGGCCATGATAAATTGCCCTTAGTGTCCAAAATTGCCCTTAGTGTTGGGTGGGGTTACTGGGTTATGGGGATAGGGCGGAGGTGTTGACCTTGGGTAGGGTGCTCTTTCCAAGAGCCGGTGCAGACTCGATGGGCCAAATGGCCTCCTTCTGCACTGTACATTCTATGTAGATACACGTCGGTTTTCGGCCTGAATCAGACACTCTTTGCCAGACTGTGTGCGATTCCGCCCCGGACTTTATTTCAAGAGAAATGAAATTTTTCACGTTAGACGAAAGCAAAATATTTTAAACAGCATGGGAAATATTTAACCTTTCTGACCATAGCAATGTTGGGAAATGATTCATGTCGGTATCCAGATATGTTTTACACAGATTATGCTTGTGTATATTTAGCAGTAATCCGATAATGTTGTAATCCGATAATGTTGCATAGTTACTCATCGGTTTTATTGTGACAAATTGAACGGACAAATGAAAGATTTTCTTTTAATAAAAGGAGCTGTTTTAACTGAAAAAGGCTGGCCGTTTCCCACGTTTATTTAACACCCAATAGCATTTATTCAAAGGTGTCACAGACTAGTACTGTACCACACAAATATGTGCTGTTTGTTTTTTAACGTGTCCTCCACTTGTTTCAGGCCTGGCTCAGTACAGCGGAGACCCAAGGATAGAATGGCACCTGAACCAGTACAGCACAAAGGAAGCTGTGCTGGATGCTGCCAGGAATCTCCCATATAAGGGCGGCAACACTCTGACAGGTATCGTGAAGTGTGTAAAATACTGTGTGTAAAAAAAAAAAAAAAAAAAAAACGCCTTAAAACGCAAGAGGTGCAGATCAACAAGCAGAGACTGGCGCACAAAATCCATGCTGACGCTCCCAGTGTTTCCCTCCCTCAACTAACATTACTAAAAACACAGCCCATTTGGCCAGTTATCGCATTTAGGTTTGTGGGGGCTTGTCGGGGGGTGGGGGGTGCAAATTGGCAGATGTGTTTCCGACATAACGACAGTGACTGCACTTTAGAAAGTACTTCATTTGCTGTAAAGCTTTTTGGGGGGACATCCTGACGTTGGGGAAGGCGCTACAGAAATGCAAGCCTTTCTTTTCTGTGATAATTGAACCAGCGAGGGACATCTGAGAGATATTTATTAGCAACAAAGAGGGAGTTGAGCAAAATGACATAATGAGTTCACTAGGAATTTAACAGCCCACAGATACAAGGCTTCAGTGTGCTGCAGAGATTATTGTAAAGGTCCATAGACAGCAGAAGTAGGTGCTCTGCCATGCACAGTCATTTTGCTGTTGTATTGGTTATAATAAAGGGTTGTTGTTCGGCCGATATTTGTATCTTGCCCTGTTGACTCAAAAATGAGTTAACTTTAGTCGTATCAATGCCGGGATCTCTGTATTCCTCCAGTTCTGGCCTCTTGCACATTCCTGATTTCCATCACTTCACCAATGGCGCTGTACCTTCAGCTGCAGAGGCTCCGAGTTCGGGAATTCCCATATTAAAGCTCTACTCTTCTCTCTCCGCCCTTTAAGACACTCCTCAAGCCTTATCCTTTGACCAGGCCTTTTGGCAGCAGCCCTAGTATCTCCTTGCGTGTCTTGGACTGAAATTGTGAAGTATAATGATCCTGGGAGGTGCCTTGGGATGTTTTCATTATGTCAAAGGCGCTATATAAATGCAAGTCATCGCGGTGAACAGTAAATGAGGATGTGTTGTCTGCGGCGTTGAAACATTAAATGAAACAATGGAAAAGGATACATTCGCTGTGCTGAAAATATGACCTGTTCTGCAGACTGGCCTGAGACAGTGAAACTACTCGTCAAACAGTGTAACCGGTGCCTCGGAGACTCAGGTGGAAGCGCAGAGGCAGAGAGGTGAATACTCTCTATCGTTAATGCGATTGACAGGTTCTTGCACAACCTGCAAAGCCCCGACTTTCTTGGTCAGATCCCATGTGCATTAAAGAACAGAAAACGCTGGAAAAACCCGGAAGGTCTGAGGAGAGAGAAACCGAGTTAACGCTTTGAGGCGAATGAGTCAGAACTAACTGCATTTAGCTTTGAACATTGAACCTCAGAAAGGATGCGCTGACTTTGGAGGAGCTGCAGCGGATATCAACCAGAATGATACAACGGGCTAATTATGAGGACTGGTTGCATAAATTTGGTTTGTATTCCTTCGAGTTTAGAAGATTGCGGTGTGACTTAGTCAAGATCTTTCAGATGATTAAAGGATTTGCAGTACAAGAAGGAGGTGGAACCGGGCCTTTCATGACAGCAAGGGCTTCCTCACACAAGGGGGGAGTGGGTTGTGGATCCAGGGGCTCAGTTGAAATTTTCAAGACTGGAATGGAATAGATTATTGTTGGGTAAGGGGATTGAGGGATGTGGAGTCGAGATGGTGATCGGCCAGGACCTGATTGAATGGGAGTGCAGGGTGGAGGGGCTGAATGGACTTCTCCTGTCACAATCCTCCTGCAATCAGTTAGTCCTCAGGCAGAATGATAGATTACAATGATGCAGCGATGTACCTTCCCAACCCCATTCATGGAAGGCTCTGTAATCCCTTTGTAATCTCTTAATCATAGAGTTTTACAGCACAGAAAGAGGCCCTTCGGCCTGTCATTGTCCGTGTCGGCCATCAAGCACCTATCTATTGGATAAACATATGGATGATAATGGCACAGTGTAGGTTAGATGGCTTTTGTTTCGGTGCAACATCGTGGGCCGAAGGGCCTGTACTGCGCTGTATCGTTCTATGTTCTATGTTCTATATTCTAATCCCATTTCCCAGCATTTGGTGCGTAGCCTTGTGCGCTTTGGCATTTCAACCGCTCATCTAAATGCTTCTTAAATGTTGTGAGGGTTCCCGCCTCTAATCTTTATTATTGTCACAAGTAGGCTTACATTAACACTGCAATGAAGTTACTGTGTAAATCCCCTCGTCGCCACATTTCGGTGCCTGTTCAGGTATAGTGGGGGAGAATTCAGAATGTCCAATTCACCTAACAGCACGTCTTTCGGGACTTGTGGGAGGAAACCGGAGCACCCGGAGGAAACCCACGCAGACACGGGGAGAACGTGCAGACTCCGCACAGACAGTGACCCAAGCCGGGAATCGAACCCGGGTCCCTGGCGCTGTGAAGCAGCAGTGCTAACCACTGTGCTACCGTGCCTCTACCACCCTTCCAGGCAGTGAGTTCCAGATTCCCACCACCCTCTGGCCGGTGCGGACATAGACTCACAGAATTTATAGTGCAGAAGAGGGCCTTTCGGCCCATCGAGTCTGCACCGGCCCTTGAAAAGTGCGCCCTGCTTAAGCCCACGCCTCCACCCCTATCCCAGTAACCCCACCTCACCTTTCGGTGCAAACGCCACACCGACAGTCACCCACGGCTGGAATTGAACCTTGGACCCCTGAGCTGTACGCCCCCCCCCCCCCCCCCCCCCCCCCACTCCCGCCCCCCCATTCAACTGTACAAAAAACAATATGGTTAAAGATCTCAATTACTCTGTTTTATAATAACCCCGGCAGTCAGACAAACCTTCCAATACTTGGTTACATGATCGGCCGAAGGATCTCTTTCTGTGCTGTAAAAACCCTATGACTCTATTATGCATCGTAGATCTGGGATGCATTTACACAATTAGAGTGGTGTCAGTGTAATGCAGGTGTATTGGACAGCACTGGGATAAAAGATTCTTCCCTATCCTGTGTCCTTATCTATCCTGTGACATTTCAAACAAATGCAACACAGGTTAACAAAATAGATTGTTGCTCGACCTCGCCTAACACAAGCCTGTTAAACACAGTCCTAATCTTTGAAACAGAATTTAACAGCGGAAAAAACAATCTGGAGTGTCAAAGGAGCAGCAAAACTTGGCAAAGCTCCTTCAGACGGGCAATTATTTCCTAAACTGATGTGGACAATTGCCAACACATTTCCTGGGACAAGTCTAAACACACTGATATAAGCAGCCTCTCAATTAAGGTTACAAATTGTGAGAGGCTTTCTGCTCCCCTTTTCATGAAATGCTAAAATACTCCCTGAAGAAAGAAGATAAATCAAACCTGTATTTGCTTAGAACTGCAAGGTTTTATCTCGCTGATGCACAGTCTAGCTGCAGTCAGGTAATTTACGGATTTTGGCATAAAGGCTTTACACTTGCCTAATTGTTGCAGTTCTTTGCTGAAGTTTGCACAAAAGGAGCCTAAGACCTGCATTGCTAAAACACCTTTCATGTCCTGAGGTTGTTCCAAAATACTTCACAGCCAAGGAAGTGCTTTTAAAATGTTGTAGTGGAGGAAATGTGCAGCTAATTAGTGCAAAGCAAGCTCCCACAGACAGAAATGTGGCAATGACCCGGTAATCTGTCTTTTCCGATGTTGATTGAGGGAGGAATGTTGGTCAGGACACCTGAGAGAACTCGCTTATAGAATCATAGAATTTACATTGCAGAAGGGGGCCATTCAGCCCATCAAGTCTGCACCAGCCCTTGGAAAGAGCGCCCCACTTAAGCCCACACCTCCACCCTATCCCAGTAACCCCACCTAACCTTTTTGGATGCTAAGGGCAGTTTATCACGGCCAATCCACCTAACCTGCACATCTTTGGACTGTGGGATGAAACCGGAGCACCCGGAGGAAACCGACGCAGACACGGGGAGAAGGTGCAGACTCCACACAGACAATGACCCAAGCCGGGAATCGAACCTGGGACCCTGGAGCTGTGAAGGAACAGTGCTAACCACTGTTCCAATGTGCCGCCTGTAAGCAGTGCCATGGGACCTTTAGCATCCACCAGAGCGAGCAGCTGGGTTCTCAGTTTAATGTCTGACTGAAAAGACGGCATCTCCTGCGGTGCAGCACTCCCTCTGCACTGCGCTGAGGGCGTCAGCCTCCATTTTCGTCTTCCACTAAAGGCAATACCTTTATGCACAGAGCTGGCATATAGTTGGATGAAATCAAACAGATTTAGGGGTATTAATACTAACTGTTAGAATATGGTGGAGGAATAATCTAGCAGCTTGTCTTTTACCTTCAGCAAGTTTATTCTGCATCCAACTCAGCAGAGTTACACACTCTGTATCATTGCCCCACAGCTGTTCCAGCTACACTTACACTTTTAGGAGGGGGTTGAGCCAATAACCATCACGTGTCTTTAATAAGACAGTTAGCTTAACAATGTAATTGTCACAGCATGTAGTTACTGGTACGCTGGCACATTGACAAGGGGTGCATAATAGGATAGAAAGAAGATATTTTTCTTTTAGTAAGGAAAAAAATTAGTTCAAAACACTTGAGCTGTCAGTCACTCAAACCCTTGCCTTATGTCAAGCCTGGGATGATTCACTTAATCCCATAATGGAAAATGTCAACGGTGGGAGAGTGGAGGATATAAATTGGTTGCTTTATTCTGACTCGTGCCGTATCAGATGATCACAATGCTGTAGGGGGTCAGCAGGTTCAGACACAAGCCCAAAGCTGTCTGACCTCGCCATCAAAACCCACAAAAAACCCCTAACGCAATATCCCATTCGGTCAAGGTGTTAACCTCGGTTTTGTGGTGGCACTGTTACTTTCGGGGCTAAGGCTGAGAGTACAAACCCCTCCCCAGACACTTGAACACTTCATCGAGCCTGGCACTTCACAACAACCCTGGAAGGAGCACCGGACTGCCTGATGCTGAAATCACATCCGCTTTCCTGGTCGAACGGCAAAGGAAGAGCGGGGGCGGGAACAGAGGGGGGGGGGGGGGGGGGGGGGGGCACTCTCCTGGTCTCCTGGCCAACAGTTGTCCCCAGATCAAACAGACCCAGTCGTTCATTTTATTCCCCCTTGTGGGATCTTTCTGTGTGCAAATTGGCTGCAGTGTTGGGCCTCCTGAGGTCGTGACAGGTAAGAGATGAATGAAAAGTTATTTCTTTAACTGCACACCACTCTCCCAATGTGTGAGATCTCTCAGGCCTTGTGGTGAAAGTAAGGTACAGTTATGAAACTAGATCCTCTCTTTCATACCCGTACGATATTTTATGCTCGCTATCAAGTGGAGAATCCCCCTATTTCCCCTCGTGTGAGTGCCTTCAGTTGCTGAACCATTAACGCTACAAAATGCATTTCCATCCTGAAAACCCTTTAGTGAAGACCACAGAAGCTTATAATTTCACGATATTCTTTCTTTTTCTCGTTGACCGAAGGACAGTGTCAGCTGGGACCTTGACCAGATCACCAAACGCAGGCTGTTCAACCTGACTGATCTTCATTGGTGTTTACCCTCCACTTGAACCTCCTTACACTACTACGCCTCACCCTATCAACCTACCCCTCTATCTCTTTATCCTTCATGTACCTACCTGGCTTCCCCTGAAACCCTTTTCATCTCCAACACTCTGTGTGGTAGCAAGTTCCAACCCTCCGGATGAAAAAGTTTCTTCTGAATTCCTTGTGGGATTTATTAGTGACCATCTTTTTTTTCAAATGTTTTTATTGAAGTTTTTACATTTTATACACTGTACACTCCTTAAAGGTCGATGTGATGATTACAATTTGCAAGTTATTTCTCTCTGTGTCCCCCCCCTTACCCTCCCTTCGGTCTTCCAGGGTCCTTTCTTGGGCCCTTCACTCTACAGCGGGTAGTTGTCTGGTGTTTAGTGTGGGTGATGCCCTCCTCCATCCCACCCCCTTTTGTCACTTGGCCTCCCCCCTTTTCTTCTCCCCCTCCCTATCCTGTTGTTGGCCTTCCTTCGAGAGTTCATTTCCTTGCAGCCTCGTTCCAGTTCCTCTGGCCCCTACGCCGGCCATTTTCTGGCCTCCCCCATTATTCCCCTAGCCTCCCCCTCCTTTTTTTGCCCCCCCCCCACCCGTTTCTGTCTGTTCCCTGTGGTCCCGTTGGCTTCTGTGTGTCCCCCCTCTCCGCCCCCCCCCCCCCCTTCCCCACTCTGTTGATCGTTGGCTTTGAATAGGTCCTAGAACAAGTTGGTGAATGGCCTCCACGCTCTGTGGAAGCCTTCCTCTGGCCCTCGGATGGTGAACCTAATCTTCTCCAGGTGGAGAAATTCCGACAGGTCAGCGAGCCAGTCTGCAGCTGTGGGTGGTGCTGCCGATCGTCAGCCGAGCAGGATTCTCCGGCGGGCGATTAAGGATGCAAAAGCCAGGACGTTGTCCCTCTTCCCCCGTATGTAGCTCTGGCTGGTCCGATACCCTGAAGATCGCCACTCTTAGACACGGCTCCACCCTCACCCCCCACAACCTTGGACATCGCCTCGAAGAAGGATGTCCGGAGCCCGACGCGTCTGGGGCACGCCCAGAACATGCGGGCGTGGTTGGCCGGGCCTCCCTGGCACCGTTCACATTTCTCCTCCGCCTCCGGGACGAGGCCCATTCGGGTTCCTGATTCTCTTTTCAATGGCCCTTACATTTAGACTCCCTACAACTGGACACATTTTCTCCACGTCTACCATACCACGCCCATTCTTAACTCTAAAGGCCTTTATGGGGGTCACCTCTCAGTCTCCTCCTTTCTAACACGCTCGTTGTTTTAAGATGGTTACACCCTCTCAGTTGTGGTAGCCTCCTTGTAAATCTTTGATGTGCTTTTTCCAGGTCCTCTGTGATGTGTTAGGCAGGTAGGTTCGATGTGGACTGCACTCGATGCAGGGAAGTTCGACACAGACGTCAAACACAGGGGAAGATCCAACACTGTTTTATTCAACTAGATGAACAGCTGTACATATTCAGCTGTGGGTCGACACTATACTGATCTGACTAGTGACCTTGTAGTAGCTTGACCAGACTTACTAGCTACCGCATGGTGTTTGTGCTTGCTAGCTCGTGGACTCTGACTGTCTCAGTAGCTGGGTCCCGAGAGAGCGGGAAACCTAGTGCCCTCTCGCTTTATAGTGGTTGTGTCCTGTCTGGTGATTGGCTGTGCTGTGTTGTGTGCTTACTGGTCATCCTATGTGTCAATCACTGCCTGTCTGCACTTCAGTATATACATGAGTTGATATTATGACACTCTGTATCCTTTTTGTGATATGGATTCCAGAACTGTTCACGCAGCTCTGAATGTTTTTTAACTGAGGTTCAATGTAACCTTTTCTTTTCAAGTCTATTCCCTCGCTAGCGTCTCAGTGATTGCTTTTCTCCTTTTCTGACTCGCACTAGGCTGAACCTCCTTTCAATGCTTGATACATATCCACGAGTTATATTAGTGCCATGTAAACACAAGCGTACTTTGTGCTGTTTTGTAGGCCTTGCCTTAACCTACATCCTTGAGAATAACTTTAAGCCTGAAGCTGGGGCCCGAGCTGGTGTGCCGAAGATCGGCATCTTGATCACGGACGGGAAATCTCAGGACGATGTCCTTCCGCCTGCTAAAAGTTTACGTGATGCTGGCATCGAGCTCTTCGCTATTGGTGGGTCTCCTGTGTGGGTATAATCACCAGCTAGACGCGCTGGCAAATGTTTAACCAGTTTTGCATCATTGGTTGCTATTATTCATGTACTGGGGTAAGGGAAGCTCCCACCAATTATTTTTGGCAGTGTGGTTTATTTTACGGATTGCAATGGGGTTTCTCATGGTGGATAATCTGTATAGAGTGAAACCTGCATGAATTGAATATTCCAAAAAACAGACTGCCAGCGGGAAAAGTGAATCGAAACGGCCAGAGAATTCCGGCCATTGAGGGACCCAAATAAGTTACATGGTAAAAAAAATCCGAGAGGCATTTAGGAACCACGGACTCTTGCAAGTTACAAGCTACAGATAGTCTGCTATGCACCAAGTCCTTGTACTTCTGAGTGAAATGTGAGGTTATCCACTCTGGTAGGAAAAATGTTTTTTTTTAAGAAAGCAGAATATATTATTTAAAATGGGGAAAGACTGGGAAATGTTTGAGTTCAGAGGGACCTGGATGTCCTGATATACGAATCACAAAAAGCAAACAACCTGAAAGACAAACGATAGCTATGGCTGCCGAGGAATTGGAGCTTAAGAGTGTGCCGAGACGTACTACAATTATACAGGGCTGTGGTGAATTCACACAAAACCGTGTACAGTTTTGGTCTTCTTACCTAAGAAAGGATATTCTTGCTGTCGAGGGAGTGCAATCAGTAGACTGATTCTTGGAATGAATAGATCTCCCTACGAGTTCCTGTGTGGGAATTGAGGTAGATGGTTGCGATCTTGTTGAGAGCTTGAACAGTCTCAAAAGGGCCAAATGAGCTAGTCCCTCTCTTTCTTCTTACGTTTGTGAAGCACGGGCCTTGCACGCCAGTGCACCCCAACAGTGGATTTTGCGAAAGAAAGGCAGTTGTGGAAATGGGGGAGAAAAACAGAAAATGCTGGACAATCTCAGCATCTGTGGGGGGGGGGGGGTTGGGGAGAACGGAGCTAACGTTCCGAGTCTAGATGACTCTTTGTCAAAGGAATGGGGGAGTTGTTTACCCAGCATGCCTAGCATCAGAGAAACCTCTCCACCTCTGAGATTGGACACGAGCATCGCCCAGTCCCCGAGTTGGAGGGGTTTCTCTGTGCTCTGGGTGTAGAAAGAACTCCCCGTTCGATTGGGAATTTTTACAGTTTCTACAGTGACCACCTTGAAAATAAGGACAGCTGGAAACAAAACGATAGCTGATGCCAGTTCCTGAGGGTATCTGTAACTTGCAGCTTCTGCTGCGTGTGCCCCCCGCCCCCGTATTATCAACATTAAAATGCCGCCAATTTTTTTATCCTTTCTGTTAAACAACAGGGGTGAAAAATGCAGATGTGAATGAACTAAAGGCAATCGCCTCTGAACCTGACGAGACACACGTCTACAATGTGGCTGACTTTAATATCATGAACACAATCATTGAAAGTCTGACTAAAACAGTGTGTTCACGTGTGGAAGAGCAAGATAAAGAAATAAAAGGTATGAAACTGCGCCTCTGCACTTGGCATCAATCTCATTATAGAATGAAATGCAGTAAAAGCTGAGCATGGGTAGCTGACCAGATGCCTGTTCAAAAAAACCCGGCCTGATCTTCCCTCTCATGATAACAAATGCCTGACCATTACTGCCAACATTATGCCCATGTAATTTCCAATCAATTTCTCTCTCATCCCTTCTTCACACCTTTTCATCTGCCTCTATTTTTCACTCTATCCCTGAGCTCGGTACAATTTCTAGGATCTACACAATAAGTGAAATTCATATATTGTTAGTTTTTCCCACAGACACGGCTTTTTGTAAAGATAAGAAAAACACTCGATATAAACTTTTATCTCCAGAGGCTGTTGAAAATTTGTGCCTTGCTTTTCAAACTTATTCGAAGAGCTTCTGGGCAGAATCTTCTAGAAGCTGAAGAAAAATATTGAGGGAGATTTTCCGGTCCGCCTGTCCCGTGTATCTCGGCGGCACGCTGTTCGCCAGCGGCAGGATTCCATCTTCCCGTCGCTTGTCGATGTAACCACCCCACATTGCCACCGCCGGGAATGCCCTGGGCGGGGAAGGTGAATTGCAATGATCGGAGAGTTCCAGCCTTGGCCTCGGTGTAGCTCGCTGACTGGGGATGTCTTGTGCGGAATTGGGCAGCATTCCTGTCTCTGAGCCGGATGCTCTGGGATCAAGTCCCACCCCAGGACAAGAAAGGTGTGTCCATCACGTGGCCAAACAGGTTGAATATCCGCTGCAAATTCTTCCCAACACATGCAGATGGTAGAAGTCAGGGGTGATTCCTGGTCAGCCACATGTGAAGGAAAGAAACCACAGCTCTGGACTACAACATGCATGGTAAATGCACATGCATGGTAAATGCACATGTACGTAAATACACGTGTATGGAGATGCACATGTGTGTAAATACATGTGTGTAAATACACATGTTTCCACAGCAATGTGGACTTGCTGAATGGTATTGATGTACTTAAGGGAAGGAGCAGGTGGTTTAGAGGGGATGTGAAGAAAAACTTTGGTTGGAGTCGGGAACTCACTGTCTGGAAGGGTGGTCGAGGCGGGAACCCTCGCAAATTTAAGAAGCATTTAGATGAGCGATTGAAATGCCAAAGTGCACAAGGCTACGCACTGAGTGCTGGGAAATGGGATTAGAATAGATAGTTGCCTGATGGCCGACACACACACGAGGGCCTGATGGAAGGACCTCTTCCTGTGCTTTGAAGCTCTACGATTCTATTTTGTGACATTAGTCTGACTACACAATCCAAATTAAGTCAATTCTGGACTGGCATATTGCGTGAAGCCAATTTGAAACAGGGAAGGTTAATACCTTTGAGTCAAACTTTAATGAAGGCACTTAAAACCACAAAGATAATTCAGTTGATCTATTTAAGTATGGGGTGAATTCTCCGCCCTCGGGATTCTTTGTTCAGCTGGTAGCGCACCCCACTACCCGTGGGTATGATGACGTAACATTGGCAATCCCCGTGTTAAATGTGGACACTAATGTTGCAAAAAACTGACACAAAATCTGGGACAGCAGGAAATGAAATGTTGCAGACAGGAAGTGAAACACATAAATGAAACATTTCGGGCAGTCCAGGAATTTGTGTTGATTTTTGTTGAGGTCTAACTTCACATGACCTTAGTACCAATGTTGATTAAAAAGATGCAATTTACAAGTGAATAATGCCCATCACCAAACAAACACTGTATTGTAATTGGGAGCTCCGTAGGGTCAGATTTGGGTGTGGGGGGTTGGGGGGGAAGGTTCGGGGCAGGGGGATGCAGGGCTACCCCAAAGATACGCTGGGGAATCCCTCTTGGAACTTCACAGGTAAGGGTTTGCGCGGTAATTTCCCAGAAGGGCAAACTTCCTCTGGGAAACTGCGCTGCGCTGGGGGCCATCCGAAAATATGATTTAAATTGCAAACTTCGGAATGTTCCACCAGTGACACACCAATAGTTACTCCGGAAGAATTAGATGAATTAAAACCTCTTCTAACCTCTGGGTAACTTTTTTTATGTATGCATACTCTAATTCTTGTGGGCCATCTCCTTCTGAGACTAGTTGGAAGTTACGGTAGTGTCTTAACAGACAAAGATCAGTGGCGAGATTCTCCGACCCCCCCGCCGGGTCGGAGAATCGCCGGGGGCTGGCGTGAATCCCGCCCCCGCCGGTTGCCGTGGGGGCACTCTTTCCCTTCCGCCTCCGCCACGGTCTCCACCATGGCGGAGGCAGGAGAGACTCCCTCCACTGCACATGCGCGGGAATGCCGTCAGCGGCCGCTGACGCTCCCGCGCATGCGCCGCCCCGAGATGTCATTTCCACGCCAGCTGGCGGGGCACCAAAGGCCTTTTCCGCCAGCTGGCGGGGCGGAAGTTCGTCCGGCGCCGACCTAGCCCCTCAAGGTTGGGGCTCGGCCCCCAAAGATGCGGAGCATTCCGCACCTTTGGGGCGGCGCGATGCCCGTCTGATTTGCGCCGTTTTGGGCGCCAGTCGGCGGACATCGCGCCGTTTCCAGAGAATTTCGCCCCTGACTTCCTCTCAACGTTCGGTGTAACTATGTTGCAAGTGTATTTACCAGAAATTTGTTAGTCATTTTGGTCTATCAATACCCAAATCAAATCATAGAATCCCAACAGTGCAGAAGGAGGCCAGTCGGCCCATTGAGTCTGTACTGACCCTCTGAAAGAGCACTCTACCCATGTCCGCTCCCCTGTCCACCCCGCCCTGTCCCCGTAACCCCACCTAACCTGCACATCTTTGGATTGTGGGAGGAAACCGCAGCTCCCAGAGCACAGTATATTGTGAATTTCTTTTCCCCGAATGGATATTTCATGGAACTGCTCTTTTTTTAAACATGCAGATCTGAAATTTAAGTTTGAGGTCGATGCAGACACGGTGAGAACATACAAACTCCACACAGACAGTAACCCAAGGCCAGGGTTGAACCCGGGTCCCTGGCGCCGTGAGGCAGCGGTGCTAACCACTACGCCACCATGCCTTTATTAACTTAAGGAAGGAAATCTAATCTACCAACTTTTTCATCAAAGTTATCAGGATATTAAGGGGGGGAGAGAGGATTCATAGAGAGGAACAACTTCCATTGGATGTTAAGTCTAAGACTGGGGGGGGGGAATAGACTAGATATTCGAGCCACACCCCCCAGGAGTGAAATTAGGAAACATTTCTATGCACGGAAGGTGGTTGAAGTTTGGAACCCTCTTCCACAATTGGCAAGTGATGCTAGAAGAATTATGGGTGGAATTTCCCCCCCCCCCCCCCCAACGCCGGGAGGGAGAATCGCTGGGGCACCGCGCGTGTCCCGCCACGCCGCCCCGATGCCGGCACGCGATTCTCCCACCCCCCCCAAACCGGCGCGGCGAGAATCACGGCTGACCGCTGGGAGAATCTCCGGTCCAGATGGGCCGAGCGGCCTGCCCAATACGACGGGTTCCCACTGGCGCCGTCCACACCTGGTCGCTGCTGGCGGGAACGGCGTGGGAACGCTGGAGGGGGGTGGGGGGGTCCCTGCACCGGGGGGGGGGCTCAAATGGGGTCTGGCCCGCGATCGGTGTCCATCGGTCGGCGGGCCGGCCTCTCTGAAGGAGGATCTCCTTTCCTCCGCCGCCCCGCAAGATCGATCCGCCATCTTCTTGCGGGGCGGCCTCTGGGAGGACGGCGACCACGCATGCGCGGGGTGACACCAATTACGCGGCGCCGGCCGCGCACTTAAGCGGCGCCGCTTTTACGCGGCGCCAAGGCCCGGCGCTCGTAAACGACGCGACGCCGCTCCTAGCCCCCCGGGGGTGGGAGAATAGGGGGCTGGGAGCGGCCTCCGACGCCGGAGTGAAACACTCCGGTTTTCACTCCGGCATCGGCACTTAGACTCCCGATGGGAGAATTGCGCCCTATGACTCTCGTATCTGAGATTGATAGATTTTTCTTAACCAAAGGTACTAAGGGATATGAGAAAAAGGTGGGTAGATGGAATTAATTCACAGATTAGCCATGATCTCATTGACTGGCAGGTCAGGCCCGAGGGACTGAATGGCTTCCTCTGTTTCTACTCCCCCCACCAGCGGGTTTTTAGCCTGCCCGCCTCGACCTCTCAGTGGTCACGTTGGAGTGGGCAAGGCCTCGGCAGGCTGCCCACCCTTGTCCCAATTGAGTTTCTTAAAGGTTGTTCCTCCACCAGCCTTATCTTTTAGGTTGGCGTGAGCATTTACCTGGTACGGGGGAAGCCTAAAAATGCATTGGTTTCGACCTTGGCAGGAAGGAATGCCGGGGGGGGGGGGGGGGGGGGGGTTGGAGAGAAAGGTGGGGGTGGGGGAGAGTTGGGGGGGGGGGTGTCCCTTTCTGACTTTTGCCACCCACCCACTAAGGTCTGATGGCCATTGGGCCTGCCCCACACCCATCACCCCCACTAGCCTCTCCCCCCACCCCCCCTCCACCCCCAAGGCCTTCCTGGCCCTCTGCGTCCTGGGAACCCCAGAACCTACCTTGCCGTCTGGTCCCGGACTTAGAGATTGGAGATCCCACCATCCGAAACGTTCAAACTTCCGTTTTTCACTTGGCAACTATGCGGCCTGCCTGTCTGCAGCTCTCTGTTATTCTGACCTCATAATACCAACTTTGTATTGATCTCCCAATCTCTAGAAGCAACTGGAAGTGTGACCTCGAACCCAGTGGCACCCACGAACCTCGTTACAAGTGACGTAACAGCGCGGAGTCTCCGTGTCAGCTGGTCACATGCCCCTGGGAAAGTGGAAAAGTATCGTGTTGTATATTACTCCACCACAGCTGGTCAGCCAGAAGAGGTACCTCAGTGTTTAGTCTAATCGCAAGCACGTAACTATATAATTGTACCAAGGGGGCCATTGTATACACAAAAGCAAAATAGTGCAGATGCTGGAAATCTGAAATTAACTATGGAAAATGCTGAAAATATTCAGGAGGTCAGGCCGCATCAGACCTGGTCATGGGTAAACAGAGTTAACGGGCTGAGTTCCCCATTGGTGCCAGGAACCAGACATCAGGGCTACATGAGGTTCATGAGTCTACTCTTGTAGTCAAGGCGCCCAACTTTCCCTGTGACGGGGCCCTCACTGTCTGCCTCCACCTTCACCAGCCAATTTGGAACGAGTGCATTTTGTGAGGCCGGAGATCCGAGGCGGCCGAATGCAGTCCCCAGTGGCAGAAGTGGGCATTGCTGAGACGGAAAGGTCAGCACGAGGGCAACTCAAAATGGGGGTGCTTTCAGAAGCACATGCTGCACACGACACACACACACTCCTAGATGCACTCACGACACGATCATATTTATCACCACGTAGGCACATATCTTTGTAAAAAGGGGGGATGTCATGATATTCAAACACACACATCATGATGGACACACTAACAGGCAAATCAGAGTACACAACACCACAACCAATCACAGACAAGAGCACCAACCATATAAAAAGCACGAGCACGACACCTGGTGGTCAGTAGGTCTGGGGAGAAGGGAACAAGAAAGAGCTGTTAAAACACCACAAGCAGGGAACCCCCCACGTGCAGAGTGCAAAGACCAAACTGTAAATAGTAAGTTTAAATAAAGAAGCGTTGTACCATATGCAACTGTGTTGGCTCATCTGTGTGTCAGAACACCCAACACCACATGGTACAGGAGTGGATCGATACCTGCCTACTAACCTGCCATTCTGGACATGGACCACACCGGCAAACCGCAGCCGATGCAAGTCACGGGGAACCTAGGTACCAACTGGAAGCTCTACAGGCAGCGATTTGACCTGTACATCCGTGCCACCGAAAAACAGAATGTCTCGGATGACTCGAAGATTGCAATGCTCCTCTTCTACGCAGGTCCGCACGCAACCGACGTCTTCAACTCACTGGTGTTCGAAGAAGGCGAAAGCCAAGCCAAATATGACACGGTCATCCTCAAACTGGACCAGCACTTTCAAGTTGAAGTAAATGAAAGTTTTGAAAGATACCTCTTTCAGCAACGCCTGCAAGGTAAGGAGGAGCTTTTTCAACCCTTTTTGACGCACCTCCGGATTCTAGCGCAGTCCTGCGGTTACGGCACCACCACAGAGTCCATGATCAGGGACCAGATTGTTTTTGGCGTTGCCTCAAGTGGCCTACGCCAGCAGCTTCTTAAAATGAAAAGCCTCACCTTAGCGTCTGCTGTGGAAGCCTGTGTCCTCCACGAAAATGCTACCTGCCGTTTTGCCCGATTTCAGGCGTCCGAGTTGGCACGGAGGGGGTCCCCAGCCGTCGAATCGGCAAGCCAGGCCGCCCACGACGTCGAACGCATCCAGGCCGTCGATTACTTCCCGACCCACGGCCCGGACGACAGCGGCCGCTTCCCGCGCTTTTCGCGGTCTCCCGCGCAGGTGCGCGCCAAAAATAACGGCCACAACGAGGGACGCACTGCGCAGGCGCGCCCACCGCAAGATCGCACTGCGCATGCGCAGTGGCGCAACGAACGCCGTGACGTCATGACGTGCGGCAATTGTGGAGCTCTACATTTAAAAGGGCAATGTCCTGCAAAAAACCGACAGTGCCACAGATGTGCCATGATGGGCCACTACGCAGCCCACTGTCGTTCGGCTCAACCCATGGATCCGGCGCATCCTCGACAACCTCGCAGACGAGTCAGGACCGTCCAGCCCACGCATCAAGACTTCCAGTTAAGTGATGCAGATGACCAGGATGCCTTCCGAGTTTCCGTCATTGATGTCAACAAGGTCAATGCCATCAATCCAGCCGATGAGTGGTGTGCCACCCTGACGGTCAACCGATCTCGCGTCGCCTTCCGTCTGGACACCGGCGCATCCGCCAACCTGATTGCTTACTCTGCAGTCCAGGCCATGAAGGTCAAACCACCCATCACGCCATCCCGGCTCAAGATGGTTGACTATAACGGGAACGTCATCCCGTCCATAGGATCTTGCCAGCTACAGGTGACTCACAAGAGGTACACGGCCACACTCCCCTTCGAAGTTGTCGGCTCATCAAAGGACTCGTTACTGGGCGCACAGGCGTGTAAGGTCCTTCACCTGGTACAGCGCATTATGTCTCTCTCTCCAGATGAGACATCCGACTTCCCGGATGCTGAGTTCCACGCAAATCTCCATTCCCTCCTTGCTCACAACCAGGAGGTTTTTGAAGGCATGGGGACATTGCCATACACGTACAAGATTCGACTCAGACCGGACGCCATCCCTGTCGTTCACGCACCTCGCAGGGTTCCTGCGCCACTCAAAGACCGCCTCAAGGCACAACTGCAGATTCTTCAGGACCAAGGGGTCCTATCCAGGGTCACGGAGCCCACGCCATGGGTCAGCTCCATGGTCTGTGTAAAGAAGCCCTCTGGCGAGCTCCGTATATGTATAGATCCAAAAGATCTGAATAACAATATCATGCGGGAACACTATCCCATCCCGAAACGAGAAGACCTCACCAGCGAGATGGCGCGAGCCAAAATATTCACTAAATTGGATGCGTCCAAAGGATTCTGGCAGATCCAACTGGACCCGGCCAGCCGAAGACTATGCACATTCAACACCCCTTTTGGCAGATTCTGCTACAACCGGATGCCATTCGGCATCATTTCGGCATCTGAAGTATTCCACCGCATTATGGAGCAGATGATGGAAGGCATCGAAGGGGTACGTGTATATGTGGACGATATCATCATTTGGTCCACCACTCCGCAGGAACACATGCATCGTCTACGACGTGTCTTTACCCGCATACGACAAAATGGCCTGCGTCTCAACCGTGCGAAGTGTGCCTTCGGCCAGACGGAGCTGAAATTCCTCGGGGACCACATCTCAAGGTCAGGGGTCCGTCCCGATGCAGACAAGGTTAGCGCCATCACAGCCATGCCACGACCGGCTGACAAGAAGGCTGTCTTAAGATTCCTGGGCATGGTCAACTTCCTTGGGAAGTTCATTCCCAACCTGGCTTCTCATACAACAAATATGCGCCATCTCGTAAAAAAATCGACAGAATTCAACTGGCACCAATCGCATCAGCGGGAATGGGAGGAGCTCAAGCACAAACTGGTCACGGCACCAGTGCTGGCCTTCTTTGACACGACTCGCCCTACAAAGATCTCAACAGACGCCAGCCAATCTGGTATTGGAGCGGTACTCCTGCAAAAAGACAGCACGTCATCATGGGCCCCGGTTGCGTATGCCTCACGAGCCATGACCCCTACCGAACAGCGCTACGCGCAAATCGAAAAAGAATGCCTGGGCTTGTTAACTGGACTGGACAAGTTCCACGACTATGTGTATGGCCTGCCACGATTTACGGTCGAAACTGACCACCGCCCCCTGGTCAACATCATTAACAAAGACCTGAACGACATGACTCCTCGCCTCCAGCGCATCTTACTTAAACTCAGGAGGTACGATTTTGAACTGATCTACACTCCGGGGAAGGAACTCATCGTGGCGGACACTCTTTCCCGAGCAGTGAGCACACCACCAGATGCGGAGGGGTTCGTGCGTCAAATTGAGGCACACGTAACTCTGACAGCAGCAAATCTGCCAGCTGATGATCCTAGTCTGGCCCACATACGCGCAGAGACGGCGACTGACCCCCTTCTGCAGCGAGTGATGCGCCACATGACGGAAGGGTGGCTAAAAGGGCAGTGCCCCCAGTTTTATAATGTGCGAGATGATCTCACCAACATAGACGGGGTCTTTATGAAATCACACAGGATCGTTATTCCGCACAGCGTGCGCCAGATGATTCTTCATCAACTACACGAAGGCCACTTGGGCGTCGAAAAATGCAGACGAAGGGCCCGGGAGGCGGTATATTGGCCGGGTATTAATGAAGACATAGCCAACATGGTGCTCAACTGCACAACCTGTCAGAGGTTTCAGCCGGCGCAACCTCCGGAAACACTTCTACCACACGAGATGGTGACGTCCCCCTGGGCGAAGGTGGGTGTTGACCTATTTCACGCGCTCGGCAGAGATTACATTGTTATTATAGACTACTTCTCAAACTACCCGGAAGTCATGCCTCTCCATGATCTGACGTCGTCCGCAGTCATTGGGGCCTGCAAGGAAACATTTGCTCGCTATGGCATTCCAAGGACTGTCATGTCAGACAATGGACCTTGTTTTGCCAGCCGTGAATGGTCGTCCTTTGCCGCAGCATATGGTTTCACTCATGTGACATCCAGCCCTCTGCATCCACAATCGAACGGGAAGGCTGAAAAGGGTGTCCACATCGCCAAGCGGCTCCTGTGCAAGGCGGCTGCTGCCGGATCGGACTTTAACCTTGCCTTGCTGGCCTATCGATCGGCCCCATTATCCACGGGTCTCTCGCCAGCGCAGCTACTAATGGGTCGCTCCCTCAGGACGACGGTACAGTCCATCCTGGCACCAACGACAGACCATGAGGCGGTTCTTCGGAACATGCAACTGCAGCGTGATCGCCAGAAAAGTCGGTACGACACACGAGCGACGGACCTGTCCCCCCTGTCCTCCGGAGACAAAGTACGCGTCCATCAACCGTATGGTGGCTGGTCAGCACCGGCCGAAGTCCTCCGACAAGTGGCTCCCCGCTCGTTCCTGGTTCGCATGCCGGATGGTTCCGTGCGTCGCCGCAATCGGCGCGCCCTTCGCCGACTTCCACGCTCACAGCCACACAGCACGCACACGCCAGATCCTCAACAGGCTTCCGAGGATGACTTTGTGGAGCTGCCGCACATCACGCCCTTTCCATCGCCACCCATGGCCAGGCCTGCACAGCAGCCGGTGGATCTTGATCCACCCTTGAGGCGGTCAACCTGAACTCGTCGCAAGCCCATTAGACTGGACTTATAATACCGTTCATATGTTTAACAAGTTGCACAATTTTACATGATAACCTGTTGTTGTTTATCGTTCCAGAGGTCGTCTGACTGGACAACTGTTCAAGTTTTTTTTCTTCTTCTCTCGTTCGCATTTATGTTATGTTATGGTACAACTTGGCTCATGTGACGCACCCGACATCGCCCCATGTACATAGTTCCGTCATATGCACATGCTGCACACGACACACACACACTCCTAGATGCACTCACGACACGATCATATTTATCACCACGTAGGCACATATCTTTGTAAAAAGGGGGGATGTCATGATATTCAAACACACACATCATGATGGACACACTAACAGGCAAATCAGAGTACACAACACCACAACCAATCACAGACAAGAACACCAACCATATAAAAAGCACGAGCACGACACCTGGTGGTCAGTAGGTCTGGGGAGAAGGGAACAAGAAAGAGCTGTTAAAACACCACAAGCAGGGAACCCCCCACGTGCAGAGTGCAAAGACCAAACTGTAAATAGTAAGTTTAAATAAAGAAGCGTTGTACCATATGCAACTGTGTTGGCTCATCTGTGTGTCAGAACACCCAACACCACAAGTGGGTTCTCAAAATGTCCCTGAGTGGAGCCTTAATTCTTTTCTAATTGGCTGCCTATCTCTGTGGAGTGGATGACTGATTCCATGGAAGTCCGCCTCTGGAACACCTGCTCCGAGGCAGGTCACCACGGAGAGATATCCCTGGCAGAATTCAGCCCAACGACCTTTCATTGGAAATAGTCAGAGACGTGACGGGTTCTAACCAAGAGGGGCGGGTGGAAGAGCAACATGGAAGGTTTGTGATATGGCGGAGGTTCAGGAGAGATAAATCTCAGACGGGATAACGGGATGGGGCAGAAAGAAAGGTGATGGGGACCCGCAAAGAAACCAAAGCTGGGTCTAGAGGAGCTGTGAATGGCAACAGCAGAATGATTTTCAGCAGCAACTCGCCAAGAAATCGGGAGCAGGGATTGCTGTCTGGAATTGTGGAATCTGGAATTTTGTAAAGCAGTGAATCTGAAAACGAGATTCTGTTCCTCGAGCTCACATCAAGGTTTGCTACAGCATTTTTAAAAATTGTTCAAAAGTCAGTTTTATCATATAAAAGGATGAATAATGTTGGTAGGTTATATGTAACAAGTTAACATGTTCCCCAGAAAGTAACTTTTGTCGGTCTATTTGGTAGCAGTCTGTAGTACCCTTTCCAGGACTATTCACCTGATACAGCCTGAGATCACGGTGCTGTGCTGAGCCCCAACCTAATCTCCAAAATGAACCAGAAATACACTTTAGGCCCTGTGAATTTCACAGGCATTGGGTCCAGTGTCTTTTTTCACTCTTGCGCAGGGTGTGGGTCTCGCTGGCTAGACCAGCATTGTTACCCATCCCTAATTGCCCATTGAGAAAGTGGTGGTGAGCCACCTCCTTGAACTGTTGCATGTGGTGTAGGTACATCGACAGTGCTGTTAAGCAGACAGTTCCAGGATTTTGACCCAGTGACAATGATGGAACGGTGATAATGTTCTAAGTCGGGATGGTGAGTGACTTGGAGGGGAACTCACGGTTGGTGAGGTTCCCAGGTATCTGCTGCCCTTGTCCTTCTAGATGGTATAAGTCGCAGGTTTGGAAGGTGCTGCCTAAGGAGCCTTGGTGAGTTGCTGCAGTGCATCTTGTAGATGGTACACACGGCTGCCACTGTGCGTGCGTGGCGGAGGAAGTGAATGCTGAAGGTGGTGGATGGGGTGCCAGTCAAACAGACTGATTTGTTCTGGATGGTGACGAGCTTGTTGAGTGTTGTTGGAGCTGCATTTCTAAAGCCTCCCAATGTCCCATCATACTTTGCAGTTAATTAAATACTTTTTGAAGTGTAATCACTGTTGTAACATAAGAACCACAACAGTCAATTTTCACACAGCAAGATCCTACAAACAACAATGTGATACGGACCTGGCAATCTGATTTTGTGATGTTGGTCATCTGAACTGCAGGTGTAAAATGGTCCAATAATGTATGCAGGACACGTGCAGCCACTTTGCACTGGGTATGAGCCACATTGGTTCAGGCAAACTGCTGTTATCATTCAGACACCTGCCCAAAACACGTGACACTCACCTCCTGACCTCCCAAAGCCTGCCCACCATCTACAAGTCTGGAGTGTGATGGAATACTCTCCACTTGCCTGGATAAACGCAGCTCCAACAACACTCGAGAAGCTCAACACCATTCAGGACAAAGAAGCCCGCTTGATTGGCGCCGCTTCCACACACATTCAAACCCTCCACCACTGACGCACAAAGGCAGCCGTGTGTACCGTCTACAAGATGCACTGCATCTCATTCAGCGGTACCTTCCACTTGGAAATATATCGGCCGTTCCTTCACTGTCACTGGGCCAAAATCCTGGAACTCCCTCCCTAACAGCACTGTGGGTGTACCTACACCTCAGGGACTGCAAGCGGCTCATCAAGGCAACTCACCCCCACCTTCTGAAGGGCAAGTAGGGGTGGGGAATTTCACACCCACATCCCATGAAAGAATTTTAAAGAATGATTTATTTTGGGATGATTTTCTGCGATGGGGCGCAAGACAGCACAAGAGGCTCAGAAGTGTCTTTCACGCCAGGCTTCATAAATTATCCGGCTTTGAACTGACTCCAGCTGTTCCGCTTTATGACTAACTGTCAGATAAAGAAATGCACGTCCTTTTCACCCTAGGTGGTGGTGGATGGAACGGAGTCGACAGCTGTCATTCAGAACCTGATGTCCCTGACCGATTACCAGCTCGCGGTGTTTGCCATCTACGAGAAGGCAGCCAGCGAGGGATTACGTGGGGCCGTAACCACATGTGAGTAGCACGTAGCTAAATCCCAATCCTGCGGTTATGCTAGGATGGCCAGACCATCCAGGAATGTCCCGGATTCAACACAAATTGGAGATTAACGGCTGGACACAGCTGGCAGAGAATTCTGAGAGATGGAAAAAGTTGTGTTTCTTTTAATCTTCTTTAGACAGTTCCATTTATTGGTATTTTTTTTAAAAAATTGGAGATGGAAGAATACCGTTTGATTGGAAGGAAGGGGACAAGGTTGAAGATAAAGGGGTCATTTGCAAAAGTACATGCAACGTAGCGTTGGTGACCCTGGTTTAAGCATCAACTCTGACATTTGCGATTTGACAAACCATTTCCATAATGCGTGGATTGCAACACAGTGCTAAAAACATTTGTTTTAAAGGAAAGTACAGACAATGCGGAAGAGGGTTTTTTTGCTGATGCACAGAGACTGAGGTTTTGGCAGAGTCCTTTGCAAGTAGAAGCAGAAACTGGGCCACAGCGAACCTTGAATAATGCTTTGTAACATTGTCCCTCGTAGAATACATCAGAAGGTTATTTATACAGAACAGCACTTATCAAATTAGCCGCCACTGTAGCCCAAAGCTTAGTTCACGATCATGTTTATAACAATTAATCTATAATGACAAATGATAGGAGAATTTGAGCTATTAGAGGATAGATTCCATATTGTCACTTTAGTCAATGCATGGAGCATATAACTAAAACAACTTGTAGTCTGTAATGAAGGAGTGTCCCACTCTACAATAAATCAGTAAAACCTGCAGATTGAATTACCATCTTAAATTCTTGACCAGGAATTTGACACACCAATAATTTAAAGAAAGTTTTTAAAGGGAAGTCTTTAAGAAAACATGCATAATGCAGCACAATGAATATGCTGGAGGGGGCAGGACTGGGGAGGTGCAGAGCAGAGGGAGCAGTACCAACATAACAAGGTATTCAACAACAAATGTTCTTGCTGCCTAAGTCAGAATGTTGTAGGCTCACAGTCCCACTCCAGAAACTTGAGCCCAGAATGCTGGCTGACAAAACCCGGTGGAGTACTGAGGGAATGCTGCACTGTTGAAGGTGCCGTCCTTTGAGTGAGAGATTAAATCAAGGTCTCGTATGCCCTCTCACCATACCCCGTGGCACTATTCTGAAAGAGAGCAGGGGGGTTATCCCCAGCGTGCTGACCAACATCACTGACAAAACAGACCATCTGCTCATTATCACATTGCTGATTGTGGGAGCTTGCTGTGCACAAACTGGTTGCTGTCTTTCTTATGTTACAACAGTGACTGCACTTCAATTGTCTGTAAAGTGTTCTGGGATATTCTGAGGTGGTGAATGACGCCAGATAATTGCTCGTCTTTTTCAATCTATCCGAGCTCTCCAAATGAAATGAAAAATGAAAATCGCTTATTGAAATGAAATTAAATGAAAATTGCTTATTGTCACGAGTAGGCTTCAATGAAGTTACTGTGAAAAGCCCCTAGTTGCCACATTCCGGCACCTGTTCGGGAAGGGTGGTACAGGAATTGAACCGTGCTGCTGGCCTGCCTTGGGCGTCTTTAAAAACCTGCGATTTAGCCCAGTGTGCTAAACCAGCCCCAGCCCCAATCACAAGTAGGCTTCAAATGAAGTTACTGTGAAAAGCCCCTAGTCGCCACATTCCGGCGCCTGTTCGGGGAGGCCGGTACGGGATTTTACCGCAAGTAATTTACTTCATTCATTCACGGGATGTGGGAATTTATTGCCCATCCCTAATTGCCCCTTGAGAAGATGGTGGTGGTGAGGTGTCTTCTTGAACCGCTGCATTCCATGTGGTGTAGGTACACCCGCAGTGCTGTCAGGGAGGGCAGCTCCGGGATTCTGATGCAGCAACATTGGTGGAGGGAGTGAATATTTAAGGTGGTGGATGGGGTGACATTGAGCCGTTTACTTGTCCTGGACGGTGTCGAGCTTCTTGAGTGTTGTTGGAGCCGCACTCGCCCAGGCAAGTGGAGAGTGTTCCATTACACTCCTGACTTGGGCCTTGTAGATGGTGGTCAGGCTTTTGGGAGTCAGGAGGTGAGTTACTCACAGCAGAATCCTCAGTCTCTACCCTACTGTTCTCGCCACAGTATGTGTATAACTGGTCCAGCTGTGCTCCTGGTCAATGATAATCCCCAGAATGTTGCTAGTGGGGGAATTCAGCCATGGTAATGTCATCCAACATACAACAAGTGAACGTCCAAATCCAGCTCTAAACAGTCGCTAATGAAGATGATGATGTACATCCCCTCTCAGATCCTACTTTTTTTTTTAAAGTACTTTCTTCTTTGTGTCTTTCCAGCCTAAATCCCGATTCTTAGTGGCAGCTGCTCTTGATTTGCTAGGTGTGCAATCGGATTCACAGGTGGATGTCTTGTGGCGCTGTGGGTAGCATCCCTGCCTCTGAGCCAGAGGCTCTGGGTTTGAGTCCCATCCCAGCACTTGATGACCAAGGAAGGTGGGTTCATGACCCCGGCCAAAATAGTTGAATGCCAACCTGCAAAATCCTTCCAAAACGTGCTGAAGACCGGCAGCAAGAGTGGGAGAGATTCCTGGTCAGCTGTGTGAAGGAAAGAAAGTTAAAGCCTCTACCCTCACTGTCCATCGCTCCAGACAGCAACACGCATATATATGTGTATGTTGCCGCAGCCAATCAGACTGTCTGAGTGAGCTGATGTTAAACAATGCGGATATTCCTGTTGGGGGCTGAATGTCATTTGGAAATAACACGTTTGCGAGTTGTAAAAATGATTCCCTCACATCATTGCCCCACCTTCAATCGCCCCCAGTGAAGCTGAAACAATTTGCAAACGGGGTTCAGCGCGGGGCATCGGAGGATAGAACAAGAGTTGGAGACGTCCAACTTTATCAGTTCAAGGTCAGCCTGAATATTCTTGCTTTTCACGATCCACGGTGAGCTGTCTCGGGTTAGACTTTGAGTGATTGGAGTTTACAGAGCAGCCACGGGTCTGTTTGAATGGCGGAACTGGTTCGAGGGGCCGAATGGCCTTTTCCCAGGTGTGAGAATTCATTTGTTTTTCCTGCAGTGGCGCTTCCTGCAGCTGCCGACCTGGATATCTATGATGTGAGCCACAGCAGTATGAGAGTCAAGTGGGAAGCTGCTGAGTCTGCCAGCGGCTACATGGTACTCTACACGGCACTCACTGGGGACGACACAGCCAATGAGAAAGAGGTAACTAACTCTTTAATATTTAATTCCACTACTTGTCTGCCCGCATCCATGATTAAAAATCTGCAAAGAAAATGACATTCACATTTTCATACAAGGTTCATGAAGAGAAATTAACATTATCCCATTTTTAAGTAAAAGAAGAATTCGCTCTTTTATCTTTTAATCATGGGGAAGATATCTCTTCACTAATATTCCAGTTGAAACAGGTTTAATTAAAGGATGAGTTTGGATCCCTGGCATCCTGAGGTGGCACGGTGGACAATGGTTAGCACTGTTACCTCACAGCGTCCGGGTTCCATTCCGGCCTCGGGCGACTGTCTGTGCGGAGTCTGCACGTTCTCCCCGTGTCTGCGTGGGTTTCCTCCGGATGCTCCGGTTTCCTCCCACAGTCCAAAGATGTGCAGGTTAGGTGGATTGGCCGTGCTAAATTGCCCCTTAGAGTCCAAAAGGTTAGGTGGGGTTACTGGGATAGGGCAGGGATTGGGCCTGGGTGGGGGTGCTCTTTCAGAGAGTCGGTGCAGACTCGATGGGCCGAATGGCCTCCTTCTGCACTGTAGGGATTCTATGATTCATTCATTAATAGACCTGTGTGCATCAGCCATGGTTTCAGTGGGTAGCGCACTCGCTGAAGATGATGGGTTCATAGCCTCACTCCAGAGTCTTTGAGCTCAAAAATCCAGTCTGATGCTCCCAGTGCAATGTTGAGGGTGCCACACACCGTCAGAGGTGTGACTTTAAACTGCCTTCTCAAAAGATCCCTCGGCATCACTTCAACAAAGTTGTGTTGCAAAACCTTTTGGAATTAAACACCTACTGGAAGGGTGGAGAGGCTTTGGGGGAATGGGCAGGGGAGTGACACTCATTGGAGAGCTCCGAGTGCCTCTTCCTGTGCGCTATCACCCTGTGACTTGAATTGAGGCTTTGGCCTTCAAAGATGAAGGGGGTAAAAATGTCCTCGGGTGTTTAACTCAAATTGCGTCAATTTACGTTTTGCCTCCTCTGTGAAATGAGCAGAGATATGAGTGAGAAATCAGCTTGCTATACATTCCGCCCTAGGTGAAAGTGGCCAATTCAGTTACAGACATAGAACTGGAGGGACTGTCGGCAAACACGGAATATACGGTGACCGTGTACGCCTTGTATGGTGATGAGGCAAGTGACCCATTGACTGGACAAGAAACAACACGTAGGTCTCAATGATGGTTTTTATTAAGTTGTTTCCTCATGTTATCTCCACACCCGGGGTTGTATGGCATGTACAAAATGCTGAAGGTTATGGGCGGCACCATACTTTTCCTCGAATGACACAGCACAGAAGGAGGCCATTCGACCCATTATCATTAATCTGGCCGATCTTGGCTCCTGCTTTGGGGGAAGGGGGTGGAGGGGGAGGGAGCGGGGGGAGACAATGAGCTGCCTCTGGGGTGGCTAATAGCCTCCACGCACCTTCGGCACAGAAAGCGGGCAGACCAATTTCTTGTGCTCTTGTCGTGGGCCCTGTTAGGCACGAGGAACGTGCACAGCACAGGGACTGCCACCTATCTGTGACACGGTCCAGGTTCCACACAGTAGAGCTTATCCTTTGAGCCCGATGTTTGTGTGCGGGACCTCATCCTTTATTTAGTACCACCAGCTCGTGCCTTTAACTTTGCAAAATGCCCCAAGGCACTTCACAGGAGCGTTATCAGACCAAACCCTTCGCCAAGTAACACGAGGAGATATTAGGACAGGTGACCAAAGACTCTGTCACGAAGGTAGGTTTCAAGGATCCAGGCAGCTGAAGCCATGGCGACCGATGGTGTGATGGCTCAAGAGGCCAGAATTAGAGGGGTGAAGATATTGTGGATGGCTGTGGGGGCTGGAGGGATTTACAGAGATAGAGAGGGACAAGGCCATGGAGGCATTTGAACGCAAGGATGAGGATTTGAAAATCGAAATGTTTCTAGATTTGGAGCCAGTGTTGGTGAGGACGCACAGGGGTTAATGATGTCACTGAACAGTAAACAAATAGATTTACGATAGATCATATCTCATCTTTTAATAAAATGATTGTGCCATTGTGATAAACATAAATGAAGATGATTTGTGCAATTTTTTTTTTTTTACCCCTGATTTGGATTTGCTTGAAAATAAACATATTTCTTCTTTTTCTTAGTGCCACTGAGCCCTCCCCGAAACCTAGAGTTCTCCGAGGTTGGACACAGCACTGCCAGTGTCAGCTGGGAGTCAGATTCAAAGAAAGCTCGCGGGTATCGGATCATGTACGTGAAAACTGACGGGGCATCAATGAACGAGGCAAGTGTAGGAATCATTTGCATATGTACCGTTAATCTATGGATTTTGCAGATTGATTGGGAGGGAAATTACTGTGTGTTTTGTGAGCAAAGGGCTGCCTGATTTGTTGTTTAAGAAAGCCAACTGGTTCATTCATGTCCCTTTTTGACAAAGGGAGAATCGGCCGTCCATTCCCAAACTCGGCCCAGAAGTGACTCCGTCTCTTCCATCGATGTGGTCGAGGCTTGCACTCCCCTCCCAAACCATTCACTTGTAATCGGGATGGGCAATAAATGTCTGTGAATCCCACATCCCAAGGACAAATTAATAAAAATGTGCCCCTACGCCTCAAGTTGTGTGTTTAATCATCTTTATTGTTGTCACAAGTAGGCTTACATTAACACTGCAATGAAGTTACTGTGAAAAGCCCCTAGTCGCCACATTCCGGCGCCTGTTCGGGCACACGGAGGGAGAATTCAGAATGTCCAATTCACCCAACAGCACGTCTTTTGGGACTTATGGGAGGGAACCGGAGCACCCAGAGGAAACCCACGCAGACACGGGAAGAACGTGCAGACTCCGCACATGCAGTGACCCAGTGGAACCTGGGACCCTGGCGCTGTGAAGCAACTGTGCTACCGTGCCGCCCTGCTTGGGGGTTCATGTATGTGTGTTAGGGGTTCATCTAGGTTCTGTCCATTAATAAACTTAAGCATCAATAGTTTTATTTTACTGGCAAGGGTGTAACTCAGAAAATAGCCTGTTTTCAATTCATTTAGTGATTTGGATGAATGGTCACACTTTGCAGTTTTATGAAGCGAATCATCCTTGAGCCTGTCTGAGCAGCTAAGCTTCTTCAAGCTAATGACAAATGTCTTGTCTGCTTTTTGAGCTTCCTGAACAAGACAGATTTTTAAAATTAACTTTCAGGATGTGGGTGCCACTGTCTCGGCTAGGCTAGCGCGTATTGCCCAGTCCTAATGGACCCTCGAGAAGGTGGTGGTGAGCCGCCACCTTGAACCGCTGCAGCCCATGTGGTGTAGGTGCACCCACAGTGCTGTTAGGGAGGGGGCCCAGGATTTTGACCCAGTGACAGTGTTGGGAATAGAACAGTCAAGAGAGCAGGGGTGAATGAAACGAGTGAATGGAAAAGCTGAAACAAAAGAGAGAATTATGTCGAATGTACATCAGAAAGACAGGCCACTCATCCCAGCTGGCCCAACCAGGCACTTTCATCTCCACCTGAGCCTCCTCCAATTCCTTTTCATTCCACCTAACCAGCCTATCTTTGGATTCTCTTCACCCTCACGTGTTTATCAAGCGTCCCCTTAAATGTATCTCTGCTATTCACCTGTTACTTGTTTCGGTGCTGGTGGCAATCGACAGACTCAGTGCCTGGTATCCTCTGGCAAAGACACAGTCCCCGAGGTGGCTGCCCACACAACAATCTTCCTGCCCCAGGACAACCTCACAATGGAACATTAAACTCAAGCAGAACGCTGCAGAGGCTGGAAATCTGAAATAAAAACAGGAAGAAAAGCCCAGCCGGCTTGGCAGCACCTGTGGTGAGAGAAACAGAGTTAACATTTCCAGTCCAACAGGACTCTCCTTCGAAACTCTTTTCATCCGACAATGGAACAAGCCATCACAGCCCCAGCACAGTGGCACGGTGGTTAGCACTGCTGCCTCGCAGTGCCAGGGACCCGGGTTCGCTGCCGACCTCGGATCACTGTCTGTGCGGAGTCTGCACGTTCTCCCCGTGTCTGCGTGGGTTTCCTCCGGTTGCTCCGGTTTCCTCCACAGTCCAAAGATGTGCAGGTTAGGTGGATTGGTCGTGATAAATTGCCCTTAGTGTCCAAAAAGGTTAGGTAGGGTTACTGGAACAGGGCGGGGGAATGGGCCAATTCTATCATTCACTGGAAGTCTTCACCACCCATCTTTTAGATTACAAATTATAAGTTTTTTTATTATCAGGATGACCATTTCAACAGGTTGTGCCTGGTTTGGTTGGCGCTGCCCATATAAATAAAGCAGAAACAGACTTCCAGTTCCATATTCTCACCACGCTCTGGACAAAGACGTTTTCCTTGAATTCCCGGTTGAGTTTATTGGTTGTTATCTTACATTTATGGTCCCCCTAGGTTGAAGTTGAAGGGACGACGTCAATTTTCTTAAGTAACCTGACATCACTTACAGAGTACACGGTTGCTGTTTTCTCAGTTTACGACGAGGGACAGTCGGACCCTCTGACGGGCAGCTTTACCACAAGTAAGTCGGCAGAATTGGGCCTTTGCGTCTCAGCAAACGGTTTGAGAAAAAAAATAATGAACCTGCGGCTACACAACGCACGTTACAGAATGCTGTCCTTTTTCCCAAACTTTGTCCAATTCAGAGAGAGTCCCAAAGCCCTTGGACTTGACGGTCAGTGACGTGTCTGTAGACCAGTTCCGAGTTAGTTGGGAACACTCTGCTGATGACGTAACTTTGTACAGGCTGGCTTGCACGCCTCTGAGTGGTGAAGAGGCAAAAGAGGTAAGGTTCAATATGTCTAGGAACAGAAATAGTTTCAAATAAATTCGCAAACTTAATTCACACAGGCGCGGTTTACGGACGAGAGAAAGAATCACAACAAAATTCCCCCACCCCCCACCGCCCGCCCCATGAGTTTGTTGTAGCAAAGTTCCAATTCCCTTTCTTTTCCACAATGACCGTAACAATTCAATTTCACACAATGAACAGAGAATGTCCCCTCTTTGTGTGCCGGATCTGGAAAGTACCGGCGGCATTATGTAATAGACGAGCTGTTCAGGAAGTTCTTTCATCTGAATTGATACATAAAAGTTACGTTTTGTAAAGAGGTATCAATATCCACTTAATCTTTGATTCTTATCTGGATTTGAACTTTTATTCTCCTTTCTTTCACGGCTCAGAAAATACTCCCTGTGATCCGTACATATCGTGATTTGGGGATTGTAAAGCACTCTAATAAAGTCCAATAAAATCTCCGTACTCTGTGACAACTTTCTCCAAGTAACCTCACCTAACACTAAGGGCAATTTTGGACACTAAGGGCAATTTAGCATAGCCAATCCACCTAACCATCAGGAACGCCGGGAGTTTAACGTGGCGCGTCTGCTAGCCCCTCACCGGGCGGAGCATCGGTGGAAGGGCGGCGACGACTTTTTCATTGGAAAACTAGACACTTTCTCCGGACATAGCCTCAGAATCGGAGAATCCAGCCCGCCGTCTTTTGGACAAGATATTAAACTGAGCTTTGCCAACCCTATCATCTGGATGCAAAAGATCCCACTTGGAAAAGGAACAGGGGGAGTTCCCCCAGCATTCTGGTCAGTGGGCGGGATTTTCCGGTTGTCCGTGCCGGCTGTATCTTCCAGCCCCGCCGAGGGTGACCCCCTGGCGGCAGCGAGTGTGAACAACAGGCAACCCTGTTGATGGCGGCAGGTCCAGAAGATCTCACCGCTGGCCGATGCTGGGCCCCCTCCACCACTGCAGAAAACACACTGCGGGGGCGGGAATCCAATATTTATCCCTCGATCAATATCTCCTGCTATTTGCTGCTGCAAATTGCAAATTGGCTCCAGTGATTTCTACTCTACAGCAGTAACTGCACTTTCGAAATGTACATCCTTTATTGTGAAGCACTACGGGGCACTCCAATGCTCCAGGAGTGCAGGAATCTATTTCTAAAGGCATTAGCGAACCTTCCTGTTCCTCAGCACACTGGACTAGACCTCCTGGGCACTGTGAATATTGGATATTGAGTAATAGGGAGCAATTCTGATTTTGTGTGATAATGAGAAATGGGTGGTGATGAATTGGAGATAATTTTACATCTCTCTCCACTTTTATTTCCATTGAAATCAATGGAAATACAGGGCCGGGATTCTCCCACCCTGTTGGGCAATCTCTGTTCCCGCCGGAAGTTCACCACTGCCCGCGGTTTTCCCGACGGCGTGGGGTGGCTTCCCATTGACAAGCGGTGGGAAGATAGAATCACACCGCCGAGAAATATGCGGCAGAGGGAACGGGAATGCAGCCCAACATGACCCCCTCCTGTCTGTAAAGGAAACCCACACCGTTTTCATCCAGTAATTTAAATAGAGGAAAATCCCTCTTTGAGGACCTGTGCTGCGATCCTCAGAATCCTCCCACATTCTTCCCTATTTGATGAGAATGGTGACGAGATATTTTTGTTACATTCAACGCGGTAACATCCGCTCTCGAAGAATTTCGATGAATGTAAAGATTGTCGTGGATCATGGGAATCACACCTTGCTTCAGCATTAATGTTGGATGCGAACGGGGAATAGGCTACAATCCCTCAGATGCAGGATAGCCAGTGTGACATTATGATAAACGTACAGAACTGTATGGGTTAATGTTATGTCCAAATCAACCACAAGGGGGAGCTGGATGTAGAACTAAAAAAGGCATTGATGCTCAGCCTTGTGGGTGATAGGTTGAGGAGAAAGCTAGAGGACAGACTGAAGGAAAGATAGTGTGAGTGAGAGCAGATCACAGTCATTGTATTTAGTGTAGAGATTAATAGTAGATGTGTAGATTGTATATTTAGTATCAACTGTTTTATTATCTAGGAGTAAATAATAGTGTAAATAAATC
This sequence comes from Scyliorhinus torazame, assembly GCF_047496885.1. Classification (NCBI taxonomy): domain Eukaryota; kingdom Metazoa; phylum Chordata; class Chondrichthyes; order Carcharhiniformes; family Scyliorhinidae; genus Scyliorhinus; species Scyliorhinus torazame. The sequence continues at coordinate 8,012,922 of NC_092717.1, forward strand.
TTTAGCTTTGTTCAATATAAAAGCTGTTTGTGGTCTTTGTGAACACTCCGCCAACCATCCTAGAATTAGAACCACAAAGAGCACCACAGTCAGCATCCAAAATCATTTGTGTCTTGCACTATAAGAACTTTAACAGGAGTTTAATGTATGGATGAGATTATGTAATAATAATGAGTCTGATTAATTTAATGTGTTGCAATAATTTTTAATTCATCCTTTAATTAAAGTTAGACCTCTCTGACAGTAAATCTCTTTTTTAAAAATCATTTATCTGTAATCTTTAAATGAACGGGCAAAGTACTAGAAGTGAACGTCCGTTTGGACAGTAAAGTGAAGTTGATTGATCGATTCATTGATTGAAATCTCTGGACGCGGGAAGAAAATGCTTGATTTGCATCGGGAGCTTTTATTTTGCAGTTTGTTTTGAGCGGGGCCACCGACACGATAATTCTTGACGATTTATTGCCTGAGACGGAGTATGAGGTTTCTCTCTCTGCGATCTACAGCGATGAGGCAGAAAGCGATGTAGTGGCCGTCCTTGAGACTACACGTAAGATACACGAGTGTGAAAGCAGCATGCTCAATTTGCATTCGTTGTAAAATGACAGCTAGCAAATTAGAGCTTTGGTTGTTCTGTGGTCTCCTAAAACCTAAACCAAAACGATGGTTCAACAACAGTAACCACTTGCATTTATATAGCGCCTTTACTGCAGCAAAAACGTCCCATTGCGCTTCACAGTAGCACCATCAAACAAAATTAAGAGCCAAGGACCAGAGGCCAAAAAGAGGTTTTGGGGAGGGTCTGGACAGGAGAGAGGTAGAGAGGGTTAGGGAGGTTAAGGGGCTCATCGACAGCAGCAGGCATGGCCACTAAGGTTGGGGCGATGGGAATTGAGGATGCCAAAGAGGTCAGAGTTGGATTAATGCAGAGATCCCGGGGGATGTTGCAGGGATAGGGAGCACGTGAGGCCTTTGAAGGATCAGAAAACAAGGCTGAGAATTTGAAAAGTGAGACATTGCCATAACGGGAGCCAGTGTAGCAGAGGAGGAGATGGGTGAACAGGACTTGGTAAGTATTAGAGCAGGGGCAGCAGAGCTTTAGAAGGCCTTAGGTTTATGGAGGGTGGGCGGCCAGTCAGCCAGGAGAGAATTCGAATAGTCAGGAATGACGATAAGAATGAATTGGAGAGGATTTTCCCATGTGCAAGCTGGCTGAAGCGCAGAGGTGAGTTGTCAAGTCCTAAGACTGTTACTGTTTTGCTTAATTCAGTGGAGCAGATTGCGACACGGTAGCACAGTGGTTATCACAGTTGCTTCACAGCTCCAGGGTCCCAGGTTCGTTCCCTGGCATGGGTCACTGTCTGTGTGGAGTCTGCACGTTCTCCCCGTGACTGCGTGGGTTTCCTCCGGGTGCTCCGGTTTCCTCCCACAGTCTAAAGATGTGCAGGTTAGGTGGATTGGCCACGATAAATTGCCCCTTAGTGTCCAAAAGATTAGGTGGGGTTACTGGGTTACAGGGATAGGGTGGAGACATGGGCTTGGGTAGGGTGCTCTTTCCAAGGGCCGGTGCAGGATCGATGGGCCGAATGGCCTCCTTTGCACTGTAAATTCTATGATTCTATGAACTTAATGGAGTGAAATTTGTTTATGACCCATTTCTAGGCCCATTAGCAGAATAGGCTAGTGGCCTCCATTCTCTGTGTTTATTGAATTAATATAAATGCCTCTATACATCTTGTTAAAAAGCCAACATTACTGGTACAACTGTTGTAAACACAGGTCTGGTGTTAACCTATGAGGTAAGATGTATGTTCATCAAGTTTATCCAGGATAGGACCACATGATTTAGAATTAATTTTGACTTTAATTACAGTTCGGCGGACCACAACAGCAGCTACAACAACAACTCACAGGCCAACTACAGCAGGTAGGTGATTATAAACTATAATTTGGGGCGGCACGGTGGCACAGTGGTTAGCACTGCTGCCTCACAGCGCCAGGGACCCGGTTTCGATTCCCGACCCCGGGTCACTGCCTGTGCGGAACCTGCACGTTCCCCCCGTGTCTGCGTGGCTTTCCTCCGGGCGCTCCGGTTTCCTCCCACAAGTCCCGAAAGAAGTGCTTGTTAGGTGAATTGGACATTCTGAATGTACCCGAACAGGCGCCGGAATGTGGCGACTAGGGGCTTTTCACAGTAACCTCATTGCAGTGTTAATGTAAGCCCACTTGTGACAATAAAGATTATTATAGATATCATTAGTGGCTTGGGCACTTCATGCTCCTCCCCTCTGTCATGCTCTAGTCCCTCATCGGCGGAGGTCTCGCGGGTGCGAATTGGTGCAAGTATTTACAAGCGGGGATAAAAGCAAAATACTGTGGATGCGGAATTTGATACAAAATCAGAAAATACTGGACAACATCAGCAGGTCTCGCAGCATCTGTGGGGGGAGAGGGGAGCGAACGTTTCGAGTCTGGATGACTCTTAGTCAAAGTTGGGTAGAACTGGAAATAGGGTCAGCTTTACACTGTTGTGGGGGTGGGTGGGGGGAGGGTGTGTGTGGGGGGGCCGGTGCGGGGGGGGGGGGGGGGCGGGCTCGATAGAGGGCCAGCGATAGGTGGAGACTGACAAAGATGTTGTGGACAGAAAGACAAAAGGAATGAAAACGGGAATGATTAAGGCTAGGAAGGGTTGCTGATAGTTTCACAAAAAAGAGATTAGAATGTGTTGAGGGTGGAGCAAAGGTAAGCAGTGTGTCTAACGTCAACTAGGAACAGGGAACAGATGGCCCACGGTGGGATGGGGGGAGGGGAGGAGAAGCAATGGTGAGGGGAAAAGTAGATCAGTGGAAGAAATGAAAATAAATTGATAGAAATATAAAATGGGGTGAAGGTGGAGGAGAGAGTTCACAGCCTGAAGTTGTTGAACTCAATGTTAAGTGAGCAGCGAATGCAATAGACCCGATTGAAGGGGGTGCACGGGAAGCTCTGCCTTACCTGAAAAGAGTGTTTAGGCCCTGGGATGGTGAGCAGAGAGGAGGTAAAGGGGCAGGTGTTACACCTTCTGCGATTGCATTGGAACGTGCTGTAGGAAGAGGGGGAGGTATTGGAGGAATGGGCCAGGGTATCCCGGCGGGAACGGTCCCTGAAGAATGCTGACAGGGGGAGTGAGGAGAAGATGTGTTTGCTGGAGTTGGTGGAACTGGGTAGGATAATTCCTTGAATGCGGAGACCAGTAGGGTGAAAAATGAGGTCAGTGACAGTCCTGGAAACAGTGGCTTGATGCTTGGTGGGGGTCATGGACCAGGGGGAGGTAGGTGGAAGTGTCCGAAAGTTGGCTAATTCCAGCCACATCAGTTACTCCGCCAGCTGGGCCGGGAATTGCTTCCAATTCGCATTGGCAGAGTGCATATTCTGAATCACGCCTCCCAATGGACACGTAAATTGCACCCTATTCCGTCCGGCAGCAACACTTCCGCCGGGATCTACCCGAATGGAGACAGAGTCCCATTGCGCGATTAGCCGGGTGTTTCCCGGCACTCGGAGCGCTGATTTGCACCACACTATCAAACGGCCATTCAGATAGATCAGGGGCCTCAGCGGGGAATGCGCAGCAAAGGCCGGACTTAGTTCCATCGAGGAGCCCCGCTCGCCAGAACCCCTCAGTACAGGGAGAGATCCAGACCCCCTGATGTGACGTCCGAGCCCCCCTAAAGCCCCAAATCACCTCTAAGGGGGTCCTCTGCACCCCCCACACCCGTGCAGGGCACCCCCAGGACCTATCCAGGTTGCGTAAAAATATACCAGCCTGGCACCTTGGCAGTGCCCCTTCCAGCTGGCAATGCCACCTGTGCATCTTGGCAGTGCCAGACAGGCACCCATGTTGCAGTGCCAGGGTGCTCAGCTGGCACCAGCAGTGCCAGGGTGTCACCCTGCCCAGAGGGCACGGGCCTGGAGGCCTCCCCTGGGCGAGCCCACGAGGGCCATTCCATCTGGTCCCTGTTTGTGGAGAGCAGCACTGAACGGAGCTCGCCCGCGGTCTCCGGGGCGAGGAGGTTAGATCCCACACCTTGGTTAGATCTCGGGAATGTATATTAGTGAGTGACTGACTGTCTCACTCTAACATGCAGATTGCCAGAAAGTGATCCCACCCACAATAGGCGGGATTCACATCGCCACGTCTTGCGAGATCGTACGGGGCACGGCGAGCTGGGTTGATCCCGGAAGGGGAATCTCCCGGAATATACTGGCCGCACCGCCTCGCTTTTCAGGCATAACGTGGCTGGTAGGTCCCACCCTTGCTCTCCAAGACGCAGAATCCAGCCCAATATATTTGCATTGGAGACAGTCAGGGATGGTTCACCTCGGCTGATTCCTGGGATGAAGGGTTAATTTATAAGGAAAGGTGGAGCAGGTTGGCCGCTACATCATTGGAATTTAGAGGATCGAGAGGTGACCTTATTGACACAGAGAAGATTCCGAGGGGATTTGAACAAGCTGGATGCTGAGAGGGTGCATCCCCTCAAGGGGGATCTAGTACTAAGGGCCACAGTTTAAAAATGAGGGGGTTTTCCATTGAAGACAAAGATGGGGAAGTATTTCTTCCCTCAGAGGGACGTTAGGCTCTGGAATTCGCTTCCCCAGGGAGCAGTGGAGGCTGGGACATTGAATATATTCAAGGCTGAGACAGACAGATTTTAATCGACAAGAGAGGGTTAAGGGGACAGGCAGAAACATGGGGCGAAATTCTCTGACCCAGCCGGTTGCCGAAGTCTCCGGCACCTGAGATTCGGCGGGGGCCCCCCCACGCGATTCTCCGGCCCGGATGGGCCGAAGTCCCGCCACTAAAATGCCTGTCCCGCCGGCGTAAATTAAACCACCTACCTTACCGGCTGGACAAGGCGGCGCGGGCGGGCTCCGGGGTCCTGGGGGGGCGCGGGGCGATCTGGCCCCGGGGGTGCCCCCACGGGGCCCACCAATCCGCGGGCGGGCCTGTGCCGTGGGGGCACTCTTTCCCTTCCGCCTCCGCCACGGTCTCCACCATGGCGGAGGCAGAAGAGACTCCCTCCACTGCGCATGCGCGGGAATGCCGTCAGCGGCCGCTAACGCTCCCGCGCATGCGCCGCCCGGAGATGTCATTTCTGCGCCAGCTGGCGGGGCACCAAAGGCCTTTTCCGCCAGCTGGCGGGGCGGAAATTCGTCCGGCGCCGACCTAGCCCCTCAATGTTGGGGCTCGGCCCCCAAAGATGCGGAGCATTCCGCACCTTTGGGGCGGCGCGATGCCCGTCTGATTTGCGCCGTTTTGGGCGCCAGTCGGCGGACATCGTGCCGTTTCCGGAGAATTTCGCCCATGGGGTTAAATCCACAATCAGATCAGCTATGACGGTGTTGATTGGTGGGACAGGCTCGAGGGACTGACTGGCCTCCTCCTGCTCCTATTTCTTACGGTCCATAGATTTACTCGAACTGCAGATTTCCCTATCCATTTCAATTAAATAGCAACGGGCTAATGTGCTGATGCTAAACTACTTTGAGGCTGATTACACTGTGAACGAACACAAACAAGTGGGAGCTCCAGGCTTAAGTATTGTTATGGCATTGTTATGCAAACAAAGCAAGAATGGGAAAGCTCTGCAAGATGGGAATTATTCTGCTCATTCACAAGTTGCTACTTGTGGTTATTATCCGAAAAAGGTTACTTAAATACTGATTATTTAAAAGTGCATACATAATTATCAGGTGCTTACTTTGATTTCCGGTTTGCTATGATTTGTTTGATCTAGTTATTCGATCCGGAATAAGAAACCTGGATGTGGGTGATGAAACGACATTCAGCCTCCACGTGTCCTGGGTCCCTGCTGATTCCCTCGCTACACAGTACAGAGTGTCCTACGTAACTCTTAAAGGGGACCGTGCAGAGGAAGCGGTAAGCATGGTCTGTACAAGTTTTTGCACGTTTTATTAGGAAAGGGCTTGTTCTTCCGGTTTGCAAAATGTCAGGTAAATTACAGTTGAAAATTGGTAAACAGCTTCTTTATTGGTTACATTCAAGGTTGCCCCGTGCATGCCGAGTATTTAACTAATTACCTCACTCCGCCTCAGCTGAAAACTGGTCAAAAGAACCTCAAAATAGGGAAAATTGGAAAAAACACTTGGTTATTTAAAAAGGAAGAGAGTAGCTAAAGTGAGTGTTGGTCCCTTAGAGGGTGAGACTGGGGAATTAAAAATGGGAAGCAAAGACATAGCAAATGTGTTGAACAGCTATTTTGTGTCTGTGTTACGGTAGAAGGCACTAAACAAATCCCGAGAATACGTGAAAATCTGTTCGCTGAATATATTCAACACTGAGATAGAATTTTGCTCAACGAGGGAGTTGAGGTAGTCAGGCAGGAACATGGAGTTGAGGCCACAATCAGACCAGTCATGATCGTATTGAATGGCGGAACAGGCTCGAGGGGCCGAGTGGCCACTCCTGCTGCCATTTCTTGGGTCCTTGTGTTTTTGGAGTAAAATAAAAGAAGAAAAAGCGACGCGAGGGAAAACATTTTCACGCAGCAAGTGGTTAAGGTCCGGAATGCGCTGCCTGCGAGAGAGCGGGAGGCAGGTTCAATCGAAGCTTTCAAAAGGGAATTAGACTGTCATCTGAAAAGGAAGAGTGTGCTGGGTTACGCGGAGAAGACGAGGGAACGGCACTCGGGGAATTGCTTTCAGAAAGGCAGTGCAGAGACGATGGGCCGAATGGCTTCCTTCCGCACTGTAACCATTCTGTGATCCTGCAATTATTATTGGTAAGGATGAAACCAGAACTCTGAAGTTATAACCAGCAGGGTGCACATTTTCCCTCAATATTTTAGTTTGAAGTCAGAATTTGAACGTGAGCACCATTGTTTATTTGTCAGATTAATGATTGGAAGCGACTGAATTATTCCTGAAACTTTTACTCCCAAGCTAAAATCAGTTTGGTTTATGAGATTTAAAAACAGATGAAATTTGGCCTTGCTAGTTGCTGCTAATGCTTTTGAAAATTGCCAAAGAGGTAAGTTGTGTGCATAACAGGCTAATAAATGTGAGAATGTTTATTTCCAACACAAATATTTTCATGTCAGATATCAACTCTACATTTGGCCACAGTTATCACCAGTCCTGTTGTTTTAGCCTCAGCCGATACTGATCAATGGCGCTGAAGGACCTTAAATACATTAAAACCAAGAAAACTACAAAAAGAGTTGGAAAAACTCAACAGGTCAGACAGTGGAGGAAACAAAGCTTGAATTTTCAGCCCCAGATCCGGAGTATGGAGTTGGGTCATTTTCCCACCCTCCTCACCCACCCCCACACATTTCCCAAACCCTCCATGCCAACCTGCAGCCCTCCACCCACCCCCATGGCCCTTGATACCCCCTATGCCAACTTTGTGCTAACTTACTGCTGACCTCTGACCCCCTCACCCATCGGGCCTAATCTTCCCAAGTCATGTTTCCCACTCCCGGTGAACAAAAATCAGACATGACTGGAGGCAGTTGCTGTTCTATATGGGCTGCTGCCTGGTAGGAGCAAGTCTAAGCTTTGTGGAGTCCTTTGGAGAAAGGGGGTACACCTTTGGGGAGGTATGGCTACCCCTCCAGATATAGTCCCGAGACGCTTTCGGGAGATTATTAAAAGTAGACATGAGTGTGCGTAAAAAGTGCCTAAACGCCTGGGAACCATCAAAGGAACTGTCAAAAACATCAAAATTGTCAAAAGCAACTGCGCATGCATAAATCCCAACCTGGGTCAACACCCCCATAAAAATGGTAGGTTCCGTGATCAATGCGGGACTTCCATATTTTGGCCTCATGCACCATTTTCACAACAATGAGGAGGGAGGCCTCCATTCAGCCCATCGAGTCTACACCGGCCCTTGAAAGAGCGCCCTAATTAAGCCCATGCCCCCACCCTATCCCCGTAACCCAGTAACCCCACCTAACCTTTTGGACACTAAGCGGCAATTTAGCATGGCCATTCCACCTAACCCGCACATCTTTGGACTGTGCGAGGAAACCGGAGCGCCCGGAGGAAACCCACGTACACACGGGGAGAACGTGCAGACTCCGCACAGACAGTGACCCAAGACGGGAATCGAACCTGGGATCCTGGAGCTGTGAGGCAGCAGTGCTAACCACTGTGCTGTCGTGCTGCTTTTGCCTAAATAAATTAACACAACATAAATACATGTGCAATGCTGAAATAAAAACCAGTTGGTTTTAAAATCTTGCCTGCTTCCATTCCTGTCTCTCCAATTGTAGCCAGTGAACCTCCTATAATGCTGTCTTTTCCCACTCTGGGACTGTTAGCCCTGATGCCCCCCGGGAATCTGTCCTTGACCCCGCCACTCCTCATCTACATGCCGACCCTCGGTGACACGGCCAGAGTTCCCCAGCTGTTCGCTAGCGGTGGGTCTCCCAGCGGTCTGGGGGGGGCTTAAATGAGAATTCCGATTGACAAGCAGCGGGAGCGGATAATCCCACCGCCAGCAAATGCCGTGGTCAAATTATCTGTCCTCGCTAGCAGCGGAAACGGGGCGGACTCGCAACAGAGAATCCAGCCCATCGTCTGAAAACATAGCACCAGATTCCACCTGTACTCTGCTCACACCCAGCTCTACCTCACCATCAGCTCTCTTGACGTGGGTGGCACAGGGGCGGTACAGTGGTTAGCACTGCTGCCTCACAGCATCAGGGACCCGGGTTCGATTCCCGGCTTGGGTCACTGTCTGTGCGGAGTCTGCACTTTCTCCCCCGTGTATGCGTGGGTTTCCTCCGGGTGTTCACGTTTCCTCCCACAGTCCAAAGATGTGCAGGTTAGGTGGGTTGGTCATGATCAATTGCCCCTTAGTGTCCAAAGGTTAGGTGGGGTTACGGGGATTGGAGTTGGGTAGGGCGCTCTTTCAGAGGGCCAGTGCAGACTCGATGGGCTGAATGGCCTCCTTCTGCAGTATTGGGATTCTATGAATCCACTGCCTCTGTCCAACTACCTAGTCCTGGATAAGCTGCAAATGCCTCCAGTTAAATGCTGGGACGAATTAAGCCGTTGTCTTCAGCCCCAACACAATTCCCATTCTCTTTCCCTTCCAGTTGATTCCACCTCCATCGCTCGCCAAAGCCTCAGGCTGCACCACACTGTTCACAACCTGAGTGTCCTAATGAGCTCGCCAGCCCATATCCTCTCCAGAACATTGCCCACGCCTGCCCCTGTCTCAGCTCACCCGCTGCTCAAGCCCTCATTAATATCTTGGTTGCCTTTGGGCTTGACTATTCCCAATGCTCTTCAGCTCGGCTTGCCACCTTTCACCCTCCATACACTTCAGCTCATCCAAAGCTTTGCTGCCCATGTCCTAACTTGCAGCAAGTTCTGTTTACCAGGCGCTCCTCTGCGCTGTGTGGCAACGTGCCTCACTTTTGAAATTCTTATCCTCATGTTGTAACCTCCTCCAGCCCACAGCCCTCTTATAGCCCGGCAGTCCTCCAATTCTCCCCTCAGTCCAGATTTCAATGGCTCAACCTTTGATAAAAGTGCCTTCAGCTGCCTGGATATAGAGCTCTGAAATTCCTGCCCTAAACCTCTCTGTCACTCTCTCTCCTCCTCTAAGATGCTCCGTAACCTCCTTGAACAGGCCTGGTATCTGCCTATTTGGCTTGCAGTTGATTCTTTTGTCTGACTTGTGGTCCTGGGCTGTTTTACTTTGAGAACGGTGCTATATAAATGTAGGTTTGTGTATGTGCGTTGCGGTGTGCAGAATTCACCGATGACCCATTTTACTCAGGTGATAGTTCCTGGAAGACAGAGTGATCATGTGCTCCAACCTCTTCTCTCGGACACTTGGTATAGAATCTCTGTGACGCCGCTCTACGCTGATGGAGAAGGCAGCCCTCTCACCGTTAATGGCAAGACGTGTAAGTGCCGGAATTACTTGTGCTCATTTCACATGATCGTGTTGAATGGAGGTGGCCGTTTTGAGAGGTAAAATGGACAACTCCTGCTCCCGTCTCCTACGATCTTGTACATTGGAACAGGGAACACGCATGGTGCACGGGAATGCTCTTTTTTCATTCATTCGTAGGATCTGAGGGCCGATGGCAAGGCCATCATTTATTACCTGCCCCCGAATTGGCCCAAGGAGATGGTGGTGAACTGCCCTCTTAATAACAGTGGCTTGCTCGGCCTTTTCGTCAGGCAGTTAAGAGATAGCCACATTTCTGTGGGCCTGCAGTCAGGCATAGGTAATGTGACTAAGGACATTGGTGAAGCAGGTGGGCTTTACAGGCAATTCAGTAGTTTCAAGGTCACCAGGTAGAGAGAAAACTGGGAACTACAGACCAGTGGGCCTAACGTTGGTAGTGGGGAAGTTGCTGGAGTCCATTATCAAGGATTTCATAGCACAGCATTTGGAAAGCAGTGGTATAGTCAGACAAAATCAGCTTGGAATTACGAAAGGGAAATCATACTTCACAAATCTACTGGGATTCTTTGAAGTTGTAACTTGTAGAGTTGAGCAGAGAGAACCGGTGGATGTGGTTTATTTAGACTTTCAGAAGGCTTTTGACAAGGTCTCACATAGCAGATTGATATGCAAAGTTAAAGAGCATGGGATTGCGGTTAGCATTTTGCGATGGATAGAAAGCTGGTTAGCAGGCACGAATCAAATAGTTAGAACAAATGGGTCTTTTTCCGATTGGCAGGCAGTGACTAGTGGTGTACCACAGCAATCTGTGTGAGGACCCCAATGTTCACATTGGGGCGGCACAGTGGTTAGCACGGCTGTCTCACAGAGCCAGTGTCCTGGGATCAATTCCGGCCTCGGTTCACTGTGTGTGCGGAGTCTGCACGTTCTCCCCGTGTCTGCGTGGGTTTCCTCGGGGGCTCCGGTTTCCTCCCACAGTCCAAAGATGTGCGGGTTAGGTGGATTGGACTCGCTAAATTGCCCCTTAGTGTCCAAAAGGTTAGATGGAGCTACTAGGTTGCAGGGATATGGTGGAAGTGTGGGCTTGAGTAGGATGCTCTTTCCAAAAGCTGGTGCAGACTTCATGGGCCGAACGGCCTTATTCTGCACTGTAAATTATATAACTATATGTTCAGGATTTGGCGAGGGAACTAAATGTATTATCTCTAAATTTGCAGATGATGCAAAGTTGGGTGGGAGGGTGAGCTGTGAGGAGGATGCAGAGATGCTTCAGCGGGATTTGGACAGGCTGAGTGAGTGGGCACGTGCACGGCAGATGCAGTACAATGTGGATAAATGTGAGGTTATCCACTTCGGCAGCAAAAATAAGAAGGCAGATTATTATTTGAATGGGTGTAAATTGAGAGAGGCGGATACTCAGCGAGACCTTGGTGTCCTCATGCATCAGTCGCTGAAAGTAAGTGCGCAGGTACAGCAGGCAGTAAAGAAGACAAATGGTATGTTGGTCTTCATAGCGAGAGGATTTGAGTATAGGAATAGCGATATTTCACTGCAATTGTAAAGGGCATTGGTGAGGCCACACCTGGAGTATTGTGGGCAGTTTTGGTGTCCGTATCTGAGGAAGGATGTTCTTGCTATGGAGGGAGAGCAGCGAAGGTTTACCCGGCTGATTCCTGGGATGGCGGGACTATCATTTGACAAGAGACTAAGTCGGTTAGGGTTATATTCATTGGGTTTAAAGTGAGAGGGGATCTCATAGAAACGTATAAGATTCTTACCGGATTAAACAGGACAGATTCAGAAAGAATGTTCCCAATGGTGGGGGAGTCCAGAACTAGGGGTCATAGTTTGAGGATAAGGACTGAGGTGAGGAGACATTTCTTCACCCAGAGAGTGGGGAATCTGTGGAATTCACTCCCACAGAAAGTAGTTGAGGCCAAAACATTGTCTAATTCGAAGAAGGAATTAAATATAGCTCTTGGGGCTAAAGGGATCAAGGGATATGGGGGGAGGGTGAGAATCAAGGTATTGAACTTGATGATCAGCCATGATCATAATGAATGGAGGAACAGGCTCGAAGGGCCGAATGGCCTCCTCCTGCTTCTATTTTCTATGCGTGTTTCTATGTGTGATACAAACTTTTTCTTTCAGTTCTATTCATTTAAATGAATTTAAACTTCCCAGCTGCCATGGCGGGATTTGAACCCATGTCGCTGGAGCATTAGACCAGGCCTCTGGATTGCTAGACAAGGAAAATATTCACTGTGCAGCCATGCCTAATTAACAGACTTAACTTCAGAAGAAATGCGAACCGAATATGGCCTGTGCTTACTTCTAACCTGATTTATTATCTTGTTACACCCGGGCTCGATGTTCCATTTGGAGAAAGAAAGAAAGAACAGGCTAAATATAGAGAGAAAGAATGATAGAACAGAAGAGTAAAAAAAACAAAGGGAAAAGACTGAATATGAAATGCCCATCTTCAAATCAGTGGCACTGGATCTTGTACTGAGAAGACAGGGTCTCAATTTAACATCTCATTTGACAGACGGCACTTCTGACAGTGCAGCACTCCCTCAGTACTGACCCTCTGACAGTGCAGCACTCCCTCAGTACTGACCCTCTGACAGTGCAGCACTCCCTCAGTACTGACCCTCTGACAGTGCAGCACTCCCTCAGCACTGACCCTCTGACAGTGCGGCACTCCCTCAGTACTAACCCTCTGACAGTGCAGCACTCCCTCAGTACTGACCCTCTGACAGTGCAGCACTCCCTCAGCACTGACCCTCTAACAGTGCGGCACTCCCTCAGCACTGACCCTCTGACAGTGCAGCACTCCCTCAGTACTGACCCTCTGACAGTGCAGTACTCCGTCAGTACTGACCCTCTGACAGTGCAGCACTCCCTCAGTACTGACCCTCTGACAGTGCAGCACTCCCTCAGTACTGACCCTCTGACAATGTATCACTCTCTCAGTACTGACCATCTGACAGTGCAGGACTCCCTCAGTACTGACCCCTGACAGTGCAGCGCTCCCTCAGTACTGACCCTCTGACAGTGCAGCGCTCCCTCAGTACTGACCCTCTGACAGTACGGCACTCCCTCAGTACTGACCCTCTGACAGTGCAGCACTCCCTCAGTACTGACCCTCTGACAGTGCAGCACTCCCTCAGTACTGACCCTCTGACAGTGCGGCACTCCCTCTGTACTGACCCTCTGACAGTGTGGCACTCCCTCAGTACTGACCCTCTGACAGTGCAGCACTCCCTCAGTACTGACCCTCTGACAGTGCGGCACTCCCTCAGTACTGACCCTCTGACAGTGCAGCACTCCCTCAGTACTGACCCTCTGACAGTGCAGCACTCCCTCAGTACTGACCCTCTGACAGTGCAGCACTCCCTCAGTACTGACCCTCTGACAGTGCAGCACTCCCTCAGTACTCACCCTCTGACAGTGCAGCACTCCCTCAGTACTGACCCTCTGACAGTGCGGCACTCCCTCACTGCTGCACTGGGGAATGTCAGCTTCACCTTCTGCTCAAATCTCTGAAGTCGGACTTGAATCTATATCTTCCTGACTCACTGAGCCAATAATAAACCAAAGGGTTCAAAACAGTTTACTAATTTGAAGACACGATTGGAAAGAATATGTAATTATTTGAGGCAATTACCTTTTGTTGTAGTGTCACTTTCTGGGCCTTCGAACCTGCGAGTCTCTGAGGAATGGTACAATCGTTTCCGAATTAGATGGGACCCTCCTCCATCAGCAACAATGGGCTACAGAGTGGTTTACACATCTGCCTCGGGTATTGCATTTTCATTATTGATTAGCCAGACACGTAAATAGTTTTTATTTCCCCTTGCAAAATCTTTTGATTGCAGCTGAATTTGCGCTGAGAACGTTTTGTCATTTCTGTAACTTTGTTCACTGTGTACAGTTTTGGGGCTGGGATTCCGAAGTGAGGACAGCATGAGTAGATTGGGTCTATAATTCTCTGGCTTTTCGAGGAAGGAGAGGTGACCATTAAAATGTACATGATTCTCAGAGGGATCGACTGTTGAGAGGTTGTTTACCCCCTGACTGGAGAGTCTAGAACCAGGGGTATAATCTCAGAGTTAAGGGGCCGATGATTTCACGCTGGGGATAGCGTTGAAAGTTGAAGATAGATTTTCCAGCCATGAACTTATTGAAATGTGGAGCAGACTTGAGGGGTTGTATCGCCGACTCTTCCTTCTGTGAAACGTATATTGGATATGGACCAGAATTCTTCGTTCGTCGCGAGTGCGCACCCTCCCGTGGGTTTCCCGGTGGCGTGGGGAGGGGGGTTACAACGGGAAATCCCATTGACAATTTATTATTTTACCAACACGCGGTGGGCCGATTTCACCCTCACCGACCTGCCAGCGGAACGTTGAGGATCAGGGTTTACATCCTGTGCAGTTTCGCTCTGTGTTGATGTCACTATCGGGCTGTGTGAAAAACCAAATTCCCACCCTGATCCCCTGGGATTGCTCCTGCACAGGAAGTTAGGTTGGATTGAACCCTGCGTCGGTACTCATACCTCGGGCAGCTCCCGTTAGACGTTCCTTGACTGAGCTGTAAAAATGTTTGCGAGGTGAGATGTGCAAACAGTTCTGGGGAGATCCTCCGATTCAACACAGGTTTCATTCTCCAATTTCCATAGTTTTTCTACTGACTCTGTTTAAAACATCCTCACCCTTTTGTGCTCTGCTGTGATCCTGATGTGTTCCAGCTACCCGGTTCCATTTAATGATGAGCACCATTAGATGTTTGGCAGGGTAGCACGCTGGCACAGCGGTTAGCGCTGCTGCCTCACAGCTGTCTGTGCGGAGACTGCACACTCTCCCCGTGTCTGCGTGGGTTTCCTCCGGGTGCTCCGGTTTCCTCCCACAGTCCAAAGACGCGCAGGTTAGGTGGATTGCTCACGCTAAATTGCCCTCTGTGTCCAAAGGTATGTAGGTTAGACGGGATTATGGGGCTAGGGCGGGGGATTAGGCCTAGGCCGGGTGCTCTTTCGGAGGGTCAGTGCAGACTCGATGGGCCAAATGGCCTCCTTCTGCACAGTAGGGATTCTATGATTGAGAAGGTGTTTATGATCTCGGTAGAGACAATAAATAGAAGAAATATAAACTCCCAATTATTTGCTCACGGTATTCAGCCTGTTTAAATCAGAAGAATTTGTACTTTACGAGAGTCAACAAAGCAAACAGTATATAAGCTAGAATATAGTTTTCATGTTTTACATGAGTTAAACATAAATTAACAGGCAAATTGTGGTGAAATATAAACTATAAACTGCGCAATAAATGACAGATACAACTAAGACAAATCTTCTGAATAGGGAGCAGTCCAGTCAAATTTTAGTGATCACAAAGTCCTTCAAACTCTGGCTTCCTCCCGGAGAATATCAGCTGCTCTCCTTCTAGGAGCTAGTCTGATTCTCACCCAACAGCAGCGCACAACCAACTTGAGTTCCACAGGCACGGTCTTCATCACAAGTGGCACATGTCTGCAGAACTTGGTTAACTCAGTCTGGGCGTAGTACACCCACCAATGTTATCTTTCAGAAAAAGGAATGGCTGCAGCAACTTACTCTCTTTGTTCATTCTCAGCTTCTGGATCTAGCCCCTTGTTCTTGAGAAACACACAGCTTGTCTGTTGTGCTCCGGTGCACTCAGCTACTGCTACTGCCCAGTTTGGACTGATCTGTGTCCTTTTATATGTTTCACAAAAGTTTTGTTTCGACGTCCATATTTCCGGTTTCGTTTCTGTGCCTGGCTTTTCTGCTTCCTGTTCAGTTTCATTTTCAGTTCCGATTCTGTTTTGAGGTAGGGTCGGCCCTGAAAACATACAAATTCAATTTAAAAATGTAGGTTCCCTCACAAAGAAAATGCGAGCAAAATGCTGGCAATCTGAAATAGAAACAGAAAATGCAGGAAATCCTCGGGCAGGACACACAGCCTCTGTTGACAGAATTAACGATAGAACTGATGGTTAACAACTTGTGGTATTATCATAACTGTAAGAACTGCAAGAGTTAATGAAATGTCCAGAGTAGCCACTAGAGGGAGCTACAGATAAGAGTATATAGGGCATTGATGCTAAGTCTTGTGGGTGAGAGTGGACCAGGAGTTAGCTCGAGACAGTCAGAAGTATTCAGATGTGTGAGTGAGAGCAGATCATAGTTTATACCAGTATTAAGATTAGTTGTAGATGAATATAGTTTATAGGTTAACAGTCAACTGTGTATTGTCTAGAAGTACGTGTCGAATCCAAATTAGCAGTGTTAATAAGTTGATAGCTTTGTTTAAATTCAAGCTATTTTTGTGGTCTTTGTGAACACTACGCCAGCCACCCTGAATCAAGCAACACAAAGAACACCACACAGGTGATGACTAGTTATTAGAGGATTATGGCTCCTCTAATGTTTAGATCAGATTCTGAACTGAAATTCAGAAAGAGGAAAATCTAACAACCTTTTGGGAATTATTAACCTGTGCGAATCATCTGTTTCTGTTTGAATTCAGCACCAGGTCCGACACTGGATACATTTGTGGGAGATGATGTGAACACAATGGTAATCCTTAACCTGCTCAGCAGCACCGAATATATTGTCAAGCTCTTTGCCACATACGCCACTGGCTCCAGTGACGCACTCGTTGGAAGAGCCAAGACGCGTAAGTTCCATTTTCATTTGACCTCCGTACCATTCTTGTATTGGCATGACCATCTATCACTTCTCCAAGTATTTCATGCACCTTTGATGATGAGGTCATCCTATTTTTGACTAAATATCTCGAGGAAGAATGCTAATTGAGAGGATTCAACGTGGTCATTTGCAAGTCGTGCAACAGAATGTTTAACATAGCCCAACAATGCAGGTTGAATGTTGGTCTGACAAAGTACTCCTCCTGCATTGCTGCTCACAGCGCCAGAAACCCGGGTTCGATTCTGGCCTTGGTTGTCTGTCTGTGTGGAGTTTGCACGTTCTCCCCGTGTCTGAGTAGGTTTCCTCCGGGTGCTCCGGTCTCCTCACAAAGATGTGCAGTTTAAATGGATTATCCATGATCACTTGAGCAGGGAGTTACGGGGATAGGGCGGGAGAATGGGCCGAGATAGACCGTTCTTACGGAGGGTTGGTGCAGACTGTTTTTTAATAAACACTTTATTGAGGTATTTATGGTTTTATAACAGTACCAGAAGAAACAGTGTACATACAAATATAAACATAGTACAAAAGCCGTCTTCCTCCCCACAGGTCCCACCTTTTCTAACAGCCTACTCTAAACTAAACTAAACCCCACATCCCCGCCCCCCCCCCCCCCCCCTGCTGACGGTTAATTTTCCCCAAAGAAGTTGACGAACGGCTGCCCTACCATTGACCCGAAAGAGAAAATGCTGGAAAATCTCAGCAGGTCTGGCAGCATCTGTAGGGAGAGAAAAGAGCTAACGTTTCGAGTCCAGATGACTCTCTGTCAAAGCTCAACAAAGCTGAGATTTTCCATCATTTTCTCTTTCGTTTCAGATTCCAGGATCCGCAGTAATTTGCTGTTATCCTACCATTGACCCTCTCAGGGCAAACTTGATTTTCTCCAGACGGAGAAAGCTAGCCACGTCAGTGAGCCAGGTCTCCGACTTTGAGTCCCTCCAAGCTACTAATATCCGGCTCCAGGCTACCAGGGAAGCAAAGGCCAGAACGTCTGCCTCTTTCTCCACCTGGATTCCCAGATCTTCCGACACCCCGAAAATTGCCACCTCTGGACTCGGCACCACCCTTGTTTTTAACACCGTGGACATGACATCTGCAAACCCCTGCCAGAATCCCCTAAGCTTCAGGCATGCCCAGAACATGTGGACATGGCTCGCTGGTCCTCCCGCACACCTTGCGCACCTGTCTTCCACCCCAAAGAACCTGCTCTTCCGGGCCACTGTGAGCCCGGTGAACAACCTTAAATTGTATCAGGCTGAGCCTGGCACATGTAATGGACGCGTTGACTCTACTCAACGCGTCCGCCCAGAGACCATCCTCTATCTTCCTAACTCCTCTTCCCATTTGTGTTTCAACTCCTCGGTCTGCGTTTCCTCTGACCCCATGAGCTCCTTGTAAATGTCCAAAACCCTCCCTTCTCCCACCCACATTCTGGAAACAACCCCTTCCTGTATCCCCCTTGGTGGTAGGAGCGGGAAGGTTGAGACCTGCCTGCGTAGGAAGTCCCCGCTTGCAGGTACCTAAACTCATTTCCACCCGTCAATTCAAATTTCTCCTCCAACTCCCTCAGGCTGGGAAAGCTCCCCTCTATAAACAGATCCCCCATCTCCTCAATCCCTGCTCTCTTCCATCTCCGGAACCCTCCATCTAGCCTCCCCGGGGCAAACCGGTGATTATTGCAGATTGGAGACCAGACCGATGCTCCCTCTGCTCCCACATGTCTCCTCCATTGTCCCCAGGCTCTCAGGGCCGCCACCACCACGGGGCTGGTGGAGTACCGTGCCGGCGGGAACGGCAGAGGCGCTGTCACCAATGCCCCCAAACTAGTGTCCTTGCATGATGCCGCCTCTACTGGCTCCCCACCCCCCCCCCACCCCCCCACCCACCCACGGGGTGGGTGCAGACTTGATGGGCCAAATGGCCTCCTTCTGCACTGTAGCAGCAATTCTATGGATTCTATCTGCAATGAATGTCAATCTCCTCCATTACTTTCCATGAAGTTTAATCTTGACCCATCCCAGTGTGTTCCAAATTCAGGCTTTGGTCAAAGAAATAATGAATTCCCTTTTTTGCTCCCTTTCTAGTAGTTCCTCAGAGAAGGGATATTGTGAGAATGGAGAGATTCCCCCATCTTCCCCTCCCCATTATTGAAGTTATAACTCTCTTCACTTACCCTGTGTGTTATGAAGCTGCATTAAGACCAGTTGAATCGCAGATACCGAGTTAACCAGCCAGTGAAGGAAACGTGAGATGTGTTTTCCCTTGGACAGAATGGTGGCAGTTTGAGAAACACACGCAAACCATTGACATTAACAGAAAAGTTTGAATTTAACACCAGACAGCACAGAACGAGGCCGTGTGGCCCATCCCGCCTTGTGCTGGCTCTTCGCTTTTTTGTCCCATTTAAATTTCATAGAATTTACAGTGCAGAAGGAGGCCATTCGGCCCATCGAGTCTGCACCGGCTCTTGGAAAGAGCACCCTACCCCTCTGCTCCTGCCCCAGTGCCCTGCAATTATTTCCCTTTTCATTTATTGATGCAGCTTTTGAAAGTTCCTATTTCAGTTGCTGTGGGAAAAATGTGGCTATTTATTGTTCAATATTTCGTATTTTACTTTGTAACCATCAGCAAAGGCTGACGAATAGATAGTCAAATATCAACAACTGCTTCTGAATTCCCATCCTGCCAAGATATGTTTTACATTGCAGCCATTCGAAGGAGTGGAGTACTTCATTGCAGTGTTAATGTAAGCCTACTTGTGGCAATAAAGATTAATAACAAAACAAGTCGAGCTGAAACCAGCTACATCTATGGATGTAGAGGTTGGGTGTTGATGCAATGGTTCCTACTGTTTTCATGTTGCAGCCACTTCATTATCTGGTCATTCTGAGGGTCTCTGTTCGTGCTGGCCCTCTCTCAGTGGATAGCAATCTGACCTCTGAGTCAGGAGCTTGTGGGTTCAAGTCGCACTCCAGAGACCTGAGCACAAAATCTAGCTTTGAGTCTTCCTGTGCACTACTGAGGGAGTGCTGCACTGTTGGAGACGCTGTCTGTCAGACGAGATCTTAATGGAAGGGGCAAGGGAGCTCCCCCCAGTTTCTTGGCATGGAACAGGGGCTGGTTTAGCACGGCGGGCTAAGACAGCTGGCTTGCAATGCGGAACAAGAGCAACAGTGCGGGTTCAATTCCCGTTCCAGCCTCCCCGAACAGGCGCCGGAATGTGGTGACTAGGGGCTTTTCACAGTAACTTCATTGAAGCCTACTTGTGCCAATAAACTATTATTTTTATTATGACAACAAGTACCGCTAAAACAAATGTCCTGTTTGTTGTTGCTTTTGGGAGCTTGCTGTGCACAAATTTTCTGCTGTTACAACGATGGCTGCACTTCTAAAGTGATTCATTACCTGTAAAGTGTTTCGGGACATTCCAGAGTGATGGAAGGAGCTAGGGAAATGTAAGTTCTCTGTCACATTCAGCGTGCTGGTACTTAACACTCTTCTCGTTGTCTCTTGCAGTGTACCTCGGCGTGACAAACCTTACCCCATACCAAGTCCGAATGACCAGTATGTGCGCACATTGGCAGCTGCATAGACATGCCACCACCTACAGAATAGTCATTGAATCTCTCCGAGGTAAGAGAAAGAGGTAAAGGTATTTCCGGAGGGCTCACTCGACACACAGTAAATTTAGGAGAGATTTAGGAGAGGACAGTGAAATTAGGAGGATGTGGATGGGACGGGACAGGAGTAAGTGGTGGATATAACTTTGTTGGTGATTGCAACAGGAGCATAGAACAATTTTCATGGCCAAGAGTGTGGGGAAGGATCGCACTTAAGTTGGCACCTTGGGCGGGATTCTGCAACGTCGGCTTTCTCCGTTTTGCCGGCAGCCCGGGGGTTTCTCGACGGCGCGGGGCTGCCCCACAATGGGAAACCCCATTGACCAGCTGGCCTAGCGGAGAATCCCAATGGCGTGCCGCACTAGATTTCTAATACAGCGGGACGGAGAAACCCGCCCCTTATTTTGGGGGATTCTTTGGCCATTTTCCTCAGAAGGGATTTAGAAAGGAATTCCTTCCGCCATAGAATCTGACAACACTGAAAGAGGGTGCATAGTCCCTACTCGTCTGGATGAGCGCAGCTTCAACAATACTCAAGAAACTCAACACCTTCATGGATAAAGCAGCTCGCTTGTCTGGCACCCCATCCACCACCCCCAACATCACGTTCCTCCACCACTGATGCACAGTGGCAGCCGTGTGCACCATCTACAAGATGCACAGCAGCAACTCACCAAGGCTCCTCCTTCCAAACCTATAGTCTCTACCACCTGGATGGGCAAGGGGAGCAGACGCATGGGAAGACCGCCACCTGCAGGCTCCCCTCCGAGTCGCTGGGACAATATTCCTTCATTTTCACACTGGGTCAAAATCCTGGAACGCCCTCCCTAACAGCACTGTGGGTGTACCTGCACCAGACGGAGTGCAGCGGTTCAAGAAGGAAGCTCACTACTGTCTGTCCAATGAGGGAAGGGTGATAAATGCTGGTCTGATTTGCCAGTGACATCCACATCCCAGGAACGAATAAAGAAACAAATGGGCCTCTTTGAAGAAATAAACCACTTAGACCCTCCAAAGTATCCTTTTTAAGTTTATATTCAGTTGCCTTCTGAGTGGATACAGATGCAAGAGTCAGATGAAGCTGGAGGAATGTTACACAGGGGTCATGTTGAGCATTTATCTGCCCTTATTGTTAGTAGTAACTCTGAGCTTAACTGTATTTGAACAAGTGTTTAGCTTGTATAAAAGAATTGAACACATGTCAGAGCCGGTTCTGCACGTGCAGCTTCCACGTATTTGCACTTTAATAAATGTGCTTGGAGTTGAGTCATTGCTTCAGTCTGAACATAAGCCAGATGCCCAAGAGAGCCGACACAAACATTTGTAAAAGTGGGGATTGAATTTCTGCTCAGTGGCTATGAATGGATCCAATTCAGGGCCTTTCACACCTTTTCTTAACATCGGGACGCTTTTACATTGAAGTTTGCACGTTAATTACTCGACACAGGAAAACTCTGTTTCTCCAAAGTAACGACCTGCATTCGGCCGACAAGCAGCAGTTTAAATTAGCACTTAAAGTCTGCCCAACTCTTGATGTTGAAGTGACAGAGGTGAAGTGATAAAACAGCAGCATAATAATAACCAGCACTGTTAACTTTACCCTGCCCTCTCCATCCTATCCAGTATTTGAGCAAGCGTTTGATTCCTTTGACAGCTCTCTTTGGCTAAATGGGGAGTTTCAAGTATCCCGTATTGAACAGCATTTGATGAGGCGTGCTTCCTACATTGAAGGAATCATAAAGCGAGAGACAGCTCAGTTTTATTGGCACAGTGTTCAGGAGTCATTGTGCCTTACGGGTGATTGCAACAGAACCTACCTACCGCAGTTAGATCCCAGACTTCTTCCCTTCATAGTTTGCATGTGTTCTACATAATACGTCGACACAAGGGGGTGAAAAGACTGGATTGATTCTTCTTGGTCCCTTTCTATGTGCCAAAGAAAAGTCTCTCAATGGTTTTCTTTTACGTTTCTTGGATATAGGAGCAAAGAGGGCCGTGGCAATCTTCCAAAAAGCGTTTCCACCGACAAAGCATTCTATAGTAACCGTATTTTGATTTTGCAGTGGTTTGAAGATCAAGTTTCAAATCACTCATTTCATAGAGTCAAAAAACATTCAAATCCACTTTGCTAAGGAGGAGATATTTCTCAGTTGCATCATCCTAACAAGGGGGCTGGCAGCGGAGGTCTCCTCCCCACCTTGTATTATTGGGTGAAAGTTATTATATTGGTGCATAAAGTCGAGGTGAGACTTTTTAAATTCTTTCACGGGATGTGGGAGTCGCTGGCTGGGCTACCATTGTTAATGCCCATCCCCAATTGCCCGTGAGAAAGGTGGCCGTGAGCTTGCTTCTTGAGCTGCTGCAGTCCATGCGGTGTAGGTACACCCACAGTGCTGTCAGGGAGGGAGTTCCAGGATTTTGACTCAGCGACAGTGAAGGAACGGCCGATAGTCAGGGTGGTGTGTGGTTTAGAGGGTAACTTGCAGGCGTTGGGGCTCCCATGTATCTGCTGCGCTTGTCCTTCTAGGCGGTAGAGGTCGCGGGTTTGGAAGGTGCAGTTGGATGACCCAGTTTAGAGTACCTGTGTTCAGTGGAAAATGTATTAGGCTTGGAACAGTGCAGATTCACCAGGAGGACACTGGCCTAAAATGGTTAAATTATGAGGATCGGCTGCATGTATTTCCTCTTGGACAGAAGATTAAATGGTGAGGTTCCTGAGGTGCTCAAGCTGATTAAAGGATTTTATAGGGCAAAACTATTTTCGCTGGTGCAGTGGTGAAGGTTGGGGGTGGGAGTACAGGGCGAGGGCGAATAACCTTGAAATTAGCACTGTGCCTCCTGCCAGAGCAACCGGGCTGTGCAACATGGCTACCGATATCCTTCTGCGCATACGCATTCTGGTCCGCACATGCACAGACATCCAATGACGCGCACACACCCAGCAACTCACTTTGCTCTCTAACTTTGTTATTACAATGTGCTCCTAATTTGTGGCTTCCATGGACCGCACACATCCCTGAGTCAGCAGGTGGCTGGGAATGTCGAGCTCAAGTGTCGAGTGAAATGTCTGACACTTGAAGGAAGTGCTGCAGTATTTTACAATGAGTGGCAGGGGCAATCCAGAACCTTGACTGAATGCCGAGATGCAGCTCACTGTAATGCTTTCAGCCCGGTAGCTCTGGCAGGAGGCACAGTGCTAATTTCAAGGTTATTCGCCCTCGCCCTGTACTCCTACCCCCAACCTTCACCACTGCACCAGCGAAAATAGTTGCGCCCTATAAAATCCTTGAATCAGCTTAAGCACCTCAGGAACCTCACCATTTGGGCTTGGTTTAGCACAGGGCTAAATCGTTGGCTTTGAAAGCAGACCAAGGTAGGCCAGCAGCACGGTTCGATTCCCGTACCAGCCTCCCCGAACAGGCGCCGGAATGTTGCGACTAGGGGCTTTTCACAGTAACTTCATTTGAAGCCTACTTGTGACAATAAACGATTCTCAGTTTATTTTTCATTTAATTTCATTTCCTTTTCTGTCATCTCGCAATTTATAAACACTGCAAACACATGTTGCCAAATATTCAGTGATCTGAAAGGCAGGAAAGCAAACTGTGGCCATGTTGTCACCGAGCTCACTGATTCTAGCTGTTTAGTGAAGAGGCAGAATTCAGCGTCAAACATATTCTGGCACACTCTCAGACGTCTTCAGTTTAAGAAGGTTCAATGAATTAATGACGTTGCAGAAGTAAATATGATTTTGCAAGTACAGACAGCCACTTTATTTTGATGCATGGTACATGGTTCTTGAAAATAAATAATCTGGGTTCATGTCGCGCATTCCCCAGTATAAAGATGGCGGCCATGCATGGGGTCTTGTGCGCATTGTCCTCTATAAAGATGGTGGCCGTGCCTGGACCCTGGTGCACATTGTCCTCTATAATGTTGATGGCCCTGCATGGGCCCTGGTGCACATTGTCCTCTACAAAGATGGCCAACGCGCATGGGCCCTGGTGCACATTGTCCACTATAAGGATGGTGGATGTGCATAGGCCCTGGTGCCCATTGTCCTGTATAAAGATGGCGGATGTGCATAGGCCCTGGTGCCCATTGTCCTGTATAAAGATGGCAGAAGTGCATGTTACTGAGCATGCTCAGCATTGGCAGTAAATGCAGCCTTAAAGCTAGAGTCAGTCTGTTCAGGGGTGATTTCAGGAAACACTTCTTCACACATCGTGGTCGCCTGGAAATCCTTCCCCTGAAAGGCTGCTGATGCTGGAGGTCAATTGACAATTTCAAAATGGAGATAAATCTTTATCGGGTAATGGTATTAAGGGTCATGGAACCAAAGCAGGTTAATGGAAATCTAATTGAATGGTGGGACAAGATCGAGAGCCTGATTGGCCACCTCCTCCTCTTGTATCCTTGGCTGAAACATTGCGACTTTTCTCCTGGCATCTGGCTTTATTATTAACCATGTCAACGTGCAAGCTATACATCCACAAATCTACGTTATTCTGTGACTCCTTCCATTAAATAATACACAAAATGATACATATATGATGGACCTGAGACCAGTGCCAAAATAGTTCTGGGAAAATGTAAGAAATACGGATGTACGCGAGGAGCAAATTGGGATTTGGTGAAGATTCCATTCTATCTGCCTGTCTGATTCCTGACGCACATCTCTTCCAATTCACAGTGTTGAGGTCAGCATCAGTTCTTTTTGAATGGAAATGTCACAGAGGTACACAGGTACCGGCTATATGCACCACCATTAGGGAGGTGTAGCGTCAGACTTAACCCCTTTGGTTATTTTTACCTATGCATAGAGATGGGGTTCAGCTGGAATACCCCCCCCCCCCCCCCCCCCCGCATGGCCATGATTGTATTGGAATCTCGGCAACATTACAATAAACCCAATTATGTCCTTTGGTAAATTTCAGATGGAAAGAAGGAAGAGGGGATCCTGGATGGAGGCACGTCACGTCACTGTTTCTACAACCTCATTCCAAACAGCAAGTACAAAATCAGTGTCTTCTCCCAGCTGCAGGAGCTAGAGGGGCCAGCTGTGAGTCTACTGGAGACAACAGGTAAGGGACTGTTTACCCTCAATGTGTCGCTGTACCTCCTCCAATCGTCTTCGATTTAATCTAAACCATTTCACACTTTAGGAGGTTTTGTGGTGCAGTGGATACTGTCACATCAAACAAGACTATCTTATTTTATTCCCCTAAATAAAGCAAACTAGCCATTGGGCAGAACATTGTTGGGGTTAGAGTCTAAATGTTACCACATGTTGATCACAGTCTATAGGAATGGAAGACATGAAGACTAGCTAACGTCATAGAAATCCTTCCGGGTTAACAGAAAAATGTCATTTATCTATCACCTTTGATTTAGTAAGACATCCCAAGGTGCTTCAGAGGAGCCTTTCTCAAACTCTCCCGGCCCAAGACCACACACAGTTACCTGCTCCGGAACTCCATGAGTCTTTGCCTTCCTTCCCTCCCACAGTTCCACAGTTTCCTGTCGCTGCCGGGACTGTCAAAGCTGCCAGCCAATCATATTGACCAGCAGCTCCAGGGGGCAGGACTTCATCCCTAATGATGGGGCGGAAGATCCATTCGACCCTCGTTAGTTTTCCTGGGCAGTGCTTTATGGATGGGGGGAGCGGGGGGGGGGGGGGGGGGGGGGGGGTGGCGTGCTTTCCTGGGGTATACCATGCCTACCATACAAAACCACCCCCCACCCCCCCCATTTTATTCAGCCTTGACTGTGGGCTGGTGCACAACATGACAATGATCAATGGCTACAGCATCTTGGCAGCACCACGTGGAAGTTCCCCTCTGACTTGGAAATATATAATAATTGCTTATTGTCACAAGTAGGCTCCAAATGAAGTTACTGTGAAAAGCCCCTAGTCACCACATTCCGGCGCCTGTTCAGGGAGGCCGGTATGGGAATTGAACCCGCGCTGCTGGACCTGTCCTGCATTACAAGCCAGCTGTTTAGCCCACTGTGCTAAACCGGCCCCCTTCTTCACTGTCGCCGGGTCAAAATTCTATAACTCGCCCCCTAACAGCAATCTGGGTGTACCTACAGCACATGGGCTGCGGCGGGTTCAGGAAGGCAGCTCGCCACCACCGTCTCAAGGGGCAATTCGGGATGGGCAATAAATGCTGGCCTGGCCAGACACGCCCACATCCCATGAATGAAGTTTTAAAACCTTCCCTCCCGTAAAACTAACCTGATTTAGTGGCACCATAAAGTAGCCCCCTACACCAGATAGCTCCGAGAGGATTGAGCGGGTGAGGAGAAGCTGCTTTAACTACAACCTGTGCCTTTCTTTTACTTAAGCTCCAGTTCCGACTGAGCCCCCAGCTCCTCCTGCAACAACAACCCCACTACCTACAATTCCTCCTGGTCGGGAAGGTAAGGCCGTACATATTAAAATTAATATCCTTGAGGGCAGGGGTGGGGGAATAAAATTCCGTGTGCCAAAAATCAGGACACAGTCGCCTGGAGATACTTATGTTATTCTCACCTTATCTCAGCCTCTGTATAATGGAGAGAATGTCCATTGCCTTGGTTTTAACAAGTTAAACTTGGACAGGTTTTACTAGTTATCAGTCACGTTAGTAATTACTGCCAGCGTTTATAATGGGATTAAGGAATGATTTTTTTAAAAAAAATCATTCTTTGGGATGTGGGCGTCGCTGGTTAGGCATTTATTACCCGTCCCTAATTACCCTTGAACTGAGCGCCTTGGTCGGCCGTTTCATTGGGGGACAGTTAAGAGTGAACCACATGGCTGTGTGTCTGGAGTCACATGTAGGCCAGACCGGGTAAGGACGGCAGATTTTCTTCCCTGAAGGGCATTCGTGAACCAGGTGGGTTTTTACAACAATCGACAATGGTTTCATGGTCATCATTGGACTTTTAATTCCAGATTTTTATTGGATTCAAATGTCACCATCGGCCATGTTGGGATTGGACCCTGGGACCCTAGAGCTTTACCCTGGGTCTCTGGATTACCAGTCCAGTGGCAATACCACTACGCCACTGTGGTAGTCACCACTGTTGTATTATATTGTATATATGGGTATTACAGTAAGGCCCCTGTACTACAGGTACGGGGGTAGATCCCTGCCTGCTGGCTCCGCCCAGGAGGCGGAGTATAAATGTGTGTGCTCCGAACAGCAGCCATTTCGTAAGCTGCTGTAGGAGGCCACACATCTCTGTGTAATAAAGCCTCGATTACATTCTACTCTCGTCTCGTCGTAATTGACAGTGCATCAGCCACTACCTCCCCAATAACCATCTGATTGAGGTGATTAAAGGGTTTAATAGGGTTGACGGAGAGAAACTATTTCCTTCGACAGAAGGACTCCAAAGTAAGGGGCAACACCTTCAAATTTGAGATAGGACATTGAGGGGCGATGTCAGGAAGAATTTCCTCACAACAAGGGCAGTGACAATCTGGAACCCTCCCCCAAAAAGCTGCTGAGGTTGGGTGGGTCAATTGAAAATTTCAAAACTGTGATCGATAAGATTTATTTTTGTTCGGTAAGGCATCAAACATTATGGATGCAGGATGGGTTAGATGGCGCCATGATCTGATTGAATGAACTTACAGGCTCAAGGGGGTTGAATGGCCTCCTCCTGTTCCTGAGTTCGGTCTATTTCTACAATAACCCACTGGCGAGTAGCTGTTTGTGTTTATTTCTGGAAACATTTCATTCCACCCCCCCCCCCTTTCCCCTTTCTCCAGTTTGCAAAGCTGCCAGAGCGAACTTGGTGTTCCTCGTGGACGGATCGTGGAGCATCGGCGATGAGAACTTTGTCAAGATCATCGGGTTCCTGTACAATACAATCGGAGCTCTGGACAAGATCGGCCCTGAGGGAACTCAAGTGAGCACCGGCTGGGCGGGATATAAATTTAATGGCAAGCAAGGCCTCATTCGACTGTCTCAGAATCTGTCCACTGGGTGGAAACGATCAGGGTTTGCATTTCACTCCTTTACCACCTGCCTTTTGCCATAGCTTCACACTACTTCAAATCATCGAACCATACAATGAAACAGCACAGAAGGAGGCCATTTGGCTCTTTGAAAGGGCCACCAGTTAGTCCCAATCCCCCTGCTCTCTCCCCGTAGCCCTGCAAATAATGATAATCTTTATTGTTGTCACAAGTAGGTTTACATTAACACTGCAATGAAGTTACTGAGAAAAGCCCCTAGTCGCCACATTCCGGCGCCTGTTCGGGTACACTGAGGGAGAATTCAGAATGTCCAATTCACCTAACAAGCACGTCTTTCGGGACATGTGGGAGGAAACCGGAGCACCCGGAGGAAACCCACGCACACGTGGGGAGAACGGCAGACTCCACACAGACAGTGACCCAAGCCGGGAATCGAACCTGGGACCCTGGCACTGTGAAGCAACAGTGCTAACCACTGTGCAACCGTGCCACCCCTCTGTTTCCTTCTGTAGTACTCAGACGGGATTCTCCGACCCCCCCCCGGGGGGGGGGGGGGGGGGGGGGGGGGGATCCGACGGCCTGGCCCACGATTGGGGCCCCCCGATCTGCGGGCAGGCCTGTGCCGTGGGGCAGTCCTTCTTTCTGCGCCACAGAGGGAGAATTCAGAATGTCCAATTCACCGAACAGCACGTCTTAGACTAGTTGGGCCGAATGGCCTGTACAATCTATGGAAGATGATTATTCTGCACAAGAAAGTGATTGGCCTTAAGCTCGATAACAGAGACAACAATGTCTGTGGCTAAACAATGAGAAATTTCAGAGGGGAGATTTGGATATAAAGTTCAGCATTGACTCCTCCTGGTGTACTTTTAAAATATTCGTTAGTTGAACTAATGTTAACTTTTATCAGTTCACATCCGGAGCCATTTTCTGAAAAATGCAAAGCCTCACCACTAGCTCCTCCCCTCCCTCCCTCCTCCCCCCCCCCCCCCCCCCGCCCCTCCCCCCCGCCCCGATCCCTACATCCTTCCTTTCACCAGGGGCAGGTATCAGGAAATTGGGTCTTTACTTTTCGCGCCGTCCTCGGGTTTGTTCACGGTGAAACTCCGCACTTTTTGTATCGTCGACCGGGTGACTTCAATTTTCCTTCCAAATTCAGTTTTGATATGATAACAACAATTGCAAGTAAGATCAATTTTAGGTTGAATGAGAACACCGGAAATAGCCAGGAGGGGAGGGCTTTCTGCAGGTGCTGCCTGGCCTGCTGAGTATTTCCAGCGTTTCCTGTTTTTATTTCAGATTTCCAGCATCTGCAGTATTTTGCTTTCCTATTTCAGATGTATTTGTGCCCCACCCTTTTTGTTTCCTTATGTACCTTTTTGTTTCCTTATGTATCTTACCCAATTTCATAACTAAAGGGGCAATTAGAATTCCTACAGCGCAGAAGGAGGCCATTCGGCCCATTGAGTCTGCAACGACCCTCTGAAACTCCCCCGCCCTATTCCCGTAACCCCATAACCCCACCTAACCTGCACATCTTTGGACTGTGGGTGGAAACCGGAGCATTCGGAGGAAACCCACGCACACACGGGGAGAACGTGCAGACTCCGCACAGACAGTGACCCAAGGCCGGAATTGAACCTGGGTCCTTCTCCATGTATGAGGGTTGCCCAGAGAGACTGTCCTTTTGGGATTATTCTTTCCCATCTTCCGATTCTACTCAGCACCTTGCTCTATGTAAACTGTGGACCTTGAGAGGCACCTGCACAGGGATAACCTCATGTTCTACAAGGTCTCTTAAAGGGAAATCCATTTGACCATTATCTTGCCCTCTCGTCTGGGGAGAATTGGCTTGTTGAGAGTTTTGGTGACAAATGCTTGAGAAAACCTATGTGGGAATTTGTACCCTGCTACAAAATAGCCAAACCTTTGAGAAGATTGGCAGAATTAAGAGGAATATTTCTTTCAAATGGTTCATTGTGAAGTGGATTGTAATAATCGGTGAGATGGCTAACGGATGTGATGTTTATTTGAAATGGGACAGGTTGCAATAGTGCAATTCAGCGATGACCCCAGAACAGAATTTCAACTCAACACGTACAGTGACAAAGAGAATCTGCTCGGCGCTGTCCAACGCATTAGATACAAGGGTGGAAACACTAAGACAGGTACAGAAAAATGGTGATCAAGGCAGAATCAGTGAAGTCACAGCACAGGAAGAGACCAGTGAGCTTCTTGGATGTGTGTCAATGCTGACTGCAACTTCAGCTGTCTGTTGCAGCCCGACCTCTGGCTTCACTCCACCAAACCCTCAGATACTTTTCTCACCTTCCTTTTCAAATATATACCCTGTTCTATTTCAGATAATGTTATAGTTTCTGTCTCACTTGTACTCATGTTGTAATGATCTTTTCTGTGTGTAAACACCCTTCAACATTTTTTCTTTGTTCTGTTGATCTTCAGAACTGGCCATAGTTGCAAGTTAGATTATGCATGACCATTTTTAAAATGGTTTTCATTGCTCTGACCAACCTGTGTGCCCATTGAAAACTGAAATATTCCCAACTTGTAGCAGTGACTGTGGTGGCAGCGAGAGAAAATGCGATAAAAGAAATAACTTACATTTATATAGCGCCTTTCCAAACCGCAGGATATTCCAAAGCCAATGAAGTACTTTTGAGTGTAGTTACTGTTGTGATGTAGGAAGCAGGGCAGCCAATCTGTGCACTGCGAGATCCCGCAATATCCAGACTATCTCTTTTTAGTGATGTTGATTTTGGCCAGGGCTCTGGGGAAAACTCTCATTCTCTTCTTCAAGATTATTGTCATGGGATGTTTGACATCTTAAAATCACCCAGCACCAAACGAGGCCATTTGGCCCATTGTGTCTGTGCTGACCCTCTGAAAGAGCTAGCCAATTATTCCCATTCTTCTCTCACACGTTACCCCGTAGCTCAGTGACTATTTGCCCGTCAAATGCCTCCAGGCGAACCTTCAGTTTGAAATCCAACTTGAAAGACAGCACCTCGGACAGTACAGCACTCGGGGAGCGCTACCCACTGTATCGCAGCTAGCACATAATGCTGGTCGTGATTTCTGATGCTGGTCACCGTTCCCAATCCATTTCATTATATCCACATTCAGATCCATTGTTAAATCTAACACGGGTAAAAATGGGTGGGATCAATTGGAATGATTCCTGCCTGAATTGAGAATTTCTGGGAAAATTCTGTCCAGGAAGCAGATCTGAATACCGAACGCCGTAAGGAGTCTGTTGCTCCCTGTGAATCTGCCAACGCTTGGAAAAGGAATATCAACAAAGAAGTAAAAGTGTTTACAAAATCTTAGATCTCCGAAAGATAGTGGGTGGGATTCTGTATTCCCGCGGCAGTGTCCACGCCGTTGTAAACGCCGTTGCGTTTTACGACGGCGTGAACGGGCCGCTGCCACGACTAATTCTGGCCCCTACAGGGGGCCAGCACGGCGCTGGAGTGGTTCATGCCGCTCCAGCTGCCGATCCCGGCGCGAACTGGCCGCGTGATCCACGCACGCGCAGTGGCCTCTTCCAACGCGCCAGCCCCGACGCAACATGGCGCAGGACTACAGGGGCCGGCGAGTAGGAAAGGAGGCCCCCAGCCAGAGAGGCCGGCCCGCCGATCGGTGGGCCCTGATCGCGGGCTAGGCCACATCGGAGGCCCCCCCGGGATTGGACCCCCCCCCACCCCACAGGCCGCCACCCGACCCTTCAATGCTGAGGTCCCGCCGGCTCAGAGCCGGTTAGAACGGCGCCGGTGGGACTCGTTTTTTTTCTTCCAGTTAATTTTACAGCTCTTTACCTGAATCAACGGCCCTGTAAGGCTCGCACACGGTTGAGAGAACTCAACATTAAACATCATATTTGCCTGAGAGCAAAACCGTGCGTCGGTGGAATGTGTTGTAACTTGCATCAAGTCTTGTTCATCTATCACTCCTGCACTCGCAGGCCTACACTGGCTTCAACAGCTAGATTTCAATTCTCATTCTTGTTTGCAAATCTCTCCGTGGCCTCGCCCTACGTCCACACTCTCCTCCAACCCCACAACTCTCTGACATATCGGTACTCCTCTATTTCTGGCCTCTTGCACATTCCCAGTTATAATCACCATTGATGGCGGTGCCTTCAGTTGCTTGGGCCCCAGGCTCGAGAACTCCCCCTCCACCCCCCACCCCCACCTCTCCACCTCTCTATCTATCCTGCTTTCCTCCCTGAAGGCACTCATTGAAACATTTCTCTTTAACCACGCATTTGGTCACCTTCCCCCAATACCTTCTTTTGAGCTTCATACTCTGTTTTCTTATGTTCCTGTAAAGTACCTGAACGTGTTTCATTATGTTAAATGTGATACATATGAATACAAGCTGTTGTTATTAGTATTTAACTCCTGCCGATATTCCTCTGTCCAATCTTTTCAATCAGCATTAAAGTGCTGAAAAAGTTAAAGTGTTCATTGAGGTGAAGGGGTTAAAAGATCTGAGCTGACTGATTCAAAAGAGGAAAGTGAATGACAATGTGGAGAGGAGAGAGACCCCATCCACGCCAGGATAGTTGACCATTTATCATCAGGAGACTTCCTGGTGCATATCACACATTTCCCTTTCCAATAAAACATGATAATAGTCTTGTAAAACTTCAGAAGTAATCATTTTTACCCTCCCACTCCAATATCTTCATGCAGCCAGGTTGGGAAATGTGAGAATTAAAACAAAAGTGGAGGGAAATGCAACTTGTAATAACAACCAGCAAAGTTGGATGAGAAATGAAGTTATTTTGAGCCGTGACTTAGTTTTCACTTCTGCAACAAATTGCAGTGGATGAATAGTTTTTTTTCATAACCAACACTTTATTGAGGCATTTCCGGTTGTATAACAACAAAAAATACAAGTACAAATGTAAATATAATTCAGTGCGTAACACCCCCCTCCATCTCTTCTCACTGTTCCTGCCTAAACTAAATTAAACTAACCTAACTCCCCCACCCCCCCTTAATCCCTAATCCCCCCCCTTATTAAATCGGCTAACAGTTTAGTTTTCCCCGACGAATTCGATTAACGGCTGCCACCTCCGGATCAACCCTACCGTCGATCCTCTCGGGGCGAACTTAATTTTCTCAAGCCTGAGAAACCAGGCCATGTCACTAACCCATACCCCCGATTTCGGGGGCTCTGAATCCCTCCATGCTAATAAGATCCGTCTCCGGCCAAAGGCCAAAACGTCAGCCTCTCTCGCCCCCTGGAGTCCCGGGTCTTCCGACACTCCAAAAATCGCCACCTCTGGACTCGGTACCGCCCTCATATTTAGCACCGTGGACATGACATTCGCAAATCCCTGCCAGAATCCCCTAAGCTTCGGAAATGCCCAGAAAAGTGGCAGTGGATGAATAGTTAAGAGAGCATTAGGAGATGGAGTTGGACTGCTGGTCCTCTGAGCCTGCCCCACTGCACGGTAAGATTAGAACTCCCCATTCACACCCTGTCCCCATAACCCTTGAAACTCTTAGTGTCCAAAGATCTACCGATCCCCGTCTTGAATATACTCGATGGCTGAGCATCCATTGCTCTCTGGGATTGCCAAGGTTCACGACCCACGGAGCGCAGACATGGTCCCTCATCTCCACTTTAAAGGGCTGACCCCTTCGCCTGACTCCACAATCCTCAGCTCCAGACCCTCCAGCCAAGGAAACAGTTTCTCTGCATCCAACCTGTCAGGCAGTCTAGGAACCTTCAATTCTTCAATGAGGTCATCTCTCGTCCTTCCAGAGAGTCTCGGCCCACTCTACTCGATCTCACGGGTCGACCCTGTCGTATCCGGAATCGGTCCGGTGAACCGTCCTTGCACTTCCTCTGAGGCATGTGTGTCCTTCCTCAGGTAGCAAGACCAAAACTACACCGTTCTCCTTGTACAGTCTCACTGAAATCCTGTAAAACTGCAACAAGAGGTTGTAAGAGGTTCTGTTGTTAGTTTAGGTGCCTTTGTTTGATATTCTGTTAAAGCATGTAATTTAAATCAACGTTGTTAAAGGTTAAGGAACAAAGGTGAGTAAATGCAGTTGAGCGTCAGATCAGCCATGATTAATCGAATGGGACAGCAGGTTGGAGAGGCTGAATGGCCTCCGCCTGTACCTACAGCCCATACTATTTCCAATATCTGAGCAGGAGTCAGGTTTTCACATTCCAGCCTTTCCACTGATGATGGGAAACGGGGAGATAGTCAAATTGAGATTTGCCAAAAGTAAGTTCAGCTCACCAGTTGCACATATGATCCCGGTGCCTCTGTAATGTGTGGCCAATGCTCCCACCCCGACACAGCCCTCCGCAGTTTAACCAGAAGCCTTTGGCATTGCCAGTTCCATGTACTGGTGCGTGGGCAATGAAAGAATTGTGTTTTCCTCCTAGTAGAGGAAAGGAAGTTCTTTTCTCACTCAACTTGCACTCGGCACACACCGAACCGAAGGCAAGTCCTCTGATACCTCAGACATTAAGTAGACCTCCCCAAGTGGTGCTGAGGGATGCAATACAGAGAGGATAAAACGTCTGAACCAAGGTACGCATTTTGTTCTCATTGTGTGTTGTGTGATCTATTCGGCATTTCATAATTTGTCATTTTGACTCCCAATATTGACGTTCGTGATTCTGATTTCTGTCGCTGATTCACCGGTCACATCCTTATTGTTCCCTTATGGACTCCAGGCAGAGCTATCAAACATGCCAAGGATGCTGTCTTCACCGTGGAGGCGGGACTACGGAGGGGCATTCCCAGAGTCCTGGTGGTAATTACGGATGGTCGATCGCAGGATGACATTGACAAGGTCTCCAAAGAGATGCAGCTTGATGGTAATGGCGGAAAGTAGTCCTGGAAACTAATGATGGATGCTTCAGTCTGGCGTGCTTACCTCTGCTGCCGTTGGCGACGAGACGTGTGTTTGTTTGTTTGTTCAAGTGTAGTCTCGGCTCAGTGACAAATTGGTTTGAGTGATCGGTGCTTCGAAGAACGAAAGACGATCTTATTGAAATGTATAAAATTCTGCGAGGACTTGCCAGGTTAGATGCTAAGAGGATGTTTCCCCTTGGCTTAAGTCTAAAACCAACATAAGGGGTTGGCCATTTTGGACTGAGGTGAGGAGAAATTTCTATATTCCGAGGCTTGTGAATCTTTGGAATCCTCCGACCCGCAGAGCTGTGGGCGCTGTCCAGAGTGAGGTCAATAGCTACTTGGACACTGAGGGGATGGAGCAGGAGGGTGGAGTTGATGTTTAAGTTCATTCAAGTTTTTTGCTGAATGCCGGAGCAGATTTGAGCAGGTCATGAAGCTTAATCCTGGTCTGACTTTTTACTTTAGGCGAGTCACCAGAAAAGTAGTGCTGTGGGATCTGGGCGCTTAGAATAGACTAGCATGGCATCGGATTAAAGCAGGGTCTAACTGAGGGGGTTAAGATGATTAAACGGTTGGATTGGGTGAATAGAGAGAGAAACTTTCACAGGCACAGGGGATAACCAGGTTGATGAGAGTCAGAGGTAAAAGGGAGGTATGGTCCAAATGACCGCTGCTCCGTTAGCAGCAACACAAAATAATTGTTCCTTTACTTCCCATTTATTGCTGAGTTTTGTTTACCCTGTCTGATTTGAATTTAAACAGTTAATTAGACAGTCATCAGTTAGCTGGTGCATTCTCCATGGCAACACCTCTACCAATGAGAGTCCGTTTGCCAACCAATCAGCGCTCTCTTCTCGTGAAGTATAAATTGTTGTTCCCTTTACATTTGGTATTCTTGCAAATTGTCCTGATAGGTGCAAGATGAAAAGCTTCGACAATGTGTGTCTATCTTCCGCAATATCACGGGGAGTATAGATGCATTTAAGGGAATGTTAGATGGTAACATGAGGGAGAATAGAGGGATAGGCTGATAGGGTGAGGTAAAGTAGGGTGGAGTGAGACTAGAGTGGAACATTACCACCAGCATAGACCAATTGGGCCTTTTTCTCTGATGTAATTCAGCGTAAAGAGATGGCAAACATCAACAAGACTGTAAAGAGGGGCGGCACAGTGATTAGCACTGCGGCCTCACGGTGATGAGGACCCGGGTTCGATTCCGGCTCCGGGTCACTGTCCGTGTGCAGTTTGCACATTCTCCCCCGTGTCTGCGTGGGTCTCACCCCCCACAAACCCCAAAAAGATGTGCAGGGTAGGTGGATTGGCCACGCTAAATTGCCCCTTAATTGGGGGAAAAAAAATAATTGGGCACTCTAAATGTATATTTAAAAAATAGTAGGGAAGAAAAGAAAAAAAGAAAGAAAGAAATTTGCAAATACTCTAAAAGTGTGCTGTCTACGTGACATTGACGTGCATCTCACTCCTGTACACTAACAATTTCCATTAACAGGAAGGTAGGTGCAAATGAACCATTTTTACAGTTCAGTACTGAACTAGAATTGAAGCATATTCCGGTTTGTGCCCCAGGTTACAGTATTTTTGCAGTCGGGGTTGCTGATGCCGATTACTCTGAGCTGATCAACATTGCCAACAAACCCAGTAGCCGGCACGCGTTCTTCGTGGATGACTTTGACGCCTTCAAGAAGATAGAAGATGAACTCGTTACCTTTGTCTGTGAGACAGCGTCGGCAAGTGAGTGGCAGCACCTTGATGTTTCAACAACAACCTGCATTTGTATAGCATCTTTAACACAGCCAGCCATCCCAGAGTGCGTCACAGGACTATCGCCAAACACATCGGCATCAAGCACACTCGGAGCTGAGCTGACCAAAAACACGGTCAAAGAAAAAGGGTTTTAAGCAGCGCCTTAAAAGGAGAAGGAGAGAGATGTAGAGAGCTGGAGAGGTTTAGGGAGGGAGTCCCAGAGTTTAGGACCCAGGCAGCTTCAGGCTCTCCTGATGGGGGAGCGGTGGAAATCAGGGGTTCATGAGCGACCATAGTTCGGGCAATGTGGGGCTGGAGAAGATGACAGAGATGGAGCGGGGCGAGGACAAAGGAGGGGATTGAAAGCAAGGAGGAGAATTTAAAAATGGAGGTGTTGCTGGCCTGAGAGCCAATGGCAGTCAGTGAAAAGGATGTAATGACAACATGTGGTGGATAAACTCAGCAGGTCTGGCAGCATCTGTGGAGAGAGAAAGTCCGTGTGATTCTTCTTCCGAGCTGAAGATGGGTCGAAATGTGATGGATTATATAGCTGGAGAGGGGGATGAAGAGAGTGGGCAGAATAGAAGGTCAGGGATAGGTGGGAGCTAAGGAGAGATTGACAGAGATGTCACATGCAGGACAAAGGGAATGTTTATGTGAGCATTAAGGACTGAAGGAGGTGCTGATAGCGGTGTTATGGTAAGATAGCAGAACGTGTTAAGAGGAGGACAATGAGCACTGCTCAGTGAAAGCAAAACTAGTGAGAAGGAGGTGATGGGCGAACGGGACATGGGGAAATTGAGGGTATGGGTAGCAGACCCTTGGGTAAGTTTAAGTTTACTGAGGGTAGAATGTGGGAGACTGGCCTGGAGGGTTTTGGAATAGTTGGGTCTAGCGGTAATAACAGCATTGGTGCTGTATAATTGATATGCTTAACGTCTGCCGTATGCTGATGATTTGAAAACGCAGCGAGCTCTGTCAGCAGGACTGATGGTCTCAATGTGTTTAGGAACATGTTCAGTTGGACATGCCCCACGAAAGCTGTGGGAGCCATCAGCCCACTTCCCAGGGCGCCTCATAGCCCAAGATGGTGGTCAGAGGGTTCCCCCGCTGCCGCCCCCGCCTCCCCAACCACAGTTTCCCATGTCCGTGCACTAGACGTCCAGGCTGTGGTGTCTGAAACTGGTGTGAGGCCAGTTGTGTGTTCAAACTGAGGCCCAATCTCCCTTCAGAATCCTTTCGAGATCCACCAGAAGGCAATCAGCAGATCACCAGTATCTGTGGCCAATCAGCTGCCAAACTAGTGGGTCTATGAAAGGGGGCCGCCAGTGCGAAGGAGAATTTAATTGGACCTCCCCACAGGGCCACTGGTGGGGGGCAGGACAGGGCAGGTCTACAGCTCCTAGCCTCGGGGCTTCTCCCTCAACAAGGGGCTTGTCTTTATTCATTTATGGGGCGTGGGAGTCGCTGGGCTGAGCCAGCATTTGTTGTCCATCCCTAATTGCCCTTGAACTGAGTGTCTTGCTGGGTCATTTCCAAGGGCAGTCGTCAGCCACATTGCTGTGGGTCTGGAGTCACATGTAGGCCAGACCGGGTAAGGATGGCAGATTTCCTTCCCTAAAGGACACTAGTGAGCCTGATGGGCTTTACCACAATTGATAATAGTTGTCGTGGTCACCGTCACTGAGACTAGCTTCCGACAGACATCACTCTTCCCTCCCCAAGCTCCTCCCCTCACCGCACTCTCAGACTCTCCTCAAACCCTTCTCCTAGGCCCAAGCAGGCCTTTCCTGCTGCTCCTGTACTGGCAAGCTGCCTCTGTGCTGGTGTCCACCCTGAACCGATGGCCAGCTGCACTGTGGGCCCTCACAGTCAGTCTCATCAACTGCACCCTCCCAGAACTTACCACATTTGCCATTGCAGCTCCAGGATTAACAGCGCACGAGGTGGATTTATGGATTCATTATTCCTTGCACGCAACTCAATACTTCCAAAGAAAACAGGCCGAGCTACACTCGATATTCCTTGTGACAGAGACCTAACTTGATCCAGATTTCGTGGTGCACACAATGTTGTATTCTTGCCAACCGCTCGCTAATGATGTCTCAGACATTGGCAGGAGCTCTGCAGGTTAAATGCTGCTCTTTCCAGAGGCTCGCTCTCGGGTTTTATCCCAGGGTTTCACACTAGCTGTCGCTGAGCTGCCCCTGGTGGAGCCACAAGCCATTCTGTCGGTCACACTCTTAGAGAGAGAGACACACACACAAATGAGCATCATGCATTTCTATAGCACCTTTCACATCCTGAGGATGCCCCAAAACACTTTACAAACAATTCTGAAATGCAGTCCCAGTTGTAATGCAGGAAACTTGGCAGCCAATTTGTGCACAGCAAGATCTCACAAACATCAGTGTGTTATTGACCAGATCGTCTATTGCAGCGATGATGATTGAGGGTCACAGATATTGATCAGAGGGAACAGCCCTAGCTCTTCTTCAAAACAGCGTCAAAGGATCTTCTGAAAGGGCAGATGTGTGGGTGTGACATGCGAGTTTAACCCCTCATCAGGAAGACAGTGCAGCACTCCTTCAGTACCACACCGCAAGCATCAGCCTGGAGTTTTGTGCACAGGTCTGTGACGGGGGGTCTTAGGACCCACCGCCTTCCGACTTGGAGGCAAGAGTCCTACGCACTGGGCTGGGGCTCACACCCTTCTGCACAACACCGGGCGCCCCAGGTCCCTGTCTACACCCCGTGCCTCATCCAGAATTGGAAACGGGGAGACGCGATACATTTCAGACCTGTGCTGTAGAGCTGAGGAAATGAAATCACATCTGGATATTAACGTGTTTCAATTGTTATATTTTCAGCCTGTCCGTTGGTCCTACTTGGTGGCAACAGTATTGCAGGTAAAGAAATCACTCCATCTTTAACCATTTGCTGGACAGTTGCAAGAAAGCAAAATCAGAAATGTTACAGCACACAAAGAGGCCATTCGGCCCATCGTGTCTGTGGTGGCCCTCTGAATAAACAATGCGCCTCTCAGTCAATGAAGCACTTTTGAAATGTAGTCACTAGAACAAAGAACAAAGAAAAGTACAGCACAGGAACAGGCCCTTCGGCCCTCCAAGCCCGTGCCGACCATGCTGCCTGATTAAACTACAATCTTCTACACTTCCTGGGTCCGTATCCCTCTATTCCCATCCTATTCATGTATTTGTCAAGATGCCCCTTAAATGTCACTATCGTCCCTGCTTCCACCACCTCCTCCAGCAGCGAGTTCCAGGCACCCATTACCCTCTGTGTAATCTGTTATATCTTAGGAAGCATAGTAGCCAGTTTGTGTACAGTGAGCTCACACAAAACAGCAATGTGATAATGTAGGGGCGGGTTTAGCACAGTGGGCTAAATCGCTGGCTTGTAATGCAGAACAATGCCAGCAGCGCGGGTTCAATTCCCCGAACAGGTGCCGGAATGTGGCGATTAGGGGCTTTTCACAGTAACTTCATTGAAGCCTACTTGTGACAATAAGCGATTATTATTATTATGTCTAGATGATCTGTTTTTTAGTGATGCTGATGCAGGGATAGATATTGGCCAGGCCATCAGCGACAAGAGACACGCTCTTCTTCAAAAACTGTGCCTCCTGCAAATAGGGAAATAGCAATTTGTGCCCCCACCACTCTCAAAAGAAAGCACGCAGGATCTTGACAGAGCACAGCAGTGTCTGTCGAGATCTTTGTGCTGTTAGTGTTGATGGGGGATTTGAACGCACAACCTTCCAGTTCAGAGACAAGTGGCTACCCACTAAGCCACAGCTGGAATCTAGTTATTTTAAAATGATAGTGTGCTCATCAATCAGAGACAATCGCGCCTTTCTGACACCCAGGTTCATTGCGAAGACCGTCATGTGGAAAACGCATGTTCTTAGAGCTACTTTATTACCAAGTGATGAAGCCGGGATTGGTCTCCTTTGAGCACAAAAGATTAAGGGGTAATTTAATAGAGGCGTTCAAAATGACAAAGGGTTTTCGGTAACAGAGAAGGAGAAACTGTTTCCACTGGCTGGTTTTTCCAACTGGACAATCCTGTGCCTCCTTCCATGCCCTAATCCTTCTCTGATTCTATGGTTGGAGTGCCAGCATGCGGAGAGCAAACAATCCAGGCAATTGGCAAAAGAACCAGAGGGGAAATTAAGAGGTTTTTTTTTTAACTCAGTGAGTTGCTGTGATCTGGAAGGCACTGCCTGATAGCCGATGGAAGCAGATTGAATAGGAACTTTCAATAAGGAATTGGATAGATACTGGAAAATGAGGAATTTTCATGACTACAGATGAAAGAGGAGGGTGTGTGGGTTTAATTGGATAGCTCTCTCAAAGAGCTAGCACAGGCTCAATGGGTTGAATAGTCTCCATGCTGTAAGACTCTATAAAACCCATTTAACACCCAAATGCCCCTTGCCTTGTGGTCTCTGGCTGGGCTTAGGGTGATGGAGAATTTTTCATGTTTCGAGATTTTCATTCTGCTTGTGCCTACCAGTCTCGCCGCCGTCTCCGCCTCAGCTCGATTCCCTATTCTCTGTCACTGAAGACCTCTTGGAGATCTCGGAGATGGGCAGCACGGTAGCACAATGGTTAGCACTGTTGCTTCACAGCTCCAGGGTCCCAGGTACGATTCCCGGCTTGGGTCACTGTCTGTGCGGAGTCTGCACGTTCTCCCCCGTGTCTGCGTGGGTTTCCTCCGAGCGCTCAGGTTTCCTCCCACAAGTCCCGAAAGACGCGCTGTTAGGTAATTTGGACATTCTGAATTCTCCCTCTGTGTACCCAAACAGGTGCCGGAATGTGGCGGCTAGGGGAATTTCACAGTAACTTCATTGCAGTGTTAATCTAAGCCTACTTGTGACACTAATAAAGATTATTATTACAGATTCACATGGGATCCGGTGGGTAATGAGAGGCAGAAAAATTTGTGAAAAGAATCAAAATGATCGCATCAAACTATCAGAGGGAAAAAAAGACGTTTTACTTTAATTTTTCAAACTGAGTTGTTGGGAGATATTTTCCGAGTTTTACACCCCGATCTAAAAATCACCATTCATTGGTGCTTGCAGGGTTTAAGATGATGGAGATGTTTGGACTGGTTGAAAAGGAGTATGCTTCTGTCGAAGGGGTGTCGCTGGAGTCTGGTTCACTCAATAGCTTTCCTTGCTTCAGACTTCACAAAGATGCTCTTATATCGCAACCAACCAGGTACGTGTGGCAGCTGGAACTGAGATTTCGGAATGAAACTTTCTCATACGTTTATTGATCAAGGCATGAACATGTTATCATTTACTATAACCCGTCTTCTTCACCTTTTTCTTCTTTATTGAAGTTTTCACAAAATATCAACAACAAAATGTAAAAGGAACCCAATAAAATTAAATACAAAACAAAACAACCCAGTGCCCCCCCCCCCTATACACAAATAATATATTAACACCCGCTGACAAAGCAAACAAAGCAAATATATACACCCCCTCAGATCCCCAGTATAGACAAACAAAAATAAAATAGAACCCACCCCCCTTGGGTTGCTGCTGCTGCTGACCATTGTCTACCGTTCTGCCAGGAAGTCTAAGAACGGTTGCCACCGCCTGAAAAACCCTTGCACCGTTCCCCTTAAGGCAAATTTCACCCTCTCCAATTTAATAAACCCCGCCATATCGTTGATCCAGGATTCCACGCTTGGGGGCCTTGCATCCTTCCACTGAAGAAGAATCCTTCGCCGGGCTACCAGGGACGCAAAGGCCAGAATACCGGCCTCTTTCGCCTCCTGCACTCCCGGCTCCTCTGCCACCCCAGATATTGCGAGCCCCCAACCCGGTTTGACCCTGGATCCTACCGCCCTCGACACGGTCCCCGCTACGCCCTTCCAAAATTCCTCCAGCGCTGGGCATGCCCAGAACATATGGGTGTGATTTGCTGAGCTCCCTGAGCACCTAACACACCTGTCCTCACCCCCAAAGAATCTGCTCATCCTTGTCCCGGTCATGTGTGCCCTGTGCAGCACCTTAAACTGTATGAGGCTGAGCCTCGCGCATGAAGAGGAAGAGTTCACCCTCCCTAGGGCATCTGCCCACGTCCCCTCTTCGATCTCCTCCCCAACTCCTCCTCCCACTTACCTTTCAGCTCCTCCACTGAGGCCTCCTCCTCCTCCTGCATCACCTGGTATGTTGCTGAAATCTTCCCCTCTCCAACCCACGCCCCCGAGAGCACCCTATCCTGTACTGTGCGTGGCGGCAGCAGCAGCGGGAATTCCACCACTTGCCGCCTGGCAAACGCCCTTACCTGTAGATACCTTTCTTCACCTTTTTCTAATGGTCAAGAAACCTGGCTGTGAAATTACAAGGAGAGGTGAAACTAACTAGTATTCCCTGGAATTTAGACAGCGACT
Organism: Scyliorhinus torazame; assembly: GCF_047496885.1. Classification (NCBI taxonomy): domain Eukaryota; kingdom Metazoa; phylum Chordata; class Chondrichthyes; order Carcharhiniformes; family Scyliorhinidae; genus Scyliorhinus; species Scyliorhinus torazame. The sequence continues at coordinate 8,056,290 of NC_092717.1, forward strand.
TGATCAAAGTTTGGAAATTATTAAGGGGAACATTTATGGCAGACGGAGAGAAACTATTCCTACCTGGTTAGTGACTCTAGGATGAGGAGAATAGTCTAAACATTAGGACCAACACCTCTCGGGAGTGAACTAGGAAACACTTCTACATAAAAAAAGGATGGTAGGCGATTGAAGATCTTCCACGAGTGCCTGAACATGCTTGAGGGCCTAAATGTCATTCCACCATTCCCCCTGTTCCTATGAACAGACAACAGTAACAGCAGAGGAGGCCAGCGATGTTTTAAGGAGCTGTGCTAAATCGAGATGCAACAACCGACTGATTGGCTTTTAAAACCTATTGATTGACGGAGGAAAGTCGAGGGCTTAGAATCGGAAATGATGCTGGGTCATCGATTGAACATTGAGAAGTCATGGAAGACAGGAATGTGCATTTTGCCTAGTTGGATTTATAGTCATGTGGTTTGATACCTTGGAGGTAAATTTGCAGACAGAATTCAGTAAACGACCTGCAGCTCTTTTCTCTTGAAAAGAGAAGGCTGAGGGATGAACTGAAAGAGATTTTTTTTAAATTACGAAGGAGTTCAAGGGGATAGACGTAGCGAAGGTGATTTCACGTGTAGATGAGACCAACACTAAGAGGTATATTTATAAATATAAGGTAGTGACTGATAAATCTTGTGGAGAATTTAGGAGAACTCTCTTTACCGGGAGAATGGTGAGGATGTGGAACTTGCTCCCACAGGCGCTGGTTGGGATGAGTAACATATTTGCATTTAAGAGGAAATTGGCTAAGCACATGAGGGAGGAAGGAACAGACGGATACGCTGATGATTTAGTGATGGTATGGGGGCTCATTTGGAGCATTAACACCAGCATGGACCAGGTGGGCCGAATGGCCTGTTTCTGCAATGCACAGTTTGTAAAATTAGTTGTAGATGGAATATTGCAGATCATAAATCTGAAATCTCAAGTTTAAGAGACAAGACATCACCTGTCCCTTAAACTTATATCAAAATATTAGTTTTCACAAACAAGGGTTGTGTGGTGATGATGTGGGGGACCACAATTCTGAGGGATGCAAAGACTAGTTCCTCGGGTAGCTGGGGTGGAACCTGTGGTAGGAGCTAACATGTTTCGACTCTATGTTCGTGTTCTATGACTCTGGGGATGACATTAAAGTGACACAGGTTATTGAGTTCTATTAACTGCACTGTATGTTTGTCAGGAATGTCCACCCTGAGGGATTGCCTTCTGATTACACTATCACCTTCCTGTTCCGCCTGTTGCCTGACACTCCACAGGAACCCTTCGCACTCTGGGAGATTCTTAACAAGCAGAACGAACCTCTGGTCGGAGTCATCTTGGACAGTAAGAGTTTTATGTCTCGTCACTTTTGTGTCGTGTAGAACAATATCAGATTGAAGTTGGTCTCAAACCTTCAACCTCCGCGATCGTTTAGGAGGGTGAACTGGAGATCAAGTATACGCTGCTCCTACCAAATTCATTGTGTTTAGAGAAAGAATTTGCTGGTCTATAGCGCCTTTCACAGCTTCTGAATGTCCCATAGTGCAATAATCCCGTAGTAACTGTTGCAATTTAGGAAACATGGCCATGACACTCCCATAAGCAGCAATGTGATAAATAACCAGGAAGTCTGTTTTAATGATATTAGTTGAGTGGTCCAGGGGCACCAGGGAGAAATTCCATGTTCTTCTTTGAAAGAGTGCCTTTACATCCGTTAGAGAAGGATGATTTAAAGCTTCAACTGGAAAAACGGCACCTCCGACAGTGCCGCACCCCCGCAGTACTGCACTGGAGCGTCAGTCTGGATTGTGAAATCACAAGTTTCTGACTCAGAGATGAGAGTTCAATGGTTGACATCTTGGGCGCGATTCTCTGCTCCCGCGACTAAGTGCCCACGCCGTCGTGAATGCCGTCGAGGTTCACGATGGCGCGAAATGGCCCCGATCTCGAACGATTCAGGGCCCGAAAATGGGCTAGGATCGGGGCCGTGAGAAACTCAGGGGGGCGTGTCGCTAAAGCAGCGTCGTCAGCGTGCGCCGGGCATTGGCGCCGCATAAAAGCGGCGCCGTGTCATCCACCGCCTAACTGGCATCACCCGCGCATGCGCGGTTGCCGTCCTCCCCGAGGCCGCCCCGCAAGAAGATGTCGGATGGATCTTGCGGGGCGGCGGAGGAAAGGAGGTCCTCCTTCAGAGAGGCCGGCCCGCCGATCGGTGGGCACCGATTGGGGGCCAGACCCCTTTTGAGTGCAACCCCCCTCGCCCGCTCACAGGCCGCCCCCCCCCCCCCAGCGTTCCCGCGCTGTTCCCGCCGGCAGTGACCAGGTGTGGATGGCGCCGTTCCTGCCGCTTGGGTGCATCGCGGGAGGGCGTCGGACCGGCGTCGCGGGGAACAATGGCGCGCCAGGCGATTCTCCCAACCGGCGCGGTTTGCTTTTGAAATCATTGATCATCCCTGCTTTGTTCATCCTCATTAATGCTGAGTTCCAAGTCATTATTACTCACTGTAAAAAAACATTCTTCCTCACATGCCCCTATATCATTTGGCTCAAATATTAAACCTGTGTCCCTTAGTCCTTCTACCATCAGCCACTAGGAACAGCTTTTGTTTGTCTACCTGACCTAAACCTGTCGTAAGCTCATACACCTCTACCAAATTTCCCCTTGATCTTGTGATAGTTAAAATCTCCCCCCCCATCCCTGGAACGATTCCTATAAATCTTTTCTGCACCCTCTTAAGGACCTTCATATTGTCCTGGATTCTCATCCTCAAAGCAGGTTGGGGGAGTTGGGAAAATTCCTGGCTTGGCCTGTCCGCCTCGGGAGGAAGTTCCCGCAAAGACAGGACCTTCGTTGCTGCGTGGGGGGTGTGGTGGTGGTTGGGGGGTGTGGTGGTGGGGTGTGGGGGGGGGGGAGCTAAAAAAAAATAACAACATCTCTACATCCAACCCATCAGACCTCTTCACCCTCCAGACCCTACACGTGCCCCATCATGCCAACTCATGTCCCCTACCTACTCCCATGGCTTCTCATGCCTCTGAAGTCTAATTTTGCCGTTCCAACCACCTCTTTGCCAAGTTCTGCCCTTCTGCACCCCCCCAAGGCCACTCATGCCCTTTATGCAAAACTATGGCTCTTACTTCCATGCCCATTGACCCACTGCACACTCTCTCGAACCAATGACTCCCAATAGCGTAAAGTGGAATGTGCTCAAACAAACCTTGCAACAAAAACATTGAGAACATTCTCCTATGTTTGAAAAATAGTCCAAAGTGCCAGCTAATAAAAGTGTCAATCATCCTTCAAAGTTACAAAAAACACAAATCACAAACCCTTGAAACCACTTAACTCATGTAAACAAACATTGTGAAATTTATGGCAGAGATAAGAGAGCCGGAGCCGTCAATCAAACAATGTTTTCTCTGGGGAGCAGGTGTTCCAATACTCTAGTAGCTGTCTGGACTCAGCCAAGCGTACATAATGAGGGGAACCTTTTGAATTTACCTTTGAAAAGCTACCCTCATCCGCACTAGGATTCATGAATCCTCTCAGGGGCCGTGAACCACATCTCTTTAAAAACCTGGTCTGATTCCATGAAAATTGTGAGCCAATCGGACATGCCTATCCCTGCACTGGAGTTGGCCAGGTCAGGAGTGCCAGATGTGAGCTTCTGACAGGAACCGGCCTGCACCCTTTAAAGGTGCCCCCCAAAAATCACACAACCCGGGGTTGAGGTCCGGGATCCCAGAATCCCGACCTGCCCTCCATTTTTAAATAGCGCCCAAGTTAATCTGACGCGGTGAAAATCCAGACCACCCTTCCTACTGTGTGCTGGCCAGAAATGGATGGAATAGCCTATTTGCAGCCTCAGCATAACTTTATACGGGTTCAGCCTAGTTTCTCTGCTTTTCTACTCAAAACCTCTATTTTATCAATGTTAACCTTTTTATTTCGCTGTGTTTAGATGGTGGGAAAACCCTCACTTATTTTAACTATGACTACAAGAATGAATTTCAAACTGTCACGTTTGAGGATCCGGGCGTCAAGAAGATTTTCTTTGGAAGCTTTCACAAGGTCAGCTAAAAAAAAATTAATAAATAAACCGTCCTTTTTAGCACAGGGCTAAATCGCTGGCTTTGAAAGCAGACCAAGGCAGGCCAGCAGCACGGTTCAATTCCCGTACCAGCCCCCCCCCCCCGAACAGGCGCTGGAATGTGGCGACGAGGGGCTTTTCACAGTAACTTCATTTCAAGCCTAGCAATAAGCAATTTTCATTTCATTTCATTTCACTCTTCTGAATTCTGTGTCTGCCTCATTATTCGATCAAAGGCTACTGTTATTACATCTTTTGTGTGCTGGCAAATAAATTTGGTCCTTGCCCAGTTAAGACAATCTCCTCAGTTACTTTGCTACCATTTGCTGTTCTGTTCTACTTCACAAATTGAAGAATAATTTTATTTAACTTGAGTTATAGTGACATGTAATAAATAGGTATCGCGAGAGCAGTCCTGCAATACCTGGAGGAGAATGCCGTGCTAAATGTGAGGTGTATCCTGTGTGATTCAGTATCATTTTGAATGCCTGGTTGGTTACATTTTCTGGAGATGCTACACAAGGTAGACTGTGAGGAAGAGTGATACGGGCTTGAACCCTCCCCCCATCCCCTCCTGGGATCCGCCATTGGCTAGCGGTGGGCCCGTCTGGTCCCAGTGCTGTTAACGTGATTTCCCATTGTTTGCACCCCCTTGCCACGGGGAAACCCGCAACTGGGTGGGGGAGGGGGGGGTAACGGGCGACGCAAAATTCTGGCCGCCCACTCTGTTTCTCCCTCCTCAGTTGCTGCCCGCCCTGCTGAGTTTATGCAGCATTTTCTCATTTTATTACACAGACTGCAGTTGCAGTCTCTGGAATTTGGGAGGCGAGGAGGCGATTTGGAAAGAGAGAAACTATTCTCGCCGGTTTGGGGGGGGGGGATCTTGGACTAGGGTTTAGTCTGAAACTTAGAGCCGGACCTTTCTGGAGTGAAATTGGGAAACATTTCTACGCACACAGCCTGGTAGAAGGTTGCAAACAGCAACTGATGCACGATCAATTGTTAATTTTAAACCTGAGGTTGATAGAATTTTGTGAACCGAAGGTATTAGGGGACATGGGACTATGTGGATTTGCGGAATTCGGTCGACCATGGTCTAACTGAGCTGGAGCGAGGGCGGGGTCAGTCTCCTCCTGCTCCAGTCTTCCTGTATCTGTACCGTGTATCCTGTGTAATGTTTCTCCTTATTCTTTTCCAACAGGTGCACGTGGTCATCACTAAAACCAACGCAAAACTGATCATTGACTGCAAACAAGTAGGCGAGAAAACCATCAATGCGGCGGGAAACATTACCACCAACGGGGTTGAAGTGTTGGGCCGAATGGTGCGATCGAGGGGCCCAAGGGACAATTCTGCACCTGTGAGTAACGCGGCTCTTTATCCATCACTGACAGTGTAAACCCACAGGTCCCTGGAATCCCTACGGTGCAGAAGGAGGCCATTTGGCCCATCGGGCCTGCACCTACCCTCTGAAAGATCCCCCCTGCCCTATCTCTGTAACCCCCCCTAACCTGCACATCTTTGGACAGTGGGAGGAAACCGGAGCACCCGGAGGAAACCCACGCACACACGGGGAGAACGTGCAGACTCCGCACAGACAGTGGCCCAAGCTGGAATTGAACCTGGGACTCTGCCGCTGTGAGGCAGCGGTGCTAACCACTGTCCAACCTTGCCACCCATTTATCATTGCCTATATAGAATGTATGAAATAACAACTTGCTTCCATATAACGCTTTCAACGTAACAGAATATCCCAAGGTGTTTAGTGGGCGCATTATAAAATGAAATTTGGCACTGAGTCACAATAGGAGACATTACGACAGGTGGCCATAAACAGGAGGGGTAGATTTTAAAGGCGTGGAGACAGACGTAGCGGTTTATTGAGGGACTTCCAGAGCTGGGCAGCTGGAGGTTTGGTTGCCAATTGGAGGGGGGATGAAAATCAGGGGTGAGCAAGGGGCCTGAATTGGATGAGTGCAGGTACCTGAGAGGAAGGAACGTTACATTGACCAACCGTCACATGGCAGAGGTGTGGGGTGGTAGAATATATGGGGCGGGGGGCGGGGGGGGGGGGGGGGGGGGCCGGGGGCCGGGGGCCGGGGGCCGGGGGGCGGGGGGGGGTGGGGGGGGGGGGGGGGGCGGGGCGGGGGGTGGGCTGTATCAGCGGCTAGAGCTGCGAGCTCCACGACAGCTGCCTGCCAGCCCCCTGCCAGGCTGGGAATCTGTGGCCTTTTGACGCCAGTTTTCCTGGCGTAAGAGACCACAGTTTTCCCGACGGCGTGGGGACATAGTCCCAAAAACGGAGAATCCAGCCCATGGTTTTTTTAAATGCTGTTAGCGAATTAAATTCAAGCCTTGAGGGCTAAATTCGGAAGACTGAAAATTTGACTTTAGATTCTAATTGAGCATTTGAACCAGTGTGCTTTCGGCAATGCAAGTGAGTTTGGATGGTTTAGTGGTGGTTATCACATACTCTGGACCAGATGACTCTGTTGATCTGAGCTTGGAGGAGCACTGGGTGCCAGGGTGATAGATTCTGTCCTGGTGGACACCACTAAATAATAAAGTTAGAAAAAACCATGCTTGGGGTCAGTCAGGTCAAACCCAGGCTGCAGGAAAGAAGCTAATTGACTGAGCCAGGAATTAAAAATCACCCAGTTTAGCTTTTCCATCAGAATTTGATTCAATAAGCAGCAAAATAAAATGAATGAATGTTCTCTCCATTATTAGCGAGAGTAGCTTCTGTTGTTCTGTGAAGCTGGGAAGAAAGAAATAACTGCCATTCATATAGCGCCTTCCAGGGCCACAGGATGTCCCAAAGCTTTGCAGCCAATCAAGTACATTTGAAATGACCCTGCTGTAATGGAGGAAACGCCACAGCCGGGTTGCACACAGCAAGATCCCGTAAACATTGGCTGGTACATGAAGGAAAACTCCCCTGCCCATCTTCCAAAAGTGATTTGGGACCTTTTACGTCCACCCCAAGGGGGCCTCGGTTTAACATATCTGAAAGACGGCACTTCCAACAGTGTAGCACTCCATCAGAACTGCATCGGAGTGCCAGTCTCATCTTTTGGGCTCCAGTCCCTGGAGTGGAGCTTGAAGATACAATCTTCTGATTCTGAGGGGAGAGAGTGAGACCCAGCAAGTGTCGGCTGAAGTTCAAAGCACTTTGGAATTACTGCATTTGCTGAGAAATATGCCGTCGTTGTTAGTGTCCCGAAACGAGGATGATGTCGCCAGACTTTATGATTTGTAGCCCGTGATATCAGGGTGTCCAACCCGTGGCGGAAAATGTAAAGGAAACTTTAGCACAATGTAAGCCTGTAAGAGTGGTGATGGAGGGGTGGGGGGACAGAGGTGGGGTTGGGTGGGGGAAGTATGAGTGGAGATGAGGAGGGGGCGTGCAGGCAATCCGGGATGCGGGACAAATGGTGCAATCAGTTTATCAGTGTGATGACCTTCACACCTATTGATAAATTGGAAAGGGGCAGGTTGAGGGTGTGACATTATCATAAATGGAAGAACTGCAAGGGTTAATGAAATGTCGAGATCAACCACTAGAGGGAGCTAGAGTTACAAGTATATAAGACATTGATTCTAAGCCTTGGAGGGGGGGGGGGGGGGGTGAGAAGTGAAGGAGATAGCTAGAGTGCAGACTGAAAGAAAGATAGTGTGAGTGAGAGCAGATCATAGTTAATAATAGTAGTAGATGAGTGTAGATTGTGTATGTTAATTATCAACTGTGTATTACATAGGAGTAAATGTTGAATCCAATTAAGTAGTGTTAATAAATTTATAGCTTTGTTCAAGTTAAAAGCTAGTTGTGGTCTTTGTGGACACTATGCCAACCATCCTGAATTCAGCAACACAAAGAACGCCACAGAGGGGACAGATAATTTGCTCGATTGATAAGTATGGCACACTGTCACATCCCAGTTATTCTAACGGTAGATGATAGAATCATTGAATGGTTACAGCACAAAAGGAGGCCATTCGGCCCATCAAGTCTGCACCGACCCTCTGAAAGAGCACCCTACCTAGGCCCACCCCCTGTAATCCTGCGCATTGATCATGGCCAATGCACCTAACCTGCACATCTTTGGACCTTGGGAGGAAACCGGAGCACCCGGAGGAAAGCCACGCACACACGGGGAGAACCTGCAGACTCCGCACACAAGGCCAGAATCGAACCCGGGTCCCTGGCGCTGTGAGGCAGCAGTGCTAACCACTGTGCCACCTTGCCGTCAATTATCTAATTGAGTTTTTAAATCTGTCTCCACCACATTTTCAGTTAGTACATTCCAGAGACTAACCACGCACTGAGAAGAGCTGGGCGATTTATTCCTGGAAAGTAAGAATTTACTGGGAGCTATCTGTGCTGTTCAAACTGTGATAAATCTAAAGCAGGTGTAACACTTGTTAACTTTAACCGTCATCTTTAGTTTGCGACCTCGACTGTAATTGAAACCCAGGCAGACTTTGAAACCAAGGATTATTGAAAGAAATGTCCAGTTGGTACCAGATTTAAGCCGGAAACTCTGCCATTGTTAACAATCTTTTAAATGTGTAAATCACCATTATGGCAAGTTCCTCACGTCACATTGAAATCATTTTGAGATCTGGGCACTATTTCTTGTTTGAATTCTTTGTGGTTCAGACTGAAATAAACATTTGAAGAGAGAAATTTTCCAGCCTGTGTTTTTGATGCTGTCTAAAGAGTTACTTCCTTTGCTGGAGCAGCTGGGGCAGAAAGAATTTATTTGAATCAAGGTTTGGTGCAATAGATTAGCATTGAAGAGAATATTTAAGGCCTATTTTGTTTGAAGTAGCGATTAGGGAATAAGTGACTGTTTTTTGCAGTGCACACAGGTGCAATAAGGGAATGATGGCTTGTCTGTCAGTGCCCCAGGGCCTTTGGCAGCTCTCTGCGAAGCAATAACAACTTACATTGATAAAGCGCCGTTCGCAATATAAAACTGTTTCACAAAGAGTGTTATCAATAATAATTTTTGAGGTCGAGCCACTCGAGGAGATATTAAGACTTCCGAAATCCTGGTGAAAGAGTGGGGATGGAAGGAGCATCTCAAAGAAGGAGAGACGGGTTGAGAGTTTTCCGGAAGAAATTCCAGAGGTTAGGGCCACCGAGGTGACTGAAGGTTACTGGAAAGGGGAGGGAGTGGGGGAGCAGCACCCAATGGGATTTCTGATTCCATATATGGAAACACCAGGAGCCCCCTAGGCGTCTATTCTCAGGTGTGTGGAGCGCACGTAGCCCTTTCCTTATACAGTGTTGAGGCGCCGTTGAGTGTGACCGATACTTGACCTGAGGTGCCCACAAGACATCCGATACCGACCAATACACAAAACACTGACCTTATTTAGCCAAGGTCATTCACCTCCGGTCCTGAATCCAGGACAAGTTCAGACCAGCCCTCGTTCGTCTCTGATCAGTGTCTGTGTTTATTGGGCTTGTCCGAATTCCCACCAGGCCCGGCGGTTCAAGCTGTTGGCCGCTGTTTATCATAGAATCATAGAATTTACAGTGCAGAAGGAGGCCATTCGGCCCATCGAGTCTGCACCGGCTCTTGGAAAGAGCACCCTACCCAAGGTCCACACCGCCACCCTATCCCCATAACCCAGTAACCCCACCCTACACTAAGGGCAATTTTGGACACTATGGGCAATTTAGCATGGCCAATCCACCTAACCCGCACATCTTTGGACTGTGGGAGGAAACCGGAACACCCGGAGGAAACCCACGCACACACGGGGAGGCTGTGCAGACTCCGCACAGACAGTGACCCAAGCCGGAATCGAACCTGGGACCCTGGAGCTGTGAAGCATTTGTGCTATCCACAATGCTACCGTGCTGCCCCACGGTAATTTAGATTGTAGAATTCCCGATCTGGCCCAGCTTCTCAGGCTGTTGCCCATTTTGTCACAATAGTTAATGCGGTCGTTGGCATTAAATTGTTGATAGGCTGTGAGACCATCAAACCCAATATGATTTTTGAGCAAAATTGTTCTATTAATTCACTGTTTACCGAAAGTAAAGTGGAATCTGGTGAGTTAGCTCTGGGTCATCTGTTTGAAGCTATGACCATTTCTGGAGTCAACCCACAACTGACAGCCAGGGGTTGAAGGAAGGGTGAGTGAAAGGTTGTGTTAAAACACGAGAATCTGAACATTTACCAAGGATGATGCTTTGTACGAGCTTTTCTCTTAAAATTCTTTAATACCAGAAGTTGACGTGATCTCATTTCCTGTAGGAGTAATTCCTTGTCCTTGGGGTTTCAATCAAGCCTTGTGTGAAGAACTGTAGATGTTCATTTTGTGTCTGTGTTAAATGATTCCGCTGGCGTCAGAGGGGGACATTGAAGAGCTTACTGGCAGGACTGACGGAAAGAGCTGGGCCTATTTGCTTCAGTGCATGAAGACTGTGTCAAGCCTTCACATTTTGAAGGTCTGGATCTCAACAGTAAGCCCCCTCGGCACGGGGGGTGGGGTGGGGGGGGGGGGTGGGGGGGGGGTTGGGGGGGGGGTGGGGGGGGGGGGGGAGGGAGAGAGGAGGAGAGAGTGGGTCTAGAGGATTAGTCTGTCAAATGCCGGGAACATCGACACCAACCCACAGCACATGTTGCTGTTTTCGACAGCATGGAGAGATGGGATGTTTCATGAACATGTTTCTCCGCCACAGACCATTTGCCGAAAGTCTTATTAAACGTGCTTGATCTTTCACAAAGATTTACCCTTCCGTATTTTGTTTCAATTCTAGTTCCAACTGCAAGGATTTGATATTTCCTGTTCCACTTCCCATGCAAACAGGGACAAGTGTTGTGAACTTCCAGCTCTGGTGAGTACAAAATAAAATCAAATATTTGTAAGGCAGAGGGAGATAGATTCTTGATAAGTCTGGGGGTGAAGGTTTTTAGGGGGTAGGCTGGAATGTGGAGAAAACGGATCGTCATGACCTTAATGAATAACAGAACAGGCTTGAGTTCCTAATTTGTATGTTTGGATATATATTTAGAATCTTCGAGATATGGAGATAATTCTGAGCATGGCTGACAGTTCATTGACAGTTTACCTAGGAATTGCCAATTCTGCAACTGATTCAGACTGTTCTGTTGTGATCATATTTTTTCAAACTTTCACCAATCAATGAAAGCTTGCAGAAAATATATTTTTTTAAAATACCAATCTGGCTAATGAGCAGAAATGATCTTGTACAACGTTCATTGCTGTTTGATGATCATTTGGGCAGAGTGGTGGAGATAGTGGGGGAGCCACACATCTGTAACTGACTCGGTCAAATTTGTCCATTCATTAAAATTAATTGATGGAAAATTGAGAGTGTCCGTTCCGCTTTTCAATCTTTCCGAACCCAACTTCTCTCTATTCAGGTCAAACACAAAACAAGAAGAGACATCTAGGCCTATGGACCCATCTGTAGCTCCTTCACTCTTGCCATTACCGTCTCCGTTTGCCTTTTACCATCAACCCTTTTTGTTATTTAATCTCTCCGGCCTTTTCCTGACGCCTTCCCTCTTGTTCTTTGTTCTTCTTGTCTGCTTCCCCTGCCTCTGTACTCGCTTAAACCTGTTACATCACTAACTGATTACAGTTCTGATGAAAGGTCACCCACCTGATCCATTAACTCTTAATCCCTCGCCACAGATCGTGCCGAACCCAGGGTCTTTCGCGCATCTCGGGGTTTTGTTTAGGATTTCCAGCATTGGGGTAAATTACTTCTGTAATGTTTCTGGTCGATGACTCCGTAATGGCGACCATGAAACTATCATTGATTGCTGTTAAAAACCCACCTGGTTCATTCATGTCCTTTAGGGAAGGAAATCTGCCGTCCTTGTCTGGTTTGGCCCACATGTGACTCCAGACACACAGCGATGAGGTTGACTCTTAATGGCTGAACAAGGCACTCAATTCAAGGGAAATTAGGGATGGCCTTCAATTCCATGAAAGAGCGAAAGGAATGTTACAGATACAGTAGTCCAGGAGGAACACTGAGATACTGGATGGGACAATCATAAAGAGAGAGGAAGTACTCGAAGGATTGAAATCCTTGAAAGTTGATAAGTCACCAGATCCAGAGGGATTGTTTCCGAGGATACTGAAGTCGGTCAGGGAGGAGATTGCAGAAGCTCTGAGGATGATTCCTCAGATGATTCAAATCCTCTCTAGACACAGGGGAGGTACCGGAGAACTAGAGAAATGCAAACGTGGTTCCATTGTTTAAAAAGGGATCAAAGGAAATGCCAAACAATTATAGGCCAGTTAGTCTTACGTCTGTGGTGGGCAAATGAGTAGAATCAATCCTGAAAGATAGGATTAACTGTCACATAGAAAGGCATGGACTAGTCAAAGATAGTCAGCACGGATTTATCAAAGGAAGGTCTTGCCTCACAAATTTGATTGAATTCTTTGAGGAAGTGAGAAGAAGGGTTGATGAGGGTGGTGCAGTGGATGTGGTGTACATGGAATTTAGCAAGGCGTTTGACAAAGTCCCACATGACAGATTGGACAAGAAAATGAAAGCCCATGGGACACAGGGCAATGTAGCAAACTGGATAAAAAGTTGGCTTGGCAACAGGAAACAAAGGGTAATGGTTGCTGGCTGCTCCTGCAATTGGGAAGTTGTTTCAAGTGGTGTTCCACAGGGCTCAGTGTTGGGACGCTGACTGTTTGTGTTATAAACGATTTGGACATGAACGTAGGGAGCACGATTGGGAAGTTTGCAAACGACATAAAGATTGGCCAAGCGGTGGACAGTGTAGAGGATAGCTACAATCTCCAGAATGATAGAGGTGGATTGGTGGAGTGGCCGATAAAGTGGCAGATGTATTTTAACCCAAGTGTGAGGTCATGCATTTAGGGAGGTCAAACAGTTATAGTGAGTACCCAATCTCTTACTTTATCTACCCCAGTAAATGGGAATATACTACGAGGGGGAGATGAAGTGAGAGATCTTGGCGGACATGGACACAGGTCCCTGAAGACAGCAGTTCAAGTAGACAATGTTGTTAAGAAAGCAGATGGAATGCTCGCGTTCATTAGCAGAGGTATGGAATATAAAAGTAAGGATATAATGTTGGAATTGTATAAAACACTGGTGAGGCTGCAACTGGAGTATTGTGGGCAGTTCTGGTCACCACATTTACAGGAAGGATGTTATTGCTCTGGAGAGAGTGCAGAGGAGGTTTACAAGAATGTTGCCAGGGCTGGAAAAGTGTGGCCACAAGAAGAGATTGAGGTTATTTTCCTCGGAACAAAGAAGGCTGAGGGGTGACTTAATTGAAATGTACAAAATTATGAGTGGAAGAGATAGAGTGGACAGGATAAAATTGTTTCCCTTGGCGGAGCATTCTAGAACCAGGGGACATAGATTTAAGATAAGAGGCAGAAGGTGTAGAGGGGACATGAGGAAGAACATTTAACGCAGAGGTTAATGGGAGCCTGGAATTTGCTGCCCAAGCTGGTGGTGGAGGCAGAGACCCTTAACTCTTCTAAAAGGTACCTGGATCTGTACCTTAAGTGCTCTCAGCTACAGGCCTGTGGACCAGGTGCAGGCAGGTGGAATTAGAAAGGGCACTTGTATGGCCTCAGGCTGGCATGGACAAGATGGGCTGAATGGCCTCATTCTTTCCTGTAACTTTTCTATGATTCCCTGACCTTTCATCAGAATGCAGATATGTGGTGTACCCTCCCTAAAGCTCAATATGTTTCCTATGGTGTGAAGCCCAGTACTACACGCAGTATAACTGTGGTTTTCTGTTCATTTAACATCGCCTCTTCTATATTCTAGAGTTACAACTTTAAAAACCAGTTAATTTACGGGATGTGGGAGTCGCTGGTTAGGCCAGCATTTATTGCCCATCCCGAGTTGCTCTTCAGTAGGGGGTGGTGAGCTGCTTTCTTGAACCGCTGCAGTCCTTGAGGTGTAAGTACACCCACAGTGCAGTTAGGGAGGGAGTTCCAGGATGTTGTCCCGGCAACAGTGAAGGAACGGCGATATATTTCCAAGTCAGGGTGGTGTGTGGCTTGGAGGGGAACCTCCAGGTGGTGGGGTTCCCAGGTATCTGCTGCTCTTGTCCTTCTAGATGGTCGTTTGTTTGGAAGGTGCTGCCTAAGGAACCTGGAGAGTTACTGCAGTGTATCTTCTAGATGATGCACAAGGCTGCCACTATTCGTCGGTGGTAGAGGGTTTGAATGTTTGTGGAAGGGGGAGCAATCAAGCGGGGCTGCTTTGTCCTGGATGGTGTTGAGCTTCTCGATGTTGTTGGGAGCTGCGCTCATCCAGGCAACGGCGAGTATTCCATTACACTCCTGACTTGTGCCTTATAGATGATGGACAGGCTTTGTGGGGTGGTTACTTGCTGTAGGATTCCTAGCCTATGACCTGCTCTGGTAACTTGTAGAATGGTGAAGATTTCCTTTTGTTGAATTACATAAAACTGACTGTCCACTATTTCCACTCATTCAGAAGCTGAATAATGCTGGACTTACAAACTCCCCAAGGGTTTCTCTTGTGGGTGTGTGGTCCAAGCAAGCTGCAGCTGTGAATTCCTGTTCATCCCTCCTTTCCCAAGCAGGGTCCAAGTCGAATGGCCACCACAGCCGACGGAATGGGACAGGGCCAACCACCTGCATTTGGAAATTCGATCCCAAACTATTGAAGCACCAGAGAGTATTTATTATTGGATGAGCTCAGGTTTGTGGAGGGGCAAAGATGAGAGTCCGGGCAGGAGAGCACTGGGATTGTTCCATCTGAATAAAGGTGCCTGGGAACCAATGTGGAGGACCACCTGTCATATTACCCAGCAACCCACCGGCAGCAGCTGTCATCCCATTGGTGCAGACAGCCGGCAGCTGTTTCTGAGCAACACAGATCGAGCCCCGATTTGTGGGACCGATGGGGGGGAAAGAGCAGGGTAGGGGGAAAAGAGCAGGGGAGGGGGAAAGAGCAGGGGACGGGGGGAAAGAGCAGGGTAGGGGGAAAAGAGCAGGGGAGGGGGAAAAGAGCAGGGGAGGGGGGAAAGAGCAGGGGAGGGGGGAAAGAGCAGGGTAGGGGGGAAAGAGCAGGGGAGGGGGGAAAGAGCAGGGGAGGGGGGAAGAGCAGGGGAGGAGGGAAAGAGATGGGGAGGGGTGGAAAGAGCAGGGGAGGGGGGAAAGAGCAGGGTAGGGGGGAAAGAGCAGGGGAGGGGGGAAAGAGCAGGGGAGGGGGGAAAGAGATGGGGAGGGGTGGAAAGAGCAGGGGAGGGGGGAAAGAGCAGGGTAGGGGGGAAAGAGCAGGGGAGGGGGGAAGAGCAGGGGAGGGGGGGAAGAGCAGGGGAGGGGGGAAGAGCAGGGGAGGGGGGAAGGGCAGGGGAGGGGGGAAGAGCAGGGGAGGGGGGGAAAGCAGGGGAGGGGGGGAAGAGCAGGGGAGGGGGGAAGGGCAGGGGAGGGGGGAAGAGCAGGGGAGGGGGGGGAAAGCAGGGGAGGGGGGAAGAGCAGGGGAGGGGGGAAAGAGCAGGGGAGGGGGGAAGAGCAGGGGAGGGGGGAAAGAGCAGGGGAGGGGTGGAAAGAGCAGGGGAGGGGGGAAAGAGCAGGGGAGGGGGGAAAGAGCAGGGGAGGGGTGGAAAGAGCAGGGGAGGGGAGAAAGAGCAGGGGAGGGGGAAGAGCAGGGGAGGGGGGAAGAGCAGGGGAAGGGGGACAAATTGGATTGCACTGTCAAAGAACCACCACACAGGCACTGTGGGCCTGATTGTTAAATCTTTTACAGGATGTGGGGGTCTCTGGCAAGGCCATGGCTTGTTGCCCATCCGTGGGTGGCATGGTAGCACAGTGGTTAGCACTGTTGCTTCACAGCACTGGGTCCCAGGTTCGATTCCCGGCTCGGGACACTGTCTGCACGTTCTCCCCGTGTCTGCGTGGGTTTACTCCGGGTGCTCCGGTTTCCTCCCACAAGACATGCTTATTAGGTGAATTGGACATTCTGAATTCTCCCTCTGTGAACCCGAACAGGCGCCGGAATGTGGTGACTAGGGGATTTTCACAGTAACTGCATTGCAGTGTCAATGTAAGCCTACTTGTGACAATAATAAAGATTATTAAAAATTAATTGCTCTGGAAATGAGTGCCATTTTCGGAGGGCAGTTAAAAGTCAGCCACCTCGCCGTGACGTCTGGAGTCACATGGAGGCCAGACCGGGTAAGGATGGCGGATTTCCTTCGTGAACCAGAGAGGGTTTCTACAACAATCGATGGCGGTTGTCATGGTCACCGTTACTGAGACTAGATCACAATTCCAGATTTTTGTTCATGAATTGAACTTAAATTCCAGCAGCTGGCATGGTGGGAATTGAACCCGTGTCCCCCAAGATAACAGGTTTGACAGATTTCTAATGGGCTGGAGGGTCATGGAGAACGGGCAGGAACGTGGAGTTGAGGCCGAGGGGAGATCGGACATTATCGTATTGAATGGCGGAGTGGGTTCGAGGGGCTGGATTGTCCACTCCTGCTCCTAGTTGTTATGTAAGAGCTGGCCCTCTGGTCTCCAGGTTCAGTGACATAATCACTGTGCCAACATTTCCCCTGTGGCCTCGTCCTGTGCGGCAAGATTCTATGAATAGCTCGAGCATAAGATTACACAAGTGCAGTGGGCTTAAAGTTACGTTTATGATATTTGGATACTTGTGAATTTCTGCATGTTGGGGGTCAATGATGTCCCAAGTGCTGGATCTCACGGCCAAAGCAATGAGTTCAGCATGGCCGACATTCTAATGTCAAATGAATTTACCATGGACAAGGTGCCTTCCATAAAATGCAACATTAAAACAAAGCTGGGACAACAATCGATTTAGGGCAAAAAGAGTGGCAGATTCATCGGTCCTGTATAAATATATGTACAAGACTCCTGGAGATCAGGACCCCTATGGTCAGAGTACAGCTTTATTCCCAATAACTCCACCTGAATATCATCACAAACACTTACAGGAGAGAAAGAAATACAGGGTCTGCTCATTGAAAAAATAAATCTCATCTTTGCATGCTTGAGAAGATAATTTACAATGCGTTCCAACTGTTAAACCTCTGGGGCGGGATTCTCTGACCCCCCCCCGCCGGATCGGAGAATCGCCAGGGGGCGGCGTGAATCCCGCCCCCGGCTGCCGAATTCTCCGGCGCCGGGGGCGGGGATCGCGCCTCGCCGGTCGCCCCGGCGATTCTCCGGCCCGCGATGGGCCGAGTGGCCGCCCGTTTTCGGCCGGTCCCGCCGGCGTATATTACACCAGGTATTTGCTGGTGGGACCTGGCAACGCGGGCGGCCTCCGGGTGGGGGGGGGTGCGAGGTGCCCCCCACGGTGGCCTGGCCCACGATCGGGGCCCACCGATCCGCGGGCGGGCCTGTGCCGTGGGGGCACTCTATTCCTCCGTGTCGGCCGCTGTGGTCCTCCGCCATGGCCAACGCGGAGATGAACCCTCCCCCCCCCCTGCGCATGCACTGGGATGACGCCAGCACACATCAGCCTTCCCCCACCCCTCCTCATCTCACCCGATCAGCATATCCTTCTATCTTCTTGTGTTGATCTAATTTCCTCTTAAATACATCGATACTATTCACCTCAACCACTTCCTGTGGGAGTGAGTTCCACATTCTCTCCGTTCTCTGGGTGAAGACAATTCTCCTGAATTCCTGATCGGATTCAATAGCGACAGTCTTTATTTATCTCTTTCTGTTTTACACTTCCTCACAAGTTGAAATTTTGGTCTCGATTCAGCTAATAGGGAACAAAGTCCCGTAGCGAGCACATTTAGTCACGGGGCCTCCGCGGGGTACGCACGGTCGAGGCCGCACACAGCCCCGTTTTTTACACCGGGGAGCTCCATTCACCAGAATTCCCCAGAGTAACGAGAGGCGCTCGAAGCGACCCCCCCCACCAGTCCAAACACACACAGGGCACCCCCAGCCCAATTGCACGCACTCATAAAATGGCAGCTAGGCAGTGCCAACCTGGCAGTGCCCATGCCAGTTGGCAGGGTTAGGCTGGCACCCAGGTGACGCTGCCAGGGTGCCAAGCTGGCACCAGCAGTTCCAGGGCACCACCCTGCCCTAAGGGCATGCAGTTGGGGGCCCCCAATACCCTGGGAGACACCCACGATGCCACCCCACCTGGTCCCCGTTCGCGGGCACCAGTGCTGAATGGTGCTCCTCCGAGGTCTCCCAGGTGAAGGGGATGAATCCCAAGGCCTCCGGTATCTCAGGAATCTGCACATTAGATTGAGACCAGCTCTCTTGCTCCAATATGCGGATTTGCCAAAAAGTGATCCCGGCCACAATGGGCAGGATTTACATCGCGACACCTGGCGGGATTGCATTGGATCTCGCGAGGAGTTGCGAGCCGGGTAGATCCCGGGAGCGGGGTCTCCCAGCTTTTATCGGCCACGCTGCGCCGCAACGAGCTGCTTTTTGGGCGCCGGGGTGGCCATTGGACCAGACTAACGAAAGGGCCAGAGCCTGAAAAATTAAACAGGGTTCCTGCAGATCATGGAAAACCTGGAAAAGTAATGGAAATCGTTAAAGAACGCCCAAAGTCGATGAAAAATCATGATATTTTGGGCAGAATTCCGACCTTGTGTTTCCCGACCCATTTCCCCCTCTCCGTGACCATTTGCGTTGCTTTGCATGTCCTGAATCCAGTACAGATATATAGACTGGTGAGCCCCAAATACAGTTTTCATAATAATCTTCTATTGTCACAAGTATGAAGCTACTGTGAAAAGCCCCTAGTCACCACATTCCGGCGCCAGCTCGGTTACACAGAGGGAGAATTCGGAATTCTCAGTCGGTACGGGAATTGAACCTGCCCTGCTGGCCTTTTACGTGCATTACAAACCAGCTGTCTAGCCCACTGAGCTAAACCAGCCCTAAATACAGTTTTCATGGAACACAAACGTTATACAAAACCAGATAGTCTTGTGAGAAATAGAAGTTATTGGATAACTGACACACAACGCAAAGTTCCAGTGCTTGAATAAAACTGCGGACAGCAGAGATCATGATGTATTGCAAGGATAAATGGTGATGAAGTATTTCTATATGGGCGTGGGACATGTGTGGAATTTTATTTTACTAATGGTGCAAGACCCTGGGTAAAGCAGGGCGAGTCGACCAATCGGAGTCGGGCTCACCCTTGAAATTTACGCGGCGATACAGGGAGCCCACCCTCGGGTATAATCCAACGCAGGGTACGGCTGTGATGGGGAACTGGCTGGACCGAGCAGAGGCTCTCCAGCTGTGTGTCATCGTTCATGTGATTAATCGCAATGTTTTTCATTACAGAGAGATGAAAGTAATTGCCCAGCTCTTCCACACGCCTGTACTTGTTCTCAAGACAGCAAGGGACCACCTGGACCTCTAGGACCTCCTGTAAGACACAATACTTGATTTGGAAAAAATAAACTATGACTGGATAAAAGCACTTTAGTTTTGAAGTAAAGAAGCAATCTTATTTGGCAGACCTCATTTGTAAAAATGAGGCTCATTCTTCTTCACAGCTGTCACATTATGTTTCTGTAGTTTCTTCTGAATGCAGTTCATAAGGTCTGTGGGATCCCGGGCTTTCAAATAGAGGAAATAGGCTATAGAAGGAAGGAAGTCATGTCATATCTTTGTACACCATTGCCTAGGCCCCAGCTGGAGTATGGCTTCCAATCCTGGGCATCATAATTTGGGAAGGACATCAGGACCTTGGAGAGGGGGGAGAGGTGATTTACCAGAATTAGAAAAGAGTGAGGGACTTCAGTTAATGTGATTAGACTGGAGAGGCTTTGGTTGTATCGTTGGAGGAGAGAAAGTTAAAGGGGAGGTTCGACACAGGTGCTCATCTCAACACCGGGAGTTGCTACTTTTTTTATTTTGTAAACACCCGGCATACGACTGCAGGCACTTGTATCGAGTGAGATAAGACATGCAGGTATCCGGATGGAAACAAATGACTGGTGTCCTAGATCTCCACATGGGGCGTACTGAGAGAGAACAAATGAGTGAGGGGGATCGGGGTCTCCAAAGGGTCTGGGGCTGAGGGGTGAGATCCACAGTAAGGAGGAATGATTCTACAGTATGGGAGCAGGTTTACCAGGTTCATGGAACAGGCAGGTATCATGAATGTTCCCACTGATACCCTTTCGCTGACCCTGCTCCCTCCAGGCCTGGCCTGATCTCAGCACACACACCGAGATCCCATCCCATCATCAAAATCGCAGGAAGGTTTTTGTCAAGGATTGAACAGAAATAACTGAGAGATGACCCCTGATGGAGGTGTTTGAGATTATCAAAGTGCTTGACAGGTTAGAGGTAGAGAAGAACTCTATGATTCTATAGGCAAAGTTGGGTTAGCTCAGATGGGCTTTTTGGTTGGCATGGCCCAGTTTGGGCCGAAGGCCCTGTCTCCATGTTGTAGATTCTATGATTCTATGAAGAAGTTACCATTTGTGGGGAATTCAAAATAAGGGAGCATAAATGTGAGACAGTCAGTAAAAAATCCAGGGAATTCAGGAAAAACCTCTATACCCAGAGAGTAGTGTGTTAAGTAATGGGTTAAGAGACATTGCAATTAGTTGTCTCATTTATGTTAAGTATCCATTAATTGACACTGATATGTAAAGGGGCTTCAGGTGGCCTCTGTCGGGTGATGTATAGTTAGAGTTTTGTGCAAAGGCTTTTGGAACGAAATAAATGTGTGTTTGTGAAACAGGAACAGAACTTTAGACTCTTCATATCACAGCAACTAAAATGTCTAACATAGTGAGAATGTGGAACCTGCTCTCACAGGGAATGGTTGAGGTGAACAGATTGGACACATTTAAGAGACGTACAGGATAAGAAAGAGATTGAGGTATATACCAACCTGGTTGGATGAAGTGATGTTTGGAGGAGGCCCATGTGGAACATAACCACCACTATGGACCAGTTGGGTTGTATCTGCGCTGTAAGTTCTGGGTAAGATCCTTCTTTCTGATCATAATTACTGCTCTATTATGGTCTTTCAAACATTCCATTGCAAGTAAATCTTTTACGAAGCTGGAAGCTATGGTTTGTTGGTGAACAGGGTTGAGTTTCATGTCCCGACACAGTCCAGAAAGATAGACAGTTATGACATGAGTACATAGGAATGTCGAAGAGGCTACTTGTCACCTATCAGACCAATTGTCAGACAGTAATCCCATCCAAATACTTAAAATAACACCGGGGAAAGTGTGAGCAAAACCTTAGCTATTTCTGCTTGACATCTGGATCTTTGAGTTGGATCTTAGTGTCTTCACATCACTGTTAATATCTTTTAAATATTCACTTTTATTATGTTTTGTTCTGCTGCATCACACCGAAATTCAAGGAATGTGTCTTCTTATGCAATCCACCCAGGATATTTTGGATATTGAATTTGCAGAAGAATGTTTGACTAACGGCCTGTTGGCGAGGAGGAGACCAGAGATGTCAATCTTTATTCAGTTGTATTTACCAAGTGAAACAAACATTTCAGTCTAACTCTACGACCCTCTGCCAGTGTCAGTAGGTGTCTCTTTATACTCTCTGAGAACTGGTGAACAGATTGTGCACCATTAATTATCTAAGGAATGGCCTCTCCCCTTAATTATCACAGCAGCGGGTTTGGGTGCCGTGTATTAGTGTCAGCTGCGTAACATGTTTAGCTTCCAGTCTGTTTTTTAAAAATAAATTTAGAATAACCAATTATTTTTTTCTAATTAAGGGGCAATTTAGCGTGGCCAATCCATCTACCCTGCACATCTTTGGGTTGTGGGGGTGAGACCCACGCAGACACATGGAAACTCCACACGGACAGTGACCCGGGGCCGGGATCGAACCCGGGTTCTCAGCGCTGTAGGAGCTTCCAGTCTGTTGACAGCCCTGCCTCAGTTGGGTGGCCCTCTCGCCTCTGATTCAGAACACCTGTGGATTCAAATCCAACTCTAGAGATTGGAACACAAAATCCAGGCTGGTACTCTCGGTGGAATGCTGAGGGAGGGCTGCGCTGTCAGTGATGCCATTCCTCAGATGGAATGTTAAAGCAAGGCCACGTCTGCCATCTCGGGTGGGTGTAAATAATTCCATGCCACTATTTTCCCGAAGAGCAGTGCCCTGGTCAATGCCCATCATTGAAACGGATTATCTGGTTATTTATCAACATTGCTGTTTGTGGGAGCTTGCTGTGCACAAATTGCCGGCTCTGTTTCCTACATCAGTACCGTACCTATAATTCAAAAGTACTTAGTTAGCTATGAAGCACTTTGAGATGTCCAGAGATTGTGAAAGGTACTATAGAAATGCACATTCTTCTTAATGCATTAAAAAAGGGCAGATCGTTGGAGATGTACCCATCATGTCCAGTGTACGTTATTGTACCATGAATGCAAGAGTGGGAAACAAGCCATTAGGTGCTGTTGCTCTCCATGCTCCAACCATCTTTGTGAAGGCGCGAATATAGATCATTCAGCAAATCTTCTCATGTTTACTTGTCCATCCAATTGAACTCTGCCTCCGTGAGTCAGGCGCTCAGCCCCATTCAGCACATCCCCATGGTGACAGGAACTGAGATTGACAATTCACTAAAGTGAAGCGGAGGACCCGAATAAACTCTCCTCCTGTCACCCGGCAGTGTTACAAAGCCAAGTCACTACTGGGTTGTTGCTTCTACCCATTACACGTTATAGTTCCAGATCCTTCTATCTACGGAGAATCTTGAACTTGTGGCAAACAAACGATTTCAGACATGGCGTCTTCGTGAAGCTCACCTTTGCTGATGGCTGAAGAGGCCAACCCCTGAGATGTAGGTTCTGCTGAGAGTGGAGCTACCGAGTGCCGTTATGGGTTGTTGTAGTTTTTGGTGTTGGCGTCTGTTGTCAAGCTGCTGTTACCACTGGAGATCGGGGTGGTGCATGCTAGTACAATACTAGATATGCACAGCAGGCCAATCTACATTGGATTACACTGCAGGTCATAAACTAGCAAACAAAACACTGGGGCTCACTTCAAGAGGGATGGAATTAAAAAGCTCAATTGGCTGGGTAGCTGGTTCATGATGCAGAGCGAGGCCAGCAGTGTGGGTTCAATTCCCGTCCCGGCTGAGGTTATTCATGGAGGCCCCGCCTTCTCAACCTTGCCCCTCGCCTGAGGTGTGGTGACCCTCAGGTTAAATCACCACCAGTCAGCTGGCCCTCCCCAAAGGGGAAAAGCAGCCTATGGTCATCTGGGACTAATGGCAACCTTAATTTGAAAAGTAATTTTGATGTATTTGCAGCATTTTGAGTTGTTTTAGATTTTCAGTCTGTTTGGACACATGTATGGAAGATATGTGCTGAGATATCACTTGAATGTGTATTTTACAGGGTGGCCCTGGAGTGAGAGGCCCAAGAGGAGTCAAAGGAGAACCAGGTTACAGGGTAAGAGATCCATTTACAAATCTACTAGGTCAAAGGGTAAGAGATCCATTTACAAATCTACTAGGTCAAAGGGTAAGAGATCCATTTACAAATCTACTAGGTCAAAGGGTAAGAGATCAATTTACAAATCTACTAGGTCAAAGGGTAAGAGATCAATTTACAAATCTACTAGGTCAAAGGGTAAGAGATCCATTTACAAATCTACTAGGTCAAAGGGTAAGAGATCCATTTACAAATCTACTAAGTCAAAGGGTAAGAGATCAATTTACAAATCTACGAGGTCAAAGGGTAAGAGATCCATTTACAAATCTACTAGGTCAAAGGTTAAGAGATCCATTTACAAATCTACTAAGTCAAAGGGTAAGAGATCCATTTACAAATCTACTAGGTCAAAGGGTAAGAGATCCATTTACAAATCTACTAGGTCAAAGGGTAAGAGATCCATTTACAAATCTACTAGGTCAAAGGGTAAGAGATCCATTTACAAATCTACTAGGTCAAAGGGTAAGAGATCCATTTACAAATCTACTAGGTCAAAGGGTAAGAGATCCATTTACAAATCTACTAAGTCAAAAGGTAAGAGATCCCTTCAAAGATTTGCCAAGTCAAAGGGTAAGTGATCAAGTTTACAAATAAACAAGGTCAAAGGGTAAGAGATTACTTCATAAATCTACTATATTTAAAAGTAGATCCATGAAATCAATTGAGGAAATGATTTCTATTTGTCCTTTTTAAAAAGAGAGCCACATCATCGAAAGCCCAGGGCGAGTCTATCGGGTAAATGTGACCCTCCTATCACAGACTCACCCAACAGCTCAATACCAAAGGGCCCAAACTTTGCAATGCCCCTGATTTCCTGGTACTAAGTTTTAACAGCGACTGAATTCCATATCCAGATTTCTGTCTGTGCTCTGCACCAAGAACTTGTTAGCGTTCCGATATGCATGATGATGGTAGTTTAACTTTGCTCACCTGTATCTGGATTAAATATCCGTTTATTTTTGTAACAGGGATCAGAAGGTTTGCGTGGTGAGATTGGACCAACCGGCCTACAGGGCCAACCTGGCCCCCAAGGGCCAAGTGGACTTTCAATTCAGGGATTGCCGGTGGGTTTATGTCATGTCTCTCTCCGTCAGGGAATAGGCTCCACCACGACACTCGTATGAAATCAGCTTGATGTTCACTTAGGGTTTTTTTAAGTTTCCTTCCTTGTTCAAACTGATTGGGTGCGGAATTAATCGCTGGGCAGTAAACTGGGGTGGGCTCACAGCCAGTTGATGTATTTTAGGATCAAACAACTAAATGGAAGAACAGAAATAATGAACTGAGGGATAAATTAAAAGGGGCGCTCCTAAAGGACAAATGGAGCACAGCCCGAAAACAACAAAGAGGAACGGAAACTTAAAAACATTAAGTCAAAATGTGAAAACTGGGGGCAATGAAGCAACCTAACCCCTGTGGTGCCCCCCGAGCACGAAAGGCTTCTTAGCCAGTTGTGCCCAGGGTGAATCTGGCCGGTGGCAAAACAAGCTCCTGCTGTGTTGGGCCTCATTGTTAATCAGGCTCTTGGTTTAACAAGCTTGCAGCGAATCAGGCTTGTAGTTTTATATAATTATCATATAATAATCTTTATTGTCACAAGTAGGCTTACATTTCAATGAGGTTACTGTGAAAATCCCCGAGTCGCCACATTCCGGCGCCTGTTCGGGTACACAGAGGGAGAATTCAGAATGTCCAAATGACCTAACAGCACGTCTTTCGGGACTTGTGGGAGGAAACCAGAGCACCCGGAGGAAACCCACGCAGACACGGGGAGAAGGTGCAGACTCCACACAGACAGTGACCCAAGCCGGGAATCGGACCTGGGACCCTGGTGCTGTGAAGCCACAGTGCCAACCACTGTGCTACCATCCTTGCGTTTAAAGACGTTGCAGCCAATCGGACTCATAGCCAATCAGGTTTGTAGCCAGTTAGGCCCTCAGCCAATCAGGCTCCCAACACATCAGGGCAATATTGGATCACAACGCTGCTTTATTCAATGTCTGGTTCTTCTATACATTGTGAAGTACGTGTGCACGTGCGATGATTCGACTGAACTGGGTGGTACCACCACAGTTAGTCCCTTCCATGTTTTACCGTTGGCTGCACAGCCTTGGCTTTTACTGTGTCGTGTAGTGAAATTATAAACAATTCTACGCAAAAACATTTACGATTTCACTGCAAATAACATGGGGAGGATATTTGCACCCATATTGTCTAATTAAGTTGGGAGTTTATGTCTGAAATGTGTCTTCATTCATTCTACCAGGGCAGCGGCGGTGAAAAGGGTGAAAAAGGAGATATTGGACCCCTGGGTCACCAGGTATGAGTTTAATTTGATGATAGAATCCTGTCACAACTTGGAAATGTTTTTAGGTCATTTGGTTTATATTGTCTAATCGTACAGTTATGACTTCATGTTAAAACTTTCTTTCTGCATATTTGAAGCAGGTTGGTTCAGAAGGTGTACATTTCTACGTGGATTTGTTTGATAAGATGGAACAAATGTGTTTCAGTGTTTTCAGAGTTTCGTAGCTGCGGGCATCTTTCAATTGGCGGAGACATATTGCCGGAGGCTGCTGGACTTGTTTCAACAGAAACTCTTCTAATTTGATTATGGCAAATGCGTAAAGGGGTAACTGACCTGCAAGCTGTTGAATGTGGGTGTGATCAGTTTTTGTAGTCGAGCTTCTAGACGTTTCTGTAATTACTTATCCTTGAATGTAGTGTCTTGTGCTTTGTACAAGTGGCAGGGCCCTGGTATCTTGCTTTATGTGCATGTCCAAATATTGTGTGACTCTGGGAGCTATTGCAGTTAAACCTTATTCATGTCTACGTATAAAACAAGTGTAGCTTCAGCAAAGCAATATTCCGTAGTGAGCTGAGTCAGAACGTTGTGGGTTCAAGTCCCCCTCTAGGGACTTGAGGACAAAGTCCAGACTGACCCTCACGATGCAGTACTGAGGGAGGGCTACCTTTTGGACAAGCTGTTAAACCGAGGTGAAAACAAATGACTGCGGACGCTGGAATCTGAACCAAAAACAGAAAATGCTGGAAAATCTCACAAAATGTACAAAAAGTACTTACTTGACTAGAAGAAAATGGAAAAATGTGAAAGACACGACATAAATTCAGGCCTTTCTGGTTTTTTAAAAATACGCTAAGCCTCTTAGAGATGCAGATACCATCGCATCGACATCGGAACCATTAGTAACAGAGAAAGGGCAACACATTTACAATTTGGTTTAAAAGTTTTTAAAAAATAAATTTAGAGTACCCAGTTCTTTTTTTTCCCAGTTAAGGGGCAATTTAGCGTGTCCAATCCACCTACCCTGCACATCCTTCAGTTTTGGGGGTGAGACCCATGCAGACATGGGGAGAATGTGCAAACTCCACACGGACAGTGACCCAGAGCCAGGATTGAACCCAGGTCCTTGGCGCTGTGAGGCAACAGTGCTAACCACTGTGCCAGGGGCTGTTTAGCACAGGGCTAAATCGCTGGCTTTGAAAGCAGACCAAGGCAGGCCAGCAGCACGGTTCAATTCCTGTAACAGCCTCCCCGAACAGGCGCCGGAATGTGGCGACTAGGGGCTTTTCACAGTAACTTCATTGAAGCCTACTTGTGACAATAAGCGATTTTCATTTCATTTCATCGTGCCGCCCAATCGAACCCGGGTCCTCGGCACCATGAGGCAGAAGTGCTAACCACTGTGCCGCCCTAAGTTGGTTTGAAAGTTAATGTTGTGGTACATTTTCTCTGGGTGAGGCACGAGGAAAGGTTCAGACTGGTCAGTAACGTGACTTTGCAGTGTCTCCAAGCCAGTGCCAGCACCAAGCACTCCCAAACCAGTTGGAGCATGTTTCCTGTCCGTGTACTTCCCCTTCTTCCCAGGAGAGATTCAGAAACATTCAGAATGGAAGCTGGATTGAGACCTCCCGAACCCATACCTCTGATGGAACGCCTGCAGCCTGCAGGAGTGGGAGCTTTCCGTCCCAATGTAAACATCGGATTGCGGATGCCAGGAAGTCGTGGATACCCAGTGCAAGGAAAGAGCTTGCTTTTATATAGGATCAGATGGCATCCCAAGTGTGGTCACCGTTGTAATGTAGGAAACACAGCGGCCAATTTATGTACATCAAGATCCGACACACCACAAGGTGATAACAACCTGATCATCTACTTAATTAATGATGTTGGTTGCGGGTCAATATTGGCCAGGAAGCCGGTGGGAACTCCCATGCTCTTCTTCAACATCGTGCTACACCCACTTGAGAACGTAGACAGGTTTCACCTATGACAGTGCAGCACTCACTCTGTAGTGAATCATAGAATGTTAACAGGGAGCCACTGAGATTCAAGCTACTAGACTAGAAGGGCTTGAGGTTCATAAGGAGGAGGTGTTAGCAATTCTGGAAAGTGTGAAATAGATAAGTCCCCTGGGCCGGATGGGATTTATCCTAGGATTCTCTGGGAAGCTAGGGAGGGGATTGCTGAGCCTTTGGCTTTGATCTTTAAGTCATCTTTGTCGACAGGAATAGTGCCAGAAGACTGGAGGATAGCAAATGTTGTCCCCTTGTTCAAGAAGGGGAGTAGAGACAACCCCGGTAACTATAGACCAGTGAGCCTTACTTCTGTTGTGGGCAAAGTCTTGGAAAGGTTTATAAGAGATAGGATGTATAATCATCTGGAAAGGAATAATTTGATTAGAGATAGTCAACACGGTTTTGTGAAGGGTAGGTCGTGCCTCACAAACCTTATTGAGTTCTTTGAGAAGGTGACCAAACAGGTGGATGAGGGTAAAGCAGTTGATGTGGTGTTTATGGATTTCAGTAAAGCGTTTGATAAGGTTCCCCATGGTAGGCTGCAGCAGAAAATACGGAGGCTGGGGATTCAGGGTGATTTAGCAGTTTGGATCAGAAATTAGCTGGCTGGAAGAAGACAAAGGGTGGTGGTTGATGGGAAACGTTCAGCCTGGAGTCCAGTTACTAGTGGTGTATCACAAGGATCTGTTTTGGGGCCACTGCTGTTTGTCATTTTTATAAATGACCTGGAGGAGGGCGTAGAAGGATGGGTGAGTAAATTTGCAGGTGAACTAAAGTCGGTGGAGTTGTGGACAGTGCGGAAGGATGTTATAAGTTACAGAGGGACATAGATAAGCTGCAGCGCTGGGCTGAGAGGTGGCAAATGGAGTTTAATGCAGAAAAGTGTGAGGTGATTCATTTTGGAAGGAATAACAGGAAGACAGAGTACTGGGCTAATGGCAAGATTCTTGGCAGTGTGGATTAGCAGAGCGATCTCAGTGTCCATGTACATAGATCCCTGAAAGTTGCCACCCAGGTTGAGAGGGTTGTTAAGAAGGCGTACGGTGTGTTAGCTTTTATTGGTAGAGGCATTGAGTTTCGGAGCCATGAGGTCATGTTGCAGCTGTACAAAACTCTGGTGTGGCCGCATTTGGAGTATTGCGTGCAATTCTGGTCGCCGCATTATAGGAAGGATGTGGAAGCATTGGAAAGGTTGCAGAGGAGATTTACCAGAATGTTGCCTGGTATGGAGGGAAGATCTTATGAGGAAAGGCTGAGGGACTTGAGGCTGTTTTCGTTAGAGAGAAGAAGGTTAAGAGGTGACTTAATTGAGGCATACAAGATGATCAGAGGATTGGATAGGGTGGACAGTGAGAGCCTTTTTCCTCGGATGGTGATGTCTAGCACGAGGGGACATAGCTTTAAATTATGGGGAGATAGATATAGGACAGATGTCAGAGGTAGGTTCTTTACTCAGAGAGTAGTAAGGGCGTGGAATGCCCTGCCTGCAACAGTAGTGGACTCGCCAACACTAAGGGCATTCAAATGGTCATTGGATAGACATATGGATGATAAGGGAATAGTGTAGATGGGCTTTAGAGTGGTTTCACAGGTCGGCGCAACATCGAGGGCCGAAGGGCCTGTACTGCGCTGTAATGTTCTATGTTCTATTCCATCGATAGTGCCTGCACCAGCTCTCTGCCTAATTCTTTCCCTTTTTTCACATGCCTAGGGAATACCAGGAGGACAAGGGAGAACAGGACGTGAGGGCTTGACAGGTCAACGGGTAAGACTCAGGATGCATTTGGAATTCTCTCAGGATAATTTTGACCAACGCCTGTTGCAGAGCCAATGCTGAAGTCCACGTGAGATTTGAATGGGATAGGTTCCTGGGGCGGGATTCTCCGACCCCCACGCCGGGTCGGAGAATCGCCGGGGGCTGGCGTGAATCCCGCCCCCGCCGTTTCCCGAAGTCTCCGCCACCAGAGATTCGGTGGGGGCGGGAATCGCACCGCGCCGGTTGGCGGGCCCACCCCCGCCGATTCTCCGGCCCGCGATGGGCCGAAGTCCCGCTGCTGGAATGCCTGTCCCGCCAGCGTGGATTGAACCACCTTTTGAACAGCGGGACAAGGCGGCGCGGGCAGGCTCCGGGGTCCTGGGCGGTCGCGGGGCGATCTGGCCCCGGGGGGTGACCCCACGGTGGCCAGGCCCGCGATCGGGGCCCACCGATCCGCGGGCGGGCCTGTGCCGTGGGGCCACTCTTTTTCTTCCGCCTTCGCCATGGTCTTCACTATGGCAGAGGCGGAAGAGACCCCCTCCCCTGCGCATGCGCGGGGATGACGTCAGCAGCCGCTGACGCTCCCGCGCATGTGCCGACCCACATCGCTTGGCGTAGACCTTTCGGCCCCAGCTTGCGTGGCGCCAAAGGCCTTTCCCGCCAGTCGGCTGGAGCGCAAACCACTCTGGCGCGGGCCTAGCCCCTCAAGATGAGGGCTTGACCCCTAAAGGTGAGGAGACTTCCGCACCTTTGGGGCGGCCCGACGCCGGAGTGGTTCCCACCACTCCATCCCGCCGGGACCCCCCGCCCCGCCGGGTAGGGGAGAATCCCGGCCCTGATCCTGATGGCTGGTCTAATGTACCACTAGATCCCTTCACCCAAAACAATTTTGGAAATGCTGGAGGTGAAATCCAACAATCGAAACTGATACCTCGTTTCTAACACCCACAATATACATCTGAATTCTTTAAACCAGCTCCATTTCTTAACAACTTCAATGTTGATGCACGGAAGCTGGTTAAAAAGTATCAATGAACCCTGGAATTAAATTAGTCTCAATAGATACAATTGTTGACTTCACCTTATTGGCCAGTCTTGTGCACGCTCACTGATTGGACACATTGACTTTTCCCAGGGTAGGTTCCTGATAGTTGAATTAGTATCCAACCTTCGAATGGAAAACCCAGAGAAATCAGGGGAAAAAGAGATGTTAGCGAGAATGATAATACCTTAAAAACAATTTTATATGAAGATTGATGAGGGTCACTTGATTGGGCAGCGCATTCCACACCAACCAAACAGGGATAGAATGTGGATTTGAAGTCAGTAGAATTGGGAAGGGCATGACAAATCCATTTTATAATATTGGCAAAAGTTTAAAATCTCCCCGTTCCTCCCCCCATCAAACGTGTTTTCGCAACAACCTGCATTTATACAGCACCTTCCAACGTGATCAAAGTGCTTCACAGGACCATTCTCAAACAGAATTTGACATTGTGTCGCTAAGACAAGGTGACCACAAGCTTGCTCGCGACAGGTCGGTTTTTAAGCAGTGTCTTAAAGACAGAGAATGGGAGACGTTTAGGGGAGGAATTCCAGAGGGGTCCAGGCAACTGAAGGAACAGCGACTTTGGAGCAATTAAAATCCAGGATTGTCAAAAGGCCGCAATTAGAGGAGTGCAGATATCTCGGAGGGCTGTGAGGCTGAAAGACATTACAGAGATAGGGAGGGGCGAGACTATGGGGAGATTTAAAAACAGGATAAAAGTTTTAAACTGGAGACGTGTAATGAGGAGCTAAGGTCAGCGAGCACAGCGGTGATGGGCGAACAGGACTTGGAGTGAGTTAGAAAAGGACAGCAGAGTTATGGATAAACTTGGAGGGTAATATGGTAACAGTCAGCCAGGAGTACGTGAGAAAGGTCAAGCCTAGAGGTAATAAAGGCATGATTGAAGGTTCCAGCAGCACATTGTGATTGTCTCATCCTCAAGAATGTGTGAGATGATAAAGAGTGTGAGAGACTTGTTTCCTCACTAATGTCACAGTCGAATAGGCCATGAGAGAGTTATGGTGTTAACAACTGAATCTTAGTGCCTTTTAGGAATGAAGGGCTCATGTTTGGTTAGTGCTCACAAGCTTGCCTTTCTCTCTACCTGGGGACAGACGGCTACATTTTCCGGGGGGATCTGGGTGTGCTGGCGGCCCACCCCCTCCCGATGGAGAGTCGGCTAAACGGGCTCACAGCGGGACTGCCATCCCTCACTGGGGAGGATGTCCACATTTTGGAGTTGCTGGCTAATTGGATTGGCTTGCAGTCCCAGCAGCCCCGACATCTCCAGCAGCCCCGGCGTCTCTACCAATCCCAGTTGCTCCAGCAGCTCTGGCATCTCCAGCAGCCCCGGCATCTCTACCAATCCCAGTTGCTCCAGCAGCTCTGGCATCTCCAGCCACCCCAGCAGCTGCACCAATCCCAGTTGCTCCAGCAGTGCGCGAAGCTCAGTATTGGGCACTGCTGGGACTGAAAACAGCCCAAAGAAGAAGGCCCAATGGATCCCAAAGCAGAGCACGTCTGGGGTTTGGGGATTGGCTGGCTTAGGGGACCATGCGGATGGAGGTGATGGGTTTTGGAGAGTAGGTGGGTAGGAAGGAAGAGGCTGTCGAATTTGGCACCCACCCTACACCTACGGAGTGTCACGGGGGTGAGCTAAGGGGTGGGGGGGGCAAGGTGGTAAAATCTAATCCAGCGAGTTGGGCAAGACTCAAATCTCCCACTTCCTGATACAAAGGAAACAGTTTGATCCACCAGAACAAAACCTCTCATCAATCATCAGTTATAATAGAGAGAGCAATGATTCTCTCACCGTATATAACACTTAGCAAGTTTGTACCTTATTCCTGAAGGCCCCGCCTTCTCAACCTTGCAGCTCTCCCCCCTCAAAGGGGAAAGCAGCCGATGGTCACCTGGGACTATGGCAACTTGACCTTTTGGGTTATAATGCAGGATAGAATTTGGAGGTCAGCCATAAGAGTGGATTTTAGCAATTTACACTTTTGACATGGAGGTTCATGCACTGGGAATGCTGGGAATGATGAAACCCATTCCGATGACTGCACAATGCTCTGTTTACTAACATTAGTGACTTAATGAGCACCACTAGCCAACGAGCTAAATTCTTGATTTAAATGGGTTCAAGTCCCCATTCCAGGGGCTTGAATTAACAATCCAGGTGGATCCTCCTCCCTGCAGTGCAGAGGGAATGCTGCACTGGCAGAGCTGCCCCCTTTTGGATAAGCAGTTAAAACGGCCTGTGTCCAGGAACGTGTGTGTGTGTGTGTGTGCGCGTGTGTGTGTGCGCGTGTGTGTGTGTGTGTGTGTGTGTGTGTGTGTGTGTGTGCGTGTGCGTGCGTGCGTGCGTGTGTATGTGTGTGTGTGTGTGTGTGTGTGTGTGTGTGCGTGTGTGTGTGTGTGTGTGTGTGTGCGTGTGCGTGCGTGCAGAAATATATTTTCGCCAACAATATTATAATATCTTCTGCCAGAATCACTGAATAACCCATGCAATCAACTTTTGATCCAGGGTCCTGTTGGTAAAGATGGTCCTATAGGTGTACCTGGGCCAACTGGGCCTGCGGTGAGTACATCTGCATGGTGCCCTCCCCTGTAGCAAGATATTGGTGTTTAACAATGTCACTTTTTCAGGGACGAAGAGGCACAGAAGGTCCAGTTGGACTAACTGGGTTTCCAGGTAGGAGGGTAAGTTTTGTTTTTTTTGCCGAGCTAAATCCAGTAAATTCCAGGAATCCCATTCACCATTTTCATTCCCACATTTCAGGCGCAGGTACTTTTGAATATGATTGGCTAGCGGCAATAGGAAACCGGGGCTGCCACTTTTTGACCTCGCGAATCACTGGGAATTGAGGTTCATTTTAAATCGTCAAATGCATTCTTTCAACCAGAGGCACGACCTTTGTTAAGTGGATCTAATAAAGGTTGTGACTTCA
The DNA here is from genome assembly GCF_047496885.1 of Scyliorhinus torazame. Lineage (NCBI taxonomy): Eukaryota > Metazoa > Chordata > Chondrichthyes > Carcharhiniformes > Scyliorhinidae > Scyliorhinus > Scyliorhinus torazame. The sequence continues at coordinate 8,089,976 of NC_092717.1, forward strand.
GTTAATTGGATTACACAAACTTTCAACTCCAGTCAGAAACACTTAAGACAAGGCCGGGTCTGGAAAAAAACTCTCGCCCAGATTACTGCGCCCTGAAACTTAACCCTCTTAATTGTTCACTCCGTTTAGTTATTATTCTAATTATCCTTAAATGCTCCCATATTGTATTGTTTGGCAATCCATTTCCTATGTTCACCACTGTGCAATATCCTGTTAAATCTCACTCACCTGTCCATCGTCCCTCATTCTGATTCCATGAGTAGCGGGGCATCAGCTATTCTCCAGCCCTCAGGGACTCTTTACAATAATCCGCAGAAGGGAAAGGCGGAAGATGGTAGTGTACTGGTAATGTCACTGGACTGGTCATTCGGAGGCCCAGGTTTATGCCGGTGGGGGAGGGGGGGGGGGGGGGGGGGGGGAGAGAGAGAGAGAGGAGGCACGTGTTCAAATCCCACTTCGGCAGTTGGAGAAACACCTGGAATTGAAAGTGAGCTTCAGTAATGGGGACTACAAAACTGTCATTGGTCATTGTAAAAACCCATCCGGTTCACAAATATCCTCCAGGGAAGGAAATCTCGCGTCCTGACCCAGTCTGGCCAACATGTGACTCCGGACCCAGCCGACAAGGCCCGAATCCCGTGAAAGAAAAATCACGAGTTGTATTTTTGCATGAAGTTGATTCTGAGGGGGCTTTTGCAGGGTAGGTGTGAAGAGGCTGTTTCCCCTGACTGGAGAGTTCAGATCCAAGGGTCACAGCCTAAAAATGAGGGTCCAGCCACTTAGGACTGAGATGACAAAAAGTGTCTCCATTCAGAGGATTGAATCTTTGGAATTCTCTGCCCCTGGGAGCTTGGATGCTCAGTCCTTGAGTATACTGAAGACTGAGATCGATAAATATTTGGATTCTAAGGGATAGGACAGGAAGGTGGAATTGCGACCAAAGATCTGCTGTGAATAAAGACTGACCTTATTGAATGGCGGGATAGGTTTGAGGGGCTGAGTGGCCAACTCCTGCTCTTATTTCCTGCGTTAATAATGTTACCTTCCTGTTGCGAGGTCTTGCTCTCACAGCCCAGAGTGCACGCCCGGGGTAGTCTGTTAACGTATTCTGAAGCTTTTCCAAAACTACAAGACGTATGCTACAAATCACGGCATTGCATTTGCGGTTACCTTAATTTGGGGCCAAAAGTCTTTGAACTTAACCCTTTCAAGGACTGGTCAGTTTCCACAATAATATCATATTTTACTGCGATGAAGCAGAGATCCCCATGAATTGTATGGAACAACAAAATTTGCAACAATACTTTTTCGCTGATATACACTGTGTTAGAAATCAGAGGTGGCCCCTCGTGCCTGCTCTGTCACTCAGTGAGATCCACCAGAACTCCACCTTCCTGCGCTATCCCCATATCCCTGAGCTTATCCTGTCTGAGAAATTGCAACTCTTTGGACTGGAGGATTCTAAAGATTCACAACCCTCTGAGGGGGGAAACGTCTCCCCATCTCAATCCTAAATGCCCAACCCCTTATCCTGATACCCCAGCCAGGGGAGACATTTTCTTAGCATCTACCTGTTGGCATATTACAGCACGACCTTGTCAAGCCCCTTAGAATTTTATGTTTCAATTAAATTTCCTCTTTTCTACATTCCAAGAAATATATGTCTAGTCTTCTCCCCTCATCCCAGGAACCAGCCGAGTGAATCATGGCAGTAGCAGCACCTAAGACTGTTCACCATGTTGCACCTGTGCTTCACCTTGCTGCCAGGCTGAGCTCTATGTCGCTCGGAAAGAGCCACTGCTGAACGTGGTGTGTGTGTGACTGGTATAAAAGCACCAATTGCCTTATTTAGGGTTTGGAAAACACAATGTGGGCGGGATTCTCCCATCGCGCGGCTAAGTGTTGATGCCGGTGTAAAAACGGGAATGTTTTACTCCGCCGCCAACAGGCCCTTTGCCGCCCGATTCTCTGGGCCACAGGGGGCCAGCTTGGTGCTGGAGCGGCCCACACCATTCCAGCTGCTGACCGCGGCATCAACTGGGCGCCGTGGGGTCCGCACATGCGCAGTGGCTCCCTTCTCTGCACCGGCCCCGACGCCAAATGGCGTAGGGCTACAGGGGCCAGCGTGGAAGAAAGGAGGCCTCCAGCCCGAGAGCCCGGCCCAACGATTGGTGGGCCCCGATCGCCGGCCAGGCCACAATGGAGGCCTGCCTGGGGTCCCCCCCCCCCCCCGCCGCACAGGCCGCTCCCGGACCCTCCCACGCCGAGGTCCCGCCGGCTCAGAGCAGGTTAGAATGGCGCCGGCAGGACTCGGGTTTTTTGTCACGGCCGCTCAGCCCATCCGGGCCGGAGAATCGGTACGCGGCCCCCAGCCGTCGTCGCGCCGGCCACGCTGGCCCCAATGGTGCTGATTCTCCCCTTTGCGTCGGGGCGGCGTGTTGCAATTCGCGCGGCCCCCCGCAGATTCTCCGACCTGTCGCGGGGTCGGAGAATCACGCCCTCTGTCTTTCATCTATTATTTCTAGGTGCGTGTAAACGGATATACATGAATGGAAAGCTTGAGGACATCGGAGCTCCAGAGCTGCATGTCTACATTCTGCTCCAGGCCAAAGTGAAACTGAGGCTGGATGACATGACACACTTACCTTAGAGTGATGGCATGCTGCTCTCCCTTCAAGGCATATTGCAACACTACCTTGTCAAATCCTTTTGAATTACTTATGTTTTGATTAGATTTCCTCTTATTCTCCTAAACTCCGCGAAATATAGGCCTAGTCTACTCAATCTCTCTTCTTATCCCAGGAACCAGCCTAGTGAACCTCCATTGCACTTCCTCTTGGACACATATGTCCATCCTTCACTAAACAAACCAAAATTGCACATACAAGGCAGGTGCTGCCAATACTCTTCTCGCTTAGCACTTTGGCCTTTACCATTCCAAATATCTTCAGAAAATTGGAATTAATAAGCCCCCCCCTCGGTATTCTGGGATGTACAAACATTTTTTAAAAAAATATGTTTATTCAAAGTTTTTCCAACAAAAATTTTCAACCAGTTAACCCCCCCCCCCCCCCCCCCCCACCCCCGTAATAGAAAAGAAAAAGACAAAAGAGCAAAACAACACATAAACATAGCAAGCAAACATAGTACAGAACTTATACAATGGGTTCCTCCCGCACATATTAACCCTCCCCTATGTTTGTACAAATACTACCTGGGGAAAAAACCCTCCCCCACCCACCCAAATATCCCCCCCCCCCCCCGAAAGAAATCCCCCCTCCCCTCCCCCCCCCCCCCCTCCCTGGGTTGCTGCTGCTGCTGACCGAGCTCCTTCCAACGCTCTGCGAGGTAGTCAAGGAACGGTTGCCACCGCCTGAAGAACCCCTGCGCAGACCCTCTCAAGGCAAACTTTATCCGCTCCAGCTTGATGAACCCTGCCATGTCATTGATCCAGGCTTCCACACTGGGGGGCTTCGCGTCCTTCCATAATAGCAAGATCCTCCGCCGGGCTACCAGGGACGCAAAGGCCAGAATGCCGGCCTCTTTCGCCTCCTGCACTCCCGGCTCGTCCGCCACCCCAAATAATGCCAGCCCCCAACTTAGTTTGACCTGGACTTTCACCACCTTGGACATAGTCCTCGCAAAACCCCTCCAGAACCCTTCCAGTGCCGGGCACGACCAAAGCATGTGGACGAGATTCGCCGGGCTTCCCGAGCACCTCCCACATCTGCCCTCCACCCCAAAGAACCTACTCAGTCTCGCCCCTGTCATGTGCGCTCTGTGAACAACCTTAAACTGTATCAGGCTGAGCCTGGCACATGAGGAAGAAGAATTAACCCTACTCGGGGCATCTGCCCATAGACCCTCTTCAATCTCCTCCCCCAACTCCTCCTCCCACTTTCCCTTCAGCTCCTCTACCAAAGCCTCCCCCTCTTCTTTCATCTCCTGATATATCGCCGAAACCTTGCCCCCCCCTGACCCATGGGATGTACAAACATGTGAACTTGTCAACTTTCCTCTTTTCCTGGAAAACTATTTAATGGATTCTTTTTCAAACATCTATCACAGTGTGGACCCCTATGGGGGATCTTGGAATCCCACTTTCACTTCTACTCTGTTTTATAAAAAACAATGGATTTATTGTCCATAAATGGACTTGAGCCTCTGTTCACCAGTGTCAATCTAAAGGTAGCAGCCCTGTGTGTAACACAACGATAAGAGGCCTCAATAACACGATCGGCTGAAGACTTGCCTATTGGATGAAAATCAGACACTCTTTCACATTTGAGAAATTTATTCAATTGTTGATTAAAAACGTGGTGGAACAAGTGTAGGAAATTATTTAGAAATTCTATTGAAAAGCACAATGAAACCACTTTAATGTAACATTTTATGGATTAGGTGCCAAATAGCTAATATGTCTTAATGTGGCACATTAGAAATGAATATGTAACTCTGGGAATGATGCCGACAATCCCCGTCACTCATTCTAATAACGAGATTTTGGATGTTTAATGTTCTTTTCCAACATTCGCCATCATTGAGCCTCCTCACTGCTGCTGTCGCCAGTGACTGCATGAACTCACATTTCATCGTCAGCTTCCTAACCGAATGTAGCGTTACCTAATCCAGTGAGAGCTAAATACTGATAATCTCAGTGTCATACATGCCTGGAGCCCACATCTCCCAGGCACGAGCCATCACGGTTGTGATGTCTTGCGTGCCACCGATCCCATTTTAGACCATATCGGCCAAAGCTGAAATGTCGCCTCCCAGGGGAGTCTTTACATTTTCCCATGCAGCTTTTGTCTAATACCTGCTACACGACAGGAGCTGTGCCTCGCGCCTCTTGGATTTGAGAAACTACCCTCTGGAGAGTGCAGCCGTGAAATTGGTCTTGAGCATTTATATCCGGGTTATAGTTGTAGGTTTCAGTATCAGAGTCCTGACAGAATTCAAATACCAGACGACAGGTTATGGAGCAGATGTAAATCCGTTTCCCAAAGCCCAAGAGGCCACGACTGCCCCTGACTGTAATAGTGAAATGTCCGTCAAAATCAGCAATAATGTAACAAATTATGTATGAAATTATGAGGGGCATAGTTCGAGTAGACAAGAAGAAACCTTTCCCCTTGATGGAGGGGGTCAATGACCAGGGGGCATAGATTTAAGGTAAGGCGCAGGAGGTTTAGAGGGGATGTTCACCGAGAGGGGGGTGGGAGTCTGGAACTCGCTGCCTGAAAGGGTGGTGGAGGCGGAGACCCTCAGAACATTTAAGAAGTATTTAGATGTGCACTTGAGATGCCAAGGCAGACACGGCTATGGACCAAGTGCTGGGAACTGGGATTTGAATACTTAGGTGGTTGTTATGACCGGGGCAGATGCGCTGGACCGAAGGGCCTTTTTGCTGTTGACCTCTATTACTCGAAACAGTTTAAAATTCTTGTTCAGCCTGGCACCCTGCTCAACCTGGCTAAATGTAAGTACGTAAGCGAGCTGAATTCATCCGCTTGCAATGTAATGTGTATCTAATGACAAAACATGGAGGATCTCTGATAGACCTTGCCTGGTGATGGCAGCTGATCATCTCTGAATAATAGTGAAAATAATCAAAGCTGCTCATTGTGGGTGTTTTATGTTATTTATATTTTTAAAATTTAAACTTTAGAGAATCCTAGATTGTTACAGCTGAGAAGGAGGCCATTCGGGCTATCGTCAATGTGCCAACTCTTAGTCCCAGTCCCTCTGTGCTTTCACCATAGTCTTGCAAATTTTTCCCCTTCAGATATATATCCAATTCTCTCTTGGAAGGTTCTATTGAATCTGTTTCCACTACTCTTTCAGGCAGTGTAAGGCAGTGTACTTAGAATTGATGTGTACCAAAACATTTCATCAGTAATAGAGTCATTGGGCACAGAAGGAGGTAATTTGCCCCATCGAGTCGGTGCTAGCTCTCTGTACAGCACGCCATCAGCCCTACTCCACTCTTCTATCTAATTCCCCCGTAACCCTGCAAGTTTATCTCCCGCAAGTGCCCATCCAATTTCCTTTCAAAATCATTGATCGGCTCCACAGGTAGGGAATACTTGAAAAATGCAGAATGTTTTCTGTAAAGTCACTAGGAAGCTCACTGTAATTTAAACAACTTACCAAGCTTCAGGAGTTACATACAGTCATATACAGAAGGCTAATCTTAACAGAGTTGGACCCAGAATGATAACCCATCTTTCCCTCTAGGACACTGACAGACATTGACAGACATGCTGTGTATTTGGAAACTTTTTTTGCTCTTATTCAGTTTCCTACTAATTGTAGTTGTTGTCCTTTTTTATTTTAAAATACTGGGGGTGTAGAAAAGGACTCTTACGCTGTTAGTAGAAGCTTTGGGTCACTCTTAAGTTAACTGTGACAGCCAGGTCAAGTTACAATTAATAATGCGGGTTAGCTTTAAGCTGCATGAACTGGCCATGACTGACGACAATCACATTTGAAGACTTCAGGCAACTTGGACACTTCTTCAGCCAAGTTGCCACAGTCATAATCACCATCTGCATCCTTTCCGCCAATATCTCCTTCCAGGCTATCATTGAGGTTATCTGTGATATCGGTCAAGCAGCCACCCCAAGCTGTATCAAACTGATGCATGAGTCAGCTTGGCCAGCATGTTCATCTGCTTTCCTCATATATAGTTAACTCAGAACTCCAATACTTGCTTGGGGCAGGTCTTTTCCGAGTGAGAGTCCAACACTCTACACAGCAGCACGGTAGCATTGTGGTTAACACAATTGCTTCACAGCTCCAGGTTCCAGGTTCGATTCCGGCTTGGGCACTGTCTGTGTGGAGTCTGCACATCCTCCCCGTGTGTGCGTGGGTTTCCTCCGGGTGCTCCGGTTTCCTCCCACAGTCCAAAGATGTGCAGGTTGGGTGGATTGGCCACGCTAAATTGCCCTTAGTGTCCAAAATTGCCCTTAGTGTTGGGTGGGGTTACTGGGTTATGGGGATAGGGTGGAGGTGCTGACCTTGAGTATGGTGCTCTTTCCACGAGCCAGTGCAGACTCGATGGGCCGAATGGCCTCCTTCTGCATTGTAAATTCTATGAAAAATTGTTTTGAATCGTGGCTGCTGAAAAATAGCAGGCAATATTGACGTGGAACTTTACCCGCCTTCCGAGTTAACTGAAGTTTAATAAAACACCGATTTCAAATATTACAAATTCCACCAAAGACAATTCTTATTTTTACTTAATTGGAAACAGAATCTTTGACAAATGAATGCCTTTATTCAAAGATATTTAAGTTAAGGATGTGAAGGAATTAGAGAGGGTGTAGAAATACTTTACAAGAATGGTTACAGGAATCAGGGACTTCAGCTACGTGAACAGAATCACAGAATCTCAGAATTGGTAAGGCACGAAAGGAGGCCATTCGGCCCATCATATCTACACCAGCTCTCCCAAATGGCATTGTGACTTTGTGCCACCTCCCTGTAACCCTGCACAGTTTCTATTCAAATAATTATCTAACGCCGTCTTGACTGCCTCGATTGAACCTGCCTCCACCACACTCCCAGGCAGTATGAAAAAGCTTGTCTCACATTTGTATTTTTTTTGCAAATCGCTTTAAATCAGTTTCCTCCTGTTCTTGATTCTTTTACCAGCGGGATCTGTTTCTTCCGATCTACTCTGCCCAGCCCCCCCTCATGGTTTTGAACATGAGATTGGAGAAGCCGGGGGTCTTTTCCTTGAGAGGAGATTTGATGGCGGTGTTCAAAACGGTGAGGGTTCTGGACCGAGTCGACGGGGAGAACCTGCCCCCACTGGCGGAAGGGTCCAGAACCAGGGGACGCCGATTTAAAGCGATTGGCAATAGAACAGGAGGCAAAACGAGAAAAAGCCTTTTTATTCAGCGAGTGACTAGGAATCTGCTGAGAGTGTGGCGGAGGCAGAATAAATTGTGATACTAGCCGAGGTGTACTTGCGGCGAACAGGAAGGCACACAATGGGCAAATGGCCTCCACCTGCGCTGTAACCATTCTATGATTGCTAATGTTTTGGGAAATGTAGCTATTTTAACCTACCAACAAAAATATAAACGATTTTATGGCTGGTGATTTTAGTCTGTTTCTTCCAGCTTTTCCAGAATGTTGATATTTAGATACATTAAGTCCTAAACCGTATTAGTTACTGGCAAATTATTCCACAGTACTTGAATGAGATGCTCCATGTTCAGTAACCTGCTTTGCATGTGTTTGTTTGTTTGTTTATTTGATATGAGCATGTTCAATAGATCGTTTCTTATCGTAGCTGTTTAATAGTTCACGTCTTTCTCTCTCTACGTAACGTATCTTGTTATTTGCTGATAGTTGACTCACTGCAGGTCAGTGATTTCTTGCTTTGCGATTGAAAACCACCTCGTCTGTTTTCACTTATAACCACCTTCCCATCCAAGCTGCCTGAATAAAGAATGGGCCGGTCAACAGCTGGCAGATCTCTTCTGTAAATATTAAATATTGATGTCTGCTCACTTCCTTGACAATTGTGTCTTTTAGTCCCCACTCTGCCATCACAGTAAAGTGTATCGGAGCGTTAAAGGCACCGGGCAGTGTGAGCGGTAGTTATATTTGAGGAGGACACCCACAATATCCAGCACTATCACCCCTATCAAAAATATTTATCAGTCAACTCTTTTGGAATTGTTGACAATCATCAGTTAAACTGCCAGCTATTAAAGTATGTGTTGACTTTGAGTAAGTGTATCCTTCACACCTTGTTTAATTATAGAATACACTTCACCGTCACTGACATTGTAGCTGTGAGATAATATTTTTAGATTATCAAAATCCTAAATCCCACCCCTACAGAATCCCGTATAAAATACACCCCTTTCCACGTATAAATACCACCAGTGGTTCCACACTGGAAGTGATATTCATGATGTGCATTTCTGACCTAAAAACAAAGATTAATTTATACTTAAGAGCAGAACACTTGTGATATAAGTGTTGTTTGTTTGAGTTTACGCACGTTTTCACATGGTGGAAAATTTGTGCTTTGTAACGAACAACGTAAATTCTAAACAAACATAATAGTTAAGTACCCGAGTGAAGTTGTTGATGCAGTTCACTATGAAAGCATTCATTCCCCATGCTATTATTTTTATTAGGTTAAACGCTCATTTCCTGCCCCCCCAGTCAGTCGCCCAGTTTGGACGCAGGGGCCTTTATATTCACTGTTCCTGTCCGAACGCAGTTATGTATGTGGCTCGTGCATCTGTGCTGGGAATTTACTTTGTTATTGAATGGCTTCACAGGGAAGTCCAGGAATCCCAGGTTCTCCCGGAGCGACAGGCAGCACAGGACCCCACGGCGATATCGGAGCTACTGTAAGTCACACAATAACAGACTGCATTTTTTTTTTTTTTATTAAATATTTTATTGAAAATTTTTGGTCAACCAACACAGTACATTGTGCATCCTTTACACAATATTATAACAACACAAATAACAATGACCTATTTTATAAACAAAAAATGAATAAATAATAAATAACAAAAATGAAAACTAGCCCTAATTGGCAACTGCCTTGTCACAAGTAACACTCTCCAAAAATATAATTTAACAGTCCAATATATAATTATCTGTAGCAACGACCTATACATACTATACAGTATATATTAACAACCCTGAGAGTCCTTCTGGTTCCTCCTCCCCCCCCCCCCTCCCCGCCCCCCCACCCACCCACCGCCCCCCGATCCTGGGCTGCTGCTGCTGCCTTCTTTTTCCCATTCCGTCTATCTTTCTGCGAGGTATTCGACGAACGGTTGCCACCGCCTGGTGAACCCTTGAGCCGACCCCCTTAGGACGAACTTAATCCGCTCTAGCTTTATAAACCCCGCCATGTCATTTATCCAGGTCTCCACCCTCGGGGGCTTGGCTTCTTTCCACATTAGCAATATCCTGCGCCGGGCTACTAGGGACGCAAAGGCCAAAACATCGGCCTCTCTCGCCTCCTGCACTCCCGGCTCTTGTGCAACCCCAAATATAGCCAACCCCCAGCTTGGTTCGACCCGGACTCCTACTACTTTTGAAAGCACCTTTGTCACCCCCATCCAAAACCCCTGTAGTGCCGGGCATGACCAAAACATATGGGTATGATTCGCTGGGCTTCTCGAGCACCTCGCACACCTATCCTCCACCCCAAAAAATTTACTGAGCCGTGCTCCAGTCATATGCGCCCTGTGCAATACCTTAAACTGAATCAGGCTTAGCCTGGCACACGAGGACGACGAGTTTACCCTGCTTAGGGCATCTGCCCACAGCCCCTCCTCGATCTCCTCCCCCAGCTCTTCTTCCCATTTCCCTTTTAGTTCATCTACCATAGTCTCCCCTTCGTCCCTCATTTCCCTATATATATCTGACACCTTACCATCCCTCACCCATGTCTTTGAGATCACTCTGTCCTGCACCTCTTGTGTCGGGAGCTGCGGGAATTCCCTCACCTGTTGCCTCGCAAAAGCCCTCAGTTGCATATACCTGAATGCATTCCCTTGGGGCAACCCATATTTCTCGGTCAGCGCTCCCAGACTCGCGAACTTCCCATCCACAAACAGATCTTTCAGTTGCGTTATTCCTGCTCTTTGCCACATTCCATATCCCCCATCCATTCCCCCCGGGGCAAACCTATGGTTGTTTCTTATCGGGGACCCCCCCAAGGCTCCAGTCTTTCCCCTATGCCGTCTCCACTGTCCCCAAATCTTCAGTGTAGCCACCACCACCGGGCTTGTGGTGTAGTTCCTCGGTGAGAACGGCAATGGGGCTGTCACCATAGCCTGTAGGCTAGTCCCCCTACAGGACGCCCTCTCTAATCTCTTCCACGCCGCTCCCTCCTCCTCTCCCATCCACTTACTCACCATTGAAATATTAGCGGCCCAATAATACTCACTTAGGCTCGGTAGTGCCAGCCCCCCCCTATCCCTGCTACGCTGTAAGAATCCCTTCCTCACTCTCGGGGTCTTCCCGGCCCACACAAAACCCATGATGCTCTTTTCAATCCTTTTAAAAAAAGCCTTCGTGATCACCACCGGGAGGCACTGAAACACAAAGAGGAATCTCGGGAGGACCACCATCTTAACCGCCTGCACCCTCCCTGCCATTGACAGGGATACCATATCCCATCTCTTGAAATCCTCCTCCATCTGTTCCACCAACCGCGTTAAATTTAACCTATGCAATGTGCCCCAATTCTTAGCTATCTGGATCCCCAGGTAACGAAAGTCCCTTGTTACCTTCCTCAACGGTAGGTCCTCTATTTCTCTACTCTGCTCCCCTGGATGCCCCACAAACAACTCACTTTTCCCCAAGTTCAATTTATACCCTGAAAAATCCCCAAACTCCCCAAGTATCCGCATTATTTCTGGCATCCCCTCCGCCGGGTCCGCCACGTATAGTAGCAAATCGTCCGCATACAAAGATACCCGGTGCTCTTCTCCTCCCCTAAGTACTCCCCTCCACTTCTTGGAACCCCTCAACGCTATCGCCAGGGGCTCAATCGCCAGTGCAAACAATAATGGGGACAGAGGGCATCCCTGCCTTGTCCCTCTATGGAGCCGAAAATATGCAGATCCCCGTCCATTCGTGACCACGCTCGCCACTGGGGCCCTATACAACAGCTGCACCCATCTAACATACCCCTCTCCAAAACCAAATCTCCTCAACACCTCCCACAAATAATCCCACTCCACTCTATCAAATGCTTTCTCGGCATCCATCGCCACTACTATCTCCGTTTCTCCCTCTGGTGGGGCCATCATCATTACCCCTAACAACCTCCGTATATTCGTGTTCAGCTGTCTCCCCTTCACAAACCCAGTTTGGTCCTCGTGGACCACCCCCGGGACACATTCCTCTATTCTCATTGCCATTACCTTGGCCAGGACCTTGGCATCTACATTTAGGAGGGAAATAGGTCTATAGGACCCGCATTGTAGCGGGTCCTTTTCCTTCTTTAAGAGAAGCGATATCGTTGCTTCAGACATAGTCGGGGGCAGTTGTCCCCTTTCCTTTGCCTCATTAAAGGTCCTCGTCAGTACCGGGGCGAGCAAGTCCACATATTTTCCATAGAATTCGACTGGGAATCCATCCGGTCCCGGGGCCTTTCCCGCCTGCATGCTCCTAATTCCTTTCACCACTTCTTCTACCTCGATCTGTGCTCCCAGTCCCACCCTTTCCTGCTCTTCCACCTTGGGAAATTCCAGCCGATCCAAGAAGCCCATCATTCTCTCCCTCCCATCCGGGGGTTGAGCTTCATATAATTTTTTATAAAATGTCTTGAACACTCCATTCACTCTCTCCGCTCCCCGCTCCATCTCTCCTTCCTCATCCCTCACTCCCCCTATTTCCCTCGCTGCTCCCCTTTTCCTCAATTGGTGTGCCAGCAACCTGCTCGCCTTCTCCCCATATTCGTACTGTACACCCTGTGTCTTCCTCCATTGTGCCTCTGCAGTGCCTGTAGTCAGCAAGTCAAATTCTACATGTAGCCTTTGCCTTTCCCTGTACAGTCCCTCCTCCGGTGCTTCCGCATATTGTCTGTCCACCCTCAAAAGTTCTTGCAGCAACCGCTCCCGTTCCTTACTCTCCTGCTTCCCTTTATGTGCCCTTATTGATATCAGCTCCCCTCTAACCACCGCCTTCAACGCCTTCCAGACCACTCCCACCTGGACCTCCCCATTATCATTGAGTTCCAAGTACTTTTCAATACATCCCCTCACCCTTAGACACACCCCCTCATCCGCCATTAGTCCCATGTCCATTCTCCAGGGTGGGCGCCCTCCTGTTTCCTCCCCTATCTCCAAGTCCACCCAGTGTGGAGCGTGATCCGAAATGGCTATAGCCGTATACTCCGTTCCCCTCACCTTCGGGATCAATGCCCTACCCAGCACAAAAAAGTCTATTCGCGAGTAGACTTTATGGACATAGGAGAAAAACGAGAACTCCTTACTCCTAGGTCTGCTAAATCTCCACGGGTCTACACCTCCCATCTGCTCCATAAAATCTTTAAGTACCTTGGCTGCTGCCGGCCTCCTTCCAGTCCTGGACTTCGACCTATCCAGCCCTGGTTCCAACACCGTATTAAAATCTCCCCCCATTATCAGCTTTCCCATCTCTAGGTCCGGAATGCGTCCTAGCATCCGCCTCATAAAATTGGCATCATCCCAGTTCGGGGCATATACGTTTACCAAAACCACCGTCTCCCCCTGTAGTTTGCCACTCACCATCACGTATCTGCCCCCGTTATCCGCCACTATAGTCTTTGCCTCGAACATTACCCGCTTCCCCACTAATATAGCCACCCCCCTGTTTTTCGCATCTAGCCCCGAATGGAACACCTGCCCCACCCATCCTTTGCGTAGCCTAACCTGGTCTATCAGTTTCAGGTGCGTTTCCTGTAACATAACCACATCTGCCTTAAGTTTCTTAAGGTGTGCGAGTACCCGTGCTCTCTTTATCGGCCCGTTCAGCCCTCTCACGTTCCACGTGATCAGCCGAGTTGGGGGGCTTCCTACCCCCCCCCCCCCCCCCTTGTCGATTAGCCATCACCTTTTTCCAGCTCCTCACCCGGTTCCCACGCAGCTGTATCTCCCCCAGGCGGTGCCCCCCCGCCCATCCTCTCCCATACCAGCTCCCCCCTCTCCCCAGCAGCAGCAACCCAGTAATTCCCCGCTCCCACCCCCCCCCCCGCTAGATCCCCCACTAGCGTAATTACTCCCCCCATGTTGCTCCCAGAAGTCAGCAAACTCTGGCTGACCTCGGCTTCCCCCCGTGACCTTGGCTCGCACCGTGCGACGCCCCCTCCTTCCTGCTTCTCTATTCCCGCCATGATTATCATTGCGCGGGAACCAAGCCCGCGCTTCTCCCTTGGCCCCGCCCCCAATGGCCAACGCCCCATCTCCTCCACCTCCCCTCCTCCCCCATCACCACCTGTGGGAGAGAGAAAAGTTACCACATCGCAGGATTAGTACATAAAACCCCTCTTTGCCCCCCACATTCGCCCCACCACTTTGTTCGAACGTTCTTTTTAATAACCCGCTCATACCAGTTTTTCTTCCACAATAAAAGTCCACGCTTCATCCGCCGTCTCAAAGTAGTGGTGCCTCCCTCGATATGTGACCCACAGTCTTGCCGGTTGCAGCATTCCAAATTTTATCTTCTTTTTATGAAGCACCGCCTTGGCCCGATTAAAGCTCGCCCTCCTTCTCGCCACCTCCGCACTCCAGTCTTGATAAACGCGGATCACCGCGTTCTCCCATTTACTGCTCCGAGTTTTCTTCGCCCATCTAAGGACCATTTCTCTATCCTTAAAACGGAGGAATCTCACCACTATGGCTCTGGGAATTTCTCCTGCTCTCGGTCCTCGCGCCATCACTCGGTATGCTCCCTCCACCTCCAACGGACCCGCCGGGGCCTCCGCTCCCATTAACGAGTGCAGCATCGTGCTCACATATGCCCCGACGTCCGCTCCCTCCACACCTTCAGGAAGACCAAGAATCCTCAGGTTGTTCCTCCTTGCGTTGTTTTCCAGTGCCTCCAACCTTTCCACACATCGTTTCTGATGTGCCTCCTGCGTCTCCGTCTTCACCACCAGGCCCTGTATATCGTCCTCATTCTCGGCTGCCTTTGCCTTCACGACCCGAAGCTCCCGCTCCTGGGTCTTTTGTTCCTCCTTTAGCCCTTCGATCGCCTGTAGTATCGGGGCCAACAGCTCTTTCTTCATTTCCTTTTTGATCTCTTCCACACAGCATTTCAAGAACTCTTGTTGTTCAGGGCCCCATGTTAAACTGCCACCTTCCGACGCCATCTTGGTTTTTGCTTGCCTTCCTTGCCGCTGTTCTAAAGGATCCACTGCAATCTGGCCACTCTCTCCTCCTTTTTCCATCTGTATCCAGGGGGGATTCCCTCCTGGTTTACCGCACAGTGTTTTTAGCCGTCAAAATTGCCGTTGGGGCTCCTATCAAGAGCCCAAAAGTCCGTTTCACAGGGAGCTGCCGAAACGTGCGACTCAGCTGGTCATCGCCGCACCCGGAAGTCAACAGACTGCATTTGACGACGAGACAGAGAATTGTTTAATTGCAAAAACCTGGCAGCGATTTTGACTCTTATTTCACTGGTGACCATTTATTGTGGGAACATGTCCCTAATTTCAGGTCAGCCTTTGAATATTGAGTGTGGCAGAACGTTTGTAATGACCAGGCATCCTGGAGGTTTGGCCACCCATGGTTCAGAAGTTGGAGGAGTTAATGAGTCGAGTGGCTGAATCTTTGGAATACCCCCGGACTTGTATCCGCTATGACTCCGATGAAAGACACCTTCTTCTCGGCAAACGTTTCCTGGCGGCCGTTCATGTGACCCTGAATTGAGGAAACAACTGAAATTAGCGAATGGAATGACTGCTCTGGTTTTTTTGCCTGTTGCAAAGTGATTTTCTCGTCTGACCATCATCCACCGTCTTCGTGGGGCGGCACGGCGGCGCAGTGGGTTAGCCCTGCTGCCTCACGGCGCCGAGGTCCCAGGTTCGATCCCGGCCCTGGGTCACTGTCCGTGTGGAGTTTGCACATTCTCCCCGTGTTTGCGTGGGTTTTGCCCCCACAACCCAAAGATGTGCAGGCTAGGTGGATTGGCCACGCTAAATTGCCCCTTAATTGGAAAAAATGAATTGGGCACACTAAATTTAAAAAAAAAAAATCCACAGTCTTCATCTGATCGTTGGGACGCCTTGTTGCCGTGGTGATTTGCTATTTCAGAGCTGACCACCAAAGGTCTCAGATCAGCTTCCGGGTGTCTCCATTAATCTTCTTGCTTTCTACCTTCTGTCGAGGTTCTTAGTTTCCGGCCAGCTGCTGCTGTGAATGGTGTATTTGGGATGGAAAGCTTGGCCCGAGCAGTGTGTTGATGCAGCAGCTCATTGGAGAAAAAGGGGGAGAAACCCGGGCTGGAGGTCTGGAAACTCACTGGGACGTGATGGAGAAGCACTGCAACACTGCCGCTTGTCGGTTCTGCTGCTGAATACTGCGTTTCTCTGTGGCCCAGGAATCGCTGCACAGAGACCGCCATCCTGGAGCTAACCACTGCCACGTGGGCAGAGTCAGGGGAGCTTCCGGCCCCTCTAACTGGGTGGCTCCTGGTGCTGACCCGCCTCCCATTCGCTGCATTGCGCTCTGTCAGATGGAAAGAACCATGAGTGACACTGACCGCCTCATTCACAGCCTCGAGAAAACACGATGGCCATTCTGGAAACAATCTCATCTTGGCACAGCTGGTTTCGGTCCAGGCTGCAGATGGGCAGAATGGTTGGAACACACGCAGATAAACGAAACCAACATCTGATCACTGACCCAACAACAGAGGTTCCGGGCTCCAATCTCCCTCCAAGATGGTGGACACCAAACCCACACAGGCCATGGACAATGCTCCAGCCACCTGCTCCAGAAGTGGAAGATGAGGGACAAGCTGTAGTGTGACAGCGGCCATGAGTCCCAGACCATCGGACACGTCACGTCAACCTGCACCAATAAAATCTGCTGTAGGAGGCACCTCATTCTCCACCCGGAATCTCAGGAGGCTGTTGAATGGAGAGCCAAACTAGACATCCTAGTATAAACTTTGCCAGTGATATGAAAGTAGCAATACTGGACAGTGAACAAGCCACTGGTCTGTTTCAAAAGGCAATGAATGTACATCTGAACATATGAATTAGGAGTAGGCCACTCGACCTGTTTAATGTTAGAAGATCATGGCTGACCTAATTGTAACCTCAGCATCATATACTCACTTACCCCGAGAACCTATCACCCCCCCCCCCCCCCGGCTTCCTTATCAAGAATCTATCCACCTCTGCCTTTAAAATAATCAAAGATTCTGCTTCTACTGCCTTTTCAGGAAGAGAGTTCCAGAGGTTCGCAATCCCCTGAGGAAAAAAATTCTCCTCATCTCCATTTTAAATGGCCGACCCGTTATTTTTAAAGCGTGACACATAATTCTAGATTCTTCCACAAGAGGAAACACATCCACCCCACAGAAGTCTGAGAACACGCACGAACGAACAGACTCAAAAACAGCTTCTTCCCCACTGTCACCAGACTCCTAAATGACCCTCTTATGGACTGACCTGATTAACACTACACCCTATATGCTTCATCCGATGCCGGTGTTATGTAGTTACATTGTGTACCTTGTGTTGCCCTATTATGTATTTTCTTTTATTCCCTTTTCTTCGCATGTACTTAATGATCTGTTGAGCTGCTCGCAGAAAAATACTTTTCACTGTACCTCGGTACACGTGACAATAAACAAATCCAATCCAATCTTACTCTTCTGAACTCCAACAAATACAGGCCTGACCTGTGCAACCTTTCCTCATAAGACAACCCGCTCCTTCCAGGTATTAGTCTGGTAAACCTTCTGTGAACTGCTTCCAATGTATTTACATCTCTCCTTAAATAAGGTGACCGATACTGTGCACAGTACTCCAGATGTGGGGCGGGACTCTTTGGTTTAAAACTCAGCGCTCCCGCCAGCGGAGAATCGGGACTATGTCCCGCTGGCTCCTGGAGCATCACCGAGGTGGGATTCCCAGACCTTTACTAGGCTAAATTATGGACGGCGGAGAGCGCGCTAGTGCCCTGAATTTACCAATCTCGGATTGCCATTTTGAATGGGCGCCCCGTTCTCAGTGGCCAGGAACAGGCCTCCACCCTCCCCCCCCCCCCCCCCCCCCCCCAATATTGACCCGCCCCTGCCTCGCTGGCAAGGGAGCCACCCACAACCCATCAAGAAGGGCATTCTCCCACCCACCAAGGGAATAATGGGTCACCCCCACACCACGCATGCACAAGGGTGACCCAGGCCTCCTACAGGCCCCTCCTTTACTCTACCCAGGCCTCCCCTTCAGGCCTCCACCCCCCCCCCTCCCCCGGCACTGCCAATGGTGCACTGCCCCCTCTCACCATGGCATTGACACCCTGACAGTGAGAGCCTGGCCTGGAGCGCTGGATCCCGAGGGGGGATCATGGGAATCAGCCCATTGCTCATGTGCCCCTCTGACACTGTCAGGCTGCAGAGGGAAGGTCCCCTAAGGATCCTGGGGGTTAGGTGGGCTTTGACTGTGGGTAAGGGGTTGACCCTGGGGCCTTCCCCCAGGATGGGGGTGCTGTGTCTGGACTGCCCCTTCCAGCCCTGGGCGACCCGAAGATCACTCTTGGCATGGGGATGGTGATCCCAGGCAGCCCTCTGGTCCAAATCATCATTCTTGTCTGACCTATCTACACTTTTTAAATTGCTGTTTTTTGAAGTGTCATTCCTCGAAAGCCCATAACACTTGAGAAAGTGTTTTATGTGGTTAGAAAAGGGGAAGTGAATGCTCATAGCATTTTTGAAGTGGCCAGCAACTGCCAATCAGAACAAAGATGTTTGCAAACATTGTGGGTTAGGATCAATGGAGGGTACTGCCGATGCATTCAAGCATGAAGGGCAAGATAAACAAAAAAGATCCTGCCTGCTGTGTTTATATCATTAAGCTGTCAATCAAAGGCTAGTTAAAGGTACTGCACTGTGAAATTGAATGAATTCAAAGCATTTCAAAGAATCTCAGGGGATTTCAAAGCCTTTCCAGTGTTGTGGGTTTTCTAGGACGCCTCAGACTCTTCAATAATCAGCAGTTTTAAAAGCATAGCGGCCGAGGGTACAGATGCGAGGAAAGGAAAAGTCTTCCTGGATTGAATCTTGATTCTCCACCCAATCTCAGCTGCAGGGAGCAGAGAATCCCCCTCCACCCCGGGGTCTCACCAATGCCCTATGTAACTGAAGCATAACCTCACTACTTTGGCAAAAGCAAAATACTGTGGATGCTGGAAACCTGAAATACAAACAGAAAACGCTGGCTGACCTGGCAGCATCTGTGGAGAGAGAAACAGAAGTAACGATTCGAGACAATAGGACTCTTCCTCAGAGCTCCGTTAACCCTGTTTCTGTCTCCGTAGATGCTGCCAGACCTGCTGGGGTTTTTTCCCAGCATTTTCAGTTTTTACACCGTATTATTGTAATCAATTCCCTCGTAATAAATTATAACATTCTATTAGCTTTCCTAATTGCTTGCTCCACCTGCAAACGAACCTTCTGTGATTCATTCACCAAGACGCCCAAATCCCTCTACACCCCTGAGCTCTGCAATTCCTCACCATTTATATTTTTGCCCATTCACCTCACCCATGTCCCTTTGTAGCCTCCTTACGTCCTCCTCACAACATACTTTCCTCCCTATCTTTGTGTTAACAGCAACTTTAGCCACCGTCCCTTCATCCAAATCATTTATATAAATTGTAAAGTGCTGCGGGCCCCAGCACCGATCGCTGTGTCACACCACTCGTCACGCCCTGCCAACTAGAAAAAGATTCATTTCGGCCAACTCTCTGTTTGCTGTGAGTTAGCTAACTCTGAGTTGTGCGCAGCGAAGCCACATCAAAAACTAAACGAATAAACACTTCCCCAGTTAATTACGGTTAACAAAATACTTGAAATTTCTGGCATTTCCAGCTTTCTCAATAGCCCCTGGCAACTCCTTGCAGATTTATTGTCACTCTGTTAATTGGGCTCTTGTATCGGGCAGACCATTCAGATATGTCACCTATTCAATTCAAACACTGAAATGTCTTTTCCCCTTCACAAAGGCACTGACTTTACAAAGATGCAAGTTTCCTGCGAGGCCGATCAGCAAAGGGTTTCTCAGCAAGCTTGGAGAGGCCGCCTTTCTTTCAGTTGTTGGCTCTGACTGGGACAGGTTAGGAAAATCCCCAGACTGAGTCTTTGGGGAGAATTTTAAACAGTCAAGACCATTGTTTGAGTAGTGCAGAGATTTACTGTTCGAAATCCGTTGGAATGGTCTCTCAGGAAACTCAGCAACTTATTGTCTGTCACTCATTCCCCATTATCCACGCTTCCTCTTCTCACAATGACTAGCAATGAGTTTCTATTTGAAAGAATACCCGCTACATCGATGCATCAGGTAACACAAGGCAACACAGACATCGAGCCATCAGAAAGTATGGGCTCAGTTTCTTCACTACTAACTTCATGGTGGGAGGGGCTGTTCTGAATCTTGTAATATGTGCTTCTAATTTTCCTCCTAATAATCAGGAGGTCTTGTGGCACAGTGGGTAATATCACTGCCTCTGAGCGAGACACTCTGGGTTCAGGTCCCACCCCAGGACTTGATGGTCAAGGACGGTGTATTCATGAAGTGGCCAAACAGATTGAGTATCAACCTGCAAATCCTTCCAACACGCCAATGGTAGGTGGTAAGAGCAGGAGAGGTTCCTGGTCAATGGAAAGAAAGAGCCTCTACTCTCACTATCCAAAGCTCCAGACCACACCACGCATGTAAATGTTGATGTAATCGCAGCAACTCGCACTCCCCGAGTGGAGTACATCCCACCCACTAATGTTCCTGGACGAGCTCTTTTCAAACTGGTTAATTCTGATTGGTTGATCTGTTAATATTGCATCGCCACTTTGTTGGTGCCTTGCTACGGAGCATTTGTGAACTTGGACATTGATGCTGACGGATGTTTAGATTCACTAGGGTTTTAGATTACAATCTGCCCAGGGTAACCTGCAGCGGCGACAAAATAAAGAGACGCAGCTACTGACCAAATATCCAAGTGGAGATGCTCCTACTACGTGGATGGGTCCAACTGAAATAGGGACAATCCAGAACACTTACAGAATTTCAAACAGAAAGTACTTCAACAATTACAAAGTCTGCCAAAAGGAAGTGTAGACTGACTGATTAAAATTATTTGCAGATATTCCATTGCCAGTTATATTCCCCATTTGGTGCATTTCAGAAGAAGGTAGATGGGAGAGATGAATAGAAGGCCATGTTGATGGGGTGAGATGAAGAGAGTTGGGAAGAAGCTTGTGTGAAGCATAAAACACCAGCATGGAGCAGCTGGGCCGAACGGCCTGTCTCTAACCTCTGTATCATTCCACACCAACCGATATCACTGTTCATTTTTGTTACAGGGCACAACCGGTCAGAAGGGAGAGAGAGGTCTGAGGGTAAGTTCTTCAAGACTAATTTTAAGTAATATATTATTCTAATCGTGCAAATGTTAGCAGAGCCAGCTGTTTAAACAGCTTTACTTCCATGACACATTGCTTTGTAGAATGCAGTATTCGACAAGCAGTGCGTAAACATCGATTAACACCTAAGGCAGCAAAGTCAGAAGTTTGAAAACTGATGTGACAAAATGTTTTACAATGTTAGTACCATTTTATTGCTAAAAGTAGACATATTGTTGAAGCTTTCCGTCCTGCACCCATCAGAACAATCACGACAATACCAGTGTCGGGGGAACAAAAATTTTATGCTGGATAAGAATAGAGTGCTGATTGGTTGGCAAGTGGAATCTGATTGGTAGAGGTGTTGCTATGGTGAATGCACCAATTAATGGTGTCTGACATTTAACTGCCAAGTAGTGTTTGAAATTTTAAACCGGCAGCTTGACCCTGACTGGTCAAGGCACTGTCCTGAGGAATGAACCAGTTAATGGCTGTCACTTATTTTGATTAGCTGAAACAGACACAATGGGCGCGATTCTCCACTCCCGCGTCGAAGTGGCCGCGCCGTCATGAACGCCGTCGAGGTTCACGACGGCGCGAAAGGGCCCCGATCCTGACCGATTCAGGCCCTGACAATGGGCCAGGATCGGGGCCGCGTCATCTACACGCGCCAGGCCTTGTCGCCCGCATAAAGGCGGCGCCGCATAGATGACGCGGCCAGCGCCGCATAACGGGCGTCATCCGCGCATGCGTGGTTGCCGTCCTCTCTAAGTCCGCCCCGCAAGAAGGTGGCGGACGGATCTTGCGGGGCCGCGGAAGGAAGGAGGTCCTCCTTCAGAGAGGATGGCCCGACGATCGGTGGGCACCGATCGCGGGCCACCCCATGTTTGAGGTACCCCCCGGCGCAGGATCCCCCCCCGCCCCCCCCCCCCGCCCCCCCCCCCCCCCCGCAGGCCGCCCCCCCCAGCGTTCACGCACCGCTCACGACGGCAGCGACCAGGTGTGGACGGCGCTGGGGGGAACCCGCCGTTTTGGCCTGGCCACTCGGCCCATCCGGGCCTGAGAATAGCGGGGGTGCCGGAGAATCGCCATTTTGGGTGTCTCCGGCGATTCTCCGGCCTGCGGCCCGCGAAACTCGACCGGGCCGTTCCCGCCGCTTGGGAGAATCACGGGAGGGCGTCGGACCGGCGTCCTGGGAAATCTTGGCGGCCCAGGCGATTCTCCCAATCGCCGCGGGAGTGGAGAATCGCGAATCGTGCCCAATGTTCTTTCTGTCTGCAAAGAACAGATTATCAACCCGAAAATCCTTTCAACACACAGATTCCTGGTCAACCATGTGATGGAGTGTTGGAGCCTCTACCATCACTATCCATAGCTCCAGAGTACAACATCCTGAAGCCTGTAGGGAAAGGACCTGACCTGAGTTCCTGAAATGGAGGGTGGAGCTGGTAAAACCCAGACAAATGGATATTCAGTCCTTTGCAAATTTCTCGATAGGTGTAAAAATCCAAACCAGAAAAAAACTCCTCACTCTCTCTGCACCTCCCCACCCTCTCTGCACCTCCCCACCCCACACTCATTGCAGCAGTTATCTTCCTCCCTCCCCAATACTTTCCCCTCTCCTACAAGCGTTCGGGTGGAGTGGGGTCCAGTGAAGTTAGGGGGGGTTTGTATTTGGGCACATTGATGGGATTCAATGCCCGGGGACTTGGTGGGGGCTGAAGTAAGAGAGTCTTAATTATGGAAGGGAGGAAGGGGGAAATGTTTAGACCGTGAGATTGGGGGGTGGGTGGGTGGAATATAGGCCCTAGAATGGCTAATTAATTGGGAACTGATGGAGATGTGGTGGGTACTCTTGGGCTTATGTTAACTTGCGGAATTAATTTTTTTTGGATTAGATGGAAAGAACTGAGTAAATTCTGGTATTGAGTGGTCGATTTCTTTGTATTTTTCAATGGAGGTCTTGAACACACTGAATAGGTTTAAGCATCTTTTGCCTTTTGATGTCATAGATGGCAAGGCCCTGCTGATTGATGGTGGCACAGTGGTTAGCACTGCTGCCTCACAGCGCCAGGGTCCCGGGTTTGATTCCGACCTCGGGTGACTGTCTGTGTGGAGTTGACATGTTCTTCCCGTGCCTGCGTTGGTTTTCTCTGGGTGCTCCGGTTTCCTCCCACAGTCCAAAGGTGTGCAGGTTAGGTGGATTGACCATGATCAATTGCCCCTTAGTGTCGAAAGGTTAGGTGGGGGTTACTGGGATAGGGTGGGGAAGTGGGCATAGGTAGGGTGCTCTTTCAGAGGGTCGGTGTAGACTCGATGGGCCGAATGGCTCCCTCCTGCACTGTAGGAATTCTATGCTTGTTACAGTCTATGTTACCACATCGATTGTGTGAACTCTAACACACCCACCCGCTTTAAACATTGCAAGGAAGTGTAATATTAAATGTTGCCAATTATTCTTCTGGTAAGACTGCAACTGGCGTTGACAGAATTCCTTTGTGACCATCCAGTGCCGTCTCCTGGCCACATGGAGATTAATAACAGGGCTTCACTCCAGCAGAAGTTTGAAAAAAATTCTTCTTCACAAAACATTTTCAAAAGAGTTTTCAAAAGAGCTACTGGATGAAGCAGTGGTTGCTGTTTCTGGAGATTCTCATCCTTCGGGCTCTGTAATAACCTGCACGGGGCGAAGTTGATTGTTTTCCCCGTGTGGCTCGAGGAGTACGAGCTCCTTCCCCAACTACACGGCTGACAACCGTGTTGTATAAAAGTGTTGGCACCGTGGCTCTGGCACCCTGGCAGTCCCACCTGGATGCCGGCCTGGCACTGCCAGGGTGCCCAGGTCACACTGCCAGGCTGGCAGGGGCACCGCCGAGGGCATTTTGCCCTCATCTGGGATTGGGCCCAGGGCTGCCCTACCCACCATGTGGTGGGGAGTGGGAGGGCTTGAGGTCTCCCAACAGGTGAGTTTGGGGCATTGGGAGTGTCCGGGGGTCATGTCGGGGGGGTCGAGAGATCTGAGCTCCTCAGTGCGGCATAGGCAAGGCAGGGCATTTCCCTGCCGGGGGTCGAAAAGAGTGATGTTTGAGAGCAGGGCTATTCCTGGTGTTTTCTCGCCCAGGACGAACTATTTGTTTTTAGCTGAATTATCCCCACAGAAAGAAAGTACATTCAATCACAAAAAAGAAATCTAAAGTTTAAAAAAAGCATAAAGTAAAAATTTTGGGGAAAGTAAATAATCCCTTTTGTTCCCGTGCTGGCTGCCACGTGTTGGAGCAATACCAATACACCAGCAAGATCTCAATTGAAAATCTCAACACTGAGATTGATGGAGTTTTGTTGGGTGACGATATTAAGGGTTACAGCAGGAGACTCCCGGGGGCACAGCGGACATTCTTCAAGGATGTCCTCGAACATAAGAACATAAGAACTAGGAGCAGGAGTAGGCCATCTGGCCCCTCGAGCCTGCTCCGCCATTCAATGAGATCATAGCTGATCTTTTGTGGACTCAGCTCCACTTTCCGGCCCGAACACCATAACCCTTAATCCCTTCATTCTTCAAAAAACTATCTATCTTTATCTTAAAAACATTTAATGAAGGAGTCTCTACTGCTTCACTGGGCAAGGAATTCCATAGATTCACAACCCTTTGGGTGAAGAAGTTCCTCCTAAACTCAGTCCTAAATCTACTTCCCCTTATTTTGAGGCTATGCCCCCTAGTTCTGCTTTCGCCCGCCAGTGGAAACAACCTGCCCGCATCTATCCTATCTATTCCCTTCATAATTTTATATGTTTCTATAAGATCCCCCCTCATCCTTCTAAATTCCAACGAGTACAGTCCCAGTCTACTCAACCTCTCCTCGTAATCCAACCCCTTCAGCTCTGGGATTAACCTAGTGAATCTCCTCTGCACACCCTCCAGTGCCAGTACGTCCTTTCTCAAGTAAGGAGACCAAAACTGAACACAATACTCCAGGTGTGGCCTCACTAACACCTTATACAATAGCAGCAGAACCTCCCTAGTCTTAAACTCCATCCCTCTAGCAATGAAGGACAAAACTCCTTTTGCCTTCTTAATTACCTGTTGCACCTGTAAACCAACTTTTTGCGAATCATCCCCCCCCCCCCCCCCCCCGGAGAAGTCACACTGACCCACAGGAGACCCAGGCTCGTGACTGGCCAAAACGGAGAGGATTTATTAAGAAGGCAGCGAGCACATGGAGAGACTTTGTCGGGAACGAGCAGAGCTGACGTCGGTGTGTCGGACGGAGCATGCAAACCTCCAAACCTTTATCGACCCAACCCTTCAAGCACCACCCGGCCCGCGCGTGGCAGGATCTGCAGATCACGCATTAGACTCACGAGGCATCTCAGAACCGGAACTAGAATATGAACTAGTCATCCTCGGTCCTCAGGCTGCCTACAAAGGAGGAGAGTCAGGGTTACTGAACCAAGGTGGATAGGTGGGGTTATGATACAGATTATCCAGGATCTAACTGAATGGCAGAACAGATTCAAGGGGCTGAATGGCCTTTTCCTGTTTTCCAGTGTAATTGTAGAAATAGGGCGTTAAGATCAAAGACTGTTCCAATATATTTTTGCACAGCGTGGATGAGAGGCCAGGCCAGGATTTGCCAGGTCCCAGCTGGATGCTGGATCGATTGGAGTTAGAGACTCCTCCTGTCCCGATATAGCAATCATCAAGGACGCCAGGAAATTCTGTGTCCACAGGGCCTCAGTGTGACTAGGTTTGATCAGAGCAGCAGAGGGAGCAGAATTGGGGTAGAGACTGGAATATTGAGCTGGGCCCTGGAGGAAACAAAAAGTGTAAAACAAAGTGTTAAAAGTTGCCTTTCCACCAAGTTGGGCCATGGGGTGGGGGTGGGGGGGCACATCAGTTATCGACATTTCCCTGAGGGTTGGGGGGCAGGAAGAGAGGGGAAACATTCACCTTCCACCTTGCTACCTCTGCCAGATGTTG
The DNA here is from genome assembly GCF_047496885.1 of Scyliorhinus torazame. Lineage (NCBI taxonomy): Eukaryota > Metazoa > Chordata > Chondrichthyes > Carcharhiniformes > Scyliorhinidae > Scyliorhinus > Scyliorhinus torazame. The sequence goes on from NC_092717.1 coordinate 8,116,065, forward strand.
TGACGCAGTGTACACCCGGGAGATGCAGAAATTCATTCCAGAAAAATAAGAGCTGACTCTGTGGTATTGGTGGAAGCTCCACTCAGCCGCTGAGGGTAAGGTCGTCTAAATTGCCAGGAATATAAGTACATTTAAAGTGACCCAGTTGCACATGCTTCCCAATTTTTAAAATGACAAATTGTGTGGATATGTGATTGCGTGTGTGTGTGGGATCCATACAAACCATACGGTGCAGAAGGAGCCCATTCAGCCCATCGAGTCTGCACCGACCCTCCGAAAGAGCACCCTACCTAGGCCCACACCCCCTCCCTCGTCCACCCTATCTCCGTAACTCCATAACCTAACCGCACATCTTTGGACTGTGGGAGGAAACCGGAGCACCCGGAGGAAACCCACGCACATGCTGGGAGAACGTGCAGACTCCGCACAGACTGTTACCCGAGGTCAGTATTGAATCCGGGTCCCTTGTGCTGTGAGGCAGCCGTGCTAACCACTGTGCCACTGCATGGTATATGTGTTTGACTGAGTGTGTGTACATGTGAGTGTGTGTGTGTGTGCAAGCATGTGTGTATGTGAGTGTGTGTGTGTGTGAGCATGTGTGTATGTGAGTGTGTGTGTGTGTGAGCATGTGTGTCTGTGAGAGTGTGTGTGTGTGAGGTTGTGTGTATGTGAGTGTGTGCGAGCATGTGTGTATGTGAATGTGTGAACGAGCATGTGTGTGGAGTGTGTGTGTGTGCGAGCATGTGTGTATGTGAGTGTGTGTGCGAGCATGTGTGTGTGTGATTGTGTGTGTACGAGCGTGTGTGAGTGTGTGTGTGCATGTGTATGTGAGTGTGCATGCATGTGTGTATGTGAGTGTGTGTGCGAGCATATGTGTGCGAGCATGTGTGTATGTGAGCGTGTGTGTGTGCGAGCATGTGTGTATGTGAGCGTGTGTGTGCGAGCATGTGTGTATGTGAGTGTAATGTGCGAGCATGTGTGTATGTGGGTGTGTGTGTGCGCGAGCATGTGTGTATGTGAGTGTGTGTGTGCGAGCATGTGTGTATGTGAGTGTGTGTGTGTGCGAGCATGTGTGTATGTGAGTGTGTGTGTGTGCGAGCATGTGTGTATGTGAGTGTGTGTGTGCGAGCATGTGTGTATGTGAGTGTGTGTGTGCGCGAGCATGTGTGTATGTGAGTGTGTGTGTGCGAGCATGTGTGTATGTGAGTGTGTGTGTGTGCGAGCATGTGTATGTGAGTGTGTGTGTGCGAGCATGTGTGTATGTGAGTGTGTGTGTGTGAGCATGTGTGTATGTGAGTGTGTGCGAGCATGTGTGTATGTGTGTGTGTGCACGAGCGTGTGTATGTGAGTGTGTGTGTGCGAGCATATGTGTGCGAGCATGTGTGTATGTGAGCGTGTGTGTGTGCGAGCATGTGTGTATGTGTGTGTGTGCGTGCATGTGTGTATGTGAGTGTTTGTGTGCACGAGCATGTGTGTATGTGAGTGTGTGTGTGCGAGCATGTGTGTGTGTGAGTGTGCGAGCATGTGTGTATGTGTGTGTGCACGAGCATATGTGTGCGAGCATGTGTGTATGTGAGTGTGTGTGTGCGAGCATATGTGTGCGAGCATGTGTGTATGTGAGCGTGTGTGTGTGCGAGCATGTGTGTATGTGAGTGTAATGTGCGAGCATATGTGTATGTGAGTGTGTGTGCATGTGTGTATGTGAGTGTGTGTGTGCGAGCATGTGTGTATGTGAGCGTGTGTGTGTGCGAGCATGTGTGTATGTGAGTGTAATGTGCGAGCATATGTGTATGTGAGTGTGTGTGCATGTGTGTATGTGAGTGTGTGTGTGTGTGTGTGCATGTGTGTATGTGAGTGTGTGTGTGTGTGTGCGAGGTGTGTATGTGAGTGTGTGTATATTTCTTTTAGTTGAGCAAATAAAATAAACCAACAAACTGAGGGAGAAGTTAAAAGGCAGCTCCTTAAAGGGACACTGCGTCAAGATAACCAGAAAAAGAAAACTTAAAACATCAAAACAAAATGTGATTAAAGTGGTTGATAAAAGACGCCAGTCACTGCGGTGTCCGCTGGGAATGGAAGGCCTTCATGGTGCTGGCAGATGCCACGTGCCCTCTTTCCCGGGAAGCGAAGATAGCTGCAGGAAGAGTGGCATACAGTCGGGACAGACGACCTCTTTGACCACCTATTGCCTGGACCTACTAATGGCCAGCTTGACCAGGCGCAGACGTTCATGCGGAGGTCCGCCTCCCTCCCTGCCTCCACCCCCCCTCACACCAAGGAGTTGGGGGCTGAAATGCAGCAAAAGAAAGTAACGGATATTTCAGAAAACTAAAAAGCGGCTGCAGCCCAGGACAACTGACACATGCACCTTGGGAGTCTGTGAACCCCCGCAATCTGGGGTTGTATGGGACTGCTGTGTGCAACACCCTCCACACCAGGTCCCCGACGGTTAAGGGGTGGACCCCCGCGTACAGAGACCTCCGCCGACAGACCAGGGCTTGTCCAACCTGAGGGCAAGGAGGTGAAAGGTGTACAGCAGCAAACCAAACAGGAACCCCTTCCGCACCATGAGAAAGGTACCGAGGGCTCACATTGTGGGGCACCAAGGGAGGGGTCAGGCAATGGGGCCAATGTGAAATTCTCTCCGAGAATCCTCGAGACTTCATTTATCATCTGGGCAACCATTTTAAGGCATTGGATGCCCACTGACGCCCAGCTCCCCAGTTCAAACAGGGTCAACCAGCCTACTTCTCCGCCACGCAGCACGTCCCTGAATCTGTGCACCCTGGCAGCCACAGCCCTCCCCTCGTCGCCCGCCAGCTGAGGTTCCAGCAGTGGAGGTGTGGATTCCTGAGCAGCGGCTCCCTGACAACAGCCGCTACTTCTGACGGGGGAGAACTGGAGGTGATCGTACTCCAGGCTTTGTTCAGGCCCAGTTAAAAGATGGGTGATGTCTGCAAGGGGTTGCAAAGACCTGTCAGGTCTATTAACTGGAGCTGCACATCATAATTCAGGCTGCGCACCTGGCGGAAGAAATACGCCGTCGAGGTGCAGCATCTAGGAGGGGTCTCAACGTAAAGGTATCGCTGCAGGGTCTGAAGACGGAAGGTCGCTATTGTGTGTGTTTTAGAATGTGATTAGGAGGAGGTGGTGATGAATAAAGCTACAAAGGGTTGCGTCATTGGGTTAGGAAAACTGTTCCGAGTAATTTCACTGACGTGGATACACGGCAGAAATCCCGTCTGAACTTAAAACACACTCAATAGCTCCAACTTAAATCTGTCCAACTGCGGTACAAGTTTCAAAGTTACGACATCCATATTAAACCAACAACACTTTGTATTTATATAGCGTCTTCAATGTAGCAAACCATTCAAAGATGTTTCACAGGAGTGATTATCGAATAAAACTTGTCACACATTAGGGCCCAGCTGACCAAAAGCTGAGTCAAAGATGTCAGTTTTAAGGAACTTCTTTTTAAAAAAAAATTTACAGTACCCAATTATTTTTTTTCCAATTAAGGGTCAATTTAGCGTGGCCAATCCACCTACCCTGCACATCTTTGGGTTGTGGGGGTGAAACCCACGCAGACACGGGGAGAATGTGCAAACTCCACACGGACAGTGACCCAGGGCCAGGATTCGAACCCGGGTCCTTGTTTTAAGGAGCTTCTTAAAGGGAGGCTTGGAGCTGGCGAAGGGGATGGAGTTCTAGAGGCTTCCAGCTGCTCAATATCGGCCACCGAGGGTGGACCAAAGCAAATGGAAGGTGCGCAAGAGACCAAAATTAGGGAAGCATGGTGATAGTGGAGAGACTGGAGGACGTTATAGGGAACAATGGTCCCTTTAAACTGTGGAGCAACCCGAAATTTCCCGCAAAGAGGACGCACAAGTTGGCCTGAAGAGCAGGGCAGGGAAATTTAAAGCACTCATACACTTTAAACAAATCATCCACGGATTACAAAAAGGTTACACCAGCTTTGAAAATGATCTTGTGGCATTATGAGAAATGTACAGAACTGTAAGGGTTAATGTTTTGTCCCCAACAACCACTAGAGGGAGCTAGATGCAGAACTACATAAAGCATCAATGCTAAGCCTTCTGGGAGAGTGTTGAGGAGAAGTGTGAGTGAGAGCAGATCATAGTTATGTTAGTATAGAGATTAGTAGTAGATGAGTGTAGATTGTATATTTATTGTCAAATGTTTATTATATAGAAAAAAGAGGTCGAATTCAATGAAGTAGTGTAAATAAACCTTTAGCTTTGTTCAATACAAAAGCTAGTTGTGGTCGTTTTGAACACTCCACCAACCATCCTAGGATCTGAACCACAAAAAACACCACAGATCAGAAACTATAACATTTCAACATGAAATATTGTTAAAGGGTTTATTGGACAGCTATGTCAGATGCATGCTCTTTACATGTCCTTTGTGTGGCTCCTGGAAACAAGTCCATAAAGAGGGCCAGCTGCACTTGGCTTCGGCTAGTTTTGGGAATTGGAAAAAATACATTTTTATGGACGGGATAAACTTGTAACTCAAATACATTGTGTTCTCGGGACTTAACATCATTGCATTTTGTTACCATTCCTCTGCGGGCCCCATTGTGTTATATCGCACATAAAGGTTTTGCATTTTACATAGAAAAGGCACAGATATTGAACATGTGTGAAGGCTATTAAACAGGGCCACATCAGACTGGAGATAAAGACGTGGAGATGACCACATATAGGGAAATGCCCCTCAAGCAGACAATGTATTAAAACTTCACAGTTTAGTAGACTGTAACAAGGTTCCCCAAAGCTCCAAGATCAACTTTCAGGGATTGAGTTTCCACTTTAAGCGCAGTCAGCGCTAATTGCACCCATTTTGAAAACAGGTTTACAAATCCCTGCGTGTAAAATCTGTCCTGAATCAGGGCAATTCAGAAAAGTTTTAAAATGTAACTTTTATAAAAGCTTTGCTTTAAAAAGTATTCTGTGATACATTTATAAGAGTGCTAACGTGGTAAAGTTGGATTAAGACAGTGGAAAATAAGTTTACCGCATGGAATAAAAGTCTTGATCCATTATCCTGTAACCCAGTTTTAAATGACCTGAAATAGCACGTCTTTCAAGAAGTCACAGTCTCAGGATACGAGGTAGCAAATTTAACACAGAATTGAAGAGAAACTACTTCTCCCAAAGGGTTGTGAATCTGTGGAATTCGCTACCCCAGAGAGCGGTGGATGCTGGGACAGTGAGTAAATTTAAGGAGGAGTTCGACAGGTTTTAAATTGGTAATGTGTTGAAGGGTTATGGAGAACGGGCAGGAGGGTGGAGTTGAGGCCAGGATGGGATCAGCCAGGATAGAATGGCGGAGCAGACTCGATGGGCCGAATGGCCTAATTCTGCTCCCATATCTGACGAACGTTTCTTGCTCTCGCCGGGCTTCCTTGTGGAGGTCTGCGTTGGCCCATTCATGTTTTCAGCCAGGATTGGAAGTCCCGGCCATAAAATTGCAAAAGGGTGGGATGAGAGAAACCACTGCAGGCCCGACAATGGTCACAGCATCGACACTGGAAGACCTGGGCCTTTGTGTTTAAAACCGGTGCAAAAGGAAATCACAGAAACTCGTGCTCAATGCATCTCGCCCTTAAAAATCCCCTGAGGGTTTGTGCCGCTAGTATCAGGATTGGGATCAAAAATAAGCAACACAACTAAAGCGTTTGAATTTCACCCCCTGGATTGTGCTTAAAGTTACTGCCGATCACTTAAACCACGTTTTTGTTGATGATATTGTTTGTCTTCTCCAGGGCGATACCCAGCCACAAAGTGCGGTTCGTATGATTGCTCACCAGGTGTGCGAGCAGCTAATCCAGAGTGAGTGATTACTGGGAGACATTCTTTAACCCTAATTCCAGCACTTCCAATTGTACTAGAAGGTTTGGCAATTCTGAAATATCAATGTCAATATTGTTTTACCACCAATGGATCAGACTGAGAAGTGTTGTCTTGTACTGGGCGGCAATGTAACCTCCGCACGTCTGTCTGCGGCGCAAATGCTAATATTTGGAAATTCTGGTTTCTTTAGGCCACTTGTCGAGGTACAACTCCATCCTGAACCACATTCCCAGCAACTCAGTCCAGGTGCGGGCGGCTCCGGGGCCTCCCGGGGAAGCAGGCCGCGACGGCGCTGCAGGCACGCCGGGAGATCAAGGACCAACAGGCCGACCGGGATTCCCCGGAAACCCAGGCAGTCCCGGCAGGCCAGGGGAAAGAGGTAATAATGCAAACGTCATCTCATTGATTCATGCAACACGGAAGGAGACCATTCAGCCCATCGCGTCCTTGCTGCTATCTCTTTGACAATTATCCAATTAGTTCGTTACCCATATCCCTGAAGATCTTTCCCCTATTTATCCAATTCACTTTTGAAAATTACTATTGAAGCTGCTTCCACCACCCCCTCAGGCAGCACATTGCAGATCGCAACAAATTGCCGCATCATTATGTTTTATGCATGCGATGTGGGTGCTGTGGGCGAGGTTAGCATTTGTTGCCAATTCCTAATTGCCCCTTGAGAAGTTGGATGTGAGCAGCTGCAGTCCATGTGGTGTAGGTACACCCACAGTGCTGTTAGGGAGCGCCAGGATTTTGACCCAGTGACAGTGAAGGAATGGGTGATATATTTCCAAGCCAGGATGGTGAGTGGTTTGGAAGGGAAGTTGCAGATGTTCCCATGAACCTGCTGCCTTTGTCCTTCTCAATGTTGCAGTCACGATGCTGTCAAATTGGCAAGTTGCTGAATCCACAGAATCCCCACACTGCAGACAGAGGCCATTCAGCCCTCTGAAAGAACACACTACCTCGGCCCACCCCCCCGCCATATCCTTGTATCCTCACCTAACCTGCACATCTTTGCACACTAAGGGCAATATTTCATGGCCATCCGACCTAAGCTGCACTACGGAGCACCCGGAGGAAACCCACGCTGACACGGGGAGAACGTGCAGACTCCGCACAGTCACCCAAGCCAGGAATTGAACCCAGGTCCCTGGCGCTGTGAGGCAGCAGTGCTAACCACTGTGCCACTGTTCCACCTATGAGATTTGAACTCGTGCTCCCCACAGCATTAGCCAGGCCCTCTAGATTACTAATCCAGCGATGATACCACTACACCAGCATCTCCCCCATTTCTCCTCCTCTCCTCTCTCTTTTGTCAATTACCTTAAATCTGTGACCTCTGCCCTCCTGCCAACAGGAACAGCTTTTCATTTACTCGATCAAAACTCTTTTTAAATGCCTCGATCAAATCGTCATTTAAACCCATCTGCTCTAAAGATCCAAAGATGTGCAGGCTAGGTGGATTGGCCATGCTGATACAAATTGCCCCTTAGTGTCCAAAGATGTGCAGGTTAGGTTAGGGGTGTTGTGTTATGCTTCTTCATGTAGCATAAACTGCTTCCTTGATGTGTGCTCTGACAAAGGAAGGTTCAGACTTGGAGATAGGTTTAACACATTTATTGAACAGTTAACAATTCTCCTACTTGAGTTCGACTCTCCTGCTGATCTTGCTGTAGTAACTCAGTCTAACTAACCAGTCTGCTCTAAGCCACGTGGTGGGTGTGATGCTTCCTGATCTGCCCCTGTCTCTCTGAGTGTCGCCTGTGGAAAGAGAAAGAGCATGTGTGCCGTGTCCTTTTATATGGGTAGCCCCCTTGTGGTAGTGTCATCTCTGGGTGTGTCTTGACTGCCCATTGGTCGTGTCCTATTCTATGTGTTCATTAGCTGTATGTCTGCATGTCATGATGTCTCTGGTGCTCCCTCTAGTGTTTACTTAGTTGTAATGTATTTACATTAACCCCTTGTGTATTTACAGTGATGCATATCACCACCAGGGGGATAGGGTGGGGGGAGTGGGCCTGATTGGGGTGCTCTTTCTGAGGGTTAGTACAGACTCGATAGTCTGAATGGCCTCTATAGGGATTCTATGGATTCTAAAGAAAAGGTTTTCCATTGTTTATGTAAAATTGTAACAGGGTGTTACAAACTACAGTACTGCCAAATGTAATGATTTAAACACACGGACTGCATGAACGTTATAAAACAAGGTCCGTTTATTCCACTGACAACAAAGTAGTATCAATCCTCAAGGGAAAGTATAAATCTGAGAAACAAACTATTTACAGAGAGTATTCACTGCCGAAGGTCCTATACAAGGTATTGGTTACTCTATGGAGTCACTCACCAGGCTTGGCCAAGCTTGTTCTCCTGCCCAGCTCCTCATACCCTCTCCCGAGGCTTCCCAGACTCGAGGGTGGTGCCAATCGGTTTGACGAGGTTTCCAATTCTCTTCCTCGCTCCTTCGCCACCCTCAGGGGCTTTGAGGTCCTCTAGGCTCCTGCCACACTTCCGCTCACACGCCTGATTCTTCCTTGTTACTTTCTCCCTTGCCTCATGGAATCTGTCTCTGCCCCCCCCCCCCCCCCCACCTCCACCCAGCTTGTCAAGGACACTGCTTCCTGTAGGGTGAGGCCCATTGAGGCCGATCAGGTCCCCTCCTCTGTGCTGTCGTCCAACATTGCCACCTGCTACACACAGAACCAAATGCCCGGATGGGGATGGCACAAATATATATGTTTCTCTTCCCAGATCTCACGTTGCACAAAGCATATTTCATCTGTTCCCAGAGCGAGTTTTTTTTCCTGGAACAGGCTGGCGCCAGTCTGTCCTCAGAGGGTCATAGTTTGAGGGGTGCCGCACCCCACCAAGCGTGCCTGACCAGGAGTCTCTCCCACTCTTACCGTCAGTCATTGCCGTGTTTGGAAAGATTTTTTTGCGGGTTGACACTCGACCTGTCTTGGGCCCGTTGTGAACGCACCTTCCGTGGCCATCGAGTCCTGGGGCGCGACCCGGAGCTCCTGGCTCCGAGGCAGGGATATTACACACTCCGCCACATGACCTCCTTTGTACATATGTTAGGAATGTAATAATATATCGGAAGTTCATAATCACATGCAAAACAGGATGAGGCCACACAGTGTCTCGAGCCATTCAGTTGCATCGAGACTGACCCGAATCCTGACTCCATCTACTTGCACTGGCTCCATAACCCATCAAGCCCCCAGATAACAAAAAACTATCCATCTCAGATTGAAAGGGATTAGTGGGGTTGGTCTTTCCAGCTTTTTATAAGCGAGAGTTCCACTTTCCTCTCAGCCTGTGTTTGAAATGTTTCCCAACTTCACTTCTGAATAGGCTGGAGTTGTCCTCTTTCCCCGGGCTAATCCCATCAGCAGAAAACATTTCCCTCTATCTGTCTGGATTTGTTTCAAATTCCTAAAAAAAAACTCCAACAAATCATTGCTTTAACTTTCTGTGATCCCAGGAATACCGTCCCACTTAAATTACTTCTTGCTGATAATCAAACCTTAATAACGTTCAGGTCAGCATTAAAGAGATCACAGTCCAAATGTTAACAAAAGTGCTGTAAGTTGGTTGAAAGAATTCTGAGTTGGGTGTTACTCTCGAAAGGTGAGCACCGTCTTGTGTTTCGTGTACAATGCCCTGAGGTTGTTCAAGTTGTTGACCTTTTGTAGGTTTACCAGGCAATAAAGGGGAACGTGGGGTTTCAGGACTCGGCAAACAGGGATCGAGAGGACCACCCGGAACAGCAGGTAAAGTGCTCGTTTGCTGCTGCCCTGTTAAACTGTGCGTTTTCTACTATATTGCGTGTTTTGTGAGCAAATCTCCCCTCTTGCTTCTGAGCCAGAAGGTTGTGGGTTCAAGTCCCACTCCGGGGCTTGAAGCACAAAATCCAGGCGGGCGCTCCGGTGAGGTGCTGAGGGGATGCTGCACTGTCGGTGTTGCTGTTTCTCTGGTGAGGTTGACTGCCCTCCTGGCAGGGGGTGGGGGTTGCGGGGAGGGAAGAGATCCCATGGTACTACCTTGAGGAAGAACAGGGAAATTCCTCCCAGTGTCCTGGCCAATATTGATCCCTTAACCGACGTCACTGAAGGAAAGATTATCTGATGGTTTTCTCATTGATGTTTGCGGGATCTTGCTGTGCGCCGATCAGCTGCCTCATTCGCTACCTCACAACAGTCACTATACTTCACAAATACTTCATTCTTTGTAAAGCGCACATCCTGGACAATATTCAATATGGCAAAATCCAATATTTGAAAGGAAAAATGATTATAATCTCAGTTTAATTCTCTGAATAATTTTGGAAAATTAATGAAGGCAAAACCACATTATGAAGACTTCTCTGACCATTCAGCTAGCTAAAGCATGGCATTTAAAAGGTTCTGTACAGATCTCTGCTTCACTCGCAGAGACATTACAATTAACCCCAATACCCTAAGTTAATAAGAGGAACACCTCTGGGCAGCACGGTAGCACAGTGGTTAGCACAGTTGCTTCACAGCTCCAGGGTCCCAGTTTCGATTCCCGGCTTGGGTCACTGTCTGTGCTGAGTCTACACGTTCTCCCCGTGTCTGCGTGGGTTTCCTCTGGGTGCTCCGGTTTCCTCCCACAGCCCAAAGGTGTGCGGGTTAGGTGGATTGGCCGTGATCAATTGCCTTTAGTCCCAAAAGGGTTGAGTGGGGGTTACTGGGTTACGGGAACGGGGTAGATATGTGGGCTTGAGTAGGGTGCTCTTTGTATGGGCCGGTACAGACTCGATGGGCAGAATGGCCTCCTTCTGCACTGTAAATTCTATGATTTTATGACACCAAACAGCATTCCCACTCTGAATCGGTATTCTGAATCGATATCCGAATCGATATCGATATCAATATCGGAATCGTTAGCCACTGATGCTCTGCAGGGGAGGTTGAGTGAGGGGAGGAGAGCGTGACATCTGTGATGCCCAATGAGAGCTAATCGCCTGCTGAAATAACAACTGCCATTTATGTAGCGCCTTTAAAGTATTACCCTGTCTCAAGGCGCTTCACGGGGGTGTTAACAAAGAACATTTGAAATCGACCCATTGAACAGATATTAAGCTGGTGACCACAACATTTGTGAATGAGCTAGATTTTAAAGTGTGGAGAGAGAGAGAGAGCGAGGCAGCGATTCAGGGAGGGAATTCCAGCATGTCGGGCCTAGACAGCTGGACATCCCACTGGTAATGATGTGATGAAGGAAATCAGGGTTACACAAGACAATTTCTATCTATCGCACATCAAGTTGTCTGCATGGGCAATATTTCCTCAATGTCCTGGTTGAGGGGCTGAGAGGAGGCTGACAAGAAAAACAGGGGCGCGGGAAATAATAATAATCTTTATTATTGTCACAAGTAGGCTTACATTAACACTGCAACGAGGTTACTGTGAAAGGCCCCTAGTCGCCACATTCCGGCGCCTGTTCGGGTACACAGAGGGAGAATTCAGAATGTCCAATTCACCTAACAAGCACGTCTTTCGAGGCTTGTGGGAGGAAACCGGAGCATCCGGAGGAAACCCACGCAGACTCGGGGAGAAAGTGCAGACTCCGCATAGGCAGTGACCCAAGCCGGGAATCGCACCTGGGACCCTGGCGCTGTGAAGCCACAGTGCTACATATCTTCAGGCCGTGAACATTCTTCTAATCTTTATTCCATCTGTCACATTCATTCATTTTGTTCATTCGCCTGTTCCAGGTCCCCCAGGTGAAGGACGAACAGGTAGTCAAGGATCACCTGGCCTCCCAGGGCGACAAGGTAGTGCAGGGCGTACAGGGACTAATGGTCCAAGGGGACCGCCTGGCACACCTGGATACTGTGACCCATCTTCCTGTGCTGGCTACAATATCGGAGGTACGTTATTTTACTGAACAATCTGGTCAACTTAGTACTCGTCTCGTTACTGTGCTGCTGTTTGTTAGGAATTGCTGTTCTGTATACCCGTGCGTGCACTCTTTGTCGATGTCAATTTATTTTTGGTCTCCTCTTCAGATACAATCTGTTGCCTTCTTATCTGAGGGGCAACAGATTTGTTTGAAGTAGTGCAATACAGTTGCAGCAATACTTGTGTGTCCACTACTGTTACAGATGGGTCATAGTTAAAACAATTAAAGTATGCTACTTGTATATATGACAGCGGTCAAATTGCTTGTAAAGCTCTAGGGTATTGCAACAGACTTTCACTGCCTTCACCCTGAATTGGTTCAATGGCCAAAAACAAAATTGGGGTTTTTATTAAAACTTACCAGTGAGAGACAAAGAACTTTTATGGTTCTATTACAGTACTGTTACATGCAACATGCTACGAGTTATTGAAGAAAATATCATAGATACCTTTATGGGGAGCTGAGAAGTACAGGAGGGTTCAATTCCCGTACCAGCCGCCACAAACAGGCGCCGGAATGTGGCGACGAGGGGCTTATCACAGTAACTTCATTTGAAGCCTACTTGTGACGATAAGCTATTATTATGTTAATAAGATGAGATGAAGCAGAATGAAAGAAAGTTCCTGTGGAACATAAACACTGATAGTGGGACTGAATGACCTGGGTTTTTTTTTGTGTGGCACACTTTGTGTAATTCCACGTGACAATATCATGAGGAAAGAAGATAGGAGTCTTACACCAGATTGGGACAATGAGAATAGGAACTGGGAGGATGAGAAATAGTGCAGCATTAGCATCTTGGCCCACTCGTTTAAAAAATAAATTAATGTTGAAGATCACAATTTTGGCTCCTGGTTGCTTGTAATTCTATTTTTACTGACTGTTGTGTGTGTTTCTGTTTGTCCTCGTCACCCCCTCCACCTCAACCCCATCGTTTCTGGCAATCCTATGAAGGTCCTGATGTTTACAATGATTATCAGCTATGAACTAGGTACCAGCTTATTTCTCTAGTTCTCTCCGCCACCTAGTACAGGTTCGGAGTTCTGGCCAGCTGTTTTGTTCCACCTTGACTAACCCAGGCTAAACACCACAAAGCATCAACCACCATCAAACAACCACCACCAGCTTTTCCCCCTTTGCAACCTCAGCTCATCCAGATGCAGATATTTTTTGTAACAAGGCAAAATATCCATCCCTCTAACCGTGTTTAACGATTATGTATGAACTAATCAACTTAACAATGACCTGTTTATGAAACCAAATTCCTTTCGCTCATTGTGTATTTTATTTTATTCATTCATCTGTTCTAATGATGAAACAAATATTAAAATGCAGCTTTGTTTATTTAAGAAGCACCAAACTTTCTGCCATTAATTGCTCGCTAGTCAATTTCCCTGGGAAGGACCATCCTGTGCGTCTCTGGACTACATCGCATTGCGTAACGTTTTGTGGGAAATTCTGTAATCCACCCGAAAGTCCAGTGACTGCACCAATTTGTGTCAATCCTGCCGAACAATTTGCAACAATAAAGAACCATTTGTGTTTTTTTTAAAAAAGGAAAACGATTCGAGGATAAAAAAATAATTGATCCATGTCCTGTCATTTTGTTCCAACTGGATTCTCGCTGTGCTGTCTGTGTCCATCTCTGGTGGTCTTGTCAAACTGTGATGTTCATTATTGGTCTGTGTTTTAAATTGACTTGTTAAACTGTACATCAAGTGCCAAACAGCTTTTTGAATTTACAAATAATGTTCTAATATCCTAACCATATTTAATCTTCTGCCTCTCCCCCTGTGCTAACTATGGATACTGTTGATGGTGGTGGTGGTTTAAGGTGGATACAGTGATCCAACCGATCAAGACATTCCTGTAGTGCAATTGCCTCCAAACTCCTACCAAACCTATGACCCTTACGATGAGCAAGATCCGTACCTATATCATGGGTCCTACCCCTACCCAAACCCATACCCCCAGCCCTCCTATCCTGAGCCTCATCCTGAACAGCCGCATGATCATTACGAAGAGGAGGAGTCCGAAGAAATGGAGGCTGTCGAAGTGCGATCGCCTGGAATCAGACGGTTCATGAGGAACATATCGAAACGGAACAGCGCCTCTTCAAACACAAGGGAGGCGAAGCAGTAAAAAAAGAGACTTGCAAATGGACCGTAAAAGCTAGTGTACTTTACGTTCTTTACTCCTATCAAATGGCCGATGGAAAAGGCGGATTCTGTTTAGTAAATTATAATTTGGGACCTCTGCAAAGATGGCTTTTTAATAATGGAACAGTTACCCTGATAGAGAAGTCGAGCATGAGTATTGGGTATGAAAGTTATGATGTAGACTAACTGAAACGTTTGTGCCATGAATTGACAATTATTTGTTTTTAATTCCCGCAATGTCAAAATATTTCAGCAGTAAAAATGTTGACTGATCATTTCAAGTGACTGATCTTATTGAAGATTAGTACGGTGCTACTACACCAGTTCTGTGTTATACTGAGCATAAACTGGTGTTTTCCTTTCTGTAACAATTCTGTTTGTATTAAATTAATACAAATTGGAAAGATGCAGTCATTTATGTTGCACAAAAACAATTGAATTGGTAGTCAAGAATGTCACAAAGTCATCGAATTGTTATGCACTTAAACTGATTCAAAGCCACTGCGTGTCGTCCACTTACCAAAACAAAAACCTCCAAAGCTAGGCAGGAGATGTACATTTATGAATGGGATTGTTCGCTTGTTACCAAGCGAAGCCATTTAAATGAAGACATGTTTTCATGTCATGCCCATTCCATCCAGTCAGCTCTTACTGGAATCTAGCCGGTAATTCATTTGGATGAGATGGTCGTTGCTCAAATAAGTCAATAAAAGCAAAGAAGTACCAATTTTAAAGAATGTCTGCCCATGTTTCTGCTTTTTAGTTGTACAAAGTACTGAAATATGCCTTCAACTTTCAGGTTTCCTGCTGTTAATTGACAATATAAATCGGAATCCAATGAGGCAGGCTAGAACAGGCTCTATCGCCTTTCGAGTCACCAACTCTTGATGGACGCATCCTTGGAGTTTACACCACACAGCGTCCTGTCTCCAACCATTCCCCTCCTCCGATATTTAAATTACTCTCATAATAAAATTGTTCAAAGGGGAAAAAAAATACACTTTTTTAAAGGCATTTCTTCTGAGTTACAGCAATGTCCAGGAGGTTAATCCTATCCCAGGACAATCCTGTGGGGTACGGGGGGTGGGGGTGTTGATAATTTTGATGCTCTAATATTTGGAATTCTTAACCATAGCAAGTTTTTCATGTTATGTCACCTCTTCGTTTCTTCTATAAAACTGTATTTTGGTCTCCTATCCGGATAGTCTTTTCCCTGTATAGTATCTACGCCGTTAAGCAACCTGGGAGATATTAGAGGTACTGCAGCGATGTGATCAGAGTAGAGGGGCAGCATTTTTACATACCCTCCATTCTAGAATAAAGGGGCGTGACTTACGCACATTTAAAAGCATGAGCAAAGCTGATTGAGAAATTAGGTCATACGGTCCAATGCCTTTTGCTTTCCATGGCCTTGCACGACAACCAAAATCATTGGCTCTTCCTTTTCCCCCCCACAAAATAAAACACTTGTTCCCCCCCCCCCCCCCCCCCCTCTCCCCCGAACATGGACTTGAAGCTTGTCCTCTCAGAATACTACACTGAAACTTTACTTTTTGAGTTCCTTTGCCTCTGGCATTGTCTGAGGAGTCACTAAGACAATGGTACCATTGAACATAAGGTTGGTAACTGAACATCCGAAACGTAGAAGGTTCTGGGGGGAATGGGCAGGGTGGATGCTGGGAAGATGTCTCTTCTAAAATGAGGGTGGGGGGGGGGGGGGGGGGGGGGGGGCGACATAGTTTAAAAATAAGAGGTGTCCTATTTAAGATGGGAGATTTGTTTTTCTCTGAGATAGTTAGTTTGGAATTCCCTACTCCGAGAGCAATGGGGACTGGGCCATTAAATATATTCAAGACAGTTTTTTGATTGACAAGGGAATCAAGGGGGGGGGGGGGGGGGCGGTTGCGGGCAAGCATGAAAGCAGAGTGAAGCCCATAAGCAGATCAACCATAATGTTATTGAATAGCGGAAGCAGACTGGAGGGGCTGAATTCCCTACTATGATTTCTTATGATTATCCGCTACCTGAGATGGCAAATAGGACATAGGGTTTAATGCCTCCTCCAAATAACGTACTTTTTAGTGATGGGCTGAAGAATAAATGTTAGCCCAGAATACTTATTAACCCAAACCTATTGCCTACAAACTCTACAAGTGCCACGGGAAACCCTGCATAAACATTTCAAACGTGTAAGTCACAAGTTTTGTTTTTTTGGCTTTTCTTTACTAATTATGGTTCCTATTCCTCTGTGAAGTGCGAGCGGATAGATTACAGTGCAGACATGGCTGGTTGGATTTATTCATTTAAATAAAAGCCACTAGAATTGGATTTCAAACAAAATAACTTGCTGTGAACTTCAGCTCCAAAATGGACATGTCTTGGGCCAGCAAAAATATTCTGAATGCCATTCGCAAATGACTTGCACATCTGGTAGAGTTCAACAGCCATTATATTAAAAAGGCATTAGATAAACCTACAATCTGGAAAGCGTTTTCAGGAATCTTACAGCTAGAATTGAAGGCTTGTCCATGATTGACAGCCTTATGAAGGCCAAATCTTTAAAATGAAATGGGAAAGGCTGCCTATGTTTTCTGCCACTATAAATAACCACCTCGAAGATGGGAGTGACGGAAAATCAGGCACTGATTGCCACTCTGGTACCTGGGCGAGGCAAATTGACTTTCAACCACCTCTCTATCACCTGCTCACCAACCCCAACAGTCAAGAATCTTAGCAAGAACATGTCAAAATAACACGGCTTAACCCAAGATGCCAGCAGTGCCACCTTGGAAGCAGGCAATGATACATGGAGTGGAACACTGATCTATAATTCTGAACAGATGACTTTATTTTAATCTCAGTTTGCAAACCTTGCTATGCTGTGAACTGGAAATGTCTCACGACGGATTGATAACTTTTTTTAATGACAATAGGTCTAATTTATTATTTTGCCGACATAAGGAGGTTGTGAGCAAATGCAGCCATTGTATGTGTGCGAACAAATCCAGCATTGACCATGCTCGACGTTTTCAGGCAGAGTTCTGCGCTGTTACGTTTTAAAGCCTGGTCATTCTTAATGTGCAACACCAAAGGTCACGAGTCGATGATCTGCCTCAACACCAGTGTTAAAAGTAGAAAAAGCTGGTATAATGGGTTTTCAGACCAGACTTGGCAATGTTAGTGCGTCTTTCGGACCATTCATTACTGAGTGATGTGGATTGCAAAAGTCAAACATTAAGTCTGCTGACAAAAGTTCTCAAGCACAAAATATTCTGTAACATTTAAATTTGTGAATGAAGCTTGGCCCAGTACCAACAGTGTCAGTGAGATGCCAAACCTATACATTGGTAACGGTAATTGAGCTGATGTTAAAAGCACTGTAACGCATCTTCCAGATCTCACGGCAGCTATTGGGGAGTTTTGTTTACACATTAAACGGTGTGGAATTTGGTGAAAATACATACTGGCATTAAAATAGGTTTTTGTGCAGCCCATTTAATTTGATTCAGATTTTTCCATTTGTTCTGCAATGGAGGGCACAAGGTTATTTCCTGCTTAATGGCATGAACTGAAACACAATTTGTAATTGTGCTAAAAGTTTGATTTTCTCAGTCTATTGGCTCCATTCAATGTGACACCGAGGTTGTGAGCAGAATGTGGGGGGGAGGGGAAGGTTTGTTTTGTTAAAGGTGCTATATAAACAAGTTCTCAAGGGCGGGATTCTCCGACCCGGCGCCGGGGGGGGGGAGGGGGGCGCTGTGAATCCCGCCCCAACGCCGGCTGCCGGATCCTCCGGCGCCGGTTTTTTTGGCTGGGGCGGGAATCGCGTCACGCCGGTTGGGGGCCGTTGGCAGTCCCCCCCGGCGATCCTCCGCTCCGCGATGGGCCGAGTGGCTGCCCATGTTCGGCCAGTCCCGCCAGCGTAAATCAAACAAGGTCCTTACCGGCGGGAGCTGACTCTGCGGGTGGCCTGCGGAGTCCTCGGGGGGGGGGGGGGGGGGGGGGCGCGGGGGGATCTGCCCCCGGGGGGAGGCCCCCACGGTGGCCTGGCCCACAATCGGAGCCCATTGTTCCACGAGCGGGCCTGTGCCGTGGGGGCACTCTATCCCTGCCGCCGGCCGCTGTAATGGTTCCCCATGGCCGGTGTGGAGAAGAACCCCCCTGCGCAGGCGCTGGGATCACGCCAGCACACGCTGGCGCCCCCGCACATGCGCCAACTCACACCGGCCAGCGGAGACCCTTCAGCGGCGGTTGGTGCGACGCCAGCGCCAGGATCCCAGGTTCCATTCCCGTCCTGGGTCTCTGTCCGTGCGGAGTCTGCACGTTCTCCCCGTGTCTGCGTGGGTTTCCTCCGGGTGCTCCGGTTTCCTCCCACAAGTCCCGAAAGACGTGCTGTTCGGTGAATTGGACATTCTGAACTCTCCCTCAGCCAAACAGGCGCCGGAATGTAGCGACTAGGGAATTTTCACAGTAACTTCATTGCAGTGTTAATGTACAGTAAGAAGTCTTACAACACCAGGTTAAAGTCCAACAGGTTTGTTTCGATGTCACTAGCTTTCGGAGCGCTGCTCCTTCCTCAGGTGAATGAAGAGGTATGTTCCAGAAACATATATATAGACAAATTCAAAGATGCCAGACAATGCTTAGAATGCGAGCATTTGCAGGTAATTAAGTGTTTACAGATCCAGAGATAGGGGTAACCGCTCACATGAGTGCGGCCTCAACCGGGATGTGGGATTCATATCGCATTATATTCATCCCCCACCATCTGGCCTGGGCTTGCGAAATCCTACCAACTGTCCTGGCTTGGGACAATTCACACCTCTTTAACCTAGCAGATAAGATCCGAAAGGGCTACAGATCACAAACCCACTCAAGTCGACCTACAACACAGGCTACGCTGAGAGACTCAGCCGTCGAACCTCTCTCACACTCCTCAACCACCTCGTCCGCCAGCTCTACAGCAGACGACGCAACCTGGAAACCAAGATAGAGGCCATATTCTCAACTTGCGCTCAGGATGCAGCAGACCAGCTGCGGAACACCGCCAAACAGATGAGACAACAATACTATGTCACTTATATGCACACCAAGAACAGGGAGCTTGAGAAACTCGGCACACCACCAGCAGCAACCAAGCCACCCCCGGTACCACAGTAGAAAACAATACAGGGAAATCTATTGTCAACTTGTCAGACTACACCCTTCAACCAGACGAAATCGAAGTCCTCAGCAGAGGGCTCAATTTCTGCACCAACACCAAAATGGACCCCATCAGTCTCGCGGCAGACACGGAGGAATTCATCAGGCGAATGAGGCTCCGGGAATTCTTCCACAGACCTCAAGAGGCCGACAGCGAACCCAAGGAGACTACCAATGAACCGGAACAGCAGACCGAGAGATCTGCGGTGCGGCAACCGAAGAGGAAAGAGTCGAATTGGGCCCCTCCGGAAGGCCGTTGCCCTAGACTTGACATGCATGCTCAAGCCGTCAGGAGTCGCGTCAATGCCAGATTCATCAGTCGCATTCACAAGACAACCCCGAACGTCACCCAAGCACAACGCAATGCCATCCGCGCTCTCAAGACCAACCACAGCATCGTCATCAAACCAGCAAAGGAGGGGCCACCATCATACTGAACAGAACTGCAAAGAAGTGTACCGACAACTCAACAACCAGGAACACTACAGACAGTTACCCGCAGATCCGACCAAGGTACACATCCGCCAACTCAACAGACTGATCAAGATCTTGGATCGAGACCATCAGAGCACCCTAAGTGCTCTCATCCCACGTACTCCCCGCATTGGAGATCTCTACTGTCTCCCGAAAATACACAAGACCAACACACCAGGCCGTCCTATTGTTTCAGGCAATGGGACCCTGTGTGAGAACCTCTCTGGCTACATCGAGGGCATCTTGAAAACCATCGTACAAGGTACGCCCAGCTTCTGTCGCGACACGACGGACTTCCTACAGAAACTCAGCACCCATGGACCAGTTGAACCAGGAACATTCCTTGTCACAATGGACGTCTCGGCACTCTACACCAGCATTCCCCATGACGACGGCATTGCTGCAACAGCCTCAGTACTCAACACCGACAACTGCCAATCTCCAGACGCAATTCTGCAACTCATCCGCTTAATTCTGGATCACAACGTCTTCACCTTCGACAACAAGTTCTTCATCCAGACGCACGGAACAGCCATGGGGACCAAATTCGCACCTCAATATGCCAACATCTTCATGCACAAGTTTGAACAGGACCTACTCACCGCACAGGACCTTCAACCGATGTTATACACCAGATACATCAATGATATTTTTTTCCTTTGGACCCACGGCGAAGAATCACTGAAACGACTACACAATGACATCAATAAGCTCCATCCCACCATCAGACTCACCATGGACTACTCTCCAAAATCAGTTGCATTCTTGGACACACTCGTCTCCATCAAGGACGGTAACCTCAGCACTTCGCTTTACCGCAAACCCACGGATAACCTCATGATGCTCCACTTCTCCAGCTTCCGCCCTAAACACATTAAAGAAGCCATCCCCTATGGACAAGCCCTCCGTATACACAGGATCTGCTCAGACGAGGAGGAGCGTAACAGACATCTACAGACGCTGAAAGATGCCCTCGTACGAATGGGATATGGCACTCGACTCATCGATCGACAGTTCCAACGCGCCACAGCGAAAAACCGCACCAACCTCCTCAGAAGACAAACACGGGACACAACCGACAGAGTACCCTTCGTCATCCAGTACTTTCCCAGAGCGGAGAAACTACAACACCTTCTTCGCAGCCTTCAACACATCATCAATGAAGATGAACATCTTGCAAAGATCAACCCACACCCCCACTACTTGCCTACAAACAACCACGTAACCTCAAACAAACCATTGTTTGCAGCAAACTACCCTGCCTTCAGAACAGTGACCACGACACCACACATCCCTGCCAGGGCAATCTCTGCAAGACGTGCCAGATCATCGACATGGATACCACTATTACATGTGAGAACACCACCCACCAGGTATGCGGTACATACTCGTGCGACTCGGCCAACGTTGTCTACCTCATACGCTGCAGGAAAGGATGCCCCGAAGCGTGGTACATTGGCGAGACCATGCAGACGCTGCGACAACGAATGAATGAACATCGCGCAACAATCACCAGGCAGGAATGTTCCCTTCCAGTCAAGGAACACTTCAGCAGTCAAGGGCATTCAGCCTCTGATCTCCGGGTAAGCGTTCTCCAAGGCGGCCTTCAGGACGCGCGACAACGCAGAATCGCCGAGCAGAAACTTATAGCCAAGTTCCGCACACATGAGTGCGGCCTCAACCGGGACCTGGGAGTCATGTCACATTACATTCATCCCCCACCATCTGGCCTGCGAAATCCTACTAACTGTCCTGGCTTGATACAATTTACACCTCTTTAACCTGGGGTTACCCCATCTCTGGATCTGTAAAGATTTAATCACCTGCTAATGCTCGCATTCCAAGCATTGTTTGGCATCTTTGACTTTGTCTATATATATATGTTTCTGGAACATACCTCTTCATTCACCTGAGGAAGGAGCAGCGCTCCGAAAGCTAGTGATTCGAAACAAACCTGTTGGACTTTAACCTGGTGTGGTGAGACTTCTTACTGTGCTCACCCCAGT
Organism: Scyliorhinus torazame; assembly: GCF_047496885.1. NCBI lineage: Eukaryota > Metazoa > Chordata > Chondrichthyes > Carcharhiniformes > Scyliorhinidae > Scyliorhinus > Scyliorhinus torazame. The sequence continues at coordinate 8,137,719 of NC_092717.1, forward strand.
CCAACGCCGGCATCTCCACATCAGTGTTAATGTCAGCCTACTTGTGACAATAAAGATTATTATATTATATAAACGCCCAGTAAAGCAAATCTCTGAGATACTAATCTGTAGGTGGGAATTGAATTGAATTGACTGTTACTTCTTAAGTTTCCGGAGTGTAATTTAAGCTAGAAGTTGTGCAGGAAGGGTTAATAAGGAGCTGATCCACCCACACACAACTGAATGGAGTTAACTGTCAGTCACTTACAGCCTGATAAAGAGGCACTGATTGCAATTGTTTTGTTCTAAAGTTACCAGGTATGTGAGTCATCTCAGGCCTATTTAAGAAAGGGATTTGAAACTCACTCCCAGTGAGACAGAGAAGATACAGCGAAGAGTGAGTTTGGGAGCTGGGAATTTGAAGCTAGGTGGGAATTCGAGGCTGGGTGGGAGGAGATGCTTTTCAATCCCTTGATGTGTTACACTCAAATTTCCAGTGAGTGGCCTTGCCCTGCTGCAGGTGACTAAGGGGGAGTGCTGATTGGTGAGTGGCTGGTAAGGCCACTCATATTGGGCGTGGAGCTGAGCGGGAAAAACCCCGAGTGCAGTCTGGGAAGGTAAGTGGTATCTGTGCTTCTCTCGTGACACTAAATTGTGGGTGGGAAAAAAACTGAAATGATGTGACAGTAAAGCTGTGACACGATTTGCTAATGGGGAATCTGTTAAAAAAATCTGGGGAAAAAATAGAAAAAAATAATTAAACTAACTACTTAACTTGGTGGAGGAGTAACTAAACCTGAGGGCAGAAATTAGTATTTACTGTTATTTTACAGTAAACATCTAGCGCCAGGGATCATATAGTTAATTGTAACTTAATCTAATAATAGAACATAGAACATTACAGCGCAGTACAGGCCCTTCGGCCCTCAATGTTGCGCCGACCTGTGAAACCACTCTAAAGCCCATCTACACTATTCCCTTATCGTCCCTATGTCTATCCAATGACCATTTGAATGCCCTTAGTGTTGGCGAGTCCACTACTGTTGCAGGCAGGGCATTCCACGCCCTTACTACTCTCTGAGTAAAGAACCTACCTCTGACATCTGTCCTATATCTATCTCCCCTCAATTTAAATTAAAGCTATGGCCCCTCGTGCTAGACATCACCATCCGAGGAAAAAGGCTCTCACTGTCCACCCTATCCAATCCTCTGATCATCTTGTATGCCTCAATTAAGTCACCTCTTAACCTTCTTCTCTCTAACGAAAACAGCCTCCAGTCCCTCAGCCTTTCCTCATAAGATCTTCCCTCCATACCAGGCAACATTCTGGTAAATCTCCTCTGCACCCTTTCCAATGCTTTCACATCCTTCCTATAATGCGGCGACCAGAACTGTACGCAATACTCCAAATGCGGCCACACCAGAGTTTTGTACAGCTGCAACAGGACCTCATGGCTCCGAAACTCAATCCCTCTACCAATAAAAGCTATCACACCATACGCCTTCTTAACAACCCTCTCACCCTGGGTGGCAACTTTCAGGGATCTATGTACATGGACACCGAGATCTCTCTGCTAATCCACACGGCCAAGAATCTTACCATTAGCCCAGTACTCTGTCTTCCTGTTGTGATATGTGGGAGATCTCTGACGCTTCCAGCATTCCCGTCGACTACGCCTGCAGGAAGTGTAACCAATGGCAGTTCTTCACAGACAGCGTGGTTCAGTTGGAGCAGCAGTTGGATGCACTTGGGAGCTTGCAGGTGGTGGAATGTGTCATCGATAGGAGTTATAGAGACGTGGTCACACCCAAGATGCAGGCAGACAGATGGGTGACCGCTAGAAAGGGCTGGCAGTCAGTTCAGGAATCCCCTGTGGCTGTCCCCTTCTCTAACAAGTATACCATTTTGGATACTGTTGGGGTATCAGGGGAAAACAACAGCAACCAGAACTGTGGCACCATATCTGGCTCTGTTGCTCAGCAGGGGAGGGCAAAGTGCAGGAGAGCAACAGTTATAGAAATAGACATAGATTTTACAGTGCAGAAGGAGGCCATTTGGCCCCTCGAGTCTGCACCGACCCTTGGAAAGAACACCGCACATCTCCACCCTATCCCAGTAACCCCACCTAACATTTTTGGACATTTAAGGGCAATTTAGCGTGGCCAATCCACCTAACCGGCACATCTTTGGACTGTGGGAGGAAACCGGAGGAAACCCACGCAGACACGGGGAGAACGTGCAGACTCCGCACAGACAGTGACCCAAGCCGGGAATCGAACCTGGGACCTGCCAAGGTCCAGGATTGTGTGCGGAGGAATGCACTAAACCAGAGCTTTCCAAACTTTTTTGAATGGTGACCCACTTTTACAAAATGGCTGACTCTCGGACCCACGCCACATTTACAATAGATTCTCCATAGTTACTTTGAAAAATGTCACATTGTTGGCACTTCTATATTATTAAATGTAAAAAGTTATAATAGAATAGATTTTTGTTGATGGGAAGCACAGTGGTTACCACTGTTGCTTCACAGCACTCTGCTTGGGTCACCGTCCGCGTGGAGTTTGCACGCCCCTCCCAGCGTCCATGTGGGTCCCCTCTAGGTGCCCTGCCCACCCCACAAAATCCCGAAAGACGTGCTTGTTGGGTGAATTGGACATTCTGAATTCTCCCACTGTGTACTCGAACAGGCGGCGGAGTGTGGCGACTAGGGGATTTTCGCAGTAACTTTGTGGCAGTGTTAAGGTAAGCCTACTTGTGACACTAATAAAGAAAAGGATGTCCTGAAGCGTGGTACATTGGATAGACCATGCAGATGCTGCAACAACGGACATCACATGACAATCACCAGGCAGCAATGTTCCCTTCCAGTCGGGGAACACTTAAGCAGTCAAGGGCATTCAGCCTCTGATCTCCGGGTAAGCGTTCCCCAAGGAGGCCTTCAGGATGGGCTACAACGCAGAATCGGCGAGCAGAAACTGATAGCCAAGTTCCGCACACGTGAGTACAGCCTCTACCGGGACCTTGGATTCACTGTCCATTGCTTCAATCCACACTGACTCACATGATCTTCACTGCTTTGCGCCATGCGCTGCTCCGGTGTAAGTTTAATATTGTGTTCAAGCCATTCCTCAGTGTCATGGGAGTGTACCTTTAAGAAAGGTTTTTGTCTTATCACATGGCTTCAGTGATGTCATTGTGTGGGCGGAGCTGGGCTGTGGCTCTGTGAGCTGTTTTTGGTTTCACTTTCACACTGGACTGCTGTGGACTCCGGGAGAAAGAAGTGTTTTGTTCCTATCTTTCTATTTTCATTTTAAATATCTGTTCCAGTAAAAAAAACATTGATTGTAGCTACCTGCTGTTTTGGTAACTTAAAAGATATAGTTTGCTTTCTGGAAGGGTTTAAACCTGCTGGTGAGACGATGTCAGAATCTCAGGGAAAGCCAGTCTTATTCATGTGAGATTGCAGAGTGCTGGGCCACGCCCTTGATAAGAGGTTTTTGGTTTAAGGGATTTTGTTTTTGAATTGGAACAGTTAAGGGGGAATTTATTAAGTGTATACATAGATTACCGTAGCTGTGGGGTACCTTTATGTTTGCAATTGATAAAAAGTCTTGCTGTGTGTTTGTATAAATGTTAAATAAGTTCTTAGAACAAAGCTTATTTTGATTAAAGTGTCTAGGAAGACTGTTGAATCACACCTCAAGTGAAGGCTCTTGTGCTCATCCTAGCCAAATTCAAAAAAAGTAATAGGTCGGGTGAACTCCATAATATACTTTGGATTTTCTGAACCCTGGCCCATAACTTCAGGTTGAGGATTTTTATATCTATATATTGGACGACCCAGATCAATTTTTGCAGGCAGGTAAGACCAGACATCAGCCAGTACTGCAAGGTCAGTTAGCCTGAAGGAAGGAGGAGGGAAAGCAACCCAAACCTGGTAAATGATGATGCCATGTGTAATGCAGCAAGCTTCCCGGAATCTTTTAAAAACTTTTTAAAAAATAATTTCTATGGGATGTGGGCATTCTCGTTAGGCCAGCATTTATTGACCATCCTTAGTTGCCCTTCAGGAGGTGGTGGTGAGTTGCCTTCTTAAACCGGTGCAGTCATTGAGGTATGGGAACACCCATTGTGCTGTTAGAGAGGGAGTTCCAGGACGTTGCCCCAATGACAGTGAAAGAATGGCGATATATTTCCAAGTCAGGGTGCTGAGTGATTTGGAGGGGAACTTCCAGGTGGTGGAGCTCCCAGATATCTGCTGCTCCTGTCCTTCTACATGGTAATGGTCGTTGGCTTGGAAGGTGCTGTCTAAGGAATCTTGGTGAATTACTGCGGTACATCTTGTAGATGGTACACACGGCAGCCACTATTCGTCAGTGTGGAGGGTTTGAATGTTTGTGGAAGGGGGAGCAACCAAGCAGGCTGCTTTGTCCTGGATGGCGTTGAGCTTCTTGAGTGTTGTTGGAACTGCACTCATCCAGGCAAGTGGAGAGTATTTCTGACTTGTGCCTTGTAGATGGTGGACAGGCTTTGGGGGATCAGGAGGTGAGTTACTCGCCATACGATTCCTAGCCGTTGACCTGACCTGGTAGCCACAGTATTAATATGGCTAGTCCAGTTCAGTTTCTAATCAATGGTAATCCCCAGGATGTTGATTGTGCGGGATTCAGCGATGGTAATGTCATTGAATGTCAAGGGGCAGTGGTTAGATCACTCTTGTAGGAGATGGTCATTGTCTGGCACTTGTGTGGTGTGAATGTAACTTGCCACTTGTCAGCCCAAACCTGGATATTGTCCAGGTCTTGCTGCATTTGGACATGGACTGCTTCATTATCTGAGGAGTCATAAATGGTGCTGAACATTGTGCCGTCATCTGCAACCATCCCCACTTCCGACCTTGTGATGGATGGGAGGTCATTGATGAAGCAGCTAAAGATGGTTGGGCCTAGGAAAGACACTACCCTGAGATCCTGCACTGACATTTTGCAGCTGAAATGATTGATCTCCAACCAGTGCAACTATCTTCCTTTGTGCCAGCTATGACTCCAACCAGCAGAGAGTTTTTCCCTTGATTCCCATCGACTCCAGTTTTACTAGCGCTCCTTGATGCCATACTTGGTCAAATGCTGCCTTGATGTCAAGGGCAGTCACTCTCATCTCACCTCTGGCATTCAGCTCTTTTGTCCATGTTTGAATGAAGGCTGTAATGAGGGCAGGAGCTGAGTGATCCTGGCAGAACCCACACTGAGTGTCCGTGAGCAGGTTATTGCTGAGTTAGTACCGCTTTATAGCACTGTTGATGACTCCTTCCATCACTTTGCTGATGATGGAGAATAGACTGATAGGGCGGTAATCGGCTGGGTTGGATTTGTCCTGTTTCTTGTGTACAGGACACACCTGGTCAATTTCCCCCATTGCCAGGTAGATGCCAGTGTTGTAACCGTACTGGAACAGCTTGGCCAGAGGTGCAGCCAGTTCTTGAGCACAAGTCTTCAGTACTATTGCCGGGATATTGTCGGGGCCCATAGCCTTTTCAGTATCCAGTGCCTTCAGCTGTTTCTTGATATCATGTGGAGTTAATCGTATTGGCTGAAGATTGACATCTGTGATGCTGGGGACTTCTGGAGAGACCGAGATGGATCATCCACTTTTGCTGAAGATTGTTGCGAATGCCTCAGCTTTGTCTTTTGCACATTTGTCGGAAACATTAGGGACCTTCAAGCAGCTATTGGATAGGTACATGGATGACGGTAAAATGATATAGTGTAGATTTATTTGTTCTTAAGGGCAGCACGGTAGCATTGTGGATAGCACAATTGCTTCACAGCTCCATGGTCCCAGGTTCGATTCCGGCTTGGGTCATTGTCTGTGCGGAGTCTGCACGTCCTCCCCGTGTCTGCATGGGTTTCCTCCGGGTGCTCCGGTTTCCTCCCACAGTCCAAAGATGTGCGGGTTAGGTGAATTGGCCAATGATAAATTGCCCTTAGTGTCCAAAATTGCCCTTGGTGTTGGGTGGAGGTGTTGAGTTTGGGTAGGGTGCTCTTTCCAAGAGCCGGTGCAGACTCAAAGGGCCGAATGGCCTCCTTCTGCACTGTAGATTCAATGATAATCTATGATTAATCTAGGACAAAGGTTCGGCACAACATCGTGGGCCGAAGGGCCTGTTCTGTGCTGTATTTTCTATGTTCTATGTTCTATGTACATTACCCCCCTCCATCTGGTCTGGGCATGCGAAATCCTACCAACTGTCCTGGCTTGAGACAATTCACACCTCTTCAACCTGTGATTATCCCTCGCTCCAGTCACACGTTGGGACCTGTAAAGATTTAATTATCTAAAAAGACTCACTGGATTTAATTATCTGCAAAGACTCACTGAATGTATCATCTTGCATCTTGCTTTGTCTATATATGCTGTGTTTGTGTAACCTATCTCTTCACTTACCTGATAAAGGAGCTACGCTCCGAAAGCTAGTGATTCCAAATAAACCTGTTGCACTTTAACCTGGTGCTGTAAGACTTCTTACTGTTCCCACCCCAGTCTAACGTTGGCATCTCCACATCATCGATACTAATAAAGATTATTATATTTGGAGATCTAAATCAATAATTTGTAATAAACAGAAGCAATTTTCCCCAAACCCACACCCATAGAACCCCAACAGTGCCGAAGGAGGCCACGCTGCCCACTAGTGTCTGCACTGACCACCTGAAAGAGCACCCTACACTAGGCCCATTCCCCTGCCCTCTTACCCCGGCCCATTCCCCTGCCCTCCTACCTATGCCCATTCCCCTGCCTCCTACCTAGGCCCATTCCCCTGCCCTCCTACCTAGGCCCATTCCCCTGCCCTCCTACCCCGGCCCATTCCCCTGCCCTCCTACCCAGGCCCATTCCACTGCCCTCCTACCTAGGCCCATTCCCCTGCCCTCCTACCCCAGCCCATTGCCCTGCCCTCCTACCTAGGCTCATTCCCCTGCCATCCTACCAAGGCCCATTCCCCTGCCCTCCTACCCCAGCCCATTGCCCTGCCCTCCTACCTAGGCCCATTCCCCTGCCATCCTACCTTGGCCCATTCCCCTGCCCTCCTACCTAGGCCCATTCCCCTGCCCTCCTAACTAGGCCCATTCCCCTGCCCTCCTACCTAGGCCCATTCCCCTGCCCTCCTACCTAGGCCCATTCCCCTGCCCTCCTACCTAGGCCCATTCCCCTGCCCTCCTACCTAAGCCCATTCCCCTGACCTGTCGCCGTAATCCCACCTAATATTTGGAGACCAAGGAGCAACTAATCATGGCCAATCCATCTAATCTGCACATTTTGGACTGTGGGAGGAAACCGGAGCACCCGGAGGAAACCCACGCAGACACGGGGAGAACGTGCAGACTCCGCACAGACAGTCACCCAAGGACAGAATTGAACCTGGGGTCCTGGTGCTGCACTAACCACTGTGTCGCTTATTCCCCCCCCCCCCCCCCCCCCCACCCCCCATGCAGAGTCCAGTTCAGAATGGAACAAACATGAATCAGCTTCATAACAACGGACCAATTGAAAGGCGGGGAGATCCCCACAGGATACACAGGAATTATCTGCTAAATCTTGTATATGGGAGTCCTCTTGCTACGAGTTACTGCCTGGGGTACTTGTGGATACATATTCCAGTAAACAGTCATTTGGTTATGGATGGGACATGCAGGCCTCGCAAAAAAGAGCGCGGCGCACTACTGGAAACTAACTGTTTAGAAGCAGTATCTTCATATAGGGGACTCTAGAGTAAGGGGCACAGATGGGTGTTTCTGTTAAAGAGACTCCAGGTTGGTAAGTTTCCTCCCTGGTGCCAGGGTCCAGGATGTCTCTGAACACATAACATTATGAAGGGGGATGGTGAACAGCCAGAGGTCTTAGTACACATAGGTACTAATGACAGAGGCAGGAAGAGTGATGAGGTCCTGAAGGAGTTCAGGGAGTTAGGCAGTAAGCTAAAAAGCAGGATATCCAGGGTTGTAATCTCAGGATTACTCCCTGTGCCACGTGCCAGCGAGGCTAGAAATAGGAGGATAATGCAGCTAAATATGTGGCTAAACTGGTGGTGGAGGAGGGAGGGAGGGTTTCAGATTCCTGGACCACTGAGATCTCTTCTGGGCCAGGTGTGACCTTTACAAGAAGGACGGGTTGCATCTAAACTGGAGGGGCACCAATATCTTGGCTGGGAGATTTGCTAGAGTCACTCAGGAGGATTTGAACTAGTATGGCAGGGGGGTGGAAACCAGAATGTGAGCTCAGAAGGTGTAATAACTGAAGGGGAAATAGAGAACCAAAATAAGAGAACAACATCACTTATGTTGACTGTGACTCACTTAGTGCTGGACTTGGATGGGACAGAGTTTGTAAGGTGTATCCAGGAAGCCTTCTTGATGCAATATATAGATAGTCCAACGAGGGAAGTGACAGTACTGGACCTGGTATTGGGGAATGAGATTGGACAGGTGGTTGAGGTTTCAACAATGGAACATTTTGGGAGTAGTGACCAGAATTCCATATGTTTTAGGGTGTTTTTGGATAGGGATGAGGTGTTAAGGTGCTAAACTGGGGAAAGGCAAATTACGATAACCTTGGAAAGGAATTGAGGAATTTGGATTGGGTGCGGCTGTTGGATAGGAAATCAACATCGGACATGTGGGAGTCTTTCAAGCGACAGTTGATTACGATTCAGGAAAGTCACTTTCCTGAGAAAATGAAGGATAAATATGGGAAGTTTAGTGAGCCTTGGATAATGAGGGATATTGTGAACTTCGTCAAAAAGAAAAAGGAGACTTTTGTACAGTCTAGAAGGGTGGGGGCAGTCAAAACCCTTGAGGGCTAAAAGGAAAGTAGGAAGGTAATTAAGCGGGAAATTAGGAGGGGGTCATGAAAAGTCATTGGCAAGTAGGATTAAGGTGAATCCCAAAGCTTTTTATTCATTTGTAAAAAGCACGAGGGTGGCCAGGGAAAGGATTGGACCACTTAAAGACAGTGGGGGGAATCTGTGTTGAGCCAGAGGAAATGGGTGAGGTACTAAATGAATACTTTGCATCAGTGTTCACCAAAGAAAAGGACTCTGTGGAAGTGATTCTTGGGTAGGGTGTGGACAGTCTGGGTCATGTTGACATCGAAACGGAGGAGGTATTGGGTCTTTTAAAAGTTATGAAGGTAGATAAGTCTCCTGGGCCAGATGGGGTTTACCCTAGAATACTGAGGGAAGCAAGAGACGAAATTGCTGAGGCCTTGACTGACATCTTTGTATCCTACAGGTGAGATCCTAGAGGACTGGAGAATAGCTAATGTGGTACCGCTGTTTAAGAAAGGTAGCAGGGATAATCCTGGAAACTATAGGCCGGTGAGCCTCACGTCGGTAGTAGGTAAATTATTGGAGAGAATTCTCAGGGACAGGATTTACACCCATTTGGAAACAAATGGACTCATAAGCGATAGACAGCATGGTTTTGTGAAGGGGAAGCCATGTCTCGCTAACATGCTCGAGTTTTTGAGGAGATGATTGATGAGGGGAGGGCGGTGGATGTTGTTTACATGGACTTCAGTAAAGCCTTTGACAAGGTGTCTCATGGCAGACACAAAAGGTGAAGTCACACAGGATCAGAGGTGAGATGGTAAGATGGAATCAGAATTGGCTCGGTCACAGAAGGCAAAGGGTAGCAATAGAAGGGTCTTTTTCTGAATGGAAGGTAGTGACTTGTGGTGTGCCACAGGGATCTGTGCTGGGGCCTCTTGTTGTTTGTAGTGTACTTAAACGATTTGGAGGAAAATTTACCTGGTCTGATTAGTAAGTTCGTGGATGACACCAAGGTTGTTGGAGTGGCAGATAGTGTTGAAGATTGTCAGGGGATACAGCAGGACATAAAAAGATTGGAGACTTGGGCAGAGAAATGGCAAATGGAGTTTAATCCAGACAAATGTGAGGGAATGTATTTTGATAGGTCTAACATAGAGGGGAAATATACCGTAAATGGTAAAAATCTTAGGAATATAGAAAGTCAGAGAGATCTGGGCGTGCAGGTCCACAATCTTTGAAAGTGGCAACACAAGTGGACAAGGTAGTCCAGAAAGCATACGGAATGCTTTCCTTCATTGGACGGGGCATCAAGTATAAAAACTGGCAAGTCATGCTACAGTTGTATAGAACCTTGGTAAGGCCACACTTGGAGTATTGCGCACAATTCTGGTCGCCACACTACCAGAGGATGTGGAGGCTTTGGAGAGAGTACAGAGGAGGTTTATCAGGATGTTGCCTGCTCTGGAGGGTGTTAGCTATGTGGAGAGGCTAAATAGACTCGGACTCCTTTAAATAGAAAGACGGAGGTTGAGGGGTGATCTGATTGAGATCTGGAAGATTATGAGAAGATTGGATAGAGTGGAGGGGTCAGCCACTAGGGGACATAGGTTTAAGGTCCGTGGGGCAAAGTTTAGGGGAGATGTGCGAGGCAGGTTTATTTTACGCAGAGGGTGGTGAGTGCCTGGAACGCGTTGCCAGGGGAGGTTGTGGAAGCAGATACATTAACGGCATTCAAAAGACAGCTTGACAAATACATGGATAGGATGGGTATAGAGGGATACAGCACAAGGAAGTGCTGAGGGTTTTGGCCAAGGTTGGTATCATGACCGGTACAGGCTTGGAGGGCCGAAGGGCCAGTTCCTGTGCTGTATTGTTCTTTCTTTGTTCATTTAATTTAGATTTTCCTCAGTGCAAAACATCAGCTGCTTCAGGAATATGTGCTGGGTCATTGCCTTGGCTCATGCGCACTGTGCGGAAGCGAGGACAGTTTGCGCAATTTTGCCTTCCCGCGTTCCCGGAGGCGCCAGTACTCTAAATGCACGATTATCTACCAGCTACCAGAGTCAGGCAGGATGAAACCTTTCCACACAGCGGAGTTGGCCTGAAGGGTAATTAAGGCTCGGACAGGAATTTGAAACTTTCAGTTGGCAGGTTAACTCAGAACTGGAGCGATCAAATTCAAAATGTACCTTGTGGAATAATGGTACCCGAATCATCATATCAATCTTAATTTGTTCAGAAAACAAACTCTGGTGATTACATTGTTGTTTGTGGATCTTGCTGTGTGCAAATTTGAGTGCTGCATTTCCTAAGTTACAACAGTAACTACACTTCAAAAGTACTTCACTGCTGTAATACACAACCACTGGTTGTGAAAGGCGTCATATAAATGAAAATATTCCTTCTTTAATTTTCCTACAATGGAATGTTGTAAATAAAATAGTCAGTTCATTTCTTTTTAAGTTCAGTTTCATTAAAACACATTTTTCCGTGAGGCTAACGGAGTTCGCTGTTATTAATGCATCTCCAGGGGAGGGGTAGAATCGTGGGTAAACTGAAATATTATGCGGGCGGCACGGTAGCACAGTGGTTAGCATGGTTGCTTCACAGCTCCAGGGTCTCAGGTTCGATTCCCACTGCCTGTGCGGAATCTGCACGATCTCCCCGTGTGTGCGTGGGGTTTAATCCGGATGCTCCAGTTTCCTCCCACAGTCCAAAGATGTACAGGTTAGGTGGATTAGCCAGGCTAAATTGCCCCTTAGTGTCCCAAAGAGGTTGGGTGGGGTTGCTGGGTTATCAGGGTGGGTTGGAGTGTGAGCTTAGGTGCCCTTTCCAAGGGCCAGTGCAGACTCGATGGGCCGAATGGCCTCCTTGTGCACTGTGAATTCTATTAAATTCTTTACAGTTGCTCCACTGTCATTAGCTTCACGAAAAATGTATCTCACAGTCTGCCTCAAAAATGACCTGCATTAAATGGCATGAAGTTGCATGGTAGGTATGGCCTAAACTCACCAGCGAAAGTAAAGTCTTGTCCATTTCAGTCTAAGCACACAAGCACCCTTTTAAGGATGTGTGGACGACAGCCAGTCAACCTTTTGTGGCCCTGTCCATTTCATTCCTTCAGGTTTTAAACATTGTTGGAATTTGTTTAACACGTTAAAATCTTTCTTTTGTCCCCCTTTTTAACATTCTCTCTCACTCTAATCTTTCTTCCCTATTTCTTTTCCTGTACCTGATTTGACATAGAATTTTCCCACTCGACAGTCTGCTGCTGTGTGTTTCATAATTCTTCAGTTCAATTGGTTAAGGAAATACACGTAGTTGCTGGGGTCCGCTCAGGTCCTCGATGCCCCATTCCTCGCACTACGAAGTTATCAACTCCTACTTTCGGCAGCTTGAATCTGGAAGAGTAGTCGGACTAACGGCAAACAGTGTTAGACGCCCAGCCACACCACAAAATAATGGGCCATTGTTTTTGCGGCTGCTGACATTGCAGATTTTTGGAATTATTGGAAAATTGTGTGTTATTGCGAACTCAGAAAATTCTGTCCTCGATAGTTTCTAAGACACAAATGATTCAAAACCGAGTCAGATACTCATTTATTTTACCCACTGTTCTTTGGAATAATTCTATATCATTCAACTATTGCCATTTGGCTTCTTGGCTTGGCAGTCACATCCAAACTAGTCAAGCTGGTGGTTAAAGAAAGTAGAAACTTGTATTTTTAATAACGCTTTTCATACCACCTCAGGATATCTCAAAGTGCTTCACAGCCAATGAAATACTTTTTGAAGTGCAGTCACTCTTGCAGTAAACGTGGCAGCCAATTTGTTCACAGCAACGTCCCACAAACAGCAATGGGTTAATTTTTTAAATTTAGAGTACCCAATTCATTTTTTCTAGGGGCAATTGAACATGGCCATTCCACCTACCCTGCACATCTTTGGGTTGTGGGGGCGAAACCCATGCAGACACGGGGAGAATGTGCAAATTCCACATGGACAGTGACCCGGGGCCGGGATCAAACATGGGACCTCGGCGCCGTGAGGCAGCAGTGCTAACCACTGTGCCACCGTGCTGCCCAGCAATGAGTTAATAACTGATGATGTGATTGACTGATGGTGTCTGAGAGATCTCTATTAGCCAGGGTACCCAGGAGAACACCCCTGCTCCTCTTCAAAATACTTCCCTGGGATTTGTTGATCCAAGGGGTAAGACCTTGGTCGGGATCCTCCCGTCTGGGGACTAAGTCCCCACGCTGGCAGGAAAACCGGCGCCAACGACTCCGGCGTCAGCGGCCCCCCAAGGTGAGGATTTCTCACCTTTCTAGGGGGCTAGGTTGACGGCGGAGGGGTTGGCGCCGCTCCAACCAGCGGCGAAGGGACGGCGCGAGTTAGCGCATGCGGGGAACGGCCGGCATGATTCCGCGCATGTGCAGGGGATTCTCTTCTCTGCCCCGGCCCCCGGGCAATATGGCGGAGCCCTACAGGAGCCCGGCGCGGAAGGAAGAACTGCCCCCACGGAACAAGCCCGCCCGCAGATTGGTGAGCCCCGATCGCGGGCCAGGCCACCATGGGCCCCCCCCCCCCAGGTTCGGATCCCCCCGCGCCTCCCCGAGGACCGCCCACGCATACTCACCTGCCAGGTCCCGCCGGTGTGTGAGTTGAGTGATTCACGCCAGCGGGACTGGCCAAAAATGGACGGCTGTTCGGCCCATCGGGGCCTGGAGAATCGCCGGGGGGGGTGTCACTGTCAACGGCTCCCGACCGGCATGGCGGCTATCCCGCCCCCGCCCAAAAAACGGCGCCGGAGAATAGGGCAGTCGGCGTCGGGCCGTAATTCGCGCCTACCACCGGGGATTCTCCAACACGGCGGGGGTCCGAGAATCCCGCCCTTTCCCTTGGTTTAATGTCCCATCCTAAAAAATGGCACCTCCGACAATACTGCACTCCTTCAGTACGGCACTGGAAACACCAGTCTAGATTATTGACCTTGTGTTGCTGGAGTGGGACAGGGACCCACAGCCTTCTGCATCTGCGACCAGAGTGCTACCCACTGACCCACACCTGACACAGTAAAGAGATTATGTTGAATTGCCTCCGGAAAGCACAGCTGTGATTTTCACCATCAGATTACAGAGTGTCTCCATCTGTTATCTTTGGTCACAGCCGGGCGCAGTCTAGTGAACTGAGCGAGAATGCCTGACTCATGCCAGAATTTATCAAAGAGTTGTGATTCCAGTCCTCTCTGCTAGGCAGTGACTGGGGTATTATAGTTAGGCCAGACCTCAGTGCGGATGCCAGCAACTGCTGCCGCTGAAAACCAACATTTTGCATGAATCCAAAATTTAAACTGCATACGACAGGTGATACTTCACACTCTGGCTTTCTCCCTGCACGTCTCTCGCAGACACCAATCATCTACTTCCCTGCAGTTGGAAGGCAGAAATTCAACCGCAGAATCAATCACCAATTGCTGAACCAGGATTACAGGAATCATTTGGAAGTCTCCGATTTGCCTGCAATCTCGCTTTTGCCAGGTTCAAATGTTTGTTTTTTCAATAAACGGTTTCCTTTGACTGCATTCCGTTACAATGTGTGAAGCAGAGGTCGGGTGACTCAATGGGTGAGCCGCCCCTTTGTGAGCCAGTCAAATACAGCCTAGATGGACAGAATGGAAGTCGTTATCCCGCCCTTAGCCCGAACGGTTGATGCTCCAAGCCCAGGGTTTGGGTGGTCTCGATAGAGCTTCTTATGGGCATAGGTACAGGTCACAACAACCAAAACCAATTGGCAAACTCACTGAGTGTTGCACAATGATGTCAACTGTGCTGCAGCCAGAGAGGTAATTGTGTTTTCATAGTTAGGATTAAGACATGTTTTTGGAAGAGGAATTTACCTCCCCGAATCATGGCCCAACATTCAGTCCGATCGCAGATCGATACAGAGTGTGCTCTCTCTCCCCTAGAGGATTGTCACTAATAAATCCAATAGGGAGTTCAGGAAAAACATCTTTACCCAGAAAATGGTGCACATGTGGAACTCACGACCATAAGGACTAATTGAGATAAATGGCATAATTAAGGGGAAGCAAGATAAACACGTGAGGAACAAATGAATAGAAAGATGTGTGGTAGGGCGTCATGAAGAGGGGTTGGAGGTGACTCATGTGGAGCATAGAAACCAGCAAAGAGCAGTTGGGCTGAATGGCCTGTGTTGGTGCTGCGATGTTCTTTGGCCCGTGTTGGTGCTGCGATGTTCTTTGGCCCGTGTTGGTGCTGCGATGTTCTTTGGCCCGTGTTGGTGCTGCGATGTTCTTTGGCCCGTGTTGGTGCTGCGATGTTCTTTGGCCCGTGTTGGTGCTGCGATGTTCTTTGGCCCGTGTTGGTGCTGCGATGTTCTTTGGCCCGTGTTGGTGCTGCGATGTTCTTTGGCCCGTGTTGGTGTTGCGATGTTCTTTGGCCCGTGTTGGGGCTGTGATGTTCTTTGCTGCGATGTTCTTTGGCCCGTGTTGGTGCTGCGATGTTCTTTGGCCTGTGTTGGGGCTGCGATGTTCTTTGGCCTGTGTTGGGGCTGCGATGTTCTTTGGCCCGTGTTGGGGCTGTGATGTTCTTTGCTGCGATGTTCTTTGGCCCGTGTTGGTGCTGCGATGTTCTTTGGCCTGTGTTGGGGCTGCGATGTTCTTTGGCCCGTGTTGGTGCTGCGATGTTCTTTGACCTGTGTTGGTGCTGCAATGTTCTTTGACCTGTGTTGGTGCTGCGATGTTCTTTGCTGCAATATTCTTTGACCTGTGTTGGTGCTGCGATGTTCTTTAGGGAAGGAAGCTGCCTTTAGGGCAATTAGGGATGGGCAACAAATGCTGATGTTTTTTTCAAAATAATTTACGGGATGTGGGTGTCGCTGGTTAGGTCAGCATTTACTGCCCATCCCCAGTTGTCCTTCAGGTGATGGTGAGCTGCCTTTTTGAATCGCTGCACACCTGAGGTGTAGGTACATCCACAGTGCTGTTAGGGAGGGAGTTCCAGGGTTTTGCCCCAGCGACAGTGAAGGAACGGCTGATTATATTTCCAAGTCGGAATGGTGAGTGACTTGGAGGGGAACCTATGGTGGTGGGGTTCCCAGGTATCTGCTGCTCTTGTCCTTCTAGGTGGTAGTGGTTGTGGGTTTGGAAGATCCTGTCTAATGAACCTTGGTGAGTTACTGCAGTTCATCCTGTAGATGGCACACATGGCTCCCACTGTCCGTCGGTGGTGGAGGGTTTGAATTTTTGTGGAAGGGGGAGCAATCAAGCGGGGCTGCTTTGTCCTGGATGGTGTTGAGCTTCTCGATGTTGTTGGAGCTACACTCATCCAGGCAAGTGAAGAGTATTCCATTACACTCCTGACTTGTAGATGATGGACAGGCTTTGGGGAGTCAAGAGGTGAGTCACTCAGTGTAGGATTCCTAGCCTTTGACCTGCCCTTGTAGCCACAGTATTAACATAGTTGGTCCAGTTCAGTTTCTGATCAATGGTAACCCCCAGGATGGTGATTGTTGGAGATTCAGCGATGGTAATGCCATTGAATGTCATGAGGCAATGGTTAGATCCTCTCTTGTAGGAGATGGACATTGTCTGGCGCTTGTGTGGCGCGAATGTAACTTGCCACTTGTCAGCCCAAACCTGGACATTGTCCAGGTCTCGCTGCATTTGGACACGGACTGCTTCATTATCTGAGGAGATGCGAATGATGCTGAACATTATGCAGTCATCTACGAACAGGCCCACTTCTGACCTTTTGATGGGAGGTCATTGATTAAGCATCTGAAGATGGTTGGGCCTAGGACACTACCCTGAGGAACTCCTGCAATGATGTCCTGGAGCTGAGATGATTGACCTCCAACCACCACAACCTTCTTCCTTTGTGCCGGGAATGACTCCAACCAGCGAAGAGTTGTGCATCCGTGAGCAGGTTATTGCTGAGTAAGTGCCACTTGATAGCTCTGCTGATGACTCCTTCCATCACTTTGCTGATGATGGAGAGTAGACTGAGAGGGCAGTAATTGGCTGGGTTGGATTTGTCCTGTTTCTTGTGTGCAGGACATATCTGGGCAATTTTCCACATTGCTGGGTAGATGCCAGTGTTGCAGCTGTACTGGAACAGCTTGGCTAGGGGTGCAGATAGTTCTGGAGCACAAGTCTTCAGTACTATTGCCAGAGTATTGTCAAAGCCCCTAGCCGTTGCAGTATCCAGTGCCTTCAGCAGTTTCTTGATATCACGTGGAGTGAATTGTATTGGCTGAAGACTGACATCTCTGATGCTGTGGACCACTGGAGGAGACCGAGATGGATCACCCACTCGGCACTTCTGGCTGAAGATTGTTTTGAATGCCTCAGCCTGGTCTTTTGCACATATGTGCTGGGCTCCTCCATCATTGAAGATGGGGATATTTGTGGGGGCTTCTCCTCTAGGTAGTTGTTTAATTGTCCCCCACCATTCACGGCTGGATGTGGCAGGACTACAGAGCTTAGATCTGTTGCATTCGTTGTGGAGTCGCTTAGCTCTGTCTATCACTTGCTGCCTGGCACACAAGTAGTCTTGTGTTGTAGCTTCACCAGGTTGAAAATGAAATGAAATGAAAATTGCTTATTGTCACAAGTAGGCTTCAAACGAAGTTACTGACACCTCATTTTTCGGTATGCCTGACGTTACTCCTGGCATGCCGCCCCCCCCCCCCCCCAGACTGTATACCACTGCGCCGCCTATCAGAGATGTCCGCATCCCAAGAATGAATAAAATAAAACTCTACGTAACGTTGCCCATGAAAAAGAGTTCACCATCAGCCTGTCTTGTTTCTGCATCCCATTTACATGCCTTTCTCATCTCTTCCCCCAATTGCTCCGTCAAATAGAAAACGTCTGCCGACAACAAGTCTTGAAACAGATATTTGTTGAATGCTTGCAGGAAAATCAAGATGAACATCAGAGGTAGGGCTGAAAAATGCAGCAGCTTTTAATTCGACAAATCAGCACTGTGAAAAATAAATAACACTCTGGATTCTCTTTGTCCTGGTTTGCAAATGTATTCACTTCATTCTGTAGTCATCGGGTCTGGAAAGAACCAAAAAAATATATAATCAGAACGCGGAATTTACTCCAAAACTAAAAGGCCATCTGTTTCACATTAATGCAGTCATGACATTAAACGCTTTTCAAAAAATTCAATGTGACACTAATTATGGCATAATATCCATAATATTGAGTTCTGTTTATTTATGTAAAATTTAAAATGCATAGCTTTATCTAGTACACACTCATTTTTAAGTGCTCTGACACCCTTAGCTACCTTGCTTCGAGGTCATGCTCAGTTCCCTCGGTGAATGGAAACCGACCCACTTTACAAAGTCAGAACTCTGTCATGGGCCTAGTCGTTTTATTTTGTACAAGAAGCTTCAGCCATATTGCTTATTATACTTACGGCTTTGATCCAAATATTAATTTTGGAAATTCAAATAACCGTTTTAAATATGAACTGTTTTAAATATGCTCAGCTTATAATTCTTTTAGGCTCACTGTGGTTCAGGCAGAAAGGGGTAGCAAAACCAGTTCATTCACACCCTTTATGGCGGAGGCCCCTCTTGGAGGAGTAAGGGATAGAACCTGCACCATACAAGGCCAGAATCACAGGGAACAGGAACTCCTGCCATTCAGGATCTCCAGAACCATCAGCTGAGGGATACGGGGGCATAATGGCTGTGATACTGGACCAGCAATCCGAATGCCTGCGTCATGTCCCCGAGGAGCTCACTTTTGCATTCCGAAGGTGTCATGCATCTTTTAGTAGGCGTTGGTTTTGAACGGAAGGCGTCAGCGACCGATATTCGACCTCGGTGCACATGCAACAAAAGCTCGCCCGAATGCCTCATTCCGGAGGCTGAAATGCCACAACCTTTCACCTGGTCGCTGGTAAATAATGACTGTACATCAGTGATTAGTGGGGTGAACTCTGCCATTTGCTTGGAATGTATTGTCTCAACAATGATTACCAGATTAATACACTCGACAAGATGGACAAAGAGATGGCCTTTTATTTTCTTGCACATGCAGTAAACTTAATTATCTCTTTGTATTGTGTCATCTAGCAGTTAAATTGTAATATTGAGCTAATGGTTTATACATTTCATAGATCATAGAATTTACAGTGCAGAAGGATGCCATTCAGCCCATCGAGTCTGCGCCAGCCCTTGGAAAGAGCACCCTACTTAACCCCACACCTCCACTCTATCCCTGTAACCCAGTAATCCCACCTAACCTTTTGGACACTAAGGGCAATTTAGCATGGCCAATCCACCTAACCTGCACATCTTTGGCCTGTGGGAGGAAACCGGAGCACCCGGAGGAAACCCACGCAGACACGGGGAGAAAGTGCAAACTCCACGCAGACAGTCACATTTAAAATTAAGAAAGTAATAGTATATATAGCTTGCAGCGCAACAAATAATCAGTAACCGATTATCTATGTGCACACGAAGCATCTTCTGGTTTACAGTGACCTGGTTCCACATCAACATGTCCAGTAACATTTACCAAGTCAATTGATGAACGATTCTTTTTGCTAGAAGTACAATCTATATACAATCAAAATCGTTGCATAACCTTGTCAGTGTGGAAAAAGTATGTGAATGTGGCTAACGCATTCTGCCTACCACATAATTGAGCAACACAGTGTATGAATCTCAATGCCAATGCGATGCCAGGTACGTAGGCTGTTGGTCCCTGCGACTGGCTGTTTGAAGCAAACAACATGTTCCTTTGGTTACTCGTAATAGGCAGAGTATCGACTGTACTCAACTAGCCCGTGCTTGCAAAACCCAAAACAAAATGCCTGCTGTTAGAAGTGATCGGGCAGCACTTGCTGAACAACCTGGACTGTGCTAACAACCGATTTAACGTAATCTGTTGAGCTTGTACCACTTGCTTGCTAGAAGTGATATACATTCACACACAGGGACCCGTTCCTGCAAACAAAAAAAATATGTTCAAGCCTCCATCCTCTTTTGCATTATACAAGAGTTTGAGGAGCCTATAGTTCCCCATTGCTTTCTCCATGGCAACTCCTTGGTCAATTAAAGTTGACTGCCAATCAATCAGCACCCTTTTCTCCTGGAGTATAAATTGGTGCGATCATTTGAAATTTGGCATTCTTGAATTTGCCCCTACATGTGCAAGATGAAAACCTTTGACCACGAGTTCCTCTTTCCAGCTATATGGTTAACAGTAGTGCACTATTTACAACACCGGTCATTCTTCCGGTCATTGTTAATCACGAGTCACCACATTTCAAAAGTCGAACCACTTTCAACAGAAGCATCTCATTCCAAAATGTACTGTACATAGATTGTACATCATTGTAAAAAGAAATCACATTTACAAAACTATCATGTTTTCTTTGCCCTTGGAATGTATGGCCCCAGTTATAAAACCCCAGGTACAGTTGACCGTTTTCTGACTTTATCCACTGTCACAACCCCCTGTGCTAGTGCGGGGTCAATTTTAGCCCCATCTGACCCGGAGTCACAACACAAATGAAATTAGATGTAATTTTCAAATACATGAGGATGAGCCCAATAAACTGCAGTCACCTGGTTTCTAAATTTAACACAAATACCCTTTTATCATTTAACAGTAATATAATTTAACTGACAAAAATGTAACTGAACACCGAATACCCCTGACCCACCACTCCCCCCACCTTTCCAACTCACTCCACTCTATATATACACACGGGCAGACAACATAGAGGGAAAGGGTGGTGGAGAGGGAAGGAAAAATGATGATCTCTGATGCACTAGGATGGTTTTCACTTAAAGTCTTTCAGGAGTTCAAGCTTTCGCTTCTTCCTTCTCAGCTTAATGGTTGGAGAAACTGTCTACTTTATTTGTCGGTTCAAGACAATTTCAGCTGTATCGTAAAGATATGCCTGGCCCTCACTGGTTTTAGAACAATAAAGTGGTCCTTTACATCAGCAGAGAGAGAGTTCCTTCTTCATTCAAAGTCTAGTCACTTTTGACCAGCTCTCTCAGGAGCATCCTGCAGGAACCAATCACTGACTGTTGTCAGCCAGAACACTGTCCCTGGCCAAGCCTCAGGTTGCCAGCCAGCCAATCTAACCAACTTCCTCCAAAATTAGTTCTTCAGAATCATCTGGCTCCAACGGATCAGTCTTCTCCTCTCTGCAATACAAGTCCTGGAACACACTGTCCTGACTAGCAGGCTGCCTCAGTTTGAGTCCACTGCTGAAAGATGCATTCCAAATATGAATCCATGGACCAAAAATAAATAAAATAAAACCAAAGAAATGGGAACAAAGGGAGATCAAAAGAATGGACCCTGACACCATCTGCATTCACAGCTTCAGCGAGTAACTGTATTTGAACCAATCTGTGTCTGTTTATCCACACTCTTCAGTGCCTTCCCATTCAACATACACTCTTTTCTGGTTTTCCCCTCACAAACCTAAGTTGCATCTTCCAGCTTTTTTGCCCATTCCAGCAATCCACCATCTATCTACCGGAGAAATCTTCCAGCAGAGTTTGCTGAACCTCCTACATTTTCAGCAAATTTACAGATTGCGCAGCAGCAGGGCTGGCAGCCCCTGTGGACAGAAAACAGAGGTAATGTTTCCAGTCCAATGATTCATCTTCAGGGCCGAAGGGGGCTCGAAACGTTAACTCTCTCTTCACAGACGCTGGCAGGCCGGTTGAACGTTTCCAGAACTTTCTGTTTTATTTCAGATACCCAGAGTCCGCAATATTCGGCTTTTAAATTGTAGATTGGGTTCCTGTACTCAAGTTCAAATTGGCTATAAAACTGAAGGGAACCACAAGTTAACACACCGAGATCCCGACAGCTGGTGTCAACACGACCTGCTCAAGGCTGATCCGAGTTTTAAGCCGCTCTTCTTTTTGCCTTCCCTGGCGAATTGTTGCTGCATTTGTAAAATCCTGACAGGAAAAAAAGGAAAGAAAAGAAAAGATAATCGGATGCAGAATCCGCATCCTTTTATTCCCTCAATTAATTACGATCCAAATTGACGTTGCAATTGCATTCCTGTGCTGGACATGTTCTTACGTCAAGTTCCTATGTGAAATGGTCACCATTTACATTAAGCCAAAGCGGTTACTGCTTGTGCAGTGTACCTGACCTGTTCAAGATCTACTCCCGTGCTTTGTAATCTCAGTGGCTGCTCAGTGTAAAAGTGGTTTATTTTAAACAAACCACAATGGTTTCACCCCTTTAACTATTGCAGCTTAGCATCCAGCTGCATTTTGAGTACCTCGGGTTCTGCATCTTTATCGTTAAATCGTTCCAGACACTCGTCAGGCTTTTTGCAAAACTGATTCTGCATTAATTTATATATTTCAATTAAATCGTTACCTAAGCTTCTCTCGAGGCTGTAGAAATTGAGCTTTTTCTTATTTTTGCAACAGGGTTGACATATTTCTTAGCCATATATATTTTCCACATTTACTATTGGAGACAGCACAAAGGTGGTTCAGATCCAATCGGAATGACCTGGCCGTACCAACGTCAATTCTGTCTCAACATAGACCTGCTTTGTGTAGTAAGAATCATCCAATTAAATAGTCCACATTTCCTGGATGAGTGCAGCTCCAAAAACACTCAAAAAACATGACACCATCCAGGGGCTGGTTTAGCTCACTGGGCTAAATCGCTGGCTTTGAAAGCAGGCCAACAGCACGGTTCAATTCCCATACCAGCCTCCCCGAACAGGCGCCGGAATGTGGCGACTAGGGGCTTTTCACAGTAACTTGTGACAATAAGCGATTTTCATTTCATTTCATTTCAAAGCAGCCATTTGATTGGCGCACCATCCACTATCTTCAACATTCACTCACTCCACTAGTGTACAGTGAGTACCAATTACAAAATGAACTGCAGGAACTTACCAAGACACCTCTGTAAGGTAAGGTAAAGTCACCATAGTCCCAGGTGACCATAGGTTGCTTTCCCCTTTGAGGGGGAGAGCTGCCTGGTGGTGATTTAACCTGAGGGTCACCACACCTCAGGCGAGGGGCAAGGTGGGGCCTTCGTGAATAACCTCTGAGAGCACCTTCCAAACCCACAAGAAAAAGAGCAGCAGATGCATAGGAACACCACCAGCTGCTCTCCAAGTCACTGTCTGACTTGGAACTGAATCGGTCATTCCATCATTGTCACTGGACCAATATTACAGAATTATTTTTTCCAATCATAGAATTTACAGTGCAGAATGAGGCCATTCAACCCATCGAGTCTGCACCGGCTCTTTATGTAGGAAAGAGCACCCTACATAAGCCCACACCTCCACCCTATCCTCATAACGCTGAAGCCACCTAACCTTTTTGGACACCAAGGGCAATTTAACATGGCCAGTCCACCTAATCTGCACATCTCTGGACAGTGGGAGGAAACCCACGCAGACACAGGGAGAACGTGCAGACTCCGCACAGACAGTGACCCAAGTCGGGAATCAAACCTGGGACCCTAGGGTTGTGAAGCAACGGTGCTAACCACTGTGCCATACCGTACTGTATCCTGGAACTCCCTCCCTAACAGCACTATTGGTGTACCTACGCTACATGGACAGGTGCGGTTGAAGAAGCTGGCTCACCATCACCTTCCCAAGGGCAATTATGGGTGGGCAATAAATGCTGGCCTGGCCAGCCCCGTCCTCAACCTTTGAGAGAATTTTAAAAATGCAAGAGGTGACATTGCCTTAGATGTGTTGGGCACCTCGTTTTTATAAAATACTGCATTTCATCCAGCAGCAGCTATCGTCCTTAAATCACCTTGAATAGATCATAGATGTTTCCTGAATCAACATATCTTTTGCAGCAGTTCCCCATTATTCCAAAATATCTTTAACTTTTGCTCTTCTCTAAGAAATCGCGAGAAGCAAGGTCACATTCTTAGACCCTGAGATAATCCCATCAACAATATCTCCAGAATATGGCTTACTTACATCATTCTCAACATTCTGAACTTGGCCCATGTTAAAAGCCAGTGCTTGGAAACAAAAGTGAAACTCAAGTCTGGATCTTAACTTTCCTCCGAATGACAGTGCTCAGCTTTCACATGAACTGTTAAACTATGTGATGTAATCAGTTAGACATCGCGAGCGGATTCAACCAGGGACATTGCTGATGAAACAGTAAAACTGTCTGATATACCGAGGGAAGGTGATTTATATATTAGGAACAACAAAGTCATTCCGTATAGACCCCACCACAAACTCCCTTGCCACTGACCCAATCCCCTTCCTCAGCAAATGCCTGATGCTGAACCAGACTGTTTGCAACCTTGCTTTTGTGCTTGATCCCGAGATGCATTTTCAACCATATATATGTGCCACCAACAAAGACTGCCTGCTTCCACCTCTGTAACACTGCATGACTCCGTCCAGCCTCAGCTCATTCATCAATTGCTGAAACCCTCATTCGTGAGGGCAGCACAATGGTTAGCACTGCTGCCTCACAGCGCCAGGGACCCGGGTTCAATTCCGACCTCGGGTGACTGTGTGGCGTCTGCACGTACTCCCCGTGCCTGCGTGGGTTTCCTCCGGGTGCTCCGGTTTCCTCCCACGTCCAAAGATGTGCAGGTCAGGTGGACTGGTCATGGTAAATTGCCCCTTTTGTCCAACGGTTAGGTGGTTAGGGGCTAGGGCAGGGTAGTGGGCCTAGGTAGGGTGCTCTTTCAGAGGGTCGGTGCAGACGCGATAGGCCGAATGGCCTCCTTCTGCACTGTGAGGATTCTACGACTCTATGTGCCTTTGTTACCGTTAGTCCCAACACTCCTGGCTCTCCCATATTCTACCCTCCATGTTACTGCCCCTGTCCTAACTCGCAGCGATTACCCTGATGCTCACCGACCTATATATTGCCTCCCAGTTGATCAGTACCTTGATTTTAAAATTCTCATACTTTGTTTTCAAATTCCTCCACTGATTGACCCTTCCCCATCTCTGTGACCAGCTCAGGCGCAACAACCCTGAGATCTCCTCCAAATCTGGCCTCTTATGCATGCCCTCAGCTGCCTGGACCCCAAGGCCTGGAATTCACTCCATAAACCTCTATTCCTCTCTCCCCTCCCTGTGCCTTAAGTGGATTGGTATCAGAACATGTTTGAGAACACTCCTATGATATGCTAGAGGAGGTTTTGCTACATTATGCAAATGAAAGTTGTTGCTGTTGGTGTGAAATAATTGCTATGTAACTGATATGGATTATAAATAGTGTTACTTATAATAGATTTTACATTCATTTTCTCTTTTAGTAAAATCTCCTTTTTACTCCAAACAAAGGAGGGAAGGTGAGATTTTTTTAAATGCAGAAAGCTGTTGTGATCGAGAATGTGCTGCCTGAAAGGGTGGTGGAGGCAGATTCAACTTCCAAAACTAAATTGATTAAATAATTAAAAAGGAAAAAAAAAGGAAGGGCTATAGGTGGAAGAGCCAGTGTTGTAGAACTAATCAGTCCAGACTTACGAAAGCGCTGGCAATGACTTAATGGGTTGAATGGCCTCACTCAGTGCTGTATGATTCGCTGAAACATTCCCTCTGTTGAAGATGCTTACTTTTCGATAAGGCACACATTGCTAGATACATTCCAGAACTTGGCATAAATCACTGTTATTTGCTGCTGCGCCTGGAGGTGACATGGGGCAAGGGACCTGAACATGAATGGGTTAATCACAACCATGGCCATTCCACTTGCTACCCTGCATCTGCACATGTGCACTTCGAATCATTGAACGCTACATCCCACAAGGAGACCTTTTGGCCCATTGTGTCTGTGCTGGCCCTCTGGATGATTAATTCAGCTAGTACCACTACCCTTTTTCCCTGTAGCCCTGCAAATATTTCCCTTTCTGTCAATGATACAATTTGCTTGTGAAAGGCTCAATTGGTACTTTTTCTGTTGAAGAAAGTGCCACAATGCATTTTTAGAAAAGGTCCAGCCAGTCTCTGCTGTGATTTAAGTTGACTGACAGGTTTGGCTGTTAAAAAAACTGCCGTTGAAAGTTTAGCAAAAGGTCTCCAGAGCGGCTCATCTCCATTGGAAGACAATTTTAGCCCCATCTGACCCGGAGTCACAACACTGCTCGGTAATGGAAATGGGACACCATTCTGTCCTGTTAGTTCCAAGTAATGTTGCCAGTAGCTTTTGTTATTATAGCTGAGGATGATCTCAGTAGAGACTAATAACTCTTTAGCTTTTTCACTTGTATCTGAAATCCCAGGAATTTACTAAAATAATGAAGCCACACAGTTTTACGTCTTTTGCCAATTTATTAGTTTGTGCCCTTTTGTTTTCGATCCTTTCATAAGCGGGAACAAGTTTCTCCCTACCTACTAATGCCTATTAATAAAGCCTAGGATACTGTATACTTCACTAACTGTTCTCCCAACCTATCCTACCACCTTTAGTGACTAATGCACATACACCCAAGTCCCTGTAAGGATCCTGGAAGAAAACCCATCTATTTGCAATTTGTAAAACAGCGAGGAAATGTTACTGCGCCACAGGAATGATAACCCTGACCAATAGGTATCCTTTATGTTAAAACAAACTTTAATTTAATCAGATAATTAACCACATTAACAACAGAGAATTATCTTTATAGTTAACCAGTTACAACAGTTCTTAAGTAAAAGGAGAAACTTTAACTTACATCCTAAACCTGCCTCTGTATTCTAATTAAGCAAACCAATATTGACCAAATACCATTCATGAATAAAGTTAACAACCAGGTTTTACTTGCTTAACTCTGTACAGAATCTTTGGAGAAAGAACCGTTCAGACCAAAACTGAAACACCTCTGTTCAAATGTGAGTTCTTGGACCAACTGCCTTCTCAGGCAGACCTGGCTCCTACCATTAACTGCATCACCTGTACCCAAAGCAGAAGGTATTATTTTGTCTCTTCTTACAAGATGTTCCTTGACTTGTTTAGTCAGGACCAAAGACAATACTCCTCAAACATTATCTGCACCCCAGGGGGTCCGTCAAGCGTAAACAATATTCCATTAGCTAGCTATCTGAAAACAAGTAAATGGTTCTCAAGATTTATTAGAATACTTAACCTGCAATCAATGATTACTGAACGTTTACGACACCTTAATCACAGGTCTAATAGTCATACTCTCTGTATGCATCTTAACCCAGGTTTTAATAACATTACCACAAAAAATATATATAATGACAGTTTCTTACATTCATGTCACCCTCTTCTCTCACACCCCATTTGGAGCTGTACCCTTCATTATGTATTGTCTCTCCATGTTCTTCCTACAAAAATGAATTACATGCTTGGATTACCCCTCAGTAAACCTGCTTTCCCCCCCCCCCCCCCTCTTTCTCCAAGGAACACTGAGGCCATTAGCACCACAATGTCTGAAACCAGGTAAAATTCACAGACTTCCTAAAGTGAGGCAATGGGCAGATGTTGGTACTGAAGAAAGCCAAGGCCCTGAGGGATTACACCCAAGAGACAGTCATTGATGAAGTGAGATAGCTTGCACGGCATCTATCGAGATGGGAGGTGTGCCTGAGAATTATAAGGAAACAGTGACACCAACCTCTTAAAGAAATAACATAGAGAACTGGCATCACTCAGCCTGACATTAGCACAGGAAGGACACGGCAAGAAGGAATAAATGATGAATCAACTGGAGAAGTACAGAACTGTAAGAGGCAGCCCGCGTGGAATTCCTGTTTGCAAAATCTCTTTGGAGCTCTTTTGAGGATTTAACAAATCATGTAGACAGGCGAAGCACAGCAGATTTATTTAATTAGATTTCAGCTAAGCTTCTGATGAAATGTGGAATCGGAAATCTGTCTACATATTGGCAAGACGCTGCACAGGTGGATTGCATCTGAAACAGCCTGAAAATGAGCTGAAACAAAGAATGGTTAACACAAAACTGGACCTGCACTGAATGAGATACTATTAGGTGCCTCAGGGGGTAATGCTGGAACTAACACTCTTTATTGTGAACATGACTTAGAAGTCGGGTCAGTAACACAGCTCCCTAACATTTGCAGGCAATACCAATCTGGAGAGAATGGAAACCAACAAGGACTAGCTCAGATATAGAAGGAACGGGATAGATCCAAGTCTGGGCTGATATGAAGTGGATGAGGGCAAAATCATGGGATTAGGAAAAGATCATAGGAACAGTAGTAATATCAGTTAAATGTTATTCTATAGATTACTGAAGTCATTAGCACAGTGTGTGTTCACAGCAATCACTGAAAGTCAAATCTTGGGTACAGAGGGACAGAGTACAAATTTCAGGAAGTGATTTGGGTATTTATACAGATCCCTGTTCCGGCTCAGCTCGGGTATGTGTGCCATGCTGGTCACCACCTTTTAAGAAAGATACTGACAGCTGGCATTCAGCCTCAGTTACAAGGAGAGGCCTCGGAAAATAGGAATATTTACACTGGAGAAAGAATGAGCATGATCCTAAAAATGTACAGGCAATATGTTAAGCACAGTAATAGAATCGTAAGCAAGGGGGCACAAACTAAAGGGAGATAAGATGGATTAGATTTAACAACTTTATATACAAGGTGCTGAATGTATGGAATGGACTGCCAAGGGAGGCAGATATGACTTTGACTGAAAACTTGGATAAGAGCCCAGAAAGAAAAATGATAGAGAAGTCCGACAGATATCATGGAATTTGATATTTCTTTAAGTAATGGAACTAACCAAATGGACTACAATGGTCTTTTCATTGCTGTATGTGCTGATGTTCCTGCTAGATTCAGTCTCATTATAATTTTGCAGACCTCACTCATATCCCCCAAGCCTACATTTCTCCAAAGTAAAGAACCCTTACTCCACATGGCTATTCTTGTAACTAAGATTCCAAGTTTAGACATTGATTCTTTTTTTTCCAGATTGTTCCAACATTTTGCATTTATATATCAGCTGCAATGTAATAAAAGTAGCGAGGTATTTCACATGAGTGATACTGAACTAAATTTAACACTGAGCCATGTAAGGACATAATCGGACAGGTGATCAGACGTTTGGACAAAGAGGCAGGTTTTACGGAGCATCTTCAAGGAGAGGGGAGAGTTTGAGAGATGAAGGGTGGGGTGCTCCGTCGGCCGACGCCAAAATCGGGAAAGGCGATTGGGCGGAGAATCGACCGCGAGGCCAAAATAGTGGCCGGCGCTGGGCGCCCGCCAGAATGCCGAGCTTCGGTGCCTCGATAGCAGCGTCAATGCGTTCCACTCCGCACGTATACTAAACACAGTTGGCATATATCATTAGCCTGACCTGTTTCCCGCGATGCTCTGTCTCCGCCTGGAGATTGTTTCGCACAGTGGGCTAAATAGCTGGCTTGTAATGCAGAACAATGCCAGCAGCGCGGGTTCAATTCCCGCACCGGCCTCCCCGAACAGGCGCTGGAATGTGGCGACTAGGGGCTTTTCACAGTAACTTCATTGAAGCCTACTTGTGACAATAAGCGATTATTATTATTATTAGGAGGAATTACCGACAAGTTTCACTTGTGGTTTCAAAAATCAGGAAACGGGTGCCTTGGGTGCTGCAGGAGAGAGTGAGTATGGAAATGTCTGACATCGCCATTGTGTGCTGCCAGTTCTGCAACATTTGCATTTAATAGCAGCTGCAATGTAATAAAATGGGACGAGGTATTTCACAGGAGTAATACTGAACGAAATGACCCCCAGGTCACCTCCCCCGAGGTACCCTCCGGCCCCAGCTGACCCATCAACGGGATGTTGCGCTCCAGCGCAGCCAGTGCCATCTTGTTAGCTGGGATGAGTGCGTGGGGGGAGTGGAGTGCTAATATGAGGCTGCCCCTCGAGTGCCAATCACAACCCTGGCGAATCCGACACCGTTTTTCATTAGGATCGGTCACGTTCCAGGTGGTGCCGTGCTGCCCATTAACGGTTCCTGAATTGCTTCGGGAGCGGCGCCAATTTTGCTGTCGTAGAAGTCCCCACCGATTCAGTTTTGGTGTCAACACTTAGTCTCTGAAACAGAGAATCCTGCCCAAATCCTGTTCCTGTTCAGAACTTAGGGCCTGAGAGGTAAAGATTGTGATTGAGTCATTCAGGGTAAATTAATTGTGCAAACATTGGACCACTGCCCTGAAATTCACACGTTACGTGATTTTAAATTATCTCTTGCTAAAAGGGTACTTGTGCTGATAATTAGTAGATTTAACTTTGTGTTTTATGAGTAATTAATGCACAAATTCAGCTAGATCTTGAAAATAACAGTGAGGATAAATGCAGAGGCCATAGCATGGCTACATAAATGGGCCGGCACCTTCTGGGAATCTGGAGTTGATGAATATCTCGTCACCTTCAGAATCTACCGGCCAATTTGCACATTAAATTTAGATTCATTGCCACGTGTACCGAGAAAAGTATTGTTCTGTGTACGATCGAGGTAGATCGCTCCATACATGAAAACATAGAACATATGATAAATACATGAGGGTACATAATGAAAATACCTAGACAGCGGGTGAAGTATACGGTATATAGTGTTACAACTGTAGAGAAGAGGCATAGGAAGGTCAGTTCAGTCCATAAGATCAGTTCAGACCCTACGAGGATCATTCAGGAGTAACAGCGGGTAAAGCTGTTTTTGAATCTGTTGGTGCGCGTTCTCAAACTTTTGTATCTCCTGCTCGATGGAAGAGGTTGGAAGAGAGAATAACCCGGGTGGGAGGGGTCTTTTGATTATGCTACCCGCTTTCCCCAGGCAGCAGGAGGTGTAGACACAGTCAATGGATGGGAGGTGGGCCCTCGTGATAAACTCAATAGTTTCTTGCGGTCTTGGGCCGAGCAGTTGCCATACCAGGCTGTGATGCAGCCAGATAGGATGCTTTCTATGGTACATCTATAGAAATTGACAAAGAGTTGTTGTGGACATGCCGAGTTTCCTTAGTTTCCTGAGTAAGTATAGGGTGTTGTGCTTTCTTGGTCACAGCGTCGGCATGGGTGGACCAGGACAGATGTTGGTAATGTGCACACCTGGGAATTTGAAGCTATCAACCATCTCCACCTTGGCACCATTGAGAGAGGCGTGGACGACACTGCACTTCCTGAAATCAATGACCAGCTCCTTAGTTTTGCGGACGTTGAGGGAGAGATTGTTGTTGTTACACCACTCCACTAGGTTCTCTATCTTCCTCCTGTACTCTGACTCATCGTTGTTCGAGATCCGGCCCACTATGGTCTTGTCATCAGCAAACCTGTAGATGGAGTTGGAGCCGAATTTTGCCACGCAGTCGTGTGTGTACAGAGAGTGTAGTAGGGAGTTACGTATGTAGCCTTGCGTTAATAACGGAACATATTATTAACACACCATTATTTTTCCATAAGATGTCGCCCATTGTTTTAAGTGAAAAGGGCTTTTATAGTACTGGATTAATAATAAACATTCACTGTGTCTTATTTGCGAACCATCCAGGGTATGTGCTGTTCCCAACCCCACTGACCAAGTGAGAAATAAATTGCTTGCACTGCACTAAAAAGGGTAATTATAACACCCAGACAACTTAATGAAATTCCTTTTCATTAACATCTGTGAACCCAAGGGGCTGGATTCTCTGCACCCCGACGCCGAAATCGCGTCCGGCGCCGGGGTGGAGAATCCACTTTCGCGCATGGGATCGGGATCGGCGCCGGTTCCCCGATTCTCCAGCCCTCGAAAAGCGCCCGGTCGGCGTACCTGCGGCCATTGCTGGAGGCCCGTCCTGCCAGTCTCCGCCCCCGACTGGCCAAAGTCCCGACGGTGTGGATCTAATGTGGTCCTGCCGTTCAGGATACTCGCTCGATTCACGACGGGTCCCTGCGAGCCCCCTGCTGGGCTATGAATATGTGGCCTTTTCATGGCACTGGCGTGAAAGGCCACAGTATTTACGACGGCGTGGGGGCACAGTCCCTGAAACGCAGAATCCAGCCCAAGATTTCGGATTCAGAATTAACAGTCGAATAACATCAAAGCCAAATTAAGGTTAAAAAGTTCTCAAACGACAATTTTTTTAAAACTCAGCAGTCATTAGGACTCCACTTTCACACAAATGCAAACCAGCTGTCAGTGATCAATGATGTGAAAAGTGGTACCATACGAATGTGTCTGACTGCCATCTGACACGAGTGTATCAAAGGCAAGCAGTACGAAGGCATCACACACTGCTTTTAGTTCACAGCAGCTGGGGTATAACTCTCTCGTCCCCTGTGAAATATTTTAAAAGAGCCCACAGAATTCTTTGGATTTCCTGAAACATTTCAAACTTTGTATGGAATTTTTGAGAGAGAGAATGTATACTCCTGCCACACACTTAACTGTTGGACCAGAGCAAGCGAACCCTGTGCAAAGTTCTGTTGTTGCTGTGACTTAGTGACAACCCACTGAGGTCTGGATATAGTAACTCCGTTCTGCCCATCTTGCAGCTACTGGCCTCAGCTCACATTCGGATATTTCTCAAGAATCACCTATTCACCCCCATGCTCTCGAGGTCGCCACAGAAATTAATCAACATTTCCTCAGAACAGGAGAAGTACTCCAAAGACACGGTCTCCGCCAACATATCACTCAATCGCTCTAAAACCACCTTGTGTGTCACGGCAGCTTTATCCCAAGAAGATTTACACGGTGAGGATAGTGCAGCTGGTAGGCACTGCTGTGACGTAATAATAATTTTTATTATTGTCACAAGTAGGCTTACATTAACACCGCAATGAATTTACTGTGAAAATCCCCTAGTCGCCACACTCAGGCGCCTGTTCGGGTACACAGAGGGAGAATTCAGAATGTCCAATTCACCTAACAGCACCTGCCCATATATTCTATGATGTTGCTTGTTGTACGGGCAGCACGGTAGCATAGTGGTTAGCACAGTTGCTTCACAGCTCCAGGGTCCCAAGTTCGATCCCCGCCTTGGGTCACTGTCTGTGTGCAGTCTGCACGTTCTCCCCGCATGTGCGTGGGTTTCCTCCGGGTGCTCCGGTTTCCTCCCACAGTCCAAAGACGGGCAGGTTAGGTGGATTGGCCATGCTAAATTGCCCTTGGTGTCCAAAAAGGTTAGGTGGGGTTACTGAGTTACGGGATAAAGGAGATAGGGTGGAGGCGGGGGCTTCAGTGGGGCGCTCTTTCCAAGGGCCGGTGCAAACACGATGGGCTGAATGGTCTCCTTCTGCACTGTAAATTCTATGAAATAAAAGTTGAACATTGTAAATCTGGAGAGAACCAGCCCCTTTGAGGAAGTTCAATCTGATGAAGTGCCCTTTTTGGCCCTGAAATCCGACAATATTTAAAAGTTTATGTGGGGAAGACTAAAGAAATCAGAATTTTGGTCTGAACAACAACAGATGTTTTTCAACAACTGCTAAGTCAGATCCTCACTGAAAGTTCTAAGTAAGTTTGTACTATTAAAGTAATAGTACAAACCAGTTTCTTCTTGAACTGATAACAGGGATTAGATCTTATTATACAACAAATTTACTTGGCATAAATTGACTCATACACGGAGGAGTGCGTGGGGTAAATTGTACTTCCCAGAACTGAAATACAGCACTAATATCTGGAAAGAGGACAGTCTTTCCATCTAATTCCTCCAACTTCGATAGCACTGCACGTGTCTGAAGGTACGGTAAGGCTGCCTGATTGAAAATAGCTATTATTTTCTGTTTAGTAGTCTGTCAACATATTCTAAAGCTTTTACATGACTATGAGACATTCGTTTCAAATCATGACACTCCATTTGTGATTATTTAAGTTGGGACCAAAGGTTTTTGAACTTAACCCTTTAGATGGTATTCCAAAATGGAATTCAATCCCGTTAAGTGTGAGGTGATGCACTTGGGCAGGACAAACAAGGCAAGGGAATATATGATAAACGTGAGACCCTGGGAAGCACCGAGAATCATTGGTGTGCATGTACACTGGTCCCTTAAGGTAGCAGGGCACGTGGATACATTGGTTAAGAAGGCATATTATTAGCTGAGGCACAGAGTTTAAGAGCCGGGAGGTTATGCTGGACAGCATAAAACGCTGGTTAGGCCGCAGCTAGAGTATTGTGTGCAGTTCTGGAATCCACATTATAGGAGGGATGTGATAGCCACTGGAAAGGGTGCAGAGGAGATTTACCAGAATGTTGCCTGGAATGGAGAGTTTTAGCTATGAAGAGAGACTGAATAGACTGGGATTGTTTTCCTTGGAGCAGAGGAGACTGAGAGGGGACATAACTGAAATGTATGAAATGAGAGGCACAGATGGAGTAGACAGGAAGAAACGTTTCCTCTTGGTGGAGGGATCAATGACCACGGAGCATAGTTTTAAAGTGAGGGGCAGGAGATTTCGAGGGGATGTGAGGAAAAAGAAATTCACCCAGAGGGTAGTGGGAGTCTGGAATTCACTACCTGAATGGGTGGTGGAGACAGAGCCCATCAGAACATTTCGATGTGCACTTGTGATGCCAAGGCACATACGTCTATGGCCAAGTGCTGGAAAATGGGATTAGAATGGATTGTTTTTGACCGGTGCAGGTGCGATGGGCCTTTTCTGTGCTGTAGACCTCTATGGCTCTATGGGCAGTACAATTTTTGTGGCAATATCAGATTACTTTAGACAGGAGCTGAGGAGCATAAAGTGGGAACAGTTGTTCTCGGGGAAATGCACAACAGTAATGTGGGGATTGTTTAAGGAGCACTTGCTGCGAGTGCTGAGTAGTTTTGTCCCACTGAGACGAGGAAGGAGCCTTGGATGACAAGAGAAGTGGAGCTTCTAGTCAAGAAGAAGAAGGAAGCTGACATCAAGGTTGAGGAAGTAAGGATCTGACTCGGTTCTAGAGGGTTACAAGGTAGCCAGGAAGGAACTCAAAAATGGACTGAGGAGAGCTGGAAGGGGGTATGGAAAAGCCCTGGCGGGAAGGATTAGGGAAAACCCCAAGGCGTTCTACACTTGTGAGAAATAAGAGGATGATCAGAGTGAGAGTTGGGCCGATCAGGGATAGTGGACGGAACTTGTGCCTAGAGTCTGAGGAGAAGGGGGAGACCCAAAATGAATATTTTGCTTCAGTATTCACTAGAGAGAGGGACCTTGTTGCTCATAAGAACAACATGAACCAGGTTAATAAGACTCGAACAGGTTGATATTAAGAAGGAGGATGTGCTGGAAATTTTGAAAAGCATCAGGATAGATAAATTCCCTGGGCCTTATGGGATATACCCAAGGTTACTACGGGAAGCGAGGGAGGAGATTGCTGCGTCGTTGACGATGATCTTTGTGTCCTCACTCTCCACTGGAGTAGTACCGGATGATTGGAGGAAGGCGAATGTTTTTTCCCCTGTTCAAGAAAGGGATACAAGGTAATTTGGCTGTCTGGATACAGAATTGGCTGGCCGAAAGAAGACAGCAAGTGGTAGTGGATGGAAAGTATTCCGTATTCCGCCTGGAGGTCGGTGACCAGTGGTGTCCCGCAGGGATCTGTTCTGGGACCCCTGCTCTTTGTGGTTTTTATAAATGACTTGGATGAGGAAATGGAAGGGTGGGTTAATAACTTTGCCGATGACACGAAGGTTGGTGGAGTTGTAAATAGTGTCAAGGGCTGTTGCAGGTTACAACAGGACATTGACAGGATGCAGAGCTGGGCTGAGAAGTGGCAGATGGAGTTCAACCTGGATAAATGTGAAGTGATTCATTTTGGAAACTCGGATTTGAATGCTGAATACAGGGTTAAAGGCAGGATTCTTGGAAGTGTGGAGGAACAGAAGGTTCTTGGGGTCCATGTACATAGATCCCACAAAGATGCCACCCAGGTTGATAGGGTTGTTAATTTCATAGAATTTACAGTGCAGAAGGAGGCCATTCAGCCCATTGAGTCTGCACCGGCTCTTGGAAAGAGCACCCCACCCGAGGTGAACACCTCCACCCCATCCCCACAACCCGGTAACCCCACCCAACACTAAGGGCAATTTTGGACACTAAGGGCACTTTATCATGGCCAATCCACCTAACCTGCACATCTTTGGACTGTGGGAGGGAACCGGAGCACCCGGAGGAAACCCACGCAGACACGGGGAGGATGTGCAGACTCCGCACAGACAGTGACCCAAGCCGGAATTGAACCTGGGACCCTGGAGCTGTGAAGCAGTTGTGCTATTCACAATGCTACCGTGCTGCCCTAATAAGGCGTATGTTTTGTTGGCTTTCATTAACAGGGGGATTGAGATTAAGAGTCACGATGTTTTGCTGCAGCTTTATAAAACCCTGGTTAGACCACACTTGGAATAGTGTGTCCAGTTCTGGTCGCCTCATTATAGGAAGGATGTGGATGTTTTGGAGAGGGTGCAGAGGAGATTTACCAGGATGCTGCCTGGACTGGGGGGCATGTCTTATGAAGAAAGGTTGAGGAAGCTAGGGCGTTTCTCATTGGAGCGAAGAAGGAAGAGAGGTGACTTGATAGAGGTGTACAAGGTGATGAGAGGCATGGATAGAGTGGATAGCCAGAGACTTTTCCCCAGGGCGGAAATGGCTGTCACGAGTGTTTTGTTATGCTCTTGACGTCGCATAAGCTGCTTCCTTGATGTGCATCCTGACAAAGGAAGGTCAGACTTGGAGATAGCTTTAACACATTTATTACAGTTAACGATTCTCCTACTTGGATTCGACGCTACTGTTACTCCTGCTATAGCTACTCAGACTGACTAACCAGTCTGCTACAATCCACGTGGTGGGTGTGATGTTCAATCAACCCTGTGTCTGTACTCACTGAGAGTCTCCACTGGAAAGAGACTGAGCACGTGTGATGTGTCCTTTTATATGGGTTGGTGTAATGCCCTTCTGTGGTAGTGTCACCTCTATGTGTATGGTGACTGCCCATTGGTCGAGTCCTATCTTACCGACTTATTGGTTGACTGTCTGTGTTATGTCTCTGGTGCTCCCTCTAGTGTCTAGCTAGGTGTAGTGTATGTACATTAACCCTTTGTGTACTTACAGTGATGTATATCACCACAATGAGGGGACATAATTTTAAGGCGATTGGAGGAAGGTATAGGGGAGATGTCAGAGGTAGGTTCTTTACACAGAGAGCGGGGTGTGTGTGGAATTCACTGCCAGCAGAGATGGTGGAGTCAGAGTCATTAGGGACATTCAAGCGACTCTTGGACAGGCAGTAAATTGAAGGGGTGTAGGTTAGGTTATCTTAGATTAGGATAAATGGTCGGCACAACATCGTGGGCCGAAGGGCCCGTACCAGCCTCCCTGAACAGGCGCCGGAATGTTGCGACTAGGGGCTTTTCACAGTAACTTCATTTGAAGCCTACTTGTGACAATAAGCGATTTTCATTTCATTTTTCACTGTTCTGTTTTGTAAGTTCTACTGTGAGAAAGTAGCGAATTCTATTAATACACAACAATATGAAATTAAAATGACACATTTCCTCCTATATCATTTAAAACAGTTAAGATATCCAGGATTCCTAATCCATTTGTAAAAGTGTCCTTTAAGAGTTTGGAAGCCATTAGGCTAGATGAGAGGAAGTTTTGATTCAAACCTTGATTTGGACAAGCAGTTATTGGGCTGTTTGGTTATGGTGGTGGTGGAGACGTCGAACAGATTCAATGAGAAAGCTGATTCTGTGCCTACGGATGAGTCACCAAATAACAACATTCAAACTAAGGAATGGAAACTTTGCAAAATTCACCATCCGGAAACAGTAGATTAATTTATCCCTGGATGATTTTTAAATGTGTACGATACATGCCAAATTGGTTCATCCAGGACTCTCCACACATCTCTCTTTCATTTCTGATTTACCCTCTTGCCAATACAGCTGTTGGCACAAGTCAAACCTTTCCATTTCTTGAGCTATCCAGGAAGAGAAACCAACAGAATGCTATCCCGCAGCACCAAAGCATTTTGGGGAGCATGGAATAGAAGCGACAGCAACTACTGCTAACTTGATGGGTTTGGATTTTTAAAAAAACAAAGAAGCAATAATTAATAACAATAATCTTTATTAGTGTCACAAGTAGGCTTACATTAACACTGCAATGAGGTTACTGGGGGAAAACCAGAGGAATCGGAGTAACATTGGGTATTGTATGTAGAGCGTTCAGTATCTTGCAACGGATGGGCGTGATTTTCACTCCGCTCAGTGCCTGGTTGGAGTGCTAGGAAAAAGCTGTGGGATCTCCCAAACACCACAGATTGAAAACCAATCATGGAATAAAAGAATACACGAGTTACCGTCTGTAGCTAGTGCTGCATAATTTAGGCACGTGCTACTTTTGGCGAGATGTAAAGTCAAAGTTATTGATGGTACATGCACAAAGTACAATCTTGTGGATGTCAGGGGAGCATGGTGGCACAGTGGTTAGCACTGCTGTCTCTCAGCACCAGGGATCCAGGTCCGATTCCAGCCTCGGGTGACTGACTGTGTGGAGTCTGCACATTCTTCCCAGTGTCTTCGTGGGTTTTCTCCGGGTGCTCCGGTTTCCTCCCACAGTCCAAAGATGTGCAGGTTTGGTGCATTGGTCACGATAAATTGCACCTTAGTGTCCAAAAGGTTAGGTGGATATAGGGCGGAGATGTGGGCTTAGGTAGGGTGCTCTTTGAGAGGGTCGGTGCAGAATTGAAGGGCCGAATGCTCTCCTTCTGCACTGTGGGGATTCTATGATTGTAACTGTTTCTTTTTGTTATACACTTGAAGAATTCCCCCAAGCTAAATTCTTAAAAATTGTGTGCAGCTTTTACACTGTCCTATTTGAAAAGTGATAAAGGAACAATTACAGATGTCCAAAGCTGGATGTTGCGTGACCTGGAGGCGATGGATTCCTATGACATTGCTGCTCCTCTGGCTTTTCAATGGCAGAGGTTAGGGACTGAAAATGCTGTTAACCATCGCACATTGTTACAGCATGTTCTAAACATGGCTCATATTGCAGCCAGGTAACGTTGGCGATAGAGGGGATGGATATTGAGTTCAGTGGCAGGGACAGTGAGCAGGGTTTCTCGAATGTTGTCACATCTGCTCCCACCCAGACGGGTACTGAATGACATGCTGCAGGATACCCAGCCTCTGCCCTACTTCTATTCCAATGCAGCCAGGTAGATTTAATTCCCCAAGACGTTGGCGATGGGCGGATTTGGCGATGCTGGTGCCGTAAAAGGCAGGTGACTAGGTCATCTCTCGTTGGATATAGTCACTGTCTGGCTCTTGAAATGGCGAGAATGTTATCTGTCACTTGTGAGTCAAGCCTGAATGCAGCACTGCATCTTCTGAGGCTCCATTGTGGTAGGAGTTGAGAGGGTAACTGAAGGGTGCAGAATCATCAGCTAACACGGTTAGGATAATGGAAAGGGCACTGGTGAAGCAGCAGAAGGTGACTGGGCTGAAGATGAAAAATGAACTCAACTTCTAAAGATTTAATATTTAATTTAACAAACTTGTGCCAGACATGACATCCATCACTACTTTCATTAAGTCCACCCCTGCACATTCCTGTAAATGCCAACTCCATTTGCTTGGCAACGCTGTAACTCAGCAATACACATGGACAGTAATTGGCTGGCAATGGATTGTCTAATGAAGAGAAGATGTGTCATTTCCACTAATGATTCGTGACTAAGATCCCAAATCTTAGAAGATTTGCACGTTTGCCCATGTCAATTAACTTGGGAAGAATATAGTCAGTCAGTAAGACACTACTGGGAATTCTTATAATCTCATGTAGAATGGTAAGTGTGGTGACTCGAGACGGACACTGGAGACTTCCAGTAGGAAACAAAGGGGTTTATTGATGAAAGACAAAGGCAGTTGGGTAACAGGCACTGAACACTATACACAGGTCTTTACACTTCAGCTCCCGGGTCCTGCTCCCAGGGCCCCACGCAAACTCCCCATTGGCCGTGTTTTGCGTGCTCCCACGCGATTGGCCACGAGCCAGTCACGTTGTCTGTGGAGCAAGGCATCTACCGTGTCCACCAAGGTAGCGGTTCCATCTCCTGAACGGAAAGTCACAAGTGGGCATCTACCAGCGCCAAAAACATCTTGCCCAGGAACGGGCCCGCATAATCAATGTGGTCTCTGGTTCATGAGCAACCTGGCTATTTCCAAGGGCGAAGAAAGGCAGAGATTGCTACGTTTGACAAGGGTGGCACTGTTGTACTAGTTCTTCAATGGCTTTGTCTAGGCCTGGCCACCGGG
Organism: Scyliorhinus torazame; assembly: GCF_047496885.1. Classification (NCBI taxonomy): domain Eukaryota; kingdom Metazoa; phylum Chordata; class Chondrichthyes; order Carcharhiniformes; family Scyliorhinidae; genus Scyliorhinus; species Scyliorhinus torazame. Next base: position 8,177,773 of record NC_092717.1, read on the forward strand.
CGTAACTCTGCACCAACATCTTCATCTTTGTTTGCACTGGGTGGGCACGGTGCAACTCTTGAAGGAGCGGTCCCCTGGCCGGAGGTGGGACGACCACCTGTGATCCCCAAAGAATCACATATTCTTCACTTGTCAACTCATCTTGAAGAGTGAAGTAGGGCCTCAGCTGTTTGGACTTCTTGTAACGCCAGCCAGACTGTATTATTGTTTTGACCTTTGAAATAATTTGGTCCAGCTGCAGATGTGCCCTGGGGACACTAGCAGGGTGTCTGGGCACACTAGCAGGGTGTCTGGGCACACTAGCAGGGTGTCTGGGCACACTAGCAGGGTGTCTGGGCACACTAGCAGGGTGTCTGGGCACACTAGCAGGGTGTCTGGGCACACTAGCAGGGTGTCTGGGCACACTAGCAGGGTGTCTGGGCACACTAGCAGGGTGTCTGGGGACACTAGCAGGGTGTCTGGGGACACTAGCAGGGTGTCTGGGGACACTAGCAGGGTGTCTGGGGACACTAGCGGGGTGTCTGGGGACACTAGCAGGATGTCTGGGGACACTAGCAGGGTGTCTGGGGACACTAGCAGGGTGTCTGGGGACACTAGCTGGGTGTCTGGGGACACTAGCTGGGTGTCTGGGGACACTAGCTGGGTGTCTGGGGACACTAGCTGGGTGTCTGGGGACACTAGCTGGGTGTCTGGGGACACTAGCTGGGTGTCTGGGGACACTAGCTGGGTGTCTGGGGACACTAGCAGGGTGTCTGGGGACACTAGCAGGGTGTCTGGGGACACTAGCAGGGTGTCTGGGGACACTAGCAGGGTGTCTGGGGACACTAGCAGGGTGTCTGGGGACACTAGCAGGGTGTCTGGGGACACTAGCAGGGTGTCTAGGACATGTAGGGTGACCTAAAGCATTCACATTTGCAATTTGTGCCCCAGGCTGGTGCAAAAAGCATGGTTGAAAGCCACCAACAGCAGGGTCCAATGCCACACCCTTGCCGAGGTGTGGGTGGTATGGGCTGATCTTCCTTTAACAGGTCCAGTAATGGCTTGTGGTCGGTCATTATGTCAAACCGTCAACTGCACACATACTGGTGGAATTTCTTCACAATGAATGTAATCGCTTCTCAATCTGGGCATAGTTTCATTCTGCTTCAGAAAGGGTCCTTGACGCAAAGGCACCATCTACCCTTTTGTGGGATAAAACTGTAAGGGGACATGTCACATGTCAGCACGATTGGTTTCCCCGGATCAAATGCACCGAGAGATTTGACAACCGTAATACTTGCTTCACAACTCAGAAGGGTTTCTCTCGAGGTCCCCCTCCATTGCCACCACTGATTCCTCCATAACAATTGGTGTACTGGTGCCAATGTTGTGACTAAATTAAAAATAAACCTTCCATAGTAACTGACTATACTGAGGAAGGTCTTAAGCTTACTGACGTATTTGGGTGCTGGGTCATCTCGCATTGGCCTTTTCTTCCAATGGGTGCAACCCTGTCACATCAACGTGAAATCCTAGGTATGCCCAATGTCTCCGCTAAAAGCCTACCCACAAGCTTGGTGTAGACGTCTTCAATTCAGGGAACCGGATACCGATCAACTCGGGCAGCTTGATTTATCATCCCACAAATCCTGATCAACCGGTGGACAGGAATTATCGTCGCCGCCCACTCTGAAAACCGAACAGGTTTGATTATCCTCAGCTTTTCCAAACACTTTAGTTCTGCTTCAACCCTCTGATGCAATGCCTGTAGCACTGGTCTGGTTCTGAAAACCTAGGTGTCGAATCCGGATTGACATCTATCTTGGTTTTTACACCCTTAATCTGGCCCAATTCTTTGCGGAAGACGTCTTCATACCTCCTTAAGACTCTTAGTAGGATGCGGTCAGACATTTTTAGGATTCCCAGCCAGTTGAGCCAAACGTTCTGAAACCAGTCTCTTCCCAACGGGCTGGGCGGAGTCCTTCAACGCCAAACAAAGGCAGATTGGCCTCCTACCCTCTGTACGCCTCTGGGTCTTGGCTGTTCCGAGGATCTTCAAAATCCCCCAGTGTATGTCGAAGGCTTGGCTGTGGTACTTTTCAAGCTTAAACTTAAACTCTTCTAAGCTCTGCATGGAGATGCTGGAATCTCTGCTCACCCACTATGGTCACTGCAGTCCTGGTGCCAACTTCCATTTTAAGGTGTCTACCACTTATTCTTAAGATAATTTCAATTGGAGCTGTCTTATTCAACTGGACTGCATTCAACTGATGCATTCATTGCATATCTTCTTCAGAGCTGTTCTCCACTGTGTTCAGTGGAGCGGTGGACTGATGTTTTTTTGCATTGGCGCGCTTTGCCTGGCACGAATGTACCCCCTTCGGTTGCAACGGAAGCACATGAACTCCCGAACATGGCAGGTCTCCTGGGGATGGTCCCCCCGCGCACCAATAGCAGCCCACGTCAGATTTGCTGGTTTAGCTCACTGGGCTAAATCGCTGGCTTTTAAAGAAAACCAAGGCAGGCCAGCAGCACGGTTCAATTCCCGTACCAGCCTCCCCGAACAGGCGCCGGAATGTGGCGACTAGGGGCTTTTCACAGTAACTTCATTGAAGCCTACTTGTGACAATAAGCGATTTTCATTTCATTTTTCATTTGGGGTTTGATTCCCCAATTCCTTCCCACTCCTTGGGCTCCGGTCCTGTCCTGAGGACTATCTCTCGCTCGGAGCTGTGCCTGTTGATCATACTGCAGACCTTGCGACCGTACCGCTCCATACTTGATTAACCTTCCCTTCAGTCACGCTTTGAAGCTCAGTGGCGCTTTTTGCGGCGCACTCCATGGCGTGAGCTATCTCGATCGCTTTTTCCAACATAACTGTGGTCTCAGCCAGAAGCTTCTTCTGGATATTAAGGATACGGATTCCACAAACCAGCCGGTCATGCAACATGTTGTTAAGCAAAGTCCCAAACACAGTGCTCAGCAAGCTGGCAAGCCTGGCTATGAAGGCCGAGACATATTCTTCATGGACCCTCACTGCAGAGTTAAACTTATAGCCTTGGCGGATAGAGGGAGTCGAGTTGTAATGGTCTTTTACCGATTTCACTATCTGGTCAAAGGTCTTAGAATTGGGTGCCTCTGGGGATGCGAGGTTCTTAATCAAATGGTAGGTCTGGGGCCCACAAACTGTCAAAAGTATCACCTTCTGCTTGTCCTCACCTGTGATCTAGTTTGTGGTAAAGAACTGGAGCCGTTCGATGTACTGACTCTAATCCTCAGCCCCTTAGTCAAATGGGCCTCGTTGCCCAATGACAGGCGTTTCCATTCATGGTTTAAATGATTGATACTCTTGCTGGAGCTTCTCTTCCTCAGCCGTTCCTTCACCCCCTCCCCACCCCTGATTCACGACGACTGTCAGCTGTGATCAAAAACTTTGACCTGGTTGCCAATGTGGTGGCTCGGGACAGACACCGGCGGCTTCCAGCAGTTAACAAAGGGGTTTATTACACTTCCGGTGACGGCGGGCGGGAGGCGGCCGCACAATGGAGGGCTCCCGGTCGGCAACGGCATTTTCGGGGCTTTAAGCCCGGTCCCAGGGTCCGCGGAGGCGACAGAAGAAGGGAGAAGGCACGGAGGAGGCACAGTGAAGACACAGGAGGAAAAAAGGCACAGAGAAAAATGTCGAGGGTGAGCAAAAAAACGGCCGAAAAAAAAAACAGCTGGAGGTCCGTCGGGGAGTGGAAAGGTCACCGCGGGGTCACCAGGAAAAATGGAGGCTGGAGCACCAGGGGAGGCCGCACTGCTTACGGCTGAAGAAATAACTAAGGTGATGGCTGCGGAATTTGAAAAGCAGTTGGCGCAGATTGCGAAATGCATGGAGACGGTGAGGAAGGAGATGAGGGAGGTTGAGTGCGCTGGTGGAGGAGGCGGTTTCCCAGGTGAGGACGGAGGTGGCGAGCGCAGTGGCGGAGGTGCGAGAGCAAGGGGAGGCGCTGAAGGAAGTGGAGGAGACGTTATTGCAGCACGGTGATCAACTTGCCTCGATGGGGAAAGAGATGCGGAAGGTGATGGATACTAACAAGGATCTGCGAGGAAAAATGGAAGACCTGGAAAACAGATCCAGGCGACAGAATTTGAGGATTGTGGGGCTGCCCGAAGGAGTTGAAGGACCGAAGCTGACTGAGTACTTTGCCGCGATGCTGGCAAAACTATTGGGGGAGGGGGAGGATCCCTCCCGATATGAACTGGATCGGGCTCATCGGTTGTGGAGGCCTGTACCAAAGGCGAGTGAGCCGCCAAGGGCAGTGACTCTGTGCTTCCGTAGGTACAGTGTGAAGGAGAAGGTCCTGAGCTGGGCCAAGCAGTAGCGGGTGGTGCAGTGGGCTGGAGCTGGTATACGTGTATACCAGGACTTTACGGTGGAGCTGGCAAGGAGGCGGGCTGCCTTCAACCGGGTGAAGAGGGCACTGTACATTAGCAAGGTGCGGTGCGGCATTGTATATCCAGCGAAGCTGAGGGTGACTTACAAGCTCAGGGACTTTTATTTTGGAACGGCAGAAGCAGCGGAGGAGTTTGCGAAAGCAGAAGGACTGTGGCAGAACTGACAAACTGAGGAATGGCCATGTTGTGCCGATGTAACCTCATGACTGTATTTTGTTCTTTTTTGTATCACTGCGCGCGGGTGTAGAGATTAAAGGAGCCAATGTGGTATATATTTGGACAAGGGAAGGGACGGGACTTTCACTCGAAATGAGAGTTCTTTGGGGGGGTAGGTGGATACGCGGGGTTTGTGTGCTAAAAGGGGATCTTTGGGCTTTCCTAGGGCCGGGCAAGTGGGAAAGGGACCCGGGCGGGGGCCTCCACGCTGGCCGGTGTGTGCTGGCCAGTGAACGGGAGTGAGGTGGGGGGAGGGGCTGCGGCCATCGGAGCCTGGCAGAACAGGGTCCGAGTGGTCTAGCCGGGGTGGAAAGTTGGGGGGAAGGAACCGAGGTTGGGAGCAGGAGTTTTACAAGAGGCAGTGGACGGGAGGAGCTGGAGACCTGGCGTTGGGGGGGGGGGGGGGGGGGGGGGGGGGCGTAGCTGTGTAAGATTAAGGGTGACTACGGGTAATCCCTGATTCCTTTTTGCCATTTGTTTATGTAAACATGCGGGTTGAGGTTTGGGGGTTGGTAGGTAGATGGGATTGTTGTTATTATGGGGACTGACATATCTTGCTGATTATTGTTTATTGTTGATGGATGTAAATGTGGGAGAAAATGTGAAAAAGGAGGAGAATAAATTTATTTAAAAAAAACAAAAAACAAAGGGGTTTATTGATGAAAGACAAAGGCAGTTAGATAATAGTCACAGGAAACCATACAGGCACATTCCCCAAGGGCCAACCAACAAGGGCCTTTACCTGAAGGGAGATGGAGAGTAATGGCCATTTATATGTGGCCTCCAGTGGTTACACATGGGATTTCAAAGAAAGATCGATTTGCATTTATATGGGTATTTGATGGCCACAGGAAGTCCCACAGTGCTTCAACAGCCAATGAAGTACCGCTGCGGTGTGGTCACTGTTGTAGTACAGGATAGGCACAAGGCACCAGTTGTGTCCTCCAGGCCACAGGAACCTCACTATTGCCAATTAGGGAGAATGGGATTTATGAGAGATCGGGCATGTTTGATGAATGAATCTTAGTGCTAAATTAAAAGTCCTTTGCGTAACTATCGTAGATTTCTTAATAGGGATGGCAAGCTCTCCAAAGAGACCAAGGCCTCTGTCCGTAGGTAAGCTCACGGTCTGAGGTAAAGGGGGAAGGCTGGGAAACATTCTGCAGCAAACGTGCAACGGGTAAGAAAAGTCTTTATCAGTGAAAACAGAATGCGCAATTCACCAATTACTTTTCAATTTTTGAAAAGGTACCGGATCTCTGACTGATAGTTATATTTCACAGCAAGAACATATAATTTAGTGCTCTTGTCACATGTCAGAATTACTTCTTTCTCTTTCTTGAATTTACATCAGCTATTTGGCCTCAGTAACATTAGCAGCTGTGCACGGTCTCCGTTTTTTTTTGTGTCCTTTCCTGAAACTTCACCAGATTTTATAGACTACAAATGAGAAGAGTGTGTCAATCGCTTGTCATGTCTGTCATCGGTCTCAAAAGACATGATACAATTTTACAAGAAACAATTAAACAGGTAATACCTACCAAAAAACATTCTCCAAAACGAAACTGAGCATAATTGCAGTTTCTACAAGAAAACAAAAAAAAGACCCGAGTTTTCGGTCAATTTGCCCACCTGGGGATGGTCTGTGCTCATGACTGACGTTGATAGCAGCAATAAATGATCTTAAGTTGATGTAGGAGAGGAGTGCAGGAAATAGAAAGGGAAGTTAACAAGTTCTGAAAGTTGAAAAGGTGCAATAGAATAAACATCCCTCTGATCTTTGCAACTTGCGAACCTATCTTGTGGTGCCCAGGATAAAACTGAATGGAAAGGGGGGGGGGGGGGGGTGCATGCAAAAATAATAATAGTTTTTATTAAATATCCAATACAGGAATAACCAAATATATTTATAATGTAAAGGACCAATCATTAACCTACGACTAATTCTAAGAAAGGTTAATAAGTATTCATTAAGTACAGTGAAACGCTGTATTTTTCATCCCACTGCAACATTCCAATACTTTCCTATAATATTCATAAATACAGAAACATTATACTGTAAAAAGCAATAAAAGCTAGACACCGCAATATAAATACAGTATCACAGCCCAAATCACTTGGCTGGATCTTAAATGCCCCCCAGAGATATATGCTGTGCACACCTGTTAATTTTCAATAAAATCCTCCCTATGGCTTCATAACACCATTTATCAACACATCTGACAATGTATCATACAACTGTACTTCACTCTGGTATACAGGCAGATGCAATCCATCTGTTTAGTGAAAATTTCTGGAGACAGAAAGCAGCGCCAGTAAACCTTCAATCAGAGCAGGACCTCGTCTCTTCCCGGAGCCCATCATGTTCATTTGACAAATGAATTTCCAAACAGCTAACATCCTTTACAAGTTAGAAAAAGCTATACATTCATGTCTTGGCTCATTTTTGTTTCCAAAATCTCACTGCTGCCAATACGTCTCCACCTTCCGCGAAGTGTAGACAGACAGCATGATTCTATTGCAGCCCAGTTCCTAATTATACTCCAGTTGACCAAACCAATGCATCCCTCCAGAATAGTCCGGGTTGCTTCCTCCCTCTCTCTGAGTTGGAGAATTGGACCAACCCAATGTGACCAAGTTGGTTACCAAGTTTTGAACTGACAAAATGTACTGCTGAGTAAGGGTAGAGGGGGAAACTGAACTGGAGGAACAGCAAAATCTGAATGAAATCCAAAGCTGTATAATGGTAGTTACCGGCTAAGATTGACTAGTGTCGTCCTGAAATGATACGGTCCGTTTGTCTGGTATTGTGTGTAATGTAGCAACGTTCCAAACTCCTTCACTGACTTGGCGATTCTGTGCATTCAAACCCAGAATGTCAGTGCAGCCCAGTTCCCTGGCAACTCAAGTTTGTCTCCGAGCTCTGTAAAGCTTGCTCCTGGCGGCAGGAAACCCAGATCTCAACCCAATACTTTCATCTACCTGTCGTGGCCTCTTTCAGGTCCTACACCCCTTTCCTTGAACTGGTAACACCAGCTTTCATTTCTCACTTCAGACGTATTTACCATCCTGATTCCAACCCATCACTATCCCCACCATCCTTTTTAAAACTACTTAACACCAACACAGCAGCCATGAAGCTGATGAAGGAGCTACCCTCTGAAAACTAGTGATTCCAAACAAACCTGTTGGACTTTAACCTGGTGTTGTAAAACTTCTTACTGTGCCCATCCCAGTCCAACACCGGCATCGCCACATCATAGCAGCCATAAAGGTTGAGGGCTATGTAAGAGATCATGAATGTTATGGAAAAGGTAAATCCCTTGAACTTTACCTCAACATAAATTGGGAGAGAACAACGGGGAAGAGGTTCAGAGTCACTACAGTGCAGAAGGAGACCATTCGGCCCATCAAGTTCAAACTAATAAAAGTTAGGAATTATTTCAGGGACCATTCTGGATCTAATTTGATGCAGTAATTGGGAGGGGAGATCTTTAGGGTCTTTTAACACCAATATATTCATATATAGCACCTTTAAGGTAGAGAAACATCCTGAGGTATTGTCAGAAATATGGACACCAAGACAAAGGAGAAGGTACTGGAGGGGCGATGAGCTTGGTTGAAATGGTGGGTATTAAGAAGATAATTAAGATTCCTAGATTTGGGGAGTGTTTTAAAATTATCACAAATGAAATTCAGAAGAATGCCAGGTACTTTATAAAGATATTGGGTAAAGCTATTCAGTTCCTAATTATGACTGTGCTCCATTTTATCTTGCTCTTCTACGCCAATAAACACAAGCTGATCAAGAATGATAGCTCAACATAAAAATCATACGGTTTCTCTCGTGACACAATGTTGTTTTTGGAGAGAGCTATGCTAATCTTTGGAAAATTTAAAACAAGCGCCAACCAAGGTTATTTTAAAATAATGCTGTAAGTGATGCATGTTCATGAACTATTAACCAGGTTTCAAAATGCACTACAAGTGTCAGCTTAGAAGGTAAAACAGGTAGACCCCCACTTTGGGGAGAGGTTCTTATTGCAATCTTGGTTATTTAAATTCAGCTCCACACGCCGAGTCTTGTGGCGGGCTGCAGTGTCCGGTGTTGGAAAAGGCGCTCGCCTGAGAGACGGCAGGCGGATCAGCATGGATTAACTGCCTCTCCCCTACAGTGAAAGTCATGGCTTATACCCAACAATGGAGGTCTCTGTGAAAGTGCCTGTGGAGATGTCTGCAGTCCCACATTGAAGCAGGGCCTCGCAACAGCAGCAAATCATCGGATGAAGGTTTCGTGTGCGATTGCACGCTCTTTTAAAATTTATTGCTGCCTGTCTCAGAGTTTGAAAACTGCCTCAATAATCAAACGCCACATAATTTTTAATGATGAATGCCAACTTTCGCACATGCACTGAATGACTCTTGAATAACAGCCAAAAAGGCATTGATGTAAGAACTGCTCTCCTTGGTGGCAATTTCAATAAGTACGCAGAAGATTTGTAAACAACTGCACTCTGTTGGAACACATACCTGTGCAGTTTAGATTCAATCACCCCAATAAGCTAGACTATCTGAATTTCTAGTTGGCATATCTTCCTCCAGTCTTCCTTACATTCGTGGGTGATGCCAGGGGAGTGAGGAATGGCAAATGTTACACTCTTGTTCAAAAAAGGAAAAGATAATCCAAGATAAGCCACGAACAACAGGCCACTTCGATGGTGTGAAACTTTGGGAAACAATAATGTGGCACAAAATTAATAGTCAGATGTGGGTTAATTAAGGAAAGCCAGCATAGATTTCTTCAGGGAAAATCATGTTTAACTAACTTGCCAGAATTTGTTTTCAAAAGAGATAACAGACAGAGTTGATGAGGGCAATGCTGCTGATGTGATGCACATGAACTTGCAAAAGGCATGTGCCACACAACAGATTTGTGAGCTCATGGAACAAGATGGACGATAGCAACATGGAAGCAAAATTGGCTCAGTGGAAGGATAGAGAGAGTAGTGGTGAATGGATGTTTCTCAGGCAAGGGAAGTTTTGTAGTGGAGTTCCCAGGGAGTCAGTGTTGGGACTCTTGCTTTTCCTGATATATATTAATGACCAAGACCTATTCAAAATCATGAGGGGTCTGGACAGAGTAAATAGGGGAGAAACTGTTGGTGAAAGGGTCAGGAATCGGGGGGGGGGGGGGGGGGGGGGGGGGGAGAAATATAAAGGAACTGACAAAAGAATCAAAAACGAAATGAGAAGCAACCTTTTCATGTAGCAAGTGGCTAAAGTCCAGAATGCGCAGCCGATGGAGGGAGCGCAATCGAGGCATTAGAAAGAGAATTAGACAGTTATCGGAAAGGGGTTACAGGGAGACACAATGAAGAATGGCATTAAAGTGGGCTGCTCAATTGGGGGGGGGGGGGGGGGGGGGGGGTTGGTGCAGACAGGATGGGCAGAATGGCCTTTTTCTTTTTCTGCACCTTAAAAGTTCTGTGATCTAAAAAGCGCATAATTTGGAAAAACAATAGCATTGAAGCCGAATGCCATTCTTGGAAAGCATCTAATTCGGCAATTCTCTGTAAAATATCACTAAATCCAAAAATAAAATGATGCTCCAACCAGGCCGAAAGGCACCCTCAGAACAAACCTGTGTGCACTTATCCAATCAATAACCTTACTAGCTTGGGGTCCGTTAATGACACTAAAATAACAGCATTTTAATAAATGAGTAATTTTGTAACACAAGCTCCTCAAGTCGCTCCACAGTAAAGGATTTTGGCTGCACGTTGTAGAGGTTTTCCCGGAATGCGTGTGGCCCATTTCCCACCCACTGCTCTCAAACTCTCTTTTCTAACTGCCACATCATTTAGATCCTCCTCTACAATCAACATGAACATGGATCTCATCTTGGAGCACGTGCCCGCTAGAATTGCTCTCCATTGGGCAGAGGTTAGAGATGTTTGAAATTGTGAATGGTTTTCATAGTCAATAAGAAGAAACTATTGCAACTGGCAGGAGGGTCAGTAACCCGAGGAGAAACCGTGGAAGGTATCTACTGAACAGATTCTCAGGAGTCTGCTGTTGACTTTTAAATACAAAGATAAAACATTTATTAAACAAGAAACGCCAGCCATATTACACTAGACAACAAAAAAGGGTGAAACGGTTTCAACACAGGAGAAATAAATATTCAAACTCAAGCTATTCTTTAATCCCAGCAATGTACTTATAGACCACCACTCCAGTGAAGAGGTGTCACTGCTTCAGCACTGGGGTAGAGCTGATTCAGCTGCAAAGAGGCCTCTTTTCCAGAAGAATTCTGAACATTCATTAGAAATCCTTCCACCATTGGCATCTCCCATGAGATCCAGAAAACCCACTTTAAATTAACAATTACTTTCACTTTAGAGCAATACATACGAGTGCCTTCCATTTCTTCAGCTGTCCGGCATCAATTTCAGCTAGGGAAAATCTTAGATCTTTCTGTCTTCACTCTATGGTATATCCATACCAACTGAAACTAAAACTGCTTTCCTTGTTTCTGTGTGGGTCTTTGTTCTTGATCCCCTGTTGCTAGACAACACATCCTTTTCTATTTCTTGTGTTTGTTTTAACCTCCCTAAACTACTAACCCCTTGGTAACCCATCTCTTCTCTTCAGGAGTCATAAAACATCATTAAAAATGCACATAAACAAACAGGGCCCAGAGATATTCTAAAATGAAACCAAACACAGGTTCTCCCCATTCTTAGCACACAAATAAAATAATATAAATTAAACTTAAAACTCTATATTGTTCCTCATACCCATACAAGTATGCCTTACTTAAAACTATATTTAGTTCCTAACTACATTTAGGAGGAAACTGGATAGATACTTGAAAATAAACCTTTGCAGGGCAGCAGGGGAGTAGGATTTACTGGGTAGCTCCGTCAAAGAGGCGGTGCAGATGCAGTGGCCCTTCTGTGCTGCATGTTTCTTTCTTCTGTTTGGTTCCACGCACAATGGATGTGCATGATCAGTGAAGGCAAAAGCGAAAGTCACTAAATTATTAGAGGTGCTCACCAGAGAGGAAAAATACCAGTTCGCAATCAAATTATTGTGCACGATAAATATCTTGAAATCATTAAGGACCAGCTACTTGATGAATCAGGACTGGAACTAATGAAAGTGTTAGAACAAATGGCAGAAATCCTGAACTGAATTAAGGGGGAATTTTGCAGAGTACTGGTCAGAATGGTGAAAGATTCATTGGGCGCAGATGTTCTGCAGGATTCAAGACATGCATCTAAACTGGGGGGGCATAAATATCCTGGCCGCGAGGTTTGCTAGTGTCACACAGGAGGGTTTAAACTAGTATGGCAGGGGGGTGGGCACGGGAGCAATAGGTCAGAAGGTGAGAGCATTGAGGGAGAACTAGGGAATAGGGACAGTGTGGCTCTGAGGCAGAGCAGACAGGGAGAAGTTGCTGAACACAGTGGGTCTGGTGGCCTGAAGTGCATATGTTTTAATGCAAGAAGTATTACGGGTAAGGCAGATGAACATAGAGCTTGGATTAGTACTTGGAACTATGATGTTGTTGCCATTACAGAGACCTGGTTGAGGGAAGGGCAGGATTGGCAGCTAAACGTTCCAGGATTTAGATGTTTCAGGCGGGATAGAGGGGGATGTAAAAGGGGTGGCGGAGTTGCGCTACTGGTTAGGGAGAATATCACAGCTGTACTACGGGAGGACACCTCAGAGGGCAGAGAGGCTATATGGTTAGAGATCAGGAATAAGAAGGGTGCAGTCACAATGTTGGGGGTTTACTACAGGCCTCCCAACAGCCAGCGGGAGATAGAGGAGCAGGTAGGTAGACAGATTTTGGAAAAGAGTAAAAACAACAGGATTGTGGTGATGGGAGACTTCAACTTCCCCAATATTGACTGGGACTCACTTAGTGCCAGGGGCTTAGACGGGGCAGAGTTTGTAAGGAGCATCCAGGAGGGCTTCCTAAAACAATATGCAGAGAGTCCAAGTAGGGAAGGGGCGGTACTGGACCTGGTATTGGGGAATGAGCCCGGCCAGGTGGTAGAAGTTTCAGTAGGGGAGCATTTCGGGAACAGTGACCACAATTCAGTAAGTTTTAAAGTGCTGGTGGACAAGGAGAAGAGTGGTCCTAGGGTGAATGTGCCAAATTGGGGGAAGGCTAATTCTAACAATATTAGGCGGGAACTGAAGAACCTAGATTGGGGGCGGATGTTTGAGGGCAAATCAACATCTGACATGTGGGAGGCTTTCAAGTGTCAGAGAAAGGAATTCAGGACCGGCATGTTCCTGTGAGGAAGAAGGATAAATACGGCAATTTTCAGGAACCTTGGATAACGAGAGATATTGTAGGCCTCGTCAAAAAGAAAAAGGAGGCATTTGTCAGGACTAAAAGGCTGGGAACAGACGAAGCCTGTGTGGAATGTAAAGAAAGTAGGAAGGAACTTAAGCAAGGAGTCAGGAGGGCTAGAAGGGGTCACGAAAAGTCATTGGCAAATAGGGTTAAGGAAAATCCCAAGGCTTTTTACACGTGCATAAAAAGCAAGAGGGTAGCCAGGGAAAGGGTTGGCCCACTGAAGGATAGGCAAGGGAATCTATGTGTGGAGCCAGAGGAAATGGGCGAGGTACTAAATGAATACTTTGCATCAGTATTCACCAAAGAGAAGAAATTGGTAGATGTTGAGTCTGGAGAAGGGTGTGTAGATAGCCTGGGTCACATTGAGATCCAAAAAGACAAGGTGTTGGGCGTCTTAAAAAATATTAAGGTAGATAAGTCCCCAGGGCCTGATGGGATCTACCCCAGAATACTGAAGGAGGCTGGAGAGGAAATTGCTGAGGCCTTGACAGAAATCTTTGGATCCTCACTGTCTTCAGGTGATGTCCCGGAGGACTGGAGAATAGCCAATGTTGTTCCTCTGTTTAAGAAGGGTAGCAAGGATAATCCAGGGAACTACAGGCCAGTGAGCCTTACTTCAGTGGTAGGGAAATTACTGGAGAGAATTCTTTGAGACAGGATCTACTCCCATTTGGAAGCAAATGTGCGTATTATTGAGAGGCAGCATGGTTTTGTGAAGGGGAGGTCGTGTCTCACTAACTTGATAGAGTTTTTCGAGGAGGTCACAAAGTATGATTGATGCAGGTAGGGCAGTGGATGTTGTCTATATGGACTTCAGTAAGGCCTTTGACAAGGTCCCTCTTGGTAGACTAGTACAAAAGGTGAAGTCACACGGGATCAGGGGTGAGCTGGCAAGGTGGATACAGAACTGGCTAGGTCATAGAAGGCAGAGAGTAGCAATGGAAGGATGCTTTTCTAATTGGAGAGCTATGGCCAGTGGTGTTCCACAGGGATCAGTGCTGGGACCTTTGTTGTTTGTAGTATATATAAATGATTTGGAGGAAAACATAACTGGTCTGATTAGTAAGTTTGCAGACGACACAAAGGTTGGTGGAATTGCGGATAGCGATGAGGATTGTCAGAGTATACAGCAGGATTTAGATTGTTTGGAGACTTGGGCGGAGAGATGGCAGATGGAGTTTAATCCAGACAAATGTGAGGTAATGCATTTTGGAAGGTCTAATGCAGGTAGGGAATATACAGTGAATGGTAGAACCCTCAAGAGTATTGAAAGTCAGAGAGATCTAGGAGTACAGGTCCTCAGGTCACTGAAAGGGGCAACACAGGTGGAGAAGGTAGTCAAGAAGGCATAGGACATGCTTGCCTTCATTGGCCGGGGCATTAAGTATAAGAATTGGCAAGTCATGTTGCAGCTGTATAGAACCTTAGTTAGGCCACACTTGGAGTATAGTGTTCAATTCTGGTCACCACATTACCAGAAGGATGTGGAGGCTTTAGAGAGGGTGCAGAAGAGATTTACCCGAATGTTGCCTGGTATGGAGGGCATTAGCTATGAGGAGCGGTTGAATAAACTCGGTTTGTTCTCACTGGAACGATGGAGGTTGAGGGGCGACCTGATAGAGGTCTACAAAATTGAGGGGCATAGACAGAGTGGATAGTCAGAGGCTTTTCCCCGGGTAGAGGGGTCAATTACTAGGGGGCATAGGTTTAAGGTGAGAGGGGCAAGGTTTATAGTAGATGTACGAGGCAAGTTTTTTTACACAGAGGGTAGTGGGTGCCTGGAACTCGCTGCCGGAGGAGGTGGTGGAAGCAGGGACGATAGTGACATTTAAGGGACATCTTGACAAATACATGAATAGGATGGGAATAGAGGGATACGGACCCAGGAAGTGTAGAAGATCGTAGTTTAGTCGGGCAGCATGGTCGGCACGGGCTTGGAGGGCCGAAGGGCCTGTTCCTGTGCTGTACATTTCTTTGTTCTTTGTTCTTTTGTATGATCATCCAGTGCCTACATATATTTCAAAGGGAGAACAAATTGGACCCAGGTGACACCAGCATCATCAGCCCTACGTCACCACCAAGTAAATAACTGGAGTTATATTAAGGAGTGGGTTGGAGCAATATCGGCGCCGTCATCATTTTATGAACAACAACATTAACTTAGAAGAGAACATTTGTCTTTGATGTGTCTTCTCAACCTCGTTGGAGGAATAAAATATACTGTAGAAATTCTTATGATAAACTATTGAACTTTGAAAAACTTTGACAGCCAAGGTGAAGCTGGGGCTGGATAAGTAATGGAATTAGAAATAGGAAACACAGAATCCCCATGAGAGCTATAATGTCAGATAGGGCAGCGGTGCTGAGTGGAATACAGTTCTGTGGACATTTCGGGGCAGCACGGTAGCATTGTGGATAGCACAATTGCTTCACAGCTCCAGGGTCCCAGGTTCGATTCCGGCTTGGGTCACTGTCTGCGGAATCTGCACATCCTTCCCGTGTGTGCATGGGTTTCCTCCGGGTGCTCCGGTTTTCTCCCACAGTCCAAAGATGTGCAGGTTAGGTGGATTGGCCATGATAAATTGCCCTTAGTGTCCAAAATTGCCCTTAGCGTTGGGTGGGGTTACTGGGTTATGGGGATAGGGTGGAGGTGTTGACCTTGGGTAGTGTGCTCTTTCCAAGAGCCGGTGCAGACTCGATGGGCCGAATGGCCTCCTTCTGCACTGTAAATTCTATGATAATCTATGACATCAGTAATTGGATCTTTGTTGGTGATTTAACAAATGATCGGAGTTATAACAGGTTATAAAGCTGTAAATTTGCAGTCGACACAGTTGAGTGGAGTCAGGTCAGATCACGCAACTACATTTCTGAGAAATATTTAAATCTATTAATCCATCAGACAAGTAACTTTAATTGGTAGCAAATGCAAAGTGTTGATTTTTACCTCCATCTCAGCTCACTTCACCACATCACCACTGACTCTTTGTCCTTTTCATATTAACTACCCCCTCAATTTCTCACATCCCTCTCCGCTTTCGCACCCCTTCAATTATTAACTTTCGCCATTTTCATCTTTTTTCCATCCTGTTCAGAATCCACTGCTTTTGACCTCCTAAAGTTAAACATGTTTTAAAACACCCAAACTACAAGAGATAACGAAAGACTAACAATGCTATCATACAAGGAAGGTTGAGGGTTCCAAGGACTCCCAGCTGTTCCGATGACATCTTGATAGCTTTGACAATGGGAGATCAAAGCTAATTTCTTTAGCATGGATTACCCTTCGTTGTGTGCCAACAATGGCTGTCACATGACTGAAACCCCCTTGTGAAAAGCTATGATATTAAGGTTGCCTATGGGTTACTATAATAGAAGAAAAATCAGTCTGAGGAATGGACCAGTAACACCATTTCTCTCCCTGCTGATCTTAAGTACAAGTCCCCATCCTTGTTACATTTTGGAATCCATCACAGAGATGGAGAATTTCAACGGAAAGGAACCTTTGATGCCATAGCTTTTGAAAAAGACGGGTTAGTTTAAGAGACTGTCTCCAAAAATTACAACTTATATTAGCCACAACCCCACTGGAATTTAAAGGTTCCCATTAAAAAACAGCCTCAACCACAACCAATAGCGAAGGACTCAAAAACAGTGAACTCACTATTCTGTGTCTTTTATCATTATATCTTAATTTGGCCAAAAGTTAACTTCTACTATATAACAAACTTGCATGTGCATGTTTTGTGATGGTTGGGACATGTGTATACCATTTAAAATCTTTTAAAAATATTTTTACTTGGGTGAGATTTTGGTTTAATAAGCACTAACCCCTTTTGCGTACAAGCTCAAGAAAGCCTATTTGGCAGATCTCTTTGTAACCAGCACAAAATTGGTTAAGTACAGACATTGAACTGACGCCTACATCCTCGTAAACTTAAAAAAAACCCTGTTGCGATGAATCAAGGAGTCGGAAAGGGAGAGTCTCAATTTCTGTCCTCACCTGGTCGCAACACAGGGAGAAGGAGAAGAGGAAGGCCGAAGACCAACTGAAAAGATGTGGCGGCGAGAGACGTAAATGCAGCAGCATTGGAAGAAGAACAGGTGATTGGCATGTGGCGGCGGAAAAGGGTGATCAACCAGCAATATGGCGGCCCCAATTAAAATGGGAGAAGCGGAAAAAAGAGAAAAATAAAATTATGAAGAGAGTGGGAGGTATAGAATGATAAATTGAGATACCCAAGATGATAAAAGTGTACAATTGCCAACTCATCTGTGTACTCTTGGAAAGGTTTGGGACATGTGTTCACCTTCAGGTGGGTATGGTTCTTGCAGCAATACTCAAATGCGGCATTTGTCCATTTTGTATAAATTAGTGCATTTTATGGAAGAGCAAAGTAGCTTCCTTACTTTCTTTCTAAAAAGAAAAACAAGTACTTGGAGCAAAATAAGAGGTTTGACAGAGGTTTCTTGCAGAAAAGTGATCTGGAAAAAGAGATTGGCACTCACTGAATAAAGGTTCCCGAGACAAATTTACAAGTGTGATGGGGCAGTTCAGACTTTTTACTGAAGCATAAAACGGTACAACATAAAACTTAATGTTGAATGGTTCATTGTGTTGGCACTGAAAAGTTTCCAACGTACTTCTCGCCAATTGTGATGATTGTTTAACCGTACGGCCTGCATTTTGTTTTAAAGAACATTTAAATCTCATTTCTCACCACAACTGAGAGATTCTGGAGTTTACAAACAACATTTTGACCATTGTCCCTCAAGCACCTACTTGAATTATATTTGTGGCAACTTCAATTTTAGGAATTAGTCCCAAAATCTGACATGTGGGAGCATTTACATTTCCAGCAAAATATTTCCAGAATTCTCCCAAACCCACCCCCTTAAAATGCGAAAGTAAAACTTTGAGGACACATTTATTTATCGGAGTTCTGATTGGCACACAGCCACACCTTACTTGCAATAAATCAAAAATTTGTGCAGAACCAGTAGCGAGTTTGTTTGGTTAGGATGAGGTTTACTTTACTAACTAACATTTTCATTATGGAGTACAAGAACAGATTTATTGTGCAGCAAGTTGCGCTACTTAAAAAGCTACAGATCAAGTTCACCTCAAATACTTTTGTATTACTTTAAACCTTATGGCTCTTAGAATTAAGCTGTAGTAAAACCCAGACTCACTGGCAATAAATCTTCCAACACATTAGTAATGGTGCCTATGGGAAGCCTACCGTCTGATCAGTCAGAGGGCTAAGAAGTATTATGGTATTTAATTAACTCTGCCTTTGTTAAACCATTTTACATCATTCACCATCTCTACAAGTGAACAAATGGAGGGGAAGTAAAGTTATATTATTTACTGCAGGCTTCCTCCCTCACTCCTCGAGTAAAGTTCGCCCTCTGCATTCCACACCGAATCCTCCATCAATAAAGAAGTAATCATTTTCAGGGATACTGCCCTAATACATTTGCACACTTCAAATAGTGTCATTTTCCCCATACCCAGTTAGCGCAAATTAATTCTTAGCAAGTTCTCAGGGAATTTTTTTGTCTGCAAGAGCAATAAATGGGGATCTTCTTGAGAGAGAGCACCGAAACATTCTATTGAGCAAGATGATGATATGAAATGTATTATACTATAAAATGTTAGAAGAATGTGGGATGCTTTGTTAGAGAAGCAGTAGAGCACTTAAGCACAGTTCAGACTGTGCTGTACATGATTCACGTATGGGAATCAGTTTCCACAAGGTGAAGAAGGCCCAGCTGCTCTCCATTAGAGGCTACATCGAGATTGGAGCGAACATGGTACATCCACTGCTACCTCAGTCTGAAGTGATCAAAGTGTAATATCCAGCTCTGCCAATAGGCTCGAGGATCCGAGTACAGGTGCAAGTACATGCTTCAGCTCCTGTTAGCTGTTGCATTTGCAGTGTTTTTGCACCTTTCACAGCTAAACCTCTTGTCTCAAGCAGCATAGGAAAAAAACAGAAAGATACGGAGGGCTGCACGATGTATCCCCTTCCCACTATCTTTTTTTTTAATTAAATATTTTAGTGAAAATTTTTGGTCAACCAACACAGTACATTGTGCATCCTTTACACAATATTATAACAACACAAATAACAATGACCTATTTTATAAACAAAAAATGAATAAATAATAAATAACAAAAATGAAAACTAGTCCTAATTGGCAACTGCCTTGTCACAAGTAACACTCTCCAAAAATATAATTTAACAGTCCAATATATAATTATCTGTAGCAACGACCTATACATACTATACAGTATATATTAACAACCCTGAGAGTCCTTCTGGTTCCTCCTCCTCCTCCCCCCCCCCCCCCCCCGATCCTGGGCTGCTGCTGCTGCCTTCTTTTTCCCATTCCGTCTATCTTTCTGCGAGGTATTCGACGAACGGTTGCCACCGCCTGGTGAACCCTTGAGCCGACCCCCTTAGAACGAACTTAATCCGCTCTAGCTTTATAAACCCCGCCATGTCATTTATCCAGGTCTCCACCCCCGGGGGCTTGGCTTCTTTCCACATTAGCAATATCCTGCGCCGGGCTACTAGGGACGCAAAGGCCAAAACATCGGCCTCTCTCGCCTCCTGCACTCCCGGCTCTTGTGCAACCCCAAATATAGCCAACCCCCAGCTTGGTTCGACCCGGACTCCTACTACTTTTGAAAGCACCTTTGTCACCCCCATCCAAAACCACTGTAGTGCCGGGCATGACCAAAACATATGGGTATGATTCGCTGGGCTTCTCGAGCACCTCGCACACCTATCCTCCACCCCAAAAAATTTACTGAGCCGTGCTCCAGTCATATGTGCCCTGTGTAATACCTTAAACTGAATCAGGCTTAGCCTGGCACACGAGGACGACGAGTTTACCCTGCTTAGGGCATCTGCCCACAGCCCCTCCTCGATCTCCTCCCCCAGCTCTTCTTCCCATTTCCCTTTTAGTTCATCTACCATAGTCTCCCCTTCGTCCCTCATTTCCCTATATATATCTGACACCTTACCATCCCCCACCCATGTCTTTGAGATCACTCTGTCCTGCACCTCTTGTGTCGGGAGCTGCGGGAATTCCCTCACCTGTTGCCTCGCAAAAGCCCTCAGTTGCATATACCTGAATGCATTCCCTTGGGGCAACCCATATTTCTCGGTCAGCGCTCCCAGACTCGCGAACTTCCCATCCACAAACAGATCTTTCAGTTGCGTTATTCCTGCTCTTTGCCACATTCCATATCCCCCATCCATTCCCCCCGGGGCAAACCTATGGTTGTTTCTTATCGGGGACCCCCCCAAGGCTCCAGTCCTTCCCCTATGCCGTCTCCACTGTCCCCAAATCTTCAGTGTAGCCACCACCACCAGGCTTGTGGTGTAGTTCCTCGGTGAGAACGGCAATGGGGCTGTCACCATAGCCTGTAGGCTAGTCCCCCTACAGGACGCCCTCTCTAATCTCTTCCACGCCGCTCCCTCCTCCTCTCCCATCCACTTACTCACCATTGAAATATTAGCGGCCCAATAATACTCACTTAGGCTCGGTAGTGCCAGCCCCCCCCTATCCCTGCTACGCTGTAAGAATCCCTTCCTCACTCTCGGGGTCTTCCCGGCCCACACAAAACCCATGATGCTCTTTTCAATCCTTTTAAAAAAAACCTTCGTGATCACCACCGGGAGGCACTGAAACACAAAGAGGAATCTCGGGAGGACCACCATCTTAACCGCCTGCACCCTCCCTGCCATTGACAGGGATACCATATCCCATCTCTTGAAATCCTCCTCCATCTGTTCCACCAACCGCGTTAAATTTAACCTATGCAATGTGCCCCAATTCTTAGCTATCTGGATCCCCAGGTAACGAAAGTCCCTTGTTACCTTCCTCAGCGGTAGGTCCTCTATTTCTCTACTCTGCTCCCCTGGATGCACCACAAACAACTCACTTTTCCCCATGTTCAATTTATACCCTGAAAAATCCCCAAACTCCCCAAGTATCCGCATTATTTCTGGCATCCCCTCCGCCGGGTCCGCCACGTATAGTAGCAAATCGTCCGCATACAAAGATACCCGGTGCTCTTCTCCTCCCCTAAGTACTCCCCTCCACTTCTTGGAACCCCTCAATGCTATCGCCAGGGGCTCAATCGCCAGTGCAAACAATAATGGGGACAGAGGGCATCCCTGCCTTGTCCCTCTATGGAGCCGAAAATATGCAGATCCCCGTCCATTCGTGACCACGCTCGCCACTGGGGCCCTATACAACAGCTGCACCCATCTAACATACCCCTCTCCAAAACCAAATCTCCTCAACACCTCCCACAAATAATCCCACTCCACTCTATCAAATGCTTTCTCGGCATCCATCGCCACTACTATCTCCGTTTCTCCCTCTGGTGGGGCCATCATCATTACCCCTAACAACCTCCGTATATTCGTGTTCAGCTGTCTCCCCTTCACAAACCCAGTTTGGTCCTCGTGGACCACCCCCAGGACACATTCCTCTATTCTCATTGCCATTACCTTGGCCAGGACCTTGGCATCTACATTTAGGAGGGAAATAGGTCTATAGGACCCGCATTGTAGCGGGTCCTTTTCCTTCTTTAAGAGAAGCGATATCATTGCTTCAGACATAGTCGGGGGCAGTTGTGCCCTTTCCTTTGCCTCATTAAAGGTCCTCGTCAGTACCGGGGCGAGCAAGTCCACATATTTTCTATAGAATTCGACTGGGAATCCATCCGGTCCCGGGGCCTTTCCCGCCTGCATGCTCCTAATTCCTTTCACCACTTCTTCTACCTCGATCTGTGCTCCCAGTCCCACCCTTTCCTGCTCTTCCACCTTGGGAAATTCCAGCCGATCCAAGAAGCCCATCATTCTCTCCCTCCCATCCGGGGGTTGAGCTTCATATAATTTTTTAGAAAATGTCTTGAACACTCCATTCACTCTCTCCGCTCCCCGCTCCATCTCTCCTTCCTCATCCCTCACTCCCCCTATTTCCCTCGCTGCTCCCCTTTTCCTCAATTGGTGTGCCAGCAACCTGCTCGCCTTCTCCCCATATTCGTACTGTACACCCTGTGCCTTCCTCCATTGTGCCTCTGCAGTGCCTGTAGTCAGCAAGTCAAATTCTACATGTAGCCTTTGCCTTTCCCTGTACAGTCCCTCCTCCGGTGCTTCTGCATATTGTCTGTCCACCCTCAAAAGTTCTTGCAGCAACCGCTCCCGTTCCTTACTCTCCTGCTTCCCTTTATGTGCCCTTATTGATATCAGCTCCCCTCTAACCACCGCCTTCAACGCCTCCCAGACCACTCCCACCTGGACCTCCCCATTATCATTGAGTTCCAAGTACTTTTCAATGCACCCCCTCACCCTTAGACACACCCCCTCATCTGCCATTAGTCCCATGTCCATTCTCCAGGGTGGGCGCCCTCCTGTTTCCTCCCCTATCTCCAAGTCCACCCAGTGTGGAGCGTGATCCAAAATGGCTATAGCCGTATACTCCGTTCCCCTCACCTTCGGGATCAATGCCCTACTCAGCACAAAAAAGTCTATTCGCGAGTAGACTTTGTGGACATAGGAGAAAAACGAGAACTCCTTACTCCTAGGTCTGCTAAATCTCCACGGGTCTACACCTCCCATCTGCTCCATAAAATCTTTAAGCACCTTGGCTGCTGCCGGCCTCCTTCCAGTCCTGGACTTCGACCTATCCAGCCCTGGTTCCAACACCGTATTAAAATCTCCCCCCATTATCAGCTTTCCCATCTCTAGGTCCGGAATGCGTCCTAGCATCCGCCTCATAAAATTGGCATCATCCCAGTTCGGGGCATATACGTTTACCAAAACCACCGTCTCCCCCTGTAGTTTGCCACTCACCATCACGTATCTGCCCCCGTTATCCGCCACTATAGTTTTTGCCTCGAACATTACCCGCTTCCCCACTAATATAGCCACCCCCCTGTTTTTCGCATCTAGCCCCGAATGGAACACCTGCCCCACCCATCCTTTGCGTAGCCTAACCTGGTCTATCAGTTTCAGGTGCGTTTCCTGTAACATAACCACATCTGCCTTAAGTTTCTTAAGGTGTGCGAGTACCCGTGCCCTCTTTATCGGCCCGTTCAGCCCTCTCACGTTCCACGTGATCAGCCGGGTTGGGGGGCTTCCTACCCCCCCCCCCCTTGTCGATTAGCCATCACCTTTTTCCAGCTCCTCACCCAGTTCCCACACAGCTGTATCTCCCCCAGGCGGTGCCCCCCCCCCGCCCATCCTCTCCCATACCAGCTCCCCCCTCTCCCCAGCAGCAGCAACCCAGTAATTCCCCCCTCCCACCCCCCCCGGTAGATCCCCCGCTAGCGTAATTACTCCCCCCATGTTGCTCCCAGAAGTCAGCAAACTCTGGCTGACCTCGGCTTCCCCCCGTGACCTCGGCTCGCACCGTGCGACGCACCCTCCTTCCTGCTTCTCTATTCTCGCCATGATTATCATAGCGCGGGAACCAAGCCCGCGCTTCTCCCTTGGCCCCGCCCCCAATGGCCAACGCCCCATCTCCTCCACCTCCCCTCCTCCCCCCATCACCACCTGTGGGAGAGAGAAAAGTTACCACATCGCAGGATTAGTACATAAAACCCGTCTTTGCCCCCCACATTCGCCCCACCACTTTGTTCGAACGTTCTTTTTAATAACCCGCTCATTCCAGTTTTTCTTCCACAATAAAAGTCCACGCTTCATCCGCCGTCTCAAAGTAGTGGTGCCTCCCTCGATATGTGACCCACAGTCTTGCCGGTTGCAGCATTCCAAATTTTATCTTCTTTTTATGAAGCACCGCCTTGGCCCAATTAAAGCTCGCCCTCCTTCTCGCCACCTCCGCACTCCAGTCTTGATAAACGCGGATCACCGCGTTCTCCCATTTACTGCTCCGAGTTTTCTTCGCCCATCTAAGGACCATTTCTCTATCCTTAAAACGGAGGAATCTCACCACTATGGCTCTGGGAATTTCTCCTGCTCTCGGTCCTCGCGCCATCACTCGGTATGCTCCCTCCACCTCCAACGGACCCGCCGGGGCCTCCGCTCCCATTAACGAGTGCAGTATCGTGCTCACATATGCCCCGACGTCCGCTCCCTCCACACCTTCAGGAAGACCAAGAATCCTCAGGTTGTTCCTCCTTGCGTTGTTTTCCAGTGCCTCCAACCTTTCCACACATCGTTTCTGATGTGCCTCCTGCGTCTCCGTCTTCACCACCAGGCCCTGTATATCGTCCTCATTCTCGGCTGCCTTTGCCTTCACGACCCGAAGCTCCCGCTCCTGGGTCTTTTGTTCCTCCTTTAGCCCTTCGATCGCCTGTAGTATCGGGGCCAACAGCTCTTTCTTCATTTCCTTTTTGATCTCTTCCACACAGCATTTCAAGAACTCTTGTTGTTCAGGGCCCCATGTTAAACTGCCACCTTCCGACACCATCTTGGTTTTTGCTTGCCTTCCTTGCCGCTGTTCTAAAGGATCCACTGCAATCTGGCCACTCTCTCCTCCTTTTTCCATCCGTATCCAGGGGGGATTCCCTTCTGGTTTACCGCACAGTGTTTTTAGCCGTCAAAATTGCCGTTGGGGCTCCTATCAAGAGCCCAAAAGTCCGTTTCACAGGGAGCTGCCGAAACGTGCGACTCAGCTGGTCATCGCCGCACCCGGAACCCCTTCCCACTATCTATTACCAATGCCTCTTTCAAAGGATGCCAATTAAGCTTTACAGGGGGAATATGATACACATCCTATGTATTAAATCAGCTTGAGTTTGCCAGATTGGCTGGCTCTCAAACCATTTATGGCAACGGTTGCAAGACAGAACATCAAATTATGGTGTAAGAATGCAATTGTTAATACAGGCAGTGCTGCAGAGAGAGGAGAATAACCAAAATGAGACCAAGTTCTCAACTCTGGGAAAATGTCGCAAATCCCTCACGGGTGCTGAGCAAGGCTGAGGTGCAGTCAGACTCTCCATCAACGACTGGTCCAGATCTCTTCGGGGCAGCGTGGGTTTCCTCCGGGTGCTCCGGTTTCCTCCCACAGTCCAAAGATGTGCAGGTTAGGTAGATTGGCTGTGATAAATTGCCCTTAGTGTCCAAAATTGCCCTTAATGTTGGGCGGGGTTTCTGGGTTATGGGGATATGGTGGAGGTGTTGACCTTGGGTAGGGTGCTCTTTCCAAGAGCCGGTGCAGACTCGATGGGCCGAATGGCCTCCTTCTGCACTGTAAATTCTATGATAATCTATGATAATCTTCCTAGGAAAAGGTCATTGTGTGTCACAAAATACACGCAGGTCTTTCGCCGCACGAGAGATACAAAGACCGATATCACTGAGCCAAAGACTTCTTAAATCAGCATCTGGAGACAAAAGCAATAAATACCTTCACACTAGAAAGGGTTCAGAGTTGTCTTAACAAATTTTAAAACCAGCTCTTGACATGAACACAGGCCAGGCCTCAGTTTAATGTCTCCACTGAAAGCACTCACAAAAATCTGACTCAGAGGTGAAAACGGAGGCCACGGAATTCAGGCTGTGACTTCAAAGAAAGGTAGAGGTACAAGTGAGGCAAAGGAATTTAGGTTTAACAATACAGACTGTGTGACTGAGATGGTTGAAGGCATAGGAAAGAAAGGAAGCCAGTGTTGGAAGAGTGGAAAGAAACCCAGAGCTGAAGGAGGTTGAGATCGGTAGGAGTGCCATCAGGATACATGTCAAGGAGAACGAGTGGACACTGGGTGACTTTGATCAGGGCAGTGCCAATGCTATAGGGGGGTGGACATGGGAGACACCAGGCTGAAGATAGAACGATGAGCACTGAGCTGAATGGTAAGGACATCCCTCAAGGGCTTCAAAGAGGCTGATGAGATTGGAGACAGAGAGAGATTGGCAGTTTTTTGACAACAGCTGGACTGAAGGGGAAGGGGGGACCTTAGAAAAGGAAGTCTTAGTAAAGAAAACATTTGACTGTCAGCAACCATTGGGGCGAGGAGATGTTATTGGGAGCTACAGTAGCTGTTTATTGTTTAGGCAAGATATCAAAAGGGGTGCACTGCTTTCAAAAATGTGACTCAAAGCTGAATGTTTGGTGAAAATTGAAGCTAAAGAGTGGTTTTTGTCCAGGTAAAACGTGCACAGGCTTTCGGAACATCTCAAAGAGGGTGGGAATAGCTCTTTGCTGACAGATGATGAATACTCTAATCAAACATCTGGACGGTAATGTGCAACCTCTAATCTCACAAAACCTGTGTTACCTTTTTCTTTTACAGTGTCAGACAATACACGTGTTTTGAGTTCTTAGAAAATAATTGTGGGTTTTAAACAAGATACAGCCATACAGTTCTCACTGAGATTTCATTGTATTAAACTTGAACAGTCAGCTTTGTGCTCTGCTACCGAACACCTGGTTCCTTTTAAATACGCTGGGAGTTCAGTAGCAAGACAGATTTAAATGACAACAGAATTAGCCATTTCCATAAATTCTGAATGTTGACAGGAATCCACCTCTGGATTTTGCTGCACAGCCAAGCACAGGACTCAGTGATACCACGGAGAAGAAAAAACTGTTGTATTCTATAGCTTTCTATATTTGAAGTAGAGACAGTCATTTTGGTTTATTGTTGGAGCAATTTCAACCTAATTAACTGCCCGCACTTTGCCCATTACCCTGTACGTTCTGCTGCTTAACAATCTACAGCATCTCTTCTCATTCTTTTGAGTAACTTTTTCTGAACAATAAAGAGAAAATTAGATATAATCCTGCTGCAGTTCACGGAATCTAACCGCTGCCCAAATACTCTCTGTCTTCTAGACCGATTACCGAAACAGCTGCTCAGAAACCTTAACAGGTAAAGGTTCACATCACAATTCCATTGCGGGAATTGCACTCTTTCAAGTGAGCTCGTCTAAACGAAAATCTGAGTGAAAAGTGCATAACTAATTACAAGTTAACTACATTTCAGGAAGGCCCTTGCGAGTTCATCAACTCACGTCCCCCACACAGCTGTAGTGTTCAATTGTCTCTAAAATGCTGGGGTTTTTACCTCCAGGGCCTTATCTGGACAGTGGTCGCTCCTCGGGTGAAGACAAATTTCCAGAAATGCCCTTTACTGGCTTGTGTCTGTGTCCTGTAGTTCTATTTCCAGAGTTGAATTTAAAGTAGTGGCAACCATCCCTTTGCACCTTGGTGTTCAACTCTGTTAAGCATTGATTTAGGTGGTTCAGGGCTCCACTCTGACTTGGCAGTCTCTGCAATGGGCTGAGAAGGGTGCAAGGTTTGCTAGCCTCTGCTTTCTCTAGACCCTCTTCTAAGGCAGCTGAGCTTTTTCGTTTCTGCTCACCTCTTTCAATTCTCCTCCAAACAGCCAGCCTCCAGAGGTCACATCTGTCAATGACTGTCTCCCAGTTGTCAGTACCAATGTCCACCATCTTCATATCTCACTTGCAGAGGTATGGACGTCAAGGAGAATGTGAGCCAGTGTCAATTAACTGTCCAGAAGGTCATTGGGTACCTGACCATTATCCATTTGATGAACATGGTCGGGCCAGTGGAGACGTCATTGGCTTAGCAATAAGTCATACTCTGGTAAATGTTTTCTACAATCCTAACAATTTTGTACCTCTACAGGGTCACCTTTTGGCTCCCTTCTTTCTAGGTCACAAAACACAAGTCTTCCTACCCGTCAGCCAATTTCTTGTTCATTTTGAGGGTTTTCCTCATTTTATTAATAGTTTTTCACGTGAAACTTTATCATAAGCCTTTTGGAAATTGATAGCTGACGGCTGTTTAATGGGTTCTTCTTGTAGAGGTGATCCTCATGTTTACTTCCAATTACAGATGCTATTATTCTGTCACTTGGCCTTTTCAAAACACTCCACCGCCCTGAATCTGACAACTTGACCATATTACAGTTCTCTACTGGTTGTAACAACTTTTGCCTGATGTTTCTGGTGTACCTGTCTACCTCAGAATTGCAGCCTCCAATGGCTGTCGAGTTCTGATCTCCAGTTTGTGTCTCCATCTAATGATCTGTCTTATGAGATCCTGTTTCCTCGCTCCCTTCCTATCCTATCTGCCTCGTTTAAATGGGTTTCTATTGTAGCCTCAATGTCCCTCTTAAGTCTCGTTGCAATTTAAGTGCACAGTTAAGTTACATCTATCACGTCTCAACTGTATGAACCCTTTGTCAATCTATGGAGCTACTGGTGAATCGTCATACACTTCTGATCATGTACTGATGGTCAGAATTGAGCTCGCAACATGGGCAGGTTGATGGTCAACTCACTGATCGATCTGTACGAGCACCGATTCAGGGATCAAAACTCCCCACACTTCAAATAATCGGTTTCGAGGTTCAGGGGAGACCATCATCTGCTATTTGATCAATCAATCACAACCGGCATCTGTTAAAAGGGGCTCATCACATCCCTGAAAAAATACATGAGCAATGACTGATTCAGCATTGAAAAGCAATCTGAAAAGATGTTACCAAAAAAAACCCCCAATTCTGCTGCAGACAGCTGCCACGATAGTTCAATCTCCAGTGTAAGGAGCAATGATGTCAGTCCCTAATGCAAAAACAACTACAACTTATAGAAGCTGATAGGTGGCCAAGGTTCCAAAGTAGCATGGACAAAATGATTCAGAATATACTGAAATATATGGACAGTGATGGGGTTCGGGGAAGGAGGGGAGGTGAGAGAGTGAGAAATGCAGTGAAAGACAGAGCGAGTGATGGCAGCGAGAAAGAAAGCAGTCAGAGAGAGAGAGAAATGGGGAGAAGAGTGAAGATAGCGAGGGGCAAAATGAAAGAGGGCATGAAGCAAAGTGAGAAAGAAAAAGAGAGAGGGTGATGGGCTCAGAAAGGGGGGGGGGAGAGAAAGAGTGTGGAGGGGGCGAGGGTGCAGAGAGGGAGGGGGCGAGGGTGCAGGGAGAGGTGAGAGAAAGAAGAGAAAATGCGACAGGAGAGATAGAGAGAGAAAGCAGTCCAAAAGTTAGTTCATTTTTCTTGCCTATCCCCTGGTAAAAATATTTTTCAAAATAAATCCTTGGGCAATGCTTTTCCAGCTACTAATAAATGCTTTGGTAAAAGATACTACCTTTATGTTCCGCGCCACAAGCAAATGGGTCTCCAGAGAGGGAACGGTATATTTTGTACATCTTCATTGTCTGGACCTATAATTCATGCTCCATTCACTTCCAGATGTTTCCTCTGCTCTGCTCAGCGTGAAAAGGGCTCCATAGCAGCCAATAGAGCCAAATTCACACAATTTCCAAAACTATATTAGAGCACCAGTGAACTCAGAAAAAAGATGGGAACGAAAGATTTTAATCAAGAACGCAGCTGTCTAATGTAATTCATCACAATTTGCAAGGCTGATTAGGAGTGAAGCAGTAAATCATCAAGTCTTTATGATCGCAGTAAAGTAGATATTTAAACAAAGCACTATCCACACTGCTGTACTGAAGTTAGTGTTTGGAAAATACACAGCTCATCACTCAGTGTAGAGTTTTATTGTTCTGAATCCAACCCAATATAAAGTTTTAAATGAAAGAAAATTGTATAACGGCAGCTCGCTGTGCTGCTTTGAACATTGGTAAATTAGGCCCACCAGCTGAAGGCCACACTCCACTTACGGTGTCCATAGTCTTGGGAAGGCGTTAATCTCCTCCCGAGTGTACTCATTCAACCTTCTGGGTACTTGTCGTGGTTGTGGAAGTTCTTCTACCAGGTTCTTAAGAATTTCATCTGGGATAATCTTTTGAAATAAAAAAGCAAGGGGCAAAAATAAATGAGGCCACTTTCAGGATGTATCGACCTTTTACCAGCAGGTTTTTGATATTTGGAGTACTGGTTTCAAATTAAGAAAACTATACAACACTGCACTGCAGGGATATTAAATTAAACGCTAATTTCTGAAGGCACATTAAGTGACTTTCTAATTTCTGCTGGCAGGCAGGATTGCACCTAACTTACTGTAGCA
This sequence comes from Scyliorhinus torazame, assembly GCF_047496885.1. Classification (NCBI taxonomy): domain Eukaryota; kingdom Metazoa; phylum Chordata; class Chondrichthyes; order Carcharhiniformes; family Scyliorhinidae; genus Scyliorhinus; species Scyliorhinus torazame. Next base: position 8,207,788 of record NC_092717.1, read on the forward strand.
AATAGGAGTATATTAAACGGCACAACATTATGTCACTAACAGTGATGAATGTAGGCAATCACATAAAACCAGGACTCTCACCGTGGGGACTGATATTTCAACTGCAGTAGAGTGGTTGACATTTTTTATGGTTGTGACTTTAATCGTTCCTTCGCTCAGCCTTCTTCACGAAATAAGTTGGCCCAATTTTAGTATGACAGCAAATTTGCACGTCACTGTAAAAAGCAGCTCTGCACCAAAAACCTCGTGGTACTTAGTGACCCACAACGTTTCTCAACCAATATCTAAAACTCATTATCAGGATATGGGTGTCGCTGATAAGGCCGGCATTTACTGCCCAACCCTAGTTGCCATTGAGACAACGCAGTGGTTTGCTCGTCCACTTCAGAGAGCAGTAAAGAGTCAACCACATTGCTGTACATTGTCTGGAGTCACGTGTAGGCCAGACCAGGTGAGGGTTGACAGAATTCCTTCCCCAAAGGACATTAATGAACCAGATGGGTTTTTATAACAATACAATAATTTTATGGTCACCTTTACTGATCATGTCCAAAGATGTGCAGGTTAGGTGGACTGGCCATGCTAAATTTTCCCCTTAATGTCCAAAGATGTGTAGCTTAGGTTCAGAGTTAAAGAGATAGGGTGGGGGAGTGGGCCTCGGTGGGGTGCTCTTTTGGAGTGTCAGTGCAGACTCGATGGGCCAAATGGCCTCTTTCTGCACGACAGGGAATCTATGAACATCACATTGCAGAATTCAGGCAAACACTCGATCCAGTACAGCAACAAATACGAGGGAATAAGAAGTGACTTATAAGTTAACAGCACAACTAATTAGTTATCAGATATCGCTTCTGGGAAGATTTTCATCGAATAATAATAATCTTTATTAGTGTCACAAGTAGGCTTACATTAACACTGCAATGAAGTTACTGTGAAAAGCCCCTAGTCGCCACATTCCGGCGCCTGTTCGGGTACACTGAGGGAGAATTCAGAATGCCCAATTCACCCAGCAAGCACGTCTTTCAGGACTTGTGGGAGGAAACCGGAGCACCCGGAGGAAACCCACGCAGAAATGGGGAGAACGTGCAGACTCCGCACAGACAGTGACCCAAGCCAGGAATCGAACCCAGGTTCCTGGTGCTGTGAAGCAACAGTGCTACCCACTGTACCACCATACCACCCATCTACTTGTAAGGGCAGAATTGAGGGTTTAAGAACTAGATCTTTGTTTCTGCTGATTATTAATTTGCATTTTATTTTATCATGCCGGTTGGTAAAGGAGACGTAGTTTTTTATAATTCTGGCGAGATTACCAGTAGTTCACGCGGTGAGATTCATCCATCATGAGCTTATTCTGGATGCGTGTGGACAGGTAATAGTTGCAAAATGACATCACAGATATCAAGCAAAAATGTTCATGCAAGGAACATGTTAAATGGTGGGAAAATTCGATGACTGAAGATAATTTAAGAAAGGGCCTGAAAGGCAGTAGGGATTTACAATGGCTTTTGGAAGGAAAAGCCAGCTCTGTCCAGAAGGAGATGAATTGAACACATGGAGTCTTGGCGAGAATCTTATTCTTCTTGGCATCTTATTGAAAAATGGGATTTTCTGCTTTGCACAATATAGATCCAGATGGTCAGGTTTCTGTAACCCGTACGAACTTTAACAGAAAAATATTTATGAAGGTGGATACAGAACTGGCTAGGCCATAGAAGGCAGAGAGTAGCAATGGAAGGATGCTTTTCTAATTGGAGGGCTGTGACCAGTGGTGTTCCACAGGGATGAGTGCTGGGACCTTTGCTCTTTGTAGTATATATAAATGATTTGGAGGAAAATGTAACTGGTCTGATTAGTAAGTTTGCAGACAACACAAAGGTTGGTGGAATTGCGGATAGCGATGAGGACTGTCGGAGGATACAGCAGGATTTAGATTGTTTGGAGACTTGGGCGGAGAGATGGCAGATGGAGTTTAATCCGGACAAATGTGAGGTAATGCATTTTGGAAGGTCTATTGCAGGTAGGGAATATACAGTGAATGGTAGAACCCTCAAGAGTATTGAAAGTCAAAGAGATCTAGGAGTACAGGTCCACAGGTCATTGAAAGGGGCAACACAGGTGGAGAAGGTAGTCAAGAAGGCATACGGCATGCTTGCCTTCATTGGCCGGGGCATTGAGTATAAGAATTGGCAAGTCATGTTGCAGCTGTATAGAACCTTAGTTAGGCCACACTTGGAGTATAGTGTTCAATTCTGGTCGCCACACTACCAGAAGGATGTGGAGGCTTTAGAGAGGGTGCAGAAGAGATTTACCCGAATGTTGCCTGGTATGGAGGGCATTAGCTATGAGGAGCGGTTGAATAAACTCGGTTTGTTCTCACTGGAACGAAGGAGGTTGAGGGGCGACCTGATTGAGGTCTACAAAATTATGAAGGGCATAGACAGAGTGGATAGTCAGAGGCGTTTCCCCAGGGTAGAGGGGTCAATTACTAGGGGGCATAGGTTTAAGGTGAGAGGGGCAAGGTTTAGAGTAGATGTACGAGGCAAGTTTTTTTACGCAGAGGGTAGTGGGTGCCTGGAACTCGCTACCGGAGGAGGTGGTGGAAGCAGGGACGATAGGGACATTTAAGGGGCATCTTGACAAATACATGAATAGGATGGGAATAGAGGGATACGGACCCAGGAAGTGTAGAAGATTGTAGTTTAGTCGGGCAGCATGGTCGGCACGGGCTTGGAGGGCCGAAGGGCCTGTTCCTGTGCTGTACATTTCTTTGTTCTTTGAACTTAAATATCAAACCTCTCCATTAAATCATTTTATTTAGGTTGCTCCAGAACCCCAGATGCAATTAACTATTTTGCAAAACTCAAATCTTTGGAAGAGGGTGTTTCACCAATGAAAGATTTTGACTGGTCAATACTTCAGGTAATTTTAAGTCGAGGGGAGCAAGCACAGAGCTAAGCCACTAAAATGGCCGAACATAAAAATATAACTTTCTGGCTGTAAATCAGATAAAGGTACTATTTGCCACCCCCGACTATCTCTCAAGGTCCAGCAGTTTATCTTTTCAAATTCTGTAGACGTTCCGCCCTTCTTCTCCTTCCTGCCTCTTCCTCCTCTCAACCATCATGGGCTGGGTTTTCCCTGCTGGCTTCCGGACGCCATGTCTGACTCAAATGAGGGTCAGAACCCCGCAGTGTGGAAAACAGTAACTCATCTGTGATTTCCCCGAGAGATGGCAATTAGTGGCCAGAGGGTGGACATGCCGCTTAATTATGGGCAGTGGCAGGCTAACAAAGCTGGAGGGCGAATCAGAGCCTTCCAACTTGAAAGCAGCAGAAAGATGCCACGACAGGCAAGTGAGGGAGAGTTCAAACTTAATTCCAAAAATTAAGTAGATATTGGTCTTTGTAACTGGGCCACCAGTGTGTGTGAGAGAGTGTGTGAGAGTGAGTGTGAGTGAGTGTGAGTGAGAGTGGGTGAGTGTGGGTGAGAGTGGGTGAGAGTGGGTGAGAGTGGGTGAGAGTGGGTGAGAGTGGGTGGGAGTGGGTGGGAGTGGGTGGGAGTGGGTGGGAGTGGGTGGGAGTGGGTGGGAGTGGGTGGGAGTGGGTGGGAGTGGGTGGGAGTGGGTGGGAGTGGGTGGGAGTGGGTGGGAGTGGGTGAGAGTGGGTGAGAGTGGGTGAGAGTGGGTGAGAGTGGGTGAGAGTGGGTGAGAGTGTGTGTGGGAGTGTGAGAGAGTGGGAGTGAGAGTGAGAGAGTGAGAGAGTGAGAGAGTGAGTGAGTGAGTGTGTGTGAGAGAGTGGGTGTGTGAGAGTGAGTGTGTGTGAGAGAGTGAGTGTGAGAGAGTGAGTGTGAGAGTGTGTGTGAGAGAGAGTGAGAGCGAGTGTGTGTGTGAGTGAGAGTGTGTGTGAGTGAGAGAGAGAGAGAGAGAGAGAGAGAGAGAGAGAGAGAGAGAGAGAGAGAGAGAGAGAGAGAGAGAGAGAGAGAGAGAGAGAGAGTGTGTGTGTGTGTGTGTGTGTGTGTGAGTGTGTGTGTGTGAGAGGGTGAGTGTGTGTTATCCCTCTACGGTGTTTTATTTCTCCCTGTAAAAACTACATTTTGGAGTTATCACACTTTCATTTCCTTCACTGGCACGGGTCAAGATCCTGGAACTCCCTCCCTAACAGCACAGTGGGTGTACTTGCACCACATGGGCCGCAACGGTTTGAGAAGGCAGCTCACCGCCACCTTCTCAAGGACAATTAGGGATGGGCACTAAATGCTGGCCTGGCCAGCGAAGCCCATATCCCGTAAAAATGAATATTTTAAAAGTCCAATTGCTTTTTATTATTCATTAAACCTCAACCAATTAACTCATTAAAATTATTGACCCACTCGTGCAACACCCTAAATTTATTAAGTGCTTGGGTAGTTTCTATCCTTTAGGGAAAAAATAATAATACAGGATACATCCTGTATGTTGCCGATGTTTGGATGGGTAGCTGCACAGTGAGGTGCCATGAATTTTCGTTGATTTAGCATACTCTTTGGATCCTTATTTCTGACAGTCTCCCCTTTTAATCCCCTCCCCTAAAAGAGAGACTCCTTGCTCAGATAAGTTTCCACTGTCAACATATTTATGTGGCCATTTTTCATGTTTCAGCCGCCTACTAACTAGGCAGTTAGCGTTGACAAACTGGAAGAATTGCAACTGAGCCAAACCCTGCTTGGGTCTGATCACAGCAATGCCTTGATTTAAATGAAACGGATTTCTGTCAGGAGAAAAAAATGTATCAACATTATTTTATTTTATTTTTTTTAAAAGGGAAATTTTCTTTAAAATCTGAAATGGAAAAACTTTCAGGACACATTTTCATTGAAAGCTTCTTTATATTTTTCTGGGACCTATATTGAAAGCTAACAGTGGGCAAGTTTTACATAATTATGCATTGCACATTGATTTAAAGACCATCATTCCTGAAGAGCATCACACTTACAAACTATTCTGCTTTCCAAATGTCGTCATTGTTCAGCTCAGCAAGCAACAAGATTTATTGCCAAGGATCGGAATGGTTAATGCATATTTTGTACATATTGGGACCATGGTTTTGATCAAGTTGTCGGTCCCATTATCCTCAGTCAGGGTCCCTTAAAACCTTCAGTGGATTTGTAGCAATTTTAACTACTGTTGACAGTAATGGGTAGTGCATCAATTGGGTAACGCATCGATAAGGACAGACCAAGTCTATTGGGCAGAGGTTACCCACGGCGACGGGGATCTCCCCTGCCGGTTGGAGAACGCCTGATGGAATTAAGTGCCCTTAACTGGCCAGGGTCAGGCTTTCCCCAAGGCCAAGGACCCCCTGGGGGGCACCACACGCAATCCACCAATCATGAACATAACCTCATCCATTTTAATCAAAGCAGAACTGTCCACAAATACTCTCTGACCTAAGACGTAATTTGCTGAATCCTCTACCCCACAGAGCAGTGGAGGCTGGGCCAATTCCTTTTTATACAAGACCAAGTTGGACAGATTTTTGATCTGTGACCTGAACAGGGGGCAGTGCTGAGCATGTCCGTCCACCACCCCCCCCTCCCACGCCCCCACCCCCCCACGGGCTACTTACCTCTGCGCCCCCGGAGGGACCCCCTTGACTGCCTCATGCAAAGCCAAATTTGTTGTAAACATAAGAACATAAGAACTAGAAGTAGGCCATCTGGCCCCTCGAGCCTGCTCGTCAATGAGATCATGGCTGATCTTTTGTGGACTCAGCTCCACTTTCCAGCCCAAACTCCATAACCCTTTATTCCTTTATTCTTAAAAAAAAAAAACTCTCCAACATAGGAATATTTAGTGATGCGGGGGCAGGGGGGAATCATTTGCCATGGTTGGGGGGGGGGGGGGCACAAATAATATTTAAACTCATTCATATTTTCGAAAATGCGGTGGCGCGAATCTCGTGACATCGCCACCGAGGAATGGGGACGATCGGGAAAACATGATCTCTCCAGCGGGAATAGGGTTTCACGCTTCTTGCGAGAATCTCCCCTCTCGCCTTCGATCCCACGGGCGGTGAGTGTGGGCTCAAGATCCCGCCTGGTATTCCTGCTGAGAGTACGGTGTAATGTATAAATATGGCATGGGGCTTTTGGTTAACTCAACAGGAAAAACCTTTTCTTTAGTTCAGTGTGTTAATTGCCGACTAAATAATGTTTAGTCAATGTTGATTTCAGTCTGTGGTAAGTAAAAGGCTTAAAATGTGAAATCTTGTGCTGGTCACCGGGGAGTTCATAACCAACTTTAAAAGTTATCCATCTCTACAGGGTACGCAACAATATCCACAATTGGGGCGGCACGTTGGTGCAGTGGTTAGCACTGCTGCTTCACGGCGCTGAGGACCCAGGTTCGATCCCGGCTCCGGGTCACTGTCCATGTGGAGTTTGCACATTCTCCCCGTGTCTGCGTGGGTCTCACCCCCACAACGCAAAGATGTGCAGGGTAGGTGGAATGGCCACGCTAAATTGACCCTTAATTGGAAAAAAAGAATTGGGTACTCTAAATTTATACAAAAAATCCACATTGAACACAATCGCCTTTTGAAAAAAGACTGCTTGCAACGCCAAAGCAACAGGTTGCAAATATCTGTCCCCCTTACAGTAATTCAGGCTAATTCAAAATATATTCAGTGCACAAAATTTTAATAGGCAGCAGAATATATCCCATCAAACAATATAGGAGTGGAAATTTAAGTCCTTTAACTGTTCACTGAAATAAAAATCATATGTATTTTTAAAAACTAGGTCCATTCAATTCTTAAGTCCTTTTCCAGTGAAGGACATTTTTACATGTTTTCAATTACGGAATAGTTTCATAAGCAGCATTAGGTAAAATATGCCCTATACACTGGAATGTAATAAAGGAAATGAAGACTGATTGTTTCTAAGTTTGTTTTTGACTTTCTTATTCCTTCCTTCAAACGAAAGCAAGTGCTCGCCTCCACATATCCCTCAGACACCGGGGTCAACAAACCAATAAGCCTCAAAAGCTGCTGAAATTCGCTGGCAGGGAGGGTGGTGGGCCTTTGCTGCGCTCAAACTGTTTTTCAATGGAACAGAGCAGAATATCAAGTCCTCACTCTGTGGCCTGTCCCTGCCACACAGGGACAGGCCGCTTTTTACCCTCCATTGATGGCGTGTCGTGGGACTGTCTGCTGTTGACTGTGAAATGAATTAATTTGGTTTATATCCTGCAGCGCAAGCCTGCGGAATAGCAACAGCACCAGAACAACACTTTTAAAGAAAACCACAGCTCCTCATAAGTGACTGACGTGATGTTTTTTTTATAAAACATGTTTTTTATGTTCTCCTCCTTTTGAACATTTTCTCCCAAATTTACATCCAACAATAAACAATAATCAGTAACAAATGTAATGTCAATCCCCATATCAATAACACGATCCCATCCTCCCACCAAACCCCCAAACATTAGCCCGCATGTTCACATAAACAAATGACAAAAAGGAATCCAAAATCACCCATAGTCACCATTAACACACACAGTTCCCCCTCCCCCAACTCTCCCAGCTCCCAACCCCCCTAATGTCCGATGTGATCCAATTCTCGAAAGTGCATAATGAATAATTGCCCATGAATTGTCGAACCCCTCCATCCTTCCCCTCAGTTCAAATTTGACCTTTTCAAGCGTTAAGAATTCCAGCAGGTCCCCCCGCCATGCCAGGGCACAGGGGGGAGAGGTTGATCTCCACCCTAACAGGATCCGCCTTCGGGTGATCAACAAGGCGAAGGCTACAACATCCGCCTCCGTGCCCGTTTCCAACCCCGGTGATCCAGCACCCCGAATATGGCCTCCCGAGGGCCCGGGTCCAGTGTCACGTGCACCACTTTAGAGATTACCCTAAACACCTCCTTCCAGTAATCCTCCAGCTTTGGACAGGACCAAAACATATGAACGTGGCTTGCGGGGCCTCCCCCACAACGTTCACACCCATCTTCTACCCCCTCAAAGAGCCGGCTCATCCTCGCCCTTGTAAGGTGCGCTCTGTACACCATCTTCAGCTGTATCAGCCCTAACCTTGCACACGAGGTGGAGGCGTTCACTCTCCCGAGCACCTCACACCAGAACCCCTCCTCCATACCCTCTCCCAACTCTTCCTCCCACTTTGCCTTGATCCCTTCTAGCGGCGCCTTCTCCTCCTCCAAAATAGCCCCATAAACTACCGATACTACCCCCTTCTCCAGTCCCCCTGTCGTCACCACCTCCTCCAGCAATGTGGAAGCCGGCTCTACTGGGAAGCTCTGTATCTCCTTTCTGGCAAAATCTCGAACCTGCATGTATCTAAGACTGACGTGATGTTAAAGCACTTCTGACAAGCAGTCATGCGTATTTTTAATTGTGGGAGTGACACCTCCCCCCCCCCCTCCCCGAATGACAGAGTAAGATGGATACATGCCATCAGTTACACACACTGCCGGCAACCCTCTGCTCTCCGAGACGTGTTACTCCTTTTAGTTTAGATCAGCTGGGCCTTCAAAGGCAGGGTTGCAATATAAATGGTCTAAATGGGGGCTAAAGACCCACTACTGCAGCTGGATTTTCTTTTAATGAAGAGGCTCGTAAAGCTTTGAGATGCAGCAATTAGCTCAGAGTAGCCAGCTCAGCAGAACCTGCAGCTCAATTCTAAGGGGAGCACAGAATAACTCCCAATCCAGGCGAGATTGTGTCACTCGAAACATTATCAGCCGAATCTGGATGTTTAATAGAGAAAATAAAATTGATGCCTGTAACACATACCTCATCCGGGAAGAGGTGCAACCTTTGCATCATGGTTCTTCGAGACAGGTTCCTCGGCAGCATGCCGTAGATGGCCAGTTTCACAATCTGTAACAAAAATACTCCACTGAAAAAACGCCAACCAGGTTCTTGGTTCTAACTTTTGGGACCAGGTTTTCCAAAACTTAACAAAAGGTGTACCTCAAGGTTAAGAGTTTTCAAAAAAATAATAATAATAATTTGCTCAGGTGAACAGAATGCTTTCACAGACTTTGCTGCGTTTGGATTTGACGATGTTAGGGGGACGGACACATTACGCAAGACAGGCTTGTGCTCAGATCATGTGGCCAAACGTTCCAGGTTTTTTCAGTCAGATTATATTAACAAACAGATTTTATATGAAAACGTAGCAGTGAATCAATTCACTGAATTCCCAGAAGCTAGATACGAGCAAGGATACAAGCTCCTGTAACGAGCACAAAAATCTACCAGAGGCTATGTTGCACTATCCTTTGGCAAAACGTTCCACTCTTTTCCCCCACCTTGCTCGTGTCAGCCTCTAATAAGGAATTCACACACTCTTCCCACACCTTGTAACAGGTTTTAATGGCTTCACAGGATTTTGTTTCTGTAAACTTACTGCACTACATTGCACTTACTTTAAAAATAAAACCTCGGTAATCTTTCTTGTGTTCTGGAATTATATGAATTCCTCGTTATAATATAATAATCTTTATTGTCACAAGTAGGCTGACATTAACACTGGAATGAAGTTACCGTGAAAATCCCCCAGTCGCCCCATTCCACCGCCTGTTCGGGTTCACGGAGGGAGAATTCAGAATGTCCAAATTACCTAACAGCACGTCTTTCGGGACTTGTGGGAGGAAACCGGAGCACCCGGAGGAAACCCACGCAGATATCAGATGCTAACGTGAGCAAGATGGGGGAAAAGAGTGCAACATTTTACCAAAGGCCGGTGTAACCATAGTCTTGTTAAACTGTTAGATGCTTTACGCTTTAAATCTGCTCTTTACAAGAGCTTGTATCCTTGCTTAACTCACCAATAAATCACTCCAATCTCATCAAAGCAAGCAGCTCATAATAAATCTCATCAGAGAGGAAAAAATATACTGTCCCTATTTGAAATAAAGTTACCTTACACAGGACAAACTGTTGGCTAAAAATTTTAGTGAGAACATATTGAAGGATATTTGACATAATTTCTTGCCTACAGCATTCCTACCTCAGGTTAAGATTTAGGCGAATTCTGCGATGGTTCAAATGTTTTAACTTTGGTGTTCCTGCCCTTTTCCGAGGAGACTACATATTATTACGTCCGTCACTAAACGATGCTGTCAATGGTTATTAAAAAGCGCCACAGATTCTCAGGCTGAAGACCAACAAATGGCTATTAAAGATTGAATGTGACTTTTATAAGCAAAGACAAAATGAAAACAAAGGAATGCTTAAAGGTTATTTTTTAGTTTGTACAGGTTAATATTAATGGCACCGAGATAGGGGAAAGTTTCGAAGGTCTACAAGGAGCTGATGGGTTGGGAGGGGGCCCCAGTGGGGGATATAAATGTGAAGTGGGAGGAGGTGCTGGGTGGGGAGGTGGAGGCTGAGACGTGGGCTGAGGCCCTGCGGAGGGCGAATGCGTCTTCGTCATGTGCAAGGCTAAGTCTCATTCAGTTTAAAGTACTTCACAGGGCACAGATGATGGTAGCGCGGATGAGTAGGTTTTTTGAGGGGGTAGAGGATAGGTGTGGGTGGGAAGGCTCGCGAATCACGTCCACATGTTTTGGGCATGTCCAAAGCTAAAGGGGTTCTGGCAGGGGTTTGCGGACATAATGTCCGAGATGTTGGGGGGTATAGGTGGTCCTGAGTCCAGAGGTAGCGATATTTGGGGTGCCGGAAGATCAGGGAGTCCAGTGGGCGAGAGAGGCCAACGTCTTGGCCTTTGCCTCCCTGATAGCCCGGAGAAGCATCTTACTGGGATGGAGGGACTCGGAGCCACTGAATACAGGGGGTGTGGGTGAGTGACCTGGCAGAGTTCCTGAGGCTGGAGAAGGTCAAGTTCGTCCTGAGGGGGTTGGTTGATGGGTTCCCTCGGAGGATTGAGGGGTCAGCAAAAGGGGATGCGGAATGCAGGAAGGGAGGATGGGGCGAATGGGTGTTGGTTATTTATAACGTTGTAGAATTTTGCTTCTGCTTCAGTTTGTTTATTAATGAAAATGCCCGAATAAAATATTTACAAAAAACATTAATGGCACCCTCCTCCATGGCATCATGCTCCCATTGTAGCATTTATTACCTGACAATCAAATGAGATCAATATCTTGCGAAATTATTGTGAAGGTTAATATTTTCTTTCCATTAAGAATGTATAGAATTACAAGTTTCGACCTTGTAAATTAGAAAGTCTGATTTTTAAAAAAAACTTTACATCAGGGATTTTATTGTAATGGGGTCTCTGATCTCAGTTACAACATACTTCTCCTACTGGATGGTTGATGCACAAAATTCTGCTCCCTGGCAGTCCTGATTTTGAGGTTTTTATTCACATCTGAAGATAATGACAATACAAAAGACATGCTTTGTCACGCTGATTACTCCCTGAAGACTCTTGACCTTTCCATCAAAACCCTGAGACTATTATGACAGCATTGACCGCTGTCGCTTTTTACTGTGTATACAATGTGTACAAACTGAAATATTTAACATTATTCAAAATACCGATACTCCACTTCACTTCGTCTCTCGCCATTGGGCCACTTTGACTGCAGTTCACATAAAAAAAACAACACCAGATGACTCCGTTCCCCTACACTTCAAGGGGAAGGAGCTTTTCCCCAACAGTTCATTGAAATTGTAAAGGATCTTACTGTGTGGCGGATTGTGGAGGGAGAATCAATATAATAAACATGCATGAGGAGTGTGGCAATCTACAGAAATATTAAACAGCATTACTGTTCATCAGTTCAACAAAGAAAATGTAAAGCCTTGGCCCTGACAAACCGCTCTTGCTTAAAATGTGGAACATTTTAGAAATGGACAACGAAGCAGACTGCCCACAACTGACACTGGATTTGTGATGTCTACTTGTGAGACCGAGCGTCGCTGGCGACATTTTTTGTACTATGCACCCTGCCTTGTCAAAGCCTTCCCACAAACCTCCAGAAAAACCTACATGAAAGAGAGCAGTCCCCGGAAGCAAATTACTCGCGTCTTCGTGAAATTCAAATGTGGAGGACAGAACTTCCAGAGAAGTAAAACTTGTATTGTGTCAAAGTGGCTAACAGCAGATGATCTTTCTGTTTTTGGTTTTGATTCAGTTAAACAAAACCTCACCATTTCAATAAGTGCAGCAGTGTACTGAGGGAGTGCCAAACTGTTGGAGGGGCCATCATTTAGATGAGATGTTATTAACAAGGCTTCTCTCCAAGATAAACATAAAATATCCCATAGCACAATTTGAATTAGGAACACAGCAGGTTCCCTAGTCGACATTTATCCCTCAAACAACATCACTAAAATAAAACAGATTATTTGGTTATCTAATTGGTGTTTTTGTAGGACTTCGGTGTGTGCAAGTTGGCTGCCAGGATTCATCCATCATAACAGTGATCACACATCAAAAGTACTTTATTGCTGTATTGTGCTTTGGGATATCCTTAGGTTGTGAATGATCCTGTCGAAAGCATGTCTTTTTTTCTATCATGGACGTGAGCATTGCCGTTGAGGCATTTGTTTTTTCCCATGCCCATCCCCAATTGCCTTTGGAAAAATCGTGGTGAGCCCCCTTCTCGAACAACTGCAATCGATCTGGAGTAGGTACATCCACACTGCTGCCAGGATAGCCCAGGAATTTGGTCCAACAGCAGTGAGGGGATGGCGATTCTTTCCAAGTCGGGATGCTGTGTGGCTTGGAAGGGAATTGGTGGCGTTCCCATGACGCCTGCTGCCCTCGTCCTTCAAGGTAGTCGAGGTTGCGGGTTTGGAAAGTGCTGCCAAAGGAGGCTTGGTAAGTAGCTGCGGTGCGTCTTGTATACGATACACCCTGCTGCCACCGTGCACTGGTGTTGGGCTTGACTGTTGGAGCAGCACCCATCCAGGCAGGTGAAAAATATTCCATCACATTCCTGACTTGTTCCTTGTAGATGGTGAAGTCAGGAGAGTTACTTGCTGCAGATTCGCAACCTTGATTTGCTTTTGTAGCCATCGTATCGTGGTTGGTCCAGTTCAGTGTCTGGTTAATGGTAACCCCCAGGATGTTGATCGTGGGCAGGGCAATTCAGTGACCCAGAATGCCATTGAAAGTTAAGGAAATATGATTAGATTCCCTCTTGATGGCGGTAGGCATAGCCTGGCACTCGTGTGGCACAAATGTTACTTGCCACTTACCAGCCCACACCTGAATGTTGTCCAAGTCTCGCAGCATGCGAACAGGGACTGCTTCAGTATTTCTTTTGCACACAGGATAATGTGAGTCATGCAGCATTAGCAGCCAAATGGTCTCCTGTTGTGGCTAGATCACCACTTTGTGAGTTTTGCGATGTTTTTGAGTCAAAGTGAAGAACAGGGTGCTGGCAAGATGAATGACCCGTAGGAAACTTTTCATTCTGATCTAGTGACAGATATGGGGAAACAGCGCAGCCAAGTGCCCAGTTCTAAATTACAAGTACAAACAGAGGGCTTTAACGTAAACCGCACAGATTAAGGTCATCATGTGGGATGGTTTTCAGGTAACAGGATGTAAATACGTGCATATTATATAAATAATAGGGACACTCATTATCTCACTGCTATGTTTACACTGAAGGGTTTTCACTGCATATCAAAAATGATATGACAAATTCTATTCATTCTATCCTCAATGGTTTAACACAGGCATTTTCAAAGTAGGGGTTGCGACCCGCGGGTGGGTCACGGGCGCGTGTCGGGAGGCTTGCGGAGCCATCCATCGCGCCGTTCCCGATCGCTTGAAAAAGGAGGCCGCGCTGCGCATGCGTTCCCGCTTATCAGTGTGCATGCCCGGAGCCCAGAGAGAAACACCGCCTCCTCCTGACGTCAGCGCGCTGTCCCAGGAGAAGATTTTTTGTAAATTCAATTCAGTCTTCCTGCATCTGTCTGGAATATGCTCAATGGCTAAGCCTGCAGAACTCACTTTGATAGTGAATTTTAGGGATTAAAAAGATTCACAGTGCTTTGAGTTAAGTAATTCCTCCTCATCTATATCTAAAATCATCACGTTGTAATTTACAGACTATATCCCAGGCTGTAAACCACCCATCTGAGGAAAACTGACATTCTGCATCTGCTCTGTAGAGTCCTGAGGGAACAATGCCTGTTTCAATCAGGTCATTTCTCATTCTTCGCTACTTTGGACTATAGAATATAAACCCAGGCTCACCTCTCGCATTAAAGGTAAGGAACAATGGTGGGTCCCGAAGGTCGGCCGGCGTGGGTCCCGAATGTCGGCCAGATGGTAAAAATGGGTCCCAGACAAAATAGTTTGAAAAACACTGGTTTAACATATTGCCTTAGGTGTTTTTTTAATTTCATTGCTAAATTTGAGTAATGTGCAAGTGGAATTCATCATTTTTATTTGTTTGGATGCAGGTGTGTTTCATAAGCTTCTTTCATTGTTCTACATCAGATTAAAAGGAGAGGTTTTAACATCAAGGGATTTCCTTTCCCTTATTTTTATTTAACTCCAGTATTCAATCCAGGGCTATGGGATTGCTGTCCTCTCGAAGGTGGAGACTCAGGCCAGGTTATATATGTGCTCCCTGGAGTCCAAAAGGTTAAGGGGGGATTTCATTGACGTTTTCAGGATACTAAGGGAAACAGACAGGGTAGATAGAGAGAAAGTCAGGTAGTCTGGGACAAAGATGCATTGTACAAAATTAGAGACAGACCCTTCAGGAGAGAAATTAAGAAACATTTCGACATACAGAGGTTGGTGGAAGTTTACAATTCCCTTCCAAAAACTTTGATGCCAGATCAATTGTTAATTTTAAATCTGAGATGGATAGGTTTTTGTTAAGCAAAGTTTAAGAGGTCTGGGACTAAGACATGTGGCGTTAAGTCACAGATCAGCCATGGTCTCAAAGACTGGCAAAACAGAGTCATGGGGTAAATGGCCTCCTTCTGTTTTCATGTTCCAACAAACAAAAGCAACTCTTAAGTACATTACACCTATAAGGCGTAGGAGCAGAAGTAGGCCATTTGGCCCATCGGGTCTTCTCTACCATTCAATGAAACCATGACTGATCTGATACAATCTTCAACTCAATTTTACCACTTATTCCCATAGCCCTGGATTTCTTTAGTGATTAAAAATCTGTCTATATCAGCCCTGGAACATACTTAATGACCCCGCCTCTACAGCTCTCTATGGTAAAGAACTCCACAGATTAATTCCCCTCAGAGAGGATATCCCTCCTCATCTCGGTCTTAAATGGACGACCCATTACTCTGAGATTATGTTCTCTGGCCCTAGACTCTCCCACAAGAAGAAACATCCTCTCAGCATCTACCCTGTCAAGCCCGCTGAGAATCCGATATGTCTCAATAAGATCACCGCTCATTCTTCTAAACTCCAACGAGTATAGTCCCAATATACGTAACCTCTCCTCAAAAGAACATTCCTCCATACCTGGGGTCAACCTAGTGAACCTTCTATGGACTGCCTCTTAATGTCAGTACATTTTCCTTAGATCAGTGTTTTTCAATATTTCTTTCCCCGGGAACCATTTTTGTCAACCAGTCGACCTTCGGGACCCACGCTGGACAACCTTTGCGACGCACGCCACGTTCACTTACCTTTAATGCGAAAAGGGTGCCCGCTTGGTCCTCACGATCTCACTCCAATCAGGTTCACAGGAGTGGGAAATGTGCATATCACGTGCTGAATTCAGCCAGTTCATTTGTGCTGTCTTCATCTTTGTGAGAAAGGAAAATCCATCCTCGCATATGTGGGTTGACGTGAAGGGCAATAGCAACAAAATGCTTGTTTTACTCACACGGTAGCATTGTGGATAGCACAATTGCTTCACAGCTCCAGGGTCCCAGGTTCGATTCCGGTTTGGGTCACTGTCTGTGCGGAGTCTGCACATCCTCCCCGTGTGTGTATGGGTTTCCTCCGGGTGCTCCGGTTTCCTCCCACAGTCCAAAGATGTGCAGGTTAGATGGATTGGCCATGATAAATTGCCCTTAATGTCCAAAATTGCCCTTAGTGTTGGATGGGGTTTCCTGGGTTATGGGGATAGGGTGGAGGTGTTGACCTTGGGTAGGGTGCTCTTTCCAAGAGCCGGTGCAGACTCGATGGGCCGAATGGCCTCCTTCTGCACTGTAAATTCTATGAAATAAGCACAGGATACTCCTGGGAGATGCTGATCCAGAATGCTGACGGCCTCATGAACTTTTTGCGTGTTTTTAATGGGCTGTCACAGATCAAGTACAGCAGCTTAATCTTTTCATTTAGGGTCAGCTGTTAATATATGACTCTGGGGTCTCAACTACAAAGTTAATTTTTCACCTACCACTTCCCTTCCAAAATTTGAAACTTCTCTCATTCGCCAGTGCTTCCCTGCATATAACACACATGGACTTTGCATCCTTATTTGCAATGGCACAATTGACAAAACCATACCTCAAGAAATCATCTTTATAGTGCTTTGTTCCCGAGTTAAGTTTCTTCTTTGCAGGTTGTTAACCAGAGGCCCTGGAGCTCTGTACAGAGCTAACACTAGCACTGCTCTGTCCTGCCCTGGAATCTTGAACAGCTCTCTCTAGTAGATTCAGATGTGAGGTCTTGGCCAGTAGGTCCACTGCCAATTTGTGTCTCTTCCTTGTAACAAAACGATTCATCTTCACAGTACTCTTGCCTTGCTTAATAGCAGCTCGAAAATGGAAGAAGCTCTCCTCCGTGATTTGGCACCAAAAGCATGCACATTGAGGGCGCTTGATGTGAAGTATACGTGCAGGGCATGTGACTAGCACACTGCTGCCGCTCATGGTCAGAAGACTGCGTAAACTCATTTTGTTCTCATTTAAAAGTCGGTGGCTGCCGCCATTCTCAAATTAAATGCCTGCAGTGGCCATTGGGCACTTCTCCTGCGATCGGGACTAACAGGGGAACGGCGCAACCGATTGCTCCGTCACCTTCCCAACACCCGGCCGTAACCCACCCACTTTGAAAACCCTGCCTTAGTTAAAAGAACCAAAACTGTTCACAATATTCCAGTGTGGTCTAAGTAGTGCCTTGAATTGTTTTAGCAAGACTTCCCTATTTTTCTATTCCACTCCCTTTGAAATGAAGGCCAACATTCCATTGGCTTCCCTATTACCTGCTGAACTTGTGTGCCAGCCTTTTGTGATTTATGCACGAGGACCCTCAAATCACTCCGAGCTGCAGCTTTCTGCAATCTCTCGCCATTTAAATAATATCCAACTCCTTTATTCTTTGCATCAATGTCCATAACTTCAAATGTTCCTACTGTATATTCCATTTGCCAAGTTTTGTCCACTCACTTAACCTGTCTATATCCCTTTGAGGACTCTTTGTGTCATTCTCACCACTTACCTTCCCACCTATCTACAAACAACAAAGAACAAAGAAATGCACAGCACAGGAACAGGCCCTTCGGCCCTCCAAGCCCGTGCCGACCATGCTGCCCGACTAAACTACAATCTTCTACACTTCCTGGGTCCGTATCTCTCTATTCCCATCCTATTCATGTATTTGTCAAGATGCCCCTTAAATGTCACTATCGTCCCTGCTTCAACCACCTCCTCCGGTAGCGAGTTCCAGGCACCCACTACCCTGTGTGTCATCCGCACACTTGGCAATAGTGCATTCACTTCCCTCGGGCAAGTCATTAGTATATATTGCCCCAAATGGCATTCCTGGAATGTGAGCCTGCACATTGAGTGCTGACAGGCAATTGGACCTTGATAGACACCACATCCTGGGCCAATCCTTTACTTAACAGGTATCGACGCATTTACAGTTCCAGCAGGGGGAATAACTGAATGGTAATCAGGAATGCTGGTCAAATTTATTTCTTTTAACCCAGTTTAACTCCGCCAGTTTAACTCCGCCAGTCTTGTCCTGTATAGTTCAGAATTGAATTACACCATGTATTGTATTGGCAGGTCCTTTAATAGAGCTCTTGTATATTGGCCGTGGTTTTCTAGCCGCGTTGCACCCAGCACCGATCCCAATATTCCTGGTGAATAGCGGGAGAACCCAAAGGCGGGTTTCGCGCCAGGTGCCGAGCGCGATGCTCCTGACCCACTGCGTCCGACTCGATCTGAATCATGCCCTCGCTGGGCGTGATCCAGATCAGCACATTTAAATGAGTCATTAAACTCATCTAAATATGAGCAGCCCTTTCGAGGCCACAGTCTCCCAGCCCCCGGGATTCACTGGCCCAGCGAGTCAGTGCTGGCTTCCATGAACGGAAACCGCAGGCGTGATGACCACGCCAGGGGTTTCAGAGGCCAGTGGAGCCCCTGGGTGTATGGAGGGTGGGGGCGTGAAGGGTGGGGTTGAAGGGTGGGGGAGGGGGGGAGCTCTCAAGAGACCCCATTGCGTGATCTGCTCACTTGGAAGAGGGTGGGGGTGTCATGCACCGATGCCGACGAGGATGGATGGGGGTGGGACCGGGTCACCCTCATGTCTGTGTGTGTGTGTGTGTGTGTGTGTGTGTGTGTGTGAGGGAGGGGGGAGGGTTTGAAGGTTGCCCCTCCGGGGTTGAAGGTTGCCTTGTTGCCCATGTCTGCGGGGGATCATGATGTCCTTGGATGACTAGTGTGGGAAACCTCCAGTTGTTGAGATCTGGGCACCGGTTCTCTGAGCAGCCGGTCTTGCTGGCGTCTTTAGTTCCCCACTGCAGAAAAATTCTAAGTGTGGGATGATTCAGTGGGAATCTCCCCAAGCTCCAAAAGAAACGATTGACGTGTGGGTGAATAGTGATCGTGCCCAACCACCCGGCGGGATTTACCGGCCACATCCCACTGCAATCGGGGCAGGATGCGGCCAGCAGATCCCAGGAGCACCCCCCCTCCCACCTTACCCCTACCCCACCCACCCCCCGGATTCCTGAAGGCCGTTCGATCCACAATGGGCAGGACCCAGTCTTGCATGGTCAAGTGAGTTTAAAAACCCATTTAGCCGTGCTGACGGCGGATCGAACGACCACCCGGCATCTATTGGCCTCGCCATGGCGACCCCAACCGGGCACCGTTTAGCACTGGTCCCGACAAACGGGGACCAGGCAGAACGGCACTTGGGGCGGTCGGACTCTGGGCAGGGTGGCACTGCCAGCCTGAAGAGGGACATGAAGTGGGTGCATAAAGGGAGGGCCTGAAGGGGTGTATGGAGGGTGGGGACGTGAAGGGTGGGGACGAAGGGTGTGGATTGAAAGGTGGGGGGGCTCTCAGAGACCCCATTGAGTGATCTGTTCACTTGGGAGAGGGTGGGGGGAGCCATGCACCGATGCTGACGAGGATGGATGTGGGACCGAGTCACCCTCATGTCTGTGTGTGTGTGTGTGTGTGTGTGTGTGTGGGGGGGGGGGGTTTGAAGGTTACCTCTCTGGGGTTTAAGGTTGCGTTGTTGCCCATGTCTGAGGAGGATCATGATGGGGGGGGTTCCGTTCCCCGCAGGTGCCCAAAATAGCAACAGAGTGCCGTTAGATAGCGACCCTGCTAATCCCGCCCAGAACAGACTCTAATTTTTTTTGTCTCATTAGGGTTCAGGATTGTTGTAAGGGTTGGTTTAGCACACTGGGCTAAATAGCTGGCTTTGAAAGCAGACCAAGGCAGACCACGGTTCAATTCCCGTACCAGCCTCCCCGAACAGGCGCCGGAATGTGGCTACTAGGGGCTTTTCACAGTAACTTCATTGAAGCCTACTTGTGACAATAAGCAATTTTCATTTTCCTCAGAACATTTTTTCTCTCAAATTATGCTTGAAACAACATTTCCATTTTTTTGCCAAAATAAAAGCAAAATACTGCCGATACTGGAAACCTCAAATTAAAACATAAAATGCCGGGAAAGCTCAACAGGTCTGGCAGTTTCTGTTGAGAGAGAAACAGAGTTGATGTTTCGAGTCCAATGTGACCCTTCCCCAGAGCGCTGGTGATACTGCCTCACGATTTATAATACCATAAGGCCATAAGACATAGGAGTGGAAGTAAGGCCATTCGGCCCATCGAGTCCACTCCACCATTCAATCATGGCTGATTTCAACTCCATTTACCCGCTCTCTCTCCATAGCCCTTAATTCCTCGAGAAATCAAGAATACCTAATTTATACACCAATTAATAACTTTACACTTCAATTTAAAGCTTAACCCTAGAATAAAATGTATCATAGAATCTACAAATATACATGTGAACAATGAAGCAAAAGTAGGGCCATTCGGCCCCTCGGGCCTGCTCCACCATTTAATAATATCATAGCTGCCCTGAAGGAAACATCAATATACTCACTGCAATGGGATCCTTTTGGTGCAGTTGGGCAGCTGTCACTTGTTTAAATCCACCAGGATAACTGCAATTAAAATTGCAATTTAAAATTTCTAATGTTCACTATTCTAGCATCTTAGTAATTAGTACAAGCCCTAATTACTTGCCATGATTTTAGAAATTCTCAAAATGTTTCAATTTTCTTGTATTTAACATTCTGTAATATTAATTAAGACCGTTCGCTTCGAAGAGAGGACACCACCAAGATGCAAACAAAGTAGGAGCTAAATGAAGTAAGGCAATTGGTACCACCCTCAAGTTTCAAAATCCCCGAGTTGTAGGAAGAAGTGAACATGAAGGTTTCTTTGGCAACAGCAGAGAGATTGGAGTGGCACAGTGGCTAGCACTGCTGCCTCACAGCGTCAGGGACCCGGGTTCAATTCTGACCTCGGGTGACTGTCCACGTGGAGTTGGCACATTCTCGTGTCTGCGTGCGATTCCTCCGGGTGCTCCGGCTTCCTCCCAGTCAAAAAACGCGCAGGTTAGGTGGATTGGCCAGGCTAACTGGATTGGCCAGGCTAACTTTCCCAAAGATGTGTAGGTTAGGTGGGGCTATGGGGGTTAGGGCGGGCGAGTGGGCCTAGGTAGGATGCTCTTTCAGGAAGTCAGTGCAGACTCGATGGGCCGAATGGCCTCCTCCTGCACAGCCGGGATTCAATTCTATGGATTTGCGTGGTGGAAGCAGATTTAACTGCAGCTTTCGAAAGGGAGTTGGATAATTATCTGAACAAATTTCTGAAAATGAAAACATTTGCAAGGGCCTTGGGGCAAGGGAAGGGGCGTGGGACTAACTGAGTTGCTCCTGCTGTGAGCTGGCACAAGCAGGATGGGCCAAATAGCCTCTCACTGTGCTGTAACCATTCTATGATTCTACATTAAGTAAATATGCTATAAATTACTACCATTATCTGCTTCTACCAATTTCCTACTCACCCGCTGTGGGAAGAGTACACCTTCTGTTCCCACTTATTGCCAGAGAATGCAATATGCCTTGTGTTCACCACTACAACATGGTCTCCGCAGTCACCTGGAAGTAAGTTCAGTTGGTTATTCAGTTGGAAACGGCCACTCTGTTAGTCTATTTCTTCTACAGGCCAAAACAAAACCGAGACAGGAGCATTTTGCAAAGGTTGGGATTAAGACACATTGCTGGCGTCAAAACAGCTTGGCTCTGTGTAGTAGATATTATTTGTCCAAAGATTCCTCTGCAGAAAGTCAGCAGATGTTTTATGAAAAAAAAAGAGACATATTTAATTTGGCCTCTGAGAACATAAAAAATTTCAATCTGAGACTGCTGAAAACCACAACTTGGAGAGGTGACTTTCACAGGGAAAAAAAAGTTGTGCTCACATTACAAAAGATTTCCTGAGGCCAAATGATCACAATAATTTTTCCTGCTACTGGTTCACTCAGGTTAAATATTCTGATGCCAGGTAAACGGAAGAGCTGTCTTTGTCTCAGTTTCAACCGTAATTAAGTGCCTGCATTATGAACACTGACAACTACCAGCTTAAATATTCACTCCCTCCACCACCGATCCACAGTGGTGGCAGTGTACACTGCAGGAATTCGCCAAGGCTGTGTCAAGAGCACCTTTCAAACCCAAGGGCCGGGATTCTCTGACCCGCCGCCGGGTTGGAAAATACCCGGGGAATGACGACGCTGGAATCGCGCCCCGCCGCCCCAACGCGGGCCCCCCGACAATTCTCCGGGCCCCGATGGGCCGACGGGTTTGGCCGAGTCTCGCCGGCGTGGGTTACTCAGGTCCCACACGGCGGGACCTGGAAGATGAGTCTGCGGGGGCCGTCCTGGAGGGAGGGCGGGTGGATCCGACCCTAGGGTTGGGGGCACGGTGGCCTGGCCCGCAATTGGGGCCTACCGATCACCGGGCGGGCTGGTTCGTGGGGGCCTATTTTACATCACGCCGGGCCCCTGTAGGGCTCCGCCATATTGCCCGGGGGCCGGCCCGGAGAAGGGAATCCCCGCGCATGCGCAGAAATACGCCGGCCGTAGCGCGCATGCGCTGAAATACGCCGGCCGTTCCGCACATGCGCGAACTTGTGCGGGCCGTTCTGCGCCAGTTGGAGCTGCAGGGACCACTCCGGCGCCAACCTAGCCCCCTAGGAAGGGGAGCCTTCCCCATTATCGGGGTCCGTTGACACCAGAGTGGTTGGCCCTGCTTTTCACACCAGCGTGGGGACATAGCCCCATTATTGGAGAATCCCGCCCCAGATATCTGCCTTCCAGAAGGACAAGGGCAACAGATAAATGGGAGGGAACATCACCCTCTGGAAGTTCCCCCCCAAGTCACACACCATCCTGACTTGGAAATATATCGGCTGTTCCTGCACCATCGCCGAGTCAAAATCTTGGAATTCCCTCCCTAAACAGCACCGTGGGTGTACTTACACCACATGGACTGCAACAGTTACCACCTTCTCAAGGGGCAATTAGGGATGGGAGACAAATGCTGGATTAGCCAGCGACTCCCACATCCTTGTGAAAGAATAAATGTTTTAAAATCCCGTTAAGCAGACAATTCATCAATTAGCTGGGTTACCACTACATCCGAAACGTTGTACAATACAATAAAACCAGTAATCACGGATTAGAATTGACAGGAAGAATTTAACCTGGGAGTATACACTGTTCCTGTATCTATGCAGTCAGTAAACCAACAGGTTACCCACAGTAATGGCACCATTGTTTTCATGTGAATCTTCCAGTATCAACTTTTTAAATCATTTTTCACATATTCATATTCAGTTACTATTTCACAACAGGATAATGAAACAATTCCTTGATATTAGTTCCTGGTATTAGTTGCACTCTCGCCGAATAGGATTAGCCATTTCAGCTGGCATAACTCGACACATTCAGAGGTAAATCCATCGAAACACTGGAGGTGGTTAGGATTGGGTTGACTATGGCAGTGTGTTCTATCCATGTAAAAAATAAAATTCGACACATTTACAGACACCTGCTCAGTCTTTCTGCGCTCAGCTCAAAACTTATGGGAGGATTTATCAAAATCAGTAGGAAATCCATTCTCACACAGATGCTTGGAAAAGTCATGTCCAGCAATTTGCAATGGTTTAATGTCGATCAAAAGCTGTAAGCCTCAATCACGGGGGCGCAGTACAGGTGTGAGTGACTAACAGCTATTTGCCTTTCACTGGAATAACCGACCAGGACAGCAACTGACACTTAAGGAAAGATTTCCTCTCAAAAAAGAATGTTGTTAAAAGGTGCTTTTGGAAATTGTTCAAGAAACGCTCTGGACACCATTCAAAGAAAAGAACACAGATGTTGTGAAAAGACCACTGCGAGCTGAATTGCTGTAAAATGAACTCGAATCTGAGCTTTCTTTGGCTTTGGAAACGTGCATGAATTTTAAAAGCATAAAATGCTGAGCATTGTGGGCGGAGTGCCAGTGGTGACAGAGCGGTTCACCGCCCAGGCTACTTCTGCACAATTATTCGCCACATGCTCAATATCAGGAAACTCGGTACCCATTCAACGAAGGAGACTTACAACACAGAAGGAGGCCTACTGTACCCATGCTGGTTCTGTCAAGGAGCAATCATGCTTAGTCCTGCACCCCTGCATTTTTTTTCCAGAGCCCTGCAGGTTCCTTAAGCGCTCTCCAACTCCCTTTAAAAATTATTTATGGAATCAACTTTCACTACCTTCTCAGGCCCCATAACTCTTTGAGTGAAACTGTTACTCTTCATCTCACAGTGATTTTGAAACATATACTTGCGGCTTTTGGCCCCTCACCAGAGGGAAATGTTTTTATCTTTCAAGGCCCACCATCTTGAAAATCTCTATTACCACCTGGTGGAGTTGCGCCTGGTGGAGCAAGCTCGAAGGGCCGAATGGCCTGCTCCTATGTTTCTCTGTTCCAAGGGGAACAATCCTAACCTCTCCTGGGCAACGGAAGGTATGGCCACCAATAGTGGAGCAATTAAGATCAGGGGTGTGCAAGAAGCCAGAATTAGACAAACAGAGACATTGATTTCATAGAATTTACAGTGCAGGAGGCCATTCGGCCCATCGAGTCTGTACCGGCTCTTGGAAAGAGCACCCTACCCAAGGTCCACACCTCCACCCTATCCCCATAACCCAGTAACCCCACCCAACACTAAGGGCAATTTTGGACACTAAGGGCAATTTATCATGGCCAATCCACCTACGTCTTTGGACTGTGGGAGGAAACCGGAGCACCCAGAGGAAACCCACGCACACACAGGGAGGATGTGCAGACTCCACACAGACAGTGACCCAAGCCAGAATCGAACCTGGGACCCTGGAGCTGTGAAGCAATTGTGCTATCCACAATGCTACCATGCTGCGAAGGGTTGTGGTGTTGGAGGGGGTTACAGAGATAGGGAGGGTTGTGGTGTTTGAGGGGGTTACAGAGATAGGGAGGGGGTAAGGCCACGGGGAAGGTTGAAAACAAGGATGAAAATCACAATGCTGCTTGACTTGAAGGCAATATAGGTCAGCGAGCACAGGGGTGGATAGGTGAATGGCATTTGGTTTGAGTTAGTACGCGAGAACTCTAGAGTAATGTATATATTTAAATATATATGTTTTGTTACTTTATTAAAATCATTGCCACTCCCTTTGCCTTTTATTCCTGGACATCTTTTGTGTTTAACCTTCCTCACCCTCTAACCCATCCCAGACTTTCCAGTTCCTTCCACCTGACCTTCCCCCTCCCACCTCTTTGTCAACAGCATAAAACCCATCACAATACTACCTCTCTTCACTTCTGAAGAAATCATATTGGACTCGAAGCATCAACTCTGTTTCTCTCTCCACAAATGCTGCCAAACCTGCTGGGTTTTTCCACCTCTTGCTGTTTTTATTTCCGATGTGCAGCATCTGCAGTATTTTGCTTTGATTCATCCAGAGCCCTGCTGTCCAGGTTTAAGGAGGTTAGCATGTGGAAGGTTAACCGGGAGTGCATGGGTACAGTCAGGTCTGGAGGTAAGAAAAGGCACAAATGAGGGTTTCAGCCACAGGTGAGCTGAGGCGGAGGTGGTGTTACACAAGTGTAAATAGGCGATCTTCGAGGTGGCCTGGATATATGGCCAGAAGCTCATTATGGGGCCAAACGTGACACCAAGGATGTGAACAGTGTGATTTGGCTTCAGGAGAGGGATCAAGTCGGTGGGTAGGGAATAGAGTTTTCATCAGGGACTGCAGACAATGGTTACATTATTCCCAATATTCCCACAACATTGCACTAGACCGTGGTTTAGCTTAACTGTCAAACGCATTAATAGTGGAAGAATAAGTGAGTGGCAATAATGAAAAGGTTTGACTCGCAGAAAGGAACAAAGTGCCATAACTGCAGTGCTAAACAGCAGTATGTGTGTCTCAGCCCCTGATTGTTCTCTTCATTCACAAGAAATTTAGTCTGACAGCTTCCTGAGATTTTGGTGACCAAACTAATGGAAAAAGCTGCCAGTTAAACATATTTGAACTGAACAAATCACACAAGATGATGTGCATTTGAATGGACGTTAGGCCTGGAAATAAACTCAAGCGATTTTTAATTAATGTATTTTACTCGAAATCGGAGATGGGAGATATAACGTTTCCCGTTTGAGTCACATAGCAGCAATTCATAGAATCATAGAATCCGGACAGTGCAGAAGGAGGCCATTTGGTCCATCGAGTCTGCACCGACCCTCAGAGAAGAGCACGCTACCTAGGCCCTCATCCGCACCTGGCCCCGTAACCCCATCTAACCGTTTGGATACAAAAGGACAATTTAGAATGGCCAATCCACCTACTGCACATCTTTGGACTGTGGGAGGAAACCGGAGCACCCGGTGGAAACCCACAGACACGGAGAGAACGTGCAAACTCCACACAGTCACCCAAGGTCGGAATCGAACCCGGATACCTAGCGCCGTGAGGCAGCAGTGCTAACCGCTGTGCCAATAGCACAGCCAGATCCGGAGTCAAGCTCCCTCACTCTGCCCAAACCAGGCCTTACCCCTAATCTCTCTGAGCAGCACACTACAACACCAGTTGCGGGGCTATGAAACTGTTCTATAACGTCTTATATGCAATGGCAAAATTAAAGAAGCCAATATTAAACTAAATCTGGTGACATTTTTATATCTGAGCGAGCCATATTGACAACATGGCAACTAAAGCAGGGCAGAGACTTGTCAATGTGATGAGTGGCTACCACCTGTCCCTTCATAGCCTCTCCACCACCTACAACTCAAGACAGGAGCCGAATGGATCAATCACCTCGAGGGAAAAAAACTGCAACAGAAGTGCTCAAGAAACTCAATGCCATGGAGGATAAAGCAGTGAGTCTTACTAATGGCCTTGCCACTGAATTCAATATTGAATCCCTCCACCATCGATGTACTGCAACTGCAGTTTGCTCTATCTACATCGGATGGCATCATCTCCATCCTGTGTTGCAGGAATGACAAGAGCAGCAATGGTGTGGAAGCAGCGTGGCAGCCAGGTTAATCTCCACACAGATTCTGGCTTAGACAAATATTGTCAATTCCCCTCATCTTTGTTAATGTTCTGAAATGCCCTAGCTAGCAACACTGCGGCAGTACCATCACCTTCGCTGTCTCAGACCAACTAAAGATGTCTTTTGAAAATATTTTTATTCAATTTTTAACGTTTTACATATACAACACAACAAACCTCCCCCCCCCACCCCACCCCCACCCCCCCGCTCTTAGCAGCTGACAGTAACTAACTCTTTGAAGTGTAATACAAACAGACCCCATCTCTTGTGGAACCCCTCACTCGCGCCCCCCCCCCCTCCAGATGAACTTCACCGTCTCAAAGTACAGAAACTCCATCAAGTCTCCCAGCCACACTGAGGCACAGGGTGGAGAGGCTGACCTCACCCCAACAGGACCTGCCTGCGAGCAATCAGCAAGGCAAAGACTCAAACATCTGCCCCCGCTCCTGTCTGCAGCTCCGGCAAGTCTGACACTCCGTGCAGGATCGCCGACATGGCGCTGAAAAACGACCTCCAGCTTCGCGCAGGGCCAGAACAAGTGTACATGATTGGCCTGGCCTGGCCCCTCCCACACCGCTCACAAATGTCCTCCACCCCCTCAACAAGCTCATCCTCGACTCCATGTACCACCTTTAGCTGTATCAAACCCATGAGGTGGAGGCATTCACCCTCCCAACACCTCACACCACAACCCGTCCTCCAGCGCCATCCCCAGCTCCTCCTCCCACTTGGCCTTAACCCCCTGCAACGACACTTCCTCCAAAATCCTCCCATAGATCGCCAAGATGACCCCCCTCACCAGCCCCCTCACCAACGTCACCTCCTCCAACAATGAGGAAGGTGGTGCCACCAGAAAAGTCGGGAAAACCTTTGCAAAATCCCGCACCTGCGTATACCTCAAGACCTCCGCCCGCGGAATCACAAACTTCTCCGTCAATTCCTCCAGCCTCGCGAACCGTCTTCTAGAAATAAGTCCTTCAACCCCACTCCCCCCCCCCCCCTCTCTCTCTCCTCCCCCACCCCCCCAATACCTCCTTCCAACCCCAAAACCTAGCATGCAGCCTCGCCGGCTCAAACACCTGGATTGTCAGCAGCTTCGCCCCACTCCCCAACCGAAACGGTCTCCATATCTTCAGCGTGACCACCACCAACAGAGTAACTAAAGATGAGCAATAAAAGTGCCAGTGTCGTCCACATCCCAAGAAGCAATCAACAGGCTAAAGAATGAAGCCTACGGGACAAGCGTTTCAATTACGCAATATGTAACTGAACATGACAGTGTCAAGCCTGACACAATATAATTTATCCATACATACTCAGCAGTGAGAGGAGGCAGCCTTATAACCTCTAACAAAAAGTACCTCTCAAAAAGCTGCTTTAATAAGCAATACTCAGACCTTTCAACTGGAGAAACAGTTTATTATGGTTCAACTTCAGATTAACATGCATTATCCAAGGCAGAACCAAATTTGGTAAGGATTCAGGAGCTGCATTCAGCCCCAAAGGCATTGCATATATTTACATACACATGCTTGGAGGTGGAATGTCGGCATTCTTGTACGGCAGCAAAAATAAATTTTAATCAACAGTAAGTCTAGATTCATATCACAACTTGAAATGACCATGTTATTATGGATTGAAGTATAAAATGGAGGTTGTTTCGGCTCCAGGTGCCAAGACAGATTATGGGCCAAGGCATATTCACGTGTTTAAAGTGAAATTAAGCTGCCAATCCCAGCTGTTCTGGGGTCGGAATCTGGAAACGAATGAGCAGCGGGAGAATCGGGATCACTGGAAATGGATTGTTTCGATGGTGGGAGGATGAGTCTAGGTGCACGTCTATATTTTACGAAATGTTGTTGAAAGCATAGAGCAGTCAGATTCACGCTGGGGCAGTAGAAATTAACAACACAGACAAGGCGGCCATTCGGAATTGTGTCCATGCCAGCTCTTTAATTGAGCAACCCAAAATCAATACCAATGTGCTCTTCTCTTCCCCACAGCCCTATATCACCATCGGTTTCAAAAATTTATCCAATTTTCCCTGAATAGATTGTAAAAATCATGGCAATTTATCAACATTTCTGACTCCTGGACGACCTGTTTATTTTCTCAAATTTCCTGAAAGTAAATCGGGAATACATAAAAATACACCACAAAGAGGAGAGTTTGTGTAGATTAAGATTAAAGATATTTCTGTTCACATAAAATTGTATTTGTCAAAGTTTTAAAAACTTGCAATATCCTGAGCGATGAACGGAGGAGCTCCAATTAAGGACGACATTAAAAAATCCCATGGCTGAATTCAATAGTAATGAATCAAAAGAGGCACAAGTTCTTTCTTCATAATAACTGTGCCAACATTGAGATGTACTGTATATTATTGTACAGTAATCAGTCTGCTCCAAGGTGCTATAATACCAGACATATACTACTGTAATTCTTCTGCACTATAAAACTGTCCAACATTCCTGTGAGAAAGAAGTCAAGACAAATAATCAATGGTAAATGGTGCATAACAGGATTCAAGTTCAGGAGTACGAGGACCTTTTGTTTTTAAGGAAGTTCCAGCCTGGGATAGTTGAAATTTCGGTTTCTGACTGTAAACCACAGAGAAGTGAGTTGGCACTGCAGTCTTTCGTATGGATTTCAGGAAAGATAAAAGTTAGCCAGGTGAAACAGCTGTACGCTGCCCGAATTGAATAGTTGTTTGAAAATTAGGGGTTCCAAAGGATTTCACACCAGTCCACATCCTCACAGTGAATCCTGAAGCCCATTCCTGCCAGCTGCAGCACCCTGTCCCTCCCTCACTGAACTGATTTCAAGGCCTTATCCTCACATTCAAATTCCTTTAGTGCCTCATCCGACTCCATCTGGGAGATCTCCAAACAGGCCGTCCCATGCACTCTCTCCTCTTCAAATCTTTTAAGTTGGAGGGCTCTCTTTGCTGTCTCACCGGCCATTTGGATCAAACTGTTACAATCCACCTTCCCAAAACCCTTCCTACATCTTGAAGACAACAATCATGCGACCCTTATTCTTCTTGGCTTTCTCATCGCAACAGCATTCGCAACCTCCACCAATTGATTTTGCATCCTTCCTGGAATAGGGTGCCTGGAAAATATATCCCAATTGCCAACCAGGAACTTGAACCCATTTGTTGCTTTTGTATTCTCTGTCTCCAAATCTAAAACTAACCTACTTGGGGGGCACCTTTAAGGAACTGCATACCAATGCACTCAAGGTCTCTCTGCTCCAAGTAAAATGCATTCCCTTTCATTGCTTTTAATTTCGACTTCTGTAAATTGAACTGCCTCTGCCAGCAATCTGCCCACCACGTAACCGAGGAGAGTTTAAGAAACACAAGGCTTTTTCTTTGTGAGGAGTGCTTTGAGCTGCTCAACGCGGTGGTGAAATACGGGTGGCCTAGTGGTGGAAGCGATTTGAAATGAATAAAAAGTGCCAGATGTGGAGTGCATTCGGTCAAAGTTTTCAGATGATGAGTGAAGAGGGAAATAGAGGCTATACTTCATATATGGGGTGGGGCTTCAGATTAGTCATAGAAACAGAGAACCTAATGATGAAACAGACACCGAATACTCTTGCATCACAGAATGGTTCATTGACAAACTGAAGGGGCGGGGGGGAGGGGGTCAGCGATGATACCTCTTAAAACTGAATAGTTAGCATGCCACTAGAGTAGTTTTACACAAGTTATTTTATTAAGGATTGAGATGAATTATAGGACTGAGTAATCATTATTAACCATTAGACATATATAGCAGTAATAAGTAATCAAATGGGATTTAGGATAGCTAACTTGACCAAAAGGACATTACTTCTGACATCTTGTCTTTGTGAAGCAATCCAGGGTGCTGGTTCTGTTGTTCTGTTTCTCACAAACAGTCAGCACAGGCTGCTGGGATTGGACACAGCTGTCAGGATGAGGATCAATCATGCGCTGCTTGCGATTCTATTGGGTGAAGTTTAAACACTGCTTGCGATTATATTGGATAAGTTTAAAAGTAGCAGCTTCAGGGATTGGATCGCGTCCAACTGGGGTGGGCTATTGATTTTTGAACGTTGTACAAGTACTGTGTTCGGGTCTTTGTTCGGCTGAACAGGTCTTGGCAGATATCTGTTCTCCGTGTACATGTGACAAGCTTGATTAAATAAGCCATCTTGTCCAGGTTGTCGTGTTTGTTCATCTCTGTACTGAGTTGAGCCACAGGGAATAACCCCACGTGGAAGCTGGCTCAATAAACAGGTCTTGAAACCGTTCTACATCATTTGGCGCTGCGAGAAGTGTTTAAACTTATTCAATAGAATCGCAAGCAGCGCATGATTGATCCTCATCCTGACAGCTGTGTACAATCCCAGCAGCCTGTGCTGACTGTGAGAAACAGAACAACAGAACCAGCACCCTGGATTACTTCACAAAGACACGGGGCGGGATTCTCCACCCCCACGCCGAAGTGGCCGCGCCGTCGTGAACGCCGTCGAGGTCCACGACGGCGCGGAACGGCCCCGGTCCCGACCGATTCAGGCCCTGACAATGGGCCAGTATCGGGGCCGCGTCATCTACCCGCGCCAGGCCTTGTCGCCCGCGTAAAAGCGGCGCCGAATAGATGATGCGGCCGGCGCCGCATAACGGACATCATCCGCGCATGCGCGGGTTGGCCGGCGCCAGCACGCGCATGCGTGGTTGCCGTCCTGTCCAAATCCGCCCCGCAAAAGATGGGGGACGGATCTTGCGGGGCCGCGGAAGGAAGGAGGTCCTCCTTCAGAGAGGACGGCCCGACGATCAGTGGGCACCGATCGCGGGCCAGCCCGCATTCAAGGAGAAGCCCGGTGCAGGATCCCCCCTCGCCCCCCCACAGGCCGCCCCCCCCAGCGTTCACGCATCGCCCACGACTGTAGCGACCAGGTGTGGACGGCGCCGGGGGGAGCCCGCCGTTTTGGCCTGGCCGCTCGGCCCATCCGGGCCTCAGAATCGCGGGGGTGCCGGTGAATCGCCATTTTGGGTATCTCCGGCGATTCTGCGGCCTGCGAAACTCGACTGGCCCGTTCCCGCCGCTCGGGAAAATCGCGGGAGGGCGTCGGACCGGCGTCCCCGGAAATTTCGGCGGCCCAGGCGATTCTCCCAACCGGCGTGGGAGTGGAGAATCGCGCCCAAGATGTCAGAAGTAATGTCCTTCTGGTCAAGTTAATTCTCCTAAATCCCATTTGATTACTTATTACGCTATGTCCTAAAAATACATGTTCAATGGTTAATAATGATTACTCGACTTCCAGGTGCGGCGATGACCAGCTAAGTCGCACGTTTCGGCAGCTCCCATTGGAACGGAATTTTGGGCTCTTAATAGGAGCCCCAACGGCAATTTAAACGGCCAAAAACAGTGTGCGGTAAACCAGAAGGGAATCCCCCCGGACACGCATGGATAAGGGAGAGGATAGCGGCCGGATTGCGGAGGATCCTCTGGAGCAGCGGCAAGGAAGGGAAGCTCAAAGCAAGATGGCGTCGGAAGGTGGCCATTTGTTATGGGGCCCGGACCAACAAGAGTTCCTGCGGTGCTGTGTGGAAGAGCTGAAGAAGGAGTTGAAGAAGGAGCTGTTGGCCCCGATATTACAGGCGATTGAAGGGCTAAAGGAGGAGCAGAGGACCCAAGAGCTGGAGCTTCGGGTCGTGAAGGCAAAGGCTGCTGAAAAGGAAGATGAAATACAGGGCCTGGTGGTGAAGGCAGAGACGCACGAGGCACAGCACAAAAGGTGTGTGGAAAGGTTGGAAGTACTGGAGAATAATTCGAGGAGGAAGAATTTAAGAGTCCTGGGTCTTCCCGAAGGCGCAGAAGGGGCGGACGTCGGGACATATGTGAGCACGATGCTTCACTCGCTAATGGGATCGGAGGCCCCGACGGGCCTTTTGGAGGTGGAGGGACCTTATCGAGTTCAAGCGCGAAGACCGAAGGCTGGAGAAATACTCGAGCTATAGTGGTGAGGTTTCTCTGCTACAATGACAGAGAGACGGTCCTCAGATGGGCGAAAAAAACTCGGAGCTGTAGGTGGGGGAACGCGGTGATCCGCGTACACCAGGATTGGAGTGCGGAGGTGGCGGCGAGAAGGAGGGCCAGTTTTAATCGGGCTAAGGCGGTGCTTCACAAAAAGAAGATCCAGTTTGGAATGTTGCAACCGGCGAGATTGTGGGTCACACACCAAGGGAAGCAACACTACTTTGAGACGGTAGAAGAGGCGTAGACATTCATTGTGGACGAGAAGCTGGAATAGTCTGGCGAGAGAAAGAGCTTTTGGGACAAAGTGGTGGGGTGATTATGTGGGGCGAGAAAAGGGCGGGGGGATGATTTTGCAATTTGTTAATTTTGTGATCCTGTAACTTTTCTCTCTTCCCCACGTTGGGGGGGGGGGGGGGGGAGTATGAGGAACTGTGGGCGCCGGCCATTAGGGGACGGGCCAAGTGGGAAACGCGGGCTTTGTTCCCGCGCTATGGTAATTATGGCGGGAACAGGGACGCAGGAAGGAGGGGGCCTCGCACAGTGGGGGCCGAGGACAAGGGGGGAAGCAGAGGTCAGCCAGAGTTCGCTGACTTCTGGGAGCAACATGGGGGGTGCAACTACGTTAGAGGGGGATCTAGCGGAGGGGGGGGGGGGTTAACTGGGTTGCTGCTGCTAAGGAGAAGGGGGAGCTGTTATGGGATGGGGTGGTCGAGGCGGGAGGGCGCCGTCGGGGGATATACGGGTACGTGGGAACCGGGTGAGGAGCTGGGTTACAAAAGGGGATGGCTAGTCGACAAGGGGGGGGGGGGGGTAAAGAGCCCCCCAACCCGGCTGATCACGTGGAACGTGAGAGGGCTGAACGGGCCGATTAAAAGGGCACGGGCACTCGCACACCTAAAGAAACTTAAGGCAGATGTGGTTATGTTGCAGGAGACGCATCTGAAACTGATAGACCAGGTCAGACTACGTAAAGGATGGGTGGGGCAGGTGTTTCATTCGGGTTTAGATGCGAAGAACAGGGGGGTGGCTATCTTAGTGGGGAAACGGGTACTGTTTGAGGCAAAGACCATAGTGGCGGATAGTGGGGGTAGATATGTGATGGTGAGTGGCAGATTGCAAGGGGAGGCGGTGGTTCTGGTGAACGTATACGCCCCGAACTGGGATGATGCAAATTTTATGAAGCGTATGTTGGGACGCATCCCGGACCTGGAGGCGGGAAAGGTGGTAATGGGGGGAGACTTCAATACGGTGCTTGATCCAGGGCTGGACCGGTCGAGGTCCAGGACCGGGAGGAGGCCGGCAGCGGCCAGGGTGCTCAAGGACTTCATGGAGCAGATGGGAGGGGTAGACCCCTAGAGATTTAGTAGGCCTAGGAGTAAGGAGTTCTCGTTTTTCTCCCATGTTCACAAAGTATACTCACGGATAGACTTTTTTGTCTTGGGAAGGGCACTGATTCCGAAGGTGACAGGGACGGAATATACGGCCATAGCCGTTTCGGACCACGCTCCACATTGGGTAGACCTGGAGGTAGGAGAGGAAAAAGAACAGCACCCACTCAGGAGAATGGATATGGGCTTATTGGTGGATGAGGGGGTATGTTTAAGGGTGAGGGGGTGCATCGAAAGGTACTTGGAGCTTAATGACAATGGAGAGGTTCAGGTGGGAGTGGTCTGGGAGGCGTTGAAGGCGGTGGTCAGAGGGGAACTGATATCCATAAGGGCACATAAAGGGAAGCAAGAGGGTAAAGAAAGGGAGCGACTGTTGAAAGAGCTTTTGAGGGTGGACAGGCAATATGCGGAGGCACCGGAGGAGGGACTGTACAGGGAAAGACAAAGGCTACATGTGGAATTTGACCTGCTGACCACGGGTAAGGCAGAGGCACAGTGGAGGAGGGCACAGGGTGTACTGTATGAGTATGGAGAGAAGGCGAGTCGGCTACTGGCCCACCAATTGAGGAAGAGGGGAGCAGCGAGGGAGATAGGTGGGGTGAGAGATGAGGAGGGAGAGATGGAACGGGGAGCGGAGAGAGTGAACGGGGTGTTCAAGGCATTTTATGAGAGGTTATATAAGGCTCAGCCCCCGGAGGGAATGATGTGTTTCTTGGATCAGCTGGAATTCCCTAAGGTGGAGGAGCAGGAGAGGGCGGGACTGGGAGCACAGATTGAGATGGAGGAGGTGGTAAAGGGGATTGGGAGCATGCAGGCGGGGAAGGCCCCGGGACCGGACGGATTCCCGGTGGAATTTTATAGGAAATATATGGACCTACTGGCCCCGCTTTTGACGAGAACCTTTAATGAGGCCAGGGAAAGGGGGCAGCTGCCCCCAACTATGTCGGAGGCAACGATATCGCTCCTTTTGAAGAAGGAAAAAGACCCGCTGCAGTGTGGGTCCTACAGGCCCATTTCCCTTTTAAATGTAGATGCTAAGCTCCTGGCCAAGGTGATGGCGACGAGGATAGAGGACTGTGTCCCGGGGGTGGTCCACGAGGATCAAACTGGGTTCGTTAAGGGGAGACAGCTGAACACGAACATACGGAGGTTGCTAGGGGTAATGATGATGCCCCCACCAGAGGGGGAGGCGGAGATAGTGGTGGCGATGGACGCCAAGAAAGCGTTCGACAGAGTGGAGTGGGATTATCTGTGGGAGGTGCTGAGGAGATTTGGTTTTGGAGAAGGGTTTATTGAATGGGTACAGCTGCTGTATAGGGCCCCGGTGGCGAGCATGGTCACGAACAGGCAGAGGTCTGACTACTTCCGTCTTCATAGAGGGACGGAGGCAGGGGTGTCCCCTGTCTCCGTTACTGTTTGCATTGGCGATTGACCCCCTGGCCATAGCACAGAGGGGCTCCAGGAAGTGGAGGGAGTACTCAGGGGAGGAGAAGAACACCGGGTATCTTTGTATGCAGATGATTTATTGCTGTATGTTGCGGACCCAGTGGAGGGGATGCCTGAGATAATGCAGACACTCAGGGAATTTGGGGAATTTTCGGGGTACAAATTGAATATGGGGAAGAGTGAGTTGTTTGTGGTGCATCCGGGGGAGCAGAGCAGGGGAATAGATGACTTACCGCTGAGGAAGGTAACAAGAGATTTCCGGTACTTAGGGATTCAGATAGCCAGGAGTTGGGGAACCTTACATAGGCTTAATTTAACAAGATTGGTGGAACAGATGGAGGAGGATTTTAAGAGATGGGACATGGTGCCCCTGTCACTGGTGGGTAGGGTGCAGGCGGTCAAAATGGTAGTCCTCCCGAGATTCCTTTTTGTGTTTCAGTGCCTTCCGGTGATGGTCAGAAAGGCTTTTTTCAAGAAAATTGAGAAAAGTGTCATGAGTTTTGTGTGGGCCGGGAAGACCCCGAGAGTGAGGAGGGGGTTCTTGCAGCGTAGCAGGGATAGCGGGGGGCTGGCACTACCGAGCCTAAGTGAATACTACTGGGCCGCCAATATCTCAATGGTGTGTAAGTGGATGGGAGAAGGGGAGGGAGCGGCGTGGAAGAGATTGGAGATGGCGTCCTGCAAAGGAACCAGCCTACAAGCAATGGTGACGGCGCCGTTGCCGTTCTCCCCGAAGAAATACACCACAAGTCCAGTGGTGGTGGCAACACTAAAAATTTGGGGGCAGTGGAGACGACATAGGGGAAGGACGGGAGCCTCGGTGCGGTCCCCGATAAGAAATAACCATAGGTTTGTCCCGGGGAGAATGGATGGGGGATTTGGAGCATGGCAGAGAGCTGGGGTTGTGCAACTGAGAGATCTGTTCGTAGACGGGACGTTTGTGAGTCTGGGAGCGCTGACGGAAAAATATGGGTTGCCCCAAGGGAATGCATTTCGGTACATGCAACTGAGGGCTTTTGCGAGGCAGCAGGTGAGGGAATTCCCGCAGCTCCCAACGCAGGAGATTCAAGATAGAGTGATCTCAGGGACATGGGTGGGGGATGGTAGGGTGTCAGATATATACAGGGAAATGAGGGACGAGGGGGAGATCGTGGTGGATGAGCTGATGGGGAAATGGGAAGAGCTGGGGGAAGAGATTGAGGAGGGGCTGTGGGCTGATGCCCTACGTAGGGTAAACTCATTGTCCTCGTGCGCCAGGCTAAGCCTGATACAATTCAAGGTTTTACACAGGGCGCATATGACCGGAGCAAGGCTCGGTAAATTTTTCGGGGTAGAGGATAGGTGTGGGAGATGCTCGAAAAGCCCAGCAAACCACACCCACATGTTTTGGTCATGTCCGGCACTGCAGGGGTTCTGGGTGGGGGTGGCAAAGTGCTTTCGAAGGTGGTGGGGGTCCGGGTCGAGCCAGGCTGGGGGTTGGCTATATTCGGGGTTGCAGAAGAGCCAGGAGTGCAGGAGGCGAAAGAGGCTGATGTCTTGGCCTTTGCGTCCCTAGTAGCCCGGCGAAGGATATTGCTTATGTGGAAGGAAGCCAAACCCCCGGGCGTGGAGACCTGGGTAAATGACATGGCAGGGTTTATAAAACTAGAACGGATAAAGTTCGCACTAAGGGGTTCGGCTCAAGGGTTCACCAGGCGGTGGCAACCCTTCATTGACTACCTCGCAGAACGATAAAGGAAATGGGAAGGTAACAGCAGCAAGGGGAGGGCTCGGGTGGGTCCTCAGGGGTGTTTTTGTACAGATATTTGTACTAGGTTATGTATAATGGATTGTTTGATTTTATTTTTGGAGAGTTATTATTTTTGTTATGGCAGTTGCCATTTAGTTTATATATTATTTATTTATTTGTTAAAACGGCCACTGTTATTTATATTGTTTTATTGTTGTAAAAAGGAAAACCTTTGTATTGTTTTGTTTGGCCGAAAAATTTGAATAAAATATATTTTTTAAAAAGAAAAATAATAATGATTACTCAGTCCTATAATTCATCTCAATCCTTAATAAAATAACTTACGTAAAACTACTCTAGTGGCATGCTAACTATTCAGTTTTAAGAGGTATCATCGCTGACCCCCCCCTTCAACAACCAATTAAATTGAACAGCAGATCGACATGATCCGGTTTTGCCACAAGTAGCCCAAAATAGCAAGGAGGGAAATCCACTGATATCTAATAAAATAGCACAAGAAATCTCAAAATTGGAGAATCCTTTTTCTAATTTCAGGATCATTAAAAAACACAGACAACCAATCAAGATTAGTCGTACATGGCTATAATCAAAATATTGAGAAAGCAAAACAAATCAGAATGATGCGCCCACAGAAATTCCACTGGGTGCACACTGAATTTAAAGTACTTTTTCGAAAACGTTTTTGCCCTAAAAACAAGCCATCTCTTGACAATTCCTCCGCCATAAATAAACTCAGTCCTTTGCAACGTTGCGCACTCTGGCTTCTAATTTAGTCTTTTTTTCTTTAGACCATTCCTGCACCTTCAAACTCAATTATTTCAGTGACCTCTCCACTGGCCTAACACCCTCATAAAATTTCAAAATGTTCACAGCCGGGATTTCTTATTCTCTGCTTTACAAATTTTAAAGTCCTGAGCTAGATTCTTCAAAAAGGCCGAGGGCTAGGTTATTTCAATAATGGTGATGCCCTGATTGTTACAGGCTCACTGAAAGAAAACCCTACGTTGACTCAGAGTTTGATTTTTTGGGAGATGCAAATAAGAATTAAGTTGTCACACAGGGTTACCTTCAGGAATTACTCTAGTACGTAACGTTACACATGGCTTGACCTCCACAGACATTTCCAGTGAAATTATGTCCATTTGTAGATTTCGCCATAAATAATAGTTGTGCCTATAGTGGAAAAACATGCAGACACAAATGTCTCTACTTTCTTCTCCTCCAGCACAGCATTCCTGCTTCAGTGTGTCTACTCCCAAACGTTTATGAATGATACTCCCTTGCTAAACTTCTAATAATATACTAGAGGCAACGTCTTAGGATAGGGTACATTAGGAGAACCAAAATGCAATAGTTAAATACAAAAGTTAACACTTTTTATTCCATGCCTCAGGTTGCCACAGAACCCCAGGTTATAGAACTAAATACTCCAAGTAGCTGTTAAAATTCATCTTTTGACTTGTCACACATTTGTTTTTGGGGTACAGTGCGATAAGAAGAATTTATTCATCAAGCATTTGGGTGCTTCTGCTCAGGGCAAAGATCAACATCTTGCTCAGCAACGTTTCAGTGTCTTCACCAGCATTTAACATGAGGAAAAATTGTTGAATATATAGAATATTCGTTTCACTCAATATCTGATTGGACTAAGACAAGACAAACACAAAGTCTTTGCTTTTGAAGATTATTGAACATTAAACATTCAACCTTTAGATGTCTGAAATAGCACTTACTGATCCTAATTTTTTCCCCCCCCAAAGTACAGGTCCTACCTTGGCAGGTGCTGACGGATGAAAGTCCCCTGGCTATGAGCAACACACAATTCATGTCATTTACCCTCATCAGTTATGGCGAGGTGCACAACATCAATCATGGGCATGCTGGAGGCATGACAGCCAAGTGTAAACGAGAAGAAAGCATTACCTGAAATGTTACAGCCGAGGACTTCAAACAAATGCAAAAATGGCTTGGCATTACAAAAACTCATTTGTTCACTGCTGGCAAAGCTGCTTCTCCTAAAATCATTATCCTTTGCCTTGTTTGTTTGTAAAATTGGCCCACTGAGCAAATTAGATGAGTTTCTAAAAGAAAAGGGATTACGGTAGAAAAGTCCACTTTTCCCACCTCCGGCATATCCCTTCATTCCCCCCCGTGCCCAAACATCCACCAACTTCAGCCTTGAACACACTCAACGACAGAGCTTCCACTGAACTCTGGGGAGAGAATTCCAACGATTCCCAACCCTCTGAATGAAGAACGTTATCCTTAACTCAAGTCATCAATGGGCGATCACCCTTTATCTTAAGACAGTGTCCCCTAGTTCTGGACTCAGCAGCCAGGGGAAATAGTGTTTCGGCATCCACCCGGTCAGGCCCCCTGTGCATTCCATGCAGCAAACCTTTTCCCGATGGGATGTCCCAATCCCAGGCACCACAAATGCTGCTCGAAAATTTGGTGGCTAGGGAGGAGAGGAGAAAACACCAACAACTGATAGAAGAGATCTTTGAGGTGGATGAACCCGGGTCTCCTGGCAAAGAGGAAGGGGTTGCAGACGAGGCTTGACCTACTGTCCACGGGGAAAGTGTTGCGTCAGTTGAGAAAGGTGAGGGGGACTTTTTAATGAGTATAGGGAGAAGGCAGGTCAGCTCCGTAGGGAGGTCGCGGTGAGGGAGAGAGTTCGGGTGTGGGACAAGATGGGGGAGTTGGTATTGGCTCTGAAACAGATAATAAGGTGTTTGAGGAGTTCTATAAGGACTTGCATAAGTCGGAGCCACTGGAGGAGGAGCGGGAGGTGAGGGAGTTTTTGTGTGGGCCAGAGTGCCTGAGGTTGGGGGAGACGGAGAGGGCAGGGTTGG
Source organism: Scyliorhinus torazame (assembly GCF_047496885.1). NCBI lineage: Eukaryota > Metazoa > Chordata > Chondrichthyes > Carcharhiniformes > Scyliorhinidae > Scyliorhinus > Scyliorhinus torazame. The sequence continues at coordinate 8,248,069 of NC_092717.1, forward strand.
AGGAGTCAGTGGGAGTGGAGGAGGTGAAGGTGGCCATTGGGAAGATGCAGGCAGGGAAGGCGGTGGGACCCAACGGGTTCCGGTTGAATTTTACAAAAAATTTAAGGCTAGGCTGGCGCTGTTGATGGTGGGAATGTTCGAGGACGTGATGGACAGGGGTGTCTTGCCGCAGACGATGGGCAGGCCTCTATCTTGTTGTTGCTCAAGAAGGACAAGGATCCGGTGGAATGTGGGTCGTAAAGGCCCATAACTCTGCTGAATGTAGATGCCAAGATATTGGCAAAGCTGTTGGCATCAAGGTTGGAGGGGTGCCTTCCAAAGATGATTGGGGAGGACCAGACGGGGTTCGTCAAGGGACGACAGTTGTCCTCGAATGACAGGAGGCTGTTGAATGTGGTGCTTTCTCTGGCAGAGGGAAGGGAGACTTAGGGTATTTTGCATTGCACCAGGGTATGAGGCAGGGGTGCTCCATGCCCTTCCTTCTGTTTGCATTGGCTTTAGAGTCCTGGGTCATTGTGCTGAGGAGCTCGGGGTTCTGGAAGGGGATAGTGAGGGGGGGTGGTGTAAAATAGGTTGTCCTTGTATGCAGGCGACTTGTTACTGCATATTTTGGAGCCGAGCACTTCGGTGGGAAACATAATGGGGTTGTTTCAGAGATTTGGGATCTTTTCAGCGTACAAATTGAATTTAGGGAAGAAAGAGTACTTTGTGGTCGCCCCTCCGGGAGTGAGGGTGGAGGTGGGGGAGCTTCCATTTCGTTTGGCAGCGTCTCATTTTAGGAATTTGGGGGTGCAGATGTCCTGGGATTGGGCAGGGCTTTGGAAGTTTAATTTCACTAGCTTAGTGGGGAGGGTGAAGGCTGATTTGCTGAGGTGGGACAATCTCCCTCGGTCGTTGACAGGCCGGGTGCAGGCAGTAAAGATGAATGTTTTGCCGCGATTCTTGTTCTTGTTTCAATGCCTGCCGGTCTTATTGCCCAAGGTATTTCTTAGGGGGGTGGACAGGCTGATCTCCCTGTTTGTTTGGGCGGGGAAGGTAGCTAGTATTAGGAAGGTGATTGCAGAGGAGACTTCTGCACTGTAAATTCTATGTTCTATGATCTATGAGACGGAGGCCTACCAATTTGATGCATTATTACTGGGCGGCGAATTTGGGTTTGGAGCAGGGAGAGGTTATTCGGGTGAGGATGGTGGCGGGCTCTGCAGGGTGTCGGGGTTGCGGGTGCTGGTAACAGCCCCACTCCCGATGGCCCCAGGGAGGTATTAGGTGAGTACGGTGGTGGTGGCCGCGTTGACAATCTGGAGGCAGTTTAGGCAGCATTTTAGGTCGGGAGCTGGGTCGGGGGGATGCCAATTAAGGGGAATTGTGGGTTTGAGCTGGGCAGGATGGAGGCAAGGTTCAGGGGACGGGAAGAGGGGGGAATTAAGGAGATGAAGGATCTGTTTCTGGGAGGGCGATTTGTGAGTTTGGAGGAGTTGGATGAGAGGTTTGGGCTGGCGAAAGTTTCAGTATATGCAAACACTAGACTTTGCGAGGAAGATCTTGCCGACCTTCCCGATAGAGCCCGTCTCCTCTTTGCTGGAGGTGGTACCGTCAGCGGGGGTGGGTGGGTGGGTTTGGAGAGGGGAGTCGTCTCAGTGATTTAAGGGAGGATTTGAGAGGAGGACATGGTGTCCATGGAGGGGGTTACGGTGAGGTGGGAGGAAGAGTTGACGGTGGCACTAGAGGCGGGTCTGTGGTGCGAGATGCTGCGGAAGGTAAATGTCTCAAGGTCGTATACAGGGCGCACCTCACAAAATAAAGGATGAGCCGGCTGTTCGAAGAGAAGGAGGATGTCTGTGAGCAATGTGCACGGGGCCCTGCGAACATGTGCATATGTTTTGGTCCTGCCCGAAGCTGGAAAGGTTTTGGAAGACAGTGTTCAGCACCATTTCGGGGGTTTTACATGGACATGGAGCCCGGTCCCCATGAAGCCATATTCAGGGTGTCGGACCGGCCGGAGCTGCAGGCGGATGCGGGGACAGATGTTTCAGCCTTCACCTCGCTGATTGCTCGTAGGCGGGTCTTGTTGGGGTGGAGGTCAGCTTCTCCACCCTGTGCCTTGGCGTGGCGGGGGGACCTGCTGGAGTTTCTCACTCAGTAATGAAAACCCGTATCACAATTCACCTTGCCCTCTCTACCTTGATTTCATTGTTCTTTCTAAACTGTGCCCACTACATAAACCCTCTTCTCCGTATGGTTTTTTAAAATTCCTTTTGTTAAGAGTTTACAAAGCCAATGCGCAGAGTGGACGGGACAAGTCCATCTCCTTGCTTGGTACAAAAACCAATTCAAATTCAAACTGATTACAATTCATGGTCCCCACAAGAGACATACCAGATTCCAAGCTGACAAGACCAGGCATTATACCTGATCTCGGGCTTGATTTTGGTCTAAAGGCTGAGAAGCAATAAACTCGCTTTTTCATATTCATAACGTCCCCTCAGCCTTGCTGTCTCAATTACATCTCCGCTCACATGGTCTTGAATACAGACAAGGCCATCTCCAACCACTTCCTTCTATACATCACCACCTACATGCCACGAACCACTTCCAACCCAACTTCCTTCTGCATCAGCCCACAAAACAAACTTTACCCCAACTCACTTACAATTGCACTTTCAAGTTGCCAACTGCTTACGTTTGGCCCTGATGCATTCTGACAACAGCCATTTCAAAGCAAGCAGCTTTGCTGATTAGGTTAATTGAATGTAATTTTCTTTCATCAACTTAAAATATCAGCAGATTAAGGACTCTTTGTTTTGTCAGTGAGTTTCTATAACCATCTTGATTGTAGACCACACAGTGCCTGAATGAATGATGACCCTTGGCTGTCAAGACTAAGCTCTGGACTTTGCTTCTTAAATTTCTCTACCTCTCTCGCTCCTCCTGTAAGTCAGTGTTCTTCAAACTTTTTTCCCGGGGACCCATTTTTACCATCCGGCCAACCTGTGCGCCCCACGCCGGCCGACCTGCGCGACCCAGGCCGGCCGACCTGCGCGACCCAGGCCGGCCGACCTGCGCGACCCAGGCCGGACGAACTGCGCGACCCAGGCCGGACGAACTGCGCGACCCAGGCCGGACGAACTGCGCGACCCAGGCCGGACGAACTGCGCGACCCAGGCCGGACGAACTGCGCGACCCACCATTTTCTCTTAACTTGTCTGCTGCTGACAAAAATGGAGGAAATGGTTTTGGGTCCCTTTGGCCCTCGTACTCGCTCCTCCAATGGAACCTGTTGGATGAAGGTGAAGCCTTCCGGTGTCGGAAAGTATGGAGTCTCCGTCTGTCCAAAGTTCTGCATTTTTTTTCTGGTAAAATTTTATCAAATAAACCACCCCCCCCCCCCGAACTTGTAAAAAACAAACAAAAGTAAAATGAATAAAATGAATAAATAAACCCCCCCCCCCGAACTTGTAAAACGAAAAGCTGCGATCGTTTTTTAAAAAAGCGACCGCACTGCGCATGCGAGCCGATGATCGGGCACGCATGCGTAGTGCGGCCACATTTTTTTTACATGTTCCTGGCCATTTTGAAGGCCGCTTGCAGCCGGCGTTTTTAACAACCGGCTGCTGCGGCTGTTGCGTGCAGATTTGGGCGATCGGAAGCGCCGCGACGGACGGCTCCACGACCCTCTCGCGGGTCGCGCCCCCGAGTTTGACAATGCCTGCTCTAAGTCACTCTTTCAAAGAAGATTTGGTCTGTTGTACTAATTCTTCCTTGTGTGGCTCAGTGGGCGCGATTCTCTGGCCACGTTGCGCTTGAGCGAGAGCACAATGCAGCCGGGGAATCCAGGGAGAGCCCTCCCATAGGTCTCCCGGCAGCCTCGCGAGATTCACCCAAGTCCCGCTAGGCATCGGATACGGACCTCCGGCCAAAAGGGGCGGGAACAAACGGTGCTCGCGGAAGCCGAGTAGGATGTAAACCTGTATAAGGCCTACCTACACAGGATCGACCTGCTTCCCTCGATTCAATGTGGACCATGCGGAGCGGCACCCGGGGATCTCCCGGGCCACTGGAGGCCCCTGGGTGATCAGGGTCAATGCAGGGTGGCCCCTGGTCCTCCCGCTGGAACATAGAACATAGAAAAATACAGCACAGAACAGGCCCTTCGGCCCACGATGTTGTGCCGAACCTTTGTCCTAGATTAATCATAGATTAACATTGAATTTACAGTGCAGAAGGAGGCCATTCGGCCCTTTGAGTCTGCACCGGCTCTTGGAAAGAGCACCCTACCCAAACTCAACACTTCCACCCAACACCAAGGGCAATTTGGACATTAAGGGCAATTTATCATTGGCCAATTCACCTAACCCGCACATCTTTGGACTGTGGGAGGAAACCGGAGCACCCGGAGGAAACCCACGCAGACACGGGGAGGACGTGCAGACTCCGCACAGACAGTGACCCAAGCCGGAATCGAACCTGGGACCCTGGAGCTGTGAAGCAATTGTGCTATCCACAATGCTACCGTGCTGCCCTTGAGAACAAATCTACACTATCATTTTACTGTAATCCATATACCTATCCAATAGCTGCTTGAAGGTCCCTAATGTTTCCGACTCAACTACTTCCACAGGCAGTGCATTCCATGCCCCCACTACTCTCTGGGTAAAGAACCTACCTCTGATATCCCTCTTATATCTTCCACCTTTCACCTTAAATTTATGTCCCCTTGTAATGGTTTGTTCCACCCGGGGAAAAAGTCTCTGACTGTCTACTCTATCTATTCCCCTGATCATCTTATAAACCTCTATCAAGTCGCCCCTCATCCTTCTCCGTTCTAATGAGAAAAGGCCTAGCACCCTCAACCTTTCCTCGTAAGACCTACTCTCCATTCCAGGCAACATCCTGGTAAATCTTCTTTGCACCTTTTCCAAAGCTTCCACATCCTTCCTAAAATGAGGCGACCAGAACTGTACACAGTACTCCAAATGTGGCCTTACCAAAGTTTTGTACAGCTGCATCATCACCTCACGGCTCTTAAATTCAATCCCTCTGTTAATGAACGCGAGCACACCATAGGCCTTCTTCACAGCTCTATCCACTTGAGTGGCAACTTTCAAAGATGTATGAACACAGACCCCAAGATCTCTCTGCTCCTCCACATTGCCAAGAACTCTACCGTTAACCCTGTATTCCGCATTCATATTTGTCCTTCCAAAATGGACAACCTCACACTTTTCAGGGTTAAACTCCATCTGCCACTTCTCAGCCCAGCTCTGCATCCTATCTATGTCTCTTTGCAGCCGACAACAGCCCTCCTTACTATCCAAAACTCCACCAATCTTCGTATCGTCTGCAAATTTACTGACCCACCCTTCAACTCCCTCATCCAAGTCATTAATGAAAATCACAAACAGCAGAGGACCCAGAACTGATCCCTGCGGTACGCCACTGGTAACTGGGATCCAGGCTGAATATTTGCCATCCACCACCACTCTCTGACTTCTATCGGTTAGCCAGTTCGTTATCCAACTGGCCAAATTTCCCACTATCCCATGCCTCCTTACTTTCTGCATAAGCCTACCATGGGGAACTTTATCAAATGCCTTACTAAAATCCATGTACACTACATCCACTGCTTTACCTTCATCCACATGCTTGGTCACCTCCTCAAAGAATTCAATAAGATTTGTAAGGCAAGACCTACCCCTCACAAATCCGTGCTGACTATCCCTAATCAAGCAGTGTCTTTCCAGATGCTCAGAAATCCTATCCTTCAGTACCCTTTCCATTACTTTGCCTACCACCGAAGTAAGACTAACTGGCCTGTAATTCCCAGGGTTATCCCTAGTCCCTTTTTTGAACAGGGGTACGACATTCGCCACTCTCCAATCCCCTGGTACCACCCCTGTTGACAGTGAGGACGAAAAGATCATTGCCAACTGCTCTGCAATTTCATCTCTTGCTTCCCATAGAATCCTTGGATATATCCCGTCAGGCCCGGGGGACTTGTCTATCCTCAAGTTTTTCAAAATGCCCAACACATCTTCCTTCCTAACAAGTATTTCCTCGAGCTTACCAATCTGTTTCACACTGTCCTCTCCAACAATATCGCCCCTCTCATTTGTGAATACAGAAGAAAAGTACTCGTTCAAGACCTCTCCTATCTCTTCAGACTCAATACACAATCTCCCGCTACTGTCCTTGATCGGACCTACCCTCGCTCTAGTCATTCTCATATTTCTCACATATGTGAGAACGTGAACACTTTGACACTGCCACCCTGGTTCTGCAATCCCGGCACTGCCAAGGTGCCCGGGTGGCATTGCCAAGCTGGCAGGAGCACTGCCTGGGTGCCAGTGCAAGGGTGCCAAGGTTCCACCGCTAAGGGTCAGGGGCCAAGGGGGCCATGCCCATGAAAGGAGAGTGGAGGTGGGGTTTGAAGGGTGGGCCTCTGGGAAGTTGGGGTGGGGATGGGGGTGACAGGTGGGGTCCTGGAAGGGGGGTTGCTGCAAGAGGGCTTGAGGGGGTGTGGGCTGAAGAGGGGGGTCCCCAGGTCGCGGGGTGTCCTCACTTGAGGATGTGGGGTAGTGTAGGGGCTTTTCACAGTAACTTCATTTGAAGCCTACTTGTGACAATAAGCAATTTTCATTTCATTTCATTTTCATGTGTGTGGGAGGTGACATTGCCCATGGTGGGGGTGTCCCACAGGCTCACATAGAGATTGGGGCACCTTCTCAAAATGCAGTCCGATCTCTGCGTTCAGCTCCCCAGTGCTAAAAAAAATTCAAAGTGTGGGCTAAAACGGTGAGAAACTCCCCAGGGCCCAAAAAAGTGACTACGTCATTGAATAGCGGTGGGGAACGCGCCGACAGAGCGGGCGGGAAACTCCCTGAAAAACCCGCCACAAATTAACTTAGAGATTGTTGGGAGAATCGCGCCCAGTGTCAAATTCTTGTTGGATTGCACAGCTGTGAGGGGCCATGGAACATTTTACTATATTAAAGACGCTAGGTAAACGCAAGTTGTTGTTACATGTTAGCTTCTCATTTCAATGCACTTTTTCTTTGAAGAGAGCCTATTTAAGTCAGTAAGCCTGGCCCATGAAGGAACCCCGCAGCTTAGAGACACAAATCCCCCCGTTTTACATCTTCCATAGAAACAGTGAACCTGCCACAAAGTGAGCAGGTGAATAACCTGTTCCCACGGGCACCCATTTGTAATCCTGAAACGTATTGGAGCCTATTCAAGATACTGTTAATAATTCATCTTTATCTGAGAACTCAATGTCAGTTAATGCGAAAGGTCAGTGCCATTTGTGGGGAAACAATGCAGCCGTGGCAGGATCATGCATTAAAATTAACTTTTTAAAGACACAAATTCATAACTGCGCTCTTTGATAAAAAGCTAACTTGATGTGTGAAAAGCTTTGTGAATAACGATGAGGGAAAGATCAAAGCGTGTTACTTTGCACAGAGCACATGTTTAGAATATGTTTAATTACTTTGAGCTGTTGCAGTTTATACAGTGCCGGATGATAAACACGAAAAACACTTTCCTTGAGTTCTAGCGAGGTTGCTGCAAGATCTTTGCGCTTTTCTGAGAATTGAGAATAAACTGAGAACGTCAGCATACATTTCCATTTGTCCAAAACCTGCTCACAATACTGGAGCAGATTTTCACCTATTCAAAATGTCTACTTAACGTTGCCTTCGTTGACAAGTCAATAAAGTGACAATGCTCACAAATTCAAAAGATCTGTCTGTGTTTGTAACAACATGATTAATATCTGTCAATATGTTGTTGCAGTTAATTAAGCAAGATATGGCTGCAGTATATTAAAAACGGTCCCGATTACTATATTTAGCTGATAGCACAGGACTCAGTTGGTAAAATACCCTTGTGTCTGATTCAGAAAATTGTGGGTTTAAGTCCCACTCCAGAGACTTGAGCACATCATCTTGGCTCGCACATCAGTGCAGGACTGAGAGAGTACTGCACTGTTAGAAGTGCCACCTTTTGGATGAGTAATTAAACGGAGGTCTGTCTGGCTTCTCAGATGAACAGGGAAAATCCCACAGCACGATCAAAAAGGAATTCTCCTAGTAAATATCTATCCCTCAGCCAATAAATATTTCGAATGGATTCTGATCAGTGAGTTTGTTGCTGTTTGTGTTATTGCCTCTTTCTGAGAGGTTCTTCCTGGTTGCTCATCTCAATACTTGGGAAATTCTAGATGAAAGGGGCAAGACCCATTACACAAAGGTACACCCATGTTTTCAAAACATGAAAACATGAGGAGGGGTGAGAAAAGTTGTCACTTAGTGACCAAGTGATACCAAGCAAGGGATTTAAGAGGTTTAAGTCTGCAGATAAGCGGAGGGAAATCAGGAGCTGCACCATTTTGAGATCCTGAAAATGAAACGGGTAGGGCACAACGAGTCTTAAGCAAAAACAGAGAACAATTCCGATGCATAGGCTTGAGGTTCTGTAAATACAGGTTGCTGATACGTGGAAACATTTGTTTGAACATGCCCACATTGTGAGAGCAATGTGATTGAGAGAAGATTTTCCCTGGATGGGTAAGTTTTCACAATAAATAACTTCAGCAATAATTTTTTGTAAAAATTCTAATGGAAGCCAGAGGGACTTGCACTCATACTCCCTCCTGGTCATGTCAAGAGGATGTCTCTACAAATCACTGCTTATCAGGTGACAGCTGCAGTGCAGTATTTCATAGGGAGAGATGTTTGAAAAATAATGCAGCCATCAAAAACCCCTTCTGGAAACACAGAACCTTTGTTCAAATTGAAACAAAATTCGACTCAGTAAAGTTTTACCACATCAATCATATTGAATGGCATGGTCGAGAGTCGTTAATAAATGGAACCCCATAGCCCTTCAGTCTCTGTAATTGTGGCCATGTGCTGACAAATCTAGGTTCGCTCAATAAGACTCAAACATGCACGAAACATACACATGGGACTCGACAGCTAATCAGGTTACTGACACCAAAAGGTGTTCTCCCAACACAGGGGTGCAATCCAGGGCTCGTTATTTCACAAAACAAAATATTAGGACAGCTCATATTATTGAGGGTTGAAGAGAATCGTATCCGTTTACTACCATCTGATGTCTCTAGAAGTGCATTTGCACTATCTACTGACAGCACATCAGCATTGCTCAAACATTCCTTTATTTAATTAAAGGAAATACATAACTTGGGGCAACCTGAGACTTGATACCTGCTACATATTTGACCTGTTGAGGTCACGCATCAGTTCTAAAGTTTGAATAAGTTCCTGTACTTTGTTAAAACAGTTAACCATTTATTATCAGTGAACTGCTACTTTTTTTTAAAAATGGTTTTGGTTGCCATATAAATTACTTTGTGCATAAAGCAGTATTCGGCTTCCGAGAAGTACTTGATGTTCTCACGCTTCTATGTCTTATAGGGGGAAAAACAACAATGGAAGCTTCAAATTACTGCCTATTGAACAAATTGACATTTTCCCAGGCCAATCAGGAATAAAAAGCGTCACTAAAAGTACAAAAACGCAAGAAAGAGGTTTATTATTTATCAGCTTTAGCAAAAAATCTCAGCCTTCGGACTTGAAATTTTCATGGGCTATCGTCTGAATCATAGCATTTAGCAAAATTCATACACTCCCTACAATGCAGAAAAGGCCATTCGACCCACTCCGAAAGAGCACCCTACCTAGACCCACTCCCCTGCCCTATTCCCGTAACCCCACACATTGATTGTGGCCAATCCACCTAACCTGCACATCTGTGGGAGGAAACCGGAGCACCTGGAGGAAACCCACGCAGACATGGGGAGAACATGCAAACTCCACACAGACAGTCACCCAAGGCCACAATTGAACCCCGGTCCCTGACGCTGTGAGGCGCAATTCTTAAAACGCCAGCACTGAGATCACCAAAGGAGCATTCCCCAAACCCAGTGAACTTGAAATGACCATGTGACTATCTGCAGGTCAAGCGAGACACGCTTTGGCACAGCGTGATGAGCCAAATGTTACAATAACCAATTAAGAACAAACTTGCATTTTTTTTTTTACATCCTTTATCACAACCTCAAGAAATTACAAAGTGTTTGACAAAAAAACAAATCAAGAATTTAGATGCTTCTGAATTCCGAGTCTGGAATTTGGATAAATATTAGATACAACCACCCAGATTTTGCCACCAGTAGTGAACAAACAGCATCTGCCAGCCTACTGAGTTACTGTGGGATTTTCCACAGGAATTTGCTGTGATTAGACAACAAGTTTGGTGTAGCACCTGCTCCAGAGGATCTGGCACCAATGTGAACACGGTTAGCAACTGCATCTCTCTGACAAAAAGCAACGAGAGGGAAATGGAGATGGGATAGAGACTGAGACGAAAAGTAAAAAAAAACTTTAGAAAAATCTCCAACAACAGTTAAAACCTGAAGGAATCAGACTTTGCACACGTGCAGTAGTTAGTTTTCAGGGCCAAGGAGCGTGTCCAGCGGCAATTAAGACTCAACGTTACCACTAAAACATTTAACTGAATGGATAAGCCCTAAGTGGGGTAACTAGTTCCATGTATTTTAATGCTGAGTCTTTTGATGAGATACAGATGTAGTGAAGCTCTTCGAGGTGTCAGGCAACTTTGACAACAACTTCCTGATTTCAGAATTTTCTGCACATGTAGATGCAGAAAATTGCTGTCCAACTGACACTTTAGTAATGGTGAGAACTGTTAGACTTAGAGCCTTAGCATTAAACCGACGGCAGAATCTGGCCTTGGGTCTTCTGTTGAATACATTTTTAGTTGAACAAAATGCAGGACCAGTGTATGTTTTGCATCAAGTTCATGACAACAGTGCTGAAGTTTGGAGACTGTCTGTACCATGCACATTTTCAACCTTCCTTTGGAGCTTATCTATTCAGGTTTTAAATTGAAATATTGAAACCAGCTGGAACTCCACCTCGGAAACCTTTCAAAAAAATTAACACACTATCTCTGACCAGCTATCTCTTAGTTAAGTTAAATTAAAAGTTTTGTTATTCAGCTTAAAAACAGGCTTGGATTTCTACATCACCTTTCATAACCTCAGGACATCCCACAGTGCTCCACAGCCAATTAGGTACTTTTTATATAATGTAGGAAATTTGGTAGACAGTTCATGCAAAGCAACAGCAATCCGATAACGAACAAGGTAATCTGTTCATGTGATGTGGATTGAGGGATAAATATTGGCCAAGACACCAGGGAGAAATTCTCTGCTCTTCTTTGAAATAGTGCGAGGAGGTCTTTTACATCCACCCATGAGGGCTGAACGGGCCTTGGTTTTAATGTTTCATCCGAAATCGGCGCCACAGCAGCCGGGACTCGGGTTCAATTCAGGCCTTAGGTGACTGTGTCTGTGGAGTTTGCACGTTCCCCCTGTGTCTGCGTGGGCTTCCTCCGGTTTCCTCCCACAGTCTAAAGATGTGCATGTCAGGTGGATTGGCCATGGCCAATGCACGGGGTTACAGGGATGGGGCAGGGGAGTGGGCCTAGGTAGGTGCTCTTTCAGAGGGCCGGTGCAGATTTGATGGGTTGAATGGTCTCCTTCTGCACTGTAGAGATTCTACGGGTTCTATATTACTCATTCCTTATGCGCTCTACCTTTCCCCTGATTGGCCTTTGTGTTGCAGCCGTAAATCCGGGAAAAAGACAATCACAGGTCATCCCCCGAATGGCTGCCACCCCGGATCTCAGCACAAACAAAATCTCCTACCCACCACTCTGCCTTTAAGTAACTCAATACACCAAAAGGAAACTTCAATATGATGATAATAAACACTATTATTGAAATAATGGCAACTGGACTTGAATAATGTATGAATAAATAATTATATATTGACGTAATGGGGCTCAGGAGTTCGGGCAGTGATGGGCAACCTGAGCTAGTCAATGTGCCGCATGAGTGACGCACCTTCATCTGAGTGGGCCGCAAAATCAGGCTTCTGCACTAACTATAAAATACATTTAATACACACTGAATATTTCACTACAAATTTTACATTGAATCATTTATATATTAATCATTTATATATTAATAAAACTATCAACGTCAAATGGTAAATACAAAAGAAACATTTACACCTTGGGCGCAGAGGGAGTGTATGGCTCTCACTGTCAATGTGGTGAGCAATCAGCACACACGTCACTCCACCCGCCCTTCTTTACGTGTGAATCACCAGTAGGAAAAAAACTACGCGGATGGAAATCAGCGGAACATGGCAACCCTGTGTGTGGGCAGCGGTCAACAAAATGTCTCCTAGGCCGGACTCAGAACCCCGATGGGCCACGTGTTACCCACCACTGGAGGAGGCCATCCCACAGTGCTCACTGGTTTATTTACCATGACTTACAAAGAGTTAGCTTTCTGTACAATTCGGGCAAATATTAGATCATGTCAAAAAATAAGTTTAAAATGAGGGCGGCACGGTGGCACAGTAGTTAGCACTGCAGCCTCATGATGCCGAGGGCTCGGGTGCGATCCCGGCCCCGGGTCACTGTCTGTGTGGAGTCTGCACGCTCTCCCCATGTCTGCGTGGATTTACTCCGGGTGCTCCGGTTTCCTCCCACAAGTCTTAAAAGACGTGCTGTTCGGAAATTTGGACATTCTGAATTCTCCCTCCGTGTACCTGTCATGTGAGAGCGCCTTTAAGAAATGGATGTTTACGCAATGTACCTTTAAGAAAATGCAGTGATGTCAGAGTGTGGGTGGAGCTGGGTTTTAGATCAGCCATTTTGCAGTTTTATAGTTTCAGTTTTGAGGAAAAGAGCTTGGGTGTGTGTCTGTGTTTGCAGTGAGCTGGATTTGCTGTGATCTCTGCCATGAAAGACTATCTCTGGATCATTTGGGTGATTTAAACTCGTAATAGTAAAGCCTTTAACCTGATGTGTTTCTGTTTAAAGGTGTTAAGTCTCTCTTGGATGTTGAAAGGAATAACTGAAGAATTATTTAGTGTTGTAATGTTTTCGGGGTTATCTTTGAAGTAAGGGGTGTTAAGAGATCCAATGTTTATTTAAGAGGTTAAGTTGAATTCATGGAATAAACATGGTTTTGTGTTTAAAAACCCACGTGTCCATAATTGTAATCCCATACCTGGGGAACAAGCAGTGTGCTCGGAAAAGCAACAAATAGCATTAAAGGGCGAGGTTGGTTGAACTCCATGATACATTTTGGGGTTCTGAAAACGCCTCTCCCATAACATACCCGAACAGGCGCCGGAATGTGGCGAGCAGGGGATTTTCACAGTAACTTCATTGCAGTGTTATTGTAAGTCTACTTGCGACAATAAGGATTATTATTAATTACCCCTTAATTGGAAAAAATATAATTGGGCACCTTAAATTCATAAAAAATAGGGGATGGTATTGGGATAGTGTTGGGGGGAGGAGGGAGGAGAAGTGGAGGTGAATTTTGAGCAACTTATTATGGAATATAACATTAAAGAGTACTTCCTTGGAATGGCAAACAGCTTTGCATTGCCACTCTGTGCCTAATTTAAAAAAATGTTTATTACAATGTTTTCATTAGAAACAAAATAATAGAAAACAATTGAAGCTCCAATGCCAAAGAACAAGACAAACCACCAAAAGCACAGATTAGCTTAACCCCACAAAACTAAACTAAACCCCGTAACAACTGATGGTGATGAGCTCTTTAAAGCCAGCAGCTTATTAATAAATTCCGTATTGTCCCAGTTTGGAGCACAGATATGAACCAGAACCGCCGAGGTGCCCACCAGAGACCCACAGACACCAACATGTCTGCCATTGGGGTCGGCCAGGATCGTAGCGGCAGAAAACTGAACCTTTTTATTGATTAATATAGCTGCACCCAGGGCCCTACCATCAAAGCCCGAACGGAAAACATGTCCCACCCACACCTTCCGCAACAGGTCTCTGCAGAAACGCCACGCCGGTATTTAGACTCTTGAGTAAATACCCTCGACCTTTTCACTGGGCCATTCAACCCCCTGACATTCCAGGTGACCAACCAAATTGGCTCCCCCCCCGATCCGGAGACTTCACCTGATGAAGGCGCAGCGCTCCGAAAGTTGGTGATTTCAAATAAACCTGTTGGAGTTTAACCTGGTGTTTTGAGACCTCCTATAATAATAATACAGCAGATTCTGGAGTGCCAACCCCACTTTCTGTTTTTGCCTCTGTCAAAGAGCCCTCTTTACCCTCGGCATCCTCCCCATCCATAGGAGCTCTGAGATCAATGCCTCCACCCTCCAGAAAAAGACCTTCGGGAGAAAGATCGGGATAGTCTGAAAGACAAACAGGAACCTTAGCAGTACATTCAACTTCACAACCTGCACCCTCCCCGTTAGGGTCAAGTGCAAAGTATCTCGTCTTTTGAAATCCCCCGTAACCTCCTCCATTAACACCGTCAAATTCCACCTGTACATTGTGGCCCACTCACGCTTCACCGGAATCCCCAAATACCTAATCCTCTCTCTAGCAACCTTAAACAGAAACACCTCCAAATTGGCCTCCCGTCCCGCCAGGCTCACCGGAAACACGTCGCTCTTCCCAACATTCAACCTCTTCCCGGAGAAGGCCCTAACCTCTCCAACAGTTGCATGATCCTGCCCATACTCTCCAGTGGGTCCGATACAAACAACAACAGGTTTGTCTGCGTACAACGACACTCGGTGCTCCCTGCCCCCCCTCACAATCCTTCGCCACTCAACAGATCCCCAAAGGGCCATCGCCAAAGGTTCAATCGCCAATGCGAATAACAGGGTCACAGCGGACACCCATGCCTCATTCCTCTGTGTAATCCAAAACTTTGGTGAACTCATCTCATTCATGCGCACGCTTGACACCAGGCACACATACAACAGACACCCCCACGCCACAAATTTCAGCCCAAACTCAAACCTTCCCAGAATCTCAAACAAGTACCCCCACTCCCGCGATCAAAGACCTTCTCTGTATCCATAGAAACAATAACCTCTGGCCTCTGGCACCTGGCCCCCTGAAGGAGGCATAACTACATTTAACAGCCTCCAGATGTTACCGAAGAGCTGCGTGCCCTTCACAAATTTATAAAAAATAGGGTATGGTATTGGGATAGTGGTTTGATCTTCAGAAACCACCCCGGCACACACCCCTCCATCCTCCCCACCAATACTTTCACATCTGTATTCAACGAGATGGGCCTGTACAACCCACTCCAGTGGATCCTTCCCCTTCTTCAGAATCAGTGTAATCGACGCTTGTGTCAATGTCTCTGGCAACTTTCCCCTCTCCATCCACCACCTCACTAATCATGCCCAACAAGTGGGGTGGCAAATCTGTTGCGAACACCTGATAAAACTCCGCCTGAAAGCCATCCGGCCCCGGGGCGTTCCCCGACTGCATTCTCCTGATACTGTCTATCACCTCCCTCAACCCCGGTGGCTGGCTACATGTGCCTTTAGTGTTTTGTTGGTCCTCTCCAACACCAAACAGATGGGAGCCAAGGCCTCTTCCATCGATTTGCGGAGGTGCCCCGACACAACCTGCCAGGGTTTGCCCAATTCTGTCGGCAAAGTGCTCATAAGCTTCTCGGCCATGAGTGGGGTGGCCGGAGACGCGAGGCTGCCTCCGCCATTTTTTCCACCAATGAGCCTCGAGAGGCCTCCGACTGGGTCGACGAACTTCTACTTTCAGCCGTTTTTTTCCTCTGGGTTTTCAGGGCATTTCACCTATGTAGGTACTTTGTCCCATTAAATATGCGGATTTTTAAACAAAAATACCCTCTGAAACTCAGTGAAATGGTCTAAAAGGTACAGTATTCTTGTAGGAGCCATTTCATGCACCCGAAGTCCAGCCTAATTTTTTTTTTGTATTCCTTCGGAGGATGCGGGCCTGGTTGTATGGATGTATTGCCCATCCCTAATTGCCCTTGAACTGAGTGGTTTGCTAGCACATTTCCGAGGGCATTTGAGAGTCAACCACATTGCTGTGGGTCTGGAGTCACATGTAGGCCAGACCAGGTAAGGACGACAGGTTTCCTTCCCTAAAAGACATTAGTGAACCAGATGGGTTTTTACGACAATCGACAATGGTTTCATGGTCATCGTTAAGACTTTTACTGAATTCAGATTTCACCATCTGCTGTGGTGGGATTTGAACCTGGGTCCCCATTGTATTATTTTGGGTCTCTGAACTGCTAGCCTACTACGCCACGGTCTCCCCTAAATTACCTACGTGAAATTTCTTCCATGCCAGTCTCGCTCTACCTTCCAACTCAGGCCGGGCTGGATCCAAGCTGCACATCTTTGGACTTGTGGGAGGAAACCGGATCACCCGGAGGAATCCCACGCAGACACGGGGAGAAAGTGCAAACTCCACACAGTCACCCAAGGCTGGAATCAAACTCGGGTCCCTGGCGTTGTGAGGCAACAGTGCTAACCACTGTGCCACTCGAAGTTAGATGAGAATTTTTATGATCAACTATATGTGTAACACAGCCAAAACCACATGAAGTTTGTGATTTAAATCGCATTTTCAGATGGTCCCCAGTGCAGCGAAATTTCCCAAGAGGAGGTTTGCTCTTCTGGACAATTGTCATGCAAACCCTTAACCGTTGAACTTCCCAGAGGGATTCCCAAAGCGCATCTTTGGAGCAACCCCCAAATCGGAGGCTGGGGTGCTCGGAGGTTCCAGTGTTACCATGTACAACCAAACTACTGTGAATCTTATCAACTTGGTGTGGGCAACACGAGGAAAATTCGAGCAGTGGACTCAATGGGACCGGAAATCCAAAACCGGTGTTTTCATTGATCTCAAATTGCACAATCGAGGAGGAAATCTGAATCCACGTGGTGATTCTTGAAAGATCCCAGGAGCTGCGCTGCAATATTTGTGCAGTGAGCCTATGCAGAAATTCTGGAATGCTCCTAATTATAAGTGTATCCCAAGAAATTAATCTGAAATATGAAGTCTCGGGATTAGTAAATCTCTTGCATGCAGCAGGAAGGTTTTTTTCCACATCTACCAAGAACTAGAGAAGAATAACAATGACCTGCACTCAAGTAACATCTTTAACATAGTACGGCACGCTCAGGAACTCCACAGGACTGTAATCAGATAAAGGTTGACACCAAACCAAACAAGATGGCATTAGGAGCAATGACTAAAGGCTTGGTTGAGGAAATAAATTTTAAGGGTCATTTTACAGGAGGGGAAAAAGGGTAGATTGACGGAGAGGTTTAGGGTCTTGGCAGCGGAAGGCATGGCTGCCAGTGGTGGAATGATTAAAATATGGGAAACACAAGAGGTCAGAATTGGATACTTGTGCGGCTGGAAGAGGTTACAGAGGTAGGGAGGGACGAGGCCATGGAGGGATTTGAAAATTTATGAGATAACGGTATAATCTTAAGACTGCATGACTGCAACAAGTTCAAAACTGTAACCGTGCTACCATCTAGTGGCAACATTTAAACATCACACACAGTTCAATTTCACTGAGTGATCACATTTTACGTTAACAAGCACAGTCTTAATTCTAAAACATGGCTCTTTATCGAGATCTCAGCTGAAAAGGGTTTTTTGGTTAAATAATTTCAGGTTTGAATTTGACCTCTTTGTTATCACGTGTCGTGGAGCAGAGGCAGAGCAATGGCTGAATCGGCGGTGCTAGATTTCGCCACCAGGTTATTTGGGAGTTATCAAAGCGCTGCCTTTCAGTAGAAGGATTCAACAAATCCATAGCAGGTTTGTGGAATGAGCTGGAAAAATACTTTCAGTGCAGCTCATTTAGTTCAGCCATGAACCCAAACGTCAGCCCTTATCTGGAAGTGCTGTCTAGCTCAAATAAGGTTCTCATAGTATTGAGGGAGCATATTGGTTGGAGTCTTGTCTGTTACTCAAATAAATGAAATGAAAATCGCTTATTGTCACAAGTAGGCTTCAAATGAAGTTACTGTGAAAAGCCCCTAGTCGCCACATTCCGGCGCCTGTTCGGGGAGGCTGTTACGGGAATTGAACCGTGCTGCTGGCCTGCCTTGGTCTGCTTTCAAAGCCAGCGATTTAGCCCTGTGCTAAACAGCCTAAATTAGCAGGTGTTGCTGCTCTGCTCGCAGTCGCCTGCATCATTGGCAGTGCAGAACTCCAATTAACTGCAGTAGCTGTCGAAGCTCAGGTTGCTAGTCAAAGATTCCATTCAGATTTTGGGTACTTACTCAGTGCATGGTAGATGGGTTTATGTTTCCCTTGTAGCCTGACTGAGCACATTGCAGCTATTTTTCCAGGAGGCTGCATCTTGGCATCGATCAAATACCACATTCTTGAAAAGGAGGCCCATTGCTGGAAGAGAGGACAGAAAAACTTTCTAGTGGATAATACATTATTCACATAAATACCTGAGCCTAATCACAAGATTATCTAGTGTAGCTAAATTGCCCTCAGTGTCCAAAAAGTTTAGGTGGGGTTACAGGGAGAGGATGCAGGTGTGGGCTTGAGTGGGGTGCCCTTTCCAAGGGTCGGTGCAGACTCGATGGGCCAAATGGCCTCCTTCTGCACTGCAAATTCTAAATTCTACAGCACGGATGTGAATGCAACTGAAGGATTTATTTCCAATTTGGGCCATCGTACTTTTGGAAGGCTGTCAAGGCCCTGAAGAGGGTGTAGAGGAGATTTACTAGGTATCAGGGATGTGGGACTTCAGTTGAGAGACCTGAAGAAGCTGGGTCTCCTCCCCTTAGAGCAGAAAGGGTTATGGAGATGGAGTTTTTCAAAATTAGGAGGAGCATTAACACAGTAAATAAGGAGACTGTGTGTGGGGGGGGACACGCAAAAATCATTGCGATCTGGAACTCGCTGCCCGAGAGAAACTGCTCCTTCCTCAGATTCACCTGAGGAAGGAGCAGTGCTCCAAAAGCTAGTGATTCGAAACAAACCTGTTGGACTTTAACCTGGTGTTGTAAGACTTCTTACTGTGCTCACCCCAGTCCTACACCGGCATCTCCATATCATGGCTTCCATTTATATAGCGCTTCCCCAGGATGTCTCGAAGCACCTTACAACCAATGAAGTACTTTTTGAACGGTAATCATTGTTGTAATGCAAGAAACGCAGCAGCCAATTTGAACACAGCAAGATCCCACAAACAGCAATGAAATAGTGAACAGAAAACCTGATTTTCTGAGGTTGGTCGAGTGATAAATATTGGGCCAGACACAGGGGAGAACTCCCTGCTCTTCTTCAAAACAGTGGCCCCAGGACTTTTTACATCCACCCAAAAGGGACTGCACCACTGCGGGTTCAATTCCCGTACCGGCCTCCCCGAACAGGCGCCAGAATGTGGCGACTAGGGGCTTTTCACAGTAACTTCATTGAAGCCTACTTGTGACAATAAGCTATTATTATTATTAACGATATAACCCTGAAAGTTAGCCATGCACAGGTAGAGGCTAGCTTGTACAGACTGAGCTATGACTAACACACATTTGATATCAGATACAATAGTAACTTTCAAAAGGGAATGGGATGAAAAGCAAAAAAAAAAAATCAGGGCAATGGAGAAAGAGCTCTTTCAAAGGGCTGGCACAGACATGATAGGCCGAATGACCTCCCCTACTGTATCATTATACATTTAAATAAATGTCACTGATTTTATATCCGGACTGCGAACTTACTAAACTACTCAAGGATTCTATCAGCACTGGAATGAAACATGGGCATTGGCCGTCACCATGACTTGAATATTTCCCACTGGGACCATCACCAAACTGTCTGCAAAATGAATTCTCCAATGCTGTTTAGCAACTAAATATAAACTTCAATTTGTGAAACAAAAAAAACATGGATGACATAATGGAACAACTTTGGAGAGCAACACAGAATACAGTTTATACCGATACTTGATTCTCCCAAGACCATCTAATGAAGTCACACATTAGAATCATAGAATCCCTACAGTGCAGGAGGCCATTTGGCCCATCGAGTCTGCACTGACCCTTCGAAAGACCACACTACTATAGGCCCAACCCCCCCGCCCTATTCCTTCAACTCCACGCTAGCACGAGGGGACATAGCCTTAAACTGAGGGGTAATAGATATAGGACAGAGGTCAGAGGTAGGTTCTTTACGCAAAGAGTAGTGAGGCCGTGGAATGCCCCACCTGCAATAGGAGTGAACTCGCCAACATTGAGGGCAGTTAAAAGTTTATTGGATAAGCATATGGATGATACTGGCATAGTGTAGGTTAGATGGCTTTTGTTTTTTGATTTCCCATGTCGGTGCAACATCGTGGGCCGAAGGGCCTGTACTGCGCTGTATCGTTCTATGTTCCACCCTAAGGGGCAATTTAACATACCCAATCCACCTAACCTGCACATCTTTGGACTGTGGGTGGAAACCGGAGCACCTGGAGGAAACCCACGCAGACACGGGGAGAATGTACAAACTCCACACAGTCAGTCACCGAGGTCGGAATCAAACCCTGGTCCTTGGCACTGTGAGGCAGCAGTGCTAACCACTGCCACTGTGAATTAAAGCTTCATAGGTTTTCATAATTCAATTGCTTTATTAACCCAATGCTCCTTTCAGTATGTGTTTCCGCATCATATGGTTTTCTCTTGTGCAATTCAATCTGAACCGTTTCCAAATGCCGAATCAGTTAACTGAGAAAGTTTCAACGGCTTGAAAGTTAGTTACACAGTGGAACCAATAGCTAACATTTCAGGCAGTGTTTGTTGAAGTTCTTTCTGTCAGAAAGCCTGCGCATACTTTTGAAGTGTTCGATCACAGTTCAGTGAGCACACATTGGCATCAGAATGAATCCACTGGATAACCAGATCAATCATACTCAAAGCATCACTCCTTTCGTGAACATGCTTATCCAAATCTAGCAGGTTACTGTTAACTTCAGATTCTTGACATCTTCGCAACACACTCGATCAATTAGTTACGTGCAGATTAATTCTGCTGAAGCACTAGATATACTTCCTTGCCCCGCCAAAGTGCAGTGAAATAATGGATTGATGTACCTGAATGATAGAACAAGAGTAACCTTGTCCATTTAAAAATTTCAAATAATTAACTGCAGCACTTCCATGATCAGGCTTCCCTTCATGGATTGGATTTGATACGGATGTGTGTACGATTTGGTAAACTGGATCCAGGGTGATATCTCTGGTGTTGGAAGATTGGAAACCAGATAGTCAAGGAGCTTGGCTCATTACAGGATCCAGAAAGGCAGAGTTGCCACTCGGAGTGGGCAGGGGCTGGTTTAGCACAGTGGGCTAAACAGCTGGCTTGTAATGCAGAACAAGGCAGCAGCGCGGGTTCAATTTCCGTACCGGCCTTCCCAAACAGGCGCCAGAATGTGGCGACTAGGGGCTTTTCACAGTAACTTCATTGAAGTCTACTTGTGACAATAAGCTATTATTATTGAGATAACCCTGAAAGTTAGACATGCACAGGTAGTTACATTCCAACTGTACAAGAGCACACTGAAATTAAGTTTTCTTCTCAACTTAAGGTAATGAGCTCAGTCACTAGGGGCAGAGTGGCAAAACGCATTGGGCAAATGGGGTCTCTGCTCCCTGGCTGATAAAAAAAATGGGTTAAAGAGATATGGGGAACAGGTGAGGAGGTGGACTTGAGACCAGGAGGAGATCAGTCAAAATCTGATTGAATGGTGGAGCAAGCTCGATGGGCTGAATTGCCTCCCTCTGCTTCTAATTCCTATGTCTGGTGCAATAACTGGATTGAACACTGATAAAACTGCTAACATCCTCTTGGTGATGACCGATGTCCCCTGCAGCATTTAGCAGGTGTTCATGGCACTGGTCACAGTTCCAAATTCCATCCACTTGATCACAAGAATCCAGGCCGACACTCCTCGTGCGGTGCAGTCAGTGGTGCTGTCTGCGGAATGAGACTTTAAACTGAGGCAGGGTGACAACTCTCGGAGGATAAACCCAAAGGCACACTTTGGTGGGCAGGGTGGGTAGACAGGGGTTGCTGGTGAGCCTGGGGTGGGGAAGGTACCTGTCTGATCAGGCAGCCCGGGGGCACATGGGAACCACACGTACACAAAACACAGTAACCTCATTGCAGTGTTAATGTGAGCCTAATTGTGACACTAATAAAGATTATTACAATAAAACGTCGTATGATTCAAATACACAACTGTGCCCAGCCCCAGGACAAGAGGCTGAATTACAGGGTGGGTCACCCTGGAGCTGCCCTCTCAGGTGAATGATTCCCCGGCACTATTTGGAAAGGCAGGAGGTGTTCTGGTCAACATTTATCCCTCAAAGCAGCAGATTGACGCTCAGCTGATCCGCTCACTGCCTTCCCTGGGATCTTGCTGTGCAGCCACTGCGCCTCAGAGAGGCTTCAACCGGCTGTGGAGCCCCCCCACCCACCGGCCCCCGGCCCCCCCCCGGCCCCCCCCCGGCCCCCCCCGGCCCCCCCCGGCCCCCGGCCCCGGACAGTCTCCCTCTCCCACCTGCGCCGCTTTGGTGAAACTCGACATCTTGCTGCCGGTGCGGCACCGGAATCCGTCCGGAGGGAAACCTCCCCTCACCCCCATGTCACCCTCCCGGGGCAGCGGAGACCAGGCCCGGGCGGGGGGCTGTTGACGACCCCCGGGGCGGGGGCGGGGAATGACGCTGGGAGGATGTTTTTATTTGGTGTTGGCCGCGGGGAGCGGGGTTGTTGTTGTTGTCGGGGTTCAGGTTCCAGCCGGACGGCCGAGCCGGTGACGCACTTCCCGGAAGTGGGAGTTGGGCGCGGATTTTGTCCCGAAGCCGGAGCGGCGGAAAGAGGAGAAAATACAGAGAGCCCCTAGCAACGGGCAGTGAGCCCCTAGCAACGGGCAGTGAGCCCCTAGCAACGGGCAGAGAGCCCCTGGCAACGGGCAGAGAGCCCCTGGCAACGGGCAGAGAGCCCCTGGCAACGGGCAGAGAGCCCCTGGCAACGGGCAGAGAGCCCCTGGCAACCGGCAGAGAGCCCCTGGCAACCGGCAGAGAGCCCCTGAAAACCGGCAGAGAGCCCCTGGAAACCGGCAGTGATCCCTACCAACTACCAGTCGCCCCTTAACAACCACCAGAGCCCTAGCAACTGCCAGCATCCCCTTAGCAACTGCCAGCATCCCCTTAGCAACTGCCAGCATCTCCTTAGCAACTGCCAGCATCTCCTTAGCAACTGCCAGCATCCCCCTAGCAACTGCCAGCATCTCCTTAGCAACTGCCAGCATCCCCCTAGCAACTGCCAGCATCCCCCTAGCAACTGCCAGCATCCCCCTAGCAGCTGCCAGCATCCCCCTAGCAACTGCCAGCAATCCCCTAGCAACTGCCAGCATCCCCCTAGCAACTGCCAGCATCCCCCTAGCAACTGCCAGCATCCCCCTAGCAACTGCCAGCAATCCCCTAGCAACTGCCAGCCTAGGTGCCCTCAGCGACCAGCATTCAGCCCTGCAAAACCACCCGATTGCTCTGTCAATCAACCCTAGCAACCACCAGTTCTGGTGGTCTCTGGATCCTGTCCGTCAGCCCTTATCAATCATACAGCCCCTAGCAACTGGACACCTGTGTGGCTCCAGGTTCTTGGAGGCAGGAGTGAGCCTGGAGGAGGGGGCACCTGAGATACTCGGGGAAAATTAGAAGAATGACATAAACCGACTAATTTCAATTACGGCAACTTGCGATTAGTTTGCCCATTCATTTTATGACAGTCCGATCTTATTTAGTCTTGCAATGGACCGATATGTGCTATTAGTTGTTTGGAATTATGGAGGTGACCAGCATCAAGATGAAGGATTAGCTGGTAAGCTGCATTAATGAATTGTTCAATTATATGCACTATTTTGAACCCGCATATGGCAGAATAAACTCAACCTGAAGAATAGGGAGAGGGGATAGGGGTCAGGGGTGAACTGGCAAGGTGGATACAGAACTGGCTAGGCCATAGAAGGCAGAGGGCAATGGAGGGATGCTTTTCTAATTGGAGGGCTGTGACCAGTGGTGTTCCACAGGGATCAGTGCTGGGACCTTTGCTCTTTGTAGTATATATAAATGATTTGGAGGAAAATGTAACTGGTCTGATTAGTAAGTTTGCAGACGACACAAAGGTTGGTGGAATTGCGGATAGCGATGAGGACTGTCTGAGGATACAGCAGGATTTAGATTGTCTGGAGACTTGGGCGGAGAGATGGCAGATGGAGTTTAATCCGGACAAATGTGAGGTAATGCATTTTGGAAGGGCTAATGCAGGTAGGGAATATACAGTGAATGGTAGAACCCTCAAGAGTATTGAAAGTCAAAGAGATCTAGGAGTACAGGTCCACAGGTCATTGAAAGGGGCAACACAGGTGGAGAAGGTAGTCAAGAAGGCATACGGCATGCTTGCCTTCATTGGCCGGGGCATTGAGTATAAGAATTGGCAAGTCATGTTGCAGCTGTATAGAACCTTAGTTAGGCCACACTTGGAGTATAGTGTTCAATTCTGGTCGCCACACTACCAGAAGGATGTGGAGGCTTTAGAGAGGGTGCAGAAGAGATTTACCAGAATGTTGCCTGGTATGGAGGGCATAAGCTATGAGGAGCGATTGAATAAACTCGGTTTGTTCTCACTGGAACGAAGGAGGTTGAGGGGAGACCTGATAGAGGTATACAAAATTATGAGGGGCATAGACAGAGTGGATAGTCAGAGGCTTTTCCCCAGGGTAGAGGGGTCAATTACTAGGGGGCATAGGTTTAAGGTGAGAGGGGCAAGGTTTAGAGTAGATGTACGAGGCAAGTTTTTTACGCAGAGGGTAGTGGGTGCCTGGAACTCACTACCGGAGGAGGTAGTGGAAGCAGGGACGATAGGGACATTTAAGGGGCATCTTGACAAATATATGAATAGGATGGGAATAGAAGGATACGGACCCAGGAAGTGTAGAAGATTGTAGTTTAGTCGGGCAATATGGTCGGCACGGGCTTGGAGGGCCGAAGGGCCTGTTCCTGTGCTGTACATTTCTTTGTTCTTTGTTTGTTCTTTGATAGTATAATGTGATATTTTAAAACGCACCCAAGTTGATTAACAGGAAAGTTTGAAATAAAACTAGAAAATGCCAGAAATTCGCAGTTGGTCAAACAGTGGACAGAAAAAAACCAGAAGGGCTGAATTTTTATGGCTGTTGTGCCAATTTACTGCTATGGTTCCACATTCAGGCAACTTTCATGGAGGTAGGGGGGGCAGAGAGGGTGGGGTGTGTGGAGGGGGTGAGTGTTGGGGGATGGGGAGGGGGTGAGTGTGGAGGGAGTGTTTGGGGGGTGGGGAGGAGGTGAGTGTTGGGGGGGTGGGGAGGAGGTGAGTGTTGGGGGGTGGGCAGGAGGTGAGTGCATTGGGGACGGGTAGGGGGTGGGTGCATTGGGGGGTCGGGGAGTGAATGAGTGCGTTGGGGGTTCGGTGAGTGCGTTGGGGGGTCGGGGAGGGGGTGAGTGCGTTGGAGGGTGGGGAGGGGGTGAGTGCGTTGGAGGGTGGGGAGGGGGTGAGTGCGTTAGCGGGTGGGGAGGGGTTGAGTGCGTTGGGGGTAGGGACGGGGTGTGTTGGGGGTGGGTGCGTTGGGGGGTCAGGGAGGGGGTGACTGCGTTGGGGAGCGGGGAGCGGGTGAGTGTGTTTGGGGGCGGTGAGGAGGTGTACTGGGAGGGGGTGAGTGCGTTGGGGACGGGAGGGGGTGAGTGTGTTGGGGACGGGAGGGGGTGAGTGTGTTGGGGGCGGGAGGGGGTGACTATGTTGGGGGCGGGAGGGGGTGACTGTGTTGGGGGCGGGAGGGGGTGAATGTTGGGGGCGGGAGGGGGTGACTGTGTTAGGGGCGGGAGGGTCTGACTGTGTTGGGGCGGGAGGGTCTGACTGTGTTGGGGCGGGAGGGGGTGAGTGTGTTGGGGTCAGGGAGTGGGTGACTGTGTTGGGGGCGGGAGGGGGTGACTGTGTTAGGGGCGGGAGGGGGTGACTGTGTTAGGGGTGGGAGGGGATGAGTGTGTTGGGGGCGGGAGGGGGGAGTGTGTTGGGGGCGGGAGGGGGTGACTGTGTTGGGGGCGGGAGGGGATGACTGCTGTGGGCGGGAGGGGGTGACTGTGTTGGGGCGGGAGGGGGTGACTGTGTTGGGGCGGGAGGGGGTGACTGTGTTGGGGCGGGAGGGGCTGACTGTGTTGGGGGCGGGAGGGGGTGACTGTGTTGGGGGCGGGAGGGGATGACTGTGTTGGGGGCGGGAGCGGATGAGTGTGTTGGGGGCGGGAGGGGATGAGTGTGTTGGGGGCGGGAGGGGGTGAGTGTGTTGGGGGCGGGAGTGGGTGACTTTATTGGGGGTGGGAGGAGGTGAGTGTGTTGTGGTCGGGAGGGGGTGAGTGTGTTGGGGGTGGGGAGTGGGTGACTGTGTTGGGGGTGGGAGGGGGTGACTTGGGGGCAGGAGTGGGGGACTGTGTTAGGGGCAGGAGGGGGCGAGTGTGTTGGGGCGGGAGGGGGTGACTGTTGGGGAGGGAAGGGGTGACTGTGTTGGGGGCGGGAGGGGGTGACTGTGTTGGGGCGGGTGGGGGTGACTGTGTTGGGGGCGGGAGGGGGCGAGTGTGTTGGGGGCGGGAGTGGGTGACTGTGTTGGGGGCGGGAGGGGGTGACTGTGTTGGGGGCGGGAGGGGGTGACTGTGTTGGGGGCGGGAGGGGGTGACTGTGCTGGGGGCAGGGAAGGGTGAGTGTATTGGGTGAGTGTGTTGGGTGAGGCGTGGAGTGGGAGGTGTAGGGGAGGGCACGGAAGGGGATAGTTTGGGGTGGGTGGGGCAGAGGGGGAGGGTGTGCCCAATTAAAGGATATCATGGCCACTAAACACGGACTGACTGGGTTCATCCAGTTGGCATACAAGACCCCACCCCCCCATGATGGAGGTGGCCCCTCGGTGGTGGGGGGGGGGAGGCGCTGTGCTCTATCCCTCCCTCCCTACCCGCGATTGCAGTTGTGGCCAGTGGAAGGGTTGTCCCTCCACAATGACAGCTGGCAGCCGTGGCCCCTTCGGTTTAAGAAAGTGTAAAAAAAAATTGCGGCACCTTCAATCTTGAGGCGTCTCCCCTTTCTTTACCTACTTTAGCAGCCCCCATCCCTGCCAGTGGGACTGCCCATCTCTTGGTGCTGGAGGAACTCCTACTGGCCGCCTCCTCCGGAGCTACCACGTTTCACTCAGAGTTGTGATTCTTTGGAATTCTCTATCCCCGAGGGTTGTGAATGCTCCATCGCTGAATACATTTGGAGCTGGATGGACAGATGTCCGGTCTCTGCGGGATTAGCAGATATGGGGAGAAGGCAGAAAGTGGAGGTGAATCCTGTGGTCAGCAATGATCGTATTGAATTGCAGAGTAGGCTCAATACAGCAATATGGTCTTCTGCTATTATTTCTTGTGCTTTTTAGTTCTTGTATCCTTATACAAGACTTTGTGTTGACCTCACACATCCAGTTCAGGCCTCCTGTCATGTCAGGAGAATTCAAAGCCCTGGAAAATGTTCACTAGCCATTTGTTTAATACTTGATTTATAAACCCTTGGGTCCAGAAATAGGAGCGATGATTTGAATAACATTAGTTGTGTAAAATGTGAGGATGTGCTTAGATCTTGGTTGATATCGGGAGCTTTTTCTGTTTCACAGAGCTTTCTGATCATGCAGTGACTGCAAATAAACAAACGTTGTAAAAGGGAGCCAAACAGTTCCTTGAGGAACTTGCTTACCCACAGCAGTTAGGTGGGCCTTAGATGTGCCTCACTGATATCTTCTGTGACCTTTGGCGATTGGAAATAAATTTTCCAGAATTCGTTCTTTTATGAATTGTGCTTGGATTTTTCCAACCTGTATTTTTGCCTCCAGGAGATTAAATGCAGTGTGGGGGTCGTGTAGCCCAGTGACAACCTGGGTAAATAGGACAGACTCTGGAGCCACACCTTTTGCAGTATGTCTGTGTGTCTCTGTTGTTCACTAACTTCATTCTTGCATTGCAGAGCTGACGGCTATTAATGGTGTTTATGAACTGCTGAGAAAGAACTGCAGCATCTCAACAAATTCAAGATTAACCTCATTTCCAGGTAATAATTCAGATGTTTAATTCATAAACTTGTGCACATTCAACCCCATTAAAGTTGCAATTTTTAACTCTGTTAGTTATAAGGTGCTTTCTTCTGCATTTCTTCCAATTTCAGCCTCTGCGTTTATCTAAGGTTTGCTCCCATCTTGTGACAACCAGCTACCTATTATGACTTCCATCAGTAGAATTTGGATGCAAGCACTGATCCACTTTGTCCCATCAAGTACTGTGTTATCCAAAATGATACAAAGTCTTACAACACCAGGTTAAAGTCCAACAGGTTTGTTTCGATGTCACTAGCTTTCAGAGCGCTGCTCCTTCCTCAGGTGAATGAAGAGGTATGTTCCAGAAACACATATATAGACAAATTCAAAGATGCCAAACAATGCTAGGAATGCGACCATTCGCAGGTGATTAAATCTTTACAGATCCAGAGATGGGGTAACCCCAGGTTAAAGAGGTGTGAATTGTATCAAGCCAGGACAGTTGGTAGGATTTTGCAGGCCAGATGGTGGGGGATGAATGTAATGCGACATGAATCCCAGGTCCCGGTTGAGGCCGCACTCATGTGTGCGGAACTTGGCTATAAGTTTCTGCTCGGCAATTCTGCGTTGTCGCGCGTCCTGAAGGCTGCCTTGGAGAACGCTTACCCGGAGATCAGAGGCTGAATGCCCTTGACTGCTGAAGTGTTCCCCGACTGGAAGGGAACATTCCTGCCTGGTGATTGTTGCGTGATGTCCGTTCATTCGTTGTCGCAGCGTCTGCATGGTCTCGCCAATGTACCACGCTTCGGGACATCCTTTCCTGCAGCGTATGAGGTAGACAACGTTGGCCGAGTCGCACGAGTATGTACCGCGTACCTGGTGGGTGGTGTTCTCGCGTGTAATGGTGGTATCCATGTCGATGATCTGGCACGTCTTGCAGAGATTGCCATGGCAGGGTTGTGTGGTGTCGTGGTCACTGTTCTGAAGACTGGGTAGTTTGCTGCAAACAATGGTTCGTTTGAGGTTGCGTGGTTGTTTGAAGGCAAGTAGTGGGGGTGTGGGGATGACCTTGGCAAGATGTTCATCGTCATCAATGACGTGTTGAAGGCTGTGAAGAAGATGGCGTAGTTTCTCCGCTCCGGGGAAGTACTGGACGACAAAGGGTATTCTGTCGGTTGTGTCCCATGTTTGTCTTCTGAGGAGGTCGGTGCGGTTTTTCGCTGTGGCGCGTTGGAACTGTCGCTCGATGAGTCGAGTGCCATATCCCGTTCGTACGAGCAGTCAAGGGCATTCAGCCTCTGATCTCCGGGTAAGCGTTCTCCAAGGCGGCCTTCAGGACGCGCGACAACGCAGAATTGCCGAGCAGAAACTTATAGCCAAGTTCCGCACACATGAGTGCGGCCTCAACCGGGACCTGGGATTCATGTCGCATTACATTCATCCCCCACCAGCTGGCCTGCAAAAGCCTACCAACTGTCCTGGCTTGATACAATTCACACCTCTTTAACCTGGGGTTACCCCATCTCTGGATCTGTAAAGATTTAATCACCTGCTAATGGTCGCATTCCTAGCATTGTTTGGCATCTTTGAATTTGTCTATATATGTGTTTCTGGAACATACCTCTTCATTCACCTGAGGAAGGAGCAGCGCTCTGAAAGCTAGTGACATCGAAACAAACCTGTTGGACTTTAACCTGGTGTTGTAAGACTTCGTACTGTGCTCACCCCAGTCCAACGCTGGCATCTCCACATCATCCAAAATGATGTATGACGTGTTCTCCCTGTGAAGTGGAGAGCTGAGGTACTGCGTGGAGAAACTACCTCACCTGCCAGTTTAGCAGGTTTACAGTGAGCAGTTCAGCTGAGTTACCTGGTCTCAGCTGGGAAGGTTTTTAAAAATTCCCATCTTTGTTTCCAAATACCTCTTGGCCTCACCCCCCACTATGTATCTAACCTCCTCCAGTTCTACAACCCTCTGAGATCTCTGCGCCCTTCCAATTCTGATCTCACGTGATCACCCCATCGTTAGCAGATGTGTCTTCAGCTGTCTGGGCGCTAAGCTCTGGAACTCCCTCCCTAAACCTCTTCCCCTCTTAATCTCTCCTCCTTTAAGATGCTCCTTAAAATCTAACTAAGATCATGCCATGTGTAGCTCAGTGTCAGTTTTGTTTGATATCCCTCCTCTGAAGCCCCTTGGGTCTTTTCACATTCTAGACAGTGTATGAATAAGAAAAAGGTTAGGGTGTTGAAGGTTGTTTTTATGATTGGCAGCCTGTGACCAGTGGTGTACCACAGGATTGGTGCTGGGTCCCTTGCTGTTTGTAGCGTTAATCAATGATCTGGACGTGAATGTGGGGGTACGGTCAGTAAGTTTGCAGATGATATGAAAATTGGTGGTGTGGTAAATAGCGAGGAGGAAAGCCTTAGAGCGATATCGACGGGCTGGTCAAATGGGCAAAACGGTGGCAAATGGAATTTGACCCTCAAATGTGTGAGATGATGCATTTCCGAGGACTGACCAGGCAGGGGAATATACAATGAACAGTAGGATGCTAGGAAGTACAGAGGACCAGAGGGATCTTTGAGAGCACATCCAACGATCCCTGAAGGCAGCAGAACAGGTCTATAAGGTGGTTAAGAAGGCATATCGGATATTTGCCTTTATTAGCTGAGACACAGAACATTAGAGCAGAGAGGTTATGATGGAGCTGTGTAAAACACTCATTCAGCCACAGCTCTGGTCGCCACACTATAGGAAGGATGTGATTTCACTAGAAAGGTTGCAGAGGAGATTCACCAGGATGTTGCCTGGGCTGGAGCGTTTCAGCCATGGTTCGAACACCTCATCAGCAACCTCTGCTGGAGATGTAGAGAAAAATAATCTGTCTGTTTCGAATTGCTCCCATATACCATACATTGCGTTTCGTTGTTTTGGTTAATAGATTTTCTAGTTTATTTTCCTTTCCCATTTGCAATATCCTATTGATTTTATGTTTGTTTATTTCCTCTTACTTTTCTCAGGCCTGAAAACTCGTCTTTTTTGCCTTCTGTTTTTCCTAGACCTGCCGTTAACATGACATTAGTTTGAAAGGTGCAGCTTCATCGTTCTAATTTTCATTTTCTTCTTGCTGTGGATTAATATTTAACGGTGCGGTTGAAACTTGGTGCTAGTTAATGTCTGCCTAATCTATTGCAGCCTGTTCAGTATCTGGTGCCCCGGCACCACAGAAATGGTTCTTCGCACTCCAGGCAATCCGTGGCTTTTGGCAGGTGAGGAGAGCAAGAAGTTTAAAAACTGTAAATGTGTGACAGCCCAAAGTTAAGATCGCGAAACTATCAGTAACACAAAAAGACCAATCCACCATTTTCACTGTATATATTTTTTGAAATCGGCCATCAGGACAAAAATAATGCAACTTGCTAACCCATTGGAAGAAAAGTAATCTTAAATCAGCACTGTAAATGTTGATAATGTGATGGCCCTTATTTTCCAAAAAATAACAAAATGGAAAGGCTAACTTTTTAAATAAAAGCAAATTACTGCGGATGCTGGAATCTGAAACGAAAGAGAAAATGCTTGAAAATCTCAGCAGGTCTGGCAGCATCTGTAGGGAGAGAAAAGAGCCAACGTTTCGAGTCCGATGACTCTTTATCAAAGCTTTGACAAAGGGTCATCTGGACTCGAAACGTTAGCTCTTTTCTCTCCCTACAGATGCTGTCAGACCTGAGATTTTTAAGGCTAGCGTTTTATTCTTTCACAGGCTGTGGTGTCCCTGATTAGGCCAGCATTTATTGCCCATCCCTAATTGCTCCTTAAGAAGGTGGAGGTGAGCTGCCTTCTTGAACCGCTGCAGTCCATATGATGTAGGTACACCCACAGTGCTGTTAGGGAGGGACTTCCAGGACTTTGACCCAGCGACAATGAATCAACGGCTGATATATTTCAAAGGCAGGATGGTGGCAGCTTAAGAGGGGAACTTTCAGCTGGTGCCGTTCCCATGTATTTGCTGTCCTTGTCCTTCAAGGTGGAAATGATGTTACAGATTGAAATTTGGGATGGCAGAATGATAGCTTGTGGACTTGAGAAGTAAGGGGCGGGTGAGAATCGGGATCCTGCAGTCCCCATGGACCACCTGGAATCAGCTTTGTGACTGACCAACTTTCTCCATACACCAAGTAATATGTTTTTTTTGATGGAGGTTTTTGTGAGGGCCACGAAGAATCCAGCACGAGTTGAAGGATAGAAAGAAATAACATTTATTTACAATAACATATATATACAACAGCAGCAGCAACTCCCTTGCTGCTCACTCCTCTCTCTAGCTGGTTCTAAACTTGCCAGCTTTATTTATGCAGGGAATCTGCTAATGTTTTCTCCGCCCCCCCCCCTTATTGGGGAAGCTCATACTCCCAAACGATTGTGGGATTGCCATTAGTCCCCAGCCAGTGGTGAGAAGGCAGGTTATAACAGAGGTAAAACTGAAGAGGAAAAAATATGAAGATAAGTGGAACTGTCCAAAATTAGAAAATAGTAGAATAGTGATTATGTGATTCAGAAGCCTGGACTAATGATCCGAATCGAACCACAGCAGCCAAGGAGTTTAAATTAATTCGGTAAATCTGGGTTCAAAAGCCAGAATCAGTAATAACGACCGATAGAACACCAGACTATCGTAAAAAACCCTCTGGTTCACTGCTGTCCTTTAGGGAAGCAAATCTAAGCAAATTGGTCTGGCCTATAGACCCACAACAATATGGTTGCCTCTTAACTGCTCCCTCAAGTAGCCGGGGCAGCCGCCCAGTTGAATTCAAAAAGGAAGCACACCACCACTTTGCCTGGGGCAATAAAGGCTGTCTCTGCCAGCGATGTCCACATCCCTTGAGCTAATAAAAAGTCCACAGCAGGCTGACCAGGAGCTTTAAAAGTTAATATTTTGGATATAGACCCCTGCATGGGAACTGTGAAAAACATCATGCAAGTTTTCTTTTTAACAAACACTCAAAAGCCACAAAGTCAATATCATATTCCTTCTCATTGTACCATGATTATTTTCTTTCTAGTTCTGTAGTGCAGAGTGGGAAGAAATTAACTCCAGTGCACAGGATAGTGACTCTGAGGAACCTGTACCCGCATTAATACAAGAATGCCTGAATAACATTAATGGTTGCGAGGAAGAGGACAGTGATGTTAATGAGCCAATGCCCCTGTCTGAGTAAGTATTGAATAGTATTGTAGTGTTGACAATAATAGGTTCTGAATATTGTGTATGTTTGCGCAAATAGTTGAACATTAAAAATGGGTCCAGAATCAGAAAAGACTGTAGCTAATTGTGATTCAAAATTCTCATCGCATCAAATCTCCCATAAAAATACCCAATTATGGATTGAAGTTGCACTCTATTGGTGTTTGCCTGAGTTTAACATCTTGTATAAAAGCTGGCACCTCTGACAGTGCTGTACTCCCTCAGTACCTACTAATGTAAGCTTACATTATGCGCTCAAATCGTGAAATGAGTACAGGATGGGATGTGGGAAGTTGGGTTTTGGACAAGTTGGAGTTTACCAGGGTTGAACAATGGATACAGGAAAGCATTGGAGCACTCCAGTCTGGAGGTGCCAAAAACATGGATTCAGCACTGCAAATGTTAAGAATGTGATGGCCCTTATTTTCCCAAAATGGATGCGAGTTTATGTTTTAGAAGTGAGACAGGTGGCAGATATTGCGGAGACGGTGATATTGGTAATGAATAAAACAGAAATAAATGGTGAAAATTACAGACAAGGGAAAAACCGAGAAAAAGTGTAAACAAAACACTAATTATCCTGCCGTCATATTTCTGACCCTTTGTGTTGGACTATTCTAGGTCATTAATTATGGGTAATTAATAAAGTTAATGAATGCCTCTGAGGGCCCCGACTTAGCCATCTGCTGTGGGGCTGCTGGTCAGATCGCTGAGGAGTTGGCGTGTTTTTGACAACTCAGCAACTTTGATGTTTATTCATTTTGAGCTGGTCCACAAATCGCTTTTCTTTGTGAATTCAGTTTCACAACTTGCCATGGTGAGATAGAAACTCCGGATCTCTGAGTTACTGATCCAACACCATAACCACTAGATTCCTCTCCAATATATTTTTGCACTTATTAAATTGAGCTGATCAGACTAAAAAGCAGTGGCACTTTGAAGTGCTGAGTTACACAGTCATGATATTTTTGGGGTAACTGCATTATTATTGAGGCAATAATGTGAACACCTGAAAATGTTAAAAAACAATCTATGAATTTCTTTTGCAGGTTATTTGAAGAGGCTGCAGAGGGCCTACATCAACTGGCAGATAAATTACCTCCCCCTGGTAATTGTCAACATCATTTCTATAGGAGAACTTGTGGTGTAATGGTTTTCATATCCAAATCAATCCTAATAACAGCAGGCATACAGTCAAGTCAGTAACTTACAATGTGCTACTTTTTCCGAAAACAATTCTTTAAACCAACGGCAATTCTTCAAAGCAGTTGCTGCTGTGACACAATATACACTGCTCTTCAGTCAAGTTATTTTTCTACCATATATAATTAATATTATGTCATGTACGTTTGTGTAGTCTGAATTGATCGGAAATTTATGCTCGAGATGTTCTTCTTGGGAGTGATGGAGTCCACGGATGTGGCGATCTAACACCCATTGATGAACACCAATTTTGAGTTCAAATTTGCAAGTATTATTCTGGTGAGAGGGAGAAGAATCCATCAGTCGGTTGTTTCATTAGACAGGCATGGCTCTTTATAGAAGTATAAGACCATAAGGCATAGGAGCGGAAGTAAGGCCATTCAGCCCATCGAGTCCACTCCACCATTCAATCATGGCTGATTTCAACTCCATTTACCCGCTCTCTCTCCATAGCCCTTAATTCCTCATGAAATCAAGAATTTATCAACTTCTGTCTTAAAGGCACTCAACGTCCCGGCCTCCACCGCCCTCTGTGGCAATGAATTCTACAGACCCACCACTCTCTGGCTGAAGAAATTTCTCCTCATCTCTGTTCTAAAGTGACTCCCTTTTATTCCAAGGCTGTGCCCCCGGGCCCTAGTCTCCCCTGCTAATGGAAACAACTTCCCTACGTCCACCCTATCTAAGCCATTCATTATCTTGTAAGTTTCTATTAGATCTCCCCTCAACCTCCTAAACTCCAATGAATATAATCCCAGGATCCTCAGATGTTCATCTGTTAGGCCTACCATTCCTGGGATCATCTGTGTGAGTCTCCGCTGGACCCGCTCCAGCGCCAGTATGTCCTTCCTGAGGTGTGGGGCCCAAAATTGCTCACAGTATTCTAAATGGGGCCTAACTAATGCTTTATAAAGCTTCAGAAGTACATCCCTGCTTTTATATTCCAAGCCTCTTGAGATAAATGACAACATTGCATTTGCTTTCTTAATTACGGACTCAACCTGCAAGTTTACCTTTCGAGAATCCTGGACTAGGACTCCCAAGTCCCTTTGCACTTCAGCATTATGAATTTTGTCACCGTTTAGAAAATAGTCCATGCCTCTATTCTTGTTTCCAAAGTGCAAGACCTCGTTGAATTTCATCAGCCATTTCTTGGACCACTCTCCTAAACTGTCTAAATCTTTCTGCAGCCTCCCCACCTCCTCAATACTACCTGCCCCTCCACCTATCTTTGTATCATCGGCAAACTTAGCCAGAATGCCCCCAGTCCTGTCATCTAGATCGTTAATATATAAAGAGAACAGCTGTGGCCCCAACACTGAACCCTGCGGGACACCACTCGTCACCGGTTGCCATTCCAAAAAAGAACCTTTTATCCCAAATCTCTGCCTTCTGCCTGACAGCCAATCCTCAATCCATGTTAGTACCTTGCCTCGAATACCATGGGCCCTTATTTTATTCAGCAGTCTCCCGTGAGGCACCTTATCAAAGGCCTTTTGGAAGTCAAGATAGATAACATCCATTGGCTCTCCTTGGTCTAACCTATTTGTTATCTCTTCAAAGAACTCGTTAACAGGTTTGTCAGGCACGACCTCCCCTTACTAAATCCATGCTGACTTGTCCTAATCCGACCCTGTACTTCCAAGAATTTAGAAATCTCATCCTAAACGATGGATTCTAGAATCTTGCCAACAACCGAGGTTAGGCTAATTGGCCTATAATTTTCCATCTTTTTCCTTGTTCCCTTCTTGAACAGGGGGTTACAACAGCGATTTTCCAATCCTCTGGGACTTTCCCGGACTCCAGTGACTTTTGAAAGATCAGAACTAACGCCTTCACTATTTCTTCAGCTATCTCCTTTAGAACTCTAGGATGAAGCCCACCTGGGCCCGGAGATTTATCAATTTTTAGACCTCTTAGTTTCTCTGGCACTTTCTCCTTTGTGATGGCTACCATATTCAACTCTGCCCCTGACTCTCCTGAATTGTTGGGATATTACTCATGTCTTCTACTGTGAAGACTGACGCAAAGTACTTATTTAGTTCCTCAGCTATTTCCTTGTCTCCCATCACTAGATTACCAGCGTCATTTTGGAGCGGCCCAATGTCTACTTTGGCCTCCCGTTTGTTTTTAATGTATTTAAAGAAACTTTTATTCTCATTCCTAATGTTACTGGCTAGCCTACCTTCATATTTGATCCTCTCTTTCCATATTTCTCTCTTTGTTATCCTCTGTTTGTTTTTGTAGCTTCCCAATCTTCTGACTTCCCACTACTCTTTGCCACATTATAGGCTTTCTCTTTTGCTTTGATGCATTCTCTAACTTTCTTTGTCAGCCATGGCTGCCTAATCCCCCCTCTGATACCCTTTCTTTTCTTTGGGATGAACCTCGTACTGTGTCCTCAATTACTCCCAGAAACTCCTGCCATTGCTGTTCTACTGTCTTTCCCTCTAAGCTCTGCTCCCAGTCGATTTTCGTCAGTTCCTCCCTCATGCCCCTGTAGTTACCTTTATTTAACTGTAACACCTTTACATCTGATTCTACCTTCTTTCTTTCAAATTGCAGATTGAATTCTACCATATTATGATCACTGCCTCCTAAGTGTTCACTTACTTTAAGATCTTTAATCAAGTCTGGCTCATTACATAACAATAAGTCCAGAATGGCCTGTTCCCTCGTGGGCTCCATCACAAGTTGCTCCAAAAAGCCCTCCTGTGAACATTCAATGAATTCCCTTTCCTTGGGTCCATTGGGAGCATTATTTACCCAGTCCACCTGCATATTGAAGTCCCCCATGATCACTGTGACCTTGCCTTTCTGACATGCACTTTCTATTTCGTGGTGCATTTTGTGCCCCTGGTCCTTCCTTATCGATAGAGAGCAATTTCAGCAGAGTGAAGGCAAGTGGCATGGTGGAAGACTAACATAATGCACCAAAGGGCAGTTTGTTTCTGATCTAAGCCACATAGGTGACCATAGCACAGAATCATGCAGCACAGCTGAAGGCCATTCGGCCCAAGGTACGTCTGCCAGCTCTTTGAAAGAACTGTTTAATTGCTCCAACTTCCCTGCTCTTTCGTCCAAGCCCTGTGGAGGTTTCCTTTTCGGGTGTCTAACGAATTCTATTTTGAAAGTCGCTATGGAAACCGCTTCCACTGCCCTTTCAAGCAGCACATTTCACATCACTGCAGAAACAACATCCATACTCATCCCATCTCTGATACTTAAATGTGTGTTCACTGACCCTGCTGCCACTAGAAACTGCTGCTGCTTATTTACCTTATGCAAAGCCTTCATGATTTTGAACGCCTCTATTACATCTCCTCTTAACTTTCCCTGCTCTTAACAAAAACAATCCCAGCTTCTCCATTAACTGACGACCCTCATCCCCGGGTAACGTTCCAGTCAATCTCATCTATACTCTCTCCAAGACCTTGACATCCTCCATAAAATCTGGTGCCCAGAATTGGACACAATACTCCGGCTGGGATGTAATTTGCGATTTATAAAGGTTTAGAACAATTTATTTTCTCTCTGAGATTATGCTTGGTTTTACCTTTTGAGAGCTAATTAACATTGAGTTAACTAATGTTAGCTTTAATTTTTAAAATTTACTGAACTAATTAAGCCAGATAACATAATTTCAAAAGGGTTATTTTAACTTGTGTTCCATAACTGGTTCTCAGAAAGTGTTTGTGGAAGGTAATGAGAGTGTGCAATGATATCTAAGTAAATAGTTTTGAGCTGTTGGGCTTTATGCTTAAAAGTTAGACATGCATTTTGCAGTCTTTTTCTGTTGACAGGCAAGGGGTTATTGGATGTAATCTTGCTGGTCTCTGGCAGTGGGATTCCCAAGCTGAAAGACTGGCTTCCTGTTGTGGGCGCATTTAAGCACCTGAGAGAGTGGCATTCAGCAGAAATTGCCATCGCGGTAAAGGATAGCATGTGGTAAGTATCTCAAAACTTGTCGAAGTTCGCGGTGTTTATATGGAACTAGTACAGAATGTAAGCACGGTATGGCAGCACGGTAGCATTGTGGATAGCACAATTGCTTCAAAGCTCCAGGGTCCCAGGTTCGATTCCGGCTTGGGTCACAGTCTGTGCGGAGTCTGCACATCCTCCCCGTGTGTGCGTGGGTTTCCTCCGGGTGCTCTGGTTTCCTCCCACAGTCCAAAGATGTGCAGGTTAGGTGGATTGGCCAATGATAAATTGCCCTTAGTGTCCAAAATTGCCCTTAGTGTTGGGTGGGGTTACTGGGGTATGGGGATAGGGTGGAGGTGTTGACCTTGGGTAGGGTGCTCTTTCCAAGAGCCGGTGCAGACTCGATGGGCCGAATGGCTTCCTTCTGCACTGTAAATTCTATGATAATCTATGTAACAAGTGCATAAACTATATTTTCTGTTTAGGTCATTTTGCTTGTGTTTACAACTATTTTCTGGTTTACTAAGTTAGAATTTAAAGTTTGTCAAACTTTTATATTTTTAACATGACACCACTTGGCATTTTATGATAACAAAAAACATTCCTTTCTTCATATCAAATATCTAACTGTAAATGTTTTTGTAATTAACCCAATGGCTCGTACCTCAGTATTTAATTATGTTCTGGATCGAGAACTATAAGAACTTTGGGTGGCATGCGAAGCATATTACCAAATATCTACAAATATTTAGAAAAATCTGTAAATAGCTTGAGAGGCATTATTTACTAATATGAAAAATGGTGAACTGTTACTACGTAAACCTTAGTGGGCAGCACGGTAGGCCAAGTGGATAGCATTGTGGCTTCACAGCGGCAGGGTCCCGGGTTCGATTCCGCACTGGGTCACTGTCTGTGCGGAGTCTGCACGTTCTCCCCGTGTCTGCGTGGGTTTCCTCCGGGTGCTCCGGTTTCCTCCCACAGTCCAAAGATGTGCAGGTTAGGTAGATTGGCCATGATAAATTGCCCTTAGTGACCAAAAAGGTTGGGAGGGGTTATTGGATTACAGGTTGGAAATGAGGGCTTAAGTGGGTTGGTGCAGACTCAATGGGCCGAATGGCCTCCTTCTGCACTCTATGTTCTATGTTTAAACCCAAATTGTGGTTTCTCTCCAACTTCCTGTTTTTCAAACATTGGGTGGAATTTTGTGTCCCCTCCCTTGGCCCGCTCCAGGAGGAAGTAAAATCATGTGACACGGCAGGGCTGCTTTGCCTGTTGTATCCATCACCACTGGATTTCACCAGAGACACACCCCCCCGTGGAGACAGAAGTCTAGTTCTGAGCCACCTAATAGTCCGATGGCCATCTAAATCGGCTGGGGGCTTCCTGGCCACGCAGAGGCGGGCTTGCCCCTGACTTTTAACCCGGTAATGGAGTCACCACCTCTGTGTAAAATTCCACCCTTTGAAAGGTTTTAATAGTATTGACATACAGTGTGTTTCTATTTGAGGGGGAAGAGCAAAACTAAAGGAAATCAATACGGTACAACTTTATAAAACATTGCTTAGGCCACAGCTGGAGTACAGTGTGCAGTTCTGCTCGCCGCACCATCGGAAGGACGTGATTGCACTGGAGGGGGTGGAGAGGAAATTCGCCAGGGTTTTGCCTGGGATGGAAAGTTTCCCCTGCAAGTAGAGACTGGATAGGCTGGGGTTGTTTTCCCTGGAGCAAAGGAGGCTGAGGGGGGATAGAGGTGTGCATCATTATGAGAGGCATAAATAGGGTAGAATGTAGGAATCTTTTCGCCATGGCGCAGGTGTCCGACCAGAGGACAGAGGTTTAAGGTGAGGAGTAAGAGGTTTTGAGGGAACTTGAGGAAACATTTGTTCACCTAGAGGGTGGTGGAAATATGGAACGTGCTGCCCGGGAGGGTGGAGGAGGCACGTACACTCACAACATTTAAGAAACATCTGGACAAGCACTAAATCTCCAAGGAATAGTAGGCAATAGATCAAGTGCTTGTAAATGGGATTAATATAGATTGGTATCTGATGGTCAGCACAGCCATGGTGGGCCGAAGGGTCTTTCTGTGCTGTATGACTCTGACTTTAATATAGGATAGTCACCAAAAATGGCAGTAGGGAATTTAGAAGAAAAATCCTTCCCAAAGAATGGTGAGAATGTGGAACTCACTAGCACAGGGAGATGTTGGAGGTGAATATCACAGATAAGGTGAACCTAGATAAGCACATGTGGGAGAAAGGAATAGAGGGTCCTGCTGTTAAATGAGGAACGATAGGAAGAGGCTTGAGTGTCGCACAAGTGTCCTACTTCTGTATATTCAATGTAACTAATGATGCAACTTAGATTGCAGCTAACAAGTAGTTACTTGAAACTACGATTTATTATTCCCAACATCTAACACAATTTGTCTAATTGTAGTTGGCAGAAAATTGCAGAGTACGTGGGAGCAACTATTGTAGACCCAGAAAATTTTGAGAAGATTATTGATCCGTTGGTGATCTGGAGAGGGAAGGTTCACATGCAAGAGCGAAAGGTACGAATTTTGTTTTTCTATTCTTGCACTGTAGAAAATAACCAATGACTGTTTTATATTTCTGTGGCATAGTAAATTTGCAATAGATAGTTTGCATTTCGGAAAACACAGTGGGAAGGAATTTTTATTGTTGTCCACCTTTACACTTGGATGAGCTTTATTTAAAAAAAAAAATCTTTAGGCATTTACAAATTAGTCCCACTAACAGGATGGTGTTCCGACTGATAAGTGTACAGCGGCAGGGTCCATCTCCCACTGGACAACATAGCAATAGCGCGGGAAGTGCATATCATTGATTTTCATGCTGATAAATATGGACAAATGAATTTATAATGAGAATACAAAACTACGGTCAGAATGTCCAACTTTTAAATGAAAGCTATTATGTTTGGGTCTTTTACCCAAGGGTTCTTTAGGCGGTGGCAACCGTTCTTAGACTTTCTGGCAGAATGATAGACATTGGTCAATGGCAGCAGCAGCTCGGGGGGGGGGGGGGGGGGTTTACTTTATTTTTGTTTATGTTATTTACACTGGAGGGTCTGAGGGGGTGTATACACCTGTTGTCTTAAGTCGGGGTGTTAATGTTAATTTATTATTTAGGTACGGGGGGGAGGGGTTTGGGGGGGTTGCTTTTTTAGATTGTGTTTTGTACTTAACCCTGTTGGGTTCTTTTTTCTTTCTCATTTTGTTATTGATATTTTATGAAACCCTTTAATAAAAATTATTTTTAAAAAAGAATAGACTCTAGCATCTTACACACTACTGATGTCAGGCTAACTGATCTGTAATTCTCCTTTTTTTAAAATAGTAAGGTTACATTTGCTGCCTTCCAATCTATAGGAACTGCTCCAAAATACATAGAATTTTGGAAGATGACCACCAATGCATCCAGTGTTTCCTGGGTCTCTTCCTTTAATACTCTGGGATGCAGATTATCAGGCCCTGGTGATATGTCAACCTTTAACCCCATTAATATCCCCAGTGCCATTTTCTTACTAATACTGACTTCCTTAATTTCCACCCTCTCACTAGACCCTTGGCTTCCTAACATTTAGAGTCATTGAGTTTTACAGCGTAGAAAGAGGCCCTTCGGCCCATCATATCTGCGTCGGCCATCAAGCACCTGTCTATTCTAATCCCATTTTCCAGAACTTGGTCCATAGCTTTGTATCCTACGCCGTTTTAAGTGCACGTCCAAATACTTAAATGTTGTGAGGGTTCCCGCATCTACCACCCTTTCAGGCAGCGAGTTCCAGATTCCCACCCCCCTCTGGGTGAAAAAGATTTTCTTTGAAATCTCCTGCCCACTACCTTAAATCTATGCCTCCTGGTGATTGACCCCTCTACTAAGGGGAAAGGTTTATTCCTATTGACCCTTTCTTTGAGGTGTACAAAATTATGAAGGACAATCAGGTCCTTCTCAGCCTTCTCTGCTCTAAGGAGGACAACCCTGGCCTAACCAACCTCTCTTCATAGCCGAAACGCTCCAGCCCAGGCAGCATCCTGGCGAATCTCCCCTGCACCCTCTCCTGTGCAATCACATCCTTCCTATAGTGTGGCAACCAGAACTGCACACAGTGCTCCAGCTGGGGCCTAACCAGTGTTTTACACAGCTCCATCATAACCTCCCTGCTCTTGTATTCTATGCCTCGACTAATAAAGGCAAGTATCCCACATGCCTTTTTAGCCACCTTATCTACCTGTCCTGCTGCCTTCAGGGATCGCTGGAAATGCTCCCCAAGGTCCCTCTGGTCCTCTGTAACTCCGAGCTTCCTACTGTTCATTGAATATTCCCCTGCCTTGTTAGTCCTCCCACAATACATCACCTCACACTTTTCAGGGTTAAATTCCATTTGCGACTATTCTCCCATCTGACCAGCCCGTCGATATCGCTCTGTAACCTAAGACTTTCCTCCTCGCTATTTACCACACTATAATTTTTTGCGTCATCTGTGAGCTTACTGATCATAACCCCCCCCCCCCCCCCCCCAACCACCACATTTCCATTTAGATCATTAATGTACGCTACAAACTCCACGGCACCCGGCACCGATCCCTTTAGTACAACATTAATCACAGGCTCCCTTTGACCAACACGCTCTGCCTTCCGCCACAAAGCCAAATCTGGATCCAATTCACCAAACTGCCCTGAATCCCATGGGCTCTTATCATCTTGATCAGTCTCCCATGCGAGACTTTGTCAAAAGCCTTACTGAAGTCCATGTAGACTACATCAACTGTACTCCCCTCATCTACGCACCTTGTCACCCCCTCAAAAAATTCAATCACATGATCTCTCTCTGACAAAGCCATGCTGATGTTCCTTGATTAATCCTTGCCTCTCCCAAGTAGAGAATAATTCTGTCCCTCAGAATTTCTTCAAATAATTTCCCTACCATTGATGTCAGACTCACTGGCCTGTAATTACTTGTTTTGTCCCTACTTCCCTTCTTGATTAATGGTACCACAATAGCTGTCTTCCAGTCCTCTGGCACCTCTCCTGTGGCCAGAGCGGATTAATTAATATCAGAGCCTCTGCAATCTCCTCTCTTGCCTCACTCAGCAGCCCAGGATACATCTCACCTGGGCTTGCATGTAAGCCCACTAATACTGCTAACACCACCTCAATGCTAATCTGTTCAATTATGTCACAGCCCCCCTGCTTTCTATATCTACAGCATCCTTCTCCATAGTCAACACATGCAAAACACTCATTTAATACCTCACATAGGAACAGGAGTAGACCATTCAGCCCCTCGAGCCTGTCCCACAGTTTAATGAGATGGCTGATCTGCCGTCCAACTCCATATGCATGCCTTTGGCCCATAACATCTTTGCTTAACAAAAACTATATTGGATTTAAATTTAACAACTGTTCTAGCTTCAGCTGCTGTGTGTGGGAGAGAATTCCAACCCTCTACCACCTTTTGAGTGAAGACGGCGCGAAACGGCCCCGATCGCGATCGATTCAAGGCCCGAAAATGGGCTAGGAGTGGGGCCGCGAGGAACTCGGGGGGAGGGGGCGCGTGTCGCGAAAGCAGCGTTGTCAGCGCGTGCCGGGTATTGCCGCCGCCTTAAAGCCGGCGCCACGTAACTGCCATCACCCACGCATGCGTGGTTGCCGTCCTCCCAGAGGCCACCCCGCAAGAAGATGTCGGATGGACCTTGCGGGGCGCGGAGGAAAGGAGGTCCTCCTTCAGAGAGGCCAGCCCGCCGAGTGGTGGGCACCGATCGCGGGCCAGACCCCATTTGAGCCCCCCCCCCCCCCACAGGCCTTCTCCCCCACCCCCCCCCCCCCCCCCCCCAGCGTTCCTGCGCTGTTCCCGCCGGCAGCAACCAGGTGTGGACGGCGCCGGTGAGAACCAGTCGTATTGGGCAGGCCGCTCGGCCCATCCGGGCCGGAGAATAGCGGGGATAGCAGAGAATCGCCATTTTGGGTGTCTCGGACGATTCTCCGTCCTGCGCCGCGCAGAACTCTATAGTGCCAATCTCGCCGCTTGGGTGAATCGCGGGAGGGCGTCGAATCAGCGTCGCGTGAAAAAATGGCAACCCAGGCGATTCTCCCAAACGGCGCGGCATCGGAGAATTGCGCCCATGCTGTTTGTGAAACCGATGTTTCTTGTCAATTTGCTTCCCCCAGATCTAATAAAGCTAAAAAGCAGCACCATT
The DNA here is from genome assembly GCF_047496885.1 of Scyliorhinus torazame. Lineage (NCBI taxonomy): Eukaryota > Metazoa > Chordata > Chondrichthyes > Carcharhiniformes > Scyliorhinidae > Scyliorhinus > Scyliorhinus torazame. Next base: position 8,292,731 of record NC_092717.1, read on the forward strand.
TTGTATTCTCCAAGTCTGTGGAAACATGCCACACGAGTAAACCAGTACACAGTTAACTGAATTTGGAAAGGGATTGTGGCTAGATTGCTGACAGTGCTGATTCTGTCTTTTTTAATGTTAGGGGCAGTGCATATAGAATACACCTGCCTATTGTTTCAAAATGTGTACCATAATAATTTTCTTCCCTAGACCTCCAACTCACTCCCTTCCTTTAAATTGCTGCTTAATGCCTAATTCTTTGACCAATTCTTTGGTCACTTGTCCTAATGTGGTTCAGTGTCTATTTTAGTTTTTCAGTATGCCAACTCTGAAGTGGCCTGGGATGATTGACAGTGTTAAAGCTGCTTATAAATGCAAGTTGTTATTCTGTTCTATTTGGTATGTAATGACCTTTTCTTAAATCAATTTGCCAGTTTAGCGATGGAAAAATCTTCATCTTGAAGTATTTTTCAGTTTTCTTTATAAATCCTTACTGAAAGATCGCAGCAACAATTTTCATGCGACTTGATGGGCCCAATTTCAAATTTGAATCATTTGTCCTTTATAACCTTGAGAAATTTTGTAACGCATTAATACATTTTAGGTAAAACCTTTATTTTGGCCCAATTTTCTTCTGCACCTTGTGGGTTTCACGCTGTGAATAGGTGAATGATCATGGATAACGCCTTTAGTATCCTTCTGCACATTGTTGATTAGAATAGAACATAGAACATACAGTGCAGACGGAGGCCATTCGGCCCATCGAGTCTGCACCAACCCACTTAAGACCTCACTTCCACCCTATCCCCGTAACCCAATAACCCTTCCAACCTTTTTGGACACTCAGGGCAATTTAGCATGGCCAATCCACCTAACCTGCACGTCTTTGGACTGTGGGAGGAAACCGGAGCACCCGGAGGAAACCCACGCACACACGGGGAGAGCGTGCAGACTCCGCACAGACAGTGACCCAGCAGGGAATCGAACCTGGGACCCTGGTGCTGTGCAGCCACAGTGCTAGCCACTGTGCTACCGTGCTGCATATTAATTGTGGTTAACTATATCCCGTTGGAGGAAATTGATCGGGTTGTTACATGCGCGATAGCGTGAATAAACAGTCTGAAGATTATGAATTAAGATTCTGCCGAGGAGTGGGTTTGAGTTCCACCACTGTCAAAATTTGAGCTGACATGAGAAAACGCTAATGTGTGCGGGTTCAGTTAGGAGGTATATACTTGTGTTCTTTCACTCCGTGAATGAATGTAAACTGAGTAAAGCTGGGCTCTGGTTCCTTCTTTCACCAACTGGCTCTCGCGAGTTAACACTCCGCGGTAAAATGGTAACTGGTGTGGATATTGGCGATGTGGTTGAGGTTGTCTGCTTCACATCGAAGGAGAAGCGAGAATGACTGACTGCGAGTCAACATTTAGAAGTGAAACTTTGAACGAAAATTCGAAACCACAAGCACCACCTTTTGAGGAAGTGAATTTCAAGCATGGTGGCTTGAGGTGGTTAACATGTGAAACTTGAATGGATGACACAGCATGTTCCTTGAAATAAAATATGGGAGTACAATGGGAAGAAATGTCTGCAGGAAGTCAGAAGAAACAGACTGAAAACATGCATAGTATGTGAATCCTGTTCACCAGGACAAGTCTTTACTTGAACTTGATCTAGTTTCTTGGACCCCTGCCCAATTCAGTTGCGTCATCCTGTGCAAACATTGAAACATTTAGCAGTGTGAGGTCAACCCATCACAAATTTAGTAACTTTTAAAATTTTTACTTGGTAGATTTAACTTGAGATTATTTCTGCATACCTTTTCTTTTTATTGCTTTCTGAACACCTGATGTATTTTGCAAAGGTTAGTCAAGCAGCTGAGTATGAAAGCAAAGCATGACTTGTATGTTGTAACAAGGGCATATTTACTTTTTCGTGTTTCCCTAGTTTGCCTCTGGCGTTACTTTTCCAGGATTCTGCTTGAAAGGCAACACTCAAAAATCTTGGAGTCATTTAATAAGCTCCTGTGCTTTGACTGAAAATGCATCCACAGCTTCGAGAACTGCAGATACAAAAAGCGAGGTGAACATGTTTGTTTCCTTGACTATGAGTTTGTATTTGGCATAATGAGCTCAAAGGAACCCATCATTCCTCTGTGTGTGCTGTTGAGTGGGCTTTGGTCTAGACATTGTGTCTAGATGATCCAGTAATAGCTAACTTTTAATATGTTCCCTGAATGCAGTGTGCCCACTCGAATTGCCAAAACTAATGTAATCAAAATTTTAGGAAAATACATTTTATATAAACTGTTTACCCCAAAACTAATTAATATGTCTAAATCTTTGTCTCCGCCACATGTATTGAGTTGCAGTTATATCTTATTTGGGGGATTTTAATTTGCATCTATAAGAAGTAGCGAGAAATAACTTGCATGACTTTGAGAAGTGTGAAAGAGTTTCTTTAATCTACAAATAAAATTCAATTGATATTTTAATGGATGTTCCTACAAAGTAGCATCTAGAAAGCTTGCTTTAGCGCAGTGTCAGGGAAGTCCTAATAATAGGAAAGGGGATGAGGGGTGGTGTAAACTAGCCTAGTCTTGTATTAACCTCTGTTGTGTCACAGAGAGCTTCCTCATCAGGACCTCATTTAAAAGGAACTGCAAATGTCTTCAATGTTTAAGTCATAGTGGTAACAGGTGACATGTCTGCACATTTACTGAAGAGGAAGCAATAGAATAACATTATTTATCCAGGGAGGCAGGAAACCCCGGCCATGGCTTCATTGGTTGTGAAATATTTGGCCTTACAATAAAATTCCACATTATATATGCTGACTCTCCATTTATTTTTAAACATAAAGTTGATAGTGGCTCTTAATTTAATGCAGCTGTTTGATTCACAAACAATTGTACAGATTGGAGCTAAGGAAAATGATTTTGATTTAATTTACGTTGTTGGTTAGCAGCCAGACAAGTATTGTCCAGGATGTGCATCATAGACATCAAACTGTCTGTTTTATAAACAAAAGTTTTATGAGTTTACTGAATAAAACCTATGGAGTTTACTTGTAAGTATTCCATTTAGTGAAAACATCCGGATGATTATATACCCTTGTTAATACTGCCTTGTACGTAATTATGGTTCTTTCTTTTTAAGGTTTTTTATTACTACAAACCAGTGCTGGATTTTGTGCAGTTGGTGGCGCTGTCCGACCTTCCCTCCTGCTTCCTATCGGGAATTGAGTTTGAATTGTATCCTTGTTCTCAATTAATGTGATTAGCTTTTTGCTTGGGGGGGGGGGGGGGGGGTTGTGAACTGCACTTGTTCAATTTTGACTTCCAAAAAAAGTAACAGCACCTGACTGACTTGTACCTCAACTGCATTTGGCCTTCTTTGCCCCATACCCTTTGATACCCTCAAGTAAAACAAAGTCTATTGACCTCCGTCTTGAAACATTCAATTAACACATCTTTTTGTCTGCAACCTTTTAGGACAGAGAATTCTGGATTTTAACCACCCTCTATTATGAAAATCGCTTGTTTATTTCACCCCTATAGGACCTTGCTCTAGGTTTACGGTTATGTTCCCTTGTAATGGATTCTCTCATCAGGAGACATGAGGGCACGGTAGCATTGTGGTTAGCACAATTGCTTCACAGCTCCAGGGTCCCAGGTTCGATTCCGGCTTGGGTCACTGTCTGTGCGGAGTCTGCACATCCTCCCCGTGTGTGCGTGGGTTTCCTCTGGGTGCTCCGGTTTCCTCCCACAGTCCAAAGATGTGCAGGTTAGGTGGATTGACCATGATAAATTGCCCTTAGTGTCCAAAATTGCCCTTAGTGTTGGGTGGGGTTACTGGGTTATGGGGATAGGGTGGAGGTGTTGACCTTGGGTAGGGTGCTCTTTCCAAGAGCTAGTGCAGTCTAAATGGGCCGAATGGCCTCCTTCTGCACTGTAAATTCTTCTGCACTGTAAATTCATGTTAATCCACCGTGCTGCGCCAGCGCGAATCTGGGCATGCCGGGTAAATAGCAGGAAAGGCCAAACTCGGGGAAACGCGCCAGGCGCGAACCAGTTTGCAAATTATCCGGCCCACTCCCGATGGCGAGTTCTGGGTCTCGCCCCAAAACGGCGAGCATATCATTAACCCTCATTCGCATTCATTTCAATCTCATTAGCGAGAACGAAGTCGAGTGCAGCGGCCTCCCGGAAATTACCCGACTCCCCAGCGAGAAATCACGCAGGCATCGTTTTGTAATTCTTTTTTGAAGCAGCAGGGTGGCACTGATACTTGACAGCACCAGGGACCCGGGTTCATTCTGACCTTGGTTGACTGTCTGTGCGAAGTTTGCACGTCTCCCCGTGACTGCGTGGGTTTCCTCCGGGTGCCCCGGTTTCCTCCCACAGTCCAAAGATGTGCAGGGCAGGTGGATTGGCCATGATAAATTGTCCCTTAGTGTCCAGAAATTCAGGTTAGGTGGGGTTATGGGGATAGACGGGGGCTTGGGGTTGGTCGGGGGGGTGGGGGGGGGGGGTGGTGCTGAAACGTTCCAGCGGGAGTCGCCCCTCGGCTGGGTGAGTGTTAGGGATTTTGCATCTGTGAGGTCTTCAAGCCATCTTGTGGTGACCCATAACCGGGGCAAATTGCAGCCTGACTATCCCACCAAACACTTCCAGGACAGAGCTTTGCTGTGCCTTCAATGCTGAAAGTAAATTTCACTCCCTTTGATTGTGACCAGCCTCTAGCGTCACAGCTCAAGACTATTGCAAATGATGAATTAAGCTTGTTAGTTGTGAGAGCACTGCACCCTCCAGTTGTGAGAGCACTTCACCCTCCAGTTGTGAGAGCACTTCACCCTCCAGTTGTGAGAGCACTTCACCCTCCAGTTGTGAGAGCACTTCACCCTCCAGTTGTGAGAGCACTTCACACTCCTGTTGTGAAAGCACTTCATCCTCCAGTTGTGAGAGCACTTCACCCTCCAGTTGTGAGAGCACTTCACCCTCCAGTTGTGAGAGCACTTCACCCTCCAGTTGTGAGAGCACTTCACCCTCCAGTTGTGAGAGCACTTCACCCTCCAGTTGTGAGAGCACTTCACCCTCCAGTTGTGAGAGCACTTCACCCTCCAGTTGTGAGAGCACTTCACACTCCTGTTGTGAAAGCACTTCATCCTCCAGTTGTGAGAGCACTTCACCCTCCAGTTGTGAGAGCACTTCACCCTCCAGTTGTGAGAGCACTTCACCCTCCAGTTGTGAGAGCACTTCATCCTCCAACTGTGAGAGCACTTCACCCTCCAGTTGTGAGAGCACTTCACCCTCCAGTTGTGAGAGCACTTCACCCTCCAGTTGTGAGAGCACTTCACCCTCCAGTTGTGAGAGCACTTCACCCTCCAGTTGTGAGAGCACTTCACACTCCAGTTGTGAGAGCACTTCACCCTCTAGTTGTGAGAGCACTTCACCCTCTAGTTGTGAGAGCACTTCACCCTCTAGTTGTGAGAGCACTTCACACTCCAGTTGTGAAAGCACTTCACACTCCAGTTGTGAGAGCATTTCACCCTCCTGTTGTGAGAACACGTCACAGCTGCAGGTTGTGTTTGCTGCTTGCTACTGCTTGTGGCTGAAATTGCCTGGAGGTTGCTGTTGCTTTTTCCTTCCTTTTCTGTAGCCGCAAAGAAGAACAATTTTTTCTCTGAGACCTGGAACACCGAGCTCAGGGGGACGAACGAGTCCAAAAGGCAATCCGGTTTGAAGCAAGCAGTTGCTGCGGGACCACCCTGTTCCATCTCCCAAGGGTTTGTGTATCATCACTCCAGGGTGATGGGACTGTGTCGGCACTGTCAGTGTGTCAATGTACAAGGCAGGAGAGTGATGACCACTCGCTGTGAGGAAAGCTCTGGTGCTCCTCAGTGTCTGCAAAAGTCTGACTCCTGTCTTTCTGCTGACAGCGCGCTCACACATGTATCAGGTGTAACATGTTTTAATAGTGAACTATTGACATTTCTAATCCCCCCCAGCTACAGGTTGTCCGCCCTTCTCCCCCACCGTGCTCCTCACTCTTCTTGGTCTTTCGTGGTCTACTGCTACGTCTAGGTGGTCCCCAGGATGCACATCAGAGGTGGAGGCAGCCTGTTGGTTTCTGTGCCCTGTGACGTCTGATGCCCTTGACGGACAATGCAGTCGCTGCAATGCACCTGACGTTCCCTCCTGAATGTCACGGCTGTGTCCTGTCCTCTTGTAGCTCCATAGCTGGAAAGCAAAAGGAAACTTTAATTTATCACTGAAATGCTTGTTGAAAATACTACCTGCAAGGCTCCAAAACGTTTGTTTATTCCATAAGAGGACCAGCTTATGCCCACGAGTGGAAAATAAAGTCATAAAACAATGAAAATGATAGCATTCTAATTTAATTTTACTAATTGCCATTGCAATGCAGCAAGGCATGATTAATTTTTAAATTACAAGTGAATGTGAGTGAGCTTTCAACCTTTAGAGTCTGTGTAACGATGGTGTTTGGAATTTACTTTCACTTTTTAATTTGTTTTGTGTGTTCTGGAAGCAATGATCTTTAGGGAGACATTCTCCGTGTTCCACATTATGTTATGAGGCCTCAGTGATGAGTGTTAAATTGTCTTTAATGTGTTGAGTACCTTGACTAAAATACACAGCTGTTTATCAAGAAGCGATGTCCAAGGCAAATCGAAGCTTCTCCTGAACCAACTTTGTTCTCTACAAGGGAAGGTATGTCCTTGCTGTCTTCTCAAGTTTAAACTTCCAAACAAAGTTTTGGAAAACCTTTTATTCTTAAGTAATGGAGCAGGTGGCATGTCTGTCTCCTCATTTCCACTGTGGTGTCTATCTACCGGCGTGCGTGATTATAGCCTAGAGCTCTGTTCATTTTGATGGGAGCGCCTCCTTTATGTGTGATAAAACTGAAATTAACACGTCCCAGCTTCAGGAATAGCTCAACTGGCCAATGTGCAGCAGTATGGGCAAGAAAGATTTCAGCGCTTGCATATTTAAATTCAAGCACACTTGTGATCAACAGACAAACCTGGATCATCTTTCACTAGTCTTACCCAAGCACGCCAATAAAAAAAATCATGCTGCACAATCTTTTGACATGGTGAAAGCGGCCCACAATTCCATTTGTTACAAACTGGAGAGATTTTCTGTTTTCGGATTTCATAGCTAGTTTTACATGTAGTTACAACAGGGGTATATTTGCAGCATTCAGTAGACCCGATAATGTGCGCAGTAACAATTTGTTCCAAGATTTATTTGTGACTGTCATAAATGTCCTGCATCTGATTAGCTTGGTCCTTATCGGAGAATTGACATTTCAAAAATTCGGCAGGCATTGCTGCGTACGTACGTTAGTCATTACCCTTAAACATTATTGAAGCACCCATGTCTTTGCCGGCACCTGAAGCCAGTTTGGCACGGTTATTCCTGCTAATTTTCTGCTAATTCTTTTTCTCTTGTATATAACCTCTCCTTACTTTTACACAGTCGCTGCCTGCTGCTGTCTATCAAAATGTTTGTTGTGGAGCATCTGCTGGTTTCTCTTCCTTCCCCTCTGTATAACTCAAGTTCAAGGTTGGCCATATTAATTTCTCTTTAGAAATGAACTTTTCCGTTGTAAATACTCGGTGTGCTTGCCTCCGCAACGAACTCACCAACTCCCGTGGGACAGCATCACAACGTAGTAACGGTGTTCCAGAACCTCTTCCATCATGATAATCCCTGTAGAAAAAAATATGAAGCCCGATCATGTGTCCCTTTTATAATGTAGTCAGTCCCACCCCCCCCCCCCCCCAACCACCCAAACAATTTGTGCAATTATCGTTACTAATCATCTGAATTAACTTGCTGTTCATACCCGTTCAGCTATCTGTTTTGTAAATGGTGATTGATTTTATAATTCCAATTCCAATGTTTGTTAATTCCAGCTTTCTTTCTGATTCTTCCAGGTGGGAGCTCTTTTTAACCTATTTTGTACAGTGAGCACCACTCTGATTCCGCCAGCTAACCAGTTCAGTACACGGAAATGGAAAGAATACATGGCGAAAAAGCCAAAATGCATTAATGGTGGGTTTGTCTTTTCACGAGCGTAATGCTCTCTTATACCGTCAGTAAATTTGAACAAGACTTCATCAAACCCAGATCATGAGCTTATTGTCGTTGATTGCATTAATATCATAATCTTGATGATAAACCTGGCTGGGAGCATGATGACCGTATTCTAACTTGCATCATCTGGTTCACCCATCATCCTGTGTTTGCTGACCTACCCTGAGTAGCAGCACGGTAGCATTGTGGATAGCACAATTGCTTCACAGCTCCAGGGTCCCAGGTTCGATTCCCAGCTTGGGTCACTGTCTGTGCGGAGTCTGCACATCCTCCCCGTGTGTGCGTGGGTTTCCTCTGGGTGCTCCGGTTTCCTCCCACAGTCCAAAGATGTGCAGGTTAGGTGGATTGGCCATGATAAATTGCCCTTAGTGTCCAAGATTGCCCTTAGTGTTGGGTGGGGTTACTGGGTTATGGGGATAGGGTGGAGGTGTTGACCTTGGGTAGGGTGCTCTTTCCAAGAGCCGGTGCGCAGACGATGGGCCGAATGGCCTCCTTCTGCACTGTAAATTCTGAGAGTCCTAGTTGGAAAAATGCCTTGAATTGAAAAATTATTTTCCTTGTTTTCAAAACCATCCATGGTCTTGCCCCTCCCACTCTCCATCCAATGCTGCAACCCTCTGAGATACCTATGCTTCTCCCATTCTAGACTCTTGCACATCCCCTGAGCACTAAGTTCTGGAATTCCCTTACAAAACCACTATCTCTTTGCTCTTTCAAGATGCTCCTAAAAACCTACGTCCTGGACCAAACATTTGATCGCCTGATCTAATGTCTCCTCGTGTAGCTTTGTGTCAAATCTTGTTTGACAATGCTCCTGTGAAGCACCTTGGGCCAATTTCTTATGCCAAAGGTGCTATATGAATGCAAGCTGTTGTATTGCAAACGTTAGCAAGTCAAGCAGCTTCCTGTGCTAAGTGTACTTTACATAGAGAAAAAAGACATGTGATTAAGGGTGCCGGAAAAAAAAACCTTTTAAGAATATACGATTTTGTAATAGGAACATAGGAGTAGACCACTCGGCCCTTTGAGCCTGCTCCACCATTCAGTTAGATCATCTACCTCAATACCATTTTCCTGCACTATCTCCGTCTCACTTGATGTCGTTAAAATCTAGAAATCTGTTGATCTGCCTTGGATATACTCAAGAACTGAGTCTCTACAGCCTTTAGGGTAGAGAATTCCAAAGATTCACCAGCCTCTGAGTGAAGAAATTCCTCTGCATTTTGATCCGAAATGGTCTATCCCTTTTTCTGAGCCTGTCCCCCCTGGTCTAGACCACACCCACCCGAGCCAGGGGAAACATCCTTCCCGCATCTTTGAGCCATGTAAAAATTGAGATGCCGCTCATTCTTCTAAGCACTGGAGAATATAGGCCCAGTATCCGCAATCTCTCCTCCGAGGACAATCCTGCTGTCCCAGGAATCAAATCGGGACTGCCTCACCCATTTTAGCACAGAAAAGAAAGGAACATTTGCAGTTATGTAGTGCCTTTCAACACCATTGGATGCCCCAAAGCACTTTCTCGCCAATAAAGTACTTTTGAAGCGTAACGTTGTAATGTGGAGCGAATTTGTACACCTCCAGCTCCCGCAACCAGCAATGTGATGATGACCGGGCGATCTGTTTTTGTGCTGTGGGTTGAGGGTAAATAATTGGCCAAGAATCTGTGGATTACTCCCCTGCCCGCCTTTAAAATAGTGCCACGGGATCTTTTACCCCCACGCAAGCAGGCAACTGGTTTGTCTCATCCGAAAGACGTCATATCTGACGATTCCAGCCCTGGTTGTACGACTTGAGCCTGGAACCTTGTAACTCTGAGACGAGAGCGTTACCAATTGAGCCATGGCTGACACAAGATCCTGCACAAAGCAGTCATTTATATGGGTGTGTTATAACCAGTTACACCAATTTCATGGGCAGCGGTCAAAGACCGGTTGTGCTGTCTCCAACAATCGTGTCGGCTGAGTCCGACTTTGCATCAGGTTTCCTGCACAACTTGTAATTGCATCGGAAGAAAGCTGTTGTAACTGTTTGACAACCTTTTGGCATTAACTGATCGAACAAGGTGTCTGTAAGTATGATTTATGTTTCGGAAGGAATAACCTATTTGCTTCTTTTTTAAATAACTACAATGTGCAGATTGTTTTTCATTTAGAATTCTGCTTTTGTCTTTCAAATATTTTCCTTGTGATTAATTTTGCCAATTCCTTTATCACCTACGAACAGAACACTGCAATACTTGTCACAATGCTGAATCAGAAAATTGATTTCCTACTTTATATCTTGATGTTGTTCTGGAAGGGCAGGAAGCATCAGACGTGTTAATAGAAATTAAATTGCATTTTAAATGGTGTACATTTTGATTTTAAAGCACTGAGATAGATAACAGCAGCAGTAATTTATTGTTCTCAGAATTTTCATGTAACTAGTACAAATAAGCTTCATTGGCAGTTCTTATCTTCAAAGACTCATCATATTGTGAGGAGCCCTTGACCTTTTTTGTTATTCTTAATCATATTTTAGCTCTTCATTTTACGTCCACTATTATGATGTACTATGAATGAAAATGATGTTTTGGTTGGAGAGACAGGAAGTAACTGCACAGTGCTTTAAATAAATATCTCCTACCAGAGCAGAAACTTTGACTCACCAACATTTACTTTCTAAAGATATTGCTAACAGCTGTTCACAAATAATCTATCAAACTGTCTAATGATAAGGGCAGCACGGTAGCATTGTGGATAGCACAATTGCTTCACAGCTCCAGGGTCCCTGGTTCGATTCCGGCTTGAGTCACTGTCTGTGCGGAGTCTGCACGTCCTCCCCGTGTGTGCGTGGGTTTCCTCCGGGTGCTCCGATTTCCTCCCACAGTCCAAAGATGTGCAGGTTAGGTGGATTGGCCATGATGAATTGCCCTTAGTGTCCAAAATTGCCCTTAGTGTTGGGTGGGGTTACTGGGTTATGGGGATGGGGTGGAGGTGTTGACCTTGGGTAGGGTGCTCTTTCCAAGAGCCGGTGCAGACTCGATGGGCCGAATGGCCTCCTTCTTCACTGTAAATTCTATGATAAGAGCAGCGCGAAGGCGCATTGATTAGCACTGCTGCCTCAAGGCGCCGAGGACTCGGGTTCGATCCCGGCCCCGGGTCACTGTCCGTGTGGAGTTTGCACATTCTCCCGTGTCTGCGTGGTTCTCACCCCCACAACCTAAACTTGTGCAAGGTAGGTGGATTGGCCACGCTAAATTGCCCCCTAATTGGAAAAATTAAAAAAAGATTTTTAAAATTTTGTCCAATGATTTGAAATAATTTTGGGCTAATATTCGTGCCGGGGGGGGGGGGGGGGGGGGGGGGGGGGTGAAGGTCCATTAAAGATGTTAGTAAAAGAGAAATGGAACACTCTTGCACTTTTAACACCTAATGACCTGACCAAGCATGCTGCAGTGTATAAAATAGCATGAAGAACACAAGAAATAGGAGCAGGAGAAGACCGTACTGCCCATCGAGCCTGCTCTGCCATTCAATACGATCATGACTGATCTTACATTTCAACTCGGTTTTCTACCGACTCCCCATATCCATTGACTCTGAGAGACCAAAATTCTGCCTACCCCAGTCATAAATGTATTGAGTAATGGAGCATCCACAACCCTCTGGGTAGAGAATTCCAACGATTAACAACCCTCCGAGTGAAGTACTTTTTCCTCATCTCAGTCCTAAATGTTGGGTCTCCAATCCTAAAACTGGGTCCCCGTGTTTTAGAGCACATTCCACCCCCACACAACCAGAGGAAACAATCTCAGCATCCACCCTGTCAAACCTTTCAACTTCATGAGACCATTCCCCAATCTAAGGAATATTGGAAAGTCATAGCCAGCACACCCATCTCTTCAGCTGTCTCTTCTGGAACCTTAGGCTCAAGGCAATCAGGTCCCAGGGAGTGTCAGATTTTAATCCCTCAAGTTTCTCTGCTGATAGTAATTTTCTTAATTTTCTCACCTATTTTAGACCCTAGATTACTGTCTACTTCTGGTATGAAACATATGTCTTTGACTGTGAAGACAGACACAAAGTATATGTTCATTGTCTCATTTCCCATAATAATTTCTCCCATCTCTGGCTCGAAGGGACCAATGTTTACTTTAGCTACTTTCTTTCTCTACTCTCAAAAGTTCTTGCGACTCCTGGTGTGGCAGCATGAAGTAGCGTCCGCATCTCGGGTGGCTCCCGCACAAGCTCAGGCAGTTTGAGCTTTTCTGCCCGTTCCGTCAGGAAGTTTTACAATCGGACTCAACAGCCCGGCAGAGCAATCAGCTGGGAATTGGGGGAATGTCGAAAGTGACATCGAAGAGGGGCGGAGGGGTGAAATTGCAAGCGTCGAGCCCGAGCAAGGACTCATTAAAGATGGCTGGAGAAGCAGCCATGCCAAAGACAAAGACCCCCTTAGACTGTGGGTCGTATTGACCGATCTCCTTACTAAATATGGCCGTGAAGCTGTTAGGTAAGGTGTCGCCGTTAAGGCTGGAACCTTGTCTGTCGGAGGTGGTGGGGAAAGAACAAATGGGTTGGTTAAGAGGCGGAGGTTGACGGCGAACGTGACCTGATTGTTGAACATGGTGCTTACTCCAAGGAAGGATTGGGTTCCAGAGATCATAATCTCGCTCAACATGGAGAAGGCATTCAACCGGGGAGAGTGGGATTATCTGTTTGCGGTATTAGAAACGTTTGGATTTGGGCCGGGCTTTGTACCGTGGGTGCGGCTGTTGTACGCGGTCCCCTTTGCCAGAGTTTGCACGAACAAAGTGACTCCGACCTCTTTCGTCTTTACCGGGGTACCAGGCAGGGACGTCCAATGCCTCCTTTGCTGTTTGTTCTTACAAAGGAACCACTAGTCATGGCCCTAAAGTCCTCGAATACGTGGGGAGGAATAGTTAGAGGAAGATTGGAACACGGGGCTGTGTGCTCCACCCCGCCCCGCCACTTTTCTGCCTCGACCCACGGGCGGGATTCTCCGTTACGTCGGCCGGTCAGTGGGTCTTCCCATTGTGGGGCAGCCTCATGCCGTTGGGAAACCCCGGGCACTGGCAAAACAGCGAATCCCTCCGGAGGAGAACCCGTCCACCGTCCCGTCCACCGTCTCGCTCGCAGAGTGGTTAGCACTGTTGCTTCACAGCGCCAGAGTCCAAGGTTCAATTCCCGGCTTGGGTCACTGCGGAATCTGCTCATTCTCCCTGTGTCTGCCATCTGTTTTTATATTCCTGGCTGGTTTATTCTTGTATTTTTTTTTAACCAACTTTTTGGTGGCCTTCTGCTAGTTTCTAAAGAATCCGAATCCTCAGATTGCTGCTGTCTTTTTGTTTTTTTACAACATTAGAAGTCTCTTCTTTTAATCTAAAACTACTTTTAGCTTCCTGAATGAGCCACTGATGGACCTTCCTCTTTGAGTTTTTTTAATTCAATGAAATATCTTTTTGATGAAGATTTTGAATGATTTCTTTAAATGTTTCCCAGTGTTCATTTCCCTCCCTACCTTTTAGTCTATTTATCCAATTAACCGTAGCCAATTCTCCCCTCATACCTACACATGGTTAAGTTTTTAAGATTCTTGTTTGTGATTGGAGTAGGTCACTCTCACACTTAAAATGGAATTCAATGGCATTACGATCACTATTTCTCAAATGATCTTTTACCACAACATTACTAATTAATCCTGCTACACTACGCAATACTAAATCTAAGATACCTTTATCACTAGTCGATTCCAAGGAACTGTCACAAAAACTTTCTACAAACTCATCTGGACCACTGTTGCAAATTTGATTCTCCCAATCCATATGAAGTTTAAAGTCCCCACCATTATTATATTGCCTTTGCTACAAGCTCCAGTAATGTCTTGTTTAATGTTCTGCCCAACGGTATAACTACTGTTAAGGGGCCCATATACTCACACCAGTGTTTTCTGAGTCTTGCTATTCCAAATTTGAATCCATGCTGATTATACTTCATGATCATCTGAGGCCAAATCCTTTCTCACTGATGTCCTTCTATCATCTTGTAATATCAGAGTACCCCTTTTCCTTTGCCATTCCGTCTGTCTTTCCTAAATATTGTGTTCCCTAGAATATTTTATTTCCCAACTTGATCATCTAGAGCTCTGTCATGCCTTGACTGAAGTCCCTACTTAATAATAACCTTTTATTGTCACACGTACAAAGTTACTGTGAAAAGCCCCTACTCGCCACATTCCGCCACCTGTTCGGGTAAGCTGGTACGGGAATTGAACCCCCGCTGCTGGCCTTGTTCTGCACCATAAACCAGCTGTCTAGCCCACTGAGCTAAACTTAAATATCTGGATGTGATTGAGAATTGATCAGAGAATACTTATTGCTGTCATTAGATGTTAACATTGTGGATAGCACAATTGCTTCACAGCTCCAGGGTCCCTGGTTCGATTCCGGCTTGGGTCACTGTCTGTGCGGAGTCTGCGCGTCCTCCCCGTGTGTGCGTGGGTTTCCTCCGGGTGCTCCGGTTTCCTCCCACAAAGATGTGCGGGTTAGGTGGATTGGCCATGATAAATTGCCCTTAGTGTCCAAAATTGCCCTTATTGTTGGGTGGGGTTGCTGGGTTGTGGGGATAGGGTGGAGGTTTTGACCTTGGGTAGGATGCTCTTTCCAAGAGCTGGTGCAGACTCGATGGGCCGGCTGACCTCCTTCTGCACTGTAAATTCTATGATAATCTATGAAACAGTGCAATTGGTTAAAACAATTGGTTATTTTATGATGCAGACCTGTACCCAATGTCTAAGGATGCCCAAAAGTCATTTTTCTCAGTCTTGGATTTTCCCGTGATAATAGTTTAGCTAAATACTTGATGTAAAGCAGTTGAAATAAAATGCAGCGCGCATAAAATCTCAATTGGATGATTCACCTAAGGATAGGAGTGACTCATTCCGTTTGTCTTTTTATCAAGTAATCCAATTTGTTTCTGAAATTTTCAAATCCTTAACAATACTGCAGTAATAGTCCCTAAGTACAAAGGACAGTTGTAGTGTATCTCTGCGGAAACAGCCAAGATCAGAAATCTTCACGCAGATCAGTATGTGAACTGGACATGCAGTACAGGTTCAGTAGTCCACTAAGCCATTTAGGAGCTCAATTTTGACAGTGCACAGATCATTGGTGGGCGGCAAGGTAGCACAGTGGTTAGCACTTTTGCTTCATAGCTCCAGGGTCCCAGGTTCGATTCCCGGCTTGGGTCACTGCTGTGCCGAGTGTGCACGTTCTCCCCGTGTGTGCGTGGGTTTCCTCCGGGTACTCCAGTTTCCTCCCACAGTCCAAAGATGTGCAGGTTGGGTGGATTGGCCATGCTAAATTGCTCTTAGTGTCCAAACAAAGGTTAGGTAGGGTTGCCGGGTTACGGGGATAGGGTGGAGGCGTGGGCTTGAGTAGGGTGCTCTTTTCAAGAGCCGGTGCAGACGCGATGGGCTGAATGGCCTCCTTCTGCACTGTAAATTCTATAACTCTATGAGTTGAGTTCTTGCTAAACACACATATTTAGTACTGTTAGGTGCTTAATGCTCTTTCATTTGAGGAGTAACAGCCTGGTGTCAGTTACTTTGTTTTAGAACTGTCAAGTTAAACATTTTTCTTTAAATAATCAAATTAAATCTAGTGATTTCAATTTTTTTGTCGCATTTAATTGACGCATTTATTGTATCCCATCATTTCCAAGTTTGTTTCATTGCTGATGCTACAATCATCCACAAAGCAACCCAGCAAAAAACACGTCATGTTTCCAGATCCTAAGTGTTTTGAACTTGCATGCTCCGTGTCCAAATGTGTGCACAGGTCAGATATAACTGATCAGATGGCACCAATTATGCGTGACATCAGCATATTGATGAAGACCTCTGCTCCATAACATTGTGGGCACCTCGGGTCAGGACTGTCCAAAAGGTTAAATTTGGTCTGCGCATTTGAATGAGGTTAGTTGAGGTTTATTGGCTCGTAGGTTTATGAGTCCAATGCTGGGTTGCTTTAACCAGATATGGGACCCTGCCATGGGAAGAAGGGACAGAAGGCCCCCCCCCCCCCCCCCCCCCCCCCTCCCCCAGTCATTAATCCACCCCATTCTACAACCTTTTCAGCAACTGCAATTCCAAAATCTTTGGTGGGGCAGAAACCTCCTTCATTAAAGCCATTGAACAAACGACTTGGGTGGGAGCAGGGACTGGAATCATGTAACGCTCACTCGGGCAACAGGAGCTAATGAAGCGAGGGTGAAGTTGAATTCTGTGATCCGATGCACTTTTATTAAAAAAATTAAAAATCCTGAACAACTAAGGTGATAATTGCCTTACAACTGTGATTATTCAATCTATATTTTGTTAAAACCCACACTTAAATTCTGGATTCAGGTTTGTGTACTGTTAACTTTGTGTCAAACCCATTTGGTTTGTGTTGATTTATTGATTCTATTTGGCGATGTTTCCCCTGTATTTGTTTACGGGGGCTGAACAAATGAAGAATTCACTTCCATGTATTACTAATTGCCATTTCTTTTCTTTCTCCTGGTCCTAGTGGTGGTGGCTTGCACTAATTAAAACAGTCAGTTAATTTCTAATTTCTGCTGACTATTCACCATAACCATAAATCAAAGTTCACGATATCAGTCTAATGCATCATCTTTTGTCATCCAATGTCATTTTGTTCAAATGTCAACATGCTGCGGCAGTATTTCTCCTAGCTTTCACGTTCAGTGTGCTTCAAACCCTTTGTTTGTTTCCAGTCCCAGAGATTGAGATGAAAGGAGAGATTTGCAGCTACTACCTGTTGGTTCAAAGCAACTGTCGAGGTGGCTGCAGAGGAATCCTGATTCATTCAGCCAACCAGATAAATGGAGCTGCAGCTGTCGCCATAGTGAATGGGATGTTGGAAGAAAGAGCCGAAGACAAAGAAGGTGAAATTTACACAAGTAACCTTTTGTTTTCCCTTTTAATTAACAAATAATTAACATCTTTGGAAGTTGCCACTCAAGTGGATAGAGCTGTGAAGAAGGCCTATGGTGTGCTCGCGTTCATTAACAGAGGGATTGAATTTAAGAGCCGTGAGGTGATGATGCAGCTGTACAAAACTTTGGTAAGGCCACATTTGGAGTACTGTGTACAGTTCTGGTCGCCTCATTTTAGGAAGGATGTGGAAGCTCTGGAAAAGGTGCAAAGAAGATTTACCAGGATGTTGCCTGGAATGGAGAGTAGGTCTTACGAGGAAAGGTTGAGGGTGCTAGGCCTTTTCTCATTAGAGCGGAGAAGGATGAGGGGCGACTTGATAGAGGTTTATAAGATGATCAGGGGAATAGATAGAGTAGACAGTCAGAGACTTTTTCCCCGGGTGGAACACACCATTACAAGGGGACATAAATTTAAGGTGAAAGGTGGAAGATATAGGAGGGATATCAGAGGTAGGTTCTTTACCCAGAGAGTAGTGGGGGCATGGAATGCACTGCCTGTGGAAGTAGTTGAGTCGGAAACATTAGGGACCTTCAAGCAGCTATTGGATAGGTGCATGGATTATGGTAAAATGATATAGTGTAGATTTATTTGTTCTTAAGGGCAGCACGGTAGCATTGTGGATAGCACAATTGCTTCACAGCTCCATGGTCCCAGGTTCGATTCCGGCTTGGGTCATTGTCTGTGCGGAGTCTGCACGTCCTCCCCGTGTCTGCGTGGGTTTCCTCCGGGTGCTCCGGTTTCCTCCCACAGTCCAAAGATGTGCGGGTTAGGTGAATTGGCCAATGATAAATTGCCTTTAATGTCCAAATTGCCCTTGGTGTTGGGTGGAGGTGTTGAGTTTGGGTAGGGTGCTCTTTCCAAGAGCCGGTGCAGACTCAAAGGGCCGAATGGCCTCCTTCTGCACTGTAAATTCAATGATAATCTATGATTAATCTAGGACAAAGGTTCGGCACAACATCGTGGGCCGAAGGGCCTGTTCTGTGCTGTATTTTCTATGTTCTATGTTCTAAATATAAATTCGACAACAGTACTTGTCATTTTGCTTGCATCATGCTTTTAACATACTGAAATGCATCTCCCGAGCCCCCAACCCACCACTCCCCACCCCATCTCCAAATTGCGTCATGTGGAAAATTAAGGATATTGAGCAGGATTGAAATGGTTAGGAAAGGTAACAGAAATAACATCCAAAAGATAACTTTTCAGGAATCTCTTTGTTGCTTTCACAATTAGCAGCAAAGCATCCAGTTCTTGGCCTCAAGGCGGTTGGCGTAATAGGAGATAAATGTCAATCTTTTGCAAAAAAGCTGAACTTGGCTATCTATTACTCTGGGCAAATGTCAATAATATGCACTGATAGTTCCTGATTCAGAGAGAACAAAAATTACTTTGTAACTGCAAGTATCACCGTTGCCTGTCTGTATAGGTGGGATAAGAGCTGCATGTTCATTCGAAGTGCTGTTTAATGGGAATTAGTGTGTTAACGTGAAGAAACTACATGTAATCTTTAGTGTTAGAGTTGAAGTTTAAACATTTAAATATTGTTTTTCTTTTGTTTTAATAAAGTTTGTTTATAAAATAACCAAGCCCTATTTCTTACGTTTTTACTCCTGGGACGAATAGTTCTTTCCGTACCGTCTTAAAACTTAAAAAGATTGTGGCTCTGGTCCAGAATCTTAGCCACTGGTGAGAGCTGACCAGGCATCCATAAAAGTTGCAACTATGAATTTGGAACCCACCAGAATCTACATTAGCAGGGACATTTGATTATACTCTACGATCACAATATATTACAAATGGATCAGAAATGGAATTGTTTGTATTACGACTTTTGTTTGTCCCATTTTCCCGTGACATGGCTTGATACGTAACCATTATGTTTGGTTGTATTGAGAGGATTTTAAGAGTATTGGTCTGGATTTTGCTTTTGGAATGAAAGCACTTGCCATTCACCTCAATACAAATTAGCCCATGAAGATCCAGCAATCTTTGTGGCATGCGTTTCCCCTTTCCTTATATAACCTGAATTTAATGCCCAGTCAAGGAGACAGCAACAATGATGCTGGCAAGCATAGTAAGCAGCCAATCACATAGAAGCATTCTTAGTCAGCAAACTAGGAAGTAAAATGCTCTGATTATCCTTCACGTTTTATACATTTTGCAGAGTGAGAAATGAAGATTGGGATGTTCCTAGCTGGAATGTCATAAACAATCTTTAAAAATAAATGTAGTGAAAAAAATTGGAATGTTTATCATAATGGAAAACCTTGATGTTATACTGGTTTACAGAGGCTAAGAGGTTATTCTGATTTAGTTTGTGGTTTAAGTACCCAGTCACACTTTATTAACAAGATGAAACTATTCTGGGGGATTTTAACAATAGTACAGCATAAAAGAGGAAATTTTGATCCTTTCAGTGATTTCTAAAAGGCTGCCTTCTTCAAGAATTCAACAGTGCACCCTGTGAGGAGCCATTGACGGCCACTTCTGGATTTCTGTGTTAAACCATGTCTCTGTGAACACCAGAAATTGCTGTCATTTTTGCAGGGTAATCTGAGCATATTCATTAGGATTTCCCCACATTACAACTGTAAAGGCTAAGCCATTGTACATTCCTCGCATTTCCCCACCCAGCTACTCACATTCACAAGTTAAAACATATTTTTAAGGTTAGTGTGTAGCTACGGCACGGTAGCACAGTGGTTAGCACTGTTGCTTTGCAGCTCCAGGGTCCTGGGTTCGATTCCTGGCTTGGGTCATTGTCTGTGCGGAGTCTGGACGTTCTTCCCGTGTCTGTGTGGGTTTCCTCCGGGTTCTCCGGTTTCCTCCCACAAGTCCCAAAAGACGTGCTGTTAAGTGAATTGGACATTCTGAATTCTCCCTCTGTACCCGAACAGGCGCCGGAATGTGGCGACTAGGGGATTTTCACAGTAACTACTTTGGAGTGTTAATGTAAGCCAACTTGTGACACTGATAAAGATTATTATTATAATTGCAACGGTGAATCCACTTTATTCTATCATGTATTTATTGCCCCAAGGCTTTAAACAGTTATTCATAGCTCCTCTTTTAATTTGTACAACTCGCACACCCTTTTTTTTTTTACCCCAATGTAAACCAGTACGAGATTAACTCAACTCACCATGTGGGGTGAATTTTATGTGGTTGATTTATGATGAAGTGAAATTATTTTAGAAAATAATTCCAAAGTTCAAGTTCACTACCCTGTGCAAACTTCAATGAGTTAATTCTCAGCTTTGAATTATATTCTGAAACAAATGCTGGTTTATGATGCCTGTATTTGACTAATCCTGAAAGACCTGAATTTGAATACCCAAGGACTTCCATTTTGCTCTTACTCTTTCTTGCCGAGTTGTTAGAGCAGCAGTGAACCTTTTCAGTGCTGCACTAATCTGCTTCAGACATCATTCTCATTTATTGTGTGCAACATTGACTCACCAGCTCCCCACTAGTTGGCATTTTACTAAGCCTATTAGTTAATGCTTTTGTATTTTCATGTATAGAATAGAGTCCAAGATTATGAAGTATTTACGTGCAGCTGAATGTGAACATGATTGGATTATAATGGACTAGTGAGTTAATAGTTACTTGGCATGGTGCCATGCTAACAAAATGTCAAATGGTACATGTGCATTGGCTGCTGAAAAGACTGATTATTAGATTTGTACAGTGCTGAATCATTAGGTAACCTGACAGTGTTTCAAAAGATATTTGCAGAATCAGTGGGATGAGAATTGTGCAGGGAGTTTCTCTTGCTTTGCAAAACCTGAGGCAAAATAACAACTTGTCAGCTTTTTGCCCTGTGGGAATGATTTACAGACAACAATCATTTGCAAAACTACCCATTCAATCTTTTTTTTAATACTGCATTCACTTTTAAGTAGTTACCCACTCCCGAAGGCCCTGACTCTCGTTGACATGTAGTCCACCATGTTGCTTTACTTCACCCAAGCGTCCATTCTTCAGTGAGGGATTGGCCAGTGAGTGTTATTTGATCTTGGAGGTTATTACATCTGAGACGATCCTCACAGGGCATCCAGTCTCTATTATTTATGGATAGTAATTTAGAGCATTTACCCGTGGCATTTCTTTCCACCTCTGCTGGGTCTAGGGGCACTGGGTCAACTTTAGTGACCCCATTACTGACTCCTACTGGGATCGATATTTTATGTTGTTGAAACATAATGGTCAATCTTGCGTTCTTTGGAATCGAGGGATGTTAATTTTTAGTCACAATTTATGAGCTAATCGGTTTATGTTTTTAAAATAATTTAATATGCTTCAGTCTTAAACCAGTGTAGCACATTATTTACAAGATTGATGGGAGCACAGAAGGGCTTGAGCAAACTGTTATCCCAGGGGTTAAATTACTTTTCCCATAGCCTATTGGGTTTTCAAGAAACCTTTGGTTCAGCAAATGGTTGATTTGGCAAATTAACTTCTGACTGCAACAGGGCAGCTACACAACTGGAAAAAGAGTTCATTGGGATGAAGAAGGAGTACAATGGAATGAAGAAGCATGTTCGAGAGGAACGTGAAACTTTTCTCTCTGCCAATCCACATAAAGGTTCTTTGCAGAAAGCTTAGCTGCATCTGTAGTGGTTTTGTGCCTTTCTGGCAGGAGTATGGAGCTCAAACATCACACATTACTGTGCTCTCATTGCAGTAACAGTGTTGTAGGAAATTGACAATCCAAAGACTTTACTCCTATCCAAGAAACGGTACACTTTTGAGCTTTTGGTACAGTCACTGGACTATTAATCTAGAGGCCCAGGATGATGATGATGACCTGGGAACCCGGGTTCAAATCCCACCACGGCAAGTGATGGAATTTAAACTCAATAAAATATCTGGAATTTAAAGAAGTCTAATTATGACCAGGAAACCATTGCTGATTGGCGTAAAAGAAAAACCATCAGTTTCACTAATGTCCTTCGGGGAAGGAAATCTGCCATCCTTACCTGGTCTGGCCTAATATGTGACTCCAGGCCCATAGCAATGTGGTTGACTTAACTACCCACTCCAGGGCAATTGGGAATGGGCAATAAATGCTGGCACAGCCTGCGATGCCCACATCCCATGAATGAATATATTTTTTTTTAAAGTGCCTTGCATGACTTTAGATTCTTGAAACAGTTTTACAGTAATAGAGATCTTTTTTAAAAAATAAGTTCAAATTAACATAATTTTAAACCGCAGCATCTTCATAGAGTTATCATAGAATTTTACAGTGCAGAAGGAGGCCATTCGGCCCATCGAGTCTGCACCGGCTCTTGGAAAGAGCACCCTACCCAAGGTCAACACCTCCACCCCATCCCCACAACCCAGTAACCCCACCCAACACTAAGGGCAATTTTGGACACTAAGGGCAATTTATCATGGCCAATCCACCTAGCCTGCACATCTTTGGACTGGGAGGAAACCGGAGCGCCCGGAGGAAACCCACGCAGACACGGGGAGAACGTGCAGACTCCACACAGACAGTGACCCAAGCCGGAATCGAACCTGGGACCCTGGAGCTGTGAAGCAATTGTGCTATCCACAATGCTACCGTGCTGCCCATCTGAACTTTGATGCCTTGTTTGGCTATGATTTTTTTTTAATATTTAGAATTTGACCATCGCTGGCAAAGTGGGCATTTGTTGCCCATCCTCAGTTGATTTTAAGAAGGTGGCGGTGAGCTGCTGCCTTGAACCACTGTAGCCCATGTGGTGCTGTTGGATAGGGAATTCCAGGATTCAGACCCACTGAGGGCAGCACGGTAGCATTGTGGATAGCACAATTGCTTCACAGCTCCAGGGTCCCAGGTTCGATTCCGGCTTGGGTCACTGTCTGTGCGGAGTCTGCATATCCTCCCCGTGTGTGCGTGGGTTTCCTCCGGGTGCTCTGGTTTCCTCCCACAGTCCAAAGATGTGCAGGTTAGGTGGATTGGCCATGATAAATTGCCCTTCGTGTCCAAAATTGCCCATAGTGTTGGGTGGGGTTGCTGGGTTATGGGGATAGGGTGGAGGTGTAGACCTTGGGTAGGTTGCTCTTTCCAAGAGCCGGTGCAGACTCGATGGGCCGAATGGCCTCCTTCTGCACTGTAAATTCTATGAAATCTATGATGGTGAAGGAAGCCTATTTCTTTAATCACATTATTTGAAACCATTTGCCGCTTTTAATAAATTTCTGTCACGAATCATGGGCAGCACGGTGGTTAGTACGGATGCTTCACAGCTCCAGGGTCCCAGGTTCGATTCCGGCTTGGGTCACTGTCTGTGCGGAGTCTGCACGTTCTCCCTGTGTCTGCGTGGGCTTCCTCCGGGTGCTCCGGTTTCCTCCCACAGTCCAAAGATGTGCTGGTTAGGTGGATTGGCCATGATAAATTGCCCTTCGTGTCCAAAAAGGTTATGTGGGGTTACTGGGTTACGGGAATGGGATGGGGGCGTGGACTTAAGTGGGGTTCTCTTTCCAAGAGCCGGTGTAGACTCAATCGGCCGAATGGCCGCCTCCTGCACTGTGAATTCTATGATTCTATAATCGGCCAAAATCACAAGTATATACGTTAGTGATTTTGATTTATTATTGCCACATTTATTAGTGAACAGTGAAAAGTAGTCATCAAACTTTTCATAAAAAGTGAGTCAACACTAAAATTTAATTTACAATTGTGGTGGTTCCTTTTCAAATTGTGTTCTGCGTAAATTCTAATGCAATCCTCGATTTGTTACAGGAGCTAATTAATTGATTAATGATGAAGGACAAATATACTGAAATGGAATGTGCTTCCTGCAGCCACTGTGTGTACTAACCCGTGTTTCCATCCGCAGAATGTGATGTTGCAGAGATTCTCGGGGCGATGCCTTACCTTACTGGAGACCAGCTCCTTCACAGGGAGAGGACGCTGGCCCAAGTCCAAAGGCTTGCTGTAAGAGAGTTTCTAAGTAAGTCTTGTAGTGTTTTGGACAACAGTTCACTGAGCCTTTAAGCACCCAGTCAACAGTTGTGACTAAACCTAGCATGCTGTAATAGTGTGTATATCATGTTGTGTACATTGTTGATCGTTTAGATGTAAGTTCAAGGTGGGCCCAGTCTAAGAACCATACAGTAGCAGGGAGGCCATTCAGCCTGACTTGCCTCTGCCAGTTCTTTAAAAGAGATCTAATTAATAATCCCATGCTCTTTTCCCGTTTGCATTGCAATTTCTTTCCCTGTTCAGGTATATGTAAATTTCCCGTTCGATATTTGCTACGGAATCGGTTTGTATCTTTTTTCATGCAGTGCAATCCAGACAACAATAAATTGCTGCGTAAACAAATATCTCCCATCTCCCTCTTGTGGTTCTTTTGTCAGTTACCTTAAATCTGCGTCCCTCTGGCCACCAGCCCGCCTGCCAGAGGAAACCGTTTCCCCTTAATGTAAGGAGAAAAATCCCAGCTTATCCACTCTACAGATAACTGAAGTCCCTAAACCCAGGTTTCATTGTATTAATTCTCACCTCCGTATTGGACACAATACTCCAGCAGAGGCATACCCAATGATTTATAACGGTTTTGCATAAATACCTTAATTTTGTACCCTCTGCCTCTGTTTATAAAGCCCCACCTAGGAGACTGATGCAATTAATGGAACTGAAGGCAAGCTATTCATTTGGTTAGGAGATAGACTAGGTGGTAGAAGCCTGGAAGTAAGGATAATGGGTAGGCACTTGAATTAATGAATTATTAATAATAATTAATAATTGTCGCAAGTAGGCTTACATTAACACTGCAATGAAGTTACTGTGAAAATCCCCTGGTCGCCACATTCCGGCGCCTGTTTGGGTACACAGAGGGAGAATGTCCAAATTACCTAACAGCACTTCTTTCGGGACTTGTGGGAGGAAACCGGAGCACCCGGAGGAAACCCATGGGGAGAACGTGCAGATTCCGCACAGACAGTGACCCAAGCCGGGAATCGAACCTGGGATCCTGGCGCTGTGAAGCAACAGTGCTAACCACTGTGCTACCCTGCTGCCCCATTTGGAATTGGAAGGAAGTGACTAGTAGTGTCCACAAGGCTCTGTGCTGGAGCCGCAACAATTCACTAATAACTTAGATGACGTAATACCCACATGTCCAGGTTTGTCGATGACACAAAGATCAGTGGCGTAGTAAGTTGTGGCGATGAGGGCATAAAATTACAAAGAGACATCGACAGATTAAGTGAGTGGACAAAACTGGAAAATGAATTTTGGTGCAGGTAAGTCCATTTTGGACCAAATAAAAGATAAATCCAAGTATTTTTTAAATGGGTGAGAAAAGTTAGGTATAGTGGAGGTGTACATACACAGGTCACTAAAACGGAGTGGTCAGGTGCAAAAAAAAATAAACAAAAAGCCGAATGAAATGCGAGAAATTAAAACTAGACAGTTCAAAAATAATGGGGAGAAAGTTTTCCTGCAGCTATACAAAGCTCTGGTTAGACCACACCTGGAGTAGTTTGTACGGTTCTGGGCACTGTACTTTAGAAAGGATGCATTGACCTTCGATTGCAATAAAGATTCCCAAGAATATTATCAAAACTCTTAAGGGCTAGATTATGAGCAGAGATTATATAAACTAGGAATACATATATGTGTGTGTGTATGTATATATATATATGTATAAATGGTTAAAGGGTGATTTGATTCAGGATTTCTTTTGACTTTTAAAGGAATTGTTAGGTTAGATGGAGAAAATCTTGTCCACTAGGGGAGGGGCAATATAAACAGAAAAAGTTGCATTAACTGTAAGAAATGAGGGGAAATCTGTTAGCGTTTTTTAATATAAATATTGCACCTTGGTATGGCGGTATTCTCCTCTATGTGGATTTGTCGTAACTGAAATTGCAAGTATAGCTATTTTCGGGGAGGTTTTGAGTTAAATCTTTCAGTAAGCAGTTGGCCAGTTTGGAAATACATGGAATTTAACATTACTGGCTTGTGTATGCGGTGGTGATGAAACAGGCAGTGACCTTCATAGTCCCCACATGCGCAGCAATAACATGCCAACCCAGAAGTTACTGTTGGCGCTTCTATACTTTCCAGAGGGTGCACTGTTGAGTTTCCCTCAGATTGCAATCAATGGAAATCAATTGTATTAACGGATAGTTTCACTCTTGCGCAGTTTGTCTCGATGCGAACCCCTTGGAAAAGTTGTTGAATTAGATGTAGCTGGGTTTTTTAATGGTGTACAGCCTCTATTACTGCTAAGGACCCTTGTATTCCTCAAAAAAATTTATATTCACAAATACAGAATAATACAGTGCAGAAGAGGCCATTCGGCCCATCGAGTCTGCACCGACGCATGAAAAACACCCGACCTGCCTACCTAACCCCATCTGCCAGCACTTGGCCCATAGTCTTGAATGTTATGACGTGCCAAGTGATCACCCAGGTACTTTTTAAAGGATGTGAGGCAACCCACCTCTACTGCCCTCCCAGGCAGTGCATTCCAGACTGTCACCACCCTCACCTTGAACATGTGTCCCCTCGTGACTGACCCTTCAACTAAGGGGAACAGTTGCTCCCCATCCACCCTGTCCTCTCACAATCTTGCATTATTTGTGACACCGCGGAAGTATAGACGGCACTCCCCTTGCACCACACATCAATGTAACCCCCCCCCCATGGGGCCCCTATTAGGGCCTGCCCTTGCACAGGTTGGCACTGCAAGGTTGGCCCTGTGCCAGAGGGCAGTATCAGGGTACTGCCCGGGCATGTCCTTCTCACCCCTGAGGGACCACACTGGTGGGATCCCCTTGACTGCCTCACGTCTGGCCAAACCTTGTCACAACGTCACCTTGGCGAGGTATGAATATTCAGTGAGAGGAGATCACTTGGGCGGGGCGGGGGGGGGGGGTGGCGGCTGTTAATAATATTTAAAATCAATGCAAAACTATCATAATGAGGTTCAAGCCCTTTGTGGGTGTGAATCTTGACTTTGCCGGCGAGGAGCAGGAAAATTGGGAAACGCGATCTCTCCGGCGAGAATCGCGTTTCCCGATTCTCACGGGACTTTCCGCCCACGCCGCCAATCTGCAGATGGTGAGTGCGGGCTCAAAATCGCCCCCACAATTTCAACATTTGTGGGGTTGAATAGAATTTAAATACAACGGCGTGTCAGGATGCTATCAGTTAGCTGATATGAGGCCATGAGTAATCTTTTGATAACTAACCTATCAGAATTTTGGTTCTTACTTAAATGTCATGAAGCTGCTACTATTGATGCAGTGTGATTTTAAGACCAGCAGACCATCATGATACTGTTGGTATATGGATTTATAATACTGTTACCTCCAAGTATTCCCGATCAACCATGGAATATTGTGGGTAAACGGCCCTATGTTTTAAAAAAAAACAGAATTTGGTGAATTATATTATGCAAAATATTTATTTGCAGCTCCAGTCCACAAAACTGAGAAAAGAGGAACTTTGTTTTGTATCAGAAAATTGTCCTGGTTCATTAAGTCGTGATGAATATTTTACAAAAGTACATCTTCTCCATTTCAACAATCTACTCTAGTCACCCCTTGCTTTATTTTATTTCTACAGAAAGCAGGCGGATGAATAAAAAGCCTTCATTAATTCCTGTCAATGAATTGAAGGCATTGTTAACCTTGGCAAGAGAACAGTACTTTCGGCAATATGGCAGGAATCTGCCAAGCACCACTCTGGGCAACATATATGAGAGACAAGAGGAAGCTGTTGAACGTGCTGGTGAGTGAGAGACTGCAGAAATTCAGCCTTTTTAAAAGGAATTGCAGTTATATTGAGATCTGAATTGCACAAATTATTAAATGTCAAATGCCTCCTTACCATCGTTAATTGATTTTCAAAGCTTAAGATACCATCTGAAAATGCATATGATTTGTGTCTTTAGAACTTGCCTACAATTAATTGGGTAGCATGAGGATTACCTCGATAGAGAAGAGAATGAAAGGAAGAAATTAATAGGAGATGTCTGCTTGTGACAATAAGTGGAATAAAGTACCAAGACCATTGGAGTTCAGCAATGTACAAGGAATTCGAAGTGATTAAACAATTGGCTTGGGGGATTCCTGTGCAGTTAAGTCTGATGCACTGAGGAAAGATACAAAAAACAGCAAAATGAACACCAAGTTTCAGAAAACTAGATTGTCCCATTTTACCAGTGAACAGAAATAATATTATTTTTAAGGAGGGGTTAAAATGAAGGAGTCCAATATGGCCAGAGTGATTAATGAAATGAAAATGAAAATCGCTTATTGTCACAATTAGGCTTCAAATGAAGTTACTGTGAAAAGCCCCTAGTCGCCACATTCCGGCGCCTGTTCGGGGAGGCTGGTACGGGAATTGAACCGTGCTGCTGGCCTGCCTTGGTCTGCTTTAAAAGCCAGCGATTTAGCCCTCTGCTAAACCAGCCCCTATCGGGCAAGAAAAGTAGAGAGAGAAAACAAAGGAGTTTTTAAAGTTGTCTACATAAAAATGTTTTTAAAATTACAATGAAAAAGCAGCTGAGGATCAGCAAAACTGTAAATAGGGAATTAACATAAAAAGGAATCCTAGGTGTGAAAGACATCATGGGGAACTGTTATGATAAGAGCCCAAGTTACCCAATGAGAAGGCAGACTGATCACCTAAGGACCCAGAGGTGCATGAGTTCCGAGAGTTTCATTATACTGCTGAAAAAAAGAGACTTTTTTTGTCAAAGCTTTTTATCTTTCACTCATCAGGCTTTGATGCTTGGGAGATGGAGGGGCGGGGTGGGGGAGATCAGGGGGAGCTTCGATGCTGGGGTGGGGCCCTGATTTCCATGGGGGGGCCTTATATGTAACTTTGGGGTTGGGGCACCACGGTCTGGGTATCCTGGCTTTGCTGGCGCATTTTAGGCCCTACCCCTCCAGCTGGCTGGGTGATCCTCGCCTGCGCTTTGAAATTGCACAGTGTGCTGTTTACCCGGGCATGAAGTTTCACACTGCTCTTCTCGCCTGACCCAGCACTCTGTGCAATTTGGGCAAGATTCTGTCCATGTCTTGGCTTAGAACGTAGAACATTACAGCGCAGTACAGGCCCTTCGGCCCTCGATGTTGCGCCGACCTGTGAAACCACTCTAAAGCCCATCTACACTATTCCCTTATCACCCATATGTCTATCCAATGACCATTTAAATGCCCTTAGTGTTGGCGAGTCCACTACTGTTGCAGGCAGGGCATTCCACACCCTTACTATTCTCTGGTAAAGAACCTACCTCTGACATCTGTCTTATATCTATCTCCCCTCAATTTAAAGCTATGTCCCCTCGTGCTAGACATCACCTTCCGAGGAAAAAGTCCACCCTATCTAATCCTCTGATCATCTTGTCTGCCTCAATTAAGTCACCTCTTAACCTTCTCTTTAACGAAAACAGCTTCAAGTCCCTCAGCCTTTCCTCATAAGATCTTCCCTCTATCCAAGGCAACATTCTGGTAAATCTCCTCTGCACCCTTTCCAATGCTTCCTCATCCTTTCTATAATGCGGCGACCAGAATTGCAAGCAATACTCCAAATGCGGCCGCACCAGAGTTTTGTACAGCTGCAACATGACCTCATGGCTCCGAAACTCAATCCCTCTACCAATAAAAGCTATCACACCGTACGCCTTCTTAACAACCCTCTCAACCTGGGTGGCAACTTTCAGGGATCTATGTACATGGACACCGAGATCTCTCTGCTCATCCACACTACCAAGAATCTTACCATTAGTCCAGTCTTCCTGTTATTCCTTCCAAAATGAATCACCTCACACTTTTCTGCATTAAACTCCATTTGCCACCTCTCAGCCCAGCGCTGCAGCTTATTTATGTCCCTCTGTAACTTGTAACATCCTTCCGCACTGTCCACAACTCCACCGACTTTAGTGTCATCTGCAAATTTACTCACCCATCCTTCTACGCCCTCCTCCAGGACATTTATAAAAATGACAAACAGCAGTGGCCCCAAAACAGATCCTTGTGGTACACCACTAGTAACTGTACTCCAGTCTGAACATTTCCCATCAACCACCACCCTTTGTCTTCTTCCAGCTAGCCAATTTCTGATCCAAACTGCTAAATCACCCTGAATCCCATGCCTCCGTATTTTCTGCAGTAGCCTACCGTGGGGAACCTTATCAAACGCTTTACTCAAATCCATATACACCACATCAACTGCTTTACCCTCATCCACCTGTTTGGTCACCTTCTCAAAGAACTCAGTCAGATTTGTGAGGCACGACCTACCCTTCACAAAACCGTGCTGACTATCTCTAATCAAATTATTCCTTTCCAGATGATTATACACCCTATCTCTTATAAACCTTTCTTTTGCAAGGGCCCCGAAGAATCCAGCACGAGTTTTAAGGATACAAAATAATAAAATTTATTTACTATAACAATATATACATAGCAGTAACTTCCCTTGCTACCTTCTCCTTCCTCCTGGTTCCTGGACTGGCCAGCTTATTTATAGTAGGAGTTTCTCCGCCCCCCTCATTGGGGAAGTTCATACTCCCATAGGATTGTGGGATAATCATTAGTCCCCAGCCAATCGTCAGTAGGCAGGTTATAACATCCCTCCCCCCCCAAAGTCCAAGGAATCCACCGTAGGCCCTGGCGAAGGGAGGCGTCGAACTCGTTTGGCCGCAGGCCGGACGCCATTTGCACGCGGCGCTGGATCAGGCGGCGTATAACGAGACGGAGACCGGCGCTTCCGTGATGAACGGCGCGGTTGTACATCCACGGCCTGTGGACCCGAGGATTCCCCCTCTGATTCATCCTGTGTCTCCATCTCGGAGTCAGAGTCTGCTGCCTCCGTCATGTCAGCGTCTCTGTCCCCATTCGGTCCCGTCATGACCTGCGCAGGCTTTGAGTGAGGCACCAGTGGAAGATTTGGAGGACTACCTTCCCTTGTTTCTGGTCTTTGCCGCTGTTGAACTGAGCTCCGGGGGCGGGGAATCTTTTGCGGGGATGATCTTCTGGACCAGACGTGATCTACATGTTTTCGCTGGAGACGACCCTGGGCTTGCACTTGGTACGATATAGGGCCCGTTTGGCGAAAGATTACACCAGGAACCCATTGGGCACCACCAGCAAAAGTCCGCACGAATACTGGGTCACCGGGCGCAAACTGTCGAATCGGACGATGCTGAGACAATCCCGGTCCCTGCCGTTCTTGTGTGCGGCGTACTTTTGCGCCAATGTCCGGGAAGACCATACTAAGGCGGGTGCGAAGTCTCCGGCCCATTAGGAGTTCTGCGGGAGCTACCCCAGTCACTGTATGGGGGGTGGTCCTGTACGTAAACAAAAACCGAGCCAGTCTCGTGTCCATTGATCCGTAAGACTGCTTCTTTAGGCCTCTTTTGAATGTTTGCACTGCACGCTCTGCCAACCCATTTGAAGCCAGGTGGTAAGGGGCAGTGCGGATATGGCGGATGCCGTTCATCTTTGTAAACCTAGCAAACTCCTCACTCGTGAATGGAGTGCCATTATCCGTGACCAGCACCTCGGGGAGGCCATGCGTGCTAAATGATAAACGCATTTTTTCAATTGTTGCGCAGGACGTTGTCCCCTGCATCTTATGCACCTCCAGCCATTTGGACTGGGCGTCAATTAGTAGAAGGAACATGGATCCCTGTAAAGGGCCTGCGAAATCTGCATGTAAGCGTGCCCAAGGCCACCCTGGCCATTCCCAGTGATGTAGGGGCGCGGCCGGCGGAAGCTTCTGATGCTCCTGGCAAATGGAGCAGTTTTGGGCCACCTTCTCAATGTCGGTGTCGAGGCCTGGCCACCAGACATAACTCCGGGCCAACATTTTCATCTTGGTCACGCCCGGATGCCCATTGTGCAAGTCTGATAATATCAGCTCCTGGCCTTTTTCCGGGACAACCACACGCGTCCCCCACAAGAGGATGCCGTCTTCCACGCTGAACTCTGACAGCTTGGAGGAAAATGCCCGTAACTCGCCTGGGAGCTGTCTATGCTGCCCACCATACAGGACTATGTGCCGAACCTTTGACAGGACTGGCTCCGTCTGGGTCCACTCACGGATCTGTGATGCCGTGACAGGCAAGGTGTCCATAAAATTTAGGGTTGCGACCACCTCACCGGTCGTGGGGGTCGACATGGGGCCGGTCGATAAAGGCAATCGGCTCAGTGCGTCGGCATTTGCTATCTGCGTACCTGGTTTGTGCTCCAGAGAATACTCATATGCAGCAAGCAACAAAGCCCAGCGCTGGATCCGTGCAGAAGCAATGGGCGGTATCGGCTTATCCTCTCTGAAGAGTCCCAGCAGGGGCTTATGATCAGTCACGATAGTGAAATGGCGGCAGTACACATACTGGTGGAAGCGTTTCACCGCGAAAACCACTGCCAGGCCCTCCTTCTCGATCTGCGCGTACTTCTTCTCCGCTGCAGTCAATGTGCGGGAGGCGAAAGCTATCGGTCGCTCGGCCCCGTTCTCCATCTTGTGGGACAGGACAGCCCCAATACCATACGGGGATGCATCACATGTGACGAGCAAAGGCTTTCCCGGATCATAGTGGGTTAGTAACCCAGACGACGACAATTGTTGCTTTACCCGCCGGAAAGCGGTTTCTTGCGGCTGACCCCAAACCCAGGTGTGATTTTTCTTTAGCAGCAGGTGTAAGGGGGCCAGCGTAGTTGCCAGATTGGGGAGGAACTTCCCGTAATAGTTTACGAGACCGACAAAAGAACGAAGATGCGAAGTGTCAGTCGGGGTGGGGGCATGTTGAATTGCACGCACCTTCTCTGCAACGGGGTGCAGACCCTCGCGGTCCACCCGATAACCTAGGTAGACTACTTCTTTTGCCTGAAATACGCACTTTGTGTGACGTAAACGGACTCCAGCCTCCGAAAGGCGTTTAAGGACAGCCTCCAGATTTTCCAAATGCTCTTGCTCCGACGTCCCTGTAATCAACACGTCATCTAGGTAGACAGCCACACGTGGTAAACCTCTCAAAATGCCCTCCATAACACGTTGAAAAATTGCGCAGGCAGAGGATACTCCAAAGGGCAACCGTGTATATTCATACAGGCCCCGGTGTGTGTTAATTGTTACATATGGTCGGGAGGCAGAGTCCAGCTCCAACTGCAGGTAGGCGTGACTCATATCTAATTTTGTGAATGAGAGTCCGCCTGCAAGTTTCGCGTAGAGATCCTCTATGCGAGGCATTGGGTATCGGTCGAGTCGGGAAACTGTATTCACTGTAAGTTTATAGTCGCCACACAAGCGAACTGTGGCATCTGGCTTCATTACTGGCACAATTGGTGCTGCCCAGTCAGCAAAACGGACAGGCCTGATAATACCCAAACTCTCCAAACGAGTGAGCTCCCCTTCTACCTTCTCGAGCAAAGCGTAAGGCACTGGGCGCGCCCGGAAATAGCGCGGTGTGGCTCCTGGTTCAACTTGGATACGGGCTACGGCCCCTTTTATTTTCCCCAGACCAGGCTGGAATACCTCTGGGTATCGTCCTAGCACCTCAGTCAACCCTCCAGAAACTGTTTGGAGGATGTGCTGCCATTGCAACCGCAAATGGCGCAACCAATCCCATCCTCGTCGCCAGTTTTGTAAGGGCCCCGAAGAATCCAGCACGAGTTTTAAGGATACAAAATAATAAAGTTTATTTACTATAACAATATATACATAGCAGTAACTTCCCTTGCTACCTTCTCCTTCCTCCTGGTTCCTGGACTGGCCAGCTTATTTATAGTAGGAGTTTCTCCGCCCCCCTCATTGGGGAAGTTCATACTCCCATAGGATTGTGGGATAATCATTAGTCCCCAGCCAATCGTCAGTAGGCAGGTTATAACACTTTCCAAGACTTTGCCCACAACAGAAGTAAGGCTCACTGGTCTATAGTTACCGGGGTTGTCTCTACTCCCCTTCTTGAACAAGGGGACAACATTTGCTATCCTCCAGTCTTCTGGCACTATTCCTGTCGACAAAGATGACTTAAAGATCAAAGGCTCAGCAATTTCCTCCCTAGCTTCCCAGAGAATCCTAGGATAAATCCCATCCGGCCCAGGGGACTTATCTATTTTCACACTTTCCAGAATTGTTAACACCTCCTCCTTAAGAACCTCAAGCCCTTCTAGTCTAGTAGCCTGAATCTCAGTATTCTTCTCGACAAGATTGACTTTTTCCTGTGTGAATACTGACGAAAAATATTCATTTAGCACCTCTCCTATCTCTTCGGAATCCACGCACAACTTCCCACTACTGTCCTTGACTGGCCCTACTCTTACCCTAGTCATTCTTTTATTCCTGACATATCTATAGAAAGCTTTAGGGTTATCCTTGATCCTACCTGCCAAAGACTTCTCATGTCCCCTTCTGGCTCCTCTTAGCTGTCTCTTTAGGTCCTTCCTAGCTAACTTGTGCGTTACTTTCTTATTATTCAGTGCTAATACCATTCATTGAATTGAATTCTTAACATGTTTAAATATCTGATATTCTTTCCCCTCACCCTTACCGGATACTGGTGCAGAAAGATAGGCGCACCTGAGAAAAATTGCTGCGCAGCAAAATGTAACTTTTCGGGCTTAATCACTGATCGTACCGTTTTGCTACATGTCAGTATTTTCTCTCTCATTAATGTGTGTGTCAACTGACAGTGGCTCGACAAAATTTAAACAGTAAAGCTGCTGCCAAATTCTCAAGTAAGTACTGTGGAAATATGTCATCCATGTCTATAGAGAGAGTACCTTTTAAATGAATGCCGTCTCGTTTAGGGTTGACGCTGAATGGAGTTTTAATAGTTTATAGCTTTTCCTCTTCTCTTTCACCATTCCACATACTAAACCTGTAAGAATTTGTTTTAAAAGAGCTTCCAAGTATCATAATTACCGAAAGGCACGGCATTGATGCATTCAATCGTACCGCTTTCAACCAAAATAGAAAGCACTGGTTGGCGCAATTTATATAATCACCGACATTTTGTAGGTTCATTTTGGTCAGTTGGGTCATGTTTGTTTCTAATTCAAACTTTCATTTAACAGTTAATTAAACTGAAGAAAATGAACAGATCTATTAATGCCAGGGTGCATATTTGTACCTGCCGGTTGCCTGCAGTAAGGTTCTGTTTGCTTCCAGGAGAAGGAAAGCCTATGAGAAGTACATCACGGGCCGGAATTGGGGAGAGCAGAAAGCTGATTGCTGAAGGCTGTACAAAAAGTGGGGCTGGGGTGGAAGGGATGCCCCGTAACAAAAGCAGTGATTGCAAGCTGGCTGGATGTATGGCCAGAGAAGGTTGTAGAGGTAGCATGGGAGAAAACTGCAGAGAGATTTGTACATTGAGAGCAAGGATTTTTAAATGGGGATAATAGAATTTCCAGAAAATCTTGAATGTTTCTTTTATTCTAACGGAAAAGCTTTACCAAAAGCTTTGGTGGTGTCATGACCGGTACAGGCTTGGAGGGCCGAAGGGCCTGTTCCTGTGCTGTATTGTTGTTTGTTCAATCTGTAGGACGGTTTTCACAGGTTGAGTATCTGCTGGGTGCCAATCAGATTGATTTGAAGTTGTATCTCCTGTAATTTGCCACAGAATTACTTTGTAATATTTCCAAATTTGCTGGTGACATAAAACTAGGTGGGAATGCGTGTTTTTGTGAGGAGGATGCACGGAAGGTTCAAGGGATTTTGGATGGACTAAGTGAATGGGCAAGAACGTGCCCGAACAGGCGCCGGAATGTGGCGACTAGGGGCTTTTCACAGTAACTTCATTGAAGCCTACTCGTGACAATAAGCGATTTTCATTTTTCATTCATGGCAGATGGAATATAACATGGAAAAATATGAAGTTATCCACTTTGGGAGGGAAAAACAGAAAGGAAGAGTATTTCTTAAATGGTGAGGGGTTAGAAAGTGTTGCTGACCAAAGGGACCAGTGTGTCCTTGATCACAAATCCCTGAAAGCCAGCATGCAGGTGCCACAATCAATTCGTCTTTGTCAGGCAAGAAAAAGGTTTTGGAATTTTTTTACGCCAGCGACAGCGAGGCTGCACAGGGTTGGTAGAAAAGGCTTGCCACTTGGGCCCATGAATGTACCAGCAGATTCTGTCAGGGAAGGTGGTAGTGTCTGTTTTTTAATGACATTTAAGAAAAACTGTTTCATGCAAAATAAGTTCCGATTCTGAGAGCCGGGTTCCTGTAACATTTCTAGCAGTGACCGACTTGTTTACAGCACCATGATGGCCCAGCCGACAGTGCCAAATACCCGCAGAGCCCACCCCCCTTCATCCTTTCTCCTATAATTGACCGCCTTCCCACTGGATGGCCTGACCATCTGGCACTTGATTGAACAAGCAGAGGTGGTGGGCAGGGGAGCGAGCAAACCACTCGGTTTCCAGTCCGCCTCCCTCACCCTGTGGAGAAAGAATCTCTGCTTGTGAATTCCGTTTCTGTCTCCCACTCAGTAATTCAGGTCAACAATTTTTCATGAGATGCTAAATTGTCAGGTTTGTTTTGCTTAAGTCATAGATTCCTACTCAACGGCTTTCCTGTACATTGAAAAGGGAAATTCTTTGAACCGTAAGAATTCCAAAAGACTTTTGTTCCCCTTTAAATACAGTGCACACAAACATTTTGGTTCTTTTTTTTTTTTAAATATTTTTATTAAGGTTTTTTAACAACACAATTTTTTCCCCTTACAAACAATAACCCTCCCCCCGTAACAAAATAACGCAAATTCTCCCTGAGCAAGATATTTACATCGCTTTATACACTGGCTCTTGGCCGCGCGTACCGTTTCCCCCCCACCCTCCATGCTATCTCCCGCTCGTCCATCCCCTCAAACAGACTCTTGTTCCCCCCCCCCCCCCTCCCCCCCCCACAGGGTTGCTGCTGATCGACCTTCTTCTAACGCTCCGCGAGATATTCTAGGAACGGTTGCCACCGCCTGTAGAACCCCTGTGCAGACCCTCTCAAAGCAAACTTAATTCTCTCCAATTTTATGAACCCCGCCATGTCGTTAATCCAGGCCTCCAGGCTAGGGGGCTTCGCCTTCTCCCACAATAGCAAGACCCTTCGCCGGGCTACTAGGGACGCAAAGGCCAGAATTCCGGCCTCTTTCGCCTCCTGCACTCCCGGCTCATCCACTACTCCAAATATTGCTAGCCCCCAGCTTGGCTTGACCCGGACTTTCACCACCTGGGATATTACTCCCGCCACTCCTCTCCAGAACCCCTCCAATGCCGGGCATGACCAAAACATATGGACATTGTTCGCCGGGCTCCCTGAACATCTTTCACATCTATCCTCTACCCCAAAGAACCTACTCAGCCTCGCCCTCGTCAAATGCGCTCTGTGAACCACCTTAAATTGTATCAGACTGAGCCTGGCACACGAGGAGGAGGTATTAACCCTACCCAGGGCGTCGGCCCATAGCCCTTCCTCAATCTCCTTCCCCAGCTCCTCCTCCCATTAACCTTTCAGTTCTTCTACTAGCGCTTCCCCCTCTTCTTTCATCTCTTGGTATATTTCCGACACCTTGCCCTCCCCGACCCATACCCCCGAGATCACCCTATCTTGAACTTCTTGTGCCGGGAGCAACGGAAATTCCCTCACCTGTCGCCTCACAAAAGCCCTCACCTGCATATATCTAAATGCATTTCCCGGGGGTAACTCAAATTTCTCCTCCAGTGCCCCTAGGCTCGCAAATGTCCCGTCAATGAACAGGTCCCCATTCATCTTATCCCCGCCCGATGCCAGCCTTGGAACCCCCCTCCATCTTCCCCGGGACAAACCGGTGGTTACCCCTGATCGGGGACCACACCGATGCTCCCATTGCACCCCTGTGTCTTCTCCACTGGCCCCAGATCTTTAGTGTTGCCGCCACCACCGGGCTTGTGGTGTATTTTGTCGGCGAGAGCGGCAGCGGTGCCGTTACCAACGCCCCCAGGCTCGTTCCTTTACAGGACGCCATCTCCATCCTCTTCCATGCCGCCCCCTCTCCCTCCATAACCCACTTACGGATCATCGCCACATTTGCTGCCCAGTAGTAACTCTCTAGGTTTGGCAAAGCCAACCCTCCTCGGTCCCTGTTGCGTTCCAAGAACCCTCTCCTAACCCTTGGGGTCTTATTTGCCCACACATACCCCATAATACTCCTACCTACTCTCTTGAAAAAGCCCTTG
Source organism: Scyliorhinus torazame (assembly GCF_047496885.1). Lineage (NCBI taxonomy): Eukaryota > Metazoa > Chordata > Chondrichthyes > Carcharhiniformes > Scyliorhinidae > Scyliorhinus > Scyliorhinus torazame. Next base: position 8,331,012 of record NC_092717.1, read on the forward strand.
GTGATCACAATGGGGAGGCACTGAAACACGAACAAAAACCTCGGAAGGACCATTTTGACCGACTGCACCCTACCCGCCAACGAGAGCGGGAGCATGTCCCATCTTTTAAAATCCTCCTCCATTTGCTCCACCACCCTCGTCAAATTCAGTTTATGTAGGGCCCCCCAACTTCTGGCTATCTGGATCCCCAGATACCTAAAACTCCTCTCCGCCCTCCTCAGCGGTAGGTCCCCTATCCCTCTTTCATGGTCCCCTGCCTGTAATACAAAAAGCTCACTCTTCTCTACATTAAGCTTGTAGCCCGAAAACTCTCCAAACCCCTTCAGAGTCTGCAAGACCTCCACCATTCCCTCCATTGGGTCCGCCACGTATAGCAGCAGATCATCCGCATATAGCGATACCCGATGCTCCTCACCCCCGCGGACTATCCCCCTCCATTTCTGAGACTCCCTAAGTGATATGGCCAAGGGTTCGATCTCCAATGCAAACAACAGGGGGGACAGGAGGCACCCCTGTCTCGTCCCTCGGTACAGCTGAAAGTACTCTGACCTCCGCCGGTTTGTCACTACGCTCGCCACCGGGGCGCTGTAAAGGAGCTTAACCCATCTAATGAACCCTCCCCCGAACCCAAACCTGCGCAATACCTCCCAGAGGTACTCCCACTCTACTCGGTCAAAGGCTTTTTCCGCGTCCATAGCTGCCACTATCTCCGCCTCTCCCTCCTCCAATGTCATCATTATCACGTTTAAGAGCTGCCGCACGTTGGTATTTAACTGCCTGCCCTTTACGAATCCCGTTTGGTCCTCGTGAATCACCCCCGGGACACAGTCCTCAATCCTAGTGGCCAGTACCTTCGCCAATAGCTTAGCATCCACATTGAGGAGCGAAATCGGCCTGCACGATCCACACTGCAGTGGATCCTTGTCTCGCTTTAGGATCAGGGAGATTGTCGCCTCCAACATTGTCTGGGGCAGGGTTCACTCCTCTTTTGCCTCGTTGAAGGTCCTCACTAGTAGCGGGGCCAGCAGGTCCACATATTTTCTGTAGAATTCCACCGGGAACCCGTCCGGCCCCGGGGCCTTCCCCACCTGCATGCTCCCCAAACCCTTACTCAACTCCTCCAACCCAATTGGTGCTCCCAAACCAACCGCCTCCTGCTCCTCCACCCTCGGGAACCCCAGCTGGTCCAGGAATCGCCTCATCCCCCCTTCCCCCCCTGGGGGCTGGGATCTGTACAGCTCTTCATAGAAGTCCTTAAATACCTTATTTATTTTCGTTGCACTTCGAACCGTGGCTCCCCTTCCATCTTTGATTCCCCCTATTTCCCTCGCTGCCGCCCTCTTACGGAGCTGGTGCGCCAGCATTCGACTAGCCTTTTCCCCGTACTCATAAGTCGCCCCTTGCGCCTTCCTCCACTGTGCCTCCGCCTTGCCCGTGGTCAGCAGGTCAAACTCCGTCTGGAGCCGTCGCCTTTCCCCAAGTAATCTTTCCTCCGGGGCCTCTGCGTATTTCCTGTCCACCCGCAAGATCTCCCCCACTAGCCTCTCCCTTTCCATTCCCTATATCTTCTCCCTATGAGCCATGATGGAGATCAGCTCTCCCCTGATCACCGCCTTCAACGCCTCCCATACCACCCCCACCCACACCTCCCCATTGTCGTTGGCCTCCAAGTACCTTTCGATACACCCCCTCACCTTCCCACACACCACCTCATCGGCCAGCAGTCCCACATCCAGCCGCCACAGCGGGCGTTGGTCCCTCTCCTCTCCCAGCTCCAGTTCCACCCAGTGAGGGGCATGGTCCGAAACGGCTATGGCCGAATACTCCGTCCCCCCTACTCTCTGGGTGAGCGCCCTGCCCAGAACAAAGAAATCTATCCGGGAGTAAGCCTTATGCATGTGGGAGAAAAAAGAAAGTTCCCTGGCCTGCGGTCTTGCAAACCTCCATGGGTCCACTCCCCCCATCTGATCCATAAACCCCCTAAGTACCTTGGCCGCCGCCGGCCTCCTTCCCGTCCTTGATTTGGAGCGGTCCAGTGCTGGGTCCAGCACCGTATTGAAGTCCCCTCCCATTATTAGTCCTCCTATCTCCAGGTCCGGAATGCGTCCCAACATGCGCTTCATGAATCCAGCATCATCCCAGTTCGGGGCGTATACATTTACCAACACCACCCACGTTCCTTGCAACCTACCACTCACCATCACATATCTCCCTCCATTATCCGCTACGATAGTCTTGGCCTCAAATGACAACATTTGGTTCTTTTTAAGGAACGTATGCATCCTGTGAACATTTAATTTTAACCTTTTGTCTACCTAGAAATTGCTGTCTCAACCCTAAGTCCTTCACAGTGGCCTGAGAGAAGTGTTCTTCAAAACTATGAAAACCTTGTAAGAATCAGACAGAAATCCAGGTAAACCATGCTTAATTGTATTTTATTTAATTGGAGAGGTGCCAGTCTTGTTCAAAACTTTGTTCATTTTCATTGCAAAAGCTGTCTACTTTTCAAAATACTCAAAATATTTTTCGAAATGCTAGGATTAATGGTTTTTGAGCTCTCTTGCTGACTCTGAGGTTATGAAGTGCTTTCAGGCCCTGTTTAAATCTAAATTCAATATAGAATGTGCAGGGGTGTGATCAAAGATTACCTGAAGATTATTCTGAAGTCAAATGTTAACAAAGGGTGATATTGTTCACGTAGCTCTTGTAAATGCACAAATTCAATCACTGCACCTTGTTATGAATTTGGAGCTGCCAAAGATACCTTAGTGGCATCAGGGCTATCGGTTGTTGCCCGTAGCAGTCTTGTATGTGGATCCACCTGTTCAGTCGCATCACCGAGGGTTACAACAAAAGGAAAAAGAAAGCCTTGCACCAATGTAGTGCTTTTCACAACCTCAGGAAGTCTCAAAGTGCTTTCTGATGAGTGATGTGCAGTCACTCCTGTCTTGTGGGACACGTGACGACCAGTTTGCACACATCAAGCATATGCAAAGGCAACGTGGTAATGATCAGCTATCCTGTTTGTTATAGTGCTGATTGTGGGACACATATTGGTCAGGCCGCCAGGGAGAAACTCCACTGCTGCTCGTCAAAATAGTCGCATGGATTCCTTTGCATCCAGGTTTAATGTGTCATTCGAAAGACGCTGCAGCACTCCCCTCCGTACTGTACTGGAGTAGTATGGGGCTGGTTTAGCACACTGGGCTAAATAGCTGGCTTTTAAAGCAGACCAAGGCAGGCCAGCAACACGGTTCAATTCCCGTACCAGCCTCCCCGAACAGACGCCAGAATGTGGCGACTAGGGGCTTTTCATAGTAACTTCATTTGGAGCCTACTTGTGACAATAAGCGATTTTCATTTCATTTGGAGTGTTAAATAGATTTTTGCACCCAAGTTCTGGAGTGTCACAACCTTCTGATTCTGAGGCAAGAGTCGTGGATGATATTTGTGATGTGGATAATCATACCTTTTGCACTGGCATTTCTTTAATCTTGCCAAAGACAAACTAAAAAAATATATGGCGAGGTGAAACTTGATGTGAAATGTCACTGTCAGTCTACTCAGTAGATGAATATATGTAACCATTAGGATTTCATCATTACAGCTTGATCTCACAAAGTTACAAAAATTGCAACATGGGGAGTTTTCTTACTTGTGCGATGTTGCAAGGGGCTGAGGATCGTGATAGGCAGGAGAAGAAGAAAGACAGTAAGAGGGGTAAAACACACCATGGCTAAGCAAGGAGGTTAAGGACAATATAAAGGAAAAAACTAAGGTGTACCATGTTGCAAAGGCCAGTGATGGGCTAGAAGATTGGGAAATAAAAAGAGCTACTGTAAATTACGGAAGAAAACAAGCACAAAATATCAATAAGGCAAAACTTTCTCTAAGTACCTAAAAGGGAAGAGAGTCGCTAAAGTGAATGTTGGTCCCTTGGAAGATGAAACCGGAGAATCAATATGGGGAATACAAATGGTGGAGATGCTAAATCAATATTTTGCCTCGGTTTTCATGGTGGAGGGCACGAGTACCATTCCTATAGGAACAGGTAATAGAAACGGTGTAACTTAGAACAATCAGCAACAATAGGGAAAGGGTACTCAACAAAATTATTGGGATTGAAGGCAGACAAGTCCCCAGGGCCTGACGGCCAACATCCTAGGGTATTAAAGGAAGTGGCAGTTGAGATAGTGGATCCATTGATTATAATATTCCAAAATTCCCTGGACACAGGAAAGGTTCCAGTGGATTAGAAAAATGCTAATTCAGAATGGGAGAGGGGAAGAATGTAGGAAATTACAGATCAGTGTGTTTAACATCTGTTGTTGGGAAATTGTTAGAATCCTTTCTTAAGGAAGTAATATCAGGACATTTGGAAAGTCAAAACGCTATCTCTCAGAGTCAGCATGGCTTTATGAAGGGTAAATCATGTTTGACTAAGAGTTCTTTGAAGATGTAACAAGCCAAGTGGATAATGGGGATCTGATAGATGTAGTATATCTGGACTTGTGGAAGGTGTTTGATGAGGTGCCGCATAGAAGATTAATACACAAAGTTAGATCACATAATTTATTAGCTTGGATAGAAGACTGGCTGACAGACAGAAGACAGAGTCGAGATAAATGTTTTTTTTTCTGAATGGCAAAATGTAATTAGTGAGGTTCCGCAGGGTTCGGTCCTTAGGCCCAACTATTTACAATCTATATTAACGACTTGGATGTGGGGAGAGGAAACTGACTCTTGGAGAGCAGAGAGAGGGGGGGGGGGGGGGGGGTGGCCTGACTGGACTTCTTAGTCATGTGTTATGGTATTCAATCCAGCAGCCTGGTACATGGAGGTATAAATGTGATTGGGCAGCCGAATGTGGCAGCCACTTTGGGAACGATCGCTGGGATTCTGAAGGAAATGGCCTTAATTTTGAAACAACTTGCATTTCACAATGGTACATTTAGAATGTAACCAGTGAATTTCTGTAAGGACACTAATAAATGCAGATTGCAGTACTGACCTTGTTTTACACAATACAGAACTGTTACTTTGTGCAAAAAATATGATCATTTAAATCTTTTGTTTCATAAGTTTCCTGGGAACTTCGGCCCAGAAACATGGAGTTTGCATGTGGTGCGGGAAATTGGGCTATTTGAACAAAGCACTGCAGCATGCTCTTCAGTTGAAATTGAGAAAGATTAAAAATACTTTTAACTAATTTACTTTATTAGTAAAAAAAATCAAATGTGCTGAGTTTTGACAGAAAATATTTGCTCGACCTTATAAAGTTTCCAAGCTAGAGAAATATAGAAATCTAAACCAGAGCTAGACAGAACAGAAACTGAATACTTGCCAGTGTTAATGTGATGTGCCGCAAAATGTTCTTTCAGATGGGAATGTTAGGATCCCGGACCAGACCCCAACGTTTGTTGGGACTTTTTAAAAAATGTTTTATTCTAAACAATGCAAAAAATTTCACAAACATGTAAAAAAAACACTCTGATATATTACCGACAGTTTGTAACTTTTTGTTTTTGCAAATTAACTATTATAAGCCTCGGAACCTCTAGTCTTCCCCCCCCCACACACACACAAATGCATGTCAAGCCCAGATAACAATAATACCAGTTCTGTACATCATCGCCATTCATTATCCCCAAACCATTCTTTCTCACAAAGTCATTCACCTACTGCAGCGTATTAAAATAGTGTTCTCTGTTCTTGAACGTGACCCATAGTTTGGCCAGGTACAGCATGCCAAGCTGGACTTTGCTCCTAAAGAGCAACGCCTTGGCCTTGTTAAAGCCCACTTGACTTTTTGCCAGGTCGGCCCCAATGTCCTGGTGGATACATATGGAATGACCCTTCCAGCTACAGATTCGCTTCTTCTCCAAGTATTTATGCAACTGATCAATTACCGCCCGTGGTGGATCTCTGGCTCTCGGCTTCTGCCGCAGCGACTGATGGGCCCGATCCACGGGGGGGTCACGAAAAACCCCTCCTGACCACCTCACAAACATCTTGGTCACGTATTCAATGGTACCTTTGACGCGTGGATCGATTCTCCTGGTTGTCCATCCTGACCTTCAAATCTTTGTGGGCCTCCACCAGCTTTGATATCTCTGCCTCTAAAGAGACAATCCCGCCCTCTCCATCTCCTGAATCGATACACCTTGCCACTCCTTTCGCTGCTCCACCCTTTCCATCTCCCTGTGAAGAGGAGCTACCTCCACCTCAATCGCCTTGGACAGATCCTCCTGCCTGTGCTTTTTGAATTCACTAATGATGAACTCCATTAGGAGCCACGACGGTCCTCTGAATCTTGAACGGGGTCTTTGTTCGATTTAAGTCTTGATTTTAACCCACCAACATCCCACATCGGAGGAGAAACCAACTAACTTCAATTACTTTATTCTGCTTCCCACCAAATCACCTGTTTACCGGGTAAATGGGGGAACAAAACCATGGCCACCACCGGAAGTCGAACCGGAAGTTTGTTAGGATATCAAACAAGAACCCCAAACACAGATTTTAAAAACTTCGCTCCAGGATTGATGCCACTGACAAATGGGGATATGGTGTATTAAAACAAACTATTATTAACACAGGATTAAACTACAGTAACGTCACAGAAAAGAGCTTACAATTAACAGTTAAACAATTCTTAACAATAAAAGGAAACACTTAAACTTCTAACTGATACCTTCACCACCTCCAATTAAGCAAAGCCTATCACAGGTCAAAAGTCACTTAGAAATAAAGTTAGCAAACACAGGATTGTGTGCTGTACACTTGCTGTACACTTAAATAGAGATTTCTTGGGAAAACTGTTTGTAGAGAAAGAGATCCTTTCAGGAAACAGCCTACAGATCTTTCTGTCTGTGTCGAGCTATTGCTTAACCTGACAGCTTTGATCCGACTCCGATCCCCTCACCTGCTTACCTAGCTCTAAACACAATGGGCACGACCTATCGTCCCCGTCGTGCTCGGCTGGGGATGTAAAGATGACGAGTTGTGCTCGTCTGTGCAGGAAATCAGTCTAATGTAGCCTCAGCGGGGCGTTCCTCGCAGAGTTCCCATTTAATAGCAGGGTCATTGCCGGCATTGCAAGCGCATGGAAACACACCACGCACACACACCCAAAACAGGACTTTTCCATTAAATCACACCCATAGTCTCAAATTATCTATTCTCCAGGAAATCTCCACCAATCTTAACACAGTTCCATTAGGCCGTATATAGGTATACAATTACGTGGTTGGAATACATGATTATCTCACTTTTACAACATCTTAATTTCACCTTTTACAGACACAGAGTCTGCCTATATGTTAAACCAGGATTTTTAAAATCATTGCTGCAACAAATATAATACAATCTATGGGAAAAATCCCTGTATTCATCACAAGAACTAGCTTTTATTAACTGCATTATTTGAGCACATTATTAATTATCACATTATTATTGGAGGCTTAGATGCACTTTCTAAATGGGGAATAGCTAGATACAGGGTTGATCCAGAGACTTGCGGTCTAGATACACTGATCATTATTTTCTGTACCCACCCATGACATCCTGATTAAAAAGGCTAATGGAATGTTCACTTTGATATCTAGAGGAGTAGAATAAAAGATGTATTTCAACTATGCAAACCCCAGGCTTCCAGTGGCAGCCATGGAGTAAGTGGTCATCACAAGGTGGCTCCTTCCTGAGGTCCGATTTTATAAAAAAAAAAAAAAAAAAATGAAAATGAAAATCGCTTATTGTCACAAGTAGGCTTCAAATGAAGTTACTGTGAAAAGCCCCTAGTCGCCACATTCCGCCGCCTGTTCGGGGAGGCTGGTACGGGAATTGAACCGTGCTGCTGGCCTGCCTTGGTCTGCTTTAAAAGCCAGCGATTTAGCCCAGTGAGCTAAACCAGCCCCAGGGTACCAGACGAGGAGTGTCAAATAAGGGGCACTCTTCAGAACAGGAGGCTGTGCGTGGCGCAATAGGATAAAAGGTGGCGGAGAGACCTCGGGCTTTGTTACTAGCGCTTTGTTACCTGCACAATGGTCGATGGAGCAGCTGGTCAAATTCTTTGCAGCCAAGTTTAAAAAACAGAGTTTAAAAAACAGAGACCCTGGCAAAGGCGGCAGAGCCGATTCGGGCTGCCATGGAGAGAGTGGGGCAGAGGCTGGAGGTGCCGAGCGCGCCGATCCAAAAGATAGAGGAGACGGTGGCTGTCAGTGGAAGATCGAATTGCCTCACTTGAGGCCGATGATGGCGAATGGCCAGAAAAGGGAGAATGTCGAACTTGGAGAACTGTTCAAGGAGGCAGAACCTGAGGATCATGGAGCTGTCCGACGGTATTTAGGGAACGAGGACCACAGAATATGTGGCCAAAATGTTCCAGAGGTTGGGAGGGGAGGGGGTATTTGACCACCCACCTGAGGTGGATCGGACACACCAGGCGTTGAGGAGGAAGCCGAGAGCGGGGGAGCTGTCGTTGGCAATTATCGTGAGGCTGCACTGGTACCTGGACTAAGAGAAGATCCTGAGGTGGGCGAAGGAGATGCAGGAATACACTTGGGAAGGCCATGCGGTTCGTATTTGGGCTTGGGAGCAGAGCTGACTAATCAAAGGGCCAGGTTCAAACTTCTGTCTACCAGGAAGGCAGTGGGGCAGTTGCGCTGGATTAGAGGGGCATTTTACAAGCACGGGAAGAAAGTCAGTTGGCTGCTCACACACCAGTTGAGGCAGTGGCGCGGGAGATCGGGCAGGTAAGAGACCCGGAGGGAGCAAGGTGGTCACTGAGCCGGGTAAGGTGAATGGCGTGTTTCAGGCCTTCTACAAAAGGACTATCCAGGTTGGAGCCACTGGGGGAAGGGACCTGGGCATGAGGCAGTTCTTTGATTCCCTAGTGGTAGAGGAGGAGAAGGTGCAGGGGCTGGGTGCTCCGGTGGGGTTGAAGGAAGTGATGAGGTGTATAGGCTGGATGCAGTCTGGGAAGGCCCCGAGTCTGGATGGAATCCCAGCGGAATTCTATAAAAGGTTCGCCACGGAGTTGGGGCCTGTCCAAGTGGAAATGTTTAACGATTCGTTTAATAAGAGGGACCTTCCACACTGACACAAGCATCAATTTAACTTATTTTCCAGAGGAGTTTAGGTCATATCGTCCAATATCTCTTTTGAATGTGGATACAAAATTGTTGGCCAAGGTGCTGGCAATGCATATGGAGGATTGTGTGCCGAGACTGGTAGGAGAGGACCAAACAGAGATATTGAAGGGGCGACAGCTTTCGTCTAATATTAGGCGGTTACTAAATGTGATGATGATGCCCCCGAGGGGTGAGGAGACAGAGGTGATAATATCTATGGATGTGGAGAAGGCGTTGGACTGGGTTAAGTGGGATTACTTGTTTGATGTATTGGGGCTGTTTGGCTTTGGGTTGGTGGGTTGGATCAGGATGTTTTACAGGGCTCCCACGGCTAGTGTATTGAACATAGAACATACCTTTTATACTCCTGCCTTTTTCCTTCAGCTGCCTTTATTTTTCCACAAAGAGACTGTTACAGAATCATAGAAGCTCACAGCACAGAAGGAGGCCTATCGGCCTATTGTGCCTGAGACAGCTCAAGAGCAGTCCAATTAGCCCCACTGCCCCTGCACCTACAGCCTGGTTCTACATAGAACATACAGTGCAGAAGGAGGCCATTTGCCCCATCGAGTCTGCACTGACCCACTTAAGCCCTCACTCCCACCCTATCCCCGTAACCCAACAACCCCTCCCAACCTTTTTTTTTGGTCACTAAAGGCAATTCACCATGGCCAATCCACCTAACCTGCACGTCTTTGGACTGTGGGAGGAAACCGGAGCACCCGGAGGAAACCCACGCAGACACGGGGAGAACGTGCAGACTCCGCACAGACAGTGACCCAGCAGGGAATCGAACCTGGGGCCCTGGCGCTGTGAAGCCACAGTGCTATCCACTTGTGCTGCCCTATGTATGAACAATACAAGTTTGAGATATTTCTGTTTGCACCGGGAACAAGACACGGCTGCCCGCTGTCCCCGTTGCTTTCTGCATTGGCGATGGTGCTTCGGGCTTCAACGGGGTGGGGGGTTATAGAGAGTGTAGCGGGGGGGGGGGGGGGGGTTGGAACACCAAGTGTCCCTGTACAAAGTGACTTGCTGCTGTATGCCACAGAATTGATGGTGAGCACGGATAGGATTGTGGGGGTATTGACAGAATTTGGAGCATTCTTAAGATATAAGCTCAATGTGGGAAAGAACGAGGTGTTCCTAATTGATGCTCGGAAGCAGGGGAGGGGTTTGGAGAAGTTGCCATTTTGGCTGGTCATGTCGAGCTTTCCACATCTGGGAACAAGGCTGACGCATAGTTGGGCTCAGTTGCATAAATTGAATTTTGGTAAACACTACCTCCTCGTGTGCAAGATTGAGCCTAATCCAATTCAAAGTGGTGCATAGAACGCACATGACACTATCACAGATGGAGAATAAATGTGGGCAGTGTTCAAGAGGGCTGGCAAACCACACTCGTGTTCCGGTCATGCCCGAAGTTGATTTAGTTCTGCGAGCCTTTTTCGGAGGTTATGCCGGAGATTTTGCGAGTGAGGGTGGCCATATTCAGGCTGTCGGAGGAGGATCCGTGAGCGTAGGTGTGGAGAGAGGCTGACGTGTTGGCCTTTGCCTCCCTGACAGCCCGGAAGCAGACCTTGTTAAGGTGGCGGACTCCGCTGGCACCCAAAGCAGCAGGGTGGCTTGGCAGAATTCTTACGTTTGGAAAAAATAAAATTCACCATTATGGGGTCAGAAGAAGGGTTCTTCTCGATGTGGAGGTTGTTCATTGGCTTCTTTAAGGAATGGTAGACGTCAGTGGGGGAACGTTTTGTTTGGAGTTATCATTGTTTTTATGTTATAAGTAGAAAGTGGGGCATGTGGCCTGTTAGGAGGGATGGAGGGGTTTGTTTTGTGTTATGGCAAGTGTATTAAGATAATAGATTCCTGTGTTTTGTATATAAATTGAAAATGCCTTGAATAAAAAGAGTTTTAAAAGATTTTTAAACACTATAGAAACCTCCTGGTTAGACCACACCTGGAGTACCATGAGCACTTCTAGGCACCACACCTTGGGAGGAATATATTGGACTTCAAAGGAGTGCTGTGTCGACTTAATAGAATGATACTTCTATTAAATACTGCAAGGGCTAAACTGTGAGGTAATATTAAACAAATTGTTTTTATTCTTTGGAAGTTAGAAGGTTAAAGGGGTGATTTGAATGAATCTTTCAAGATATTCATGGGAATCTTTCAAGATATTAAGGGGAACTATTTCCACTGGCTGTGGAGTCTGGGCTCAGGGGCATTATCTAATGAGTGAAATTAGGAAACATTTCTTCACATGAGGGTGCAACTCTCCCTTTATTCTTTTGGCTATACTTTATTATAGATTGATTAATATTGCTATGATGCTTAACCCAATAGAAAGTTCATGAGAGATAAACAATTGAAATAGAAGTGAATTATTACTGTAACTTTCTGTAGTTGAAGTTTAAGTATATATATCACAACACTGACTACACTATACAAGTTGGATGTGAAGTGCTTTGGTATATCCTGAGGTTATAAAGGAAGTGATAGAAATACAAGCGTTCCCTTTTAACTGGTATGTTTCATTTCTAACTATTTATATTTGCACCTAGGGTTGGTTCCATATTGACAAGCTCGTCTGAGATTCTACTGGGACTCAAGGATAGCCAAAGAATACTTCCAGTTCAGTTGGATGCCAAAGAGCTGCTGAAGTATTTTACCCCGGAAGGTTTTCCCATTGCCGAGCTCCAGCCTTTACTGATACAGAGAGGGTGAGCAACGTTTTGCTTCTCCATTTTTCTTCCAATTTGGGAAGAAATTAAAATGGTGTGATGTAAAATCAGCTTCCAAAAGTGGACTAATTTCATCGCAGGCAAGAAGAGTTGAAAGATTTCCTTGTGTGCTAAAATATTACATCAGATTGGATCAGGAACTAGGGAATAGATATCTGGCGTCTTTGGGGAGAAGGCAGGAGAATGGGCATGATAAAAATATCAGCCATGATTGAATGGCGGAGCAGACTCGATGGGCCGAGTGGCCTATTTCTGCTCCTATGATCTAATACTGAGCAAACGACACACCGTCAGGAGGGGTTGGAAGGGGGATACAAACTAGTGAGGACAAAAACAAGTGTGTAATTCTTAGCATTTGAAGGAATCTTCCAATATCATACAAGATGATGGAATACTGCAATTTGGAATCGTTCAGATCTATGTTTTCTGATCATTTCTGCCTCTGCCAACTATTTTCTGATAATGCAGTTCCTAATTTTCTCCAAAATAGTTTGTCAGTACTGAAAAGCTGGCCTTTGATGTTGTACGGGAGTTAACGGGTGTTTAATGTAAATTTATAATATATTTGTAATATTTTATACTCCAGATATAATTTCAAAAAAATGTAATCTGAGAAATTTTGAAGAGAAGTGATGCTTAGCTAATGGTTTCTGGTGCGCTCCTGCACGCTCGCTTTTTAAAGTGGTGCTTTTATCCCATTTTTGTACAACTGATTATTATTCAAAATCACTTTTTAACTTGATCTAGTATGTTTACAACTATTGCTTAGAATTATCATGTATTCTGCAGATATGATTGAGAATTTTTTGAAAAGTTAAAATTGTTCAAAACAAAGTTGTCAGGGCACAAACCAGCATTGTGCTTCTTAACCGATAAACCTTCTCGTTTTCAGTGAAAATGAGTTTCCACTGACTCCGGAAATGACTGTACAGAAGCTGAAAAATTTGCCGTTTGAGAAGGCTACAGAATGCTATTACCATGGCGTTGAGTGAGTATGGTGTTCCGAAGGCTCACATAACGTAGCACATAACGAATACTTGCTTCAATTGCATAGAACCTTGGTTCAACTGCACCTGGAGTATTGTGAACAGTTTTGGTCGTTTTACCCAAGGAAGGATGTACTTGCCATCAAGGGAGTGCAGTGGAGGTTCACCAGTCTAATTCCTGGGTTGACAGGACTGAAGCGATATTCAGGAGACTGGACCTGTAGCCTCAAAGAGTTGAGGTGAATGGAAAGAGAAGGAGGGACCCGTGTTCGATTCCTGGCTTGGGTCACTGTGCGGAGTTTGCACGTTCTCCCTGTGTCTGTGTGGGTTTCCTCCAGGTGCTCCGGTTTCCTACCACAAGTCCCAAAAGACGTGCTTGTCAGGTGAATTGGACATTCTGAATTCTCCCTCTGTGTACCCGAACAGGCGGCGGAATGTGGCGACTAGGGGCTTTTCACAGTAACTTCATTGCAGTGTTAATGTAAGCCTACCTGTGACACTAGTAAAGATTATTATTATCATGGAATTGAAACTTGCAATATTCTTAGGAAGTTAGATAGGATAGAATGTTATCCCTGGCTGGGGGAGAGGTCTGGGGTTCTAGGATTAAGGGACACAGTCTCAGAATAAGGGGCAATTTATGACTTGGATGAGGAAAAATTTCTTCACTCAAGAGGGTGGCGAATCTTTGGAATTCTCTACCCCAGAAGGCTGTAGAAGCTCAGTCATTGAGTATGTTCAAGGTAGGGATCAATTGATTTGTAGATACTAATGACATGAAGGGGATAGTGCAGTTAAATGGTGGTGAGGTACACGATCACCCATGATGTGGTTGAATGGTGGAGCAAGTTCGAGGGGCTGAATGGCCTACTACATGTCAAATGTAACCTTCATTTTTTATCATAAGTAAGAAACGTTGCCAAATAATTTGTGTAAGCTGGAGGTAAATGCCAAAGTAGCCTGCTGAACTGCAAATTAAACTGCTACACTAAACCACAACTCCTACAATTAAAAATAACTCATTTAACAGAACAAAAATGTATGACAGTTCTGATGAAAGGTCACAAATCTGAAATGTTAACTCTGTTTTTCTCTCCACAGATGCCATCTGACCTACTGAGTATTTCAGCATTATCTGTCTTTATCTCAAATTTCCAGCATCCACAGTATTTTAGTTTTGTACCTGTATACAGTAGTTCTGAACCTTTGTGTTATTAGGTTCCTGCCTCTGTTTTTAATCATCCTTTTTTACAAAATGATTTACGTTGAATTCTTGTTGCCTTGAGCCACATTGAGATAGCAAGCGACTTGCGCATCTCTGCTCTCAGCAGGTTATCACATGCTACTGTGCCCTATGCACTTGCTTGAAGGATATGTAAGAAACTGTATAAACACTACGGTATTAGTTTCTTTTCTCATCAATATGACAATTTTCTTTGACATCTAGTCTTTCCCAACCTCAGCTCAGGTGTGGAAACCTGTTTTAGTTAGTGTCCAAACAAAGGTCCTCTTCTGCTACCTCCTCCCATACCACCTCAGTGTGAATGTATTGTCAAAGCCTCCGGTTTGACGGCATTTCAGAACACATTACCAGACTCCATTGCTAAATTCATCAGCAGCTCGGCAGTGGCTAATGAAAATTAATAGCTGATGGGACTAAACAAAGTGAGAACAGAAAAGACTAATGTTGCTCCCCCCTCAAAAAAAACCCACAATTAGACTGTACTACAGCCCTAAATCGCTTACTTCTCCAAAAGGCAATCCAGCCGCCACTTGAATTTGATGAAAACTGTATCCCTCCAATGCCTGCCATGGCAGACTTTCACAAATTCACCACCTTCTCTGTAAAAGTGTCCTCATTTAAATAATCCCCCTGTTCCCTGCTCTGAGTGCCATATATAGGATTGTGGTGACGTCCAACATTTATCCGTACTACTTGGAATCCTGAAAATTATGACAAGTTTATAGAAATTCCTTGTTTCTGAGGCGTCTCCTTATTACCAAGGTCTCTACCCTCTATTATTTTAGATTTAAATAAGCTGTCTTGTCAGATGATACTCTGGGTAAACCAGCTTACATGCCCAACTTCCGGGTGAAACTACTGATATGACTGCCACAGATGCACAATGCATGGCTGACTTGCCAAACTATTGATTTGAGTCTGTAATAGATACTGTGTGAAAAATTGCAGGTATTGCCTGGACAACAGCAGAGCACTGGAAAAAGATATCGGATTTGGGAAGCTTCAATCTCGCCTTATCCGCTATGAAACTAACACAACCTGTTCGAGGGAACAGTGTCCAGTTCTTTATGGATTAAGCCCTCTCCCATCTCCTGCAGTCCTTTCGGAGCCAGGAAGTGTCCCAGATGGGGAAGCTTTACAAAGTGATCAGAAAAATGCTGATGGGACTGCACAAAAGCGGACATCCAGACAGGTGGAGAGTTTCTATCCAAGCAAAAGGTATCACTCAAAATGGGAGTAACAGCAAAGCAATGCTGCAGGCACTCAGCAAGTCAGGTGAAGTATGTAACATCTGAGATGTAGCCCCCCCCCCCGTCAAAGAACTGTGCCTGAGACATGCTCGTTTCTTGGCAGATTCTGCCTGACTTGCTGAATGGTCCCAGCATTTTCACTCTTGTTTCAGATTTGTGGCATAGCAGTATTTTGTAATCTTCCACAGCAGGTAACAGACCAGAATGCGGCCTTCTAGCTGCTAATTTACAACCATTTGTTTATCTGTTTTTGCCCTTCACTGTCATTCCCCTCGCTTTTGTGAGTCATATACTCGAGACACTTTTTGTACCAGTCGCAGAACCCTGCTGCATTATTTAGCACACTTTCTGCCAACATATGTGCTATGTTGCTCATTATAACCCACTTCATCCTGTATCAGACTGCTACTTCATTTTATTAGCTTAGTCTCTGAATTTGATTCCCATTGCTTATGCATGGTTTAAATTTTGTTTCAGTTTTAACTGCTGCATTTTATTTGTATTCTATTTTAGCTAAGCACTTGAATGTTGAGACAGCTCTTGGTTTTGTAAGGCTAAGGGGAGTAATTCAGCCTTCGTGTCGTCAAGTGAGATCTTCCCATCAAAATTGCAAAGTAGAGAACATTGAAAATGAACTGGAAGTCAGGTTAAGAACTTGTAAGCAAAGAAAGAACACTCAACTATCCAACAACTTCAAATTAACTTTGTGACTTTAAACCGACCCCACATTGAAATTGTTTCAGCGGTCTGTTAAACAACTTGCAAGTTGTGAGAAACACAAATTTAGAAAGGAACAGGAATATAATGACTGCGGCACAGAGGCTTAGATTTGGAATAGCCTGACCTTTTGGAGACCGATGGTAACCAAACTGCTGTGTTTCCAGAATTTGTCTTTTGTCTGATATCAGGTATTTCAGATTCAAATAATTGTTTAAAAATATTGAACCAAACTTTCCAGCTGTTATAAAATTGCTGAAAGATCCACACAGCGAGAAAAGAGCAGAAAGAAAAGCGAGACAGTAGGATTTGAGACGTAATGCGTGGAGAAAGATGCCAAATGGTGGAACAGTGGTTAGCACTGCTGCCTCACTGCTCCAGGGGCCTGAGTTTAATTCCGGCCTTGGGTGACTGTCTGTGTGGAGTTTGGACGTTCTCCCCGTGCCTGTGTGGTTTTCCTCTGGGTGCTCCGGTTTCCTCCCATGGTCCAAAGATGTGCAGGTTAGGTGGATTGGCCATGGTCAATGCGTGGGGATAGAGCAGTGGAGTGGACCTAGCTAGAGTGCTCTTTTGGAGGCTCAGTGCAGACTCAGTGGGCCGAATGGCCCCCTTCTGCACTGCAGGGATTCTATGACTCTGTGACTTAGAACCGTACAGGTTTGGATATGCCCATTTAAAACCAATCTCCATTGTGCTGTCTCTCCAGACTTGCCAAGACTGGAAGCACAGAATCGCTCAATTCCCAGTATTCACTACGCACATCACAGGGAGTTGGAAATAATGGAAATCGTTCAGTGGCTGCTTTGCGGGAACACTCACAAAGGCATGCAGCCATTTCTTCCAATAAGGAGTCCACCTGCCAGACACGGAGAATGATAACAAAGCCTGGCCATGAGACTGTGAAAAAGGAATCACGGTCTCAGAAGCACAAAAGGGTAAGTGTCAAGTTACTTTATCACATCAGAGAAGACATTGATTTGGTTCTGTGCTTGTATATCAAACTAAGTATGAGAATGTACAAAACACTGTGGCTAATTTTCATCTGATACAAACTGGCGATGAGCATAGATGGGATATAAAGTTTCAATATAAATAGGACGGGGATCGATCTTACCCAGATTCCGCCATCTTTTCATCCCTTTCTTATTTCAGTCCAAAATTTGGGCTTCACAGCTGTATTCAAAAGAAGATGAGGATTTCCTGGGTACTTATTTTCCAACACATTTCATAGGGTCATGCGTTTCATTGTAAAGTTCACTAAATGTAAATATAAGTTTGTCGACAATTTGTGAGCTTGTCCGTTTGGCTATTTTTTTTCCTTGTGGCAGTCAAGCTTGCATACGCCTTTGTGCCATTTGCTCTTTATTTTTTGCCCTCAGTACCGTTACTGACATTAATTGGAATTCACCGAGCTGGCTGATGTGTTAGAAGAAGAAATGGACTTGTGGGGGGATTCTAGGTGAGGCAAGCTGCCCGATAGCTGATCCTTGCCCACCTGGCAGCACCTGCACCGTGAGCCCTGTAGGTCTGCACTGATATATTGTCACCCTGGTGGAAGTACTTGCCAAAGGAATTGGGGCATCGTGAAGATGCGGAAATGACTGTCTCACAGTTCCGGCCGGGCGTTCTTCAGTTACAGCTCACAGCATGTCATATTCTGTGGTTCTCCATCAAAGAATCAATGACAGAATAACAAGAGGGATCACTCCTCGGCCTTTTGGCTAAGATGAGCGTGAGGTTGGGTATTAATGTCTGGATCTGGTATGTGTCTCTTGTGTGGGACCATGAATTGGATTCAATTTGAATTGTTTTTTGGAGCAGGCAAGGAGCTGGATTCGGGGTTTGCCCCTGTCCACACTCTGAGCCCTGGCTTTGTAACTCTGATAAAGTAATTTTTTAAAAAAAGAGTAACAAGAGGGAGCATCGAATGACTGGCTGCAGCCAATAAGATTCCGGCAACCATTTATTTGCTGGTCATGGTTTGGCTAGTGGAGAATAATCTGTTCAGAGCCTTGGTCAGCAGCGGTGCATAGCTGTGCTATCTGCTGTAAGGACAGCCGTGAACTGCCTAGGGCTGGCATATGAAGGGATGAAGGGGGACAGCCCTGAAGTAGATAGCCGAGCTATCTGCTATAAGGACAGCCGTGAACTGCCTAGGGCTGGCATATGAAGGGATGGTATGTCAGCTCCGACCTGAAACTTGGTTGTATCTCCTCTAAACCTCGCTGTAATGCTAACCCACGGGGTGGAACTGCTCAGTGGTACTGAGGACAATTTCCCTCAAAACCAATCCATCTGGGATTATTTGTTCCATCACTTGTCCATAGACGCGTGCCTGCACCCAGGCTTACCTTTCCTTTCATTTAATCTGCCACTTCTTAATCTACTTGGCAAGGGCATACCTGTACTTGAAATGCCTTTTGACGCTCCAAATTTTTGTTTCTCTGTTATGACCCCAATTCTGTTTAATTGGCCCCAACCCCTTCAAACTTGCTCAAATGCAGCTTCTATCTCCCCCACAGTGCTGTCAATGGTGCTATTCGGACTTGGCCTTTTAGGTACGGTTAATCCTGCTACTGATGAAGAGGGAGCTCTTTGTATTACAGGCAGGGGACCAAGAAAGAGGGATAGGGGACCTACCGCTGAGGAGGGCGGAGGGGAGCTTTCGGTATCTGGGGATCCAGATAGCCAGGAGTTGGGGGACCCTACATAAACTGAATCTGACGAGGTTGGTGGAGCAAATGGAGGAGGATTTCAAAAGGTGGGACATGCTACCGCTCTCGCTGGCGGATAGAGTGCCGTCGGTCAAAATGGTGGTCCTTCCGAGGTTTCTGTTTGTGTTTCAGTGCCTTCCCATCGTGATCACCAAGGCATTTTTTAAGAGAGTAGGCAGGAGTATTATGGGGTTTGTGTGGGCGAATAAGACCCCGAGAGTAAGGAGAGGGTTCCTGGAACGCAGTAGGGACCGAGGAGGGTTGGCGCTGCCAAACCTGGGGAGCTACTACTGGGCAGCAAATGTGTCGATGATCCGCAAGTGGGTTATGGAGGGAGAGGTTCCTAGACTACCTCGCGGAGCGTTAGAGGAAGGTTGGTCAGCAGCAGCAACCTTGGGGGGGTCTGGAGTGGGGGGGGGGGGACATCCTGGGAGGGGGGGGGGGGGTAAGGGGGGACTGCCTGGGAGGGTGGATGAGCAAGAGATAACATGAAGGGTGGGAGAAACTGGCACGTATGGGAGAGGGCCAGTGTACAAAGCTGTGGGTTATGGAGTACTGAGGGCACCGGGGTGCAATGGGAGCATCGGTGTGGTCCCTGATCAGGGGTAACCACCGGTTTGTCCCGGGGAAGATGGACGGGGGGTTCCAGAGCTGGCATCGGGCGGGGGTTGGAAGAATGGGGGACCTGTTCATCGACGGGACGTTTGCGAGCATAGGGGCACTGGAGGAGAAGTTCGAGTTACCCCCAGGAAGTGCCTTTAGATATATGCAGGTGAGGGCTTTTGTGAGGCGACAGGTGAGGGAATTCCCGTTGCTCCCTGCACAAGAAGTTCAAGATAGGGTAATCTCAGGTGTATGGGTCGGGGAGGGCAAGGTGTCGGAAATACACCAGGAGCTGAAAGAAGAGGGGGAAACGCTGGTCGAAGAGTTGAAGGGTAAATGGGAGGAGGAGCTGGGGGAGGAGATCGAGGAAGGTCTGTGGGCTGATGCCCTAATTCCTCCTCCTCGTGTGCCAGGCTCAGCCTGATACAATTTAAGGTGGTCCACAGAGCGCACTTGACGGGGGCGAGGTTGAGTAGGTTCTTTGGGGTGGAGGACAGATGTGGAAGGTGCTCTGGGAGCCCGGCGAACCATGTCCATATGTTTTGGTCATGCCTGGCACTGGAGGGGTTCTGGAGAGGAGTGGAGCAATATCTCAGGTGGTGAAAGTCCGGGTCAAGCCAAGCTGGGGGCTAGCAATATTTGGAGTAGTGGACGAACCGGGAGTGCAGGAGGCAAAAGAGGCCGGCATTCTGGCCTTTGCGTCCCTAGTAGCCCGACGAAGGATCTTGCTAATGTGGAAGGAGGTGAAGCCCCTTAGCCTGGAGGCCTGGATAAATGATATGGCTGGGTTCATAAAGTTGGAGAGGATTAAGTTCGCCTTGAGAGGGTCGGTGCAGGGGTTCTACAGGCGGTGGCAACCGTTCCTAGACTACCTCGCGGAGCGTTAGAGGAAGGTCGGTCAGCAGCAGCTGCAACCTTGGGGGGGGGGGGGGGGGTGAAAGGGGGGACTGCCTGGGAGGGTGGATGAGCAAGAGATAACATGAAGGTGGGAGAAACTGGCATGTACGGGAGAGGGCCAGTGTACAAAGCTGTGTAAATATATAATTTTGCCATGTATATATCTTGCTCTGCGTAATTTCTCGTTTTTTTTGTTACGGAGGGGGGGGGTTATTGTTTGTAAGGGAGAAAAATGGTGTTAAAAAACTTTAATAAATATATTTATTTATTTTTTAAATCCTGCTACTGATTAAATATCTGAAAGAAAATTGATCCCCGTATTTCAAGGTTGTTGTTCATAATTCCTCTCTTTTGTTGAAAGTTGGTTGGCCATTCTAAATAGTGTTACCTCACCAACGCGGCAATTCATGATCAGTTTTCAAAGCAGATTTTGAAGTTAATTGATAAGACAGTAGCATCACATCTCTGAATCATTTCGGAACAGGGTTGAGAGCAGAAGTGTCCCTTGGTTTTTGTTTTCACTTTTGTGTTTCTCCTTAGATGCTGAAAGAAGTTGTGGCAAAAGTACTCGAGGGTAATGGGATTTCGGAGACACATAAGTCTTTTGCAGCCTGCAGTCAACGCCTCTTTAAAATATCCATGTTTTACCTCAAGGTAGGTTGTCTTCAGGCATTCACTCAAGTATCTGTATTGTTGCAATAATTTAAAAAACTATCGGCCCTTATTTCAAGGAGCACTATTGGAGAAAAAATGCTGTGTTTTAAAATGATTTTTCTCCTTATTTTGGAGTAACTTAACTTTTACCTCAGTCAACTTTTACCACAGTCATGCAGTGGCTGAGTCTCCGCTCTGTGACATAATACCCGTTCCTTTCTTCATGATCCTCTTCGAGGTAACGTTACCATCAAATTCACCTTCTTGGTGCCACTGATAAGAATGCTTGTTGAGGACTGGTTTACTTTGTTTCAGCTTGTGGAATGTGCACCAGTTTTAGTAGTGGTCTTACAGCCGGTGTCAATGTTGCCGGTCACATGCTCATGATTAACAGGAATGTGTGTTGCCTGGAGTCGATTTGGATTAGAGCGGCAATGTGATATGAGCCTTGTAACTGAAAATGCAAAGGGACGTTTCAGTGCTGAACGAGGGAAAGTCAAAGATGTAGGTAGACGCTGAAACCGAAGTGCAATGAATGATCTCAAATAAGACACAAGGAGTGCCATGCATGGATTTCTTTCAATGGCTTGGATGCATTTGGCTGGAAAATGTGTTTTTTTCCGAAGTAATGTTCTGCAAGTTTCAGATGATCAATTGCGGTGCAATGTGGTCCACTGTAGATCCTTAGGAACTCCCATGATTATATATGATGGAAAATATATGCCTTGTAGCTAAAGATTGGTTCCCTTGAAATAGTTGTCAGTGTCAAAAAACATGTGGAAGTCTAAAGAACATAAGACGTAGGAGAAGCAGTGGGCCATTCAGCCCACCGGGTCTGTTCTGCCATTCAATGAGATCATGGCTAGGGCAGCACGGTGACACAGTGGTTAGCACTGCTGCCTCACGGCGCGAGGTTCCAGGTTCGATCCCGGCCCCGGGTCACTGTCGGTGTGGAGTTTGCACATTCTCCCCGTGTTTGCGTGGGTTTCACACCCACAACCCAATGTGCAGGGCAGGTGGATTGGCCACGCTAAATTGCCCCTTAGTTGGAAAAAATGCATTGGGTACTCTTAAAAAAAAATTTAAAAAATTTTTTTTTTTAAATTAGATCATGGGTGATCTAAAATTATTATCCTCAAGTCCACTTTCCTGCCTTATCCTCATAACCCTTGATTCCTCTTACTGATTAAAAATCTGTCCTTCACAGCCTTGAACATTCCTAACAACCGACCTCAATAGCCCTCCGGGATAAAGAATTCCACTAAATCACTACCCTCTGAGAGAAGCAATCCCTCCTCATTTCTGTCTTAAATAGGCGACCTCTTACTTTGTGATTACGTCGTCTGGCCCTCGACACCCCACAAGGCGAAACAACTTCTCAGCATCTACACTGTCAAACCCCTGAGAATCCGATATGTCTCAATAAATTCACCACTCATTCTTCTGAACTCCAAAGAACACAGGCCCAACCTACTCAACCTCTCCTCATAAGAAAATCCCCACATACCCTGGATTAATCTAGTGAACCTTCTCTGGACTGCCCCTAATGCCAGTATATCTTTCCTTAGATTAGGGGACCGAAACTGTTTACAATATTCCAGGTGTGCTCTAACTAGTGACTCATATAGTTTTAGCAGGACTTCCCTATTTTTACACGACATTGCTTTTGAAATAAAGGCTAACATTCCATTTGCTTCCCTATTACCTGCTGAACTTGCATGTTAGCTTTTTGTGATCTATGCATAAGGACTGCAGCTTTCTACCATCTTTCTCCATTTAAATAATATTCTGCTCCTTTATTCTTCCTGCCAAAGCGCAGAACTTGACAAAGCTGGGATGGTGTAAGGGAAGATTTGAATGGAAGAGTGAACAGACAGCTGTAGGAGTTGGGAGAGTGCAGTAGCAAGTTTTTATAGACTTCATAGCTAGGCTGATTATAATGGCTTCAACAGGCGATTTTGTTTTTTAAAGATAAATCTGAAAATTCATCTTAAACCATTCAGTCTTTATGCCTGGAAGCTTTTCTTTTTTTCTAAGTGTTAATATTAAAACGTCACTGTTTTGCTTTAGTTGTGACGACCCCTGGCTATTGTACTAATAACAGAACAATGGTCCTTTATACAGAATGAGTAGAACAGCGATTCAAGTCTGCACAAATCCAGTCATTTCCTGTGAAAAGAGCAATTACAGTTTCATGCAAAGTGTTGCAGGTAGTGTGCATTCAAAATTTCCCGTGACCTGCGTTGAAAATCACCCCTTGTTCCGGAGATCAGTATTTCTCAGTGGCAATGATGCAGAAAAATATCGGTGTTGCTAAAATGTATGTAATTGAAAGGAAAGAATAATCTTCGTTCCCCACCCAGAACTGCAGGTGCTGAAGGATTTTTTAAAAATCTTGCACGAAATTACAGCAATGCTTTCTCGATTGACACTCATAGTAATAAACCAACAGAAAGTGTTTCTCTGCGCCATAAATGATTAACTGTTAATTCACAATATTGGAGTGGGGGGTGAGGAAATGTCCAATTCAGGAAAGCTAAGTATCAGATGACAGTTTCCCGGTTTGAATGATAGAATAATACTTTTCATTAGTGTCACAAGGAGGCTTACATTAACGCCAATGAAGTTACTGTGAAAATCCCCTAGTTGCCACACTCCGGCGCCTGTTTGGGTACACGGAGGGAGAATTCAGAATGTCCAAATTACCTAACAGCATGTCTTTCGGGACTTGTGGGAGGAAACCGGAGCACCCGGAGGAAACCCACGCAGACACAGGGAGAACGTGCAGACTCCGCACAGACAGTGACCCAAGCCGGGAATTGAACCTGGGACCCTGGTGCTGTGAAGCAACAGTGCTAACCCCTTTGCTACCGTGCCAGTGATCAGGGCCAGAATAGATGAACTTCAGGATACTCAACCACTGCTGCTAATGCTTTCAAAACGGATGCCAAGCTGAGACAGACCAGGGACTTTATAATTGTGGATCCACATTGGTAGATCCTATGGGCCCGCTTTTAACTCTGTGCACATGGGTGAGTTTTTGAGTAAGTTTAAAATCTTACCCTGTGTATCCTTCCCATTTTATTTGCTGTTGAGATAATGACTTGCATGTAAAGAATTTCAATGTTCATGATGTTATCCATTTCAATTTGGAAACTTAAATGTATACGGACAGGATTTAATTTAATTGTTCAGCATACTATCCCTTCAATGTGCCTGCCCCTGCAGCTTTTTCTGACAAGTTCTCTGATTTCTCTGAGGTAGCCTTTTATCCTACTTGGTGAAAAAAATATGCAATTCTTAGTGTGTTTGCTGAGAGGATGTGTGCGTGTGTCCTGTGGGAGAGGCTAGAATTAGGAGGCGCAGATGAAGGAGTCTCCCATTTAAGGTGGAGATGAGAAAAGTATTTTCTTTGAGAGGGTGGCTAGCCTGTGGAATTCTCTTCCCCAGAGAGCAGTGGCGGCTGGGACGGTGAATATATTTAAAGCTGAGTTAGATTCCTGACTGACAAGGCAGTCAAGGGGCGTGGGGGGGTAGACAGGAAAATGGAGACCACAATCAGATCGGCCGTGATTTTATCAAATGGGGAAGTAGGCTCGAGCTGCCAAATAATTTCACCCTGCTCCCAGTTCATGTGTTCGGAAATTTAAGCAATTGCGGGTCACTGCCAGGAACGGAACGTATTCAGCTGGCTGGTATAATAGTCTTTTTGTGGAGCCCTTTTCGTGACATTGTTACGTTATTGTTTTTTAAATGGAACTTTTAGAAGCCGGTTGCTGCCCCATTCTTCTGGCTTGCAGTCTTCCTACCCTTCACCTTGACGCTGTCTTTCTGTACCCGAGATTTTCCTTCCCTGTTTTCCCCGTATATTTTATGGAACTCTTGATCTCTGATGGCCCGCAGTGCTAAAGGTGTCACGTTATCACCACCGTCTCATTTCAGCACACTGGAAGATACCATTTTGGTGAGAGGTAAATGAAGGAACTGACTGTGAATGCTGCCAGAAGAACATGGCGTTCAGATTAAACCGAATGCACAGTCAAATGCCTGATCCTGTCCTCCCAGCTGCTAGTCGCGTTCTCGGGGAACGTGAGTCAGAGATGGGGCTTACAACGCTGTAGCTCTGATTCATGAACCCAGCATCCCAGTGGGTGCAGCTCTGTCACGGAAGTGCACAGTTGTCCCTTGCATGACGAGAGGGTTATGAGTTAAATCTTTGTACTTACCGCACCGTACAATTATTCTTCAAAACTTGTCACTTCCAATTCCTGTCATACAGCAGAGAAACCTGCCAGCTATGCTTGTGCTCTGCTCCGCATGACCCACTTGCCATAATCCTACCCTTTTTCTCCCTCCCCGTACAAACATATGCAAAGGGACAAGAAATTGCGAACTGTTCCATCAAACCAGCCACATCCTAGACTGGGGTAACTTCCGCACACTGAGACTAAACTGAGTTTTCACTTTGCTTTATGTTGTGCTTGTGAGGAGATAGTTTTGGGACAGTGGGATATGAGAGGGGGTTGTTTTGGGGACAGTGGGATATGAGAGGGGATGGTTTGACGACAATGGGATATGAGAGGGGGTTGATTTGGGGACAGTGGGATATGAGAGGGGGATGGTTTGGGGACAGTGGGATATGAGAGGGGGAGGATGGTTTGGGGACAGTGGGATATCAGAGGGGGATGGTTTGGGGACAGTGGGATATGAGAGGGGGATGGTTTGGGGACAGTGGGATATGAGAGGGGGATGGTTTGGGGACAGTGGGATATGAGAGGGGGAGGATGGTTTGGGGACAGTGGGATATCAGAGGGGGATGGTTTGGGGACAGTGGGATATGAGAGGGGGATGGTTTGGGGACAGTGGGATATGAGAGGGGGGGGATGGTTTGGGGACAGTGGGATATCAGAGGGGGATGGTTTGGGGTCAGTGGGATATGTGAGGGGATGGTTTGGGGACAGTGGGATATGTGAGGGGATGGTTTGGGGACAGTGGGATATGAGAGGGGGATGGTTTGGGGACAGTGGGGTATGTGAGGGGATGGTTTGGGGGCAGTAGGATATGAGGGGGATGGTTTGGGGACAGTGGGATATGAGAGGGGGATGGTTTGGGGACAGTGGAATATGAGTGGGGGCTGGTTTGGAGACAGTGGGATATGTGAGGGGATGGTTTGGGGACAGTGGGATATGAGAGGGGGATGGTTTGGGGACAGTGGGATATGAGAGGGGGATGCTTTGGGGACAGTGGGATATGAGAGGGGGATGGTTTGGGGACAGTGGGATATGAGAGGGGGATGGTTTGGGGACAGTGGGATATGAGAGGGGGATGGTTTGGGGACAGTGGGATATGAGAGGGGGATGGTTGGGGACAGTGGGATTTGAGAGGGGGATGGTTTGGGGGCAGTGGGATATGAGAGGGGGATGGTTTGGGGGCAGTGGGATATGAGAGGGGGATGGTTTGGTGACAGTGGGATATGAGGGGGATGGTTTCGGGACTGTGGGATATGAGGGGATGGTTTGGGGACAGTGGGATATGAGAAGGGATGGTTTGGGGACAGTGGGATATGAGAGGGGGGTGGTTTGGGGACAGTGGGATATGAGAGGGGGATGGTTTTGGGACAGTGGGATGTGAGGGGATGATTTGGTGACAGTGGGATATGAGAGGGGGATGGTTTGGGGGCAGTGGGATATGAGAGGGGGATGGTTTGGGGGCAGTGGGATATGAGAGGGGGGTGGTTTTGGGACAGTGGGATATGAGAAGGGGATGGTTTGGAGACAGTGGGATATGAGTGGGGGATGGTTTGGAGACAGTGGGATATGTGAGGGGATGGTTTGGGGACAGTGGGATATGAGAGGGGGATGGTTTGGAGACAGTGGGATATGAGAGGGGGGTGGTTTGGGGACTGTGCGATATGAGAAGGGGATGGTTTGGGGACAGTGGGATATGAGAGGGGATGGTTTGGGGACAGTGGGATATGAGAGGGGGATGGTTTGGGGACGGTGGGATGTGAGGGGATGGTTTGGGGACAGTGGGATATGAGAGGGGGATGGTTTGGGGACAGTGGGATATGAGAGGGGGATGGTTTGGGGACAGTGGGATGTGAAGGGATGGTTTGGGGACAGTGGGATATGTGAGGGGATGGTTTAGGGACAGTGAGATATGAGAGGGGGATGGTTTGGGGACAGTGGGATGTGAGGGGATGGTTTGGGGACAGTGGGATATGAGAGGGGGATGGTTTGGGGACAGTGGGATGTGAGGGGATGGTTTGGGGACAGTGGGATATGAGAGGGGGATGGTTTGGGGACTGGGATATGAGAGGGGGATGGTTTGGGGACAGTGGGATGTGAGGGGATGGTTTGGAGACAGTGGGATATGTGAGGGGATGGTTTGGGGACAGTGGAATATGAGAGGGGGATGGTTTGGGGACAGTGGGATGTGAAGGGATGGTTTGGGGACAGTGGAATATGAGAGGGGATGGTTTGGGGACAGTGGGATATGAGAGGGGATGGTTTGGGGACAGTGGGATATGAGAGGGGGGTGGTTTGGGGACTGGGATATGAGAGGGGGATGGTTTGGGGACAGTGGGATATGAGAGGGGGATGGTTTCGGGACAGTGGGATGTGAGGGGATGGTTTGGGGACAGTGGGATATGAGAGGGGGATGGTTTGGGGACGGTGGGATGTGAGGGGATGGTTTGGGGACAGTGGGATATGAGAGGGGGATGGTTTGGGGACAGTGGGATATGAGAGGGGGATGGTTTGGGGGCAGTGGGATGTGAAGGGATGGTTTGGGGACAGTGGGATATGTGAGGGGATGGTTTAGGGACAGTGAGATATGAGAGGGGGATGGTTTGGGGACAGTGGGATGTGAGGGGATGGTTTGGGGACAGTGGGATATGAGAGGGGGATGGTTTGGGGACTGGGATATGAGAGGGGGATGGTTTGGGGGCAGTGGGATGTGAGGGGATGGTTTGGAGACAGTGGGATATGTGAGGGGATGGTTTAGGGACAGTGAGATATGAGAGGGGGATGGTTTGGGGACAGTGGGATGTGAAGGGATGGTTTGGGGACAGTGGGATATGAGAGGGGATGGTTTGGGGACAGTGTGATATGAGAGGTGATGGTTTGGGGACAGTGGGATATGAGAGGGGGATGGTTTGGGGACAGTGGGATATGAGAATGGATGGTTTGGGGACAGTGGGATATGAGAGGGGGTTGGTTTGGGGACAGTGGGATATGAGAGGGGATGGTTTGAGGACAGTGAGATATGAGAGGGGGATGGTTTGGGGACAGTGGGATATGAGAGGGGGATGGTTTGGGGACAGTGGGATATGAGAGGGGGGATGGTTTGGGGGCAGTGGGATATGAGAGGGGGATGGTTTGGGGACAGTGGGATATGAGAAGGGATGGTTTGGGGGCAGTGGGATATGAGAGGGGGATGGTTTGGGGACAGTGGGATATGAGAGGGGGATGCTTTGGGGACAGTAGGATATGAGAGGGGGATGGTTTGGGGACAGTGGGATATGAGAGGGGATGGTTTGGGGGCAGTGGGATATGAGAGGGGGATTGTTTGGGGACAGTGGGATGTGAGGGGATAGTTTGGGGACAGTGGGATATGAGAGGGGGATAGTTTGGGGACAGTGGGATATGAGAAGGGATGGTTTTTTGGACGGGATATGTGAGGGGGATGGTTTGGGGACTGGAATATGAGTGGATGGCTTTTTGGACGGTGGGATAATAAGTCAAGGTTTTTTCCCCTTGCTTTGGTATTTCACATGTTTGTTTGTTTAGAAGGGTTGGGTGTGCGGTGTGGGGGTTCCTTGTTGGGCTTTGTGTTAGGCATGTTAGGGAGGGGCTCTGGTGGGGGCCACCTCGCTAGCCAATTTAATTTGGCTAATGAACGGGAGTGAGATGGGGGGAGGGGTTGCGATCAGCCGAGCGTATGTGGACAGGTTTTGACTGGCCTAGCAGGTGTGAATGGTGGGGAAATGGGGAGTATGCTTAGAGGAGCGGTTTCCAGAGGAAGTGGTTGGGGTGTTTCTGGGATGGGGGAGGGAAAGTTGATTGATGGCGGCTAGGGGCAGGGTTGGGTCTCCTTCATGGGGCAGGCGCGGGGGACATTTTGAGAGGGCAGTGGACTTAGGAATTTGGCAGGCATGCCCTGCTGGGTGGGCATTGAAGGGGGATCAGGGGGTAAGAGACTCCCAGTCCGAATGGTAACGTGGACTGGTGAAGAGGGCGAGAGTCTTTTCACATTTAAAGC
Source organism: Scyliorhinus torazame (assembly GCF_047496885.1). Taxonomy (NCBI): domain Eukaryota; kingdom Metazoa; phylum Chordata; class Chondrichthyes; order Carcharhiniformes; family Scyliorhinidae; genus Scyliorhinus; species Scyliorhinus torazame. The sequence goes on from NC_092717.1 coordinate 8,360,216, forward strand.
GTTTGAGAGCCGATGTGATGCTGCTGCAGGAGACCCATCTGTGGGTGACGGACCAGGTTCGGCTTCGGAAGGATTGGGTGAGCCAGGTGTTTCACTCGGGAAGTGGATGGGAAGTATGTGGGAACATCTGGAATATTTGGCTGGTAGAAAGGAACTGCAGTCGCAGTTTGACCTTCTATCTATAGGAAAAGCCAGGTGAGGCGGGCGAAGGGTGTGGTGTACGAGTATGGGGAGAATATCAGTTGCTCGCTGGTGGGATAGCTCCGCCAGCAGGGGGCCTCCCGGGAGATTGTTCAGATTCAGGACGGGGTGAGGGGGCTCGTGGTTCCGCCAGAGCAGATGAATAGGGCATTTGAGGAGTTTTATCAGAGGTTGTGTAGGTCAAAGCCCCTGGGGATGATTTGGATATGAGGGAGTTTTTGGAGGGGCTGGAGAGGATTGAGGAGGTTCGAACGGCGGTAGGGAAAATGCAAACGGGTAAAGCACCGGGGCCAGATGGGTTCCCACTGGAGTTTTATAAGCAGCCGGCGCCGCTGTTGGTGGAGATGTTTGAGGAAGCGGTGACTAGGGGGGGGCACTCCCCGACACGATGGGACAGGCATCTAGTTCGCTGATGTTAAAAAAGGATAAGGACCCGGTGGAGTGTGGGTTGTATTGGCCGATATCTCTGTTGAATGTGGATGTCAGGATTGTTGCCCAAGTGTTGGAACTTAGGTTGGAGGATGTCTTCCACAGGTGGTTGGGAGGGATCAGGCAGGATTTGTAAAGGGAAGGCAGTTGCCGTTGAATGTGCGGCGCTTGTTAAATGTGGTGCTCTCCCTATCCGTCCTGGTGCATCAGAGATCCTTTATCCTTTTATTTTATCATTATTTTCTTCCCTCTCCACCACCTTTTTCTTCTGTATGTGGCATCTAATTTCATTTGAGTTGTGACTCCAGCTCACATGGTGTTGGAATTGAGTGCAATGGCCCAGGTGTCATGACAATAATGCTGTTTTTCACCATTCATTTTGATTGCATTGCAAAAACCTGGTTGAGAAACCCTATGCATAAAAACCGTGGAATGCTGTTCCATGAATATGATATGCCATTTTATGAAACTTCACGTGACCTGTGCACTTCCTCATTGATCTTTAAATACAGGATTTAAAAACGTCACGAGGACTACATGAAGAAATGAAGAAGACTGCAAACAATAATGTGCGGCAGGTGAGCATACAGAAAACGTCCCTTTCCGCTGTCACTTTTCAGGTTGTCCTGTGTTTGGGTGGCAGATTCCTCCTCTCCGATGGTAAAGCTTCACCGACCACACTTGTGTTTGCTAAAAGTAACCTATCGTAATCTCTGAAATTATAAATGCAGTAATTCCTAACCACAATACAACAAAAGGAATCAAATAATTCTTTAATTAGTTCTATTAATTTCAATTTGTCACCATCTTTAAGAGAGTGCCCAACTAACTGTGGTGCTCCCCAAACACAGGATGGAAAAGCCTTTATGCTTGGCATACCAGTGTGACGTTCCAAACAATGTTGGGGAGATAAACAAAGCCCAACGGTTCCAAGAATATTATGGTACAAAGGTGATCTGGTCCTGGTATGGAGGACTGGACTTCATGCTGCAAGTCAGATAGGCCAGATAGCAACTTCAGGTAGAAGTGACTAAAATGGTGTATGTTTGTGAATGGCTGAATAATGCAAGTATTGGCTCATGTTGCAGAAACCCAACCATTTGTTCCAGAATTGCACCTACCTTAAGTTAAACTTGTAATAAGGATGGGTAAGTTAGCTGCATGAGTGTTCACCGGGTAATGGCTGAGCCTTGCGACTTTTCCCAGCAATAAACCTTGGGCGCGATTCTTCTCCTGTCCCCGCATTGCACCCGGCGCACTCCTGTTATTGAGCCCTAAATGGGGTTCGCACTGAGCAGAGCGCAATGCCCCTGACCCGTGGCACCGGGCGCAATCTGGTTCACGCTCGGACTCTCTGTGGTAAACCACTGTTGCACCTCTATTAGGTGATGTACGGTAGGACCTGTACTACAGGTACATTGGTAGTCCCTGCCTGCTGGCTCCGTCCAGTAGGCGGAGTATAAATATGTGTGTCCTCCATGCTGCAGCCATTTCGCCAGCTGCTGTGGGAGGCCACACATCATAGAGCAATAAAGCCTCAGTTGTACCCAACTCAAGTCTTTGTGCAATTGATCGTGCCTCACTCTCATATTTAAACTAATTTAAATATGCATTTCTGGATCATAGCCGGAGTCTTGCCGCTTCCAGGATTCACCAGCCAGCCAACACAGCATAAGGCTGGTGGGTATCTCAACTGGTCTCCATCACCGGAGAGCAGACGTGATGACCACGCTGGGGGGGGGGTGCTCAGAGGTCATTGGAGCCCCAGGTTAGCACTGCCAGGGTGCAAGGGGCACTGCCAAGGGGTGAGGCCAAAGCAGGGGAAAAAAATTTTGTGGGGGGCGGATCCTGAATGTTGCGGCGGAGGGGTGTTGGTCACTTGGCGGGAGGTGGACTGCGATGGGAATCACACGGAACAGCTGGCGGAATTATCCCAATTTCTCTCTCTTCCCCCCCCCCCCCCGGAATGACACCCAAGTCATTTGTGGGAGATTTCTGCCCTTTGACACTTTTGCGTTGACTGAACAAAGTTTTCTACAAATCTATGCCCCTATTACGAAAATATTCTGCAAGGTCCTTCTCAGAAATTCAGCAGGAACTCTGTTATTTCCATCTACTTGTCGAACCCATGCCATAAGATTCATTGCGGGCTGTCCTCTAAATGTTTTATGATAGTGCAGAAACAGGGGCAGGATAAGGAAATTACAGATGCTAGGTTTGCTATGCACCAAATGAACAGAAATACAGCTCTGAGATACCCTTCCATCACTCTCTACGGATTAAATTGATCCTCGACGATAACTCTGAAGAAGTTAGAAGTTAACAGGGCAGCACGGTAGCACAAATGGATAACACTGTGGCTTCATAGCGCCAGGGTCCCAGGTTAGATTCCCCGCTGGGTCACTGTCTGTGCGGAGTCTGCACATCCTCCCCGTGTCTGCGTGGGTTTCCGCTGGGTGCTCCGGTTTCTTCCCACAGTCCAAAGACGTGCAGGTTAGGTGGATTGGCCATGATAAATTGCCCTTCTTGTCCAAAAGGTTAGGAGGGGCTATTGGGTTACGGGGATAGGGTGAAAGTGAGAGCTTAAGTGGGTCGGTGCAGACTCGATGGGCCGAATGGCCTCCTTCTGCACTATATGTTCTATGTTCTAAAAATAAAGAAGCAATGATTTAACGTATGTAGAAGGAACTCTTAGTTCCCATTGTAAACACATCTCCAAACATTCTCTCTGAAACAAAAAACGAGCTGCTTCCGAATCCTGTACTTATCATGGACATATATTTACTGTCAGTGCTCCAGGCCCATTGATTCTTCAATGCACTGTTCTCAATTCTTCCTTAGTGCTGTTTTGAGGTTTTTAGCACAGGGCTAAATCGCTGGCTTTGAAAGCAGACCAAGGCAGGCCAGCAGCGTGGGTTCAATTCCCGTAACAGGCTCCCCGAACAGGCGCCGGAATGTGGCGACTAGGGGCTTTTCACAGTAACTTCATTTGAAGCTTACTTGAGACAATAAGCAATTTACATTTACATATCTGAGCGCCAGGTGTATGTTTCTCCGAGCTATCCTGATATTTCGACCAAGGTGGCTTTTGTCTCGAGGCTCCCGGGCAAACTTTGCAGCCAGCTACTTTGTGACTGCAGGTCTGACAAAGTTGCAAAGTATCTTCAATCACTCAGGGTCTTCAGGGCAGATCTTCACAATGCCAGGGACCCGGGTTCAATTCCGTCCTCGGGTCTGAACACTGCCAAGTCCTTTGTTGGGGGGGGGGGGGGGGGGGGCTCATTCTTGCTGGATCTTAGGTCTGATTAGCATGAGAAAATCCTACAGTGATGGAAGAGGCCATTTAGCTCACTGGATCTGCACCAACCCTCTGAAAGAGCACCCTACCTAACCTGCACACCTTTGGACTGTGGAGGAAACCGGAGCACCCGGAGGAAACCCACGCACACACGGGGAGAACGTGCAGACTCCACACAGAAAGTGACCCAAGTGAGAATTGAACCCGGGTCCCTGGCGTTGTGAAGATCTGCCGTGAGTGATCGAAGATACTTTGTCTCCAAACATGTTTGAAGGACAGTGACCAAAGCATCCACTTTGGCTGCACTGCCTGGTCTGGAAACCTTGCTGTCTCGGGGGGAGGGGCGGTTGCAGGTGCGTGTTGTGGCAACACCAGCTCCAGGTAAAACTGTGACATGTCAAATACTTTCTCTGAATTGGCCACTGAGGATGACATGACATTGTGTCCCTTTGCCATCTGTCTCTTCCTTGTGATGATTATTTGTCTCACCTGCTCCTTCTGCCGCACCGCTCCCGCTGGTGCATCTGAAATGCTTCAGAGTATATAATATATATACACATGTCTCTTGCCATTTAAATCAGCTGATACAGGTTTATGGCATATTATCACTGTGACCTGACTTTTTTTTTAAATTTTTTTTTTATAAATATTTTATTGAAAATTTTTGGTCAACCAACACAGTACATTGTGCATCCTTTACACAATATTGTAACAACACAAATAACAATGACCTATTTTATAAACAAAAAATGAATAAATAATAAATAACAAAAATGAAAACTAACCCTAATTGGCAACTGCCTTATCACAAGTAACACTCTCCAAAAATATAATTTAACAGTCCAATATATAATTATCTGTCGCAACGACCTATACATATTATACAGTATATATTAACAACCCTGAGAGTCCTTCTGGTTCCTCCTCCCCCCCCCCCCCCCCCCCCCCCCGATCCTGGGCTGCTGCTGCTGCCTTCTTTTTTCCATTCCATCTATCTTTCTGCGAGGTATTCGACGAACGGTTGCCACCGCCTGGTGAACCCTTGAGCCGACCCCCTTAGAACGAACTTAATCCGCTCTAGCTTTATAAACCCCGCCATGTCATTTATCCAGGTCTCCAACCCCGGGGGCTTGGCTTCTTTCCACATTAACAATATCCTGCGCCGGGCTACTAGGGACGCAAAGGCCAAAACATCAGCCTCTCTCGCCTCCTGTTCTCCCGGCTCTTGTGCAACCCCAAATATAGCCAACCCCCAGCTTGGTTTGACCCGGACCCCCACTACTTTTGAAAGCACCTTTGTCACCCCCATCCAAAACCCCTGTAGTGCCGGGCATGACCAAAACATATGGGTATGATTCGCTGGGCTTCTCGAGCATCTCGCACACCTATCCTCCACCCCAAAAAATTTACTGAGCCGTGCTCCAGTCATATGCACCCTGTGTAATACCTTAAACTGAATCAGGCTTAGCCTGGCACATGAGGACGACGAGTTTACCCTGCTTAGGGCATCTGCCCACAGCCCCTCCTCGATCTCCTCCCCCAGCTCTTCTTCCCATTTCCCTTTTAGTTCATCTACCATAGTCTCCCCTTCGTCCCTCATTTCCCTATATATATCTGACACCTTACCATCCCCCACCCATGTCTTTGAGATCACTCTGTCCTGCACCTCTTGTGTCGGGAGCTGCGGGAATTCCCTCACCTGTTGCCTCGCAAAAGCCCTCAGTTGCATATACCTGAATGCATTCCCTTGGGGCAACCCATATTTCTCGGTCAGCGCTCCCAGACTCGCGAACTTCCCATCCACAAACAGATCTTTCAGTTGCGTTATTCCTGCTCTTTGCCACATTCCATATCCCCCATCCATTCCCCCGGGGCAAACCTATGGTTGTTTCTTATCGGGGACCCCCCCCCCCAAGGCTCCAGTCTTTCCCCTATGCCGTCTCCACTGTCCCCAAATCTTCAGTGTAGCCACCACCACCGGGCTTGTGGTGTAGCTCCTCGGTGAGAACGGCAATGGGGCTGTCACCATAGCCTGTAGGCTAGTCCCCCTACAGGACGCCCTCTCTAATCTCTTCCACGCCGCTCCCTCCTCCTCTCCCATCCACTTACTCACCATTGAAATATTAGCGGCCCAATAATACTCACTTAGGCTCGGTAGTGCCAGCCCCCCCTAATCCCTGCTACGCTGTAAAAATCCCTTCCTCACTCTCGGGGTCTTCCCGGCCCACACAAAACCCACGATGCTCTTTTCAATCCTTTTTAAAAAAGCCTTTGTGATCACCACCGGGAGGCACTGAAACACAAAGAGGAATCTCGGGAGGACCACCATCTTAACCGCCTGCACCCTCCCTGCCAGTGACAGGGATACCATATCCCATCTCTTGAAATCCTCCTCCATTTGTTCCACCAACCGCGTTAAATTTAACCTATGCAATGTGCCCCAATTCTTGGCTATCTGGATCCCCAGGTAACGAAAGTCCCTTGTTACCTTCCTCAACGGTAGGTCCTCTATTTCTCTACTCTGCTCCCCTGGATGCACCACAAACAACTCACTTTTCCCCATGTTCAATTTATACCCTGAAAAATCCCCAAACTCCCCAAGTATCCGCATTATTTCTGGCATCCCCTCCGCCGGGTCTGCCACGTATAGTAGCAACTCGTCCGCATACAAAGATACCCGGTGTTCTTCTCCTCCTCTAAGTACTCCCCTCCACTTCTTGGAACCCCTCAACGCTATCGCCAGAGGCTCAGTCGCCAGTGCAAACAATAATGGGGACAGAGGGCATCCCTGCCTTGTCCCTCTAGGGAGCCGAAAATATGCAGATCCCCGTCCATTCGTGACCACGCTCGCCATCGGGGCCCTATACAACAGCTGCACCCATCTAACATACCCCTCTCCAAAACCAAATCTCCTCAACACCTCCCACAAATAATCCCACTCCACTCTATCAAATGCTTTCTCGGCATCCATCGCCACTACTATCTCCGTTTCCCCCTCTGGTGGGGGCATCATCATTACCCCTAACAGCCTCCGTATATTCGTGTTCAGCTGTCTCCCCTTCACAAACCCAGTTTGGTCCTCGTGGACCACCCCCGGGACACATTCCTCTATTCTCATTGCCATTACCTTGGCCAGGATCTTGGCATCTACATTTAGGAGGGAAATAGGTCTATAGGACCCGCATTGTAGTGGGTCATTTTCCTTCTTTAAGAGAAGCGATATCGTTGTTTCAGACATAGTCGGGGGCAGTTGTCCCCTTTCCTTTGCCTCATTAAAGGTCCTCGTCAATACCGGGGCGAGCAAGTCCACATATTTTCTATAGAATTCGACTGGGAATCCATCCGGTCCCGGGGCCTTTCCCGCCTGCATGCTCCTAATTCCTTTCACCACTTCTTCTACCTCGATCTGTGCTCCCAGTCCCACCCTTTCCTGCTCTTCCACCTTGGGAAATTCCAGCCGATCCAAGAAGCCCATCATTCTCTCCCTCCCATCCGGGGGTTGAGCTTCATATAATTTTTTATAAAATGTCTTGAACACTCCATTCACTCTCTCCGCTCCCCGCTCCATCTCTCCTTCCTCATCCCTCACTCCCCCTATTTCCCTCGCTGCTCCCCTTTTCCTCAATTGGTGTGCCAGCAACCTGCTCGCCTTCTCCCCATATTCGTACTGTACACCCTGTGCCTTCCTCCATTGTGCCTCTGCAGTGCCCGTAGTCAGCAAGTCAAATTCTACATGTAGCCTTTGCCTTTCCCTGTACAGTCCCTCCTCCGGTGCTTCCGCATATTGTCTGTCCACCCTCAAAAGTTCTTGCAGCAACCGCTCCCGTTCCTTACTCTCCTGCTTCCCTTTATGTGCCCTTATTGATATCAGCTCCCCTCTAACCACCGCCTTCAACGCCTCCCAGACCACTCCCACCTGGACCTCCCCATTATCATTGAGTTCCAAGTACTTTTCAATGCACCCCCTCACCCTTAGACACACCCCCTCATCTGCCATTAGTCCCATGTCCATTCTCCAGGGTGGGCGCCCTCCTGTTTCCTCCCCTATCTCCAAGTCTACCCAGTGTGGAGCGTGATCCGAAATGGCTATAGCCGTATACTCCGTTCCCCTCACCTTCGGGATCAACGCCCTTCCCAGCACAAAAAAGTCTATTCGCGAGTAGACTTTATGGACATAGGAGAAAAACGAGAACTCCTTACTCCTAGGTCTGCTAAATCTCCACGGGTCTACACCTCCCATCTGCTCCATAAAATCTTTAAGTACCTTGGCTGCTGCCGGCCTCCTTCCAGTCCTGGACTTCGACCTATCCAGCCCTGGTTCCAACACCGTATTAAAATCTCCCCCCATTATCAGCTTTCCCATCTCTAGGTCCAGAATGCGTCCTAGCATCCGCCTCATAAAATTGGCATCATCCCAGTTCGGGGCATATACGTTTACCAAAACCACCATCTCCCCCTGTAGTTTGCCACTCACCATCACGTATCTGCCCCCGTTATCCGCCACTATAGTCTTTGCCTCGAACATTACCCGCTTCCCCACTAATATAGCCACCCCCCTGTTTTTCGCATCTAGCCCCGAATGGAACACCTGCCCCACCCATCCTTTGCGTAGCCTAACCTGGTCTATCAGTTTCAGGTGCGTTTCCTGTAACATAACCACATCTGCCTTAAGTTTCTTAAGGTGTGCGAGTACCCGTGCCCTCTTTATCGGCCCGTTCAGCCCTCTCACGTTCCACGTGATCAGCCGGGTTGGGGGGCTTCCTACCCCCCCCCCCCCCCCCCCCTTGTCGATTAGCCATCCCCTTTTTCCAGCTCCTCACCCGGTTGCCACGCAGCTGTATCTCCCCCAGGCGGTGCCCCCCCGCCCATCCCCTCCCATACCAGCTCCCCCCTCTCCCCAGCAGCAGCAACCCAGTAACTCCCCCCTCCCACCCCCCCCGCTAGCGTAATTACTCCCCCCATGTTGCTCCCAGAAGTCAGCAAACTCTGGCCGACCTCGGCTTCCCCCCGTGACCTCGGCTCGCACCGTGCGACGCCCCCTCCTTCCTGCTTCTCTATTCCCGCCATGATTATCATAGCGCGGGAACCAAGCCCGCGCTTCTCCCTTGGCCCCGCCCCCAATGGCCAACGCCCCATCTCCTCCACCTCCCCTCCTCCCCCCATCACCACCTGTGGAAGAGAGAAAAGTTACCACATCGCAGGGTTAGTACATAAAACTCCTCTTCCCCCCTTTTTAACCCCCCTCTTCGCCCCCCACATTCGCCCCACCACTTTGTTCAAACGTTCTTTTTAATAACCCGCTCATTCCAGTTTTTCTTCCACAATAAAAGTCCACGCTTCATCCGCCGTCTCAAAGTAGTGGTGCCTCCCTCGATATGTGACCCACAGTCTTGCCGGTTGCAGCATTCCAAATTTTATCTTCTTTTTATGAAGCACCGCCTTGGCCCGATTAAAGCTCACCCTCCTTCTCGCCACCTCCGCACTCCAGTCTTGATAAACGCGGATCACCGCGTTCTCCCATTTACTGCTCCGAGTTTTCTTTGCCCACCTAAGGACCATTTCTCTATCCTTAAAACGGAGGAATCTCACCACTATGGCTCTGGGAATTTCTCCTGCTCTCGGTCCTCGCGCCATCACTCGGTATGCTCCCTCCACCTCCAACGGACCCGCCGGGGCCTCCGCTCCCATTAACGAGTGCAGCATCGTGCTCACATATGCCCCGACGTCCGCTCCCTCCGCACCTTCAGGAAGACCAAGAATCCTCAGGTTGTTCCTCCTTGCGTTGTTCTCCAGTGCCTCCAACCTTTCCACACATCGTTTCTGATGTGCCTCATGTGTCTCCGTCTTCACCACCAGGCCCTGTATGTCGTCCTCATTCTCGGCTGCCTTTGCCTTCACGACCCGAAGCTCCCGCTCCTGGGTCTTTTGTTCCTCCTTTAGCCCTTCGATCGCCTGTAGTATCGGGGCCAACAGCTCTTTCTTCATTTCCTTTTTGAGCTCTTCCACACAGCATTTCAAGAACTCTTGTTGTTCAGGGCCCCATGTTAAACTGCCACCTTCCGACGCCATCTTGGTTTTTGCTTGCCTTCCTTGCCGCTGTTCTAAAGGATCCACTGCAATCCAGCCACTTTCTCCTCCTTTTTTCATCCGTATCCAGGGGGGATTCCCTTCTGGTTTACCGCACAGTGTTTTTAGCCGTCAAAATTGCCGTTGGGGCTCCTATCAAGAGCCCAAATGTCCGTCTCACCAGGAGCTGCCGAAACGTGCGACTCAGCTGGTCATCGCCGCACCCGGAACCACTGTGACCTGACTTAATTAGAAATGTTGGCCCAAGGTGTATCTGTCTTTAGAAGAAGAAAACTAACAAGACCCGAAATCCAATAAATGATACATCAAATGCCTATAGCTTTAGTGATTATAATTGTAACTATAGCTGGAGCTTTCACTTGTGAAGCCTAAATATGCCAATAATCACTACTCTTTTGTGGGGAATTTGGAAAGCTCCTATAGACATTTGTAGAGAATTTCCTATCCTTGGAAAATGAGTTATTGCGTCCAATTAATATACTGTGGCTTCACTATAATGCATATTATAGTTTGTAATCAACTGCAACAACCCTAAATCACATCCCTTGAAGTTATTAGGAACAGTCGGTGGTTAATTGAGAGTTAGTTGCAGGAGCAATTACTTGTATAATTTTCAATGCATGCACTTGGCACAAATTACTGAACAATTGTAGCACTGGAGCTGTCTCCACTCACGTTTCATTTTCTTCAGTGACCGACTTAAATGTTCTTCGTAAGCAATGGTTGGATTGCTATTTCTGGATTATCTCATTCTGTATCCAGATTTTAGAGTTTATCAGAGATTGCTCATATCATTAGGTCACATTGCTGATAGTACTGTGAAGCAATGGGACGCGAAGCAGGTTCCTGCCACAGAATGGCCTGCACAGCCATTCAATAGGATAACCTTTGTGCAGTAGAACAAAAGGCACGATGACTTTGTTATTTGTGCAGATATTATAATGTAGGCCACGTTTAATTAAGGGAAGAAATAAAGCCACATTAGGAGCTTGTGATGTCGATGGCATTGGAAACAAATGACCTGTTAATGCTGGAATCTCTGTTCGTTTTCACCTTTGTCAAATTATCTGTCAGAAACATCCGCTTACTTGGAGGCATGAAAGTCCGTTGATTGGTTTTAATGTTTCACATTTTTCATCATTACCACCAAAGCAACATTAGACCCTAATAACCTCCCTACACAGCGGTATCTAAGGTTTCTCGGCCTGGTGTGTGCTGCGTGAATATAGTCCAGGGTACATTCAATTGTTGGGCAATCCATTTCACACTCTCCGATTGATATTGGTGCCCAGATGCTGAATGCTGCCTTTAAATTGCTGAACTAACAAAGTTCTGCAGCAACGGTGGTTTTTCACTTCTCTCCTATGACAGGCCTTTATCCCAGCTGGATCGTGGAAAGATTTGTCCGAGTCAGCAGCACCTCAATGGACAGGCAGGGAGGAAACATTATTTTACACAGCGAGTTGTTGTGATCTGTAAGTCACTGCCTGAAAGAATGGCAGAAGTAGATTCAGTCGGAACTTTCAGAATAGAATTGGATAAACACTTGAAGGGGAAACCAATTGCAGGATTATGGTGAAAGAGTGGGAGAGAAGGAGTAACTGGATAGCTGTCGCAAAAAACATGCACAAGCACACTGGACCGAATGGCCTCCTGCGTTGTGTGATTCTCTAACTCACCTTGCCTCCCTCATGGCAGCAACTGCATTGGCTTATAGTTTACTCACCATTCATGATACTGTTAACAACCATGTCATTCTAAGCCTGTGTGTCTAGCTCCACTGGGATGCTCCAAAATAACCTTTGTGCATTGTCACAGTTTCAATTAATATTTTCTTCAGAAAGTAATTTGAATTTGGCGCAACACGAAAGTCGATTTAGAAACTAACGTTTTCCGGTCACAATGGGGGAATGATTCAGAGACTCTCTTTGTTGAGTTCATGAACTGAATCATCTATGCTCACGTTGCTCCTGAAAATGATATGAATATTCCCTATGTGGGACTGTTTGGCTCAGTTGGCTGGATGGCTGGTGTGTGGTTCAGAATAATGCCAACAATGCAGTTCGATTCCCATTCTGGCTGAGGTAGCACTTCCTTGTCCTGCCTAAGCAATGTTAAACCACCGCTGATAGAAGAGCCAAGGAAACCGCTCGGGTGAAGGATGAGCAGACAATGACAATCTAAACCCTTTCCCAACTTCCTCGCCATGACTTAGTACCTCTCCATTTATTGATAGAAAATCCTCTATAAAACACATTGGGAAATCTTCTACATTACAGGTGCTATATAAATGCAATTTGCTGCCGCCTTGAATAAAGCAGTGGCCTGGCTTGCCTGCGCCAATCCAAATCAGCGAAATCGACAAATTAGTTGAATGAAATGTATTTGCTGTTTCTTCTCCAGGTGATTGACTGGGTGTTGGAAAAAGCTGACCAGAAGTGAAATCCAGGATTCAATCATGAACTGGAAATCCCACTGAAAATCCTTTCCCAACGTGCTGGGATTTCTCTGGAGAGTTCGTCATTTGGAATCACAATGCAGTAAATCAATATAAAAATGTGCATAATTGTTTCGCATACCTACTTAATAATTTTGATTTTTATTCTTCTGCTTCGATACCAATAGAATCATGGGGATTTTATTTTAAGTTTTCATATTGAAGATGTGTGATCTTTGTTCTTAAGACCTTTATAACCCCGTTAGAGCTTTGAAGCTTCAGTTTTGACGCTGCTTGTCGTTTAAAAGCATGTGCCCATTCTGCCTGATCCATTTTGGAGATCTGCCCTATAACAAAACAAAACCCAAACCCACCCTGCCAGCCCCATAATAAGCCGGTTCATGTCGAATTGTATAAAACTGCTCTGTAACAAAGAAATGCGTTTGTTTCACAACAGTAACCATTCAACTGCCATTAGCGCCAAATTAAATTGCAACGTAGGTCGAATTCTCTCTCACATTTTAGACATAGGATTGGCCCGGCATTCAAAGGATGAAAGTATCCTACTTTTACCAGTTGCATGGCAAGCCAGAACTGTGGGACAAAGATACATTCTTTTGATTTTGTTTCAATGATGTCAATGTGACTCTTCCCTACTGCATGTGCAAAGTGGCCTGAGGATATTATCTCAGCAGGCAAAGCGGTTAATCCCATGTCCATTTACACAGCTGGGAGGATGGCAAATTTTACCTTTAGTCTGCCAAAATAAAGCCTGCCATTAACATGGAAATTAACATGGAAACATTTGTGTTTACAAAAATGCTGCATTGTCCGTTAAAATTCCAATTCTCCACTTCTCTCCTCCCCCACCACCTGCATCAACTTTAACATTAAAATCCAGATTGTTGAGAGTCATTTGAAAAGTGATAAAATGATGGAGATGAGAACAGGAGTCAATCTAAATTGATGCTCGTTGATTTAAGATACGGTGAAGCAGTTAAAGAAGAATGGGGGAAAGCAACCCGAGGGAATCCTGGAACCATTCTCCTTTTTTACGTAAAGAAGTTTGCAAACCATGCTATTCAGAATTGACTTTCTTATCAAACTTAAGACATCTACAGGTAACTCTTTGCAAACAGTACCGCCCCACATGAGACATGTCCTTACAGAGAGGAAGCAGTCGTATTTGTAAAGTTTATGCAGTAATAACGTAAAAGAGAATGGGCAGTAAATAAATCTTCAGGAACGAGACGGCCACGCAATTTTCTCTAGAGCCATCCTAAGCTGAACCCAGATCTGTCAAAATGTTGTAATCGGTCTGGTCTGTATATTCTGAACTTGGTGTAGATTTGTCCAGGCAGTTACCTGAAGCTGACTAATTGTGCCAATTTGTGTAGACCCCGACTAATTGGTTTTTCTTTTGTAAAAGGTTCGACTGGCCCTCTGTTTTTTCCAGGTCATTGATTTGCCCAAGCTTTTGATCTGTGGAGGGCAACGAGCCGAGGATTAGTAATAAGTAGTTCAAAAGAATATCTGATATTTCCAAAATGGTGATTTTTGTTTCATTAACCGTGCTGCAAAGTTATGTGCAGTTACTGCAAACTACGTTTGAAATCTAATTAACTCAAAGTGAACTTGCACATAAGTTAGTTTCCTTTTGTGAGTTACACTCCTGTAATGTAGCAAATGAACACACAACAGAAATAAAGTTTATGATCATCTTTTATTCCGTATTCATTTATATACAATCAATTATCAAGCGTATTTTTAAAATTAAGGGGGGAGAAAGTCACATATTTAATTATTAATGAAGTAACATAAAGGTATGGAAATATTTTTGTACCTCAACTGCCCCTTGATTGTTTTACTGAGAGCTGTGGATACCCAAGAATAGGTTTCACAACGCTGTATCTTCAGAAACATCATATAAACATAATGGTTTGCTGAACCTCACCAGTTAAATTACAGCTGTGAGCTTGCTCCCCATCTACTATATGAAATTATAAAGTTTAATTTGTCCACTTTTATTCATGAGACATAGCTTATGCTGAATGCCTGTGAATTTGATCTTGCCAAATTGAATATTAAGGCCCTGTTAAATGGTGTAATAATCTTATTTATAAACAAAATATCCCATAGCCCATATGTTTTTTTTCAATCATGGTATTTATTATGTAAATGATAACTGAAGGCACCTTAAAGTATCACCTGTGGATTATTTGATCAAACTTTATAAATAAATATTTATTAACCTGTTAATTCAGTGTATCAGTAAAGGCAGCACATATTTCAGCACTGTCATTAGCAAGTGGAAGCTCAGACTTGTAGAACTGTTGAAAAAAATTAGCCATATGTAATTTAATGGTGTGTTCACTTCAGGAATAGTACACAATTTTAATTAAATTCTTGGCACCTTGGTATCAGTGCACAGTTGATATGCTGCATGGAAGCTATTCCATGTGCACGATTAGTAAAATAATTCAAAATCTCTTTATTTCTTGCGAGCTGTTAGATATTTCCTGCAATCTTTGGTATTAACCTCCTTTGCTGTCAGTCTTAAGTTTAACCTTAAAGTATCTCCTGTGGATTATTTGCTCAAACTTTATAAATAAATATTTTTTTAGGGGTCTGAGAGGGAGGTTATGAAAACCATTTTAAGACATGGGAGATTAAAGTTGACCAGTTTTTAAGGAACAGTTTAGAGGAGACGTGCGAGGCAGGTTTTTTTACGTAGAGGGTGGTGAGTGCCTGGAACACGTTGCCAGGGGAGGTTGTGGAAGCAGATACATTAACGGCGTTCAAAAGGCATCGCGGCAAACACATGGACAGGATGGGTATAGAGGGATACAGCACAAGGAAGTGCTGAGGGTTTTGGCCAAGGGTGGTATCATGACCAGTACAGGCTTGGAGGGCCGAAGGGCCTGTTCCTGTGCTGCATTGTTCTTTAACTTTTATTTGAGAAAGCCCATGATTGACTGCAAGCTGTGAAACCCTGGTAGAGGGTAAGAAGAGAGGGTGTACAGTAATCCAAACACAGAGAGCGGAAGATGCAAGTAGGGATGTCGGTCTCGGATTGCTAGAGCAGCTACAGAATTGGTGGAGGCCATTTCACCTGTCGAGGTGGGCTGGCTCTTTGCAAGAGCAATAGAGCTCTTCCCAGGGGGACTAGTTTCTGTGGGGAGCGGGGGGGGGGGGGGGGGGGGGGGCGGAGGCGGAGGGGCGGAGACCGTGGAAAGATTTGTGGGTGAGGGTTTTTGAAGGTAATGCATGTGAGGTGGGAAACTGGTCAAAGAGAAGAAATGGAGTGAGGGAGAATTAGAAAGGAATATGATACCAAAGTTGAAGTTCTCGATGTATGGTAGTCTGTGTTTGATACAGGGCTGTGGAGAAAGTGTTGGAGAAATCAAACCTTTGCAGCAACTAAGATATGCACCCACCAATGAGTACCTTCAGTTTTGGCCCCTCTCTCTCTTCTATTTCATGTTGCAGTATTCTCAGTAAAAAATAAAGTATTAATTTTTTTTCAAGTAACTCTATTGAAATTGGCTGCTGACGTCCGTGTTATCCAATGAAGGAACAAAGTTATACTTTGTTTCAGAAACTTAAAATTAGAAGGAAGGCTAGGATGATCTAAGTAATCTAGAAAGCCCTGTGCAAAAACCCGTGGGCGGCACGGTGGCACAGTGGTTAGCACTGCTGCCTCACGGCACCGAGGACCCGGGTTCGTTCCCGGCCCCGGCTCACTGTCCGTGCGGAGTTTGCACATTCTCCCAGTGTCTGCGTGGGTCTCACCACCACAACCCAACGATGCGCAGGGTAGGCGGATTGGCCACGCTAAATTGCCCCTTACGTTGAAACAAAAAAGAATTGGGTGACAAAAAAGTAAAAGCATTAGGCCCAGAGTAGGAACAATCAGTAAAAACTTCCCAGATATTTTCTTCATGAACAATCTTTTTATTCAACAACGTGCTATAAATTAAATAGTTTTTCTATTTTTGCTACCGTCTGCCCACGTTCACACAGGCGATTGCAGCGTAGAGTTCCCTCGACACTGTGTCACCAATGTGCTGTCACCCACCAGCTCATGAAAGAGTCTAATTATACCACTGTCAGTATTTTACATTTCCTACACCGGACATCATTATGGGTTATGTTAAGTGACACTACTAGTTTGCTGCAAGATCAGTGGGCATGGCCCCTGATGGTTTCATTGCCTAGTCTCTGTTTAACTCAGAATCTGGCTCAGACAGGAGATTTGCATCTGATCAGTGTAAGCTGTGCTGAAACACTGGAAATGAAAGGACACTTAATATATTGTATTACCCATTTCCTTCTCTTAATTGTAGCTTCATTTAAGCTGCATGAAAGAAAAAATGTGCCCCACAAGCAGAAACCACTGCGTATTTTCTGATCAGAATTAAAGCAAGGCTACAGGATGGATTTATTTTAAGATATTTTTCAATATATAAATTGTTCCATCTGCCTCTGTATTCCTCACTAACTTTCCTTCAGGTTTGTAGCTCCACAGTTTAATGCCTGTCAACTTAACAAAGTTCAGCTTTAATACCCTTACCCAACAAAAATCTATTTGTCTCAGTTTTCACATTTTCAATATACTCCCACAGGATTTCCGATTTCCACTCCCATTGGTGTGAAGACGTGCTTCCTGACATCACTCCCTGAACAGTCTAGCTCTGGTTTGAAGCTCGTGTCCCCTTGTTCTGGACTCCCCAATTGCGGAAATAGTTCTTCTCTATCAACTTTATTAATCATCTTAAACACCTCCATTAGATCGCCCCTTAATCTTCTACACTAAGAGGAATACAGGCCTAGTCTATCCAACCTGTCCTCGTAGTATAACCCTCTTGGCCCCACTAACACACTGGTAAATCCACTCTGCATCCCGTCCAAGGCCATTATATTCTTCCTGAGGTGCGGTGCCCAGAACTGAACAAAGTACCCCAGATGGACTCTCGCCAGAGTCCTGTACAGCTGTCTCATAATTTCCACCCCTTTGCATCCCAGCCCCCTCGAGATAAAGCTGATAAAGCTATCATTCATACAATTGAATCTTAGAATGGTTACAACACAGAACAATGCCATTTGGTCCATCAATGTCCACACGGGTTGTCTGCAAAAGCAACTCCACTAATTTCATTCCCTTCCCCTGCCCCATAACCCTGGGAATTTTGCATCTTCCTGTCCGGATCCAATTTCCCTTTTGGAAACCACAATTGAATCTGCCTCCACCGCCCTCACGGGCAGTGCATCCCAGATCCTAACCACTCACTTTATAAAACACTTTTATCCTTGCATTGCCATTGCATCTTTTGCTAATTACTTTAAATCTTTGCCCTCTGGGGCCTTTCTCGGGCCTTTTCCCCTAATGACAGCAGATTCTGTCTAGCTACGTTGTCCCCTCATGATTTTGAACACCGCCAACAAACCTCCTCTCAACCTTCTCCATTGAAAGCAGAAGAACCCCAGCTTCTCCAACCCATCTTCACATCTGAAGACCCTCATCCCTAGGGTCATGTGCATAGATCTTCTCTGCGCCCTCTCTAAAGCCATCACGTCCTTCCTAAAATGCCCAGATTTTCCAAAGGTAAAAATTCCAATCACCTTTTAAATTATTTCCTGTGCCAGATTTAATGCTGCTCACTTTCCTGACGATCTTTAATCCTGCTGCTCACTGCAAAGGCACTAGCCTCCTCTATAACAGCAAGCCAGAACCTACAACATCGACTTTGTGCTTTTTCCCTTAACCTCAGAATCTGAAAAGTGGTTCATCAATGTTACATTTTAAAATAAAAACCGGAGTAAGAATAGAATTGATCTTCACCTGGTGCCTGGTTTATTTATGTGATCGTTTTCAAAATTAAATTGAAATAATTTTATAAATATAGAAAATCATAAAATTATTGACCAGTCCCTCTGCCTTGCATTGTTCGTCACTGCCAGTCACCTCCTTGCCCCTCTGCCTGCCACAATGACAGGGAGTGGGATAGCTTGATTTTGGTTTCGGACAAAGCTCGGCACAACATCGAGGGCCAAAGGGCCTGTTCTGTTATATTGTGAGACCTTGTCCTTCACCTCCCCCCTTGCACAATTCTCCTTCCATATTGCCCTCTCGTTTTCATTAGGCAGCACACCCCCACTCCTCGGCCTCACCTCGCATTCTACCCCGGCCAAACTTTTGGACCTTTGTTGTGGTAGCCATACGAGTTCCCTAGTCCTGTTCGGACAGACGTTGATGTGTGGCACCAGGGATTTGAGGGGGATCCCCTTGCCCCAGATGCGGTATTGATCTGACTCAGTGACACAAGAGGGTCCAATGGGTTCCAGCAGCACAGTTCAGTCCATGACGACCAGCTCGGCATGGAGATGGAGGACAGGAACTGGGCTGCCCGGCAGAGAGGCGAACAGCATATCAGGAGCAGCTCAATGCTGGCAGAAAGCTGTTGCAGTCACCCCCAGAAGTCTGGCAGCCTGAGGACTGCTTTGTGCCCGTCACTCATTAGCAATCGGGTCTGATGCCGGTGTGATTTCCCGCTGGCGTGACATGAGATTGAAAGGCCTGATGGGATGGCAGCTGGTGCAAGCGCCATTTCCATCTCGTGTGGGCGGGGGGGGAGCGACCCAACATCGGGAGAATTGCAACGGGACGTTACACCAACTCGTTTCCAACTTTTTACCTCTCGCAAGATTCTCCCAACCCGCCCCGAAATCCACTGCGGGCGGGTTGGGGGAGTATCCCTGTGTCCCTATTTCGCTCAAGTGCCCAACCAATTTCCTTTTGAAATCATTCATTGCCTTAGCTTCCGCCACCCTCGTAGATTTGATTGATGGTCTTGTCATTCAGGCTCACTCAAGCTGATGCAGTGTAACTTTAGGTCCTATATTGTTGTGCAGATTTAAAAACAAAAAGTCCCAAGCGTTTGTGAACAGGGAGGTACCACGTACACTGAAACCTGCTCAGAAAGAGCATCATTGGCAATTACACAGCGTGCTCGACCGGCTCATTCATTTTCTCTGGGCATCTTCTTAATTATTTTCTCTGACCTCAAAATCAAATCTATTTTTTCTGTGCTACCTGTTGTATTCTGTCTGCCTTTGTCCTGTTCCCTTCACCCTCACTGACCCCCCACTCTGAATTGTATTCAGTCCCTTCGATCTCCTACAATATTGCCAACGCTGTTCTCGTAGGCTGCAATGGAACAAAAATGACAACTGTCTCATTTTGTTGTTGCCAAACCCAAATAGTTTACATTGGCCTTGTATCACAGCAAGCGTTCAGCCCCTGGAGGTTGCCTTTAACTGACCTGCATCTTAGGAAAGAGTAGCCTCTGTTGTGTTGCCAAAGGCAATTTTTTGAAAAATAAATAGATCAAACAGCAATTAGGGCTTAGCAGGAATGCTAATTTAATTGCCTCACGGTGGCATTTAATGTCCTTTCCTTTAAATAGATGGCTGCCTCCATCCTCCAACCGCAAACACATTCTCCAAAGTTTTGTTGAATCACAAAGCGCTGCTAACCTTGAAGAAGTTACACTTACTGTGAGACTTGCAGTTTCACTTTGAATCACCCGATTAAAAAGCTACGCGAAACCCCAGTTTCTGTGCTTGCCTTTTTTTTAAGCAATGGTTTTAAAGGAATTGAGCAATATATCCTGGATAGGATTCTCCGAGGCCCCCGCGCCGAAATCGTGATCGGCGCGGGGGCGGAGAATGGGCATTGACGCCGAAATCCGGAGCGACGCCGCTCCCGCGATTCTCCGGTCCCTGGAGAATCTCCGCGAATCGCACGAGCGCGCGTCTACGCGGCGCAGGTAGGAGGCCATTGACAGAAGCCCCCGCGGCGATTCTCCAAGTGTAATTGGCCGAGTTCCCGACGGTGTGGGTCTCTCATGGTCTCACCCGTCAGTAACTCGGCAGCTGGCCTGGTTGGGGACGGGGGGGATCCTTTACCAAGGAGGGGGGGGGGGAGAATCCTGACCCCTTTCTTCGAGTCACCTTGTCAGCAATGTTAATCTTTCACATCTATCCATACACACTGGGGCAGTGCAACGAGCACTGAAACACAATGAACCCACAGATTCATTGGCACAGATAACCAGAGTCCCTGTGCATGTTTTATATATAAAACCTATAATACAGATGTAAACTTAAAAATCTGACCCACGGTTAAAAGAGCCTATTAAAGGTTGAGAGAATAATATAAATAATTTGAAGTCTGGATTTGTGTGGATGGCCAAAAGTAAAAAGGCATGTTTAAAGTCTGCTAATGATTAAATGTAGCAGCAACGTTTAATGTTATCTCACTTTTGCAAAATAATTAGTGCTGTTTCTGTACTGTTACTATTGTTTGTTTTGCTGCTGCAGGATGGAATTCCGTGCTCGAGCTTGACTTAGTGCGTTGCAGATAAAGTTCCAACAAAGTTGTAATTTGTTTAATAAAGTTACTTAAAAATTGTTAAAATCTTAAAAGAATCACAAGTCCTCATCAAGCAGTACATAAATGGATGCAAAATACGGAGGCATGGGATTTAGCAGTTTGGATCAGAAATTGGCTAGCTGGAAGAAGTCAAAGGGTGGTGGTTGATGGGAAATGTTCAGACTGGTGTCCAGTTACTAGTGGTGTACCCCAAGGATCTGTTTTGGGGCCACTGCTGTTTGTCATTTTTATAAATGACCTGGAGGAGGGCGTAGAAGGATGGGTGAGTAAATTTGCAGATGACACTAAAGTCGGTGGAGTTGTGGACAGTGCGGACGGATGTTACAAGTTACAGAGGGACATAGATAAGCTGCAGCGCTGGGCTGAGAGGTGGCAAATGGAGTTTAATGCAGAAAAGTGTGAGGTGATTCATTTTGGAAGGAATAACAGGAAGACAGTGTACTGGGCTAATGGTAAGATTCTTGGCAGTGTGGATGAGCAGAGAGATCTCGGTGTCCATGTACATAGATCCCTGAAAGTTGCCACCCAGGTTGAGAGGGTTGTTAAGAAGGCGTACGGTGTGTTAGCTTTTATTGGTAGAGGCATTGAGTTTCGGAGCCATGAGGTCATGTTGCAGCTGCACAAAACTCTGGTGCGGCCGCATTTGGAGTATTGCGGGCAATTCTGGTCGCCGCATTATAGGAAGGATGTGGAAGCATTGGAAAGGGTGCAGAGGAAATTTGCCAGAATGTTGCCTGGTATGGAGGGAAGATCTTATGAGGAAAGGCTGAGGGACGTGAGGCTGTTTTCATTAGAGAGAAGGTTAAGAGGTGACTTAATTGAGGCATACAAGATGATCAGAGGATTGGATAGGGTGGACAGTGAGAGCCTTCTTCCTCGGGTGGTGATGTCTAGCACGAGGGGACATAGCTTTAAATTGAGGGGAGATAGATATAAGACAGATGTCAGAGGTAGGTTCTTTACTCAGAGTAGTAAGGGCGTGGAATGCCCTGCCTGCAACAATAGTGGACTCGCCAACACTAAGGGCATTCAAATGGTCATTGGATAGACATATGGACGATAAGGGAATAGTGTAGATGGGCTTTAGAGTGGTTTCACAGGTCGGCGCAACATCGAGGGCCGAAGGGCTTGTACTGCGCTGTAATGTTCTATGTTCCTAGCTCTCTGAGTACTTGAAAATCCACCAAAACCTTTGGTCGCACAGAACTTGCCAAAGAATAGGTTTTGTCAAAGCTTTTCATCTCGCACTCAACATGACAACAATACCAATGTCGGGTGGGGGGCACACAGTAACACACTCTTATGATTGTCTTGATGCGTGCAACACAAAAAGCTTCGACAAAATGTATTTTTCAGCAAGACCATTTTTTAATTATCAAGATAATAATTACCAACAGAATCATACAGCTGCATTGTCCAATGTACCGAATGCTCACAGTGCCTTTGAACAGCTAAAAGCTCTGGTTTCATGGCTACTTATAAACGTGAAAATGATGATTATTGTGCACAGGTTTAACTGTAATCCAATTGGGAAGGAAGGTGGAGGAAGATCTAAATTGAACAGTCTTGCTTCATGAAATTTTATTTCTCTTGGGCTTGTGGCTCACTGCACTGTTTCAAGTTAAAGTTACAGCTGAAACTCTTACATCTGCAATGCTTGATGCCCCTTTGAGGGAAAGCCGGACTTTTGCTCACCTGTTGCAGTGTCTCCTTTTGTGGTTCAGTGTCAACTTTTGTTCTATGAAGTAAAATCGCCACAGTCCCAGATGACCATAGGCTGCTTTGAGGGGGAGAGCTGACTGGTGGTGGTTTAACCTGAGGGTCACCACACCTCAGGCGAGGGGCAAGGTTGAGAAGGCCTCAGCAGGGACGGGAATTGAACCTGCGCTGTTGGCCTCGCTCGGCATCACCAACCAGCTGTCCAGCTAACTGCTCCTGTGAAGCACCTTCAGATGTTTTGTTGCTAGGTTTTTGTTATTTGTGCCACTCATTAATGGATAAATGAAGATGGGCTGAATGGCCTTGTTCTTTGCTTATCTTGTGATCTTGTACTGTTTAAAGAAACTGAGTATCAAACAGGGTCATTGTGAGTGTAGTGCAGAATACTTGAAGAGGTAAATACATTGTTTATTACGGTGGAGGAGCATGGCACGACTCCAGCTAACATTAAAATATCTCAATAATATGCATTACTTTAGATCATTGAGCTTTAACATCTTGTCTATATATTTCGAGAGGGAGGCTGGTTTAGCTCAGTGGGCTCAGAGCACGGCCAGCAGCGTGGGTTCAATCCCCATCCCGGCTGAGGTTATTCATGAAGGCCTTCTCAACCTTGCCCCTCGTCTGAGGTGTGGTGACCCTCAGGTTAAATCACCACCAGTCAGCTGGCCCTCTGTCCGAGGGGAAAGCAGCCTATGGTCATCTGGGACTGTAGAGACTTTCATATATTTCACATGTTTACATACAGCAATGGGCAGTTAATTTAAATCCGTGTTAAATTATATTTAATGCATTGGACTGTATTATATTCCTTTATTAAGAATACTTTTCCATCTTGCCCTGTAAATACACCTGAAATATGGTGCTTGTTCTGCAGTTCATACATTTTGAAGAAAGTTAGATCCATGTCCTGTTCCAAACTGTGCTGATTCCACTATTCAGCGCATTGTCTTCACCGGGTTTTTTCTTCGTTTGCACCCACCCGCTCTCCTCCCCTGTACCCATAATTTCACGAGAAAGCTTAACGTGGAACACCTAGTCTGCAAGGACACAAGCTTGTATGCAACGCACAACGTTACACATTTTTGTAAAGAGGCAACTGCCCTCTGTTGAAATGTCAAAAGTCTTTTCGACCCGTGACGGTTAAAAGTAACCCTAGTTTGAAGAATATTAACTTCATTGAAGAATGAAGAATTCATTCATTTGAGTAAGTCCACGAACTATCAAGTCCAGAACAACTAACATTTTGGGGGCGGTAGACTGGGGAACTCACAATGCAAAATGACCAGCTGACCTGCTAAAGGCGGTGATGGTCCCCCTTTTTTAATTAAAAAAATGCAATAAAATCTGATCAGTTGCTGATTGTTCATTTTTAAGTAAAAACTAAAGCATTTAGAAGTAAATGTAGCATTATTGATGGCACGATCTGTGAAACTACACCAGGACGAACCCAACCTAGGACCCCTACGACCTTTCCAATCCCCGCAGAGAAAAGTAGCTAAATTTTGAACTTGTATGACATCAGAAATTGTCTCATTTGTACAAAAAAATGTTTTGTACAAAAATTGGTAATAGATGACTGCAGGATTTTGTAAAACCATACTCTCTGTTTGGACACAGAGAGAGCCTCCTCACAAATAAAACTTCAATCGGGAAAAGAGAGAGCAGGAAGTCTCGGCCCCGCTATTTTTATTTATATTGACGATGCAAAGCTCCATCCTCTCGCTATCTTTTATCTAATTGTGTTGCTCTTATTTCCTGCGCGCGCACATACACAATCGTTTTCTATTACAAGCACAGCAAGTGAACACACCAAACTATCAGAAGCTATCCTTTACAACTGGGGGGGGGTGGGTCCTACTCTGAGCACTCTGATTACTATTGAAATGACAAATGGACAAATACCTGCAAATTGGAATGGATCCCTATCTAAATAAGGGGTCTTTTTTTTTGTGACGACTGTTCCTGCCCGGGCGACAATGGATTGGCTATGGTTAACGGAAAGCAGTCTCAAATATGGGGTGCAAAATGGGCAAGGAAGGGACTCATTGCCCACCCAATGGAAACAGTTGAAAACAACTTCCTCCCTTTGCTACCTACCAACCCCTACCCCCCCCCCCCCCAAAATATTCTTTGCAAGGAATTACAGCTTTTAGGTGGAGCTATTTTGATCATTGACCAGCCCTTTCGCCAGCAGCAAGAACCCAACAAATATGATGGATGATTGGGGCAAAGGTTTTTTTTAAATTTAGAGTACCCAATTATTTTTTTTCCAATTAAGGGGCAATTTAGCGTGGCCAATCCACCTAACTAGCACATCTTTTGGGTTGTGGGGGGTGAAACCCATGCAAACACTGGGAGAATGTGCAAACTCCACACGGACAGTGACCCAGGGCTGGGATCGAACCCGGATCCTTTGCGCCGTAGTCCTGGTGCTAACCACTGCGGCACCGTGCTGCCCGGATCGGGGCAAAGGTTTATGGTAATGTTTCAAATTGTTAAGGAAAGACTTGTATTTAACTTGCTTTGCTTCACAACCTCAGGACGTCACAGTGGTCTTCAATCAATGTGCCATTTTTTTGAAGTGTATTCACTGCTGTGATATAGGAACAGGGAACTATTTGTGCACAGCAAGCTTCTCAAACAGCAATACGTTGGTGACCAGAAAATCTGTGTTTGTTTGAGTGATGTTGGTTGAAGGATAGAAATTGGCTTGTTGCTAGTGAGGCAAGTTAACTCAAGCCAAGATTCAGCCAGCACAAGGCAATGTTAGAACTCTCCAATTGGGAGGAAGTAAAGAGGTTTCAGTATTATTAACGCGACTGCTTCCTCTTTGACCAATTTTAAAATGATGACGAATTTCCATTTTCTTTTCTGTTTAAAAAAAAAAACAGATACACAATGCGATTTTAAACGGAGCTCTCAGTTTACATATTCAGAAAATTTATTGATTGCCTTGTCAAGACCGGGAAAATTATGTGGAAAATTTCGACAGGAGGGCTTCCTCATGCAGCAGGCAAATAGGAATCATCAACAGCATTGCTGTGATTCTTTTTAAGTCTTTGAATTTTGTGGAAGAGGTATTAAGATTTTCTGCACTGATGATGATTGTAAAAATTAAGACCGCTCTCAGCATCACAAAGGAAAGGTAGAATCAGAACTTGGGTATTGCTGAATAAAAGAGACATGGTATTGAAAAATGTAATCTCACACTCATCAGAATGCAAGGAGCATTCTTTGAAATTTGGCATTTTTGCATCTGTCCTAATGAGTGCGAGATGGAAAGCTTTGATAACATGCCACTATTTTTTTCAGCAATACTCAAAGCAAACCTTCTTGTTTCAAAAAGCAGTGAGGTGCCTAGTTTGCTTCAAAATGTTACAATTATTTTTCTCTATTCCATTAAATAAACTATTTGTCTGATTCGATTGAAGACTGAACATTCCTTTCCATACGGCGACACTCCCACCTTCCCTCCTCTCGGGCTGCTTATTCACCAGTTCTGTACAGCAACCCCTTTTTCAGGAAGAGTTTCTTCAATCTGTAAGTTTTTCCATCTCAGGCTAGCAAGCCAAGCCGTGCAATCTTAGCCGACAGGAAAGAATGAATGATGAAGACAATCGGTTTCGGACACGAGTGAAGATCCAGCTGCTAGAAGAGGAGAACAAGAGAAGAACAGACTTTAAAAGAGAACTTTCAGAACAGGCAGTAAACGGTTTTTTTATATCAAAGAGAAATTTATGTTTTGAAATTAAACCTTTTGAACTTTTGCATCAATGGCTAATCATGCTCTAAAGTGCCAAACGCAGATCGGGTGACTGCTTTGCAGAACTCCTCCACTCACTCAGTCTGTACGCATGACCCCATTCTTCTGGTCGCTTGTTACTTTAAATCGCCACCTTCCTCTCGCACTCACATCTCTGTCCTCAGCCTGCTTCCAATGTTCCAGTCAAGCTCAAAGAACAGCACCTCATCCTTCATTTAGGCACTTTACAGCCTTCTCGACTCAACACTGAGGTCAATTGTTTTAGACAATGAACCCTGTCCCCATTTTTATTCTGTGGTTTCTTTTGCCATTCTTCCTCTTGTTTTTTATGTTTTTTGCATTTGGATGTAGCTGGTCATTATTCTGCCGTTCGCACTCACTCTGGACATATTTAGACGTCTTTATCGCCATCATTACTGCCCCTTTTGTTCTATGTCATCTTTGTCACTTAATGCCTCGCACCCTCTACTGGGGCTGGTTTAGCACAATTGGGGCTGGTTTAGCACACTGGGCTAAATAGCTGGCTTTGAAAGCAGACCAAGGCAGGCCAGCAGCACGGTTGAATTCCCGTACCAGCCTCCCCGAACAGGCGCCGGAATGTGGCGACTAGGGGCTTTTCACAGTAACTTCATTGAAGCCTACTCGTGACAATAAGTGATTTTCATTTTCATTTCTCTTCCTCTTCCTTCCCCTCAGCACTTTCACACAATAAAGTATAACATCCGTCACATTTCTCCCATCCCTCGGTTTCAAAGACGAGCCATATTTGACTCAAAACATTCCTCTGTTTCTCCCTCCACAGATGATGCAAGACGGGCTGAGTATTTCCAGGACTTCCTCTTTTAATTTTGCAACACCAATGGAAGCACAGCTCTCCATCGCCACATTTCAATCGCAGTGTTAATGTTAACCTGGGCCCCTGACCAAAGCAGTATTGGTGAGCAAGACTCCCAACCTGGCAAAAATCAGCAGATTTGTTGGATGTCTTCAAAATATCCTGTGCTGATACAGAATTTAACTGCTCACCACAATAAGAGTGGCTAACTCCATATTCATATCGTTGCTATCAATGAAGAGCATTTCAAAATGAGTTGGCGCTTTCATCAACAATCTGCCTTTATATAGTGCCTGTGACATTAAAATGCCCCCTCACAGGAAAGCCCTCAGACAAAATTTAATACGAAGCCACAGATGGGGCTGTTAGGGACAGGTGACTAAAACCTTGGTCAAAGAACTGGGTTGTTAGCTGCGTCTTAAAAGACAGAGAGGGGGACAAAGAGAGGTAGGGAGGAATTTCCAGTTTTTAGAACCCAGCCAGGTGAGGCTGCAACTGCTAATGGTGCCGTGAGAGACATCAGGGATGTGTAGGAGGCCAGACTTGGAGGAGTGTGGAGTTCTCAAAGTTGTAGGGCTGGAGGAAATCAGAGGTGGGGTGGGGGGGGTGTTGATGCCAGGCTGGGATTCGAAAACAAGCATTGAGAATTTTAAAGTTGAGCTTTTTGCTGGTTTATGTCAGCAAGCACAGGGGTGATCGGTGAACAGGACATGAATTAGGAAATGGAATGATGATGTTCACAGAGAGGGCACGGTGGGGTTCTGACCCTTGGGGTAGTCGGGGGAGAAGAGATTATTCAGGAACCAACAAAATCCCGACAGTATGCATTGAATTTACTCTGTGACTCTAAAGCACTACTCTGTTCCCTCCCACTTAACCATTAGGCAATAGCAGACCATAGCTGAAACTGAAATGAGAGTGGTGGTGAAGATTAATCTCTTAACCAACAGTCTATAAAAATCAATATGGAGCTACTAGCTGTAGTTGCATGTCTCCTGCTTGAAGACCCTCATCTTTCTCCCATATTAGATTGACTGTCCCTTGCACAAGTTCGCTGTGGTATAAAACGTCTCAATCTCAGTCAAACTGGTTTCATTTGTGGTAGCTTATTTTCCAAGCAGCATTGGTGCATTTTGTTACTTTGAACCCAAGCCAAATTTAGATCATTTTGGAACAGACGTCAATTAGAGAAAAACAGATGATCAGGAATTACCCTTTTCCATGTCATTTATAGTTAGCACCTTAGGGCAGGCATTTTCAAAGTGGGGGTCGTGACCCGCGGGCGGGTGTCGGCAGGGTCGAGGAGCCATCTGTCACGGCGCTCCTGATCGCGCAAATTTGCGTGCAACAGCCGGCTTTTAACAATGCCGGCTGCAGTGGCCTTCAAAATGACCACCGCGACCATATTTTAAAAATGCGGGCGCACTGCGCATGCATGCCCTCTCATTGGTGCACATGCACAGTGCACCTGCTTTTTTTTTACATGGTCGTGGCCGTCATTTTGAAGGCCACTTGCAGCCGGCCCTGTTAAAAGCCGGCTGCTGCAACTGTTGGCCGCGGATTTGCGCAATCGGAGACGCAGGAGAAGATTTTCTTTTAATTCAATGTAATCTTCGTGCCTGAAGGGAGACAGAGAGCAGGTCATGGCCCCCGAACGTCGACATCACGTGCTTTGGGCACGATTGCGACTCCTCCATTTTGTCAGCAGCAAACAAGGTATGAGAAAATGGTGGGTCGCGAAGGTCGGCCGGCGTGGTTGACCGGTTGGTAAAAATGGGTCCCCGGAAAAAAAGTTTGAAAAACACTGCCTTAGGGTATGGTTCAGAGTTTTTGCTAATTCCACATTGATGTTCACCACTGCTGTTCAATCCAATTGGGAAAGTACGTGCGCAGTGTGAGAAAGCCTGATGTACATCTGCCATCTTTGCAATTATCAGGCACTCTTTGTTCAACCTCACGTATTCAAATGGAGGCCATTCGATCCATTGAGTCTGCACCGATACTCCAAAAGAGCACTCCACCTATGCCCACTCCACATAACCCCGTAACCTCACCTAACCTTTGGAAACTAAGGGACAATTTATCGTGGCCAATCCACCTAACCTGCACATGTTTGGACTGCGGGAGGAAACCCACGCAGACACGCGGTCGCCCAATGTTGGAATTAAACGCGGGTCCCTGTCACTGTGAGGCAGCAGTGCTAACCACCCTGCCGCCTTATTCTTAAATATCAATTGAGAAACAATCAAAGATACTTACAATTTCGCCATCTCTTCCGCCAAAGTCTAGAAAGAGCAGCCTCACCCCGTCATCTGAGGAGTTTTTTAATTTCTCAAAGGAATATTGCCAGATCAGCTTTGGCAAGCTTCCTTCCTGTCCATCTTTCAAGATCGAAAACCCATTTGTATAGTGAATGGTCAGATGACACTCCTGAGTCCTGTAGGTACACACTGTGAAAATAGAAACAGCACAATTATCAGCTCTTTACCTCCAAGGAAGATCTTTAGTGACAGCCCCTTCCAAACCCACAACCCCCCCTGGCCACCTAGAGGAACCCGGGAGGCAGGCACGGCTGCACCACCGTCATTTCCAAGTTCCCCTCCAAGTCACACACCAACCCGATTTGGAAATCTTATCACCGTTCCTTCACTGTTGCTTTGACAATCTCCTGGAACTCCCTCCCGAACAACATCCAGATCACATGGACGGCAGCGATCCAAGATGGTAGCCCACCACCCCCTTCTCAAGGGCAGTTAAGGATGGGAAATAAATACCGGTCAACAACACTCCCATTCCATAACTAACAAACATATTCCTCCCGACATGCTGCTCCAGGCCTTTTCATTTGTGTTAACGCAAAGACTCAATACACTAATACTTATGGACATATTTACAATGACAGACAGGTACCCTCTGGCCCAGCCAACCTTTCCCACACATGTGCGATACCCTGTGTATCAGGCATTCCCCAACCCACCCAAAAACCACATCTTCCCGTGGGAGAGGTCAAATGAATTAATGTTTTCCACTAAGAGCGAATCCCATTCTGTGGCACAAAAATTGCCCCAGCTTGCTTAATGCATCATAAATGCTTCAAAAAGAACATATTTTCACTCTCATTTACATACAGCAAGCAAAGAAATTAATCCCCAATCTTAGAGTATTTGGAATTGTTTAAATTTAGATTCATCTTGAGAAATGCAAGACTGATAGGTTTGTGATAGTACACACAATCTCATTGCATGGTGCTCACGTATCTTTGGGGTCTTTTTCAGATGGCAGTCGATGACTGGTGGTGTGCCTCAGGGGTCTGTGCTGGGACCACAACTTTTCACAACTTACATTAATGATCTGGAAGAAGGAACTGAAGGCACTGTTGCTAAGTTTGCAGATGATACAAAGATCTGTAGAGGGACAGGCAGTATTGAGGAAGCAAGGGGGCTGCAGAAGGATTTGGACAGGCTAGAAGAGCGGGCAATGAAGTGGCAAATGAAATACAATGTGGAAAAGTGTGAGGTTATGCACTTTGGAAGGAGGATTTTAGGCATAGACTATTTTCTAACTGGGGAAATGCTTAGGAAATCAGAAGCACAAAGGGACTTGGGAATCCTTGTTCACGATTCTCTTAAGGTTAACGTGCAGGTTCAGTCGGCAGTTAGGAAGGCAAATGCAATGTTAGCATTCATGTCAAGAGGGCTAGAATACAAGGCCAGGGATGTACGTCTGAGGCTGTATAAGGCTCTAGTCAGACCCCATTTGGAGTATTGTGAGCAGATCTGGGCCCCGTATCTAAGGAAGGATGTGCTGGCCTTGGAAAGGGTCCAGAGGAGGTTCACAAGAATGATCCCTGGAATGAAGAACTTGTCGTATGAGGGACGGTTGAGGACTCTGGGTCTGTACTCGTTGGAGTGTAGAAGGATGAGGGGGGATCTTATTGAAACTTACAGGATACTGCGAGGCCTGGATAGAGTGGACGTGGAGAGAATGTTTCCACTTGTAGGAAAAACTAGAACCAGAGGACACCATCTCAAACTAAAAGAACGATCCTTTAAAACTGAGATGAGGAGGAATTTCTTCAGCCAGAGGGTGGTGAATCTGTGGAACTCTTTGCCGCAGAAGACTGTGGAGGCCAAATCACTGAGTGTCTTTGAGACAGAGATAGATAGGTTCTTGATTAATAAGGGGATCAGGGGTTATGGGGAGAAGGCAGGAGAATGGGGATGAGAAAATATCAGCCATGATTGAATGGCGGAGAAGACTCGATGGGCCGAGTGGCCTAATTCTGCTCAGTAAAATCAGTCACCACCACCAACAGCGGCTCAGAGGGCTTATTAACTTAGACTGATTAGATGCTTGTTTTTCCAAATGGTTACCCAGGCTAAGGAGAAGTGACAAAAAAACTTGGCCAGGAATGGATTTAAAGGTGGGATTTAAAGTGGGGAAGGAGGTGAATACACGGATTCACTTAGGGAGGAAATTCTAGAGTTTTGGGATCTTAATAAAAATAATAATCTTTATTGTCACAAGTGGGCTTACATTAACACTGCAATGATGTTACTGTGAAAATCCCCTAGTCGCCACATTCCGGCGCCTGTTCGGGTACGCGGAGGGAGAATTCAGAATGTCCAATTCACCTAACAGCACGGCTTTCGGGACTTGTGGGAGGAAACCGGAGCACCCGGAGGGAACCCACGCAGACACGGGGAGAACGTGCAGACTCCGCACAAACAGTGAACCAAGCCGGGAATTGAACCTGGGACCCTGGCACTGTGAAGCAACAGTGCTAACCACTATGCTACCGTGCCTCCCACCTGTGACAATAATGAAGATTATTATTATTAGTCCAGTCTGAAGGTGACCGAGGCATGGCCGAGGGTTTCAGTATTAGAAGAGCTGAAACAGGGTGATTTTTATTTTTTGCATCATAACATCACTCTCAATGATTTCCAATGATTTTGAATATTTTTCCATTGATGTTTAATTGGCAATTTTGAAATCTTGGTATTGTTAACTGGTAGAGTGGAGCTTGACATAGAAGCGAGGGTGTTTCCCACTGTGCCAGAGCTGGTCAGGTTATTTCTGAACAATTCTCTCTCCTTGCTCTTAGATTTGGAATCTCTGGTGTCACCATCAATCCTCGCCATAGAAATGTTCGACCAGGATGTTAATCATCCTGATAATTTCCCGTCTCTTCAGGAGGGAGGGGCACAGCTCAGATCCATCGGAATGGTACCTGGGCTACAAGGTTTAAGATTGAGGAGTGAGTATCTAGACTAGGCCTGTATTCCCTGGATGTCAGACTGCGGCCCAGTGGGGCACTCTTGCCCCTGAGTCAGAAGATGTTGAGTTCAGGTCCCACTCCAGGACTTTTGAGTGTAAAGGCCTAAGCAGACACTCCAAGCAGTACTGAGAGAATGCTGCACTGTTGAAGGCACTGACTTGCAGGCGAGATGTTAAACTAAAGTATAGTTTGCCCTCTCTTCTATTTAGAAGAGCGGGGGAGTTATCCCACTGCCCCCCCCCCCCCCCCCCGCCCCCCCCCGCCCCCCCCTGATCAACTTCACAGTAAATAGGTTACCCGGTCAGCACATTGTTGCTGTTTGCGGGATCTTGCTGTGCATACGTCGGCCCTCACGTTTCCTACATTACAACAGCGACTGCACTTCAAAGAGTAATTCACTGGCTGCAAAGTGATCTGGGAGGCCGTGAAAGGTGCTACACGAATGCAGGATTAAGGAGTGATCTGCCTGAGGTCAAAGATTTGATAGGGGAGATGGAAGATTGCTCCTTTTCCAGAACAAGGGGGAGTAACTGGACAATCCGAGCCAGGCCGCTCAGAGTGATGGCAGCAAGCATTTCTTCACATAAAGGGGAGTGGAAATCTGGAACATCTCCCCACACCCCCCCCCAGAAATCTGGAACTCCGCTCCCCACACCCCCACCCAGAAATCTGGAACTCCGCTCCCCACACCCCCACCCAGAAATCTGGAACTCCGCTCCCCACCCCCACCCAGAAATCTGGAACTCCGCTCCCCACCCCCGCCCAGAAAATCCGGAAACCCCCCGGAAATCTGAAGCTCTTCCCACCGCTCCCCCCCACCCCCCCGCAAATCTGGAACTCTTCCCAAGCTGTTGAGGCAGGAGGCCAGCTGAAAATAGCAAAACTGAGATTGATTGAGAAGAACTGAGATTAGAGGGGCTGGTTTAGCACAGGGCTAAAGAGCTGGCTTTTAAAGCAGACCAAGGCAGGCCAGCAGCACGGTTCAGTTCCCGTACCTGCCCCCCCGAACAGGTGGCGGAATGTGGCGACGAGGGACTTTTCACAGTAACTTCATTTGAAGCCTACTTGTGACAATAAGCGGTTTTCATTCATTCAGATTGTTAGGTAGACGTATTAAGGGATATGCAATCAAGGCGGATGGACAAAGTTAGGGTCCGGATCAGACACGAGCTAACCGAATGGTGGAAAAACAGGCTGGAGCGACTGAATCATCTCCCATTCCCAAGTTCCCTCTGGAAAGCCTCACCCTGACCTCCTTCAAGGTGTAGCTCAGTTTCATAACTCGTGACAAAGCTGAAGGAGTGATGGTGAAAAAAAACAGCATTGGAATTATTCCCAAAAGCCCAATGTGTTAAAGAAGAGACAGAAATATGGAGAGTTCCTGTCCCATATCGTTATCCAGCAACTCCTCCTGGCAGGTAAGATAGACAGACAGACGGACAGACAGAGAGAGAGAGAGAGAGAGAGCGTGTGAGTTCAGTTCAGAGTCGTAGTCAAAACAGACTCTGTTTCTCTCCCCACAGATGCTGTCCGGCCTGCTGGGTTTTTCCAGCACTTTCTGTTTTTATATTTTCAGATCTCGGGAATCTGCAGTGTTTTACTTCCATTCCAGAGCAGTGAGTGTCTGTGTCTGAGCATCAATTGAAGACAGGAGCGCCCTGCACTGTGATGCCACTGCAGTCAAATTGCCTGCTGAGCCAACTGCAACCCAGTAGGGAACCAACACAACGAGGATAGGAAGGCGGGAGGGGGTCAAAACTTCAGAGGGCTCATTGATCTCGATCTTTAAAAATGTAGACCTTAATAACGGGCCACTCCACTTTCGCCAGCTTTGCTAAGTCCCAGAGACTCATTCCGAATTCACAACAGAATCCCAAAAGGAATGTTCCTTTGTACTTCCCTCATTTTGTATAATAATTAACACCAGAGAACTAACCGACAGTGTCATTATTGAGCAAGGGTTAATCTACTAACAGCAAGTGACAAGTGACATTTTGGAGGGTTATGTTTTGAGCATGGTTGGAATTGTTTCATTCCACTATCTCCACTCACTTTATTCAACACGGACACTCTTTGAGACACATCACGACCCTGAGCGTGCTAGATTGCTGATCGACAGATACAGTTATATTTCCAAAAACAATAAATGCTTCTCTTGATCCACCTTCTGCCCCCACCACTGTACCTACCCCACTCTTTCCAGTTTATCCTGTAATGTCAGATCACCAATTCACTCCATCTCATCATTCAGCTATCACGAACCACGCTGGTGTTATCTGCGAGGGTTTCCCAACTTGGAAAACTGGTTTGTAGGGACGTATGGATTTGTTTTTGGAATGTTGGGAGGAGTCAAGTGAAACCCCAGAGAGAATAAACAGCTTAGTGGTCAGGTAACAATTATTAAAGACTATTTATTAAATTAAAGAAAAGACAAATATACACAAACAGGACTATACTATGCTAAGACTATTAAGTATATGAATTACTAAACACGCACGCAGTTTATGTAGGACATAGCTCTTGTTCCGAAATACATCTACGATTCCTGAACTCCTTAAGACTTTCTCTTTCCCCAAACCACGTCCAAATCAGATAGATCTAGTCAAAGCCAGCTTATAGTTTTGAGTTTTATAGCTTCTGAGGGTGCTGGCAATTACACCATTGTTCCCCTCCGATTCTGCATTCCTTGTATTTGGCTGCCTGCCCCTCTCCCCTTCCTTGACTCTAGGAATTAACGTGTGTGTACCTCACTGATCTCCCAATCGTCTAGGTAAGCTGTTTCCACTAATAGGCGATTCACACCTGATCCTATCTAGAAGCCTGCTAATCTCATTACTGGGAAAGAGGCATCGCATCCTGCTGTTTAAATGCTGGACCCTGCTGTCGCGAGGAAATTCTCTACTTGTTGCTGGGCAGATTGCATCCTATTATGTCTTGTTAGATTAACGTTACTGCTGTTACTAGACAAATCCATGACACAGTGTGTGTATAGTCACGCTAGCCTGTTTCAACATTCCATTCAATCATGTCTAACCTGCATCTTAACTTAACCCACCTTCCTTGGTTCCCTTAATATTCTGACCGAACAAAAACTCAATTTCTGTATTTTCACTGAGGTGAATTAGCTGCCTACCATTCTACCCAGTTATCATTGTAAATAAAATGTAACCGTGTCTGTGAATATTAACAGTACATGCATGCCATTTCACACCTCGTAGATTGGTTCTAATTGTATTTCTTTATTCTTTTTACAAACAAATATCTATCTGGTTGGCGCTAAGTATCGGCACCCACACTGGTCAAAGCTCTGCATTAAAGCCATTACTCCAACCTGCCCACACTCCTGATGGTCAGTTCTGGGAGGTTTTGTTTAATGCTCCAGTTATACTCCAGCTGTTGATCTTGGCCTGCGTACCTGCACCACGCAATGATGCAGCAAGGAGATTGAATTATACTGCCAACCACACCCCAAAGCCAGCTTGCTGACTAAGCCGCTCTATGCTAGTGTTTGTGTGCACCTGCACAGTTGCAGACCTGGTGCATTTAATTATTAATCTTTGGGTAGATCAATCAGGGTTGTCCCCACTCTCAGCACTAAGAAAGTTTAGAAAGTTCCCAGGCTGTTCAATGGGCCTTTTCAGAAAGAAGTCACAGCACAGGAGCAGCTCATTGCTGGTGTTTATGTTCTACACGAGACTTCTCCTGCCCCCCTTTCCATCTCACCCCATCAACATGTCCTTATATCCCCTTCGGTTTATCTAACTTCCTCTTGATGCATCAATACTATTCCCCTCAGCCTCTCCCTGTGATAGCGAGTTCCACATTCTCACCACTCTGGACAAATATATTTCTCCCGAATTTCCTCTGGAATTATTACTGACTGCCTTATATTTATGGCCCCGAGTTCCGGCCTCCCCCATTCGTGGAAACATCGGGCACGATTCAACCAAATGGGAACATTTAGCTGTGTGTTTCCTGGCGCTCACATCGGTGAGAAACATGGCTGTACAACGCCACTTGCGTTAAATAAGGGGCCTCTGTGGGGAACGCACAGCCGCGGCCGGACAGAGCCCCGTTTTCTACACTGAGGAGCTCTGCTCGCCGGAACTCCTCAATAAAGCAAGAAACTGGGACAGGGATTGTGCTGGGGCCTCAGAGATCTGGACGCCCGAGGCCCCAGCACAATCACTGTCCCTCCCAAGCCCTAACACACTATGGGAGCTTCACCACCCCCCAACATCTGCACAGGACATAGCCAGCCCGATCACCAACACAGAAAGAAATACCAGCTTGGTACCATGGCAGTGCCACCTGGGCACCTTCACAGTGCCAAGCTGGCAGTACCACCCTGCCCAAAGGGCATGCACCTGGGGGCCTTGAATCCCCTGGGAGACCCCCACAAGTGCCGAACCATCGGGTCCCTGTTTGTGAGGACTATCACTGAAGAGCACTCACCCGCGGACTCCAATATGAAAGGGATAGAGCCCAACGCCTTGGGTACCTCAGGGAACTGCACATTAAAGTGAGACTAGCTGTCTCACTCTAATATGCAGATTAGCTAAACAGTGATCCCGCACAATGGGCAGGATTTACTTCGCAACGTCTCGTGAGATCACGTTAGATCTGGTCAGGCGTTGAGAGCTGGGTAGATCCAGGGAACAGGGTCTCCCAGCTTCCATTGGCCACAATGCGTCGCGGTGAACTGCTTTTCGGGCCGTTCGATATAATCTTTATATCTGCTCTATTCAACCCTTCCATAATTTTAAAAACCTCTTATAGTATAACCCCCGGTATCATCCCTCTTATAGTATAACCCCCTGTTTCATCCCTCTTATAGTATAACCCCCGGTATCATCCCTCTTATAGTATAACCCCCGGTATCATCCCTCTTATAGTATAACCCCCGGTATCAGCCCTCTTATAGTATAACCCCCGGCATCATCCCTCTTATAGTATAACCCCCTGTTTCATCCCTCTTATAGTATAACCCCCGGTATCATCCCTCTTATAGTATAACCCCTGGTATCATCCCTCTTATAGTATAACCCCCTGTTTCATCCCTCTTATAGTATAAACCCCCGGTATCATCCCTCTTATAGTATAACCCCCTGTTTCATCCCTCTTATAGTATAACCCCCGGTATCATCCCTCTTATAGTATAACCCCCGGCATCATCCCTCTTATAGTATAAACCCCCGGTATCATCCCTCTTATAGTATAACCCCCGGTATCATCCCTCTTATAGTATAACCCCCGGTATCATCCCTCTTATAGTATAACCCCCGGCATCATCCCTCTTATAGTATAACCCCCGGTATCATCCCTCTTATAGTATAACCCCCGGTATCAGCCCTCTTATAGTTATAACCCCCTGTTTCATCCATCTTATCGTCTAACCCCCGGTATCATCCATCTTATAGTATAACCCCCGGTATCATCCCTTTTATTTTTGCACCTTGACCCGTGCCCCTACATCCTTTTGGTAAAATGCAGCCTTCGTTGAGCTCCATGCAAGGCAGTACATAGGGGCAATGTCCAAATGGAGTTAGATAACCAAGTGCTGAGGGATCTCTCCCTTTGATGTGACTACGAGTCATATTTGTTGGCCTGACACCTAAGACACATTTGCATTGATAAGCACCTTAATTTGCTTTGCAGTGATCGATATCTTCCAGTCTCGACTGCGACCTGTTACTGTCCGTGATTTTGTGGCATTTGAATGCACACCTTTTATTGTTTGATTATGAATTAGCCAATTGATGAATTAGTCACCACTTTGTAATCCAGAGACCGCGTTCCAATCCCACCACAGCAGATTTCGAAATTTGAACTCGATAAAAATCTGGAATTGAAAGTCTAATGATGACCATGAAACCATTGTCGATTGTCGTAAAACCCAGCTGGTTCTCTATCCATAGAATCCCTACAGTGCAGAAGGAGGCCATTCGGTCCATCGAGTCTCCACCCCACCCACCCAGGCTCATTCCCCCACCCTATCCCCGTAACCCCACCTAACCTGCACATCTTTGGGCTGTGGGAGGAAACCAGAGCACCCGGAGGAAACCCACGCAGACACGGGGAGAAAGTGCAGACTCCGCACAGTCACCCGAGGTTGGAATTGAGCCCGGCTCCCTGGTGCTGTGAGGCAGCAGTGATAAACCCCCCCCCCCCCAAAAAAAAAAAGAACGTGGTCACTAATGTCCTTTTGGGAAGGAAATCTGCCATCCTCACCTGGTCTGGCCTACACATGACTCCAGACCCACAGCAATGTGTTGACTTTTAAAAGTGCCCTGTGAAGTGGCCTAGCAAGCCTCCAGGTTGAGGGCAATTAGGGATGGACAATAAACGCTGGCCGAGCCAGCCACGCCCACATCCCGTGAACGAATAAAAACAAAAATTCTGACGTTCTTTCATGCGTGTGGACATCGTTGGCTGGGCCAACATTTATTGCCCAGCCCTAATTGCCCCTGAGAAGGTGTTACATATATATTGTATGCATTATTAGACATTACCACACAGAAGAGTTAATTGGGCTTTTGTTATTAATTTGCGCGTTCTCAGGGTGTGAGTGTCGCTGGCAATCTCAGCATAATCCCTGGTGTGGGGTACAGTCACACACAAGTGAAGAGTAGGTAAGGATGGCAGGTTTGGGGGGGGCCGGAGTGGGGGGCAAGGGTACCGTCTTTCAGGTGCGACTTTAAACTGAAGCCCCTCCCGATCCCTCGGGCGGGTGGGTAAGATCCCGAGGCTCCATTTTGAAGAGGAGCTGGGGAGTTCTCCCTCGTATCCTGGCCCAAAATTTATCCCTCAACCCACATGATAGGGAAAGACCGGTCACTGTCACTGATTTTAGGATCATGCGGTGTGTGATTTGGGTGCCCCATTCCCTACGTTACAGCGATTAGTATATTTTAAAAGTACTGTATTGGAGGTAAGTGCTTTGCGACATTGTGAGTTTGTGAAAGGTGCTAAATAAAAGGAAGCCATTCTTTAAAGGGACATTAATTAACCTGTTGGGTTTGAACAACATTCTGACAACTTCAGAATGATTCCAGCTCTTGGAGATTTTTTTTTTAAGGGAATGATAAACTCTGAAACTGCTGTGCCAGTATTTGAACTTGCGATGCTTAGAATATTTAGTCCAGCAACGTACCTCTGCCCCATCATGCCCCCAAATTGATTCATGGCAAAATAATCATTATTTCAGCAGGAGGCACTTTTCACTGTCGTTTCAGAGGGAGACAATGGGGAGATTTAGTAAAAGCATTCTTCCGGCATATTCGTTAACAGTGGTTGCATTACTTTTCTTTAAATGGGTAAATTTTATCATCACACTGATGCCAGAGGTGTTTGTACTAGAAAACAGATTCTCTATCTTTAATTTTTACCGTTGGTTTCCCCACCTCCCCTTTCCCACGTGTGACAGTTAAAACATTCTCTCTGATATCTCCAACCATGAAGCTTAACCCCTAGTCACAGAGCATGCACTACTGCCCCGTGTTAAATATTCACAATGCCTACACCTGCCAGACTCATGGCCCCTCTGAATCAAATCAGTTGCTAATTTATGGGCAATTTGTCTGACTATGACTCTACCGCATTCTTACATAAAGGAGACATGCTGTGGAAGCTTTTCACCTACCATTCATCAGGACAGACAAGGAAATACCAAATTTCAAAGGAACAACAATTTACACTGCATGAGAAAAGTGGTGCTGATTGGTTGGTAGGTCATCTCTGATTAGTCAAGACATTACCATGGCAAATGCACCATGGAGCTATTGTCCCCCATGCTTTAGTTTATTCAAAATATGTGCAATGCCTGGACATATTCCTTTTGCCTGCAGAGGACAGGCATGTGAATATTTGAAGCTTTCAGTGACTTTGCAGCACAACTGATCATCTTAAATTGGTTGTTAGTGTGATTCTTAGCACAATGCGGGATTGAGCAGCAAGTGCTTCCTAATCACAGAACTACCTCGAACGTTTGACACAGCGTTCTGCGATTTGCAAGCACGGGTTGGTTGGATCTGGTCTGTACTCTGCCTCTTGCAAACAGCTGACCGGACGTGCTGCTTTATGTGATCTGCCAGTAGAGTTGACTACCTGGCATCACACAGGCATTTAAATTCATATAGCA
The DNA here is from genome assembly GCF_047496885.1 of Scyliorhinus torazame. Taxonomy (NCBI): domain Eukaryota; kingdom Metazoa; phylum Chordata; class Chondrichthyes; order Carcharhiniformes; family Scyliorhinidae; genus Scyliorhinus; species Scyliorhinus torazame. The sequence goes on from NC_092717.1 coordinate 8,400,864, forward strand.
CATTACTCATTTGTGAGATAGACAGAATGGGCACGATCCACCCGAAACATTTCTATGTCCGGTTTTGGGTGTGTTTAGCAAGCTGCAGCACCGAGAGACATCTTGCTATTCAACGATGCTTTGATGTTTTTATTGTCCTTGGGGAGATTCTCTCCACCGAGTCTGCACTGAGACCAGGAAATGCTCCTCGCAGATCGGGGCGTCATTTTGGAAGTCTGCCCTGATCTTTGCCTCCCTCCCCCTCCCCTCCCTTTAGGCCCTTCCCATTAGTGATCCCTCCCCTCACCCCCTCAACCTTGGGGATGGCCCGAGGAACCCCCCCCCCCCCCCCCACACCTGGCAGGGCCAGCCTGGCACCCGGGTAGTGTTGAGGTGCTCAGGTGCCAGAGGGAGAGCAAGGGAACCATCCTACACTGCCCCCAACCGACCGGGGGTCTTCAATGGCCTGGGAGACCCATCAGGTGCCGCTATGACCGGTCCACATTTGTGTGGGCTACTGCTAAACTGCCCTCTGGTGAGGTCTCCCAGGCACGGCCATTAGGTCCCTAGCACTGGAAGAATCCTGGCGAACGTATATTAAATGAGTCATACGGCTAATTTAAATATGCAGATCTGAGCCACGCCCAGTGAGGGCGAACTCCAGATTGTGACATCTCGCGAGATACATCACTGAAAGGAAGGTCAGTGGACAGGCAATGGCAGATATTCAAGGAATGAATGGGTGAACTCCAAAAGTTGTTTAATTCTATTTGGTGCAAGAGTAGAAAGGGAACAGTGGCCAAACCATGGCTTACAAGGGAAATTAGAGATAGTATTAGATTCAAAGCAGAGGCATACAAATTAGCCAGAAAAAGCAATAGAGCTGAGGATTGGGAACAGTTCAAAATTCAGCAAATGCGGACCAAGGGATTGATGAAAAAGGGGGAAATACAATATGAAAGTAAGCCAGTGGGAAGTATAAAAACTGACTGGAAAGGTTTCTATAGGTATGTAAAGGGAAAAGGATTGATAAAAATCGAATGTAGGCCCCTTACTGTTAGAAACGGGAAAATTCACAATGGGGAACAAAGAAATGGCTGAGAGAGTTGGGAGTCGGGCTATGGGAGAAGGCCCTGAGGAGAGTCAACGCATCCTCGTCGTGTACCAGGCTCAGCCTGACCCAGTTCAAGGTGATCCACAGGGCTCATATGACTGTGGCCCGGATGAGTAGGTTTTTTGAGGAGGTGGTGGACAGGTGTGGTCGGTGGAGTCGTGCGCATCATGTGCATATGTTCTGGACGTGTCCGAGGCTGAGGGGATTCTGGCAGGGATTTTCAGATGTCATGTCAGAGGTCCTGGAAGGGAGGGTGACCCCGAGTCCAGAAGTAGCAATATATGGAGTGTCGGAAGATCCGGGAGCCCAGGGGGGAGAGAGGCCGACGTTTTGGCCTTTGCCTCCCTGGTGGCCCGGAGACGGATTTTGCTGGGATGGAGGGACTCGGAGCCTCCAAAGTGGGGGGTTTGGGTCAGCGACATGGCAGGGTTTCTTAAGCCAGAAAAGATTAAGTTTGCCTTAAGGGGGTCGTTACAGGGGTTCGCTCGGAGGTGGCAGTCGTTCATCGACTTCTTCAGGGAGAATTGACCGTCAGCAGGAGGGGTGCAGGAGAGGGGGAAAAGGGAGGCATGGAAGGGACGGATAAGGACAGGGAATTTAATGAAGGGGTAGTTAAGGTTTGGGATGGGGGAGTTGGGTGTGTTATTGCGAGGTTCTTGCGTGTGTTGGATCTCTGTTTAAAATATTAAAAAAGTTAAAATTGTAAATGCCTCAATAAAATATTTTCCGGAAAGAAAAGAAATGGCCGAGGAACTAAATTGGTACATTTGCTCGTGTCTTCAGAAAGGAAGACACAAATAATGGACCAGAAGTTCTGAGAAACACAAGTTTCAGTGAGGAGCTGAAGGAAATTAGTATTAGTAGAGAAATAGTTTTAGGGAAATTAATGAGATTGAAGGTGGGCAAATCTCTGGGGCCTGATAATCTTCACCCCAGAGTACTGACGGACGTTATACCCTTCCACCATTTTGAATACACAAAAACATGGCGAACAATAGCACAATGGCACATTCGCCATGTCAGCATCTCAACCAATCAGAGACAACTTACTAACCAATCAGCGCCACTTTTCTCGTGCAGCATTAATAGGGTGGCACGGTAGCACAGTGGTTAGCACTGTTGCTCCACAGCTCCAGGGTCCCAGGTTCGATTCCCGGCTTGGGTCACGCTCGCCGCGTGTCTGCGTGGGTATCCTCCGGATTCCTCCCACAAGTCTCGAAAGAAGTGTTGTTAGGTGAATTGGACATTCTGAATTCTCCCTCTGTGTACCCAAACAGGCGCCGGAATGTGGCGACTAGGAGCTTTTCACAGTAACTTCATTGCAGTGTTAATGTAAGCCTTCTTTTGACATTAATAAAAATTATTATTATAATTGTTGTTCCATTTGAAATTTGGCATTCTTGTATCCACCCTGATGAGTGTAAGATATAAAGCTTCGACATCATGGGCGAAATTCTCCCGAAACGGCGCGATGTCCGCCGACTGGCGCCCAAAACGGCGCCAATCAGACGGGCATCGCGCCGCCCCAAAGGTGTGGAATGCTCTGCATTTTTGGGGGCCGAGCTCCAACATTGAGGGGCTAGGCCGAGGCCGGAGGAATTTCCGCCCCGCCAGCTGGCGGAAACGGCCTTTGTTGCCCCGTCAGCTGGCGCGGAAATGACATCCCCGGGCGGCGCATGCGCGGGAGCGTCAGCGGCCGCTGACAGTTTCCCACGCATGCGCAGTGGAGGAGTCTCTTCCGCCTCCGCCATGGTGGAGACCATGGCGGAGGCGGAAGGGAAAGAGTGCCCCCACAGCACAGGCCCGCCCGCGGATCGGTGGGCCCCGATCGCGGGCCAGGCCACCGTGGGGGCACCCCCCGGGGCCAGATCGCCCCGCGCCCCCCCCCAGGACCCCGGAGCCCGCCCACGCCGCCTTGTCCCGTCGTTCAAAAGGTGGTTTAATCCACGCCGGCGGGACAGGCAATTTATCGGCGGGACTTCGGCCCATCAGGGCCGGAGAATCCAGCGGGGAGGCCCGCCAACCGGCATGATTCCCGCCCCCGCCGAATATCCGGTACCGGAGACTTCGGCAACTGGCGGGGGCGGGATTCACGGCAGCCCCCGGCGATTCTCCAACCCGGCGGGGGGTCGGAGAATGATGCCCCAGGTCTCTTTTTCAACCGTATTCCAAATTTGGTGTTGCCAAGTGACTATTTTCTTACTAATAGTGAAAGCTGGGGGGGGGGGGGGGAGTGTTTGCGGTCGATACTCACAGGTGGTGATTTCTTTAGTTAGTTCAGTGGCTTTGTGGCAGCCCTGTACAATTTGTCTGGTCCAGCAGGATAGACTGGAGCTGGTCTCAACGCGGAACAGGTGCGACTCGATGCCTTGCCGGGTTCCAGTGCGAGTGGCAAAAGAGAATTCCGCGCCTGCTTTCGGTGATTCGCTCCCCACACCGGAATGCACCAATCTACAAAATAAAGCACACTCCCAGATCAAAATGGGGAAAAGATTGGTTAGTAAAATATCTGAGGTCCACAGGGAATCCGACCCTGAACCCCTTTCAAATGGATGGTTGAAGGTTTTTATTATTATTCCAGAGGAAAAGGAGGAGGCCATTCAGCCCTTTGAGGCAACATCTATCCTTCAGGTGGGGGAGGATTGGAAGGTGCTGTCAAGGAAGTGAGTTGCTGAAATGCATCAAGTGGGTAACACACTGATATCGAAACACAACAAAACTGTTTCCGCCCTTGCTCTCACTTGTCCAAATGGTAACTTTTAGTTCAGGCCAGACAAACCTGCACATTATAAGATCTTACTCCAGAAGCTCACTGACCATCCACACAGCTCTGTGAGTTATTGAGCAATACAAATCGGCAGGGTTTAACCCTGCTGTTGCCGAACTGGTGGCTGCCATGACTGAGTGGGTCGTACTCTCAGATGGTCTCGAGTTCATGTTCGGTTTCGGAGACCTGAGCGCACAAACCCAGGCTGGCACGCCCGATGTCGGTACTGTGAGAGTGCTGCACTGTTGGAGATACTGTCTGTCGGACGAGATGTTAAACCGAGGCTCCGCCTTCCCCATTGAGGTGGACGTAAAGGATCCAATGGCCCTATTTCAATCAACAGTCAGGAAGTTCTCCCCGATATCCCGGCCAATATTGATCCTTCTCGCTCAACCTCACCAAAAAACGGATTTCCTGGTCATTCAGTGAATTGCTGTTTGTGGGAGTTTGCTGTGCACAAATCGGCTGCCACAGTTCCTACATTTAATGAACATCATCTTTATTTGTGTCACAAGTTGGCTTACATTAATTAACACCGCAATGAAGTTACTGTGAAAAGCCCCGAGTCGCCACATTCCGGCGCCTGTTCGGGTACACAGAGGAAGAATTCAGAATGTCCAATTCACCTAACAGCACGTCTTTCAGGACTTGTAGGAGGAAACCGGAGCACCCGGAGGAAACCCACGCAGACACGGGGAGAACGTGCAGACTCCGCACAGACAGTGACCCAAGCCGGGAATCAAACCCGGGACCCTGGAGCTGTGAAGCAATAGTGCTAACCACTGTCTTACCGTGACGCCCTACAACAGTGACTACACTTCAGAAGTACTTAATTGATTGTAAAGTGTTTTGAGACCTGTGAAAGACGGTATACAGATGCAAGGATGAAATGAAGGTATTGCCAGACCAGGAGTTAGACCTGACCAGGTCAGCACAAGGGTTAGAGGGTGAAGGGGACTTGGTGCAAGTTAGGGTGGGTCAGGTTGAGTTTGGGATGAGCTGGCGGAACGTGCAAGATGGGCCAGGAGAGCATTGGAATAGTAAATGGTGGAGACAATGCATGAATAGCTACAGGTTTCAGTTGCAGATGGGCTTGAGTCAGGGCAGGAGGCGATGATGTTACAGAGCTGCAGCGAAAGAAGCAGCACTGTGTTTAGCAGAGTTACAGTCCATGAACCACAAACGCAGGAGTCAGTCAGAATTTCTGGATGTTCCAATCAAATTTCAGGCTTCTGCCATGCAAATTAATTGGATCCTTGTAGACGTTTTAAATCATAGGCAGTGAAGAGGGGCTGAGTATTGACTACAGCTGTATAACAAGCTCAGGATAGGTGTCATGTGTTATCCTGACTGTTATTGACGATTGGAAATGAATGAACCACTTTCAAGTATTTTAACAAAATTTACAGGGAATCAAAACATTCTGTGGTATATACAGAACTTAATCAGCATATTATAACTAGCAGATGTGAAGTTCATGACATTCGAAGGGTCAAGTCTGCCTTTTATTTAAAGACTCAGCAGTTTTGTTTACGGAAACACAAGAGCCTCACATCGACAGAATGGAAAGTTGTGTGTCTCACCACTAATCGATTTAACTCGGCAAATTCACAACACACCGTATCTAACAGCGTCCTGGACACTGGGGGGATTGTAAAAATCTAAATCCACCAATCCGGGGATTGCGTGACTCAGTAGTGGAGCTGTTAGAGTGACATGGGATTTTTCTGTTTCAATTAAGTTTGTGGTACAAGTTCTGCTAATTTCACAGTCTGAATTAGGCTCATGTTTAGAGGCTGAACTCACTTGTGCTCCCTGGAACTTTGACCCATTACACATCTTAAGGAAGTAAATAAGACCTTAAACCATTTCCAAACCTAATTTCTTGGCAATTAGTATCTGGAGCTAAAAATAAATCAGAGAGCAGAGGTATAATGGCACACTAACTTATTTGTTAACGCTGAGAAATCTTTCTTAATTCTTGCCCTGTTCCCATCTTTTATTATTTGACTGAAGGGGTTGAGTAGGCAATACCATGCCAGAACTCTGCACCGCCCACTGCCTCATCCAGCCGTGGCTCACCCCTGCCTCTCAGTCAGGGTGTTGTGGATTCGAATCCCACTCTGGAGAACTGAACACAGAAGGCCAGGCTGCCGCTCTCCAGTACGATGCCGAGGGAGTGCCGCACTGTCAGAGATGCTGGGCTGGATTCACCGTTCCAGAGGCAAGGTGCCGGCACCAACAGAGAATCTGTGGTGTTCCACGACGAGGAAATTGGTGCGAATCCCTCACCGATACGCACCGGCCGGAGACTCGCTGGGTCCCGGGCAGCGTATGCGCAGGACTGACGAGCTGCAGCCGCGCAGGCCTGTATCCCCACCGGTCGCGGCGGGAAACATGGCGGCGCCCATGCTGGACCGTGTACCCACAAACGCCGACCCCCACAACCCACTCCCTGGCCACCCCCCACCTAGAAGAAGCCCCCCCGGCCAGCGGCATGGTACTTGGCCGAGTGTGGCGGTGGTGGGCACGGTCTGCAGCCGGCACGCCAGGTTCCCGACTGCTGGGGCCACACGTGGCCTGTGCCGCCAGGAACCCGGACCGTCGCAGGTGGGCTGGCTGATGACGCGTCAACGGTGTTGCGACTGCGCGCAGTGCACGTCCCAATGACGGCGATTTGGAGGGGGCGGAGCATCGCGAACCGGTGTCAAACCGGCAGCAAACCGGCGCCTGCTCCGATTCCGGCGTTGGAAGCCATTCTCCGCCCGATCGGCGTTCCCGATTTCAGCGTCGGGTACGGAGAATTCCGCCCGCCGTCGCTCACGTGAGACAGTAAACCGAGTCCCCATTTGTGTTCTCAGGCACATACAAACATAGCAGCGTAGGACATCGGAGCAGAAGTGGACCATTCGGCCCCTCAATCCTCCGCCACCGTTTAGTAAGATCGAGGCTGCTCTGTTTGTGTTGAGACCCACATTCCCATCTACCCCAATAACCTTTGACCCCCTTGCCTAACAAGAATCTATCCACCTCCACCCTTAAAATAGTCAGTGACCCCCACCTCCACCACCTTTCCAGGCAGTGAGTTTGAAAGTCGCATAACCTTCAGAGAGAAAAATTCTCCTCCTCTCTGTCCTAAAGGCCTACAAGGATCCAATTAATTTTAAAACAGTGCCCCCGAGCTCTGGACTCACCCACAAGAGGAAACAACCTTCCCACCTCCCCCTTGTCAATACCGTTCAGGATCTTATAGACTTCAGTCAAATCACCCCTCACTCTTCTGAACTCCAGTGGGAACAATCCCAGTCTGTCCAACCTGTCCTCATAAGACAACTCGCACATTCCAGGTATCAATCCAGTAAACCTCCCCTCAACCACCTCCAATGCATTTACATCCTTCAACAAGGAGACCAAAACTGTGCTCAGAATTCGAGATGTGGCCTTGACAACACCCTGTGTAACTGAAGCATAACATCCTTAATTTTATGTTCAATTCCTCACATAATAAGTGATAGCACCTCATTGGCCTTCTTAATTACTTACTGTACCTGCATATTAACTTTTTTTGATTTATGCACCAGAACACCAGATCCCTCTGCACCTCAGAATTCTGCAGCCGTTCTCCGTTTAAGGAATTCTCTGCCTTTTTATTCTTCCTGCCAAAGTGAACAACTTCCCATTTCCCTGCATTATACTCCCTCTGCCAGATTTTTGCCCATTCATACAACCTATGTATATCGACCTGCAAACTCCTATATCGTCTTCGCAACTGTTATGGGCGAGGCGTTTTCAGAACCCCAAAATGTATCATGGAGTTCAACCAACCTCCCCCTTAATGTATATGTTGCTTTTCCTAGCACACGGCTTGTTCCCTAGGTGTGGGATTACAATTATGGACACGTGGGTTTTTAAACACAAAACAATGTTTATTCCATGAACTCAACTTAACATTTCAAATAAACATTGGATCTCTTAACACCCCTCACTTCAAAGATAACTCCGAAAATATTACAACAGTAAATAATTCCTCAAAATGTTCCTTCAAACTTTCAAGAGACTTAACACCTTTAAACAGAATCACATCAGGTTAAAGGCTTTACTAATATGAGTTTAAATCACCCAACTGATCCAGAGATAGTCTTTCATGGCACAGATCACAGCAAATCCAGCTCAATGCAAAACACAGACACTCCCCAAGCTCTTTTCCTCCAAACTGAAACTTCAAAATGGTATTTCTCTTCAGAATCAGATAATTTAGTTCAATCTGACCACAGAGCCCCTTGCAATTCTCCAATACAGGAGCATTGGTTACCACAGCTTTCAGGCAGTCAAATGCCTGTTGAAAGTCTGCTCTCCATTGAAATTTTTTATGTTTCTTCAGCAATTCCATCAGGGGAGTAATCACGCCACAAAACATTTGCACAAATGTTCGATCAAATCCACTAATGCGAAGAAATCACATTATTTCCCTTCGTCTTGAGGATATCGGAAACTCCGCAAGGAAAGTGATTCGGGCTTCTCCAAATTCACTTTCGGCTAGGTTCTTCACCAACCCCGCCTCCTGAAATCGATCGAAGAACTCCATACGATGTTTAAAATGTTCATCCAAGTCTGGAAGTTGAAAATAAAAGCAGATTGTTCCACTTTCTCAATGCAATCCTTCGAACATGGGATAGGGTAAGAGTCCGTTCTTGTAACTGCATTCATCTTTCCATAGTCCACACACAACCGTTGGGTCCCGTCTGGTTTAGGTACCATCACTATGGGTGAGCTCCATTGGCTGCAACCCACTTCAATTATGCCATTTTTAAGCATACTCCCAATCTCTCCGTTAACCTGTGTCAATTTTAAAGGATTAAGTCTATATGGATGTTGTTTGATAGGAACAGCATTTCCCACATCTACATCATGTTTCGCCATTTTAGTACTTCCCAATTTATCTCTACAAACCTGCCCATGTGATATCAATAATTCTTTCAGGTCAGTTCGTTTTTCCTCTGGAAGGTAACTTAACAATTCATCCCAATTTTTAAGAAAATCCTCATTTTCCAATTTAATTTGAGGTATGTCAAATTCACAATCATCTGGATTTGGTTCATCACTTTGAGTTAGAATCATTAAAACCTTTTTCTCTCCTTCCCTTTCAAAGTACCTTTTAAGCATAATCACATGACACACTCGGTGAGTCGTCCTTCTATCTGGTGTTTTTACCACATAATTCACCTCACTTAATTCCCTTTCAATCAGATACGGTCCACAAAACCTAGCTTTCACTTCCGGTTGCGGCTATGCGGAGCTAAGCCGCACATTCGGCGGCTCCCGCTAAAACTGACTTTTGGGCTCTCCAGAGGAGCCCCAATGGCATTTTTTTTGACGACTTCCAGTGTGGGAAGGTGAGCAAGGTCCCCCCTCCATAGTATATGGATTGGATCAGGAGTGGAGCGGTCCAAAAAGCGTTTTTGGAGCAGAGAAAAGTACGAGGGAGAAAAAACAAGATGGCGGCGGGCGGAGATCAAGCGGCATGGGGGCCGGAGCAGCAGGAGTTTCTCAGGCGCTGCTTTGAGGAGCTGAAGAAAGAGGTGCTTGCGCCAATGCTGACGGCGATCGAGGGGTTAGTGGAGACCCAGAAGGCCCAAGGGGCGGCGATCCAGGAGGTACGGGAAAAAGCCTCGGAGAACGAGGATGAGATCTTGGGCCTGGCGGTGAAGGTGGAGGTGCACGAGGCGCTGCACAAGAGGTGGGCGGAAAGGTTCGAGGACCTGGAGAACAGGTCGAGGAGGAAGAATCTTCGGATTCTGGGTCTCCCTGAAGGAGTGGAGGGGGCCGATGCTGGAGCGTATGTGAGCACGGTGCTCAACTCTCTGATGGGGGTCGGGGCCTCTCCAAGTCCCCTGGAGCTAGATGGGGCTCATCGGGTCCTGGGCGAGGAGACCCAAGGCCAACGCGCCGCCAAGGGCGGTAGTGGTGAGGTTTCACCGTTTCGTGGATAGAGAGTGTGTCTTGAGATGGGCCAAGAAAGAGCGGAGCAGCAGGTGGGAGAATACGGAGATCCGAATCTATCAGGACTGGAGTGCAGAGGTGGCAAAGAAGAGAGCTGGTTTTAATCGGGCCAAGGCGGTGCTGCATAGGAAGGGGGTGAGGTTCGGAATGCTGCAGCCAGCGCAATTGTGGGTCCCATTTCAGGATCGACACCACTACTTCGAAACGCCTGACCGTTTGTATAAAGGCTTGGACCTTTATACAAACTGAAAAATTGGACTCAAACTGAGGGTCTGTGGTTGTGGGAGGGATGTCGGATGTATACAGGGTTTTAACTATGCGTAGGGAATGTTCCACAGGTTGGGTGATGGATGGGAATGGGGGAAGAGATCTGATGGGGAGACTGTGAGAGAGTGTGGGCGCCGGTGCTGGAGGGAGGGGAGGCCCGGGGATGGGGGAATTGGGATAAGGCCGCAACAGGAGCGACGCCAGAGGGGGCGGGGCCGGCTCAGGAAAGCGCGGGCTTTTTCCCGCGCTAGAGAAGGACGGGGGGGGGGGGGGAGGAGCGCACACTGATTGCTGGGGAGGAGGGGGAGGGGGGATTCCCACATGGGGGGGGGGGGCAACAGGATGGCGGGGAGGCCGGGGTCAGCAGGAGTCAGCTGACTTACAGGAGTGTTATGGGGGGAGCAAAAGAGCTAGATACGGATCTAGCGGGGGGAGGGGGGGGAGGGGGGGAAATAGGGTTGCTGCTGCATTGGCCGACGGGGAACTGGAAACAGAAGAGGTGGTCGGGGCGGGGGTCCCCCGTCTGGGGGACTGGAGTATGCGGGAGGCGCGGGCACGGGACTGGCCTAGAAAAGGAGATGGCTAGTCGGCGGGGGGGGGGGGGGGGGGGGGGGGGGGGAGAGAGATGCCCCCCAATCCGGCTGATAACTTGGAATGGGAGGGGCCTGAATGGGCCGGTTAAGAGGGCCCGAGTGTTCGCGCACTTAAAGGGACTGAAGGCAGACGTGGTCATGCTTCAGGAGACACATTTGAAGGTGGCGGACCAGGTCAGGTTGAGAAAGGGATGGGTAGGACAGGTATTCCATTCGTGGCTGGATGCAAAGAACAGAGGGGTGGCAATACTGGTGGGGAAGCGGGTGTCGTTTGAGGCCAAGAATATTGTAGTGAACAATGGAGGTCGATACGTGATGGTGAGCGGTAGGTTGCAGGGGGCGTGGGTTGTATTGGTAAACGTATACGCCCCAAACTGGAATGATGCTGGATTTATGAAGCGCATGTTGGGGCGGATTCCAGATCTGGAGGCAGGAAGCTTGATAATGGGGGAGGATTTCAACACGGTGTTGGACCCGGCATTAGATCGCTCCAGATCCAAGACGGGGAAGAGGCCGGCTGCGGCCAAGGTGCTTAGGGGGTTTATGGACCAGATGGGGGGAGTAGATCCGTGGAGATTTGCTCGGCCCTTGGCCAGAGAATTTACTTTTTTTTCTCACGTACACAGAGCCTACTCCCGGATGGATTTTTTTGTTTTGAGTAGGGCGCTGATCCCGAAAGTGGAGGGAACGGAGTACTCGGCCATAGCCATCTCAGACCACGCCCCGCACTGGGTGGAGCTGGAGTTAGGAGAGGAGAGGGACCAACGCCCACTGTGGCGTCTGGATGTGGGATTACTGGCAGATGAGGAGGTGTGCGGGCGGGTGCGAAGGTGCATTGAAAGGTATTTGGAGGCCAATGACAACGAGGAGGTGCAGGTGGGGGTGGTATGGGAGGCGCTGAAGGCGGTGGTCAGGGGAGAGTTCATCTCCATCAGGGCTCACAGGGAGAAGAGAGAGGGCAGGGAAAGGGAGAGGTTAGTGGGGGAGATCCTAAGGGTGGACAGGAGATATGCAGAGGCCCCCGAGGAGGGACTACTTAGGGAGCGGCGAAGTCTCCAGATGGAATTCGACCTGTTGACCACAGGGAAGGCAGAGGCACAGTGGAGGAAAGCACAGGGGGCGACGTACGAGTATGGGGAGAAGGCGAGCCGGATGCTGGCACATCAGCTCCGTAAGAGGATGGCAGAGAGGGAGATAGGTGGAGTTAAGGATGGCAGGGGAACTACGGTGCGGAGTGCGGTGAAAGTAAATGAGGCATTTAAGGACTTTTATGAGGAGCTGTACAGATCTCAGCCCCCAGCAGGGGGAAGAGGGGATGCGACGATTTCTAGATCAACTGAGGTTCCCGCGGGTGGAGGAGCAGGAGGTGGCTGGTTTGGGGGCGCCAATTGGGTTGGAGGAGCTGGTTAAAGGACTGGGGAGCATGCAGGCGGGGAAGGCCCCGGGGCCAGATGGGTTCCCGGTTGAGTTTTACAGGAAGTATGCGGACCTGTTAGCCCCGTTGCTAGTGAGGACTTTCAATGAGGCAAGGGAGGGGGGGACCCTGCCCCCGACAATGTCCGGGGCGCTGATTTCTCTGATCCTGAAGCGGGACAAGGACCCACTGCAATGTGGGTCGTATAGGCCGATTTCGCTCCTCAATGTGGATGCTAAGTTGCTGGCAAAAGTGCTGGCTACGAGAATTGAGGACTGTGTCCCGGGGGTGATTCATGAGGACCAGACGGGATTTGTAAAGGGCAGGCAGCTAAACACCAATGTGCGGAGGCTCCTAAACGTGATTATGATGCCATCGGTGGAGGGAGAGGCGGAGGTAGTGGCAGCTATGGACGCGGAGAAGGCCTTTGACCGGGTGGAGTGGGAGTATCTCTGGGAAGTGTTGCGGAGGTTTGGGTTTGGGGAGGGGTTTATCAGGTGGGTTAAGCTCCTTTATAGAGCCCCGGTGGCGAGTGTGGCTACGAATCGGCGGAGGTCGGAGTATTTTCGGCTGTATCGAGGGACGGGACAGGGGTGCCCCCTGTCCCCCCTGTTGTTTGCATTAGCAATTGAGCCTTTGGTCATGGCATTAAGGGAGTCCAGGAAATGGAGGGGGGTGGTTCGAGGGGGAGAGGAGCATCGAGTGTCGCTGTATGCGGACGACCTGTTGCTGTATGTGGCGGATCCAGTGGAGGGGATGGTGGAGGTCATGCGGATCCTAAGGGCTATAAGCTCAATGTAGGGAAAAGTGAGCTCTTTGTGGTGCATCCAGGGGACCAGGGAAGAGGGATAGACGACCTACCGTTGAGGAGGGCGGAAAGGAGCTTTCGGTACTTGGGGATCCAGGTAGCTAGGAGCTGGGGGGCCCTGCACAAACTTAATTTAACGTGGCTGGTGGAGCAGATGGAGGAGGACTTCAAAAGATGGGATATGTTGCTACTCTCGCTAGCGGGCAGGGTACAGTCGATTAAAATTATGGTCCCCCAAGGTTTCTTTTTGTATTCCAGTGCCTTCCTATTATGATTACCAAGGCCTTTTTTAAGTGGGTAGGTAGGAGCATCATGGGTTTTGTGTGGGCAAACAAGACCCCAAGGGTAAGGAGGGCATTTCTGGAGTGTGGTAGGGACAGAGGAGGGCTGGCGTTGCCGAATCTGGGTGGCTATTATTGGGCAGCCAACGTGGCGATGATCCATAAGTGGGTAATAGAGGGAGAAGGGGTGGCATGGAAGAGGTTGGAGATGGCGTCCTGCAAAGGAACGAGCCTGGGGGCGCTGGTGACGGCACCGCTGCCGCTCTCGCCGACAAGGTACACCACGAATCCGGTGGTGGCGGCAACGCTAAAGATCTGGGGGCAGTGGAGACGACACAGGGGGTGAGACGGGAGCCTCGGTGTGGTCCCCGATCCGGGAGAACCATCGGTTCGTCCCAGGAAGGATGGACGGGGGGTTTCGGAGCTGGCATCGGGCAGGGATCAGAAGGATGGGGGATCTGTTTATCGTCGGGACGTTTGCGAGCCTAGGGGCGCTGGAGGAGAAGTTTGGGTTACCCCCGGGAAATGCGTTCAGGTACATACAAGTGAGGGCGTTTGTGAGGCGGCAGGTGAGGGAATTCCCGCTGCTCCCGGCACAGGGGATTCAAGACAGGGTGATTTCGGGTGTATGGGTCGGAGAAGGCAAGGTTTCGGCGATATATCAGGAGATGAAAGACGAGGAGGAGGCTTCAGTAGAGGAGCTGAAGGGCAAGTGGGAGGAGGAGTTGGGGGAGGAGATTGAAGAGGGTCTGTGGGCTGATGCCCTGAGTAGGGTTAATTCCTCTTCCTCATGTGCCAGGCTCCGCCTGATACAGTTTAAGGTTATTCACAGAGCGCATATGACAGGGGCGAGGCTGAGTAGGTTCTTTGGGATGGAGGACAGATGCGGGAGGTGCTCAGGAAGCCCGGCGAATCACGCCCACATGTTCTGGTCGTGCCCGGCACTGGATGGGTTCTGGAGGGGTTTCGCGAGGACTATGTCCAAGGTGGCGAAAGTCCAGGTCAAGCCAAGTTGGGGGATGGCACTATTTGGGGTGGCGGACGAGCCGGGAGTGCAGGAGGCGAAAGAGGCCGGTATTCTGGCCTTTGCGTCCCTGGTAGCCCGGCGGAGGATCTTGATCATGTGGAAAGACGTGAAGCCCCCAGCGTGGAGGCCTGGATAAATGACATGGCAGGGTTCATTAAGCTGGAGCGGATAAAGTTTGCCTTGAGAAGGTCTGCGCAGGGGTTCTTCAGGCAGTGGCAACCGTTCCTAGACTATCTCGCGGAGCGTTAGAATGAGGTCGATCAGCAGCAGTAGCAACCCAGTGAGGGAGGGGGGGGGGGAGGGGGGGGGAGGGGAGGGGAGGCGGGGGGGTCTCTTTCGGGGGGGGGTATTTGGGCGGGCGGGGGAGGGGGTTTTCCTAGGAGTACTTGCAACAAAAAAAAAGCATATGGGAGGGTTAATATATGCGGGAGAAACCCATTGTATAAGTTCTGTATTATGTTTGATTGATATGTTTATATTCTGTTCTTTTCTCTTTTTCTTTTCTGTTATGGGGGGGGGGGGGGTTTAATTGGTTGAACATTTTTGTTGGAAAAACTTCGAATAAACATTTTTTTTTAAACCTAGCTTTTAAAGGTTCACCTACCACTGGAAATAACACTAAAACTTTATCCCACTGGCAAAACTACGAACTTTGGATTTCTTGTCCGCTACCCGTTTCATCACATTTTGTGCAACTTTCAAATGTTGTCTCGCCAATTCACCTGCTCTATTTAATCGTTCCCTAAAATTTGACACGTAATCCAATAGTGTAATTTCCGATTTCTCACCCACCAATTTTTCCTTAATCAATTTAAGTGGCCCTCTTATCTCATGACCAAAAATTAGTTCAAAAGGACTAAATTTGGTAGACTCATTAAGTGCATCCCTAATTGCAAACAATACGAATGGAATTCCTTTATCCCAATCCTCTGGATAATCTTAACAATACGCCCTCAACATTGTCTTTAATGTCTGATGCCACCTTTCTAACGCTCCCTGCGATTCTGGATGGTACGCAGTTGATTTAAATTTTTTATTCCTAAGCTATCCATAACTTCTTTGAATAACTTTGAAGTAAAATTTGATCCTTGATCCGATTGAATTTCTGTGGATAGTCCATATCTAGTAAAGAATTTAAGTAACTCCACCACAATCCTTTTAGCTGTAATATTACGTACTGGAATGGCCTCTGGAAACCTAGTCGACACATCCATTATAGTCAAAAGGTATTGATTCCCACTTTTTGTTTTAGGAAGCGGTCCTACACAATCAATTATGACCCTCGTAAAAGGTTCCTCAAATGCTGGAATGGGTATTAAGCGCGCTGGTTTTATCAATGCTTGAGGTTTCCCTATCACTTGACATGTGTGACATGATTGACAAAATTTAACTATATCTTTATGTAGTCCAGGCCAATAAAAATGTTTCTGGATTTTAGCTTGAGTTTTCCTTATTCCCAAATGACCTCCCACTGGTACCTCATGTGCAACTCGCAACACCTCCTTTCTATACCCTACCGGCAATCCTACTTGATGAACTTCTGCCCACTTTTCATCGCCTGCATATGTACAGGTCTCCATTTTCTCATCAAGACATCATTTTTATGATAATAACACTCTGGTATACTCTCAGATTCCTCTTCCATATATGCTTTCTGATATATCCGTTTTATTTCTACATCTTTCTGTTGTAACTCCGCCAATTTTCCTGAACTAAAAATATCCGCCTCATCCTCCACCTGTTCTTGTTCTTTTTCAACCATCTGATCAAAAACCGTTTCTGATAATTGCACTTCAACTTCATCTTCACTCTTTGACTTCTCCTCATGTCTTAACCTGTGACTTTGCGACCTTGTTACTACACAATCTGGAAAAATCCCAGGATATTCGTCCTTCAACCCTTCAGTTGTCTGAATTTCCACTGGCTTATCAACCCTTACCCAAGATAAACTGTATTCCTGAACAAGATAGTTTATCTATTACTCCCACTACCACTTCACCACTCTTCACTGGACTTTCCAACCTTACCTGATATAATGGAACGCTACTCCTCTCACCCTGAATTCCACATATCACCACCTTTTCTGGCAACATTCTTCCCAAACTACATAATTCCTCATCTCTTCCCATTAAAGATTGCCTAGCCACTGTATCTCTTAAAATTGAGACTTCTTTACCTGCTCCTCCTGATACACATGAGTAAACTTTACCCACACAAGTAAATTCTTTAAATACATCTGGCACCTTCTTAACAATTACTTCTTGACCAGGCTGTACAATCGTTTGCATCTCCTTCGCTTCACTTGGGCTTTCCTTTACCACTCTAACAAATCCCACTGTCTTATCCTGTTTTACCACATCAGCCTTCCCAGTGCTTTTCTTCAACCACCAACACTGTGACTTTACATGGCCTAGTTTATTACAGTGAAAACATCTGAAACTTTTCATTTCTTTTCCACCCTCCTGGATTTCTTTTTAAATCTGAGGTACTCTCTCTTTATTGTCTCCCATCAGATCACCTTTACCTTTACCACTTGAGTATTTCTCATGTCCCCAGTTTCTATCCCTCACCGGTTGAAACTGGTGTCGGAAACCAATCTTTGATTTATGAACTAATTCATAATCATCTGCCATTTCCGCTGCTAATCTCGCAGTTTTAACCCTCTGTTCTTCCACATGAATTCTCACTACATCAGGAATTGAATTTTTAAACTCCTCCAAAAGTATAATTTCTCTGAGAGCTTCATACGTTTGGTCTATTTTCAAAGCCCTTATCCACCTATCAAAATTACTCTGTTTGAGCCTTTCAAACTCCATATATGTTTGACCAAATTCTTTCCTTAAATTTCTAAACCTTTGTCTGTAAGCTTCAGGCACTAGCTCATATGCACTTAAGATGGATTTCTTCACCTCCTCATACGTTCCAGATACCTCCTCCGGTAGTGATGCAAACACTTCACTAGCCCTACCTACCAGCTTTGTTTGAATCAGTAATACCCACATGTCCTGTGGCCATCGCATTTGTTTAGCTACCTTCTCAAATGAAATGAAAAAGGCTTCTACCTCCTTCTCGTCAAACCTTGGCAATGCTTGGACATATTTAAATAGATCCGCACCACGTCTTCGACTATGACGCTCTGTCTCATTATCCTCATCCAGCTCCTCCAACTGTAGGTGTTCCTTTGCGTCTGCCATTTTTAACTGATTTTCATGTTTCAGGGCCATTTTCCGAAGTTCAAACACTCTCTTTTTCCCTTTCCTCTCTATCTCTTTCTTTGTTTCTTTCTTCTCTGTCCTTTTCTTTTTCCTCTCTATCTCTTTCTCTTCCCGCGCTCTCTTTTTCGTATTCAAGCCGCTTTAATTCTTTCTCATGTTCCATTTGATTAATTTGCAACTGAACTTTTGCCATTTCCCATGAGTCAAACTCTATCTCAGGCAACTTTAAATGCTTAACCACCGCCATAATTACCTAATCTTTTCGCATTTTGTCAGGTAATGTTAACTGCAATGTTTTTGCCAGACCCAACAGTCTGCTTTTCATCTCTGTCCGTAAAGTACTGCGTGTGACAGTTTTCACCCCCAAAAACTTCTGAGCCTCTGAAAGAGCCATTGTCCACAACACACTCCCCACTTAAACTAAAACGCCACATCGGAAAAGCAACAATCCTTCACTGTCTTTAAGTTCACAAAAGCCAATCCAATAGATAGACTTTTATCCCCCTCGAGCCCCAATTGTTATGGGTGAGGCATTTTCAGAACCCCAAAATGTATCATGTTGCTTTTCCGAGCACACGGCTTGTTCCCTAGGTGTGGGATTACAATTATGGACACGTGGGTTTTTAAACACAAAACAATGTTTATTCCATGAACTCAACTTAACATCTTAAATAAACATTGGATCTCTTAGCTTACTTCAAAGATAACTCCGAAAATATTACAGCAATAAATAATTCCTCAAAATGTTCCTTCAAACTTCCAAGAGACTTAACACCTTTAAACAGAATCACATCAGGTTAAAGGCTTTACTATTATGAGTTTAAACCACCCAAATGATCTAGAGATAGTCTTTCATGGCAGAGATCACAGCAAATCCAGCTCACTGCAAAACACAGACACTCCCCAAGCTCTTTTCCTCCAAACTGAAACTTCAAAATGACTGAACTGCTCAGCTCCACCCACTCTCTGACATCACTGTTTCTTAAAGGTACATTTCTTAAACATCCATGTCTTAAAGGTGCTCTCACATGACAGCAACATACTTTCCTATCTATTTTTGTGTCTCTGCAAACTTAGCCATGCCTTCGCTCCCCTCATCTAAGTCAGTGATGTGAATTGTAAAAGGTTGAAGCCCCAGCACAGGCCCCTATTGGACACTACTCGTCACATCCTATCAGTGAGAAAAAGACCCATTTATACATACTCTCTGTTTTCTGCCAGACCAGACAATCTTCTATCCGCGCTAATATGATACCCCCGACACCACAAACTTTTTTTTTGCAATAACCTATGATATGGCACCTTATCAAATGTTTTCTGGAAATCCATACTCCTTCAGATACATAGAAGTTCCCTTGGCAGAACAGCAGGGGGGTTCTCCCTGGTGTCCTGGGACCGATAGTTACTCCTCAAATGAAGCAGATTATCTGCCCGTGGTCAGATTCTTGTTTGTGGGATCTTGCTATGCGCAAATTAGCTGCCGTGTCTCCTGCAATACAGCAATGGCCATGCTTCCAAAGTACCTCATTGGCTATAAAATGAGTTTGGTGAATTCAGGACATGAAGGGTGCGACAGAAATGTTTTCTTTTTCTTTCGAAGTAACTGCACAATTCTAGCCCAGTTCCGTAAATGCACGACTGACTCAGACGTCGGAATTTGCATTCTGTGTCTTGTTTACAAGTGGATTTCTTCCCAAGCCCTTTATTTTCCATTTTTCACCCATTTAACAGGCGTGATCTCCACGCATGTATACTCAACCTTATTAATAATAATAATAATTAATCACACCCTTTTGCTTCCTCTTTCCTGTTCCTGGGCAGCGCCCTTTGGGGTTTCTCAAGCTTCTGATTTACTGTCTCAGCTACGCTCATATTTCAGTTCGGCGTCTCCACACCACCCAATGGGAACCATACTCCTTTCTCTCCTCTTCCTTTGGCCCATCAGCAACGCTACAAGAAGCTACACAGAGAACTTACACCACAGAAATAGGCCATTCAGCCCAACTGGTCCCTGCCAGTGACACCAGTCTTCATCTTGCCCGATCAACGCATCCTTCTGGCCCAATCTCTGCCCGTGTAGGTACCTTCCCTCAAATACATCCAGACGATTTGCCTCAACTACTCCTCTTGGGGGCACGTTCCTTATTCTCACCGTTCTCAGGGAATCCGGGAGAAACCTCTTCGCCCAGCTGGGATTTATTAAGACACTTCTATCCCTTTTCAGTTCTGCAGAGGGGCCATTTGGAATCTCGTTTCTTTCTCCTCAGATGCTGCCAGACCTGGTGGGTTTATCCAACACTTTCTGTTTTTAGCTCAGATTTCCAGCACGTATTTTGCTTTTGTTTGGATTCATTAGTGGCCATCTCATAAGCGAGGGGTGAAAGGTCATCGGGGGGTCGGCAGGAATGTGGGGTCGAGGTTACAATCACACCAGCCGTGATCTTATTGACTGGCTGGAGCAGGTTCATGCGGCCGAATCGTTTCTTCCTGCTGCTAGCTCGCATGTTTCTATGTAAACTCTCCATCTTCAGAAAGTTTATGTTCAATTCTCCTGCTGCTTTTACTTTGCAAGTAAGGGTCGAAAAGGCTTTGACCTTGAACTTTGCCTGAAATGGACCCCTGACCTACACAAAGGGGGCGGGGCATCTGCGACCCCCCCCCCCTCTGATTGTCCCCCAACAAGGGCTGACGTCTTTAGAAGAAAGGGAGAGGTTGGAGCGTGCGAATAGGGAGGGAGAGAGAGAGACAGAGAGCGAGAGAGAGAGGGGCACACGGTTTAAAATCTTTTTCTTGTAGCTACAGTGTGTGCAAACGAGGGCAGGGCCGACCAGTGGTTTCACATCAGTCACTTAGACGATGAGCGTTCGAGGTTACGGGGTCTTTGAGGGTGATGTTGCATTGTTCAAGAACCTTTCTGCTTTTAAGGATGAACACGGGGGTATGGAGCTGACAAGTAACTGACACCGGGACCCACAAGCGAGCCAAGACTGCTTGAAACAGACTCCAAAGTAAATATTACTCAAACACCAGTGACTTTCCAGTCGCTTTCTCTGTCAGACAAATAGCAATGTTTACACCCTGCGAAACTTTGGAAAACAGCAGCTGAAAGTTTCAAAGTGAGTCAGCCTGAAGATTAAGAGTCGAGGAGCGATTATGCCCAATTCACTGACGCCGCACAAGGATCCCATCGTGCTGGGCTGGGGGGACGGGGGGTGGGATTGGTGTAAATAATGCTCATAGTGGTTTCCTCCATTTCAGAGGAGGGGGCCTGACGGTGATACTGACCCCGCGGCAGAACGACAATGCCTAGGTTGTGGAGGTGAGGGTCACGGTGAGGTCATAGTAGAAAAATCACCTGACAGTGAGCAACCTTTCATCCCGTTGTCTCAATAACTTTTCAAAGAGGAGCTCGTGCGGAGGGAGGGAGGGAGAGAGGGAGGGAGGGAGGGAGGGAGAGAGGGAGGAAGGGAGGGAGGGCAGAGAGGGAGAGAGGGAGGGAGGGAGGGAGAGAGGGTGGGAGGGAGGGAGGGAGAGGGAGGGGAGAGAGAGGGGGAGGGAGAGAGGGAGGGAGGGAGGGAGAGAGGGAGGGAGGGAGAGAGGGAGAGAGGGAGGGAGGGAGAGTGGGAGGGAGGGGGAAGGGAGCGAGGGGGGAAGAGAGGGAGAGTGGGAGGGAGAGCTGGACTGCAGCATGCGGATGACCGTTTATTCTATTTTGGGAAATGTTTTAATTACATTTTAAGCGTTTGGTGGTATGTATTAGGGGTCATGTGGGACTGTGAAGCCGTGATGCTATTGGCTGAAAGATCCCGGGTCCTGGTTGGCTGCTGACTCCTGGCTCCGCCCTGAAGGCGGAGTATAAGAACCCGAGCTTCTCCCCGCCGCTTCATTCTGTTGCTGAGCTGCTGGGGACAAGTCTCGCTTAATAAAGCCTGGATCGACTTCATCACTTCTCGTCTCTCTCGTAAGTCATTGTGCGCCACATAGCGTTTCATACAAAACTACAAAACATACAAATGAAAAACTCCTTAACCAAACACAAATCCCAAAGAAATCCCCAAAACAATCTACCAACCCGTGAAACACAAAATAAAAAATAACGGAACACCCTATTTACTCACGCCCCCCAACAGTTAACAGTGACCAATTCTCTGAAACACAATATAAACGGCCGCCATCTCCGATCGAACCCTTCAATCGACCCCCTCACAATGTATTTCACCTCTTTGAGGTGTAAAATCTCCGTCCAATCCCCTCGCCACGGTGAAGCACTCGGCAGTGTCGCTGACCTCCAGCCCAACAGAATCCGTGCCTCCAATGAGGTGAAGACATCCGCTCCCCGCACTCGCCCACAGTCCCAGCACATCCGTAACCCCACAGATAGCCACCAAAGGTCAGAGCTCGAACTCAATATTTAGGATCGCTGACATGATGTTGAAAACGGACCTCCAGAAAGCCGCCAGCTTAGGACGGGACCAGAACACGTGTGTGTGTGTGTGGTGTGCAGGCCCCCGCAAGCAGCGCTCGAACCTACCTTCCACCCTCTCTGAAAAAAACCCAGCTCATTCCAGCCTCACTGAGGTGCGTTCGAAACACGACCTTCAGCTGGATAAGGCTCAGTCTCGCACATGACGATGTAGCATTCGCCCTCACTCCACACCCCCTCCTCCAGTATTGGTCCCAATTCCTCCCCCCATTTCGCTTTCACCCCTTCCATTGAACTCAACTCTTCCCCCGTTATCCCCGCCGTACATGCCAGACACACTGCCCTCCTCCAACCCCGAACAGGAGAGAATCCTCTCCAATAAGGAAGATGGCGGCATCACCAGGAAATCCCAGAACAACCTCTCAACAAAGCTCTGAACCTGGAGGTACCGAAACAGGCCAGAGCCTGACAGCCCAAGCTCTCCTCCAAGCTGGCAAAGCACCCCTCCAAAAATAAATCCCCCGCTCTCTCAGGCCCTTTCTCTCTCCATGCACCAGATGTGAGGTCCAGCCTTGCCGGCTCAAACGGGAGCCAGCCTTGGAACTGCCCCCAACTTGAAGTTGCCTCCACATCTTTAACGTGGACACTACCACTGGGTTTGTTGAGTACATCGCCGGCACCAACGGAACTGACGCCATTACCAACGCCCCCAATCTTGTCCCTCCACATGACCCCGACTCCACCTGAACCCAGAGAGCCCCGGGTTCCTGCCCCACCCCCAGCTCCTTCTCCGCAATGGCCGCCCAATAATAAAACAGCAAATCTGGCAGCGCGAGGCCCCCTCCACCCCCCCCCCCCCCCCTTCCCCACCTGTCTCTCTCCCTCTGGAGGACCACCCTCCGAATTCTCGGGGCCTTAACGACCCAAATAAAGCCAGAAATAAGCCAATCAACTCTTCGGAAAAATGACATGGGGAGGACACTAAAATTAAAATAAAATCCCCGGCAAGATGTTCATCTGAACCGATTGGACCTGGACTGACAATGGCCATTTATTCTTAGATATAGCAAACATGACAACCCCCCACACCAAACCAATACATGATACAAAGGAACTGATACCTTATCCACAGCAATTCCCCTCATTCCATTGTGAAACACGGTAACAATTCCTCAGAATCAGTCGCATTAAATCAAAGACCCCCCCCCCACAAAAGAATTCAGAGATTCTCTCTGCCCAAACTTCATGGTAACTGCGGCAACGGGACCCCCGAGTATCCCGAGGCTGGGCTGAGATTGTCAACACTCTGCTATTGGCCCAGAGTCTCCAGGAATTGAAGGTCAATCTCGAGGACACTGCTCTGTGCAATCCTGGAGAAATATCATCGAGGCGTTGTGCTTTCCAAGTGGTGTAGGAAGGCTGAGAGTCACAAGGATGGGCGTGTTGTGCATTTTGGTCAGAAAAATGGAAAGGCAACCAATTATGTAAATGGGGAGAGACTTCAGGGAGCTCCGTTGCAGAGGGATCTGGGATCCTCGTGCATGAGTCA
Organism: Scyliorhinus torazame; assembly: GCF_047496885.1. Classification (NCBI taxonomy): domain Eukaryota; kingdom Metazoa; phylum Chordata; class Chondrichthyes; order Carcharhiniformes; family Scyliorhinidae; genus Scyliorhinus; species Scyliorhinus torazame. The sequence continues at coordinate 8,424,301 of NC_092717.1, forward strand.
CAGAAAACGAGCATGCAGGTACAGCAGATAATAAAGGAAGCAAATGGAATGTTGGCATTTATAGCAAAAGGAATAGGGTATAAAGGTAAGGAAGTGTTGCAACTGTACACGGCATTGCTGAGACCGCACCGGGAGTATTGAGCACAGTTTTGGTCCCCTTATTTGAGGAAAGATGGAGTGACATTGGAGGCAGTTCAGAGGTTCACTAGATTGATTCCAGCGATGAGGGGTTTGTTGTACGATAGAGATGGAGCAGTTTAGGCCGATACTCTCTGGAGTTTAGAAGAATGAGGGGAGATCAAATTGAGGTTGACAAGATGCTAAAAGGTCTGGATAAAGTCGACGTGGAGCGGATGCTTCCGCTTGTGGGACATTCTAGAACGAGGGATATAGTCTCAGGATACGAGGTAGCAAATTTAAAACAGAGTTGAGGAGAAACTACTTCTCCCAAAGGGTTGTGAATCTGTGGAATCGCTCCCCCAGAGAGCGGAGGATGCTGGGACAGTGAGTAAATTTAAGGAGGAGTTTGACGGGTTTTTAATCGGTTATGGGTTGAAGGGTTATGGAGAATGGGCAGGACGGTGGAGTTAAGGCCAGGGTGGGATCAGCCAGGATAGAATGGCGGAGCAGACTCGATGGGCCGATTGGCCTAATTCTGCTCCTGTATCTTATGAACTTCTGTTGGCCGACTAATTGCTGGAGCGAGTTGGCAAATCATCTGATCAGACCTCCAGGAATACATTTTTTAAAAAAAATAATATTTTATTGAAAATTTTTGGTCAACCAACACAGTACATTGTGCATCCTTTACACAACATTGTAACAATACAGATAATAATGACCTTTTTTAAATTTAAACAAAAACAACAACAAATAAATAAATATTAAATAACAAAAAATAAAAACTAGCCCTAATTGGCAACTGCCTTGTCTCAGGCCACACACCCCCCCCCCATCCCCCCCCCATCCCTCCCCCCCCCCCCAAGTCCTGGGCCGCTGCTGCTGCCTTCTTTGTTCTCCCCTATCTATCTTTCCGCAAGATATTCGACGAACGGTTGCCACCGCCTAGTAAACCCTTGAGCCGACCCCCTTAGGACGAACTTAATCCGCTCTAACTTTATGAACCCCGCCATATCATTTATCCAGGTCTCCACCCCCGGGGGCTTGGCTTCTTTCCACATTAGCAATATTCTGCGCCGGGCTACTAGGGACGCAAAGGCCAAAACATCGGCCTCTTTCGCCTCCTGCACTCCCGGCTCTTGTGCAACCCCAAATATAGCCAACCCCCAGCTTGGTTCGACCCGGACTCCTACTACTTTCGAAAGCACCTTTGTCACCCCCATCCAAAACCCCTGTAGTGCCGGGCATGACCAAAACATATGGGTATGATTCGCTGGGCTTCTCGAGCACCTCGCACACCTATCCTCCACCCCAAAAAATTTACTGAGCCGTGTTCCAGTCATATGTGCCCTGTGTAATACCTTAAACTGAATCAGGCTTAGCCTGGCGCACGAGGATGACGAGTTTACCCTGTTTAGGGCATCTGCCCACATCCCCTCCTCAATCTCCTCCCCTAGCTCTTCTTCCCATTTCCCTTTTAGTTCGTCCATCATAGTCTCCCCTTCGTCTCTCATTTCCCTATATATATCCGACACCTTACCGTCCCCCACCCATTTCTTTGAGATGACTCTGTCCTGCACCTCTTGTGTCGGGAGCTGCGGGAATTCCCTCACCTGCTGCCTCGCAAAAGCCCTCAATTGCATGTACCTGAATGCATTCCCTTGGGGCAACCCATATTTCTCGGTCAGCGCTCCCAGACTCGCAAACTTCCCATCCACAAATAGATCTTTCAATTGCGTTATACCTGCTCTTTGCCACATTCCATATCCCCCATCCATTCCCCCCGGGGCAAACCTATGGTTGTTTCTTATCGGGGACCCCCCCAGTGCTCCAGTCTTTCCCCTATGTCGTCTCCACTGTCCCCAAATCTTCAGTGTAGCTACCACCACCGGACTCGTGGTATAGTTCCTTGGTGAGAACGGCAATGGGGCTGTCACCATAGCCTGCAGGCTCGTCCCCCTACAGGACGCCCTCTCTAATCTCTTCCACGCCGCTCCTTCCTCCTCTCCCATCCACTTACTCACCATTGAAATATTAGCGGCCCAATAATACTCACTTAGGCTCGGTAGTGCCAGCCCCCCCCTATCCCTACTACGCTGTAAGAATCCCTTCCTCACTCTCGGAGTCTTCCCAGCCCAAACAAAACCCATAATACTCTTTTCTATCCTTTTGAAAAAAGCCTTCGTGATCACCACCGGGAGACACTGAAACACAAAAAGGAATCTCGGGAGGACCACCATCTTAACTGCCTGCACCCTCCCTGCCATTGACAATGCTACCATATCCCATCTCTTGAAATCTTCCTCCATCTGTTCCACCAACCGCGTCAAATTTAGCCTGTGCAATGTGCCCCAATTCTTAGCTATCTGGATCCCCAGGTAACGAAAGTCTCTTGTTACCTTCCTCAACGGTAGGTCTTCTATTTCTCTACTCTGCTCCCCTGGATGCACCACAAACAGCTCACTCTTTCCCATATTCAATTTATACCCTGAAAAATCCCCAAACTCCCCAAGTATCCGCATTATTTCTGGCATCCCCTCCGCTGGATCCGCCACATATAGTAGCAGATCATCCGCATATAAAGATACCCGGTGTTCTTCTCCTCCCCTAAGTATTCCCCTCCATCCCTTGGAACCTCTCAGCGCTATCGCCAGGGGCTCAATCGCCAGTGCAAACAGTAATGGGGACAGAGGACATCCCTGCCTTGTCCCTCTATGGAGCCGAAAATATGCCGATCCCCGTCCATTCGTGACCACACTCGCCACTGGGGCCCTATACAACAGCTGCACCCATCTAACATACCCCTCTCCGAACCCAAATCTCCTCAACACCTCCCACAGATAATCCCACTCCACTCTATCAAATGCTTTCTCGGCATCCATCGCCACTACTATCTCCGTTTCACCCTCTGGTGGGGCCATCATCATTACCCCTAACAACCTCCGTATGTTCGTGTTCAGCTGTCTCCCCTTCACAAACCCAGTTTGGTCCTCATGAACCACCCCCGGGACACATTCCTCTATTCTCATTGCCATTACCTTGGCCAAGACCTTGGCATCTACATTGAGGAGGGAGATTGGTCTGTAGGACCCGCATTGTAGCGGATCCTTTTCCTTCTTTAAAAGAAGCGATATCGTTGCTTCTGACATAGTCGGGGGCAGTTGTCCCCTTTCCTTTGCCTCGTTGAAGGTCCTCGTCAGTAGCGGGGCGAGCAAGTCCAAATATTTTCTGTAAAATTCAACTGGGAATCCGTCCGGTCCCGGGGCCTTTCCCGTCTGCATGTTCCTAATTCCTTTCACCACTTCTTCTACCGTGATCTGTGCTCCCAATCCCATCCTTTCCTGCTCTTCCACCTTGGGAATTTCCAGCCGATCCAAAAACTCCATCATTCTCTCCCTCCCATCCGGGGGTTGAGCTTCATACAATTTTTTATAAAATGTCTTAAACACTTCATTCACTCTCTCCGCTCCCCGCTCCGTCTCTCCATCTTCGTCTCTCACCCCCCCTATTTCCCTCGCTGCTCCCCTTTTCCTCAATTGGTGTGCCAGCAATCTGCTCGCCTTCTCTCCATATTCATACTGTACACCCTGCGCCTTCCTCCATTGTGCCTCTGCAGTGCCTGTGGTCAGCAAGTCAAATTCCACATGCAGCCTTTGCCTTTCCCTATACAGTCCCTCCTCCGGTGCTTCCGCATACTGTCTGTCCACCCTCAAAAGTTCTTGCAACAACCGCTCCCGTTCCTTACTCTCCTGCTTCCCTTTATGTGTCCTTATTGATATCAGCTCCCCCCTAACCACCGCCTTCAACGCCTCCCAGACCACTCCCACCTGAACCTCCCCATTGTCATTGAGTTCCAAGTACTTTTCAATGCATCCCCTCACCCTTAAGCACACCCCCTCATCCGCCATTAGTCCCATATCCATTCTCCAGGGTGGACGCCCTCTTGTTTCCTCCCCTATCTCCAAGTCTACCCAGTGTGGGGCATGGTCCGAAATGGCTATAGCCGTATATTCCGTTCCCCTCACCCTCGGGATCAATGCCCTACCCAACACAAAAAAGTCTATGCGTGAATAGACTTTATGGACATAGGAGAAAAACGAGAACTCCTTACTCCTAGGTCTACTGAATCTCCATGGGTCCACCCCTCCCATCTGCTCCATAAAATCCTTAAGCACCTTGGCTGCTGCCGGCCTCCTACCAGTCCTGGACTTCGACCTATCCAGCCTTGGTTCCAACACCGTGTTAAAGTCTCCCCCCATTATCAGCTTTCCGGTCTCTAGGTCTGGGATGCGTCCTAGCATTCGCCTCATAAAATTGGCATCGTCCCAATTCGGGGCATACACGTTTACCAACACCACCATCTCTCCCTGTAATTTGCCACTCACCATCACGTATCTGCCCCCGTTATCCGCCACTATAGTCTTTGCCTCGAACATTACCCGCTTCCCCACTAATATAGCCACCCCCCTGTTTTTCGCATCCAGCCCCGAATGGAACACCTGCCCTACCCATCCTTTGCGCAACCTAACCTGATCTATCAGTTTCAGGTACGTTTCCTGTAACATGACCACATCTGCTTTAAGTTTCTTAAGGTGTGCGAGTACTCGTGCCCTCTTTATCGGCCCGTTAAGCCCCCTCACGTTCCACGTGATCAGCCGAGTTGGGGGGCTTCCCACCCCCCCCCTTGCCGGTTAGCCATCATCTTTTTCCAGCTTCTCACCCAGTTCCCACGCGGCTGTATTTCTCCCAGACGGTGCCCCCCCGCCCATCCTTTCCCGCACCCACTCCCCCCTTTCCCCAGCAGCAGCAACCCAGTAATTCCCCCCTCCCCCCCCCCCCCCCCGCTAGACCCCCCGCTAGCGTAATTACTCCCCCCATGTTGCTCCCAGAAGTCAGCAAACTCTGGCTGACCTCGGCTTCCCCCCGTGATCACGGCTCGCCCCGTGCGGCGCCCCCTCCTTCCTGCTTCTCTATTCCCGCCATAATTATCATAGCGCGGGAACCAAGCCCGCGCCTCTCCCTCGGCCCCGCCTCCCATGGCCAACGCCCCATCTCCTCTCCCTCCCCACCTCCCCCCATCACCACCTGTGGGAGAAAGAAAAGTTACCATACCGCAGGATTAATCATACAATCCCTCTTCGCCCCCCCCCCCCCCCCCCACTCGTCCCACCACTTTGTCCAAACGTTCATTTTCGTAGTCCAATCATTCCAATTTTTCTTCTACAATAAAAGTCCACGCTTCATCCGCCGTCTCAAAGTAGTGGTGCCTCCCTTGATATGTGACCCACAGTCTTGTCGGTTGCAGCATTCCAAACTTTATCTTTTTTTTGTGAAGTACCGCTTTGGCCCGATTAAAGCTCGCCCTCCTTCTCGCCACCTCCGCACTCCAATCTTGATAGACGCGGATCACCGCGTTCTCCCATTTACTACACCGAGTTTTCTTCGCCCATCTAAGGACCATTTCTCTATCCTTAAAACGGAGAAATCTCACCACTATGGCTCTGGGAGCTTCTCCTGCTCTCGGTCCTCGCACCATAACTCGGTATGCTCCCTCCACCTCCAACGGACCCGTCGGGGCCTCCACTCCCATTAACGAGTGCAGCATCGTGCTCACATATGCCCCGACGTCCGCCCCCTCCACACCTTCAGGAAGGCCAAGAATCCTCAAGTTGTTCCTCCTTGCGTTATTTTCCAGTGCCTCCAACCTCTCCACAGATCGTTTCTGGTGTGCCTCCTGTATCTCCGACTTCACCACCAGGCCCTGTATGTCGTTTTCATTCTCTGCTGCTTTCGCCTTCACGACCCGAAGCTCCTGCTCCTGGGTCTTTTGTTCCTCTTTCAGCCCTTCAATCGCCTGTAATATCGGGGCCAACAACTCTTTCTTCATTTCCTTTTTTATCTCCTCCACGCAGCGTTTCAAAAACTCTTGTTGTTCAGGGCCCCATATGAAACTGCCACCTTCCGACGCCATCTTGGTTTCTGCTTGCCTTCCTTGCCGTTGTTCCAAAGGATCCGCTGCAATCCGGCCACTTTCCTCTCCTTTTTCCATCCGTGTCCAGGGGGAACACCCTTCTGGTTTACCGCACGGTGTTTTCAGCCGTTAAAATTGCCGTTGGGGCTCCTATCAAGAGCCCAAAAGTCCGTTTCACAGGGAGCTGCCGAAACGTGCGACTCAGCTGGTCATCGCCGCACCCGGAAGTCTCCAGGAATACATTTAATTACGGTTGGCAACCGTTGGGGTAATTCTGAGGTTTGGGCTGACGAATTGCAGCTGTAAACGGGCAGCACGGTAGCCTTGTGGATAGCACAATTGCTTCACAGCTCCAGGGTCCCAGGTTCGATTCCCCGCTGGGTCACTGTCTGTGCGGAGTCTGCACATCCTCCCCGTGTGTGCGTGGGTTTCCTCCGGGTGCTCTGGTTTCCTCCCACAGTCCAAAGATGTGCAGGTTAGGTGGATTGGCCATGATAAATTGCCCTTAGTGTCCAAAATTGCCCTTAGTGTTGGGTGGGGTTACTGGGTTATGGGGATAGGGTGGAGGTGTGGACCTTGGGTAGGGTGCTCTTTCCAAGAGCTGGTGCAGACCCGATGGGCCGAATGGCCTCCTTCTGCACTGTAAATTCAATGATAATTCTATGATGATGTATCGGTCGTAGCTAGGCCTGTCAGGAAGAGCAAGCAACATGCAGCTGTTCCATTTGGGGCTTCCCACATTTTACACTCCAAAGAATGGGGACATTACGACACAGCTGCCTGGCTCAGAGGCAAAGGTGTTAGCCGCTAACTGTATTTCCACGAGGTCGCATTGAACGGGTCCAATGATTTTCAGCCCCTTAAAGTCGTCAATACTTGTTAATCCTCAAATCACCTGACTGTCTGAGCATTTACGTACTCAACCACAAGGTGGAGCATGCACCTGCTTTAAAATGTTAACCCACAAATAAATCAAGGCATCACCTGGAGCGAATTCAGAAGCGACATACGCTTAAGAAAAGCACCTTGAGCATCATAAAAATGCTATCGCGGAGGTGTAACGTCAAGCCGAGGGAAGAGATGTAATCAAGGACAGAGCGCCTGATACCGTTAAGTGGGTTTTAAGTAAGACCATAAAAAGGGAAGGGAGTGAAGAGGCTAATGGAAGGAGTTCCTGATATCGGAGCCCAGGCAGCTGATGGGGCAGGCGGATATCCACAGGCTCAGAATCCCAAGAACGGAGAGTTGGGGGGGAGGGTCAGGTTTACATTAACAGGAACATAATGTAGTACAGGAGTTCTTCACATCAGAGCAATGAACTACAGGGTGCAATACAAACTTCAGGTTCACTTTGATCCAGGATTAAATTTAAATTAGGGGCTGTTTAGCACAGGGCTAAATCGCTGGCTTTGAAAGCAGACCAAGGCAGACCAGCAGCACGGTTCAATTCCCGTAACAGCCTCCCCGAACAGGCGCCGGAATGTGGCGACTTGGGGCTGTTCACAGTAACTTTATTTGAAGCCTACTTGTGACAATAAGCGATTTTCATTTCATTTCATTTAGTCGTTCCACACTCTTTCTTAAAGAGATGCAAATGTTCAATAAATATCCAAGCCTGCGGCCTTTCTATCCGGAGGAATAGAATATAAGGGACATAGAAGTCATGTTTCGGCAATACAAAGCCCAGGTTAGACCACAGGAGCCACAGTTCTGGGCATCACCCCGTAAGAAGGATATATTGCACTTGGAGTGCCCATAGTGTGGATTTACCAGAATAATACCGGGACTCCCAAGGGTTATATTGTAAAGAGAGTTCAACAAACCAAGCCTGTATTCCCTGCAATTTAGAAAGTATAAGTGGTGATCTGATGGAGGTTTGTGGAGTTTTTTTAGGGGAGGTGGTGAAGTATTTCAATTCAATACAAATCTGGAATTAAAATTCGAAAGATGCCCATAAAACTATTGTTGATTATTGTAAAAACCCATCTGGTTTACTGATGTCCTTTAGGGAAGGAAATCTGCCGTCCTTACCCGGTCTGGCCGACACGTGACTGCAGACCGACAGCAATGTCATTGACGCTTAAATGCCCTCTGAAATGGGCCAGCAAGTCATTCCATTCGAGGGCATTTAGAGGCGGGCAATGAATGCTGGACTTTGTTTTTCCCCAATCTACCCTATTTCCAATGGTTGGGGGCGGCGTATAGTCCGACCATGACAGGCACGCCTTCCAGCAGTGAAATTAGGAAACACTTCTGCACATGGAGGGTGGTAGTTTGGAATTCTATCCTCCAAATGATGCCGAAGATATCAAGGAATACAGAGTAAATGTGCATAAGTGGTGTTCGGTGACAAACCATGATCCAGCCACGGTCTCACTCAATGGCAGAACAGGCTTGAGGGGCTGTTCCTACTTTCCTCTCTGTTCGATCTAAAGATGGATAATCCTGCACGAGACGCAGTGAAAAAGGTAGAAATGGCTAAATGTAAAGAATAGAAGAAACATTTGTCAAAATCTGTGCAGCACCTGTTTAATTCAATTTACACATTTTTTTTTTAAACTGTTCTTGGGACATGGGCATTGCTGGCTAGGCCAGTATATATTGCCCCATCTCGAATTGTCCTTGAGAAGGTATAGCTCATGTGGGGTAGGTACACCCACTGTGCTGTTAGGAAGGGAGTTCCAGGATTTTGACCCAGCGACAGTGAAGGAAAGGCCGATATATTTCCCAGTCAGGATGGTGTGTGAGGTGGAGAGGAACCTGCAGGTGGTGACGTTCCATCCGGCTGCTCGCCTTGTTTCCCCTCTCAGGTATGAGGTTTGGAAGGTGCCCTTGCAGGAGCCTGGGCGAGATGCCGCGGTGCATCTTGCAGATGGTACCCACGGCTGGCACTGTGGCAGAGGGAGGGAAGACTGAAGGTGTGGGGAGGGGGCGGGGTGCCGATCCAGCTTTGTCCTGGGTGGCGTCGAGCTTTGTGAGTGCTGTCGCAGCAGCACCCATCCAGACAGGTGCAGGTGTGTAGTCGATGGTGGACAGGCTTTGGGGGGTCAGGAGGTGAGTTGATCCCTGCAGAATTCCCAGTCTCTGACCCTGCTCTTACACGGTCGATGAACTAGAAAACTTATTGCCAAGAAAATCACGATTCCGTGGTAAACTGAAGGAAGCATTGATTATAGATAGGGAGGTTTGTAGTTTCTCCTTACCTGGTAGCGAGTAACGGGTAGGTGTGAGCTGGGCTGAACCAGGATTCTTTCATGCGAGGCATGCTGGGGTAGACCACCATGTCCTTTTCAGTGATTACAACCAGTACAGGCTTCCATTGCTGCTTCTCACTCTGTCCCAGTGACTGGATGAAGAAAGAAATGGAGAGCGTTAAGGAGTCATTCATCCCATCGCCTCTTAGACAACAACAACCCACATTTATACAGTGCCTTCAGCACCTTTCACTACCTCAAGACATCCCAAAATGCATTGCAGCCAACAAAGAACTTTTCAAAAGGGTAGGAAAGGGGAAATTGTCCCAGGGCATTTCGAGAATACAACATCTGAAAAAAATCCATACCGCAAGACTTCCCAGGGTGCTTTACAGCTAATGTTATATTCCTGACGTGTAGTCACGGTTGTAATATAGCAACTGTAGTGGCCAATTTGTGCACAGCAAGATCCCACCATGACAATGACTAGATAATGACAGGGCAACATGGTAGTGTGGTTGCTTCACAGCGCCAGGGTCCCAGGTTTGATTCCCGGCTTGGGTCACTGTCTGTGCGGAGTCTGCACGTTCTCCCCGCGTCTGCGTGGGTTTCCTCCGGGTGCTCTGGTTTCCTCCCACAAGTCCCGAAACACGTGCTTGTTAGGTGTTAGGCTCCCTCAGCGCTGCACTCCCTCAGCGCTGCGCTCCCTCAGCGCCACGCTCCCTCAGCGCCACGCTCCCTCAGCTCCCTCAGTGCTGCACTCACTCAGTGCTGCGCTCCCTCAGCGCTGCACTCCCTCAGCGCTGCGCTCCCTCAGTGCTGCACTCACTCAGCGCTGCGCTCCCTCAGTGCTGCACTCACTCAGCGCTGCGCTCCCTCAGTGCTGCACTCACTCAGTGCTGCGCTCCCTCAGCGCTGCACTCACTCAGCGCTGCACTCCCTCAGTGCTGCGCTCCCTCAGTGCTGCACTCACTCAGCGCTGCGCTCCCTCACGCCACGCTCCCTCAGCTCCCTCAGTGCTGCACTCACTCAGCGCTGCGCTCCCTCAGCGCCACGCTCCCTCAGCGCTGCGCTCCCTCAGCGCCACGCTCCCTCAGCTCCCTCAGCGCTGCACTCACTCAGTGCTGCGCTCCCTCAGCGCTGCACTCACTCAGCGCTGCGCTCCCTCAGTGCTGCGTTCCCTCAGCGCTGCGCTCCCTCAGCTCCCTCAGCACTGCACTCACTCAGTGCTGCGCTCCCTCAGCTCCCTCAGTGCTGCACTCCCTCAGTGCTGCGCTCCCTCAGCTCCCTCAGCACTGCACTCACTCAGTGCTGCGCTCCCTCAGCTCCCTCAGTGCTGCACTCCCTCAGTGCTGCGCTCCCTCAGCTCCCTCAGTGCTGCACTCACTCAGCGCTGCGCTCCCTCAGCGCCACGCTCCCTCAGCGCTGCGCTCCCTCAGCGCCACGCTCCCTCAGCTCCCTCAGCGCTGCACTCACTCAGTGCTGCGCTCCCTCAGCGCTGCACTCACTCAGCGCTGCGTTCCCTCAGTGCTGCGTTCCCTCAGCGCTGCGCTCCCTCAGCTCCCTCAGCACTGCACTCACTCAGTGCTGCACTCCCTCAGTGCTGCGCTCCCTCAGTGCTGCGTTCCCTCAGTGCTGTGCTCCCTCAGTGCTGTGCTCCCTCAGTGCTGCACTCACTCAGCGCTGCGCTCCCTCAGCGCCACGCTCCCTCAGCGCTGCGCTCCCTCAGCGCCACGCTCCCTCAGCTCCCTCAGCGCTGCACTCACTCAGTGCTGCGCTCCCTCAGCGCTGCACTCACTCAGCGCTGCGCTCCCTCAGTGCTGCGTTCCCTCAGCGCTGCGCTCCCTCAGCTCCCTCAGCACTGCACTCACTCAGTGCTGCACTCCCTCAGTGCTGCGCTCCCTCAGTGCTGCGTTCCCTCAGTGCTGTGCTCCCTCAGTGCTGTGCTCCCTCAGTGCTGCACTCACTCAGCGCTGCGCTCCCTCAGCGCCACGCTCCCTCAGTGCTGCGCTCCCTCAGCGCTGCACTCACTCAGCGCTGCGCTCCCTCAGTGCTGCGTTCCCTCAGCGCTGCGCTCCCTCAGCTCCCTCAGCACTGCACTCACTCAGTGCTGCGCTCCCTCAGCGCTGCGTTCCCTCAGCGCTGCGCTCCCTCAGCTCCCTCAGCACTGCACTCACTCAGTGCTGCGCTCCCTCAGTGCTGCGTTCCCTCAGCGCTGCGCTCCCTCAGCTCCCTCAGCACTGCACTCACTCAGTGCTGCGCTCCCTCAGTGCTGCGTTCCCTCAGTGCTGTGCTCCCTCAGTGCTGCACTCACTCAGCGGTGCGCTCCCTCAGCGCCACGCTCCCTCAGCGCTGCGCTCCCTCAGCGCCACGCTCCCTCAGCTCCCTCAGCGCTGCACTCACTCAGCGCTGCGCTCCCTCAGCTCCCTCAGCACTGCACTCACTCAGTGCTGCGTTCCCTCAGTACAGTGCTCCCTCAGTGCTGCGCTCCCTCAGTGCAGCGCTCCCTCAGTGCTGTGCTCCCTCAGTGCTGTGCTCCCTCAGTGCAGCGCTCCCTCAGTGCTGTGCTCCCTCAGTGCTGTGCTCCCTCAGTGCTGCGCTCCCTCAGTGCTGCGCTCCCTCAGCCCCCTCAGCACTGCACTCACTCAGTGCTGCGCTCCCTCAGTGCTGTACTCACTCAGCGCTGCGTTCCCTCAGCGCTGCGCTCCCTCAGTGCTGTGCTCCCTCAGTGCTGCGCTCCCTCAGTGCTGTGCTCCCTCAGCGCTGCGCTCCCTCAGCTCCCTCAGCACTGCACTCACTCAGCGCTGCGTTCCCTCAGCGCTGCGCTCCCTCAGTGCTGTGCTCCCTCAGCGCTGCGCTCCCTCAGCTCCCTCAGCACTGCACTCACTCAGTGCTGCGCTCCCTCAGTGCTGTACACCCTCAGTGCTGCGCTCCCTCAGCGCTGCGCTCCCTCAGTGCTGCGCTCCCTCAGTGCTGCGCTCCCTCAGTGCTGTGCTCCCTCAGCGCTGCGCTCCCTCAGCTCCCTCAGCACTGCACTCACTCAGCGCTGCGTTCCCTCAGCGCTGCGCTCCCTCAGTGCTGTGCTCCCTCAGTGCTGCGCTCCCTCAGTGCTGTGCTCCCTCAGCGCTGCGCTCCCTCAGCTCGCTCAGCACTGCACTCACTCAGCGCTGCGCTCCCTCAGCGCTGCGCTCCCTCAGCACTGCACTCACTCAGCGCTGCGCTCCCTCAGCGCTGCGCTCCCTCAGTGCTGCGCTCACTCAGCTCCCTCAGCGCTTCACTTCAAAAGGTTGTCCCAAAATATCCCAAGCTCCCTTTAATCAGCATTCTGAATACAACTTGCTGCATGATAATTGGATACCACGTTCAGATTTTAATCTTCTTCCAATTCTGAGGTGCGTGGGCTAACTAACTGGACAGAAACAAATGAGTATCCTCCAGCCAACATTGATTTCCTTTCACATGCAACCTCTGAATGTTAATTATCCTGCCTGCCCTCCAACACACTGCACACGGCCAGAGAGATCTGGAAGTCTCCTGTTTACAACATGCTCAGTATCTTCTACGTAAACTCTCTTGAAAAGGTGGTGGGGCGGGGACTGTTGGGCATGGAGGAAATCTGGGGGTGTCACCTGGAGTGGTAGCCCTGCCCGTCACACCCCAATGCCAGAGCTGCAGAAGCTGATTACCTGGATGGAAATGTGAGAACATTCTTAATATTCTTCCATGTGGGTGTGGACATCGCAGGGCAGGACCAGCATTTGTTGCCCATCCCAAATTTATCCTTGAACTGGGCGACTTGCTGGGGCAGTTAAGAGCCAACCACATTGCTGTGGGTCTGGAGTCACGTGTAGGCCAGACCAGGTAAGGACGGCAGATTTCCTTCCCGAAAGGAGGAACCATTATGTTTTCATAACAATTGATGATTGTCATCACGGTCGCCGTGGATCAGTTTTATATTCCGGATTTATTAATTGAATTTAAATTCCACCAGCTGACATGGTGGGGTTTGAACCCGTGTCCCTGGAGCATTGGTCTGGGCGTCTGGACATTGGCATTACCCACTGACATTACAACTATCCCCTTGGCTCTTCCGATAAATCGACAGGTTTGTAGATATTTGAGACAATATTACATACCTGGCAAGAACATCAAAATCAAATGGTCTTGGCCATTGAAGATTGTGGAGATGGAGGTCAGGCCCGCCCCAATGGCGACGATCTTTGGGGTGTTGGAAATCCCGGAGCTGATGGAGGGGAGGAGGGCCGATGGCATGGCCTTTGCCTCTCTAACTGCCCGGCGAAGGATATTGCTGGATTGGCGGCCTGGCTGGCGGACCTGTATAACGTCCACCGGCTGGAGAAGACTAAGTTGGAGTTGAGGGGGTCAGCGGAGGGCTTTTGAGACATGGTGGGGGCTGTTCATGACCATGTTTGAGAAATTGTTTGCAGTGCTGCTGGGGTAGGGGCGGGGGAGAAGAGGGAAGGGGAGGGAGTGAAAAGGAGGGGAAATTGTACAAACTATTAACTGTGGGGGTGTTGAGAACGTTATTGATTTGTGTTGTGTTATTGAATATGTTTGGACTATGCGGGCGGCACGGTAGCACAGCAGTTAGCACTGTTGCTTCACAGCTCCAGGGTCCCAGGTTCGATTCCCAGCTTGGGTCACTGTCTGTGCGGAGTCTGCACGTTCTCCCCGTGTCTGCGTGGGTTTCCTCCGGGTGCTCCGGTTTCCTCCCACAAGTCCCGAAAGACATGCTGTTAGGTGAATTGGACATTCTGAATTCTCCCTCTGTGTACCTGAACAGGCGCCGGAATGTGGCGACTAGGGGATTTTCACAGTAACTTCATTGCAGTGTTAATGTAAGCCTACGTGTGACAATACATTTTTAAATATATATATTTTTTAAATCAAATGGTCTCCCTCTTCACGTGATCTTTTTGTTGCCTGATGAAAAAAAATCACAGAGGGAGGATCCCTGAGGGGGAACCACTCCTCCGAGTCCAAAATCAAAAAAAAACCCAGAGTAAGGAGCAACCCTTATCTCAGAGAGTCCATCGTGCGATGGACTGATCAAGGCTCCAGAGAATTAAAGAGCCGCGCTTCAGAAAATATGGCTTTATAATTGCGGGAAGAGTCGTAAAAGAGACAACTTGAAACAAAAGTTAGCTTAAAATAAACATCTGACGAAAATTACGCCTCGCAATTGCAAGCTTCTATGCCTGAGGCAGAATCTTGCTCGTCGGGAGGCCAGATCGGAGCTATCGGTATATCGGATTTGCGGTATTCCCTGATTTCCTGAAAATAAACATCTGGGAAATGGGAAACACTGTGAGCTGTGTGTGCTCAATTCCCCAATCGACGTTCCCTTCCCTTGACAAACCAGGCTTCAATCCACAAGCAGATTCAGGGCCAGCCTTTCTCTCGTTTCCTTTCTGAAAGGAAGGATGCCATAATGATGTTAGTTTAATTAGAAGTCAATATTTGAACGTTTCTTGAGGTTTTGCCCTGAGTTCTTAGAATGCAGGAAAGGCTATCATTGGCGAATTGCGTAACTGGGGAACTCCAGTCTGAAAAGTAACCTTCGGTTTGTGTGTCTCGGCATCAAGCAGTACCAGAGGAGGCCGTTTGGCCCATCGAGGCAGTGCCAGCCCTTTGGAAGTCCCATTCACCTGCTGTTTTCTTTCTCCGTCAATATTTTTCTTTTTCAAGTATTTATTCAATTCTCTTTTGAAAGTTATTATTGAATCTGCTTCTGCCGCCCTTTCAAAGAACAAAGAACAAAGAAAAGTACAGCACAGGAACAGGCCCTTCGGCCCTCCAGGCCTGTGCCGACCATGCTGCCCATCTAAACTAAAATCTTCCACACTTCCGGGGTCCGTATCCCTCTATTCCCATCCTATTCATGTATTTGTCAAGATGCCCCTTAAATGTCACTATCGTCCCTGCTTCCACCACCTCCTCCGGCAGCGAGTTCCAGGCACCCACTACCCTCTGTGTGAAAAACCTGCCTCGTACATCTACTCTAAACCTTGCCCCTCTCACCTTAAACCTATGCCCCCTAGTAATTGACCACTCTACCCTGGGGAAAAGCCTCTGCCTATCCACTCTGTCTATGCCCCTATAATTTTGTAGACCTCTATCAGGTCGCCCCTCGACCTCCTTCGTTCCAGTGAGAACAAACCAAATTTATTCAACCTCTCCTCATAGTTCATAGAATTTACAGTGCAGAAGGAGGCCATTTGGCCCATCGAGTCTGCACCGGCTCTTGGAAAGAGCACCCTCCCCAAGGTCAACACCTCCACCCTATCCCCAGAACCCAGCAACCCCACCCAACACTAGGGGCAATTTTGGACACTAAGGGCAATTTATCATGGCCAATCCACCTAACATGCACATCTTTGGACTGTGGGAGGAAACCGGAGCACCCGGAGGAAACCCACGCACACACGGGGAGGATGTGCAGACTCCGCACAGACAGTGGCCCAAGCCGGAATCGAACCTGGGACCCTGGAGCTGTGAAGCAATTGTGCTATCCACAATGCTACCGTGCTGCCCTGAATAGTTAATGCCCTCCATACCAGGCAACATCCTGGTAAATCCCTTCTGCACTCTCTCTAAAGCTTCCACATCCTTCTGGTAGTGTGGCGGCCAGAATTGAACACTATATTGAACATCGGCCTCCCCGAACAGGCGCCGGAATGTGGCAACTAGGGGCTTTTCACAGTAACTTCATTGAAGCCTACTCGTGACAATAAGCGATTATTATTATTATTATTATTATTATACTCCAAGTTTGGATAACTAAGGTTCTATACAGCTGCAACATGATTTGCCAATTTTTATACTCCCCCGGGCCAATGAAGGCAAGCATGCCATATGTATTCTTGACTACCTTCTCCATCTGTGTTGCCCCTTTCTGTGACCTGTACACCTAGATCTCTCTGACTGTCAATACTCTTGAGGGTTCTACCATTCACTGTATATTCCCTACTTGCATTAGACCTTCCAAAATGCATTACCTCACATTTGTCGGGATTAAACTCCATCTGCCATCTCTCCGCCCAAGTCTCCAAACAATCTAAATCCTGCTGTATCCTCCGACAGTCCTCATCGCTATCCGCAATTCCACCAACCTTTGTGGCATTCGCAAACTTACTAATCAGACCAGTTACATTTTCCTCCAAATCATTTATATATACTACGAACAGCAAAGGTCCCAGCACTGATCCCTGCGGAACACCAGTAGTCACAGCCCTCCAATCAGAAAAGCACCCTTCCATTGCTACTCTCTGCCTTCTATGACCTAGCCAGTTCTGTATCCATCCTTAATTGTGAGCTTAAGTGGGGTGTTCTTTCAGACGGGTGGTGCAGACTCGATGGGCCGAATGGCCTCCTTCTGCACTCTTGATTCTATGATAACTTGCTGTGTAAAACAATTCTTATTTCCCATAGATGCAATTTTTTGCACGCCCTGAACATAAATATTTCCTTTCGACATCCGAGAGTGATAATCGTTTTCCAATGAGGATATTCAAAATGCAGATCAAGGTTTTATTCGGAGCTACAGTAACGTGGAGAGTAACCAACCACAAGTTCTTTTTACACTGTTGCTGGCTTTCTCGAACAACTATTTTTTTCCAGGGAGGCCAGTGAGAACATTTAATTATAGCTCGAGGAGCCTGTCCTCTGTGGATGGACTGCCAGAATTCTGCTCCTACCAGATTCAATTCATTTGCCCCAAGAGGGCTGGGGTGAGTTAATTGTGCAGTCCTGAATGAAAGCCCTTAAACATCGGCCAGCAATTCTGAGCTTGAAGAAACAGCAACAACAATAACCGTGTATTTATCAATCCTGTTAAAGAATACTCCTTTCTGTTCTGTATTTGAATAAGAAGCCTTTCAGGCAGGTTGAGAAGTAAAAAGTGATTCTGCATTTGTAGCCTGGAGGTCAATAGAATCCAATTACCCACTTTGACAAATGGTAGCAGCCCTTCCAGAAACAACAGCAAGTTAATTCCTCTTTATCCCTTGCAGAGGTCAATGCCCTACAAGATATTATTGCAGACTGCCTACGTTGCCTGTTTCCTGTTGCTCCATTGTGGCTATCTGCTACCTCGCTTTCGCTTTTGTTTTTCAAAATGTGCGATAAATAATACTGCAGTGACCCTCTGAAAGTATTAAACTTTCCTCATGCCCTCAAAGTAACATTTGTCCAAAACATAAGGGGCCTAGTGCAGAATCGTCACTGATAAACCTCGTAAGGAACTCAGCAGGAACTTTGCTCAGGGTGATGGGAACGTGGAACTCACTGCCACAGATAGTTATCTTCCCAAAGCTCCCCACAAATAGTTCAGATGCATTTTGAGTGGAAGTCGGAGGGTACCGCTTTGAGCCCAGTGGAAAGCCGCATTGAACAGAAAGGATATAAAGGGCTGGATTTCCGCCGCGTCAGGGAATTTCATGCTAGGATTCAGTAGCACAGTGGTTAGCACTGTTGCTTCACAGCTCCAGGGACCCAGGTTCGATTCCCGGCTTGGGCCACTGTCTGTGCGGAGCCTGCACGTTCTCCCCGTGTCTGCGTGGGTTTCCTCCGGGTGCCCCGGTTTCCTCTCACAGTCCAAAGTCCTGCAGGTTAGGTGGATTGGCCATGCTAAATTGCCCTTAGTGTCCAAAAAGGTTAGGTGGGGTTACTGGGTTACGGAGATAGGAGGAGGTGTGGGCTTAGGTAGGGTGTTCCTTCCAAGGGCCGATGCAGACACGATGGGCCGAATGGCCTCCTTCTGCACTGTAAATTCATTGATTCAATGATTCCATCCACTCCCAATTTCCGCTGGCGCGGGAGATGGGTGCGGGCTTGCATTCCCGACCTGGCCATCTCCCTTGCAGGGGTAGGCATCTCTTCACGCCCCTCCCCCACCACCCCCACCCCGCCCGCGCAGCTATTGTGGAGCCGGACCAGCTTGTGAAGGACCTGTGGTTGACGGACCCTCAGAGGATTCACGGACTGAAGTCCGGATCCAAGGTAAGTTTGAAAAGTCTTACCTTCGCACACGGGGCAATTCTTGATTCTCTCTCCTCAGACGCTGCAAGACATACCGAGTGTTTCCAGCACATTCGGTTCTTATTTCAGCTTTCCAGCATCCTCAGTATTTTGCTTTTATTACATTGCATCCATGTAAAGTCGCATCGTTATCATAATAAATTGTTCCAAAGATGCCGACGGTGATAAATTGTTCATAAAAGAGAAATCCAAGAAGATTTGACCCCTCGGGGCCTCCCAGATGCTTTACAGCTAATGATGTAATCCCGAGGTGTAGTCACTGTTGTGATGTAGGGAATCTAGTGGCCAATCTGTGCACAGCAAGATCCCACAATGGCAACATGATAATGTCCAGACAACCAGTTGTTGTGCTGTTGGCTGAGGGGGTAAATATTGACCAGGGCACCAGGAAAACCCCTCTACTCTTCAAAATAGCGGCCACTGGATCCGCCGGGGAGCTTCAAAGTCGCATCCATAAGGTAGCCATGACTACCAATAACATCACGCTCCTCGAGTGGACCAATCAGCAACATGTTGGAGACACACTACATGAGCATTTACAAAAGTACGCCCCCTTCAATCGCGTATTGTTACGGCCAAAAAAACTTACCAAGGTTTTTGGTGGAAGGCTTAATGAGAATGTGCATTCCAACAAATTATGGTGGGTTTCAGAAACTGGCAAACTCTATTCATACAGCTCCTGAAATGAGCCAGCAGTTACTGGATAAGAAGCACTCTTACCTTTTCTGCTAGCCAGCCAATGTGTCGTATCTCTCGACACCCAGCTATCCCTGTCCTTCCCAGTTGATCTTTGACTTCTCCGATGACCTTAGCCGTCAGGTTGTTGGCGTTAGTCTGAACAGTATTGAACCAGGCTTGTGCTGTGCTGGGATCCTTACACCGCAGGACAACTGTGTACTTGCAGTCGGGGGAATGGAGCTCAAACTGCCTAAAGGAGACGGCAATTAAAATAACGAAGCCGGGTCAACATTTACGATTTAGCAGGCCCTTCACCACTTCGAGAAATAATGGGGCCGATTCTCTCGTTGCGCTTCTGTGCCGGACTCTGGGCCCTGAAGGTTAGGCAAGGCCGTCACAGAGAGACCTCAACTGCCACCTGCACTCTACACCCTTATCTTTTTCGAAACATGGGAACAGGAGGAGACTATTCAGCATCTTGGGCGTGTTCTGCCAGTCAATGAGGTCATGGCTAATCTGTCACCCAACTCAATGCGCCAGTCTTTGCCCATAACCTTCATTACCTTTGGTTAACATAAATCTACCAATCTCAAGATTCAGAAAGAACAGTTGATCCAGTGCCAATTGTGATTTGTGGAAGAGAGTTCCAAACTTCTATCGCCCTGATCCTCTACAGCCAATCACAATGAGGGGGAAATCTGCCCTGATCAAGACGGCTTTTGCCTTTTATTTTTTTTTAATTAACTCGTGGGATGTGGGCGTCGCTGGTTAGCCCAGCATTTATTGCCCATCCCTAATTGCCCCTTGAAAATGTGGTTGGGAGCTGCCTTCTTGAGCCTGCTGCAGTCCAAGTGGTGTAGGTACACCCACAGTGCTGTTAGGGAGGGAGTTCCAGGATTACGACCCAGCCACAGTGAAGGAACGGTGATACATTTCCAAGTCAGGCTGCTGAGTGGCTTGGGGCTTCCCGGGGGCGGTGTTCCTAAGTCCCTGGTGCCCCCTTTGTCCTTCTAAGTGGTTGAGGTCACTGGTTCGTTAGGTCATTTCTCGCTGAAGTTACGTTTGGTGCTCCCTGCTCTGTGTCAGGTCTACCTGGGAGTTGCAAAAACACACAAGCAATAGGGCTGACCCTTGCATGCCAGCACCTGTGGTACAGGGTGATGGTTAAGGGAGGGACAGTGAAGTATGCGATCACGGTTGGGGTAGAGCCCATCTAAAATGAAACTGATGACAGTTCAAAGTCAATCTGAAACAACAGGCCTGGAACTATGGAGAAAAATGTTGCGACATGATTCCTAGGCGGGTCCATTAGGGAAGTTCTGTTCTGTTGCACGAGTTGTGTGGGTGGTGTTGTTGCTGATATTTCCAGAGAGACACAGCCTGGAATACACAGGCATCATGAGCAATCCTATACCGTGGCCACATTATTCATTGGCAACGCACAGCTTACCGAGTGTGAGTTGTGTTCTGCTTCTTCGTGTAGCATAAGCTACCTCCTTGATGTCTGCTCTGACAAAGGAAGGTCCAGACTTTGTAATGTGTTCAATATGTTTATTGAACTATTAACACAGTTCTTAAATGAGTTTGACTCTCCTGCTAATCTAACTGTAGTAACCCAGTCTAACTAAACCAGTCTGCTCTAAGCCACGTGCTGGGTGTGATGCTGTTGATCAACCCTGTCTAACTCTCTAGATGTCTGTCTGTGGAAAGAGGCAGAGCATGTGTGCCCTGTTCCTTTCTATGGGCTGTGAAATGCCTCCTTGTGGTAGTGCCACCTCTGGGTGTCCTGATTACCCATTGGTTGTGTCCTGTTGTAATGACCCATTGGCTGTATGTCTGCATGTCATGATATCCCTAGTTCTCCCTCTAGTGGTTACTTAGTATTTACATTAACCCCTTGTGTATATACAGTGATGCATATCACCACATGACTGACAAAAAGAAGTTGTTTAAAGTGAGCGATTCATATCAGGCTGAATTGTTCAAGTTGCAAAGCTCAAGGTCTGAACAGTCCAGGTTAGATTAGCAAAGCTGTAAAAAAAATAAACACAATGCGCGGTGTGAGCGATTTGCGAGATCAGGCAGCACCTGAGGAGAGGGAGGTGGTGATTCAGCTCTCAATGACCTTCAATCGGCCCTGGCAAAGCTTTATCAGTGTGAAACATGTTTCTCTCTCCCCGCACAATGCTAACTGACCTGTTGAGTATTTCCACCACTTTGCCTGCCTTTCAGATTTCTCGCACCCGCGAGCGTGGTTAATGCTGGACTTGTTAGGTCAAAATGTGAACTCGGAACAGCTCTCTTCCTACCAGGCGAGACTGTCAGACTGAGTTACCAACTCTGATAGGCTCCATTCCTGGGGATTTCAACGCATGGTCTTCCTCCTGGAAGTGCTATTGGTTCATCCTCCAGGACACCTCTTTCACACAGCCAATTGGAATGGGAATAACTCTCTTACCCAATTGGATGATTCTTCATTCTTGGTCATTCTGCGCATCGCGCCAATAATTTTATAATGGAAGTGTTCCAAGAAAATGGGGAAAAAATAAAACATACTTCATTTTGCTTAAGTTTGATGATTTTTTTCCCCGGGGGGGGGTGGGCAGGTTCCAGTGGTTTAGGTGCTTTTTGGGAGTGCGGGGGGGGGGGGGGGGGGGGGGATTAACACCCATTTTTTTCTCAGTGTTGCATCCACTTTAGGGACACGATTTGGGAGCGGGCGAGAGAAAATTCAGCCCTCAAGATTGGAGGTCCGCGGGAAATATCAGTTAAGGCTGGGACCGGTGGGGTGAATTTGAAATGTTGCCCTGCTTGTGGCTCAGCACTAGAGAGAGAACATACTGGCACAACTAGAGAAAGACGTACCGGCTGGCCAAGACCCAGCAATGACCCTAGGGGGGCTAATTTTGCCAGGCTGTGTTCTGCTCCTCCAGGCCCCACTTTGGGTTGCCAACCCTCCCAAGGTTGACCAGGGTTAATCGTCCAGATGGTGTTGTGAACAATGACTGAGAGAAAGCTCACAGGGATGTTAAAACCAAATCCTTTTAACACAAGAGGAGGAACCTATTGGCACAGCGGGTGTTTGGGTCTCCTGTGCACTGTCAGCGAGTGCGGTGGAGACAGATTCAAGGGAAATACAAACGTTTGAAGAGAAAATGTTTGCGAAGCCATGGGGAGAGTGAAGGGGAGTGGGATTAGCTGAGTTGCTCTTGCAGGGAGCCAGCACTGCTAGGAGGAGGCGAATGGTCTCCTTTTGTGCTGCGACCATTCAGTGATTCTCTGATGAAAAATGCTACACTTGGGAAAGAAAAGGATATTTATTGAATCGTTAAAGTTGGAAAGAGTGTGTTCATTGTTCACCTGGAAGGAGTTGTGCCCTGTGAATGGACATGTCAACAATGGTGGCAGTGTGGGGGTGGGGCACTTGGAGGCAGGGAGTGTGGGGGTGGGGCGGTTGGCGGTGGCAGTGTGGGGGTGGGGCACTTGGAGGCAGGGAGTGTGGGGGTGGGGCGGTTGGCGGTGGCAGTGTGGGGGTGGGGCACTTGGAGGCAGGGAGTGTGGGGGTGGGGCGGTTGGAGGTGGCAGTGTGGGGGTGGGGCGGTTGGCGGTGGCAGTGTGGGGGTGGGGCACTTGGAGGCAGGGAGTGTGGGGGTGGGGCGGCTGGCGGTGGCAGTGTGGGGGTGGGGCACTTGGAGGCAGGGAGTGTGGGGGTGGGGCGGTTGGAGGTGGCAGTGTGGGGGTGGGGCACTTGGAGGCAGGGAGTGTGGGGGTGGGGCGGTTGGAGGTGGCAGTGTGGGGGTGGGGCGGTTGGCGGTGGCAGTGTGGGGGTGGGGCACTTGGAGGCAGGGAGTGTGGGGGTGGGCGGTTGGCGGTGGCAGTGTGGAGGTGGGGCGCTTGGAGGCAGGGAGTGTGGGGGTGGGGCGGTTGGCAGTGGCAGTGTGGGGGTGGGGCACTTGGAGGCAGGGAGTGTGGGGGTGGGGCGGTTGGCGGTGGCAGTGTGGGGGTGGGGCGGTTGGCGGTGGCAGTGTGGGGGTGGGGCGGTTGGCGGTGGCAGTGTGGGGGTGGGGCACTTGGAGGCAGGGAGTGTGGGAGTGGGGCAGGCGGAGGTGGGATTGTGGGGGTGAGATGGTTGTGAGTGGGAGTGTGGCAGTTGGTGATGGGAGTTTGGGGTTTGGATTTGGAGTGTGAGGGGGGGGGATTGGAGGTAAGAGGTGACGTGATGAAATCTCCAAAAAACATCCAATCAAGAGTTGGCAACTGGCTCCTCTCCAAAAAAAAGATTCATAGCTTACCGTACTCTTCAGAACTATCACCATGGAAACTGGTTGGAGAACGGACAGGCGACACACACCAGCTCCATCCAGCAGTGTGATAGTGAGCAGATAATCTGCTTTTGCCATGTTGATTGAGGGATAAATATTGGATACCGGAGAGAGCAGCCTCGCTCTTCGCCAAAATAGTGCGGTAGAATTTTTTACACCCGCTGGAAAGACATCATGGGGTCTAGCCTCAGTGTCTGATTTGGACGACAGAACCTTCCACAGGGCACCACTCCCTCCGTGTCAGCCCTTCTTGCATTGAAGCCTGTGGGAGTGAGACTTGATCCCACAACCTTCTGCCGGAGAAGCAGAGTGCTACCCACTGAGCCACCACTGATATTGTAACGGCGTGCTGCTCGGGATTTCCAGCATACGCCGTATTTTGCAGTCCCTGGGGATAGCTGGCAATGTGGTCTCATTTGAGTTGGAAGGACTGACTCTGAAAGATGGATTAGAGAGAAAATATAGTAATCTCGGCATCTCGTGTGCACCAGGTTTGCCAATGCACATTGAGGAGAGTTCGCCGAACAATGCTCTGAGTTGATCTTTGATTTGCTGCACTGCCCCCAGAATTCCTGTATCAGCCCCCCCACCATCTCACTCCCATATAATTGGTCACTGAATTTACCATGTTTGGGTGACCGCTCTTCAGGCTTTTCCCTGTGCAAGACCAACACATTCCCAATAACAATACTCTTAATGTTCTCTTCAGTTGTTCGTTCTCAAGACTTTCATTGCCAGGTCTCTTGTCTGTACGTTGCTGCTATTTGAGTTTCTCTGTTATAAACTTGTGCCTAACACAGTGGGCTAAACAGCTGGCTTGTAATGCAGAACAAGGCCAGCAGCGCGGGTTCAATTCCCGTACCGGCCTCCCCGAACAGGCGCCGGAATGTGGCGACTAAGGGCTTTTCACAGTAACTTCATTGAAGCCAACTTGTGACAATAAGCGATTATTATTTATTATTATTATTATTTATCCTGCTGCGTGCAGAGTGATGATGGGCTGTCCTCCTTTGTAAAAGGAAAGGATCCACTCTCGGAACATCGGGTTCGCCGGCGTCCAATTCATAGGCAGATGGGCAGGGAGTCTCGTGGGGGGAATTGGGATTGGAAAGGAGCGCGGTAAAAGCAGTGTGGCTGTGGGGGAGGGGGCGGGGGCGAAGGAGCACAGCTTGGATGGAAGTCAGTTGTGGCAACAAAAAGGTGAAGGGAGAGGGATGAATGAAGGAAAAAAAGACTTGCAATTCTGGTACGTCCTTCAGTGTGTCCTTCCTTGGAATGAAGCCAATGAAATACGTTTTGAAGTGCAGTCATGTAGGGAAGACAGCAGTCAGTTTGTGCAGAGCAAGATCCCATTAGCAACACTATGATAATGACCAGATAATCTGTTTTTCGTGATGATAGTTTAAGGATAAATGTTGACCAGGATGCCAAGGGGAGTTCCGCTGTGGTCGTGGAATCTTTAACATGCACCAGAGAAAGCAATTGGGTCCTCAGTTCAACATCTCCACGAGAGGGAAGATTTGAGCTTCTAGTTTCATCTCTGGTCCGTTTTGCTCGTCTGCTGCCGATCGGTATAGCTCTTTCAATGAAACCTAACCACCTCGAGCACATTCTCAATCGCCTCACTATTCCCGTCGGCGCATGTAAGTTCACGAACAGACTGCTTAAAGGTATTCGCGGCCAGTCTTGCCCTGTTTGTGATCTGTTTATTTATAAATATAACGGCTAATTGAAGAAAGAGGAAACGAGGTTACCTGTTTTGTGGGTCTGGGGTGCTGAGACTTCGCGTGACGTAACACATCTTCAGCGGAATGCTCTTCCAGTCTTTGGAGTCACTGGGTAATGAGAATGGAGGGGTTGCGGGAGATTCTGTGGCCGCGGAACCAGGCCTGGGGGACTCCGGGGGGAGAGTTTCCCATCCGAGCTCGGAGACGGGAGAGGTCTTCTTAATGTAAGGGGTGGCTTCTCTCATGTACTTCACTAAAAGGGAAGGAAAACAGATAATAACTGGGTAAAGACAGGGTTTTTGACGTCATTACAATTCCAATGTCTTTTAGTTTTATAAGCCGTTTTTTCGAAACACGGGAGTCACAACTACAAGGAGATTGGACAGGAGAATCCAACTGTTCCTTCTTGCTGCGTGCTAGAATAGAGGTGTTTCAAATCTGGGTTGTGGGTCAGATGCAGTTTGTTCATTGACCATCACCCTGGGCTTTGGAGTGAAAGAGAGCTTGGTACAGGACATTTAACCAGCGCCACAGCACAGGGTAACCCATAACGACGTTGCTGGGCACACAGTTTGATGACACGGCTGTCAGCTGTCTCCCACCCCCCCCCCTCTCCCTCCACCCAACGAGTCAGTGTATGGCTTCAAATCCCACTCCAGGCACTTGAGCAGAAAATGCCAGACTTGACACTCCAGTGCAGCACCCAAGGACTGTCAGAGGTGCTGGGTGAGATGTTAAATCGAGGCACTCTTGGCCCTTTTGGGGGAATGTGAAAGATCCTTACGGCACTATTTCAGGGAAATGATCATCATCGTCAGGGTCAATACATATCTCTAAATTAACATTCCAAAACATGTAGGTCAGCGAGGGATTGTCACCTCGCTGTTTGTGGAATCTTGCTATGCACAAATTGGCTGCTGAATTCCCTGCAGGACCACAGCGCCTAAGCTCCAAAAGTATTTAATTGGCTGGTAAGTGCTTTGGGGGTGTCCTGAGATCATGAAAGGTGCTCTAGAAATGCAAATCGTGCTTCTATCTTCATATCTATTTGCTATTTCTCCAATCCAGAATGGAGATTTACCAATGCGTAAAATTACCACTTATAGTCTTCCCTATCACGTCAGGTCTCTGAGGAGCCCAATGGATTATTTTTACACTGCACCAACTGGTATTGTGTAGGAAAAAACACGCCGGGAATTCCCTCAAACCTTCTGCAACTCTGCCGCCGTGACCTTATCGGGAGCGTGTTGCAAGCTCTTGTTCGTGCAGGTGAATAGGGTCAAATTTCAGGAAATGTTCGTGTGTCACGGGGGAACGATCCCGAGGAGATTAGCGAAGTCAACCGCAATGCCATTGTCGATGATACCACGGACGGAGACACGAGAGTGTCAAGGCAGCTGAACAGCGACCAGGTGGGCTCCACGTTGCCTTTTCACAGTCACTCTTGATGACTGAGCAATAGTAGGTCCCATTCATTGATTGATATTTATTGTCACATGTACCGAAGTACAGTGAAAAGTATTTTTCTGCAGCCAAGGGAACGTACGCAGTACGCACATAGTCGACAAAATAATAATCGACAGAGTACACTGACAAGGGTCCATCAACAAATAGTGATTGGTTACAATGCGGAACAAGGGGCCAAACAAGAGCAGCATAGGGCGTCGTGAATAGTGTTCTTACAGGGAACAGATCAGCCCGAGGAAGAGTCGTTGAGGAATCACCGAGATAAAACATTGTGGCAAAATAGTCACAGAAAACTATCCAACAAAAACACCAGCTTGCGTTTGTAGAGCATCTTGAATATTGGGGAGTAAAATGTACCAAGGAATTTCAACAACAGTTGACAGCAAGCCAGGAGAGAATATTGAAACAGGTGAATAAAAAGCAGAAACAGGGTTTAAAGGATTTTCTTAAAGGATGAGGGAGAGAGAGAGACAGAGAGATTTAGGGAGGGATAAGGTCCAGGCAGCTTATATTTCCCTACAACCTGTAACAGCACAACCTGTCGGAAGCCAAAATTGGAAGCGTGCAGAGATTTCAGAGGGTTACAGGGCTGGAGGAGGTTATAGAGATTCATCCCCTCCAGTTTGTGATAAGAAAGAGGAGACGGTAACCGTATTTATTGAACATAAATATGTGTCTTGTGTCGGGTTCTGGCGATTATATTTTCATTATGATGTGTGACTGATGTCCTTCCAGTTTCTGCTTCATTAATCACAAGCCGATCCGCCAACTCCTGCCTCACTCATGAAACTATATCTGTTGATACAGTTGAGCTTTTGAAGTTGTGTGCAGTCTGCCAGAGATAGAAAAGAGGAGGCGGTAAACCTCACCTACCACTGACAGGGCACTGCCCGTGGGAGCCAGTCAAACTGGATCGTAACTGTGAGACGCTCCATATAACAGTGGGAGTTACTGCCCTGTCACAGAGGGAAACTTGCATTCCCCACAAAGAAAATCATTGTCTTCCTTGTCTTCCACTTTCATCTCCTTTCCCTCCAGATGCTGATCTATGTGAGTGCATATGTTCAAACCACTGGCAGCGCCTGCACACACGCATTTACAGACAGACATGCACACACACACACACACAGTGACACACACGCAGACAGAAACATGTACACACAATGAGGTGTGCGAACAACGACATATGCCCACACACACACAGATAAGCACATGCAGACAGGCAAACAGAGGTCACAGAGACATATACATACAGAGGCACATTTAAATGCACAGAGACACGCCACGCATGCATGCAGAGACATGCATACACAGATATGCACACACACAGACACACACGCACACAGACATGCAGAGACAAGCACGCACACAGAAACGCGCACAGACTCGCACGCCCACAGACTAGCATGCACAGGGACATGCACAGACACAGAAACACATGCACACAGACTCACACGCACATCAACGCGCACACACACACACGTGCTCAAAAACACACAAGCACACAGAGATATGCACGCACTCAGACATGTACGCACACAGACATGCGTAAACACAGACACAGATGGACAGAGACACACAGACACAGAGACGTGAACGCACAGAGACACACGGACACAGAGACACACACGTACAGAGACACACACGCACAGAGACACACACAGACACGCAGGCACATAGACATATATACACACAGATGCATATGCACATGAACATACATTCACACAGGCACACGCGCTCAGAAACACACATGCACATAGCCACGCCGCACACAGACACGCGCACACACAGACACACACAGGAACACGCAGAGACACACATGCGCAGAGATAAGCATGCACACAGAAATGCACGGACACACACACAGACACACACACACAGGCACACACATGCACACACACAGACACGCACACAGACACGCACACAGACACAGACACGCGCACACAGAGAGACGCTTGCGCAGAGACATGCACGCACACAGACATACACACTCCTGGGCATTCAGTGACAGAGAGAATGATATCTGGTTAAACCAAATGAATTGTGATGCACACAACTATTGATCTGACTGGGATCAACTAATATGAGTCGAAATGGAGATTGAAGTTGGAGGAGCACATGGACCACACGGAGCACTGTAAAATCCAAATGAGGGATCAGGGGCGAAATTCTCCGGAAATGGCGCGATGTCCGCCGACTGGCGCCCAAAACGGCGCAAATCAGTCGGGCATCCCGCCGCCCCAAAGGTGCGGAATGCTCCGCATCTTTGGGGGCCGAGCCCCAACCTTAAGGGGCCAGGTCGGCGCCGGACGAATTTCCGCCCCGCCAGCTGGCGGAAAAGGCCTTTGGTGCCCCTCCAGCTGGCCGGAAATGACATCTCCGGGCGGCGCATGCGCGGGAGCCCCCCTCAGGACACCGGAGCCCGCCCGCGCCGCCTTGTCCCGCCGGTAAGGTAGGTGGTTTAATCTACGCCGGCGGGACAGGCACTTTAGCGGCGGGACTTCAGCCCATCCGGGAAGGAGAATCGCGCGGGGGGGCCCGCCAACCGGCATGGCACGATTCCCGCCCCAGCCGAATATCCGGTGCTGGAGACTTCAGCAACCGGCGGGGGCGGGATTCACGCCGGCCCCCGGCGATTCTCCGACCCGGCGGGGGGTCGGAGAATCTCGCCCCAGAGAGCAAAATGTATTTTAAAAGTTGTACTTCTTCAGGATGACATAAAAGCGTTGGTGTTCTGATAAAAGTGAAATTCGCACAAAGCTTTCTGAATGACCTTGGGTTATTGCAATGTTCCAGACAATTTCAAAAGTCTCCCTTCAATCATTCTGGATAATGGCCAAACTAATGAAAGATTAGAACTTTCCACACTCATTGTAACTCACTGCGACTGTAGACAGGTTACATAAGAACGCACAGAATGGGAGCCAGTATAGGCCACACAGCCTGTCAAGTCTGCTCTGCCTTCCAATAACTCCACTTTCCTGCCTGTTCCCCAGAACCCTGGATTCCTCTGTAGTTCAAACATCCGTCCACCTCAACCTTCAAAATGCTCAGTGATTGGGCCTCCACCGCCCTCTGGGGTAGAGAATTCCAAGGAAAATCAACCCTCCAAGAAGAAATTCCTCCTCATCTCCACATTAAATGGGTGAACCCCTTATTCTGAAACTTTGCTGCAAGTGTAGATTCCTCCCTGAGGAGAATGCTTCCCTCAGCATCTCCCCTGTGCGCCCAAAGACCTGTAGGTCGAGAATCACATTCAGTCCCTCCAAAATCCACGGGTGACCTGAATAGCCGCCATCCTCGAATTGAGGGACAACTGACAACAATAATGACATTGACCCTGTCACCTCCCCTCAGGAACTCATATGTTTCGGTATGATCACCTCTCACTCTTCTAAACTCCAACGAGTGTAGACCCAACCTGCTCAACTTTTCCTTATCACACAACCCGCTCATCCCAGGAATCAGCCTGGCGAACCTCCTCTAACCTGACTCTAATACAAGGATATCCCTCCTTAAGCAAGGAGACCGTAATTGTATACCTACAAATCTCTACGTACAATTGTGCTAAGTGGAGTCACACCAATGCCCTGTACCCTTCTGACAAGACTTCCTTTCTTCTATACTCCGCCCCCATAGAACTAGAGAATCCCTACAGTGCAGAAGGAAGCCATTCGGCCCATCGAGTCCGCACCGACCCTCTGAAAGAGCCCCCTACCCAGGCCTGTTCCCCCACCCTATCCCCACAACCCCACCTAACCTGCACATCCCTCGACACTAAGGGGCAATTTTTTCATCACGGCCAACCCACCGAACCAGCCCGTCTTAGGACCTTTCAATAAGGGACAACATTCAATTTGTCTTCCTCATCACTTGCTGTACCTCCTTTTCTTTTCTTCCTACCTTTTCAAAATATGAAATATCTTTGAATATTCCATTCCCAGCACTGGCCGCACCCTCTGTAATGGCTATGCTATCGGACTCATTCATTCCTATTGGTGGCAGCAGTTCATTGATCTTCTGCATTCCGGGTAAAGAACCTGGAATTTGATCTTTTTACCATTTTTCTCTACTCTGATCCAATTTGTTGCCGTGCCTGTCTCTTTGAACACCCGCCCCATGAGCCAGGAGCTTTGACAAGGGGTCATCCAGACTCGAAACGTCAACCCCGTTCTCTCTCTCCACACCTGCTGTCAGACCCGCTAAGATTGTCCAGTGTTGCTAACTTTTGGTTGGCTCTTAAATGTTACTCGTTGTGCCTTTACTTAATTGGCTCTGTTTCTATAACCTTTCCTCTCGAGTCGCCAGGTATCTTTATGATACCACCACGAGGTTCAGGTTCAAGTGCTGATCAATAACTCAACACACCAGTTAGTAAGGTTCAAATCAAAACACATTTATTATACACAGTCAATCACTACTCATGTATAAACTCTACTTACTAGACTATGTCTAACACTATAGGCCTATACTTAGCTTTGGAATTGGCCCACCAGGTCAGGGGAACAAATGGCCTTTCGTTCGATTCTGAGTCTGCAGGATTCAAAGCTGGTATAGACTGGTAGCTAGGAGCGCCTATCTCATAGCGAGCGTTGACTGGAGACTTACGTGGTTGATGCGGCAGCTTAGGCAGGTCACGGTCAAGGGTTGTTTCGAGCTGCCAAGAAGGACGATTTGAACTTGGGGGCTTTACTTTATAGTCCCCAGGGGCTTCGCGCCGTTCGGGGCGGAGCCCGTATCTGGTTCCAAGTGATTGGACTACATTCCGATCACTTGGATCGATTTCTCCAATACTGGAGCCGTTCCCTGATCGCTGGGCGGTCCCTGAGTGTCCGTTGGCCTTCCTTTGTCTTGGCTCCTGCTGGCACTGAGGAGTCTGGCTTGGCCTTATTTACCTTAAATGTTTTGATTGTTCCCGGGGATCGCTCATTAATATGCAGACGGCTGTTAGTTTCAGTGCTGTCTGGGTTTCTGCAAGTTCTAATACACAGGAAACTTTGCACCTGCTAGTTTTTCCTGGCTTGACTGAATTTCCCTGCATTCTTTGCGGACCTCCATTTTCAGTCGGGAAGTGGCCAACCCAGGTGGCTACACCAGTGTTTTCCACTTTTAGTCAGGGCGTTGCTGTCAGTACAATTCGGGTGAAGCTGACCCCAGTGGTATAGCTCCCTCACTCCCCAGTACAGCGGCCAATCACTTTCAAATCGCAACTCCTTTCTCCAAAGCCGGTCTTAAAGCCACAAATCCAGCTCTCTAATCTTATTTACTCTATGCCGATTTGTTGCGGCACAGGTGATAACCTAGGCTTTGTTAACTTAGTGGTTATGCTTTTTAAAAAAAAAAAATCTCCTTGCTGCCCTTGCTCCCCATTTCTTCAACTGACCTCTGTTGTTGGTACTAACCTGGAATCTTCCCCGGCCACTACCAGCTCCTCTCCAGCCCTGAGGAGGTGTCCGTAACCCTGACAACGGGCGAGCAGCACAGCACTCAGGATTCATGTCGTCGATGGTGGACAACTGTGTCCATCTCCCGAACTACACTGTCTCCAATAACATCCCTTTTTACTCTCCCCCCCCCCCCAACGTGATTGGTCCCCTGCAGCACAGCGCTGAGGTCAGTCTGCCCATCCTCCTTGCCGTCCCTGCTCTGACCCACCACGCAAGCTCCAACAATCTGGACAATTGCAAGGGCTGAGGTTCCCCCAGGGTTACC
This sequence comes from Scyliorhinus torazame, assembly GCF_047496885.1. Classification (NCBI taxonomy): domain Eukaryota; kingdom Metazoa; phylum Chordata; class Chondrichthyes; order Carcharhiniformes; family Scyliorhinidae; genus Scyliorhinus; species Scyliorhinus torazame. The sequence continues at coordinate 8,456,552 of NC_092717.1, forward strand.
TTCTGGGTCGCCACGTCTGCCTCGCTCGTCGTCACACCCTCCTGCTTGTGACGGAACCCGATGTACCGAAGCTAAGCCATTGCGACAGCCCCCCTGTAAACAAAACCTTTCTCCCTCCCGGATGTGGCGCGGCGTCTGAAGCTCAGACCCCAGCTCATCAATCTGAAGTTCCTCGAGTTGCAGATACCGACTGTGCAGGTGTGGTTGTTGTGGATCACATCGGTGTCCACCAGATTGGGTGGGATTGTTACACGTGAACAAGGAGCGAGAAATAGGCCACTTGGTCCCTCGAGCCTGCTCCGCCAGTCAATAAGATCATGGGTGTAACCTCAATTGGCGGCATGGTAGCACAGCGGTTAGCACTGTTGCTTCACAGCTCCAGGGTCCCGGGTTCGATTCCCAGCTTGGGTCACTGTCTGTGCGGAGTCTGCACGTTCTCCCCGTGTCTGCGTGGGTTTCCTCCGGGTGCTCCGGTTTCCTCCCACAAGTCCCGAAAGACGTGCTGTTAGGTGAATTGGACATTCTGAATTCTCCCTCTGTGTACCCGAACAGGCGCCGGAATGTGGCGACGAGGGGATTTTCACAGTAACTTCATTGCAGTGTTAATGTAAGCCTACTTGTGACAATAAAGGTTCTTATTATTATAACTCCAAATTCCTGCCGACACCCGATAACCTTTCACCCCCGTATCTACCAATAATCTATCCACCTCTGCCTCAAAAATAATCAAAAGGTTCTGCATCCACTGCCTTTTCCGGGAGGGAATTCCAAAGACTCGCAACCCTCCGAGAGAAAATACTTACCCTCATCTCTGTCTGAAATGGGTGACCCCTTATTTTTAAACAGTGACCCCTATATCATGATATGCAAACATGCAACCAATGAACACTCAGAATAGGACACAACCAATGGGCAGTCAGGACACTCAGAGGTGGCATCACCACAAGGGGGCATGACATAAACACTATAAAAGGGATGAGGCACTCACACCCTGCCTCTTTCCACAGACAGACATCTAGAGAGTTAGACAGGGTGTATCCTCAGCATCACACCCCAGCACGTGGCTTAGAGCAAGCTGGTACAGTTAGACTGAGTTACTGCAGTTAGATTAGCAGAGAGTTGAACACATTTGAGAACTGTGTTAATAGTTCAATAAACATGTTGAACTCATTTCAGAGTCTGGAGCATCCTTTAGTAAAGACTGCATCAAGTAGCAGCCCGTGTTATCCCAAGCAGCATAACACAACACATTAGTTCTAGATTCTCCCACAAGAGGAAACATTCTCTCCACAACCACCCTGTCAACACCGCTCAGGATCTTAAATGTTTCAATCAAGTTGCCTCTCACTCTTCTAAACTCCAGTGGATACAAACCCAGTCTGTCCGAGCTTTCCTCATATTGCACTGTAAGGAAATATTCTGTAGCCTCGTCTAATTTATTCTGCTTACTGTGATATTTCCTGTAGAGAGGAAAAGAGACAAAGTAAAACGTTGTTTCTTCAAATTTATCAAATAATAATCTTACATTGTTCAGCAAGTTCACTTTCCCAAGGCAGATAAAGACCCTGAGAAAATCTCCTTGCTCTGACTGGCCGGCTGACACTGTTAATCACTCTTACCCTCTCCATATTTACTCTCACTGTTCCCTCAAATGGATTCGAAAAGTCATTCCCAATGCTTTGTGAGATTTGCAGTGAAGGTTTTTATTGTGAAGGTCAGGGTGTGCTGAATCAAAGTCACATGAAGTGCTGGGAGTAACTGACAGTGTAACAAATTGTGAAAGAAAAACCGATGTGTCAGCTGGGGACGGACAGCTGGAAAGAATGGAAAACTGTCACAGTTCGGCATGTCTGCATGAAACGTGCACAGAGGGCACACAATCACACTCACAAACACACAATCACACTCACAAACACACAACCACACTCACAAACACACAATCACACTCACAAACACACAATCACACTCACAAACACTCAATCACACTCACAAACACACAATCACACTCACAAACACACAATCACACTCACAAACACACAACCACACTCACAAACACACAATCACACTCACAAACACACAATCACACTCAACCACACTCACAAACACACAATCACACTCACAAACACACAATCACACTCACAAACACACAACCACACTCACAAACACACAATCACAACCACACTCACAATCACACTCACAAACACACAACCACACTCACAAACACACAATCACACTCACAAACAACCACACTCACAAACACACAATCACAACCACACTCACAAACACACAACCACACTCACAAACACACAATCACACTCACAAACACACAATCACACTCACAAACACACAATCACACTCACAAACACACAACCACACTCACAAACACACAACCACACTCACAAACACACTCACAACCACACTCACAAACACACAACCACACTCACAAACACACTCACAAACACATTGATACGGATGCACAGGCCAACACACACAAACTAACGCACACAAACACGCATACAGTGTAATGTAAGTAATACACCCACAAACACACAGTCTCACACACACACATACAATCGCGCACACCCCTCTACACACATACAAACACACACATACAATCACACATACGTACAATCACACACACCCTCTACACACATAGTCACACACACACATACATACACAAATACAATCGCACACACATACAAAGGTTGGGGCTCGGCCCCCCAAGATGCAGAGGATTCCGCACCTTTGGGGCGGCGCGATGCCCGGCTGATTTGAGCCGTTTTGGGCGCCGGTCGGCGGACATCGCGCCGATACTGGAGAATTTCGCCCACAATCACAATCATACATATACACTCACACAATCAGAAAATCAAACACATACAATCAGACACACATATAATCACACATATATTCACATACAATCAGACTCACATACACATACACACAGATACATACAATCACATACACACAATCACATACACACACACACACAATTACAATCACACACACAGACAGACTCACATACACAATAACTCACACCCACAAATACAATCACACAAATATCCACACACATTAATACACACACACCTGCACACATAGATGATGGAGGACATAGCTCCATTTTTGGTAAGGTTGCCAACCCTCCAGGATTGGCCAGGAATTGATGGTCAATCTCCAGGACACTGCTGCGTGCGACCCTGGAGAAATATCATCGGGGCATCAAAAAAGAGTTTTTCTAAAGTTATTTTCTTTGAACATTTCTCTTTATCAGATTCAAAAGCATTGCAAATGAAGGAGAAAAATGATGTCTGGCAGACAGAGAGCAACATCCAATTGGGGGGCTTGAGTCTTTTTGCTTTCCAATTCGCCCAGGAAGGCAGCGTGTCACGTGGGCGATGTGTTGGCCGGCTGACGCCTGGAGTTTGGGTGCAGGTCATGTGACGAAACCTCCAGGAATACTTTTAATCACAGTTGGCAACCCTACCATTTGTACAGGCCTCGAATCCAGCGCAGCAGTTTCTGTGGGACAGATTCTGCAGCCTGAACTGGCAAGCGTCCAGACAAACTGTTTCTAAAGCACAAAGCGAACTTTCCACAGCTTCGCCCAAAACCTGAGCTGCTCTCTTTTCATCCTTGACTTTTCGCTCCTCGTTTCCCTCCCCTTGTCTCGTTCTCCTGGCTACTCTGTCTTCGTCAGCCCCCTTCATGTGACAAAACGAGCCTGGTTAAATAATGGCCGCTCACAGTTTTACTGCAATGGGGAGGGTCAGTCTGTCACTGGGGCACAGAAACCGGAGTTTGGAGGAGATGGCAAGAGATTAAAAGCCAGCGAGCGTGGGAGAGAGCGATTGCATTCGACTAGAGTGGGGAAAGAAATATCCATCAGCCAAGGTTCCGGCTCCGAGATGCTACTTAGTGACTGCAGCTGGCAAAGGCAGATGAGGGCGGCACGGTAGCACAGTGGTTAGCACTGTTGCTTCACAGCTCCAGGGTCCCAGGTTCGATTCCCAGCGTGGGTCACTGTCTGTGCGGAGTCTGCACGTTCTCCCCGTGTCTGCGTGGGTTTCCTCCGGGTGCTCCGGTTTCCTCCCACAAGCCCAACTGTGCGGGTTAGGTGGATTGACCGTGCTAAATTGCCCTTTAGTGTCCAAAAAGGTTAGGTGGAGTTGCTGGTTTACGGGGATAGGGTGGAGGTGTGGGCTTAAGCAGGGTGCTCTTTCCAAGGGCTGGCGCAGACTCAATGGGCCGAATGGCCTCCTTCTGCACTGTAAATTCTATGAGGGCTCGGACCCTCGACAATGCAGACGCAACAAAATGGCTGACTGGCATTCACTCCGCTGGGAAAAGGAAGAATCGCCACGGGCTGATTTCACGCACCCCAGGCCAGTTCCTATAGGATTTCCAACTCCAATTGGATGTTTTCCTGGCAGCTTCGTCACATGACCTCCCACTTTAAACAGGGTCTACCCCCTCCACTCCCAGAATTGGAAGTCCAACATGCTCATCCTAATCACATATGCACACACAGTAAGGTACGAATGATGGATATAGTCCCATTTTTGGTAAGGTTGCCAGCCCTCCAGGATTGGCCCGGAGTCTCCAGGAAGTGAGGATGTATATCCAGGACAGAGCTGGGTGTGCCCAATCCAATTGACAAAGGAACAGAATATTCAATATTTGGTTATGCTGCCAAAGCTTTTCGTCTTGCACTCATCCGGACAAACGCAAGAATGCCAAATTTCAAACCACCGCAACAGCTTATAGTACAGGAGGAAAGGATGTGATTTGCGTCGGCTCTGATTGGTTGAGGCGTTGCCATGGAGAAAGCAATGGTGAACCACTGGCTCCCTAAGCTCCCGGGTAATAATAAAAAAGGCTCACCGCTTGGACATATTCCTTTTGTTTGCAGAGAGCAGGTCCCTGTGTATGCATGTCTGTCACTTCTAGCAAGTGTAATTGAGCTTCGTTATGAGTTTGATTGATTATCTTAACTTGGCTGTTTTAGCTACTAGCCCACTCAGGATTGTTCATAAAGTGCAGCCTAATCCCAGAATCACATTTAACAGTTGAAGTTTTGTTTCGGGTTTTGCAAGCAGGGTCTGGTCGACTGCAATATGTACTCGACATGTTCCTTCAGTTGTTTGGAATAGGCAGAGTCATTTCTTGTCTCAAACAGCCCTACCCCACCCCTTCTCCGGGTGGGAAATCCTGCCGAGTGTGTTTCGGAAAGGTAGCTCGCTAGACTGCTCCATCAGAGAGATGAATTTGTGTGTGGGATGGAGCGCATTAAAGTGTGTAAGGAAAATCTTACATGCTGATTCAAATCTAGCAAACGTTTTACCTACGTAATAGAAATATGCACCGGGCACGATTTGGGTTCACTCCAACGAAAATGCATTTCTTATGGAGACTGACAATGATGTTAGTGAGAGCTGACACTTTTCTGACGGAGGATAAATTGTTGCTCTCTTGAAAATTTGATATCTTTTGCTTGTCCTGGTGAGTGCTAGATGAAAAACTTTGACAGCATATCTCTTTTTATCAGCAATATACGAGTCCTGCACTACCAAGTGACTATTAGATATTGTCACCAAGCACAAAACATTATTGTGACGGTAAGAGATGAATCCAGCTCAGGGACAAATTTCACGCTTCCTAATCTCGTTCCTGGCTGACCCAGGATGTCGATCTGTTAACGCTGAATAATTGCATGATTTACAGCTATGCAGATCCTACATTTTAATGATTAATCAGTTTCTCAAACTTACTTCGAGGGTTTACAAGGATTTTTGGCCAATTAAAACTACCACAAACCACGAGTTATAGGAAACTGCCAAGTAATAAAATATATGAAGCATTTTACAAGTACAATTTTGACTCTTTCAAAGGAAAGACTGAACAATCTTGTAGAACCTTGACTCCGGGCAGGTTGTCTTATGAGGTAAGGTTGGACAGGCTAGGCTTGCATCCGCTGGGGGTTAGAAGGGTAAGTGGCGACTTGATTGAAACCTTTAAAGTCCTGAGGGCTCTTGACCGGGTGGATGTGGAGAGGATGTTTCCTCTCGTGGGAGAATCTAGAACTAGGGGGGGGGGGGTCACTGTTTAAAAATGATGGCCATGATGTGGAGATGCCGGCGTTGGACTGGGGTGGGCACAGTAAGAAGTCTTACAACACCAGGTTAAAGTCCAACAGGTTTGTTTCAAACACTAGCTTTCGGAGCGCTGCTCCTTCCTCAAGTGAATGGAGAGGTATGTTCCAGAAACATTTATATATAGACAAAGTCAAAGATGCAAGACGATGGTGTGAATGTTTCTGGAACCTACCTCTTCATTCAAAGTATCGTCTTGCATCTTTGACTTTGTCTATGACTCGATGGGCCGAATGGCCGCCTTCTGCACTGTATGTTCTCTGTATCTATGTATGTTTCTGGAACCTACCTCTTCATTCACCTGAGGAAGGCCCCGAAAGCTAGTGATTCGAAACAAACCTGTTGGACTTTAACCTGGTGTTGTAAGACGCCTGACTGTAAAAATGAGGGGTCACTCATTGAAGCCAGCGGTGAGGAGAAATCCTTTCCTCTTTGAGGGTGGTGAGCCCCTGGATCTTTCTTCCTCAAAAGGCGGTGGAAGCAGAGTCTTTGAATATTTTAAGGCAGTGCCGGATAGATTCTCGATGAACAAGGGGGTGAAAGGTGATCGGGGGTCGGTGGGAATATGGGGTTGAGGTTACAATCTTATTGAATGGACCAGCAGGCTGGAGGGGCCAAGAGGCCGACTCCTGTTCCTAATTCATCTGTTCGTACTTCAGCTGCTGTTGTCAGAGTATGTGTAATCATTTGTGGAAGGTTCAAATCGAAGCTGCGAGGAAAATTTGTCAAGTTCATGGTTATTAAAGAAATCTAAAGCAGCGATGCTTCTCGGGACTGGCTTTTGATTGCCAGTGTTTCCTGAAGCTAGTTCACCAGAACCTAAGGCTCTCAATCCCTTTATATTGACTCAAAGAACCCACGGCTATTATCGATAGAGCAGAGAAGGTCAAGGGGAGATTTAACCCTCATGAAGGGTTTCGATGGTGCAAATAATGCTTCTTCTGGCAGTAACCAGCAGGACGCAGATTTAAGAGAACTGGTAAAAGTGCGTGAGGGAAGATGCGGAGAATTTTATTCCACAAGGAATGAGTTACGATCTGGAACATGTTGCCAGAATGGGATGGCAGGAGCAGATTCAAACGCAACTTTCAAAATAGAATTGGATCAATAATTGAAGGGGAAATGTAGCAGGGCCTTGGGGAAAGAGCGAGACTAATTGGACGAAGCTTTCAAAGAGTTGACGCTGGCACGATAGCTTGAATGACGTCTTCCTCTGCTCGATGACTCGAAACACATGTTGACCAGATCGACACAATGTCCCAAACCCCCAACCTCTACCACCTCGAAGGACGAGGGCAGCGGATACCTGGGGACACCACCCCCTGCAAGCTCCCCTCCAAACCACTCACCATTCTGACTTGGAAATATATCGGCCGTTCCTTCACTGTCGCTGGGTCAAAATCCAGGGAGTCCCTCCCTAACAGCACAGTGGGTGTGTGTACACCACATGGACTGCAGCGGTTCAGGAAGATAGCTCGCCACCATCTTCTCAAAGGGCAATTAGGGATGGGCAATAAATGCTGGCCTAACCAGCGACGGCCACATCCCGTGAGGATTGTTAAAATCCTCAATACCCTGGCTTATGTATTCATCCTAGTGTGGAAACTAACAACTGTACCCCACCTCAAGCCTCAGCAGCTTATGAAGGAAAAGGTTGAAGATTAGCAGTGCTCTTTATGTGAAGATGTGCTTCCTGACATCACCCCTGAGCGCCCTGACTCTGGTTGAGTGACCTGTATCAATGGGTTAGACAATGAGCATTATCAATGTTGTGGGCTTTGAGGCCATTCCCCCCCCCCCGTACCAATCTTTATGCACCTCAACCATGCAACAACAATCCACCCCCCCCCCCCCCCCCCCCCCCGGAATACTGCTCCTGCCGTCATTTTAATTTTCCCCGGGAAAGTCGCCGAACGGTTGCCACCTCCGGGTGAACCCGACCAGTGACCCTCTTGAGGCAAACTTTATTTTCTCGCGACTGAGAAACCCAGCCAGGTCACTGACCCAGGTCTCTACACTCGGAGGGCTTCGAGTCCCTCCACATTAACAAGATCCGTCTCCGGGCTACCAGGGAGGCAAAGGCCAGGACGTCGGCCTCTTTCGCCCCCTGAACACCCGGATCTTCCGACACTCCAAAGATCGCCAATTCTGGACTCGGCACCGCCCGTGTTTTTAGCACCCTGGACATTGCCTCAGCAAAACCCTGCCAAAACCCTCTAAGCTTCGGGCATGCCCAAAACATGTGGGCATGGTTTGCTGGGCTGGCCCCCCACAGACATGGGGCGCACTTGCTGCGCATGTGTGGGTGCAGTCAGTGACATCCGAGTCACTTCATTAATCGATGCAGCAAGTACCGTCCTCACTGGAGAGCGACTGACATCTAATCAGGTTAAGCTGACTTTTGAGCAACTCAGAACATGCACACAGGGGCTCCAAATGAGGTAGATTTGTTTCTCTGCAATATACGAGGCATGATTTTAAATGGATTTTGAAGAGGTTTTATCCAAATTGGGCATGCCAAATGATTTCTTTTCATGACGGTTCAGGAAGGGGAGCATTCCTGATTATCAGGGACCGTTTATGCCGGAGTGGTGGCGCCACTTTTCACGCTGGCGTCAGATCCTGGCCGCGGGATTGGAGAATCCCGGCCCAGGCCTCTTGCTATATTGAGGAGATCCGGATAGCAGAGCTCCTCGGTGTAGTAAACGGGGGTATGTCCGGTCTCGGCCGTGGGTTCCCCGCTGAGGCCCCATATTTAATGCAAATGTATAGCCATATGTTTCAGGGCGATGCGAGCGCCAGGAAACACACGGCTAAACGTGCTCGCTATGGGACTTTGTTCCCATTTGGTTGAATCGTCCCCGATGTTTCCACGAATGGGGGAGGCCGGAACTCGGGGCCATAAATATAAGGCAGTCAGTAATAATTCCAGAGGAAATTCGGGAGAAATATATTTGTCCAGAGTGGTGAGAATGTGGAACTCGCTATCACAGGGAGAGGCTGAGGGGAATAGTATTGATGCATCAAGAGGAAGTTAGATAAACCGAAGGGAATATAAGGACATGTTGATGGGGTGAGATGGAAAGGGGGGCAGGAGGAGTCTCGTGTAGAACATAAACACCAGCAATGAGCTGCTCCTGTGCTGTGAATTCTTTCTGAAAAGGCCCATTGAACAGCCTGGGAACTTTCTAAACTTTCTTAGTGCTGAGAGTGGGGACAACCCTGATTGATCTACCCAAAGATTAATAATTAAGTGCACCAGGTCTGCAACTGTGCAGGTGCACACAAACACTAGCATAGAGCGGCTTAGTCAGCAAGCTGGCTTTGGGGTGTGGTTGGCAGTATAATTCAATCTCCTTGCTGCATCATTGCGTGGTGCAGGTACGCAGGCAAAGATCAACAGCTGGAGTATAACTGGAGCATTAAACAAAACCTCCCAGAACTGACCATCAGGAGTGTGGGCAGGTTGGAGTAATGGCTTTAATGCAGAGCTTTGACCAGTGTGGGTGCCGATACTTAGCGCCAACCAGATAGATATTTGTTTGTAAAAAGAATAAAGAAATACAATTAGAACCAATCTACGAGGTGTGAAATGGCATGCATGTACTGTTAATATTCACAGACACGGTTACATTTTATTTACAATGATAACTGGGTAGAATGGTAGGCAGCTAATTCACCTCAGTGAAAATACAGAAATTGAGTTTTTGTTCGGTCAGGATATTAAGGGAACCAAGGAAGGTGGGTTAAGTTAAGATACAGGTTAGACATGATTGAATGGAATGTTGAAACAGGCTAGCGTGACTATACACACACTGTGTCATGGATTTGTCTAGTAACAGCAGTGACGTTAATCTAACAAGACATAATAGGATGCAATCTGCCCAGCAACAAGTAGAGATTTTCCTCGCGACAGCAGGGTCCAGCATTTAAACAGCAGGATGCGATGCCTCTTTCCCAGTAATGAGATTAGCAGGCTTCTAGATAGGATCAGGTGTGAATCGCCTATTAGTGGAAACAGCTTACCTAGACGATTGGGAGATCAGTGAGGTACACACACGTTAATTCCTAGAGTCAAGGAAGGGGAGAGGGGCAGGCAGCCAAATACAAGGAGTAATTTAGCGTGGCCAATCCACCTACCCTGCACATCTTTGGGTTGTGGGGGCGAAACCCCGCAAACACGGGGAGAATGTGCAAACTCCACACGGACAGTGACCCAGAGCTGGGATCAAACCTGGGACCTCGGCGCCGTGAGGCAGCAGGGCTAACCCACTGCGCCACCGTGCTGCCCGAGTGGGCCTCACTCCTGACCGAGTGACATTGGTTTAGGAATGGGAAGAATGTTCCTGAGGGGTAGACAGATGACAGAGCAGATAGTGAGAAACTGTCCCTATTAGTGCAGGGATTGGGAACAAGAGGAAGCCTAATTAAGGTAATGGACAAAAGAAGCGACAGAGACTAGGGGAGTCTAGGATAAGTGACCTTAACCTTAAAATCAGAGCCAGGCCGTTCAAAGGGGAAGATCAGGAACAACTCTTCATGACTGGTCATGGTGGTGGAACTGTCTCCCTCAAAGAGCAGACACTAGCTCAATTCATCGTTTTAAATCAATAGATTTTTGCTAGTCAAGGACATGGAGCCATGGCAGGTGGGTGGCGTTAATTCACAGATCAGCCATGGTTGCACTGAATAGTGGTGCAGGTGTTAGGGGCCTCTTGTTCCCATGTTCCACTCCGAGCAAAGCAGCGACGCGTCTGATGTCCAAAGTCCTCCTGCTGTAACTGCGGGTCACTGATCTTGAATTGTGGAGGACGGTGAAAAGCAGCTGGACCCCGATGACTGACCGGGGTCTAATTCAGAGTGAGCTATCAACGGAGGATAAGAACCGGATCCGACTGTGTGTGTGGTAAAAATGCCCAGCAATGTTTGCCGCGTGCATTTAGAACATAGAACATAGAACAATACAGCGCAGTACAGGCCCTTCGGCCCACGATGTTGCACCGAAACAAAAGCCATCTAACCTACACTATGCCATTATCATCCATATGTTTATCCAATAAACCTTTAAATGCCCTTTGTTAAGTGAAGAATGGGAAACGTGGGCGAGGGAGTAAAGGATTTGCTGAAACCTGTGGAATGACAACTGGATGTGAACAAATATTTCCTACATTATACTTCAGGCTACCTCAAAGGTTATAGCAGGTGAAAGCAAGTAAGAGAGCCCTTATTTGAACGATACGGGGGATTAGACGGAGGAAGTAAATTTTTTAGTTACCTCGTGTGTCGGTGATTGGTTTATCAGGAAATCTCGAAAACTTGCTCAGCCAAAGAATTATCGAGGTCTACAGCACAGAAAAGGTCCTTCGACACATCACGTCTGCCCCGGTAATAAACAACCAGCTAACCATTCTAATCCCAGTTCCCAGCACTTGGTCCATAGCCGTGTCTGCCCTGGCATCGCAAGTGCACATCTAGATCCTTATTAAAATGTTATGAGGGGTCTCTGCCTCCACCTCCCTTTCCGGCAGCGAGTTCCAGACTCCCACCCCCCTCTGGGTGAAAAGGTTTTTCCTCACATCCCCTCTAAACCTCCTGCCCTCACCTTAAATCTCTGCCCCCCGGTCACTGATCCCTCCACCAAGGGGAAACGTTTCTTCCTGTCTACTCTATTTACGCCCCTCATAACTTTATACATCTCAATCATGGCCGGGATTCTCCAATCCCACGGCGGGTCGGAGAATTGGCGGGGGGGGGGGGGGGCGGGAATCGTGCCTCGCCGCTCCGTCGCCGGGCCACCGATTCTCTGGACTTGCATTTATATAGCGCCTTTTAAGGCCATGGGACATCCCAACGCGCTTTGCAGTCAATTAAGGTGCTTTTGGAAGTGGCGTGGCTGTTGGAATATTGAAACCTGGCAGCCATTTTCTGCACAGCAAGATCCCGTGCACCACGCAACATTTGTTTTTGTGAGGTTTATTTAATAATCTTTATTGTCACAAGTAGGTTTACATTAACACTGCAATGGAGTTACTGTGAAATGTCCCTAGTCGCCACATTCCGGCGCCTGTTCGGGTACACTGAGGGGGAATTCAGAATGTCCAATTCACCTAACATGTTCTTTCAGGACTTGTGGGAGGAAACCGGAGCACCCGGAGGAAACCCACGCAGACACGGGGAGAACGTGCAAACTCCGCACAGACAGTGACCCAAGCCGGGAACCGAACCTGGCACCCTGGAGCTGTGAAGCAACAGTGCTAACCACTGTGCTACCGTGCTGCCCATAAAAGGGATAAATATTGGCCAACGCACTGGAGAAAATTCCCCTGCTCTGCTTCAAAATCGGGCCGTGGGATCTTGTATGACCTCTCAATGGTAGGCCGGCCTCGGTTCAATATCTCCTCTGACGGGCGGCATCTCCAACAATGGCTGCTCGCTGTGCACAAACTGACCAGTGCCGTTCTTCTGGAAACAACTTAGAAGGTGCCTCCTCGGCTGTAAAGAGCTTCGCGATGTCCTGATGTCATGAAAGGTGCTCCATAAATGCAAGTTCTTTCCAAATAAAACTCTTTGAAACTTTTTCCAAAACTGGAGAACTGCAGCTTTAATGGAACTGGAGATCAGCCAATGCAATAGCAGCAATGCCATAGCAGCAATGCCATAGCAGTAATGCAATAGCAGCAATACAAAAGCAGCAGTGCAATAGCAGCAATGCAATAGCAGCAATGCCAAAGCAGCAATGCAATAGCAGCCATGCAAAAGCAGCCATGCAAAAGCAGCCGTGCAATAGCAGCCGTGCAATAGCAGCAATGCAAAAGCAGCCATGCAATAGCAGCCGTGCAATAGCAGCAATGCAATAGCAGCCATGCAAAAGCAGCCATGCAAAAGCAGCCGTGCAATAGCAGCCGTGCAATAGCAGCAATGCAAAAGCAGCCATGCAAAAGCAGCCGTGCAATAGCAGCAATGCAATAGCAGCCATGCAAAAGCAGCCGTGCAAAAGCAGCCGTGCAATAGCAGCCGTGCAATAGCAGCAATGCAAAAGCAGCCGTGCAATAGCAGCCGTGCAATAGCAGCAGTATTAACCATCCCACACAGGTTTCTCCCCCTGTTCAGTCTTCTGTTTGTCGAGAAGAGGCAAAATTGAGGAGAAGAGGAAGACTGGAGAACTGGAGGGGTTGGAGTGGGGGGGGGGGGGGGCGGGGGGGGTGAGGTGTTGTCGATTGTCACAAATCGACAGCACCTTCCAAACCCTCTACCCTCTTAAAGGACAAGGACAAGTCACTATGTCGGCCGTTCCTTCACTGTCGCTGGGTCGCAATCCTGGAACTCCCTCCCTAACAGCACTGCGGGAGTGCCTACACCACATGGACTGCAGCGATTCAACAAGGCGGCTCACCACCAGCTTCTCAAGGGCAGCACAGTGGTTAGCACTGCTGCCTCACAACGTCAGGGGCATGGGTTCAATTCCCGCCTTGGGTCACTGTCTGTGCGGAGTCTGCACGTTCTACCCGTGTGTGTGTGGGTTTCCTCCGGGTGCTCCGGTTTCCTCCCACAGTCCAAAAATGTGCAGGTTTGGTGGATTTCCCATGAAGGTTAGGTGGGGTTGCTGGGTTACGGGGATAGGGTGGGGGAGTGGGCCTAGGTAGGGTGTTCTTTGAGAGGGTCGGTGCAGACTCAACGGGCCGAATGGCCTCCTTATGCACTGCAGTGATTCTATGATAAGTGATGGCCTATAAATGCTGGCCTTGGCAGCGAGGTCCACAACCCAGTAATTTTAAAAAATCACAGCCGCCAGTTTATTGTAGCGGGGGTGGACAGGGTTAAAGGAGAATTGGTCATTCAAAGGGGCCAATCAGACGCTCTTTGCACTGGTTCCTGTTGACAGTGCAATGTTAAAGTCTCCTCATTCCGAAGAATTTGTAAATGTGCCATGTTGGCCTGGATGTGAGAAGGCAGCCTCACAGTGATCTCTCTATGCTCCTGGTGAAATGAAAAAGGAAACCAATGTGAAACAGGCTGACACTAAATACTGGAACAGCTTTCACATCAAGAACAATCAGGATCAGTTACATTTGGAGGCTCCAAACTGTCACAATGAACTCTTTCTAACCGAGTTCAATGGAAGTGAACTATTGGTCTTCAGAAAGCTGGGCTCGGTGTGGGTGGGGGGGGGGGGGGCGGTGGAGGACACTGACTGACTTCAGTTACCTTCCCTTCTGCAAAACTGTTCACATCATGGAGGTTTGCCGAAGTTATTCCGACTTTAACTAAACTGAGATTTCTGAAACTGTCCAATGACCCTTCCTCTTCCCTGCTCTGCTGTTCTGGAGCAGACAACCCAAAGTGGGAGCCGGCTCCCCATTACCCCATCAAATGGCATTATTCTTCCTTCTTGAGCCTTGACGTTGGCAGATGCCGTGCTATTTAACTGCAAAGGCAACAGATCCGAGATGTTGAGTCTGCACACATGGATCTTGCCCCCCCCCCCCCCCCCCCCCCCCAGCCAGGCTGTGTTTGCATTTATAAAGTGCCTGTCATGACCCCAGGATGTCACAGCCAATGGAATAACTTTTTGAAGCAGAGCCAATGTAGGAAACGCAGCCCGTTTCTGCACAGTAAGATCCCACAAACAGTAACGCAAGAATAATCAGATCATTGAATTTTAGTCATGTTGATTGAGGGATAACTATTGGCCTGTAGACACGAGGGAAAATTTTCATGCTACTCCTTGAAGTACGATCCTTCATACACCACCTGAGAGGCCTTGCTCTGACATCGCATCTGATAGACGGCATCGCAGACAGTGTAGCACTCTCTCTGTACTGCAGCAGAGGTGTCAGACTAGATGTTAACGTTCAAGTCCCTGAATGTTCTTAAATAAACACAAATAGAATTTGAATATGGAGTTGATTGATTGATTGACAGTTATTGTCACATGGACCGAAGTACAGTGAAAAGTATTTTTCTGCGGCCAAGGGAACGTACACAGTACGTACATAGTAGACAAAAGAATAATCAACAGGGAACATTGACAAATGGTAGATCAACAAATAGTAATTGGTTACAGTGCGGAACAAGGCCAAACAAGAGCAGCATAGGGCAACGTGAATAGTGTTCTCACAGGGAACAGATCAGTCCAAGGCGGAGTCGTTGAGGAGTCTAGTAGCTGTGGGGAAGAAACTGTTCCTATGTCTGGCTATGCGGGTCTTCAGACTTCTGCACCTTCTGTCTGATGGAAGGGTCTGGAAGAAGGCAATGCCTGGGTGGGAGGGGTCTCTGATAATGCTGTCTGCCTTCCTGAGGCAGCGGGAGGTGTAGACAGAATCAATGTGGGGGTGGCGAGCTTGTGTGATGCGTTGGGCTGAGTTCACCACACTCTGCAGTTTCTTGTGATCTTGGGCCGAGCAGTTGCCATACCAAGCTGTGATGCAGCCGGATAGGATGCCCTCTATGGCACATCTATAGAAGTTTGTGAGAGTCGATGCAGACATGCCAAATTTCTTTAGCTTCCGTAGGAAGTAGAGACGTTGTTGGGCTTTCTTGACTGTTGCATCAACGTGAGGGGACCAGGACAGACTGTTGGTGATGGTGACCCCCAGGAACTTAAAGCTATCGACCATCTCCACTTCGGAGCCATTGATGCAGACGGGAGTGTGTGTCGTGCTACGTTTCCTGAAGTCGATGATCAGTTCCTTGGTCTTTCCAACATGTAGAGAGAGCTTGTTTTCGGTGCACCATGCAACCAAATGATTTATCTCCCTCCTGTAGTCTGATTCGCCGTTGTTTGAGATGCGGCCCATCACAGTCGTATCATCCGCAAACTCGCGAGACGGCTGCGGACTCGGTCCGGGACCGCCACAGTCGGGGGCGGGCCAATCGGAGGGCAGGGACGGCCGCATTCGGGATTGGGCCTGTGTGTGCGGAGGGTCTGGGTCAGGCGAGCGGCCGATCGAGGGCACTATTTCGGCGGTCCAGGTCGGGCTGAGTCCACCATGGAGCAGAGAGCACTGGAGGCTGCGAGCTCTACGCCGGCTGCCTGCTAGTCCCCGGCAGGACTGTGAATATGTGGCCTTTTGACGCCAGTTTTCCTGACCACAGTATTCATGATGGCGTGTGGGGACATAGTACCTGAAACGGAGAATCAAGCCCCATGTGCTACAGATATCTGTACAGAAACCGACAATATTTCCAAGAAGCTGGTTACATTTTGATGAAAACACTCGCATGATTATGCGGATGGATTACCAGTCGACCAAAAGGGAGCCCTTTCTTTCCAGAACACGCGTGGCTTGCCATTGCGAACGAAGTTCAAGGCGAGCCAATGACCTGTCACAGAGAGCACACTCGGTGTTCGCCATAAGATTTATTGCAAATGCACCTTGTCCCTTCCTGGGACACTGCATCCTGTCTGGACACAGAGCACAATGCAGCAAGCAGACAAACATTCCACCAAGACTGGGTCAAGAACACTCTCAGGAATTTCTCATTTCCAAGCCAGAAATTCCAAATGATTAAAAAAAAAAAAATACTAATACAACCTTTTACAAAAAATCCACTGGGGTGATAGATCCACTAGGGCAGCAGACACATGGGAACATCACCACCTGCAACTTCCCCTCCAAGCCACGCATCATCCTGGATTGGAAACATATTGACCGTTTCCTCACTGTCGCTGGGTCAAAATCCAGGGAGTCAGGCGGGTGCACCCACATCAGAGACTTGGCGTCGGAAAAACTATCCTCGATTAAGTTGGCACCAATGCGGGAATACTGCCCACCGGTGGTGGGATGTCAATTAGGCTCATTAAGGAGCCACTGAGAACAATTATTCCTGAGCCCACTGGAATTTAGTGGGGAAATTACATGTTCCCCTGTGTCTCTTAACAAGCCACAGCTTTCCCTGAGGGAGTGCCTCGTTGTCAGGCACTCGATGTCCGGTCAATCGACCCGGTATCGGGAAGCGGGGGATGTGGGGAGGTTGCGCCGAAAGCCACTTCCTTGCTCTTGTCCCTGACATCACCCCCCCCTCCGCCCATGACCCTCACCTTGCCCCTGGGTCTATGATCCTGGGTCCCGGTTCACCAGCTGGTGGTGGTGGTGGGGGTTTGGGTGGTGATGGAAGGGGGTTGGTGGGGGTGGACTTGGTGGACGGTCCGTTATGAACATATGAACAAGGGGCAGGTGTCGGACACTCGGCCCCTCGAGTCTGCTCCGCCATTCAATAAGATCACAGCTGATTCGATTGTAACCTCGACCCCATATTCCTGCCGACCCCCCGATAACCTTTCACCCTCTCGTCAATCAAGAATCTATCCAGCTCTGCCTCATAAATAGCCAAAGGCTCTACTCCGTCGCCTTTTGATGAGGAGTGTTCCGGAGACTCACACCCCCTCAAAAGAAATTTCCCCTCATCTCTGTCTTAAAAGGGCGACCCCTTACTTTATTTTATTTTTAAAATTTATTTTTAAAATAAATTTAAAGTACCCAATTAATTTTCTCCAATTAAGGGGCAATTTAGCGTGGCCAATCCACCTAACCTGCACATCTTTGGGTTGTGGGGGTGAAACCCACGCAGACACGGGGAGAATGTGCAAACTTCACACAGACAGTGACCCAGGGCCAGGATTCGAACCTGGGACCTCGGCGCCGTGAGGCCGCAGTGCTAACCACTGGGCCACCCTGCTGCCCTTAAAAGGGCGACCCCTTATTTTTAAACAGTGACCCACTAGTTCTAGATTCTCCCGCGGTGCGGAGGAAAAGAGTCCCCCCCCCCCCCCCCCCCCCCACGGCACAGGCCTGCCCGCAGATCGGTGGGCCCCAATCGCGGGCTAGACCACCGTGGGGGCCCCTCCCCGGGGCCGGATTCTCCCGCCCCCCCCCCCCCGAGGACTCCGGTAGATGGCCTCCCAGCCAGGTCCCGCCGCGATGGACCATGTCCATTTCACGCCGGCGGGACTGGCCGAAAATGGGCGGCCGCTCAACCCATCGGGACCCGGAGAATTGCCGGGGTGGCCGCTGCCTGAGCGGCGGGGCGTGAACCCCGCCCGAAAACCGGCGCCGGAGAATTCGGCAGCCGCCGTCGGAGGGGTGGGGCGGAATTCACACCGTCCCCCCCCCCCCCCCCCCCCACCGATTCTCTGACCCGGCGGGGGGGGGTCAGACAATCCCGCCCCTGGACTTCAAGGTCTCGTGATGACCATTGTTGATTGAAAAACCCATCTGGTTTACTAATGTCCTTTAGGGAAGGAAAGCTGGTGTCCTTACCCGGTCTAGTCTACATGTGACTGCAGACTGCCCTCTGAAATAGCCTAACGACCATCGAAGTTACAAAGTCAATTAAAAGCTACATTTCTATTCATACTTTACGCCCCCTCACATCACATTGATAGTGTTGGGGATAATAGCAGTGTCTAGACAGATATAATGGAATGCCTGTCTTCATGTGACAGGGTTAATAAACTAATTATTTTTTTCAAAAACCAACCTGACAGAGAATAATAAGCCACCTTGAGGAATTAGCTGGTAGTAATGCAAACTCTTTTGATCCACTTGTTCAGGTCTTTGTCAACTTAGCTCATGTATTCCTTAAATAATATTGTATCCTGAGCTGTTATTCGCTCTCAGATCTGGCAATACAGGACAGACTAGATGACAAGTGAGTGTGCCTTGGCTTTACTCCAATAGCGCAGCAGAGCTTCTGACGCTGCCCAATCTTTCCCAGTGCTGCACATTCACTTGCGACATCATTATGCGAAATGAGCAAGTTCAGACCAATCCCGACCAGATCAGGGGGCGGTTTTGTCCTTTTGTGCTGCTGCTTGCTTCGAACTAGCTGTGGCCGAGTGGGTAGCACTTCTGTCTGAGTGAGGAGGTTGTCTGTTTGCTTCTCCCAAGACAGGCACAAAATCAGGGCTGACACTGCCCAGTGCAGTACTGAGGGAGTGCTGCACTGTTGGACCTGCCATCTTTCACAATGCCATGTTAAACCCAGACCTTTCAGGCGAGTGTACAAACGTTCTCTTTGAGTAGGAGAGTTGTACCTGGTGCCTTGGCCAGTACTTATCCCTCAACCAACATCACTTAAATCAGACTGTCTGGTCGTTATCACATTGCTGCTTGCGGGATCTTGCTGTGCAATAAAAATGACTGCCCACGTTTTCCACATTGCGACAGTGATTACACTTCAAAAGGTACGCCATTGGCTGCTGGGGCATCCAGAGGTTGTGAAAGGCGTTATATAAATGCATTTTTGTTTTTGGTAGGGACGGCCTCGGTTTATTTGGCGTCAAATCCATGCGGTCTCCATCGTTCAAGGCTGGATTCAGAAACAGATCCCAAGTGAAGTGCCAGAGGGGGAAGATAGCCAACCAGTTAGTCTGCCCAGCATGTCATGCCAAAGTGAATCACAGGTAGGCCTGAGCACACCAGGCTGACACCAGCGGTGAAAGAAAGCCAACGGAAATGTCCAATTTTCCCAGAACTTCAGGTTCTTCGGGAATCGGGAACCGCGGACATGCCGTAACTCAAACACACACTTGGATAAGTGGACCTGTTGGTCAGACAGCAGTGATAACATCCATACTTCCCGTTTAGCACAGTTCAGCACAGGATTCATGCCACATCATCATAAAACAGGTCCAGTCAGAACCTGTAGGTACATGCTTCACTCATCATTAACCTCTGGGAACATTAAGTTACAAAGCTGGCAAAGTTTGCTTGCAAAGTGTGCCAATGATTTTCTAGGTTACGTTCTACTTGAGCGCTCTGTAGCAATCTTCAGTAATTAGCTCCCCCCCACCCCCCACTGCAAGGCATTCCCAATTTCAGGAATTTCTACGGTGAAACTAATTTCTGCTCATGTGGATTTCAGCCTCCCTCCTGCAATATGCTACATTTTAAGATGCAGTTGTTTAGAGATCGACACTATCGGATCAGGACCAATCCTGGTTTCCTGATTTGTCCAGCGCCTTACAGGTAAATAAATATCAGTCAGGTCTTTGATGGTCGTGTTTCCCGCTCCGTCATTCAATAAGATCATAGATCATAGAATTTACAGTGCAGAAGGAGGCCATTCGGCCCATCGAGTCTGCACTGGCTCTTGGAAAGAGCACCCTACCCAAGGTCCACACCTCCACCCCATCCCCAGAACCCAGTAACCCCTCCCAACACTAAGGGCAATCTTGGACACTGAGGGCAATTTAGCCAATCCACCTAACCTGCACATCTTTGGACTGTGGGAGGAAACCGGAGCACCCGGAGGAAACCCACGCACACACATGGGGAGGACGTGCAGACTCCGCACAGGCAGTGACCCAGCGCGGAATCGAACCCGGGACCCTGGAGCTGTGAAGCAATTGTGCTAACCATTGAGCTACCGCGCTGACTGACCAGGTTGTGGCCTTAACTCCACTTTCCTGCCTGTTCACCATAACCCTTGACCCCCCCATGGCGATCAAAAATCTATCCAACTCGAATATGTTCCATGACCCAGCCTCCACTGATCTCCGGGAAAGAGAATTCCACAGACTACTGACCCTCAGAGCAAATACGTTTTCATCTCTCATCTTAAATGGGAGATCCCTTATTTTTAAAATGTGGCCCCCAGTTCTAGATTCCCCGGGGGGTGGGGCACCAGACAATGGCTGACTGTCTCCCACCACTGAGAAACATGCCTCAGGGAGCCCAGAGTGTCCCGTCCACCCTGTTCTATTTGTTTCTTTGTTTGGGCTTCATTCGCTCCACAGTCGGCAATTGGAGGCCATGCCTTCAGCTCCCAAAGCTCTAAGCTCTGCAACTCCCTCCCTAAACCTCGGCCACTCATTTCATCTCGGTTTCGCTATAAGTTTAGAGTATCCAATTATTTTTTTCCCAATTAAGGGGCAATTTAGCGTGACCAATCCACCTAGCCTGCACATCTTTGGCTTGTGGGGGCGAAACCCACGCAGACACAGGGAGAATGTGCAAACTCCACACGGACACTGACCCGGAGCCGGGATCGAACCTGGGACCTCGGCGCCGTGAGGCAGCAGGGCTAACCCACTGCGCCACCGTGCTGCCCGTTACTCATTTCATCATTAGAGACCCTCTTTAAAACCCACCTCTATGACCAAGCTTTTGGTCATCTGACCTAATATCTCCTTATGTGGCCAAGGGTCAAATTTAGAGAACGCTCCTCTGGAGCTCCTTGAGCTGTCTTACCTTTAAGGTACTGTACAAATAAGCCCATTAGATGTAGGATCAGGTGATGTAGGCCCTTTGGTCCACCCAGTCTGCTCTGGCATGCATAGAATCATAGAATTTACAGTGCAGAAAAGAGGCCATTCGGCCCATCATTCAATGAGATCATGACTGATCTGCAATTATAATCTTCTGCTCCACTTTCCCTCCTTATCCTCATAACCCTTGATTCCCTTACTGATTAAAATTCTGTCTATCTCAGCCCAGAGCATACTTAACAACCCAGCCTCTATAGCTCTCTGTGGTAAAGAATTCCACAGATTCACTACCCTCAAAGAAAAGAAATTCGTCCTCATCTCTGTCTGAAATGGACGACCCCCTTACTCTGAGATTACCAAGTTGCTATTTTGTGAAAATTGAATGAATTGGGAACATAGATGACTGTATTGGTATCGACAGACACTTTAACATATTGCTGACAGAGAGACAATGAACAACTTTATCTGGTGTACAAGGGACAGTCAGCGAAGATACGGAAACCATAAAGGTTACGAAACAGGCGAAAATTAAGTTCGCTTTGAGAGGGTCACTGTCAGGGTTCGCCCGGAGGTGGCAACCATTTATCGACTTCTTCACGGAAAACTAATCGTCAGCAGGGGCGGGGGGGGGCAAGTAGATTAGGGGGGTAGTTAGGCTGGTCCTTGTAGGAGGGAAGCTGGTTGTCTTGCACTATAATGATTGTTTTTTGCACACTGTTTTATATTGTTGTTGTTTATTGTGCCAAAATGTCTCAATAAAATTGTTTATCAAAACAAAAGGATACAAAACAGGCTAGAATCTGAGTATTTCAAGTATTCATCAGGTGAAAGCATGAGCAAAGGTCCTGGGCGGAATTCTCTGTTGCCGGGATCCTCCGCTCCGTCGGCAGCACACCCAGGATCGCGGGTTTCCCAACGGCGTAGGGCGACCACAACGGGAAACCCCCATTGGCTGGCTGCAGGAACGGAGAATCCCGCTGTCGTCAGGGGCAGTGGCGGGATGGAAAATTCCGCCCCCTGTCTCTGAACAAACGTTTCTTAAGTCCAATCGCTTTGTCACAAATGGCAGCTTCATCGACCTGAAAACCAAATAAATCCCCAGGGGTAGCTCATATTTGTTCCAGATTGCAGGAAACTACCAGACTGGGGTCTTGTGAGGCATGGTCTCTCACTCCGCGAGAGTCGATGGACAACAAGGAGCGACCAAGATCGGAAACAGGCAACTGCAACACCCCTGATCAGGATGTGACAGAGCAGACATGGACAATGGCGGACCCAGTCGTCTCCAGAGAGGTTAGCACAAAATCTAGGCCGGCACTGCACTCAGAGATTGCAGCAATGCTGAAGTACTGTCCTTGGGGTGAGATATCAAAACCAAGGCTCCATCTGCCTCCTCAGGTGGGTGTAAAATGGCAACATTTCAAAGAAGAACAGAGCAGGGGAACTCTCCCCGGTGCCCTGGCCAATATTCATCTCCCAATCAACATTACAAAAGCTGGCGATCTGGTCAGTACGTTATTGTTGTTTCCGGAAGCTTGCTGTGCACCAATTCATTGCCGCGTTTCCCTACATTGCAACAGTGACAACACTTCAAAAGCATTCAATTGGCTGCAAGAGGCTTCGGGACTGCCTATGTCTGTGAAATGTGCTGTATAAATGCACAATGTCTCATTCCTTCCGCAGGATCGGGTCAGTGCAGATACCCAGGGTGCCTGTCAGTGGAGAACCAAGTGAACCATTTTCCCCTCATTATCCATTCCCTTTCAATGTGGTCGTTTTCCGATGTGCCCTAGTCTCTGAAATTACGTTTTGTAAAAACCTAGTCTTAATGTGATTTTGAAACTAAATTCCTTTAGATTCGCGAAAGCATTTGTAGAGCCATGTTGAAGACCAAAGGAGAGAGACTAGCTCCTTCAAAGAGCTGGCACAGACAGAATGTGCCGAATAGCTGTATAGCTCTCTGATTCTAGGGCGCAAGTTCCTTCTCAGTCTTCAGAAACGTCCACGGCTGGTGGTGAAGCATCGTCAGTCATCACTCATGCTCAACCTGTGGAGTTCGATGAATTCAGAATATAAAATTCTCACCCTTCTTTTCAAACTCCCCCATGGCGTCTTCCCTCCTTCCCTCTGTAACCTCCTCCAGCCTGAAAAGCCTCCTATCTCTACTCCCCACTGATTCTGTCCCTCTTGAACATCCCTGATTTTAATCACTCCAGCATTGCCGCCTGTGTCTTCATCTCTCTGGGTCCTAAGTCCTAGAATTCCCCCCCTAAACCTCTCCATTCCTCCCTGTCCTCTAAGACGCTCTTTAAATCCGACCTCCTTGACGATGCGTTCATCCGTCCTAACATCTCCTTATGCGGCTCGGTGTCAAACTTTGTTTGCCAATGATCCCGTGAAGTGCCTTGCTTTACTACATTAAAGGCGCTATATAAATGCAAGTTGTTATTGCAGCTGTAATAGAACCTCCAGTTGGTGTACCCGGAGCTGTGCCGCGTTTGAATCCCACTCAGCTTGTGAAACAAAGGTTTTACGGCATCCTGCGAGTGCTGCTTTGCTGCAAACCAAATTTGGAATTCAGATCACTTCCACTCAAACGTTCAGCAGCGCTCTCCAACTGTGAAAGCGTTTATTTGTCTTCCTCGTTGAGTAAAGTAAGATCTTAAGCTCGCTTCACACAACCTCTCAGATGGTGTCTGTTGTTGCCGAGATTACGTTATAGTAAAGTTATACAAAAGGGGTTTGGAGGCAACGGATAAGGTGCAGGAAAAACTGATGCCGGAACTAAGAGGTTGCAACCTTTATAGAAGATGAAAGAGAATGCAGCTCTTTCCTCTAGAAGAGCGAAGATTGAGGGATGACTAAGTGGTACATAAAGTTATGGGAAGGTTTCATGTCGAGACGATGTTACTGTTGAGACCAGAACACACTGCCATATATATAAGATGGTGGTTAGGGAATTCAGGAGGAACTTTGTTAACCAGAGACATTCATAGAATCATAGAATTGATTGGGTAGGGTGCTCTTTCTAAGAGCCGGTGCAGACTCGATGGGCCGAATGGCCTCCTTCTGCACTGTAAATTCTATGATTCTATGATTTAAAGAGGGAGGAAATTGCTGCTCTGTTCACTGGCTCGCACCGTGTCACAGGCATCCCAATGCACGCAATGAAGCTTTACTGCTCGCACTTAGTCTCCAGTGGCCGCGACAATGTTCAAACAATCGCTGCAACTTATATGAATCATGGAGCAAAAAATAAGTTAATCAGTTCACATTCTGATAGTCACACGATGCAATGGTGGTGGAGTTCTTGATTCATCTCTGGCAACGGTCGACAACAGGCCCAGGCGTGAGGTGAGGAAAGCCCGTCCCCCCCCCCAATGGTGGAGAGGTGGGTCACTATCGCATTGCTGCCTGTGGGATCTTGCTGTGCACAAACTGACAGCCATGATTGCTGTAAGTTGCAACAGCGACTACACTTCAGAAAGTACTCTGTTTGCTGTAGGGTACTTTAGAATGCACTGAGGTCGTGGAAGGGGCGATATAAATGCTGGCATTTCTTTTAATAGATATTTTACAGACACGGCATGTATTTGATAGATTTGTACCAACACAAACAACCTTTCATGATTGCAAAGACGTGTCGTTTATTTAAAACGATCGCCATCCTAGCTGTAGCCATAGATACTGTTTGGGACAAATAATGCAAGCTAAGTAGTCTAACAAAGTGCCTGCTCAGAATGATCCAAATCCCTTCCCACAGAGCAAATAGACAACTTTGTCCAACGTGACTGGAGGACAAGCAGAACAGTGCACTCACCACAGAATTCAGTTCTTTCACTCAACTGCATTGTCTCGTTGTCAAGGCAACTCATTTAGCCCGAGCACCTGCAAATTGTGCCACAAGTATGGACAAGTGAAGAACCGGGGCAGGAACCAACCACTCGAGGAGGAGAGAACTTTCACCTTTCGTGACCATAGGACATCTCAAAGAGAAGAGCTTTACAGCCAATTGGGTACATTTTCGGGAGCGTGGTCACTGTTGCAAGGTAGGGGATGCAGCGGCCGACTGGTGCACAGCAAGATCCCACACACAGCAATGTGATGATGACCAGATAGCGTGTATTTTAGTGTTTTAGTGGTGTTGGTTGAGGGGAAGGTGTTGGCCAGGACACCGGGGGGGTGGGGGGGTATAGGTGGGAGAGACTTCCTTGCACTTCTTCAAAATGGTGCTCGGAATCTTTTACATCAACCCAAAAGAGAAGACGGGGGGGTGGTCTTGATCAAATCCCACATCTGATAGACGGCATCCCTGACCAGTGCCCCACTCTCTCAGTGCTGCATGGGGGTGTCAGCCTTTGGGTTTCTGGACCGAGAATTGAACCCATAAACAACCAAACTGGGAGAGCCAGCAGCCCCTTGGCAAGATCGGAATGAATCGAGGTGTAAGCTGTCCTGACGATAAGCATTGTCCACCTCCTCCACAATGAAATCAACTTAATGTTAAATCCTCGCCACTATGTAATGGAACTTTAAAATTCCATCCGCAATCATTCTGTAATCCCAACTCTGAATCACTCTGAAAAACGATCACAGTGGCTGCAGGAATTCACAAGAGTGGAACAGATGAATTCTCCAATCCTTGCCCTGGTTGGCTGATCCTGTACCAGCTAAAACTCCCTTGTGTGGTGCACAGGCGGTGTGAAGATAGGGGGCGAGATTCTCCACTCCCGCGCCGGTTGGGAGAATCGCCTGGGCCACCAAAATTTCCCGGGACCCAGGTCCAACGCCCTCCCGCGATTCTCCCAAGCGGCGGGAACGGCCCGGTCGAGTTCCGCGGGCTGCGGGCCGGAGAATCGCCGGAGACACCCAAAATGGCGATTCTCCGGCACCCCCGCTAGTCTCAGGCCCGGATGGGCCGAGCGGCCAGGCCAAAACGGCGGGTTCCCCCCGGCGCCGTCCACACCTGGTCGCTGCAGTCGTGGACGGTGCGTGAACGCTGGTGGGGCGGCCTGTGGGGGGGGGGGGGGGGATCCTGCACCGGGGGGTACCCTAAATGTGGGGTGGCCCGTGAACGGTGCCCACCGACCGTCGGGCCGTCCTCTCTGAAGGAGGACCTCCTTCCTTCCACGGCCCCGCAAGATCCGTCCGCCATCTTCTTGCGGGGCGGACTTAGAGAGGACGGCAACCATGCATGCGCGGGTGACGCCAGTTAAGCGGCGCCGGCCGTGTCATCTATGCGGCGCCGCCTTTACGCGGCCGACAAGGCCTGGCGCGGGTAGTTGACGCGGCCCCGATCCTGGCCCATTACCTGACATCAAACTAACCATCCCTCTGTGAGCAATAGACCCTTGGGATGAACACCCGCGGGGAAACATGCTTGCAGGGCTACAGGGACAGAGCGGGAATATGTGACTGATCGGATTGCGTTACAGAGAGCCAGCATGGATTCGCTGGGCTGATTGGCCTTCTCCTGTGCCGTAATGATTCCATGGCTCCGTGACTGTACACTAGCTCTGGCCAATGCCAAGCAGTTCAAATCTCCCAGTGTGTACGATACGGTTACAATTGGAACAAGGCGGCTGGCAGTGAACTGGAGGGAGTCAGTAACTGATGTGTTCATTCAAACCCTTGGTTTTTCGTCTCTCTAAGGAAGTGAGTACTCGGATTCCTCAGCATTCCCGAGCACTTTGCATTCTAAAAATAGCGACCGCCACATCTGTACAACATCTGTCCAAACACAACTGGAAGTTCTTCAGCACGCATGACAAACAAGAAGAACGGCTACTTTCGATCAGCTCTCTGCCAAGGGATCTTGAACCTTCTTTTCAAACCCACACCCTGTACATTCCATGATGCAGCAGCCACTTGTTTATGACACAGAACTGGTAATCCAGTGGGCTGGGCTGATGGCTCCAAAGTCATGAGTTCAAATCCCACCACGGCAACTGGGAGAACTAAAACGCTGGTCATTATATAAACCTGGAACAACAAGCTAGCCTCAGGGAATGTGAAATACTGGATCGACATAAAAACCCACTTTATTTTGCACCATATTGGACGCCATATTGGACTTGGCGCTCGGCAACGAACCAGGCCAGGTGTCAGATGTCTCGGTGGGAGAGCATTTCGGTGACGGTGACCACATCTCCTTGACCTTTACCATAGTCATGGAGAGGGATAGGAACAGACAGCATGGGAAGGTATTTAATTGGGGGAGGGGAAATTATACTGCTATTAGCAGCTAATGAGCATAAAGTGGGAACAATTGTTCTTGGGGAAATGCACAACAGTAATGTGGGGGTTGTTTAAGGAGCACTTGCTGCGAGTGCTGGATAGTTTTGTCCCACTGAGACGAGGAAGGAATGGTAAAGTGAAGGAGCCTTGGATGGCAAGAAAAGTGGAGCTTCTAGTCAAGAAGAAGAGGTTATGTAAGGTTTGTCATAATATACACCAGTATATCATGGTGCAGACACACACTGATGGACACACAGTGGGACCAATCAACACACACAACACCGCAGCCAATCACCAGTTAGAGCACACGCACTATAAAGACAGGGGGCATCAGAGTTCCCGCTCATTCGAGTTGCAGCTAGCTAGGAGGACAGAGCACACAGCCTGCAACACAGACATTTACCATGTGCTGAGTGCATCGACTGGTTAGGACAAGGCAAAGGTCTTTAGTTAAAGCTGGTATCGTGTTAACCCACAGTCTGAGTATGTTAAACAGTTAATGATTCAATAAAATAGTGTTGCACTACTTCATGTGTTGGTGACCTGTATGTGATCCAGAACACCCAACACATCAAGGTTGAGGAAGCAAGGATCTGACTCGGTTCTAGAGGGTTACAAGGTAGCCAGGAAGGAACTCAAAAATGGACTGAGGAGAGCTAGAAGGGGGCATGAAAAAGCCCTGGCGGGAAGGATGAGGGAAAACCCCAAGGTGTTCTACACTTGTGAGAAATAAGAGGATGATCAGAGTGAGAGTAGGGCTGATCAGGGATAGTGGACGGAACTTGTGCCTAGAGTCTGAGGAGATGGGGGAAGCCCTAAATGAATATTTTGCTTCAGTATTCACTAGAGAGAGGGACCTAGTTGCCCATGAGAACAGTGTGAACCAGGTTAATAGACTCGAACAGGTTGATATTAAGAAGGAGGATGTGCTGGAAATTATGAAAAGCATCAGGATAGATAAGAATCTTGGGCCTGACGGGATATACCCAAGGTTACTACGGGAAGTGAGGGAGGAGATTGCTGCGTCGTTGACGATGGTATTTGGGTCCTCACTCTCCACTGGAGTAGTATTGGATGATTGGAGGGAGGCAAATGTTATTCCCCTGTTCAAGAAAGGGAATAGGGAAATCCCTGGGAATTACAGACCTATCAGTCTTAGGTCTGTGGTGAGCAAAATATTGGAAAGGATTCTGAGAGATAGGGGGCGGGATTCTCCACTCCCACGCCGAAGTGGCCGCGCCGTGGTGAACGCGCCGAGGTTCACGACGGCGCGGAATGGCCCCGGTCCTGACCGATTCAGGCCCTGACAATGGGCCAGGATCGGGGCCGCGTCATCTACCCGCGCCAGGCCTTGTCGCCCGCGTAAAAGCGGCGCCGCAGAGATGACGCGGCCGGCGCCGCATAACGGACGTCATCCGCGCATGCGTGGTTGCCTTCCTGTCCAAATCCGCCCCGCAAGAAGATGGGGGACGGAACTTGCGGGGCCGCGGAAGGAAGGAGGTCCTCCTTCAGAGAGGACGGCCCGACGATCGGTGGGCACCGATCGCGGGCCACCCCACATTCCAGGTGAAGCCCGGTGCAGGATCACCCCTCGCCCCCCCCCCACAGGCCGCCCCCCCCAGCGTTCACGCACCGCCCACGACTGTAGCGACCAGGTGTGGACGGCGCTGGGAGGAACCCGCCGTTTTGGCCTGGCCGCTCGGCCCATCCGGGCCTCAGAATAGCGGGGGTGCCGGCGAATCGCCATTTTGGGTGTCTCCGGCGATTCTCCGGCCCGCGAAACCCGACCGGGCCGTTCCCGCCGCTTGGGAGAATGGCGGGAGGGCATTGGACCGGCGTCCCCGGAAATTTTGACGGCCCAGGCGATTCTCCCAAATTGGCGTGGGAGTGGAGAATCGTGCCCATGGTTTATGATTATTTACAAAAACATAGTTTGATTAAAGATAGTCAGCATGGCTTTGTGAGGGGCAGGTCATGCCTCACAAGCTTCATTGAATTCTTTGAGGATGTGACGAGACACATTGATGAAGGTCGGGCAGTGGATGTGGTGTACGTGGATTTCAGTAAGGCATTTGATAAGGTTCCCCATGGTAGGCTCATTCAGAAAGTTAGGGGAAATGGGATACAGGGAAATCTGGCTGTCTGGATACAGAATTGGCTGTTCAAAGAAGATAGCGAGTGGTAGTGGATGGAAAGTATTCCGCCTGGAGGTCGGTGACCAGTGGTGTCCCACAGGGATCTGTTCTGGGACCTCTGCTCTTTGTGGTTTTTATAAATGACTTGGATGAGGAAGTGGAAGGGTGGGTTAGTAAGTTTGCCGATGACACGAAGGTTGGGGGAGCTGTAGATAGTGTTGAGGGTTGTTGCAGGTTACAACAGGACATTGACAGGATGCAGAGCTGGGCTGAGAAATGGTAGATGGAGTTCAACCTGGATAAATGTGAGTTCTATAGTGATTCATTTTGGAAGGTCGAATTTGAATGCTGAATACAGGGTTAAAGGCAGGATTCTTGGAAGTGTGGAGGAACAGAGGGATCTTGGGGTCCATGTACATAGATCCCTCAAAGTTGCCACCCAGGTTGATAGGGTTGTTAAGAAGACGTATGGTGTGTTGGCTTTCATTAACAGGGGGATTGAGTTTAAGAGCCGCGAGGTTTTGCTGCAGCTTTATAAAACCCTGGTTAGACCACACTTGGAATATTGTGTCCAGTTCTGGTTGCCTCATTATCGGAAGGATGTGCATGCTTTGGAGAGGGTACGGGGGAGATTTACCAGGATGCTGCCTGGACTGGAGGGCATGTCTTATGAAGAAAGGTTGAGGGAGCTACGGCTTTTCTCACTGGAGCGAAGAAGGCAGAGAGGTGACTTGATAGAGGCGTACAAGGTGATGAGAGGCATGGATAGAGTGGATAGCCAGAGACTTTTCCCCAGGGTGGAAATGGCTGTCACGAGGGGACATAATTTGAAGGTGATTGGAGGAAGGTATAGGGGAGATGTCAGAGGTCGGTTCTTTACACAGAGAGTGGTGGGTGCGTGGAATGCACTGACAGCAGAGGGGGAGGAGTCAGAGTCATTAGGGACATTTAAGCGACTCTTGGACAGGCACATGGACAGCAGTAAATTGAAGGGGTGTAGGTTAGGTGGATCTTAGATTAGGATAAATGGTCGGCACAACATTGTGGGCCGAAGGGCCTGTACTGTGCTGTACTGTTCTATGTTCTATGTCTACGTCTCCTGACCACAGGCTGGCTCAGAGCGCCTCTTAGCCGATGAAGCACTTTGTAATGTAGGAAACACATCAGTCGGGTTTCACACAGCAAGATCCCATAACCAGCAATGTGATCATCAGTTTTGCTTTTTGGGAGGTGTTGAACGAGGGATAAACATTGGTCACCGGGACAAGAGGGGAAATCTTTCCTCTCGTTCAGAGTTGTCCGCTGGGACCTTTAATGTCCACTCCGGAGGGCGGACAGGGCCTGGGCCTGGCTCCCCAGGTTGCCCTGTTGTTCGCGAGTAAAATCCGAGCATTTGGAAAGACGCTGGGCTCGATTGAACGGCCTCGCGCGACCGACCCGGTGATGCGACGAGGCCGTTAAATCTCGCGGGATTCGCGATGCTCGGGGCGCCTCGTGAGATCGAATGAGATCTAGTGAGATGTTGCGATCTGGATCTCGCCCTCACTGGGCGGAATCTAGATTTGCATATTTAAGTGAGCAGTTAGGCTCACTTGAATATTCCTGTGCCGGAGTCTCCCAAAGCCTGGGAGCTCCCATCGTGGTGCCATTTATCCCTGGTTTCCACAAACAGGGACCAAGCATAACGGCACGTTGGCCATTAAATCAAGCCTTCTATCTGTCTTGGAGTGTTCAAAAAGTGACGGAGGAGCTTCAGGGATTCTATTGCTGCCAAGAGCTCAACTCCCTGAAAGTTGGGCTCCTCACTTCCCAGTGAAGCCTGCCCCTCTTCCTGTTTGCTTCAGGCTGTGATTATCCAGCCCACTGTCGCAGTTCAGACAGACGGCTGACATCTCAATTTGGCTCCGGCGCTCCAGCTGTTCCTAGGCTGTCAATTCTCCCCTGAAAATGCCACAGAATCAAAAGGCAGACTTGCGTTTCTATAGCACCTGTCACAACTGCAGGTCTTCCCAAAGCAGTTTGCAGCCAATGACGTGCTGTACTGCCGCACGGCCACTGTGGGGGGGAAGCGTAGCTGTCGGTTTGTGCACAGCAAGCTCCCGCAAACCGCAATGTGATAACGAGCAGATGATCTGATGGTTATTGCGCAGGGCACCAGCAATAACATCTTTGTAACTGTCGCCATGGGACTCTTCTACACCCACCTGGGTGAGGGCAGACAGGGGCCTTGACTTTTAATGCGGCTCGAGACAAAACACCGGAAACTTCCAGTAACAACTCAAAGGGGTTTATTAGCAGTCGGCAAAGGCAACTTTATCCAGTGCTGGATCGGTCTCGATGCCCCAGCTCCGGGGGCCATACTGCTCGGGTCCCTGCCCCAAGGTCCCGTGTGTGTTCCCATGCAATTGGTCCTAGAGCTGCAAAACCTGCCCCTTGGCACCCACCCCTGCCAGTGCAGCACTCCCTCGGATCTGCACCAGACTGTTAGTCTCGCTTGTCTCCAATCGTGGGCTTAAACTCGCAACTTGACTCAGGTGCTCTACAGAACTGCAGCGGACAGGCTCCATCAATTAGCTTGGTTACGTTGATGCCTGCCTCCTTCAACCGATTGCCAATTTTAAAGTGGAGTCATCTAAATTGAAGGAATCGCGAATTTACAGCGCAGAAGGAGGCCACCCGGCCCATCGAGTCTGCACCGGCCCTTGGAAAGAGTACACCGCCCAAACCCACACCTCCACCCACCCCCCCAACCCAGCAACCCCATCCAACTATTTTGGACACGAAGGGCAATTTATCGCGGCCAATCTGCCTAATCTGCACATCTTTGGACTGTGGGAGGAAACCGGAGCGCCCGGAGGAAACCCACGCACACACGGGGAGGATGTGCAGACTCCACACAGACAGTGCCGGGAATCGAACCTGGGACCGTGGCGTTGTGAAGCAACAGTGCTAGCCGCTTGTGCTACCATGCCGCTGTTTTGGACAGTATGTGCTGGAGCCTTAATGGCTCTAAAGGAGGCTCTTTGGCCCATTGAATCCGTGTTGGGAACAGAGAGAGTAAACCCCGGAAATTTGTAAATCGACTTCCCACCCGGAGTTAGGGCAGCACGGTAGCACAAGTGGATAGCACTGTGGCTTCGCAGAGTGTGGGCCTGGAATCACCTGTAGGTGCAGATTGTGGGGACGGCGGGTTGGGAATAGCAGATTCCCAAACCCCAAAGGGGCATTAGTGGACCAGTGGGCGGCACGGTAGCACAGTGGTTAGCACTGTAGCTTCACAGCGCCAGTGACCCGGGTTCGATTCCAGCTTGGGTCACAGTCTGTGTGGAGTCTGCACGTTCTCCCCGTGTGTGCGTGGGTTTCCTCCGGGTGCTCCGATTTCCTCCCACAGTCCAAAGACGTGCTGTTAGGTGGATTGGCCATGATAAATTGTCCTTAGTGTCCAAAAAAAAGTTAAGAGGGGTTATTGGGTTACGGGGATAGGATGGAAATGAGGGCTTAAGTGGGTCGGTGCAGACTCGATGGGCCGAATGGCCTCCTTCTGCACTGTATGGTCTATGTTTAGATTTGCAGTCGGCCGCAAACACCGCCCGATTTTCAAATCCTACTTCCTGCACAGGAGTTGCCACCACCAATCAAAACGCTGTGACCACGTGGACACGGGAATGGCAGATTGTGAGGAAGCATGACAAATATGTCAGGTAGCTAAACGAGAGAACGCCCGCTGGTGCAGCGGACCTGAACTGGGACAGATTAAAATCTAAACGAGAGTGGGAGAAGGAGAGGCACTGAGGCAGTCTGAACAAGTAGGAGAAAATATTAAAGAGTTGACACACTGCATGACAGGCAGACCGCTGACCAAGGAATGTAGAAAACAGAACATGATTCACGCTGCTGCCTCACGAGCTTCGCTGCAGGCAATGAAATTAAAGACGAATGTCGGTATGAAACTGAATGGAAACAACAGTTGATCCCAATCAGAACAGAGGGCAACCGCGATATCTGTTTGTTTCTTTACCGACTGTCGTTTTGACCAGTGCTGAAATGAATTGCTCGCACATGACCTATTCCGAGTTACATGACTCCAGCAGGGAGCCATTAATGACAATCCGCTGATTGACACAGGCAAGTGATTATTATCCGGAGGGTTGCACTCTGCTCGGAACCTCAGAGACTGGTATGACAGGGATTTGCGCTCCTGCTTCCTCGCATTCCAGAGTTCCCAGTCTGAATATGAAGAGTATCATTGTCACAGAATCACAGAATGGCTACAGCACTGAGGATGTCCATTCAGCCCATCATTTCTGCACTAGCTCCTTGAAGGAGCAGTGTACCTAGTGCCATTTCCCTGCCTTCCCCCCTTTAACCCTGCGCCCTCTCCATTTTCAGATAAAAATCCAATTCCCTCTTTAATGTCTCAATTGAATCTACCTCCACCACACTCTCAGACAGTGCATCCCAAATCCCACCACTCACTAGAACAAAGAACAAAGAAAAGTACAGCACAGGAACAGGCCCTTCGACCCTCCAAGCCTGCGCCGACCATGTTGCCCGTCTAAACTAAAATCTTCTACACTTCTGGGGTCCGTATCCCTCTATTCCCATCCTATTCATGTATTTGTCAAGATGCCCCTTAAACGTCACTATCGTCCCTGCTTCCACCACCTCCTCCAGCAGCGAGTTCCAGGCACCCACTACCTTCTGTGTAAAAACACTTGCCTCGTACATCTCCTCTAAACCTTGCCCCTTGCACCTTAAACCTATGCCCCCTAGTAATTGACCCCTCTACCCTGGGAAAAGTCTCTGACTATCCATTCTGTCTACGCCCCTCATAATTTTGTGGACCTCTATCAGGTCGCCCCTCAACCTCCGTCGTTCCAATGAGAACAAACCAAGTTTATTGAACCTCTCCTCATAGCTAATGCCCTCCATACCAGGCAACATCCTGGTAAATCTCTTCTGCACTCTCTCTAAAGCTTCCACATCCTTCTGGTAGTGTGGCGACCAGAATTGAATACTATACCCCAAGTGTGGCCTAACCAAGGTTCTATACAGCTGCAACATGACTTGCCAATTTTTATACTCAATGCCCAGGCCAATGAAGGCAAGCATGCCGTATGCCTTCTTGACTACCTTCTCCACCTGTGTTGCCCCTTTCAGTGACCTGTGGACCTGTACACCTAGATCTCTCTGACTTTCAATACTCTTGAGGGTTCGACCATTCACTGTGTATTCCCTACCTGCATTAGACCTTCCAAAATGCATTACCTCACATTTGTCCGGATTAAACTCCATCTGCCATCTCTCCGCCCAAGTTTCCAAACAATCTAAATCCTGCTGTATCCTCTGACAATCCTCATCGCTATCCGCAATTCCACCAACCTTTGTGTTGTCCGCAAACTTACTAATCAGACCAGTTACATTTTCCTACAAATCATTTATATATACTACGAACAGCAAAGGTCCCAGGACTGATCCCTGCGGAACACCAGTAGTCACAGCCCTCCAATCAGAAAAGCACCCTTCCATTGCTACTCTCTGCCTTCTATGACCTAGCCACTTCTGTATCCATCTTGCCAGCTCACCTCTGATCCCGTGTGACTTCACCTTTTGTACCAGTCTGCCATGAGGGACCTTGTCAAAGGCCTTACTGAAGTCCATATAGACAACATCCACTGCCCTACCTGCATCAATCATCTTTGTGACCTCCTCGTAAACTCTAACAAGTTAGTGAGACACGACCTCCCCATCACAAAATCGTGCTGCCTCTCGCGAATACGACCACTTGCTTCCAAATGGGAGTAGATCCTGTCTAGAAGAATTCTCTCCAGTAATTTCCCTACCACTGACGTAAGGCTCCCCGGCCTGTAGTTCCCTGGATTATCCTTGCTACCCTTCTTAAACAAAGGAACAATATTGGCTATTCTCCAGTCCTCTGGGACATCACCTGAAGACAGTGAGGATCCAAAGATTTCTGTCAAGGCCTCAGCAATTTCCTTTCTTGCCTCCTTCAGTATTCTGGGGCAGATGCCATCAGGCCCTGGGGACTTAGGCCCTGAGCTGTGTGAATCTGCCTCCACCACACTCACAGACAGAACATTCCAGATCCTAACCACTCGCTGTGCGAATCTGCCTCCACCACGCTCACAGACAGAACATTCCAGATCTTAACCACTCGCTGTGTGAATCTGCCTCCACCACACTCACAGACAGTACATTCCAGATCCTAACCACTCACTGTGTGAATCTGCCTCCACCACACTCACAGACAGTGCATTCCAGATCCTAACCACTCGCTGTGTGAATCTGTCTCTCTCACTCTCAAACAGAACATTCTGGATCCTAACCACTCGCTGTGTGAATCTTCCTCCACCACACTCTCAGACAGAACATTCCGGATCCTAACCACTCGCTGTGTGAATCTGCCTCCACCACACTCTCAGACAGAACATTCCGGATCCTAAACACCAGCTGTGTGAACATGCCTCCATCACACTCTCAGACAGAACATTCCAGATCCTAACCACTCGATGTGTGAATCTGTCTCTCTCACTCTCAGACAGAACATTCCGGATCCTAACCACTCGCTGTGTGAATCTGTCTCTCTCACTCTCAGACAGAACATTCCGGATCCTAACCACTCGCTGTGTGAATCTGTCTCTCTCACTCTCAGACAGAACATTCCGGATCCTAACCACTCGCTGTGTGAATCTGTCTCTCTCACTCTCAGACAGAACATTCTGGATCCTAACCGCCAGCTGTGTGAACCTGCCTCCACCACACTCGCAGACAGAACATTCCAGATCCTAACCACTCGCTGTGTGAATCTTCCTCCACCACACTCAGACAGAACATTCCGGATCCTAACCACTCGCTGTGTGAATCTGCCTCCACCACACTCTCAGACAGAACATTCCCGATCCTAACCGCCAGCTGTGTGAACCTGCCTCCACCACACTCGCAGACAGAACATTCCAGATCCTAACCACTCGCTGTGTGAATCTGCCTCCACCACACTCACAGACAGTACAATCCAGATCCTAACCACTCGCTGTGTGAACCTGCCTCCACCACACTCTCAGACAGTGCATTGCAGATCCTAACGCAGTTGATGTGGTGTATATGGATTTCAGTAAAGCGTTTGATAAGGTTCCCCACGGTAGGCTACTGCAGAAAATTCGGAAGCATGGGATTCAGGGAGATTTAGCAGTTTGGATCAGAAATTGGCTAGCTGGAAGAAGACAAAGGGTGGTGGTTGATGGGAAGTGTTCAGACTGGAGTCCAGTTACTAGTGGTGTACCACAAGGATCTGTTTTGGGGCCACTGCTGTTTGTCATTTTTATAAATGACCTGGAGGAGGGCGTGGAAGGATGGGTGAGTAAATTTGCAGATGACACTAAAGTCGGTGGAGTTGTGGACAGTGCGGACGGATGTTACAAGTTACAGAGGGACATAGATAAGTTGCAGCGCTGGGCTGAGAGGTGGCAAATGGAGTTTAATGCAGAAAAGTGTGAGGTGATTCATTTTGGAAGGAATAACAGGAAGACAGAGTACTGGGCTAATGGTAAGATTCTTGGCAGTGTGGATGAGCAGAGAGATCTCGGTGTCCATGTACATAGATCCCTGAAAGTTGCCACCCAGGTTGAGAGGGTTGTTAAGAAGGCGTACGGTGTGTTAGCTTTTATTGGTAGAGGGATTGAGTTTCGGAGCCATGAAGTCATGTTGCAGCTGTACAAAACTCTGGTGCGGCCGCATTTGGAGTATCGTGTGCAATTATAGTCACTGCATTATAGG
Source organism: Scyliorhinus torazame (assembly GCF_047496885.1). NCBI lineage: Eukaryota > Metazoa > Chordata > Chondrichthyes > Carcharhiniformes > Scyliorhinidae > Scyliorhinus > Scyliorhinus torazame. The sequence continues at coordinate 8,494,078 of NC_092717.1, forward strand.
AAGGATGTGGAAGCATTGGAAAGGGTGCAGAGGAGATTTACCAGAATGTTGCCTGGTATGGAGGGAAGATCTTATGAGGAAAGGCTGAGGGACTTGAGGCTGTTTTCGTTAGAGAGAAGAAGGTTAAGAGGTGACTTAATTGAGGCATACAAGATGATCAGAGGATTGGATAGGGTGGACAGTGAGAGCCTTTTTCCTCAGATGATGATGTCTAGCATGAGGGGACAAGGCTTTAAATTGAGAGGAGATAGATATAAGACAGACGTCAGAGGTAGGTTTTTTACTCAGAGAGTAGTAAGGGTGTGGAATGCCCTGCTGTAACAGTAGTGGACTCGTCAACACTAAGGACATTCAAATGGTCATTGGATAGACATATGGACGATAAGGGAATAGTGTAAATGGGCTTTAGAGTGGTTTCACAGGTCGGCGCAACGTCGAGGGCCGAAGGGCCTGTACTGCGCTGTAATATTCTATGTTCTAACTACTCGCTGTGTGAATCTGCCTCCACCACACTCACAGACAGTGCATTCCCGATCCTAACCACTCGCTATGTGAATCTGCCTCCACCACACTCACAGACAGTGCATTCACGATCCGAACCACTCGCTGTGCGCATCTGCCTCCACCACACTCACAGGCAGTGCATTCCAGATCCGAACCACCCGCTGAGTGAACAAGTTTCTTCTCAGGTCTCTGTCGCTTCTTTTGTCCATTACCTTAATTAGGCTTCCTCTGGTTCCCAATCCCTGCACTAATGGGGACAGTTTCTCACTATCTGCTCGGTCATCTGTCTACCCCTCAGGATTTTGAACATCTCGATCCAATCTCCTCACACGAATGGGGGGGGAAGGTGGGGGGCGGGGGGGGGGTTGGAACCTGGGTTACATCATTCTTCCCATTCCTGACCCAATGCCACTTCTTGGGAGTGAGGCCCACTCCATCAACTGCCCTGTGATTGGCTAATGCAACACAGACCAAGGTCCAAATATGCAATCTCTCCAGGCTAAGGGATTCATAGGTTTCATCAGAATTGGAAAAAGCGGGGGGTTTAATAAAAAACTCATTCACGGGACAGGGGCATTGTTTACAACGCCAGCAATTGCCCTGCTCTATCAATTCAGAGCAGTTAAAAGCCAGCCTCACGTGGGCCAGACCAGGTTCAGGACAACAGGGAACCAAATGGGTCTTTACAACAATCACTGATAGTCACCATTACTGCGTCTAGCTTTCAATTCCAGATTCATCAATTGAATTTAAATTCCACCAATTTCTGTGGTGGGATTTGAACCTCTGGGCTACTAGCCTTGTGAGGTTACCACTACACCACCCTCTCCCCCTATGGGAAGGGCCATGGCAGGGGAAGGCAGGAGAAAGTAATGATTAACTGACAATAGGGATCATGGTGCAAGGCAAGAAGAAGATGGTAACGGAACAGGGTAAAGAAATGAAAGATGGGTCCAGAGCAGGCGGAAATCGGAAACGAGCCAGCGGCAGGAACTGCTGCATGACGAGAATTGGGGCAGAGATGACAGTCCGAAATGCGATTACAGTCCAACGTCGTGTGCGGAAGGCTGGAAAGTGCATCATTGAAAGGTAAACTACTGTTCCTGGATCTTCACTGGAACAGTAAGGAGACTGAGGGCAGAGAGATGAACGTGGGAGTGAGGAGGAGAATTCAAATGCCAGGCGACTGGAAGTTCAGAGTCACGTTTGCAGACTGAACGTGGGCATTCCACAAAGCGAGGCCGTCAGCCAATCTGCCTCCGCAGTGTAGAGGGGGCCACATCGTGAGCAGCAAACACAGCTGATTCAACTGAAAGAAGCACAAGCAAATTCCTGTCTCACTTGTAAGGTGTGTTTGGAGCTTTGGATGTTGGAAACAGAGGAAGTGAAAGAGCAGGTGTTGCATCTCATTGCGCCTCTGCAGGTAAGTGCAGAAGAAGGGGAGACGTGCTGGCTGATTGAAGAGTGGACTAGCGTGTCCCGGAGGCAATGGTCCCTTCGGAAAGGGGAGGAGGAGATGGGTTTGGCAGTGGCATCACGCTGGAAGTGATAGAGGATAAGCTTTCGAATGCAGAGGCTGGTGAGGTGGGAAGTGAGGACAAGGGGAACTCGATCTTGGTTCTGGGAGGGAGGGGAATGGGAGAGAATGAGTTTTAAAAGCATGGGAAATGGGATGAACAGGTGACCAACCCCGTAAACTACAGTGAGGGGGTATGCCTGGTTGAAGAGAAAAGGAAGACGTATTGGGAACAGCAGCATCATTATAACAGATACAGCCAGGGTGGACAAACTGGGAGAATAGAAGAGATTCCTTATGGGAAATGGGGTGGGAGAAAGTGTTGTCAAGGTAACTGCGGGAGGCAATGGGCTCATTGGATATTGATTTATACTTTATCCTCAGAAATGAGGACAGAGAAGTCAAGGAAAAGAGGGAAAAATGTAGAGATTAACCACATGAAGGTGAGAAACGAGGAAACTAAAATCAAAGTTGATGAAATTTTCCAGTTCAGAGGAAGAAATGGCACCTGTACAGTAGTCGGAAAAAAGAAATGTCTGGGAGAGTGGCCGGAGTAGAACTGGAACAAACATCCAGGGAGAGAGAGACATAGCCAGGGCCAATATGGGTTCCCATTGCAATTCCCTTGCCTTGGAGGTAGGGGCTGTGTCAGTGGAGAGGTCATTCAACGTGAGAACATGTTCAAGCAAGCAGAGGAGCGTGGTGGTGGGTGGGGACTGTTTACACCTCTGTTAAAGGTGAAGAGCTCTCAGATTGTCCTGTTGGGAGATGGAGGTGTAGAAGGATTGGACGCCCATTGCCAAGTGGATAGTTAGGACCAGTAAACTGTTCAAGTGAATAACTGGCCAGATAGTTGCTGTTACCGAGTGTCATTTGCCATTTTTATCTTTGCTTGTTAGAATATCAGGTCTTTGGACTTTCTGGCTGGATGTAATATCAATATAACCTTTTCTTTTGCGACATTTACACAGCAGGGACTTGCACAACTCCTGTCCTATTGGTTAGAGTACGTAACAAAGTCCAAACAGTTGCATTTAGCACACCCTCACAATGTTCCCTTTGGGGAGCTCAATTACTGCACAAAAAACACATGGGTTTTGTTACAGCTAAAAGCTTGCTGTTTCATCAAGGCCAGGTGTTGTGCCATAGTATCAATGCTGGACTTGCAGGAACGGTGGTTGTACGAACCAGAAACCTTTGATTCTAACTTCTTTGGAAGATTTTTATATCCCCAGAGAAGTTGGGATTGTTCGCCTCAGAGGGGAACAGTTTGGAAGGGAGGCACGGTAGCATAGTGGTTAGCACAGCTGCCTCACAGCGCCAGGGTCCCAGGTTCGATTCCCGGCTTGGGTCACAGTCTGTGCGGAGTCTGCACGTTCTCCCCGTGTCTGCGTGGGTTTCCTCCGGGAGCTCCGGTTTCCTCCCACAGTCCAAAGACGTGCAGGTTGGGTGGATTGGCCACGATAAATTGTCCCTCAGTATTCACTAGGTTAGGGGGTTTACTGGGTTTTGGGGATAGGGTGGGGGCTCTTTTAGAAGGTCAGTACAGGCTCAAATGGCCTTCTTCTGCGCTGTAGTGATTCTAAGGAAAATGTAATAGAGGAGTTCAAAATGACGAAGGTTTTTGACAGAAAGTGAACATGGAAATTCTGTTTCCAGTGGTAGAGAGTTGGTTAGCAGAAGGATTTAAGCTGATTTACTAAGGGTGGAGATGAGATCATCTTTATACGGTGGGACAACGCGCCACTATAAAAACAGAAAATGCTGGAAGTACTCAGGACGCCGCATCTCAAGAGAGGGAAACAGGGTTATCGTTTCAGGTTACGACCCATCATCAGAACCTTTCTGTCATGATATGCAGACATGCAGATAATGATATACAGACAGGCAGCTAATGAACACAGAGAACAGGAGATGACCAATGAGCAGGCAGGACACTCAGGGGTGGTATCTCACTATAAAAGGCACGAGGCACTCACACTCCGCCTCTTTCCACTGATGAACATCTACAGAGCGAGTCAGGGTGTATGTACAGTATCACACCTCCAGCACGTGGCGAAGAGCAAGTCTGGTTCAGTCAGACAGAGTAACCACACTTAGGTTAGCAGAGTGTCAAACTCATAGAGAACTGTGCTAACTGTGCTACTGGTTCAATAAATCAGATTGAACTAACTTCAAGGTCTGGAGTATCCCTATCCTGCAGCCTGTGTTATCCCAGAGTACATAACACAACACTTTCCAGGTCGGTGTTGGGATTTTATCAGGGTTGCTTCGGTCTCTCTCTGATAGGGACAGGAGGAGGCCATTCAGCCTGATGAGCCTGTTCTGCAATTCAATGAGATCATGGCCAACCTGTGACCGAAATCCATATACCTCATAACCCCGAAGACCTTTGGATAACAATGGTTCATCTTAATTTTAAAAGTTAACAATTGATCTGGGAGCAGTCGCCATTTGTGGTAGAGGGTTCCAAAATTCCTACCGTCCCTTGTGTGAAGGCGTTTTTCCTATTTTCACTTCTGCTCTCGAGGGGGCCTAGCTACCTGTCAGTGGGGGGGGGGGGGGACGGTCTTTATCCCAGCCGTGTGCAACACACTACACAGACCAGCTGGTCTTTACCTGTCCTTTTTTTCACACAATGATATCTCCTGCAAGATGTTCACTGTTTCAAATGTTCTGTGCAAGTCACCATCGAGGGCGCGCACTCACTGAAGATCAAACCTATTGCTGATCAAGGGAGGGCCACACGGAGATGCCGAATTCTGATCTGCTATCCAAGAACCACCGCATTCTCAAAACTGCTGAGTTGGAATAAAGGTTCTATTGTAATGTTTAACCAATCTTTGCTCAGAGTCCCTCTTTTATCTCAGCTCATTGAGCTCGTTGCATTTTGCCAAGAGCACGACTATAACTCTCTATTTACCAGTATTGTTTTACAGTCCAAAGTCCATTTCTCACTATTCAACTTGCTAATCAAGTTACTTCGCTATTTACCAATTTATATCAGTTTTAAAGAGCTCTGAGTCTGGTATTTAAACCAGCCTCCAAAGCCCCATTTAAGAAAGATCAGGACTGTTCAATGCTAGGATGCGGTGTTCGCATAAAGCGAGTTTCAGACCTGAGCTGTTGTTTAGTTTAGATCATGGATACGGTCTCTAGTCACCGACCCACTACCACATTGCTCAGATATTATCACTGGACACACTGCTACTAATGGAAGAAGAGATTTGATTTGATTTAATTTATTGTCACATGTACCAAAGTACAGAGAAAAGTATTTTTCTGCGGCCGAGGGAACGTACACAGTACGTACATAGTAGACAAAAAGAATAATCAACAGAGAACATTGACAAATGCTACATCGACAAACAGTGATTGGTTACAGTGCGGAACAAGGGGCCAAACAAAGCAAATACATGAGCAAGAGCAGCATAGGACGTCGTGAATTGTGTCTTACAGGGAGCAGATCAGTCCGAGGGGGAGTCGTTGAGGAGTCTTGTAGCTGTGGGGAAGAAGCTGTTCCTATGTCTGGAAGTGCGGGTCTTCAGACTTCTGTACCTTCTGCCTGATGGAAGGGTCTGGAAGAAGGTGGGAGGGGTCTCTGATAATGCTGTCTGCCTCCCTGAGGCAGCGGGAGGTGTATAGAGAATCAATGTGGGGGTGGCAAGCTTGTGTGATGCGTTGGGCTGAGTTCACCACACTCTGCAGTTTCTTGCGATCTTGGCCCGAGCAGTTGCCATACCAGGCTGCAATATAGCTGGATAGGATACTCACTATGGCACACCTGTAGAATTTTGTGAGGTGTGGTTTCAGTAACATTGATGGGGAGGGGGAGGCGAAGCCATAGTGATACTGTCACTGGTCCGACTAATCCGGAAGCCCAGGTTAATGCCCCGGGGGACACGGATACAAACCCCAACCCACTGCAACAGGCGGAATTTAAATTCAATTAATAAATCTGGAATTGAAATGCAAGTCTTCAGCAGCAGTCTGACAGGAAGCCTTGTGATTTCCTCTTTAAATTCGCTCCGCCAGTGATCACCATGACAGAGCAGAAACGGAGAGTGTGTAACTGAAGCCAGAGATAAGGTGAAAAAGATTGAACAGCAGGAAAATGAATCCGGGATTGGGGATCTGTTAAGTCAGAGCACAATGTACTTGGCCTGAAGGTTCCTGTAAAAAGGTGGCTGGGTGGGCCAAGGGTGGAGTGGGCATAATGTCACTGGACTAGTAACCCAGAGGGCCCAGGATAACGCTGTGGGGGACACGGGTTCAAATCCCACCGCCGCAGCTGGCAGAATTTGAAATTCAATTCATTAAAAAGTCAGCAGTATAAAACTAGTCTCAGTAATGGTGACCATGCAGCCATTGTCAATTGTCACAAAAATCCACTTGGCTCATCAATGTCCTTAATCTGCCGTCCTTACCCGGTCTGGCCTACACGTGACTCCAGACCCACAGCACTGTGGTTGTTCCTGAACTGCCCCCTCTGAAAGCCACTCGGTTCCGGGGCTATCGGGGATGGACAGCAGATGCGGGGGCGGGGTTGGCTCGGAGAAGGCTGTTGGACCATCTTTCTTGTTACTGCATTTGGAGGATCTGGTGAAGGCCCTGCTGATGGTATTTCCCCAGCGCTCAGAGATTCCTGCTGTAGATTGACCAAGTCTCTGAAGCCTATAGGAGCGAGGGGGTCACTGCTGCCCAGAGAACCATGTCCTTCGTCTCGGGTTTGAGATCCTGGTCCTGAAATACTCTTTTCCTCAGTTTGCTGAGTTGGCACTTTGGAGGCGCTGATGAATTTTATCGTCTTATGTCTGTCTTCACCCAGAGGAAGCTCCCAAGAATTGGAAAAGTATTCACATTTTCCAGGCTCTCTAAAATGGCCAAAATTGACAGGGAAGATGTTGTGCTGTGGGAGCTGCTGGGAAGAGGGATTTAAATTCCCAGGTGTGCAGGGAAAGATCCATTTTCCCATACGCCTTGGAGAGAGTGTGGGTAATGACCTGGAGGTCAGCGTCTGACTGAGCGCGTACACAAGCTCATCTCCATCGTGATGCTCCATGACGGAGGTTGGCATCTTTGGATTGCTAGTTCAGTAATATAACTACCATAATTACTATAACCACCATTACTAGTTCAGCAATATATCCACCATAATTGATATAACCACCATTACTAGTTTAGTAATATAACTACCATAATGCTCGAACCACCATTGATAGTTCAGTATTATAACCACTACACTGCTGAATGCTCATTTTCTTCATTACAGCAGTGACGATACAAATAGAAATTAGACAGGAATATAACCTGCCACACTCACCCTGAGAGAGAGAGTGAGGGAGTAAGTGTCAGGGAGAGGGAGTGAGTGAGACAGAGACTGAGGAAGTGAGAGAGAGTGCGGGAGCGACTATGAGAGAGAGGGAGTGAGTGAGAAAGCGAGTGAGAGAGGAAGCGAGTGAGTGAGGAAGCGAGTGAGTGAGACAGGAAGCCAGTGAGTGAGGAAGCGAGTGAGAGTGAGGAAGCGAGTTAATGAGGAAGAGAGTGAGAGTGAGGAAGTGAGTGAGTGAGGAAACGAGTGAGAGAGGAAGCGAGTGAGAGTGAGGAAGCGAGTGAGTGAGAGAGGAAGCGAGTGAGTGAGAGAGGAAGCGAGTGAGTGAGGAAGCGAGTGAGTGAGAGAGGAAGCGAGTGAGTGAGAGAGGAAGCAAGTGAGTGAGGAAGCGAGTGAGAGTGAGGAAGCGAGTGAGTGAGAGAGGAAGCGAGTGAGTGAGGAAGCGAGTGAGTGAGAGAGGAAGCGAGTGAGTGAGGAAGCGAGTGAGTGAGAGAGGAAGCGAGTGAGTGAGGAAGCGAGTGAGTGAGAGAGGAAGCGAGTGAGTGAGGAAGCGAGTGAGAGTGAGGAAGTGAGTGAGGAAGCGAGTGAGAGTGAGGAAGTGAGTGAGTGAGGAAACGAGTGAGAGAGGAAGCGAGTGAGAGTGAGGAAGCGAGTGAGTGAGAGAGGAAGCGAGTGAGTGAGAGAGGAAGCGAGTGAGTGAGAGAGGAAGCAAGTGAGTGAGGAAGCGAGTGAGAGTGAGGAAGCGAGTGAGTGAGAGAGGAAGCGAGTGAGTGAGAGAGGAAGCGAGTGAGTGAGGAAACGAGTGAGAGAGGAAGCGAGTGAGAGTGAGGAAGCGAGTGAGTGAGAGAGGAAGCGAGTGAGTGAGAGAGGAAGCGAGTGAGTGAGAGAGGAAGCGAGTGAGTGAGGAAACGAGTGAGAGAGGAAGCGAGTGAGAGTGAGGAAGCGAGTGAGTGAGAGAGGAAGCGAGTGAGTGAGGAAGCGAGTGAGTGAGAGAGGAAGCGAGTGAGTGAGGAAGCGAGTGAGAGTGAGGAAGCGAGTGAGGAAGCGAGTGAGAGTGAGGAAGCAAGTGAGTGAGGAAGCGAGTGAGTGAGGAAGCGAGTGATTGAGGAAGCGAGTGATTGAGGAAGCGAGTGAGGAAGTGAGTGAGGAAGCGAGTGAGAGTGAGGAAGCGAGTGATTGAGGAAGCGAGTGATTGAGGAAGCGAGTGAGGAAGTGAGTGAGGAAGCGAGTGAGAGTGAGGAAGCGAGTGAGAGTGAGGAAGCGAGTGATTGAGGAAGCGAGTGATTGAGGAAGCGAGTGAGGAAGTGAGTGAGGAAGCGAGTGAGAGTGAGGAAGCGAGTGATTGAGGAAGCGAGTGAGTGAGGAAGCGAGTGAGTGAGGAAGCGAGTGAGTGAGGAAGCGAGTGATTGAGGAAGCGAGTGAGTGAGGAAGCGAGTGAGTGAGGAAGCGAGTGAGTGAGAAAGCGAGTGAGTGAGGAAGCGAGTGAGAGAGTGAGGAAGCGAGTGAGTGAGGAAGCGAGTGAGTGAGGAAGCGAGTGAGTGAGGAAGCGAGTGAGAGAGTGAGGACGCAAGTGAGTGAGGAAGCGAGTGATTGTGGAAGCGAGTGAGGAAGCGAGTGAGAGTGAGGAAGCGAGTGAGAGTGAGGAAGCGAGTGAGAGAGTGAGGAAGCGAGTGAGGAAGCGAGTGATTGAGGAAGCGAGTGAGGAAGCGAGTGAGTGAGGGAGCGAGTGAGAGTGAGGAAGCGAGTGAGAGTGAGGAAGCGAGTGAGTGAGGAAGCGAGTGAGAGTGAGGAAGCGAGTGAGTGAGGGAGCGAGTGAGTGAGGAAGCGAGTGAGTGAGGAAGTGAGTGAGTGAGGAAGCGAGTGAGAGTGAGGAAGCGAGTGAGAGAGTGAGGAAGCGAGTGAGTGAGGAAGCGAGTGAGTGAGGAAGCGAGTGAGGAAGCGAGTGAGTGAGGAAGCGAGTGAGTGAGGAAGCGAGTGAGAGTGAGGAAGCGAGTGAGTGAGGAAGCGAGTGAGTCAGGAAGCGAGTGAGTGAGGAAGCGAGTGAGTGAGGAAGCGAGTGAGGAAGCGAGTGAGTGAGGAAGCGAGTGAGTGAGGAAGCGAGTGAGAGTGAGGAAGCGAGTGAGTGAGGAAGCGAGTGAGTGAGGAAGCGAGTGAGTGAGGAAGCGAGTGAGAGTGAGGAAGCGAGTGAGTGAGGAAGCGAGTGAGTGAGGAAGCGAGTGAGAGTGAGGAAGAAAGTGAGAGGGAGCTAGTGTGAGAGAGGAAGCGAGTGAGAGAAAGAGGTAGCGAGTGAGTGAGAAGGAGCGAGTGTGAGAAGTCGAGTGTGAGAGTGAGAGGGAGCGTGTGAGAAGGAGAGTGTGAGAGTGAAAGAGAGAGTGAGAGGTGAAAAGTGAAAGTTTGAGAGGGCGATAGTGTGAGAGAGTGATTGAGAGAGAGAGAGTGGCAGTGGGGGAGGGGAGAGAGGGAGAATGGGTGAGAGAGGGAGCGTCTGAGATGGATAGTGAGAGTGTGGGGGGAGAGAGGGCAAGTGCGAGAGGGAGAGAGTGCGATAGGAGAGAGCGGGAGAGAGAGAGAGTGAGAGAGCATGAAAGAGAGAGCAGGGAGACTGTGAGAGCAAGTGAGTTTGAGAGAGAGTGAGAGAACATGAGAGGGAGCGTAGCGGAGAGAATGTGAGGGAGACAGCGCAAGAGTGAAAGCGTGACAGAGAGAGTGCGAGAGAGCGAGAGAGTGAAAGAGTGTGAGTAAAAGAGTGTGAGAGAGTGGGTGTGAGAGAAAGGGAGAGTGTGTGTGAGAGGGAAAGAGAGAGGGGGACAGAGAGAATGTCTTCCTCTCATTTCTAACCAGGCCAATCTAAACTTTGCCACCTTGTGATCTTTTCAACAGATGTACACATATAAGCTGATGGTCAACATTCCAATGGTTCAATGTCCTTATATGGTCTTTTCCTCTTTAACTGAAGCAGCTGCATGCCTTGAATTTATAAGAGGGATTTTCTGTTTATCATTTACAATCTTACAGAATAGAGGGTATTGGTTCCTGTGCAGACTCTCTGAACAAGACATCCAATTCGCCCATTCCCACTTGCTCTGCAAATGTCTCCTTTTTAACTGTTTATCCAGTTTCCTTTTGAAAGTTTTTGTTGAATCTGCTCCCACCCTTTCAGTCAATGCCTTACAGATCACAAAAGCACACTGCTTTAGTCAAATTCTCATCTCTCCCCAACCCCACCCCATTCTTTTGCCAATTGAATCGGTGTCTTCGGGTTAGAGGCCCGCCAGCCAGTGGAAAACAGTTTCTCCTTAACTCAGTTTGGGTTCTGCCAGGGTCACTCAGCTCCTGACCTCATTACAGCCTTGGTTCAAACATGGACAAAAGAGCTGAATGCCAGAGGTGAGGTGAGAGTGACTGCCCTCGACATCCAGGCAGCATTTGACCGAGTGTGGCATCAAGGACCCCGAGCTAAACTGGAGTCAATGGGAATCACGGGGAAAACTCTTCGCTGGTTGAAGTCATACCCGGTGCCAACCGACGCATGCGCGGTAACCTCGCAGAGCGCTCCCGCCCCTCACCAACATGGCGCCTGGCTTCTGGGGCCGGTCGCGCAAGGAAGTAGGCCGGGGGGGGGGGAAAGAGGCCAGCCCGCCGATCGGTGAGCCCCGATCGCGGGCCAGACCCCATCGGAGGCCACCCCCCCCCCCACCCCCCGGGAACAGAGCCCCCCTCCACCCCCCCACAGGCTGCCCCCCCAAGCCTTTGCGACGAGTACCCGCCGGCAGTGACCAGGTGTGGACGGCGGCGGCGGGAGTAGGCCGTTCACGTGCGGCCGCTCGGCCCATCCGAGTGGCGAGCAGAATCGCCGCTTGCGCCGATTCTCTGAGCGGCCCAGCGCGATCCTCGTGACGCTGGTTTCAGGGGGGGGTGGGAGAATCGCGTGCGGGGGTAGGGGCGGCGTGGCGCGATTCGCGTGGCGCCCCGGCGATTCCCCCACCTGGCGGGGGGCGGGGAGCATACCGCCCCCTATCTGGCTGCATCACAGCCTGGCATGGCAACTGCTCGCCCCAAGACCGTAAGAAACTACAGAGAGTTCTGAGCACAGCCCAGTCCATCACACGAACCTACCTCCCATCCATTGACTCCATCTACACCTCCCGCTGCCTGGGGAAAGCGGGCAGCATAATCAAAGACCCCTCCCACCCGGCTTACTCACTCTTCCAACTTCTTCCATCCGGCAGGAGATACAGAAGTCTGAGAACACGCACGAACAGATTGAAAAACAGCTTCCTCCCCGCTGTCACCAGACTCCTAAACAATCCTCTTATGGACTGACCTGATCTCTTCACACATCTTCTCTGCTGAGTAGTACTACACTCCGTAAGCTTCACCCGATGCCTGTGTCTATGTATTTACATTGTGTAGTTATGTATGTCCTATGTATTTTCTCTTCATGTACGGAATGATCTATCTGAGCTGCACGCTGAACAATACTTTCCACTGTACCTCGGTACACGTGACAATAAACAAATCCAGAATCCAGGATAGTGTCCTCGGCCCCTCCATCTTCAGCTGCTTCATCAATGACCTCCCTTCCATCATTTTTATTTTTATTTTAAAAAATAAATTTAGAGTACCCAATTTATTTTTCCAATGAAGGGGCAATTTAGCGTGGCCAATCCACCTAGCCTGCACATCTTTTGGGTTGTGGGGGCGAAACCCACGCAGACACGGGGAGAATGTGCAAACTCCACACGGGCAGTGACCCAGAGCCGGGATCGAACCTGGGACCTCAGCGCCGTGAGGCAGCAATGCTGGCCACTGTGCCACCGTGCTGCCCCTCCCTTCCATCATAAGGTCAAAAGGTGGGAGTGTTCACTGATGATGCGCAATGTTCAGCACCATTTGTGACTCCTCAGATAATGTCCAAATGCAGCAAGACCTGGACAATATCCAGTCTTGGGCTGACAAGTGGCAAGTTACATTCGTGCCACACAAGTGCCCGGCAATGACCATCTCCTACAAGAGAGAATCTAACTATCGCCCCTTGACATTCAATGGCATTACTTTCACTGAATCCCCCACAATCAACATCATGGGGGTTACCATTGATCAGGTATTCAACTGGACCAGCCCTATAAATACTGTGGTTACAAGAGCAGGTCAGAGGCTGGGAATTCTGTGGCGAGTAACTCCCGTCCTAACTCCCCAAAGCCTGTCCACCATCTACAAGGCACAAGTCAGGAGTGTAATGGAATACTGTCCACTTGCCTGGATGAGTGCAGCTCCAATAACACTCAAGAAGCTCAACACCATCCAGGGCAAAACAGCCCCGCTTGATTGGCATCCCATCTACAAACATTCACTCCCTCCACCACCGACGCACAGTGGCAGCCGTGTGTACAGTCTACAAGATGCACTGCAGCAACTGACCAAGGTTCCTTAGACAGCACCTTACAAACACACAACCTCTACCATCTAGAAGGACAAGGGCAGCAGATACCTGGGAACCCCACCACCTGGAGGTTCCCCTCCTTGTCACACACCATCCTGGCTTGGAAATATATCATTGTTCCCTGTTGTCGCTGGGGCAACATCCTGGAACTCCCTCCCTAACAGCACAGTGGGTGTACCTACACCACATGGACTGCAGCGGTTCAAGAAAGTTCACCACCACCTTCTCAAGGGCAATGAGGGATGGGCAATAAATGCTGGCCTCACCAGCGACACGCACATCCTGTGAATAAATAAAAAATAAATAAAACTCTGAATTTTGAAAATTCTCATTAAACCTTCCCTTAACCTTCTCTCCTCTCACAAGAACAATCCCAGTTTCTCTCAGGCTCTCCAGATAACTGAAGTCCCTTGTTCTATTCTATTTATGGTGCGAGCTACCGGCCATGCTGAGCCCGACAAGCAGCGCACCACAGCGCAACGTGATCGGCAACCGCCGGGAGATCCCGCTCCCATGATCTACCTGGCTCGATATCCCTCGCCGGATCTAACGCAATCTTGTGAGACGCCGTGATATGGAGTGTGTAGCCCATCCATTGTGGGCGGGATAAAATTTTGACAAATCTGCAGATTAGAGCAAGACAGCTAGTCTAACTACAATATGCAGTTCCCTGAGGTAACCAAGGCTTTGGGATCTATCCCTTCGTCTCGGAGACCTTGGGCGAGCGCCGTTCAGTGCTGGTCTCTACAAGCAGAGATCAGGCGCAACGGCACTTGTGGGGGTCTCCCAGGGGATTGGAGGCCCCCAGGTGAATGCCCGCTGGGCAGGGTGGCACCTGGCACTGCTGGTGCCAACTGGGCACCCTGGCACTGACACCTGGGTGCCAACATGGCACTGCCTCGGTGGCACTGCCAGCTGGCATTTTTTACACAGTGTGAATGAACGGGGGGGGGGGTGCAGCGGGTCCTGGGGACATTGGGGCTTGTTGGGGGGGTACTTCAGGGGTCACGACGGGAGCTCGAGAGATCAGGACGCAATTTTAAAATGGAATTCCGATCTCTCCCGCACTGAGGAGTTCCGGCGAGCGGAGCACCTCATTGCAGAGCATGGGGCTGAGTGTGGCCTTGGGTGCAGGTGCTCCGCTCTGGCACCGTATCTTAATCAGGTGGCCGTTAGATAGCGGGGTCTTTCTTGGCGTTGTGAGCACCGGGAAATACGCGGATAAACCCACTCGCTGTGGGACTCTCTTCCCATTTCCTTAGATTGGGCCCTAAATCTCCTCCGTGTACTCTCTGAGACCTTGATGCTTCGTCGAAAGTACGGTGCCAATCACACAATCGATTGAATAAAATAAACAAAGCGCTGCTCTGAGTTGCACTCGGAAGCCACAGTGAGAAAGAAACACTATCGTTTCAGGATATCTTTCTCAAGCGTATAAATTTACAAACGCACAAATAAAAGAAAGAACTTGCATTTCTTCAGCACCTTTCATGTCTCCAAGCCACCCCGAAGCGCTCTACAGCCAATGAAGCACTTTTAAAGTGTTGTAACGTAGGAAGCCCGGCATCCAATTCTCACATAGCGAACTCTCACAAACAGCAGAGATAACGAGTGGACAACCTATTTTAGTGATGCTTTTTTGAGGCATAAATATTGTCCAGGGCACCAGCGATAAACTTGCCTGGTCTTTGTTGATTATAGGGCCAAGGGGTCATTAACATCCATCTCAGGAATAGACCAGGCCTCAGCTTTAGGTCTGACCTGGGCGTTGGTGCCATTGACAGCGCAGCACTCACTCAGTACTGCACTGGATTGTCAAACTGGATTTTGTACTCCAGTGTCAGGAGTGGGATTTGAACCCACAACCTCCTGACTCGAGAGTGCTACTCAATGAGCCCCCCCAGCTGACACAGTACCACCTTGTGGTGATGATTAAGGCCGTTCTCTGCATGAGCAGCCAACGAGAAAGTATCAATGATAGCCCAATTGAATGACTTGCCTATCATCTCACAGTGTAAAGAGAAAAGTATGTCATTTGCAACATGACAAATTGTTCTGCACCATGTTGTCAAAGGCTGTGTTAGCTGCCAACAGCGTGCGTGTGCAGTTCAAGGTGTTACTGCCTGATGTCATTGCGAGCGACAGAGCAGGCAGCAGCCAGGGCCAAAGATGGCCTGTCTCAAATCGTCCCAGCTCTGTTTTAGACAGCAATGTGGTATCAGAGCTGAGATGCGGAGGAACTACTTCTCGCAGAGGTTGGCGAATTTGTGTAACTCGCTGAATCATAGAATTTACAGTGAAGGAGGCCATTTGGCCCATCAAGTCTGCACCGGCCTTTGGAAAGAGCACCCTATTTAAGCCCATGCCTCCACCCTATCCCAGTCACCCCACCTAACCATTTGGACACTAAGGGGCAATTTATCACGGCCAATCCACCTAACCTGCACATCTTTGGACTGTGGGAGGAAACCGGAGCACCCGGAGGAAACCCACGCACACACGGGGAGAACGTGCAGACTCCGCACAGACGGTGACCCAGCGGGGAATCGAACCCGGGTCCCCGGCGCTGTGAGGCAGCAGTGCTAACCACTGTGCCACTATGCCACTGCCCCATAGTGCAGTGGAATCTGATTCAAATGGTTTCAAGAAGGAGATAGATATATTTCTGATTTAAAAACAGGTTAAAGGGATATCTGAAACAGGTAGAGGAGGTGGATTTGAGACCAGGAAGCGATCAGACATGATCTGATTGAATGGCGGAACAGACTCGAGGGGCTGAATGGCCTACTTCTGCTCCTAATTCCTGTGTTCTTACTGGCTCTGTAAAGTCAACACAACATTTCCAAATCCACTAGATGGAGAAAATACCTAAACTGAACCATATGAATATGTATTCAACCCAAAACCAATCTGTGGAGGAAGCACTGGTGGGGGTTGAAGTTCTCCAAGGTGGAGATCTGCCCAGACTGCGCTGTGATTAGCTAACTGGAGAAGGGATCGACACAAAATAGATCATTAGGACACATGGATCAAGTGGTCGGTCGCAGTGTTAATGGCTTTCAATGCACCCCAGCAACCGGTAAAAAGAACAAATCTCATTTTACACCGGGCGGGATTCTCCGGGCGTTGGAATTCTCTGGTCCCTGCCCGTGGGCTTCCCGGTGGCATTGGGCGGTTTCAATGGAAAATCCCATTAACAAGCGGTGGGAGCAGCGAGACGCACCGCCAGCGAACAGCGCGCCAAATTCTCCATCCTCGCTAAGGGGGGGGGGGGACCCGCAACAAAGTATCCCGACCTCTATCTCTCCATGGAGCCATTAATGTTGTATCGTTTCACTGTGTCTCGGAGGAGGCGTGCGCGAGAGCTTACTGACATCACGATGCATGCGCAGACGATCCTCGCGGGCAGACGCTGGGAGCAGCGACGCAAGGTCACTGGTTTTCTGGGCACGTGCGGACCAGGTTATCGGCAGCCATCTTACATGGTCAGGGGATGCCGCGTTTATCAAAAATTGCTGCTGATTTTAGTACTAAAGAAAAGCCCGAGGATAATGTCTGGTGTTGGTAAAATATGGTCCACGTTCTGACTGCAGCAGGTTCTGTAGAAGCAGGTACACACTCATTGCTGCTGGAAGTACATTGATAACGCCTCTAGCTAAAATATCACATGGCTCATTCCGTGATCTCGTGCTTCCAGAGGGGAGCAGCACTGAGGGAATGCCAGCTGTGATTCTTCCGTCCATTTTGGAGTCCCGTTTTTCCAGGATTTTATCTTTCTCGTAGAGTTTCGATAAGGAGAAGCTGCTTCCACTGACTGTGGCCGGTAACCAGAAGGACACAGATCA
Source organism: Scyliorhinus torazame (assembly GCF_047496885.1). Lineage (NCBI taxonomy): Eukaryota > Metazoa > Chordata > Chondrichthyes > Carcharhiniformes > Scyliorhinidae > Scyliorhinus > Scyliorhinus torazame. Next base: position 8,510,718 of record NC_092717.1, read on the forward strand.
AAAGAACCAGAGAAGTATTACGTCTACACAGCGAGTTTGTTACGATCCGGAAGGTGCTGCCAGAACGGGAGCCAGAAGCAGATTCAACAGGAACTTTATAAAAGTAAATTGGATAAATACTTGACGGGGAAAAATGTGCAGTGCTAGGGGAATGAGCGGCGAGACTGATTAATTGAATGGGTCTTTCAAAGAGGCGGCGCAGGTACAATGGCCTCCCTTGGTGTTGCATGTTTCATGTGATTCTTTTGGTGATGGCTCTCACTTCGTTGACACACTGAGCTTTGCTCCTCATTCACTGCCATGCATTCACGCCTGGAAATGAGCTGACGCTTAAATTTTGCTTTCAGCTAGTGGCACTGGTTAATACTAATCACAAACCGCAGGGAACTCGGTGTGGATGGAACTTTGGCTGCAATAATCCTTTGTTGGAGAAAGAGGCAGAACTCATTGATCACAGGGTTTGATTAGCAGTAATAAAAGAAGGTTGCTTGGTAACCATCCCTTTGAACTCTGCCCAAGATTTTTACCTCAAAAAGGAATCTGACTTTAGTCTGAAGAGGCACTGCCATTGGGCAATCGCATATCTTTTGCAAACAGCATAAAGTGAACATGCGACCGTAGGCCTGTAGAATCATCCGGCGCACAAGGAGGCCATTTGGTCCTTTGTTTGTGTGCTATGTCCTTGAAAGAATTGCCCAATTCTCCCACTCACTTGCTCTTTGCCCATAACCCTGCTGGTTCTATCTTTTTAAGCGCTTATCCAGGTCTCCTTTGAAGGTTCCTATTGAATCTGCTTCCACCGCCCTTTCAGGCAGCACCTTCCCGATCACAACGCGCAGTGCAAAGACATTTCCTCTGGTCACCTTTGCCTTTGAGCACTGTTTCCCACCCTCTCAGTTAGTGACTCTGTTGCAAATGGTTCAAAATGGAATGTTAGCAGCCCACCTCCTCCTATCAACGTTCAGTAAACCCAATCACCTTGTTTAATGACTGCGGGACCTCTCCCGAATCGTTGGCGCAAGGACGCTCATAGCATACAGTGGCTAATGATATGATAATAATATTAGGCTTACATTGACGTTGCAATGAAGTTACTGTGAAAAGCCCCTAGTCGCCACGTTCCAGCATCTGTTCGGGTACACGGAGGGAGAATTCAGAATGTCCAATTCACCTAACAAGCCCGTCTTGTCGGGAATTGTGGGAGGAAACTGGAGCACCCGGAGGAAACCCACGCAGACACGGGGAGAATGTGCAGACTCTGCACAGACAGTGACCAAAGCTGGGAATCGAACCCGGGTCCCTGGCTCTGTTAAGCAACAGTGCTAACCACTGTGCTACCGTGCCGGCCCCTCATTAGGATGATGATGATGATGGATAGTGTGCCTCCTCAGGGTAGTCTGAAATAGGCCTGTTGAATGGACATCGTTGGTGTATAACAGATTAATACATTCAAGGAAGGGAAGGACAATCCACTTGACTAATGTCACCAGAAGATATGTCCTAGCTTTCTTTTCGTTATAAAAATGAATTCAGGGCAGTCATCCAAATCTATACTTATACCCAATGACATTGCATGGTTTTAAAAAGCAGCACTTGAAGTATTACATGAACCACAGACTCATTTGGTACAAAAGGAGGCTATTCGGTCCATCCAACCGATGCTATCTCTTTGAAAGCACTATCCAACCAATCCCACTCCAATTATCTTCTGAAAGTTCCAATGGAAAACGCTTCCACCATCCCTTCAGGATGTGCGTTCCAATTCCAGATCTTAACCCCCCCTGTGTGTGAAAACATTTCTCCTCATTTCCCCGATGATGCTTTTCCCAATTATTTTAAGTCCATGACCTTTGGGTAGTGAGCCACTTGTCAGAGGAAACAGCTTCTCTCTGTTTGATATGAGAGCTTCCTATCCCCAATCGAGCAGCAAAACATTGAGAGAGTGTGGAAAGTGGGAAAAGAAACAGCAGACCCTGGGATTGGGCCAAACACTGAAGTGGACAAAACTATCAGGGAACTTGCTGATGGCGACAGTATTCATCAGCGACTGGAAAGTAGACCAAAAAACATCCCCCAATCTCTACAGCCAATCGAGTGTGAGAGAGAGTGAGCGCATACGTGAGAGAGAGAACGTGTACGTGAGCGAGAGAACGTGTGCGTGAGAGAGAGTGTGTGTGTGTGAGAGAGTGTGTGTGTGTGAGAGAGAGAGAACACATGAGAGAGTGAGCGGGCGAGAGTGTGTGTGTGAGAGAGAGAGAACGCATGAGAGATAGTGTGTGTGAGAGAGTGCATGGAAGAGCGTGTGCATGAGAGACAGCGCATATGGGAGAGAGCACATGAGAGAGCAAGCATGGGCAGCAAGGTAGCGCAGTGGTTAGCACAGCTGCTTCACAGCTCCAGGGCCCCAGGTTTGATTCCCGGCTTGGGTCACTGTCTGTGCGGAGTCTGCACGTTCTCCCCGTGTGTGCGTGGGTTTCCTCCGGGTGCTCCGGTTTGCTCCCACAATCCAAAGATGTGCAGGTTAGGTGGATTGGTCATGATAAATTGCCCCTTAGTGTCCAAAAAGGTTAGGCGGGGTTACTGTGTTACAGGGATAGAGTGGAGGCGTGGGCTGACGTAAAGTGCTCCTTCCAAGAGCCGTTGCAGACTCGATGGGCCGAATGGCCTCCTTCTGCACTGTAAATTCTATGAATCTATGTGTGTCAGAGAGAGCATGTGAGAGAGCGAGCATGTGAGAGAGTGAGTGTGCATGTGAGAATGAGCATGGGGCAGAGCGAGCATGTGAGAGAGTGAGTGTGCATGTGAGAATGAGCATGGGGCAGAGCGAGCATGTGAGAGAGTGAGTGTGCATGTGAGAATGAGCATGGGGCAGAGCGAGCATGTGAGAGAGTGAGTGTGCATGTGAGAATGAGCATGGGGCAGAGCGAGCATGTGCATGAGAGTGAGCGTTTGCATGAAAGTGAAAGTGCACGAGGGAGTGAGCGGGTGAGAGAGATAACATGCGAGAGCCAGAGAGCGTGTGTGTGAGAGACCTAGGTGAGAGAGCAAGCATATGCGCGAGAGCAAACACCAGCATGGGAGAGCGAGAGTGTGTGAGTGGGTGAGGCCATGTGCGAGAGCGAGCATGTGCTTATGAGAGCGCGTGCATGTGTGCGTGTGTGCGTGAGGGAACACGTGTGAGAGCGAGCGTGTACATATGACAGGGAGTGCCTGTGCACGTGAGAGAGCGTGTGCGTAAGAGAGTGTGTGTATGAAAGGAAAAGAACTTGTTAACAGGGTCAGCAAGCAAGCTGGGAACTAACGCACAATCTGCTTCTTCAGATGGTTTTCAATTAGTTTGTTCAATAGAAATAGTGGGTGTAATGTTATGGCCCCTCCCACTGACAGAAACCTCTGATTTGGCCAATGCCAGTGGACCTTTGAACAGCTCGCTGCATTTACCATTCCCACCCCCCCACCCCACTACGGCGGGCTGTTTCGTTCCTCTCAGTGATTCTTGTTTGAAATAACGTAACAACCAGGTGAATTTACCAGGACTCCACCCCAATTCATCACTTCACTGTTTACCAGCTCTGGCTCAGCTGGCAACACTCTCACCTTTGAAGCAGAAGATTGCAGGGACAAGTACCACAATCTAGAGATTGGAGGACATTATCTAGACTGACACCCCCAGTGCCGTACTGATGGGGTGCTGCACTGTCAGAAGTGATGGGCAGAATTCTCCAGTAATGGTCTATGTCCCCACGCCCGCAGAAAAGCGCGTGCAAATCACTCTGGGCTTACCTGGAGTAAGTCCAGGGTGATTCTGCAATTTGCAGGGGACTAGCAGGGCTCCGGAGTGCTCCTCGCAGCTTTTGCTGCCGATACGGGGCCCTGCACTTCCGGTCGGGGGTCCGCGCATGCGCACCGCGGAGGCCTGCGTCGGCCGCCCCGCACGACATGGCCGACCCACACCAAGGACCGGCACCGTCAACATAGGCCCACCCCAGATCGCACGCACCTGCTGATCGGTGGCCCCCGATCGGAACGTTGGCTGTCCTGGATGCCCCCACCCCCGGCGACGGATCCCCCTGTCCCCCACCAGGGCGGCTGCAGACTGTGTCCACAGCCGCCACGCCGAGTGCCCGCCGGGTGGAACCATGAGAGAACCACGATGGCGGGAACTCGGCCAGTCGACTTTGGAGAATCGCCGTGGGGGCCTCTTTCAATGGCCCCCGACCAGCGCCAGGTCGACCACGTGCGCCCCATTCGAGCAGATTCTCTGGTGACTGGAGAATCGCGGGAGCGGCGTCAGACCCGATCTCAGGTTTGACGCCCATTCACCGAGCCCCCATGCCGAGCGGGATTCCGGGGCGGAGGCTCAGAGAATCCCGCCCAATGTCTTTCAAGCAAGATATTAAATCAAGGCCTAATCTGCCCTCTCCGGTGGATAAGACCATAAGACATAGGAGCAAAATTAGGCCATTCGGCCCATCGGGTTTGCTCCCCATTCAATCATGGCTGATATGTTTTTAATTCCCATTCTCCTTCCTCCTCATAACCCCTGATCTCCTTATTAATCAAGAACCTATCTATCTCTGTCTTAAAGACGCTCAGTGATTTGGCCTCCACAGCCTTCTGCGGCAAAGAGTTCCACAGATTCACCACCCTCTGGCTGAAGAAATTCCTCCTCATCTCTGTTTTAAAGGATCGTCCCTTTAGTCTGAGATGGTGTCCTCTGCTTCTAGTTTTTCCTACAAGTGGAAACATCCACTCCACGTCCACTCTATCCAGGCCTCGCAGTATCCTGTAAGTTTCAATAAGATCCCCCCTCATCCTTCCAAACTCCAACAAGTATAGACCAGAGTCCTCAGCCGTTCCTCAAACGACAAGCTCTTCATTCCAGGGATCATTCTTGTGAACCTCCTCTGGACCCTTTCCAAGGCCAGCACATCCTTCCTTAGATACGGGGCCCAAAACTGCTCACAATACTCCAAATGGGGTCTGACCAGAGCCTTACACAGCCTCAGAAGTACATCCCTGGTCTTGTATTCTAGCCCTCTCGACAGGAATGCTAACATTGCATTTGCCTTCCTAACTGCTGACCGAACCTGCAGGTTAACCGTAAGAGAATCCCAAGTCCCTTTGTGCCTCCGATTTCCTGAGCAATTCCACAATTAGAAAATAGTCTAAACCTGCATTCTTCTTTCAAAAGTGCATAACTTTGATTTTCAGTTCTCCATACGACTAAGCCCTCCCCCCTGCTATTTAGTTTAAAGCCCTATCTACAGCCCTAGTTATACGATTCGCCGGGACTCTGGTCCCAGCATGATTCAGGTGAAGACCGTCCCATCGGAACAGGACACCTCTTCCCCAGTACTGGTGCCAATGTCCCATGAATTCAAACCCATTCCTCCCACACCGATCTTTGAGCCACGTATTTACCTCCTAAATCTTGCTGACCCTGTGCCAATTAGATTGTGGCTCAGGTAGTAATCTCAGGAGATTATTACCTTTTTGGTTCTGCTTTTTAATTTAGCTCCTGGCTGTTCATCCACCCTTAGCAGAAACTCTGTTATTGTTCTCCCTATGTCGTTGGTACCTACGTGGACCACGACAACGGGATCTTTACCCTCCCACTCTAAGTTCCTCTGCAGCCCAGGTGAGAGATCCCACACCCTGGCACCAGGCAGGCAACACAACCTTCGGGATTCTCGATCCTGGTCACAGAGAACAGTGTATATGCCCCTAACTATACTATCTCCGATTACGACTACATTTCTCTTTTCTCTCCCCCCACTTGAATGGTTCCCTGTATCACGGAGCTGAGGTCAGTTTGCCCATCCTCCCCGCAGTCCCCGTTCCCGTCCACACAAGGAGCAAGAATCTCAAACCTATTGGACAGGGAGAGAGAAACTGTCTTTTACCATTTCTTTCTTTCTTAATACATATTTAATCCCCCCCCCCCCCCAATCTTATCCACCTCTCCTTAACCTTTCTTCTCTTTGCTTCCCCCTTCTCCTCCCCCCACATCTACAGTTCATCCTCTGATGTTAGTTTCTCTGCTGTTTGACCTTTCACATCTTTTGTCCTCTCTGGGGACTGCCATTAGCACTCTTTCCCCTTGGTTTCTGTGGCCATTAGCACCCGGTTTCCCTGGGTTTCTGTGGCTATGACTCATCTTTCATTCTCACTCCACAGTATAAATATTTCCCACTTTCTCGGTCTTTAGCTTTGAACTCATTGGACTCGAAATGTTAGCTCTTTTCTCTCCCTACTGTAGCCACGTAAAATGACTAACTCCCGATTAGAATGGTCAAACCCCGATTTAAAATGGCGAACGGAAGAGGCTGATGGGAACAGGGTCCGCCCTGCGAGGCGGGAAGCCCCTGGGGACTATAAGAATAGGGGCCAAGTTCAAATCGACCCTTCTTCTCCTCCCGGCTGCACCCTTCTTCACTCTCTCCAACAACAGCCGAAAGAAACGTAAGTCTTACTCTAACGCACGCTACGAGATAGGCTCTCCTGACTATCGACCTGTACCAGCTTTGAATCCCGCAGGCTCAGAACCCATACGAAAGGCCATTCGTTTCCCTGTCCTGCTGGGCCATTTCCAAAGTTAAGTTTTGGCCTGTTAGTTGTAGGAAATAGCTTAGAGGTAGAATTAATGTGTAAGTATTAATTGCTGTATAGAATAAATGAGCGTTGATTTAACTCTTACTAAGCGGTGTGTTGGATTATTAATCATTACTCGGACTTGAACCACGTGGCGGTATCAGAAAGATACCTGGCGACTCAAGAGCAAAGGTGACAGAATAAGAGCAATTAAACTAAGGCTAAAACGAGCAACACTACAGATGCTGCCAGACTTGCTGAGATTTTCCAACATTTTCTCTTTCGTTTCAGATTCCAGCATCCGCAGTAATTTGCTTTTACCCACAGTTGGACAGGGACCAGGGCTGAGGCTCCTGTAACCCTACCTCCTGGATCTCTCTACCTGCCTCACTCGCAGCCGCACCCTCCTGTCCCTGACCACTGGCCAAATTCAAGGTATTTAATTTAATGGCCGTGACTGCCTCCCGGAACACAGCGTCCAGGTACCTCTCCCCCTCCCTGATGTGTCGCAGCGTCCGAGGCTCAGAATCCAGCTCATCAACTCTGAGATGGAAGAGATTCCACGGCACTATTTAAAGAGTCGCGGGCATAGCTTTTCCAGCCTCTGCTGAATTAGTTACGAAGAAAAGACTTTGTACATTTCCTAAATGACAACAGTGGCTGCACGGCAGGAAGGTACCTCACTGGCCGCAAAGCACTTTGGGATGTCCTGCGGTCATGAAAGGTGAATTAAATTTCCACGTAGGAGCGCCCAGAATTAGGTATAAGATGGTCACCAAGAAATCCAATCGGGGGTTCAGGAGAAAGCTCTTTACCCAGAGGGTGGTGAGAATGTGGATCTCACTATTACAAGAGTGGTTGAGGTATATAATATCCACACATACAAACGTTATTTTTTATAGATTTGTGGGATGTGGACTTCGCTGGATAGGCCAGCATTCATTGCCCATCCCCAATTGCCCCTTCAGAAGGTGGTGGTTGTCATGATACGCAGACACACACATAATGATATACAGACAAGCAGCTAATGGACACAGAGAACAGGACATGACCAATAAGCAGGCAGGACACTCAGGGGTGGGATGTGACTGTAAAAGACACGAGGCACTCACACTCCGCCTCTTTCCACTGATGAACATCTAGAGAGTCAGTCAAGGGTGTTGTCACAATCTCACACCTCCAGCACGTGGCTAAGAGTTAGTCTGGTTCAGTCAGACAGAGTAACCACACTTAGGTTAGCAGAGAGTCGAACTCACAGAGAACTGTGCTAACTGTGCTACTGGTTCAATAAACCTGATTGAACTAACTTCAAGCTCTGGAGTATCTTTTTGATCTAATCTGCATCTAGTTGCAGCCAGTGTTATACTAGTGTACCTAACACCACAGTGGTGAGTCGCCTTCTTGAACCGCTGCAATCCCTGAAGTGTAGGTACACCCACAGTGCTGTTAGGGAGGGGGGTTCCAGGATTATGACCCAGTCACAGTGAAGGAACGGCCGATATATTTCCGGGTCAGGGTGGTGTGTGGCTGGGAAGGGAACTTGCTGGTGGCTGCTTAAACACATAAGGATTAGAAGGATAGGGCGAGATGAAGGTTGAGACCATTTGTGGTGGGAGGAGGGTCTGATGAGGGGGGTCATTCATCTGAAACTCTGCCTTACCGGCTAGGTACTTCCAACATTTGCAAAATGTTACCAGAGTGGGAGGAGCCTTGAGTTGAACATAAACATCCAGCACAGGCCAGTTGGGCCCAATGGCCTGAATCTGGGCTGTAAATTCAATGTAATTCACCACTGGCATTTTTGCACAAGCTCTGCCAATTGTTCATCTACAATAGCTTCAACCAACAGGCTGTTCACTGAAGGGATTATGTTTAAAATATCCACTGAACAATGTGACAGAATCTGCTGAGAGCTGTTTTGGGTGCTGGCAATATCAGCTTACAACAGGCGGAAGTATTATTAAAAGCATGAGTATTGTTCGGATAACTCGAATGTAAAATATTTCTCCCTGGCCATTTCCATTGACAAAATGCAGTGTACTGGGTTAGAGAACCTTTTAATGTTCCAGCTTCCTCTCACTAGAAACGATCCAAATTTCATCTCAATCAATCATTCAATAAAATCTTGCATTTCTGAAGCACCTTTCACATGTCCTAAAGCATGTCACAGCAAATTAAGCATTTTTCCCCCCCCAAGTCCAGTCACAGTTTTGATGTAGGAACCAATGTGTGCAGAGCAAGATCCCATAAACAGCAATAAGATAATGTTGATCAATTTTGAAGAGTCTCTGCGGACGTCATAAGGACTCGAAACTTTAACTCTGGGCGCGATGTACTGGCCATGTCCGGTCTGAATCAGGACGGGTCGCAGCCGGTAGTTCCCAGGAGAGGACTCTTCTGGGATTCCCGACTCGTCTTCTGGGATTCCCGACTGTCGTTACGTCTCGACTGGTCTAATGAGATTTTGCAATCTGGATCCCGCCCACAGTTTTGCAGAGTTGGTGAGTTTAAAAGCTCACTTGACTCTGCCGACGCCTTGGGGCGGCGGGGTGGCACAGTGGTTAGCACTGTCGCCTCACGGCACCGAGGTCCCAGGTTCAAACCCGTGTGGAGTTTCCACATTCTCCCCGTGTGTGCGTGGGTTCCGCCCCCACAACCCAAATATGTGCAGGGCAGGTGGATTGGCCACGCTAAATTGCCCCTTAATTGGAAAAAAAATGAATTGGGTTTTATTTTTTAAAACTCTGCCAACGCCAGATGGGGCCGGCTCCCGGGATGCACCGGCCTCGCCAAGGTACCCCAACAGGTGAGTTGAGGGGTTTGGGGGGTCCGGGGATCATGCCGGGGAGTCGGGAGGTCGGGGCACCATGATCTCTTCCTTCACATACGAGCGGAGCTCCTCAGTGCAGGAAATGCGACTGAGTGCAGCCTCGGGGGGGGTGGGGGGGGGGGGTTCCCACGTTAAGGCCTGAAAAAAACCGGAGTGCCAGTAGATCGTGGGGCTGTTCCCGTTTCTACCAGCACCGTCAACGACCCCTATAATCCTGTTAGATCGTGCCCTGTGTGTTTCCCTCTCCACAGCTGCTGCTGGACCTGCTGTGTCTTTCCAGCTCTTCCTGATTTTATTTCAGATCACCAGTAGCTGGTGGTTGGTTTAGCGCCAGGGCTAAACCGCTGGCTTTGAAAGCAGACCAAGGCAGGCCAGCAGCACGGGTTCAATTCCCGCACCAGGCTCCCCGAACAGGCGCCGGAATGTGGCGACTAGGGGCTTTTCACAGTAACTTCATTTGAAGCCTACTTGTGACAATAAGCGGCTTTCATTTCATTTCATAGCTGCAGTATTTTGCTTTCAACTATAATTTTTGTGCCGGTGATTTGAAGGCTAAATATTGGCCTCTCCTGCTCCTCTGCAAAAAAAAAATCTAGATCTTCCACGCGGTACACGAGAGCACAAACAGGGGCCTCTTTGTAACGTGCCACTCAGGGGGCAGCACCCCCTGACAATGCAGGTCTCACCACTGCGCTGGACAGGTCAGCTTAGACTCAGCGCTCAGTGGCAGGACCTGAACCCACGACTTTCCACCTCAGAGGTGAGGGAGGGACGCCCCCGGACCGCAGCGGACAGCAGCTCTCTCTCGCGGCGCTCTATAAAGAGCTGGATAACACACTCCCTGCGCCATGGCTGAAAGTGACTTTCAGATCAGCGGCAGCCCAATCTTTCTCCAGCCACTCGACAAGTGCCAATTGACTGGGGGACTTTCTCACCCGGAATTTAAAGGGAAAGAAATCAATGATGATTGAAATTTCACAAAATAAGCCTCTACAATCGACACTGCCTCGCTCTGCCTCCCCTTTCTCAGTGCGAGTGCCCAGAACCTAATGTAGCACTGAAGTATTAACCACTCTGGTTTGTCATTTAACTACCGAAATCAGCCTGATTGCACAGCACCGTGCAGCGATAGCCCTGCTGCAATTGGCACTCGCTGCAGAACACAGCACAGAACCCAGACTACCTGAACCCATCTAGCAAGGATCACCCACCGAGCCGTGCCACCTGATACTGGCCCACTTACTGCCATGCTGACAATCACCTGCTCATTTTGAGAAGAACAAGTTTCGCATCTGAGATAAATGTCCAGCTATCATTTCACACCGGCAGGTCAAGCAGAGCAGTGACTAGCGCCTGCCTCTGAGCGAGAAGCTCTGCGTGTGAGATTCTGTTTTACTTATTCTTTCGCGGGCTGTGGCTCGGCCAACATTTATTGCCCATCCTTAATTGCCCTTGAGAAGGTGGTGGGTGAGCTGGGTGGTGGGTGAGCTGCCTTCTTGCACCGCTGCAGTCCGTGTGGTGTGGGTACACCCACAGTGCTGTTTAGGGAGGGAGTCCCAGGATTTTGCCCCAGCGATGGTTGATATATTTTCCAGTCAGGATGGTGCGTGTCTGGGAGGGGGAGCTTCCAGGTGGTGGTGTTCCCATGCGTCTGCTGCCCTTGTCCTTCTAGGTGGTAGAGGTCAGGGGGTTGGAATGTTCTGCCTCAGGTCAATGGCCAAGGTTGGTGCATCCATGACCTGCCAAACAGGTTGATTACCAACCAGCGAATCGTTCCAGTATTCCTATGACGGGTGGTCAGACTGGGAGGGTCTTTTGGCCAGCCACTCTCCCCTCAAGCTACAGCCTCCGGTGTCAAGCTAGCGACCTGTTCCAGAAAGAAACTAGCTATGGACACAGATAGAAGCACGTGCTTTGTCTGCCTCACGTGCCACTAGACACAGGAAGCGACTATCATTGCACAGTGCCTTCTCATACCCTGTGATCTCACTTACAAAAAACATTCCTAGGAGTTGCTGAGGTCAACAAAATATTGGATTTGAGTCTACAATTAGTCGGCTGTAACAGGTTTCACTATAATACGTACAGGGCACTGCTTGTAAAACACAGGAATTTGGATCAGGAATGGGTGCACAAAGGAGTGTAGCACTTTCTTAAAAAATGAACTAACTTTATGATTTGTCTGCAACTAACATGACGCAACGCCTGTCACAATGAAGCTAAAGTCCACCTATCATGGCCACTTGCACCATATTGACTTGTTTAGTTAGATATTGATTAAGCACCCTCCAGGTCATCTACTTTTTTCAGATCTATTAGAATTTTACTGCACATTATTAACCAATAACTTAATGCTGGGCCTGGGATTTATTTAAAGAGATTCTGCAATGTTGTTCTGTGGTTGGTAATGGGCCAGAAACTGACCACGTTGTATTACTCTGACCCTCCTACAGCTGTCCGACCAGCACACTCAGCTGAGTTGAGAGGTTTGTGGGTTCAAGTCCCACTCCAAAGGCTTGGGCACCAAATCCGGGCTGACATTCCCAGTGCAGCAGTGAGGAAGGGAGTGCCGAGGAAGTGCTGAGGGAGAGCTGCACGCACCCCCCCGCGCCCCCCCCCCCAACCCACCCTCCACCAACGTGACTGTGAAAAACGCTACATAAAATGCAAGTCTTACTTTCCCAGGCATTCTACAACGCGTCACAATATCATAGGATTTACAGTGCAGAAGGAGGCCATTCGGCCCATCGAGTCTGCACCGGCTCTTAGAAAGAGCACCCTACCCAAGGTCAACACCTCCACCCTATCCCCATAACCCAGTAACCCCACCCAGCACTAAGGGCAATTTTGGACACTAAGGGCAATTTATCATGGCCAATCCACCTAACCAGCACATCTTTAGACTGTGGGAGGAAACCAGAGCACCCGGAGGAAACCCACGCACACACGGGGAGGATGTGCAGACTCCACACAGACAGTCACCCAAGTCGGAATCGAACCTGGGACCCTGGAGCTGTGAAGCAATTGTGCTATCCACAAGGCTACCGTGCTGCGTTAGATGTTGTGGTGATACACGGCAAAATATGTTACAAACCTCACTGTAAATAATTGACCCCAGCTAATGGAGAGAGCAGCGCTCAAACCATTGATTTTACTCAACCTGTCCGACAGACTTTCCATTAATATCTCTCCATGTCAGAAATCAGCAAAATACAAATCTCAAAACTTGGCGCCAATGATATTTCATTATTTGGGACAATACAAAAGTTCACTTCACAAATGATTAATAATTAATATTCACTCAATATCTTTGACCAGAGTGAAGATTTGGGCTTATTTTTATTGAGCTAAAACAACCTCCCTCAAATGTGCTCCAGTGCGATCTCGCTGTCGATTGGGAAGAATGAAAGTAACGTTGGCTTGGGTTGGGCCCGGTATTGTTCAGAATGAGAAAGTTCTAACTCACCCTCCAGAAGGACTTCTTTGCCAGCTCTCTTCAACACTTGTACTGCCTCATCGTGAGTCGCATCCCTTAGGTCCACTGTATTCACTGACAAGATGGCATCACCCACATAGAGAGCCTCAGTCTTGTCCGCTGCTAAACCTTTGAAGATCTTCGAGATGAGGATTGGCATCTTATTCTCCTTGCCTCCCTTGATGCTAATTCCGAGGCCCCCGACCTCTTGCTTGAAGGAAAAAAAGAAGATGGCATTACCTTGGCGATCAGAAGAGAACGTCATCCCAGAGGCTTGAGTGCAAGATCTCAGCTAACAGTACTGAGAGAACGCTGCACTGTCAGCGGTGTTAAACCAAACCCACTTCAACTCTTGTCTTTAGCTCTTGCAGCTTGCATTTATATAGCGCCTTTAAGTGTAGCAAAACTTCCCAAGGTGCTTCACTGCAACAATTATCAAAGGATGTTTGGCACCGAGACGCGCAGGGCGACAATAGGGTCAATTGTCCAAAAACCTGGTAGGTTTTTAAAGGAGGAAGAGAAACAGAGAGGTTTATAAAGGGAATCCAGAGCTCAGGACTTTGGGAGCTTAAGGCCCAGCCACCAGTGGTGAGGAACAGCAAATTGGAGATACACCAGAGTCCCAAACTGGAGGAACCCGGAGATCTGGAATGGTTGTAGGGCTGCGGGAGGTTACGGAGAGAGAGGTGGGAGAGGCCATGGAGCTATTGTTGTGTGACAGAATACTACAGCCCAGCCAGATTAACCCAGACGCTGGAACCCTGGCAACTGGCTCTACTGCTTCACCTCCATTCTTGCAATGTTTTTCCAAAAACGATCTGTGATTATTATGCCAAGCGGGGGCAGGAAGAGCACTAATTGAGGCTCTCTCTGATGTTAGGTTACTCCAGATAACATAAAACCCTCAGAGACCATGAGCAAAGAAGCCAATCTGGCCCCTGAATCAACACTGCACCCAATGTGACTCCTGGCATGGAAACCACAGTGTGTCAATGTTCTCCACTAGTACTTTCAATTCAAAATGTACCATATGGCTTTGGAAAACACATAAATGTGTTCGCCAACTCTTAATAAAGTGTCATATTTCAAAATGCAAAATTCATCAACAGGTTTGAAAGAAAACAAATAAAACATGAGGGGGTCCAGTGTAGGTTCATGAGAACGATATCAGGGTTACAGGGGTTACGTTTCGAGGACAGGTTGCCCAGATTAGGCTTCCTTCGAGTAGAGTGATCTGAAGGAGGTGTTTCTGATGATTGGCATTGGTAAGATTGACACAGAAACTTTACAGGAGGAGGCCATTCAGTCCGCCGGTCTGGGCTAGCCCAAAAAGAACTATCCGGCCTCATCCCTCTTTCCATCTCTTGGTCTGTAGCCCGGAACGTTATGGCGACACTCATGCATATCCAAGCATTATTCAAATACAATGGGAGTTTCCATTCGCTGCGGATGAAAACATGTCTCCTCAACTCCCTCCTCAAATTTCGACTTTAAAATTGTGCCCCCTAGTTATTGACCCCTCTGCTAACCACAGTGAGTTCTTCCTACCCACCCTAAGACCCTCAATTTCATACACCTCAGTGAGATAGAGAGAAGCTATTTCCTCTGGTGGTGGAGGTCGAGAGCTGTTCAGGGGCGATGTCCGGAAGCATAAAATCTGGAGTGAAATCTGGTCTCTACCCTTCAAAACGAAATATGCTGTTGGCGCTAAGGTTAATAGAAAACACCAATTTTTAAAAAATCTTTCATGGAATGTGGGGAACACCACGCCCCTAATTACCCTTGAACTGAGTGGCTTGCTGGGCCATTTCAGAGGGTAGCTATGAGTCAAACACATTGTTGTGGGCCTGAAGTCACATGTAGGCCAGACCGGGTAAGCATGGCAGATTTCCTTCCCTAAAGGGCATGTGTGAACCAGATGAGTTGTTATGACAACCAGCTATGTTTTCATGGTCACCATTCGCGAGACTTGCTTTACATTCCAGAATTTTAATTAATCAATTGAATTTAAATTCCATCAGTTACCGTGATTTGAACCCATGTCCCCAGAAGATGAGACAGGACTGCTGGATTACTGAGCCCAGCGACGTTACCACTATGCCATTGTCTCCCCCATTGATAGATATGTATTGGGGAAGGGTATTAATGGATCTGGAACCAAGGTGAGTAGATTGGAATTAGACACAGAGCAGCTATAATGAAACTGACTCGAGATGCTGAATCCTTCTTTTCCCTTTTAATGTGGAACTTGCTATTAAAATAGCAAATTTTGCAAGTGCATATAATAATAATCTTTATTAGTGTCACAAGTAGGTTTACATTAACACTGCAATGAAGATACTATGAAAAGCCCCTAGTCGCCACATTCCGGCGCCTGTTCGGGTACACAGAGGGAGAATTCAGAATGTCCAATTCACCTAACAAGCACGTCTTTCGGGACTTGTGGGAGGAAACCGGAGCACCCGGAGGAAACCCACACAGACAGGGGGAGAACGTGCAGACTCCGCACAGACAGTGACCCAAGCTGGGAATCGAACCTGGGACCCTGGATCTGTGAAGTAACACTGCTAACAACTGTGCTTAAATTAAGACACAGGTTTCTAAGAGGGCCTTTGCCTTCACCAGAATGTGTTTAATGCAGTTTTCCAGCAGTCTAATTTTAAAGTGCACTTATTGTGCTGTCAGAAACCTTCCTAGCCAAAGTCCTGTTGCCTGATCTTTGACCTTATAAAGATTGATGTCAAATGAAAAAACAAGTTTTTTTCAATTAGAATGGATAGTAAAGTAATTACCGTCTGTAACTGTAGGCCTGATTTTATCAGTCCCTTCTGGTGACAACTGCACAGCATAGGGAGGGGCAATAAAATAATTATCACCCACTCCAGTCCCATTTCGTGTCCTCTCTGTCTCTATATCAACCTGCAGTAAAGTCCTCTTTAATCTGCTGACAGAGTCTGATGTCTACTGGATCGGCAATGTTACCCTGGGGCCTGAGTGGGGGAGGTGCAATGTCGATTTCACCAGCCACTCAACACCACCTCCCTCAATTGTACCCCCACCCCCACACCATCCTAGGGCACTAAAGGCGTTAACCAGGAAAATAGTTGGTTGTCATCTTCCGAAATCCTGAACTTTCTGGAACAGTCCCAGCAGATTGGAGGGGGGCAAATGTAACCCCGCTATTTAAAAAAGGAGGGAGAATACTGAGAATTACAGACTGGTTAGTCTGACCTCAGCAGCAGGGAAGATGCTGGAGGCTGTTATAAAGGATGTGATAACAGGACACTTAGAAAATATCAACAGGATTAGACAAAGTCAACGTGGATTTAGGACAGGGGATTCATGTTTGACAAACCTTTTTGAGGAGGAAACAAATAGAATAGATAAGGGTGAACCAGTGGATGTGGTGTATTTAGGTTTTCAGAAAGCTTTTGCTAAAGTCCCACGTAAGAGGTTAGCGGGAAAAATTGGGATTGGGGGAAATTTATTGGCACGGATTGAGAATTGGTCAGCAGGCAGGATACAGAGAGGAGGAATAAATGGGTCTTTTCTGAAGTGGCAAGTGGTGACTAATGGGGTCTCGCACTTGGGCCCCAGCTAGTCACAAAATACGTCAATGATTTGGGAGCGGGAACCAACAGTAATTGGCCATAATAATAATAATCTTTATTATTGTCACAAGTAGGCTTACATTAACACTGCAATCAAGTTACTGTGAAAAGCCCCTAGTCGCCATATTCCGGCGCCTGTTCAGGTACAGAGAGGGAGAATTCGGGATGTCCAATTCACCTAACAGCATGTCTTTCGGGACTTGGCTGTGGGAGGAAAATTACTGGGTTCTCCCACACTTTGCTTGCCCTGTAAATGTGAGGCCTTTCAATGTGTAGGTAACTAGGACCCACCGAGTGTATAATAGCACATCAGACTGTATCTGTATATAAGTTCCTCCTCCTCACGCTCATTAACCTGAACCCACTGCTCCTTTGCTCTCAGTGTAGTTCCTGGCTGCATGTAATGTGAACTATTGTTACTTCCTTTATAATCAATGCCTCCTTGAGACTAGAAGCAGAAATTAGCTCGGGCCGAGATAAATAACTGACCTATTTGTAATAATATGTCAAGAAAATCCTTTTAACAGTTTGAAATTTTTGATTGAATTAAAAAAATAACAAATTCCCTTCCTTGGGGGATCATTAGCAAATCCTCCATGGCTGCTGTACACATTTCCAACTGTCCTGTATTAAGTTAGTGAATGGTAAATGGAGGGAAACCAATGTTAGCACTGTTGCTTCACACTGTCCCGGGTTCGATTCCCGGCTTGGGTCACTGTCTGTGCGGAGTCTGCACGTTCTCCCCGTGTCTGCGTGGGTTTCCTCCGGGTGCTCCGGTTTCCTCCCACAAGTCCCGAAAGACAAGCTTGTTAGGTGAATTGGACATTCTGAATTCTCCCTCCGTCTACCTGAACAGGCGCCAGAGTGCGGCGATTCGGGGATTTTCACAGTAACATCATTGCAGTGTTAATGTAAGCCTACTTGTGACACTAATAAAGATTATTATTATTATGTTTCATTTTGTTGCTAGTGTTTAGGTTGGAGGCTGGTCAGCTTAGTTGGCTCACGCTGGGCCAACACTTATTGTCCAACCATAAATGTCTCAGTCCTTGGCCTGAGTGGCTTGCTAGACCATTTCAGAGAGCAACTCAGAGTCAACCACTTTGCTGTGGGTCTGGAGTCACAGGAAGGCCAGACCGGGTAAGGACGGCAGATTTCCTTCCCTAAAGGTTTGCTGAATACTCTGACTTGGGCAGAGCAGTCAGGAAGAAATATTTTAACCTAAACCCAGGGGCCAGGAGTCACAATCTAATCAAACATGACTTCAAATTCAGGTTTAAAAAAACAGAAAATTAAAAGCTGGGAAAGTTGCCACACATTTGTTGGATTGTTGCAAAAATACAACTAATGTAATCTAATCATCTTTATTGTCACTAGTAGGTTTACATTAATACTGCAATGAAGTTACTGTGAAAATCCCCTCGTCGCCACATTCCGGCGCCTGTTCAGGTACACAGAGGGAGAATTCAGAATGTCCAATTCACCTAACAGCACGTCTTTTGGGACTTGTGGGAGGAAACCGGAGCACCCGGAGGAAACCCACGCAGACACGGGGAGAACGTGCAGACTCCGCACAGACAGTGACCCAAGCCGGGAATCGAACCTGGGACCCTGGCGCTGTGAAGCCACAGTGCTAACCACTGTGCTACTGTGCCACCCACTGGTCCACTAATGCCCCTTTGGGGTTTGGGAATCTGCTATTCCCAACCCGCCGTCCCCACAATCTGGACCTACAGGTGATTCCAGTCCCACACTCAATTCCACCCCCCCCCTTGATGTGACAGTTCAAGTATGTGGCTCATTGTGACATTCATGGGGAAATAATGCCAAGGATGATTCTTTAAAAATATCTACCAACAGGCAACTGTTCCTCAAGTCTTGTTATGGCTGTCCGTGAATATTGATGAAGTCATATATGGTATAGACTTATGGTATAGAATTTACAGTGCAGGAGGCCATTCGGCCCATCGAGTCTGCACCAGCCGTTACAAAGAGCACCCTACTCATGTCCACGTCTCTACCCCATCCCTGTAACCCAGTAACCCCCACTTAACCTTTTGTTTTTGGACACGAAGGGCAATTTAGCGTGGCCAATCCACCTAACCCACACATCTTTGGACTGCGGGAGGAAACCGGAGCACCCAGAGGAAACCCACGCACACACGGGGAGGACGTGCAGACTCCGCACAGACAGTGACCCAAGCCGGGAATCGAACCTGGGACCCTGGAGCTGTGAAGCAACTGTGCTAACCACTGTGCTACCGTGCTGCCCTACATATTGATGTAGCAGATACATTAACAGCGTTCAAAAGGCACCTTGACAAACACACGGATAGGATGGGGATAGAGGGATACGGCACAAGGAATTGCTGAGAGTTTTGGGAAAGGTTGGAGCCATGACCAGTACAGGTTTGGAGGGCCGAAGGGCCTGTTCCTGTGCTGTATTGTTCTTTGTTTTTTTATCTTTTTGAAGCTAGTGTGAATTACCTTGGATGTTACAGGCGCTGCATCAATACAAGCCAACTTATCAAGAGATGTCTGTTCTGAAGACTTTATAAATGGAGGTGATCATTCAGCACCTCAAGGGTTAACCACTTGAAGAGTTTCTTGTGGGATTCCCAACTTTTGCTGGGGCACTTGTGCAGTGCAGCCAGTGTTAATCATTACCCTGCACATAAATGTCACTCTTTAAATAAACCAGAGGAGGTAAAACATGGGAGGTAACAGCAACAACAAAAAAAACAAAATCGAGCTCCCGACTCATCCCGAGCAGAAAATTAAAGGTCAAAAGGAGAGAAAAAAAATCACAGCAGATCCAGACCATCGTAGTCAGGAATGCGGAAAGGAGTTCTGGAGCCCCATCCCGGAACAGAACCTTCACAACTTCACTTGTGAAAATGTGCTGTGTTTGAAAACCTGCGCCCTCCCCGGATCAAATACTCCAAGATTGCGAGAGATCGGGACGCGAGCGTGGGCTAAATAAGATAACGATTGGAAAACACTGGGAGGGGGGGTTCGAGTAGGTCAGGGTGACCCGGCTGATTGGGGCCAGTTATAATAATCTTTATTAGTGTCACAAATAGGCTCACGTTAACACTGCAATGGGGATACTGTGAAAATCCCCTGGGTGAGCTGGAGTTGGGATTCGCCCCTCACTGGGACACTGATAGCTCCCATCGCACAGTGTGGGAACACACGCCAATTTCCCGCTCACGCCACTGGCACTTTGTTCAAGGCAGTTAAGGGTAGTTAAGGTCAGTTAAAGCCAATTAAAGCTAGTTAAAGTCAGTTACAGGTAGTTAAAGTCAGTTACAGGTAGTTAAAGCCAGTTAATGGTCATTAAAGCCAGTTAAAGCCAATTAAAGCTCGTTAAAGGTAGTTTAAGCCAGTTTAAGGCAGTTAAAGGTAGTTAAAGCCAGTTAAAGCTAGTCAACGGTAGTTAAAGCCAGTTAGAACTAGTTAAAGATAGTTAAAGGCTGTTAAAGCTAGTTTAAAGTCTGGAATGAGCAGGCACTCACTCAGGATGAGTTTGCTAACTCTCTCCCAGTCCACATTACCTTGATCACCCGGACGCTTCTCTTCTTGTTGCTGATGGTGTCGGGGACGTGTTCGGGGTGTTGGCTGAAGGCATTGCGGAGCCCCGCGGTCCCGCTGCCGGCTCGGGGGCTCCGGGAGCCGGGCTGGGCAGGGGGCTGCGAACCCGCTCCATTGGTCACCCCGTTCCAGGCGGCTGTGGGGCCGGGCTGCTCGCAGCTTAGCACCAGGTTATCCTGGTTCAGGGTGGCCAGCACCCTGTGCCAGCTGTCCCTCACCAACACCTCCAGCAGCCCACTCCTCTGCACCCTGCCCACTAATGCCATCCTGCTGGCATTCTCCAAAACAGCCCCAAAATGTCCAGAACTTTTCAAAAGCGCAGAGAGAGAGAGAGACTGCTGGAGCCCTCACAGCCCTGCTCCCTCTGTGTGTTTGCTCCCTCTGTCTGTGTCTCTCTCCCTGCTCCCTGTGTGTCTGCTCTCTGTGTCTCTCTCCCTGTCTCTCACTGCTCCCTCTGTCTGTGTGTCTGCTCTCTCTCTGTCTTTCCCTCCCTCTGTGTGTCTCTCCCTCTGTTTGTCTCTCTCTCTGTTTGTCTCTCTCTCCCTGCTCTGTGTGTGTTTGTCTCTCTCTCGCTCTCTGTCTCTCCCTGTTCCCTCTCCTTGTCTCTCTCTCCCTCTGTGTCCCTCCCTCTCCCTCTCTCTGTTTCTGTCACACTCCCTGCTTCTTGCTCACTTCTCTCTCCCTTTCCCCCACACTCTCTCTCCTTTCCCCCACACTCTCTCCCTTTCCCCCACACTCTCTCTCCCTTTCCCCCTCTCCCTCTCTCCCTTTCCCCCTCTCCCTCTCTCTCTGTAACACACTCTCTGCCTCTCTCTTTCCCTGTGCCTCTCTCTTTGTCACACTTCTCTCTCTCTCTCTCCCTCCCTGTGCCTCTCTCTCTGTCACACGCTCTCTCTCTCCCTCCCTGTGTCTCTCTCACTTCTCTCACTCTCTCTGTCTTACTGCCAACACATTCTTTTGCTCAATTCGCCTTTGGGGTGGAGCCAAAAGGACAAGTTAGACAACAACAAAAAAAACCATAATATTCTCCACCCACTTTCTGATCTGCACAGCGGGGACTGAGGAACAGAAGTGGAACACATCACAAATCCCAGCTCAGGGTTTACAGTGTGGACTGGTTGGTGCGAGTTTCTGGTTGTCATTAACCTGGGGAAATCCCCAACATGATGGGCAGGTCAGACCCCCTCCAGTGTCCAGGGCAGGTCAGACCCCCTCCAGTGTCCAGGGCAGGTCAGACCCCCTCCAGTGTCCAGGGCAGGTCAGACCCCCTCCAGTGTCCAGAGCAGGTCAGACCCACTCCAGTGTCCAGAGCAGGTCAGGCCCCCTCCAGTGTCCAGAGCAGGTCAGACCCCCTCCAGTGTCCAGGACAGGTCAGACCCATTCCAGTGTCCAGAGCAGCTCAGAGCCGCTTCAGTGTCCAGAGCAGGTCAGACCCCCTCCAGTGTCCAGAGCAGGTTAGACCCCCTCCAGTGTCCAGAGCAGGTCAGACCCATTCCAGTGTCCAGAGCAGCTCAGACCCCCTCCAGTGACCAGAGCAGGTCAGACCCATTCCAGTGTCCAGAGCAGGTCAGAGCCGCTTCAGTGTCCAGAGCAGGTCAGACCCCCTCCAGTGTCCAGAGCAGGTCAGACCCCCTCCAGTGTCCAGGGCAAGTTAAACCCGCTCCAGTGTCCAGAGCAGGTCAGAGCCACTCCAGTGTCCAGAGCAGGTCAGACCCCCTCCAGTGTCCAGGGCAGGTCAGACCCCCTCCAGTGTCCAGGGCAGGTCAGACCCCCTCCAGTGTCCAGGGCAGGTCAGACCCCCTCCAGTGTCCAGGGCAGGTCAGACCCCCTCCAGTGTCCAGGGCAGGTCAGACCCCCTCCAGTGTCCAGGGCAGGTCAGACCCCCTCCAGTGTCCAGGGCAGGTCAGACCCCCTCCAGTGTCCAGGGCAGGTCAGACCCCCTCCAGTGTCCAGGGCAGGTCAGACCCCCTCCAGTGTCCAGGGCAGGTCAGACCCCCTCCAGTGTCCAGGACAGGTCAGACCCCCTCCAGTGTCCAGGGCAGGTCAGACCCCCTCCAGTGTCCAGGGCAGGTCAGACCCCCTCCAGTGTCCAGGGCAGGTCAGACCCCCTCCAGTGTCCAGGACAGGTCAGACCCCCTCCAGTGTCCAGGACAGGTCAGACCCCCTCCAGTGTCCAGGACAGGTCAGACCCCCTCCAGTGTCCAGGGCAGGTCAGACCCCCTCCAGTGTCCAGAGCAGGTCAGACCCCCCCCAGTGTCCAGAGCAGGTCAGACCCGCTCCAGTGTCCAGAGCAGGTCAGACCCGCTCCAGTGTCCAGAGCAGGTCAGACCCGCTCCAGTGTCCAGGGCAGGTCAGACCCCCTCCAGTGTCCAGAGCAGGTGAGACCCCCTCCAGTGTCCAGGGCAGGTCAGACCCCCTCCAGTGTCCAGAGCAGGTCAGACCCGCTCCAGTGTCCAGGGCAGGTCAGACCCCCTCCAGTGTCCAGGGCAGGTCAGACCCCCTCCAGTGTCCAGGGCAGGTCAGACCCCCTCCAGTGTCCAGAGCAGGTCAGACCCGCTCCAGTGTCCAGGGCAGGTCAGACCCCCTCCAGTGTCCAGGGCAGGTCAGACCCCCTCCAGTGTCCAGGGCAGGTCAGACCCCCTCCAGTGTCCAGAGCAGGTCAGACCCGCTCCAGTGTCCAGAGCAGGTCAGACCCCCTCCAGTGTCCAGAGCAGGTCAGACCCGCTCCAGTGTCCAGGGCAGGTTAGACCCCCTCCAGTGTCCAGGGCAGGTCAGACCCCTCTCAAGTGTCCAGAGCAGGTCAGACCCCCTCCAGTGTCCAGGACAGGTCAGACCCCCTCCAGTGTCCAGGGCAGGTCAGACCCCCTCCAGTGTCCAGAGCAGGTCAGACCCCCTCCAGTGTCCAGAGCAGGTCAGACCCGCTCCAGTGTCCAGAGCAGGTCAGACCCGCTCCAGTGTCCAGAGCAGGTCAGACCCGCTCCAGTGTCCAGGGCAGGTCAGACCCCCTCCAGTGTCCAGAGCAGGTGAGACCCCCTCCAGTGTCCAGGGCAGGTCAGACCCCCTCCAGTGTCCAGGGCAGGTCAGACCCCCTCCAGTGTCCAGAGCAGGTCAGACCCGCTCCAGTGTCCAGGGCAGGTCAGACCCCCTCCAGTGTCCAGGGCAGGTCAGACCCCCTCCAGTGTCCAGGGCAGGTCAGACCCCCTCCAGTGTCCAGGGCAGGTCAGACCCCCTCCAGTGTCCAGGGCAGGTCAGACCCCCTCCAGTGTCCAGGGCAGGTCAGACCCCCTCCAGTGTCCAGAGCAGGTCAGACCCGCTCCAGTGTCCAGGGCAGGTTAGACCCCCTCCAGTGTCCAGGGCAGGTCAGACCCCTCTCAAGTGTCCAGAGCAGGTTAGACCCCTCCAGTGTCCAGAGCCGGTCAGACCCCCTCCAGTGTCCAGAGCAGGTTGGACCCCCTCCACTGGCCAGACCAGGTCAGACCCCCTCCAGTGTCCAGAGCAGGTCAGACCCACTCCAGTGTCCAGAGCAGGTCAGACCCACTCCAGTGTCCAGAGCAGGTCAGGCCCCCTCCAGTGTCCAGGACAGGTCAGACCCATTCCAGTGTCCAGAGCAGCTCAGAGCCGCTTCAGTGTCCAGAGCAGGTCAGACCCCCTCCAGTGTCCAGAGCAGGTTAGACCCCCTCCAGTGTCCAGAGCAGGTCAGACCCATTCCAGTGTCCAGAGCAGCTCAGACCCCCTCCAGTGACCAGAGCAGGTCAGACCATTCCAGTGTCCAGAGCAGGTCAGAGCCGCTTCAGTGTCCAGAGCAGGTCAGACCCCCTCCAGTGTCCAGAGCAGGTCAGACCCCCTCCAGTGTCCAGGGCAAGTTAGACCCGCTCCAGTGTCCAGAGCAGGTCAGAGCCACTCCAGTGTCCAGAGCAGGTCAGAGCCACTCCAGTGTCCAGAGCAGGTCAGACACCCTCCTGTGTCAAGGGCAGCTCAGACCTTCTCCAGTGTCCAAGGGACTCCGACCTCCTTTACTGGCCCAATGAAATCTACAAACTCTGAAACACCCCACACAGCAACAAGGTGAAGAACGAGCTGGAAACTCTCTGGAGATTCGGCAGCCACTGTGGGAGAGAGAAACACAGTCAGCAGTTTTCAATCCAATCCGAGTCTTGTTCGGGACTGAGGAGGGGTAGGAATGTTTGATGCTGCTGAAAGAACTGCCCCCTTAGCCCCATTCATCACCATAGACGTTCATTAAAAGGGCAAATAGAGATTCTACCTCAAATAAATGCTCTGCCCCCACTTATTTCAGGAGCACGTCTGCGGCCCAGTGTGTAGGAAATGATTGTAAGAGCCACCGACAGTTTCTGTACAATCTAGTGTTCTGCTCTCTACTCGAAGTGAATCAGTCCCGAAGACAAAAACAATGAAAGAAACACGTTCCCTGGAAAAACAGAGTTGTTCGACAGGATAGTTTTTTTTTTATGAAAGCATATTTCTGATTATGCTCGCTGTCTACAACATCAGGAGAGAGTTTCAGCAAGTTGGTGAATTTATTTTTCCTTCAGAGTTGGAAGGTGCAAGTTCAATGGAGGAAATGGCGCCACCGAGTGCTGTTAGGAGAAATTGCACCTGTACTGGGGCTGCAGAGACCCCGGGAGGATGTATTATAATAATAATCTTTATTGTCACAAGTAGGCTTACATTTATACTGCAGTGAAGTTACTGTGAAAAGCCCCTAGTCGCCACATTCCGGCGCCTGTTCGGGTACACGGCGGGAGAATTCAGAATGTCCAATTCACCGAACAGAACGTCTTTCGGGATTTGTGGGAGGAAACCGGAGCACCCGGAGGAAACCCACGAACACACGGGGAGAACGTGCAGACTCTGCACAGACAGTGACCCAAGCCGGGAATCGAACCCGGGACCCTGGCGCTGTGAGGCGACAGTGCTAACCACTGTGCTACTGTGCCGACCATCGGAGGGCTTTGGGGGTAGGAGAAATTGGAGGGGGGTCAGTATCCTCCGATGCCAACAGTGGCGAATGTTGAGGTGTTCATCGCTGTTGCGCTCCATCGGATTTCCTGACCGGAATTGCCTGGAAAGTCTAGACCTCCGAGGGGCTGATGTTCGTTGCCCGGGTAGGGGGCTAGCTGGTCCAGTTGGGTCAGGGAATTGGGTCAGGTGGGGTCGGGCCCAGCCAGGACCCTTACCCAGTGTTTCCTCCACCAAACCCAGTGTGGGAGATTTGGGCTGGATACACTCCCCCTGCCTCATTGGTACAATTTGGGCCCTAACCTCCGACACCCCAGTGTTGGATTTGGTGGGATTGCCATTAGTCCCCAGCCAATGGTAAGCAGGCAGGTTATAACATCCCTTCCCCCCAAAGTCCAAGGAATCCACCGAAGACCCTGGCGAAGGAGGGCGTCGGACTCGTTTTGCCGCAGGCCGGACACCATTTGCACGAGGCGCTGGATCGGGCGCCGTGTAACAAGATGGAGAACAGCGCTTCCATGATGAACGGCGTAACGGTTGTACACCGTGGGCCCGAGGATTCCCCCTCCGCAGCATCCTGTGTCTCCATCTCGGAGTCTGAGTCCGCTGCCTCCGTCATCTCGGCGTCTCTATCTCTGCGCGGTTCTGTAACGACCTGCGCAGGCTTTGAGAGCGGCATCAGAGAAAGATTGTGAGGAACACTCTCCACTGTGTCTGTAGAAATGAGCTCCGGGGGCGGGGAATCTTTGGAAGGGATGGTCTTCTGGACCGAGCGTGGTCTACATGCTTGCGCTGGAGACGACCCTGGGCTTGCACCTGGTAAGAGATAGGGCTCGTTTGGCAAAAGATAACGCCAGGGACCCACTGGACACCACCAGCAAAATTCCGAACGAACACTGGGTCACTGGGCGCAAACTGCCGAATCGGCCGATGCCGAGAAAAACCATGTCCCTGACGTTCTTGTGTGTGGCGTACGTTTGCGCCAATGTCCGGGAAAACCATGCTAAGGCGGGTGCGAAGTCTCCGGCCCATTAGGAGTTCTGCGGGAGCTACCCCAGTCACCGCATGGGGGGTGGTCCTATACGCAAACAAAAAACGAGCTAGTCTCGTGTCCATCGACCCGGAAGACTGTTTCTTTAGACCTCGTTTGAATGTCTGCACTGCGCGCTCCGCCAACCCATTGGCAGCCGGGTGATAAGGGGCAGTGCGGATATGGCGTATGCCGTTCATCTTCATGAACCTCGCAAACTCCTCACTGGTGAATGGAGTGCCGTTATCCGTGACCAGCACCTCGGGGAGGCCATGCGCGCTGAAAGACAAACGCATCTTCTCAATTGTTGCGCAGGACGTTGTGCCTACCATCTTATGCACCTCTAACCATTTAGACTGGGCATCGATTAATAGAAGGAACATGGATCCTTGAAAAGGGCTGGCGAAATCCGCATGCAAGCGTGCCCAAGGCCGCCCTGGCCATTCCCAGGGATGTAGGGGCGCGGCCGGCGGAGGCTTCTGATGCTCCTGACAAATGGAGCAGTTTTGGGCCACCTTCTCAATGTCGGTGTCGAGGCCTGGCCACCAGACATAACTCCGGGCCAACATTTTCATTTTGGTCACACCCGGATGCCCATTGTGCAAGTCTCTTAGTATCAGCTCCTGTCCTTTTTCTGGGACAATGACACGCGTCCCCCACAAGAGGATGCCGTCTTCCACGCTGAATTCTGACAGCTTGGAGGAAAATGCCCGCAACTCGCCTGGGAGCTGTCTATGCTGCCCACCATACAGGACTATGTGCCGTACCTTTGACAGGACTGGCTCCATCTGGGTCCACTCACGGATCTGTGATGCCGTGAGAGGCAAGGTGTCCATAAAATTTAGGGTTGCAACCACCTCACCGGTCGTGGGGGTCGACATGGGGCCGGTCGATAAAGGCAATCGGCTCAGTGCATCGGCATTCACTATCTGGGTTCCTGGTTTGTGCTCCAGAGAATACTCGTATGCAGCGAGCAACAAAGCCCAGCGCTGGATCCGTGCAGAAGCAATGGCCGGTATTGGCTTATCCTCTCTGAAAAGTCCCAGCAGGGGCTTATGATCAGTCACGATAGTGAAGTGGCAGCCATACACGTACTGGTGGAAACATTTCACCACAAAGGCCACTGCCAGGCCCTCCTTCTCGATCTGCGCGTACTTTTTCTCCGCTGCAGTCAATGTGCGGGAGGCGAAAGCTATCGGCCGCTCGGCCCCGTTCTCCATCTTGTGGGACAGGACGGCCCCGATACCATACGGGGATGCATCACATGTGACGAGCAAAGGCTTTCCAGGATCATAGTGGGTTAGTAACCCAGACAATGACAATTGTTGTTTTACCCGCTGGAAAGCGGTTTCTTGCGGCTGACCCCAAACCCAGGTGTGATTTTTCTTTGGCAGAAGGTGCAATGGGGCCAGCGTAGTTGCCAGATTGGGGAGGAACTTCCCGTAATAGTTTACGAGGCCGAGAAAAGAACAAAGATGCGAAGTGTCAGTCGGGGCGGGGGCCTGTTGAATTGCACGCACCTTCTCTGCGACGGGGTGCAAACCTTCGCGGTCCACCCGATAACCCAGGTAGACTACTTCCTTAGCCTGAAAAACACACTTTGTGCGACGTAAACGGCTCCAGCCTCCGAAAAACGTCTAAGGACAGCCTCCAGATTTTCCAAATGTTCCTGCTCCGACATCCCTGTAATCAAAACGTCATCTAAGTAGACAGCGACACGCGGTAGACCTCTCAAAGTGCCCTCCATAACACATTGAAAAATAGCGCAGGCAGAGGATACCGTGTATATTCATACAGGCCCCGGTGTGTATTAATCATTACATATGGTCGGGAGGCAGGGTCCAGCTCCAACTGTAGGTAGGCGTGACTCATATCTAATTTTGTGACCGAGAGTCCGTCTGCAAGCTTCGCGTAGAGATCCTCTATGCGAGGCATTGGATATCGGTCGAGTCGGGAAGCCGTATTCACTGTAAGTTTATAGTCACCACACAAATGGCCTGTGGCATCTGGCTTCATTACAGGTACAATTGGTGCTGCCCAGTCAGCGAAACGGACGGGCCTGATAATACCCAAAGTCTCCAAACGAGTGAGCTCCCCTTCTAGCTTCTCGAGCAAGGCGTAAGGCACCGGGCGTGCCCGGAAATAGCGCGGCGTGGCTCCTGGTTCGACTTGGATACGGGCTACGGCCCCTTTTATTTTCCCCAAACCGGGCTGGAATACATCTGGGTATTGTCCTAGCACCTCAGTCAACCCTCCAGAAACTGTTTGGAGGATGTGCTGCCATTGCAACTGCAAATGGCGCAACCAGTCCCGACCCAACAGGCTGGGCCCATGGCCGTGCACCACGATAAGTGGGAAACGCCCATCCTCGCGTCCATAAACAACAGGGGTCATCGTAGTTCCTGCAATGTCCAATGGTTCCCCTGTGTAGGTGACCAACCTGGCCTGTGTGTCGGTTAATGTAAGGGTCTGTATACCCTGCTTGATGCGGTTGAATGTCCTCTGGGCGATCATGGAGACCGCTGTGCCAGTGTCCAACTCCATCTCAAGCGGGTGACCATTGACCCGTACTGTCACCTTAATGGGGGCCACATGAGGAGCTGCCACACAATGCAGCTGCAGGCAGTCGTCCTCCGTCTCCACGTCCTCGAGAGTAGTCGCCGCAGGTTCATCCAAATGGAAGGTACGGCCCCTGGGCTGGTCCCAGTTTCTGTCGGAACGACGGCACCTCTGGTGCCCCCAGGACCGGCGTCCGCGACGGGGTCGGCGCCTACAAGTCTGACACGGACATGGCTCCTCATCCATTGGTTCTGGAGAAGGCTCCCTTCGGGGAGGAATGTCCGATGGCCACTAGCGTCGATCCGGATGTCGCCTCGCCCAGAGTGCAGGGGGACGTTTTCGGACGGAAGGGGTTGCGCCCCAAGGCGTGCACCTCCATTCCCTGTAGCTCATGCACTCCCTGTTCTGTGCTCTCTTGGGACAATACTATTTGAATGGTCTGTTGAAAGGTCAATGTTGGCTCAGCTAACAACTTTCTCTGGGTGGCCGCATTGTTAATACCTCAAACCAAACGGTCGCGTAACATTTCTGACAAGGCCTCACCATAGTCATAGTACTCCACAATCCTGCGTAGCGTGGATAAGAAAGTCGGCAAGGGATTCTCCTGGGGTCCTCTCAGTGGTATTAAACCGGTAACGCTGGACTATCGTGGACGGGGTTGGGTTAAAATGTTGTCGCAATAAGTTCACAAGTTCATGAAACGTTTTGGTGTCCGGCGCAGCTGGGTATGTAAGGCTCCTAATCACCCCAAACGTATGCGGGCCGCAGGCAGTGAGCAATATGACCACCTGGTGCTCGTTTTCAGTGATATTGTTTGCCCGGAAATAGTAACGCATCCGTTGTGTGTACTGGTTCCAGCTTTCCAGCACAGCGTCAAAAGCATCCAAACGTCCGTACAGAGGCATGGTATAATAGAAAACAACTTCCAACCTGTATCCAACAAAAATCCAGGAGGTGGCTTCAGCAGTGTAGACAGTTATTCACTTTAACCCTCGTCGCCAGTTTTGTGTGGGCCACGAAGAATCCAGCACGAGTTGAAGAATAGAAAGAAATAACATTTATTTACAATAACATATATATACAACAGCAGCAGCAACTTCCCTTGCTGCTCACTCTCCTCTAGCCGGTTCCAAACTGGCCAGCTTTATTTATGCAGGGAGCCTGCTAATAATTTCTCTGACCCCCTCATTGGGGAAGCTCATACTCCCAAAGGATTGTGGGATTGCCATTAGTCTCCAACCAATGGTAAGCAGGCAGGTTATAACACACTCCAAAGAATGGGGTTTTACGAGCCAACTGCCTGGCTCAGAGGCAAAGGTGTTAGCCGCTAACTGGCCCCAAGGTCAGAGACACAGCGGTATTTCCACGAGTCGCATTGAACGGGCCCAAACATTTTCAGCCCATTTAAGTCATCAATACTTGTTCATCCTCAAATCTCCTGACTGTCTTAGCATTTACGTACTCAACCACTAGGTGGCGCATCGTCAATCATGGCTTTCGAAAGGGAATGGATAATTAGCTGAAGAGAAAGATTTGCAGGGCCATTTGCAGAGGTGTGGGACTAACTGAGTTACTCTAGCAGAGAGCCAACACAAGCAGGATGGACTGAATGACCTTCTTCAATCTTTACACCTCCATCCTCGATTCTTCTGACGTGTTACATCATTTTAACAATTTCCAGCTTCCCGGCCCTAACTGCCTCCTTTTCACCAAGGTCGTCCAGTCCCTCTACACCTCCAACCCCACCAGGAGGGCCTGAGGGTTTTCCCCTTCTTCCTGGAGCAGAGGCTCAACCAGTCCCCCATCCATCACCGCCCCCCTCCGCCTGCCTGAGCTTGTTCTCACTCTGAACAACTTCTCCCTCAACTCCACTCACCTCCTCCAAATAAAAAGTCCTGTAAGGATGCCCCCATGAGTCCTAAATGCTTGTCTTTTTGAGGGAACATTTATGTTCCAGTCTCAGACCCTTCTAAAATTCATAAGGTATAGGAGCAGAATTAGGCAGTTCGGCCCATCGAGTCTGCTCCGCCATTCTATCATGGCCGATATGTTCCTCATCCGTTACCTACAATGTTACAGGTCAAGAGCTGGATTGCGAAATCAGCCAGAGCATCTCCTCCCTCGAACACGTGACCGAGGAGCGGGAGTCGGCAATTTAGCCTCCCGAGCCTAACACCCTCAATGTGATCATGGCTGATCCCACCCTGGCCTCAACTCCACCGTCCTGCCCGTTCTCCATAACCCTTCAACCCATTACCAATTAAAAATCCGTCTAACTCCTCCTTAAATTTACTCACTGTCCCAGCATCCATCGCACTCTGGGGTAGCGAATTCCACAGTTCACAACCCTTTGGGAGAAGTAGTTTCTCCTCAAATCTGTTTTAAATTTGCTGCCTCGTATCCTGAGACCATGACCTCTCGTTCTAGAATGTTCCACAAGAGGAAGCATCCGCTCCACGTCGACTTTATCCAGACCTTTTATCACCTTGTCAACCTCAATGAGATCTCCCCTCATTCTTCTAAACTCCAGAGAGTATAGGCCTAAACCGTTCAATCTCTCCTCGTACAACAAACCCCTCATCGCTGGAATCAATCTAGTGAACCTCTGAACGGCCTCCAATGTCACTCCATCTTTCCTCAAATAAGGGGACCCAAACTGTGCTCAATACTCCAGGTGCGGTGTTCCCTCCTTTCTTTCTCCAATTCAGTGATGACTGTGTTGCTGTCATTTCCTGCCCTTGCCCTGAACTGGAAATTTTCATCAAGCTTCCTCCTCGTTTTCCTCACTTTCACGTGGTCCTTTTCCAACTCTTCCCTTCCTCCACTTCTCTGTCTCAATTTCAAGGTTGGCCACTCTGATCCCACTGACTCCCATTACCTTGACTACACTTCCTCACAGTCCGCTATCTGCAGAGACTCTATTCCAGTTTCTCTGTCTATGTCTCACCTGTTCTGATGATGCAACCACCCATATTGGAACATGCAATATGTCTTGATTTTTCCTCCACCAAATCATTCCTCTCCAATGTAGCTGCTAGGGTACTCGGCTGCCCTCAGCCTTTCCCCCTCCATCCCAGGATCACAATAAGGTTCCTCACTTTCCACCCCACCAGCCTCCGGATTCATCGGGGCACCTCTGGCAACTCCAGCATGCCGCCATCATCAAATGCGTCTTTCCACCCCCCGTCCGTCAGCATTTATAAGGGAACCATTCTCTCCACGACACCCTCGTCCGCTCCTCAATCACCCTCTACAACTCGCCCCCTTCTCAAGGCACCTTCCCATCCAACCACAGGAAGTGTGACACCCGCCCCTTTACCGGCGGGGAATCGAACCTGGCACCCTGACGCTGTGAAGCCACAGTGCTATGCATTTGTGCTACCGTGCTGCCCAAAGCGATCTTCCAAAGCAATTTAACATCAGCTCGAGGAGCACCATCACGGGCGGGGTTCTCCGTCCCGCCAGCCCCGTTTCCCGGCGCGGTGCGCCCCCGCCGGCAGTGGGATGCTCCGTTCCGGCAGCCAGCCAATGGGATTTCCCATTGTGGCCACCCTCCCGGCGTCAGGAAGCACGCGGATGTGAGTGCGCTGCTGGCGAAGCAGAGGATCCCGGCGAGGGGGAATCCTGCAGCACACCTTTCAATTCAACACTTTGCAACCTTCTGGACTCAATGCCGCGATCAACGATTTCACATCATCATCACTGCTCCCATCTCGTCAGGCAGCAGCTTGTCCTATTACCACCTCCTTCAGCACGATAGCACAGTGGATAGCACTGTTGCTTCACAGCGCCAGGGTCCCAGGTTCGATTCCCCGCTGGGTCACTGTCTGTGCGGAGTCTGCACGTTCTCCCCGTGTCTGCGTGGGTTTCCTCCGGGTGCTCCGGTGTCCTCCCACAAGTCCCGAAAGACGTGCTTGTTAGGTGAATTGGACATTCTGAATTCTCCCTCAGTGTACCCAAACAGGCGCCGGAGTGTGGCGACTAGGGGCTTTTCACAGTAACTTCATTGCAGTGTTAATGTGAGCCTACTTGTGACAATAAAGATTATTAATTCTATCTTGCGCCACCAACCCTTTAGTCATTTAACCGCTCCTGTCTTCCCCTGCCACAGCTTTCACCCCGGGTTCTTTCCCCTCCCTCTCCCCATCTCCTGTTTTTATTTCTGATTTTTCCACCTCCTGTTCACTGTGGCTCATTCTGTTAGCTGTCCTGTCTTCACGGCAGCAGGCTGTGGGTTCGAGGCTCGAGTGTAAAAACCCAGGCTGACACTCCCAGCGCAGTACAGAGGGAGGGCTGCACTGTCACAGGCACTGTCTTTCAAATGAGCTACTAAGCTGAGGCCCTAACCACCATTTCCGATGGATGTCAAAGGTCTCATCGCAGTACTTAAAAGGGGGAAGGAGAATTCCACCCACCCGATCCCCCACCTCCCCCTCCTCCCCCTGCCTACGGTGTCCTGGCCACCCAATATTACTGAGACAGACATTCTGATCATGTGACAGTGCTGCCTATGGGATCTTGCTGTTCACCTGGGAGCTGATTTGCTACATTACAGCAGTGACTACAGTGGGAAATGGACGTCATTGGCTGTAAAGCAATGTGAGACATCCCGAGGTCATAAAAGGTGCTATATAAATGCAAACCTTTTGTTTTTCACCTCGAATCGTACAGTACGGAAGGAGGCCATTCGATCCATCGTGCTTGTTCTCCTTCTTAGAAAGAGGAGTCCAGTCACACAAAACATCCTGCTCTGGCCCCAAAGCCCAGTAAATGTTTCATCTTCGAGTATGTCTATCACACCTTTGTTCTTGATAACATTTCCTTTTACTGTGGGAAAGCGGGAAGTGAAGGCAAGTTGCTGTTACTGCCTGCTAGAAATGTCACATTGTGATGAGAAGGAATAGTAGCAATGGCTCTACTCAATGCCCAGTGACAGAGATCACACAAATATTTCGACAGATAAATATCCCTACACCAATTCTCCAAGGTTAGTTCGAATGCTGATAGTCTGCAAACGTCTCGCGATCATCTGACTGGTGTTACAACCCCTGCTGGTTCAAATACTTTGAACCAATACTTCAACAGATCATTTCAAAAGGGAATTAAATAGAATCCCTACAGTGCAGAAGGAGGCCATTCGGCCCATGGAGTCTGCAGCGATCCTCTGAAGGAGCACCCTACCCAGGCCCACACCCACACCCTATCCCCCTTACCCCACCCAACCTGCACATCTTTGGACACCAAGGGGAAATTTAGCATGGCCAATCCACCTAACCTGCACACCTTTGGACTGTGGGAGGAAACCGGAGCACCCGGAGGAAACCCACGCAGACATGGGGGAGAACTTGCAAACTGAGCACAGTCACCCAAGGCCGGAATTGAACCCGGGTGCTAACCACTGTGCCACCGTGCTGTCAAAGGGAAAAGGGTTGTGGGGCAAGAGCATGCGGGAGGAGGACAAAACGGATAGCACCTTAAAACCACTAGTACAGCCACGATGGGCTGAATGGACTGCGTCTGGCTGCAGATGTCCCTGATTCTGATTGACAGATAAATACAGAAGCGTGCACCTGCAGGCAGCTGCCCTCGGTTCTCATTTTAATGTTGTACATTCTGTCGGTGCTTTTTATCTCGTTTGATTAGTGTTTAATGGTTGCATAGCAAGAAGTACAACAGCTCAGGGAATAGAGGTAGTTGGTTTAGTGTGGAGTATCTTTGACCTGTGCTGGAGCTGGGAAATACAATGCAGAGGTGTGAATGCAGGCTTGATCAACCTGTTCACATGAAAGCAGATAAATCCCCAGAGACTGATCATCCACATCCCAGGTCACTGATCATCTCCAGGGACTGACCATCTACATCCCAGGTCACTGACCATCTACATCCCAGGTCACTGATCATCTACATCCCAGGTCACTGATCATCTCCAGGGACTGACCACCTACATCCCAGGTCACTGACCATCTACATCCCAGGTCACTGACCATCTACATCCCAGGTCACTGATCATCTACATCCCAGGTCACTGACCATCTACATCCCAGGTCACTGATTATCTCCAGGTCACTGACCATCTACATCCCAGGTCACTGACCATCTACATCCCAGGTCACTGATTATCTCCAGGTCACTGACCATCTACATCCCAGGTCACTGACCATCTACATCCCAGGTCACTGATTATCTCCAGGTCACTGACCATCTACATCCCAGGTCACTGACCATCTACATCTCAGGTCACTGATTATCTCCAGGTCACTGACCATCGACATCCCAGGTCACTGATTATCTCCAGGTCACTGACCATCTAAGACCATAAGACCATAAGACATAGGAGCGGAAGTAAGGCCATTCGGCCCATCGAGTCCACTCCGCCATTCAATCATGGCTGATTTCAACTCCATTTACCCGCTCTCTCTCCATAGCCCTTAATTCCTCGAGAAATCAAGAATTTATCAACTTCTGTCTTAAAGACACTCAACGTCCCGGCCTCCACCGCCCTCTGTGGCAATGAATTCCACAGACCCACCACTCTCTGGCTGAAGAAATTTCTCCTCATCTCTGTTCTAAAGTGACTCCCTTTTATTCTAAGGCTGTGCCCCCGGGTCCTAGTCTCCCCTGCTAATGGAAACAACTTCCCCACATCCACCCTATCTAAGCCATTCATTATCTTGTAAGTTTCTATTAGATCTCCCCTCAACCTCCTAAACTCCAATGAATATAATCCCAGGATCCTCAGACGTTCATCGTATGTTAGGCCTACCATTCCTGGGATCATCCGTGTGAATCTCCGCTGGACCCGCTCCAGTGCCAGTATGTCCTTCCTGAGGTGTGGGGCCCAAAATTGCTCACAGTATTCTAAATGGGGCCTAACTAATGCTTTATAAAGCTTCAGAAGTACATCCCTGCTTTTACATTCCAAGCCTCTTGAGATGAATGACAACATTGCATTTGCTTTCTTAATTACGGACTCAACCTGCAAGTTTACCTTTAGAGAATCCTGGACTAGGACTCCCAAGTCCCTTTGCACTTCAGCATTATGAATTTTGTCACCGTTTAGAAAATAGTCCATGCCTCTATTCTTTTTTCCAAAGTGCAAGACCTCGCACTTGCCCACGTTGAATTTCATCAGCCATTTCTTGGACCACTCTCCTAAACTGTCTAAATCTTTCTGCAGCCTCCCCACCTCCTCCATACTACCTGCCCCTCCACCTATCTTTGTATCATCAGCAAACTTAGCCAGAATGCCCCCAGTCCCGTCATCTAGATCGCTAATATATAAAGAGAACAGCTGTGGCCCCAACACTGAACCCTGCGGGACACCACTCGTCACCGGTTGCCATTCCAAAAAAGAACCTTTTATCCCAACTCTCTGCCTTCTGCCTGACAGCCAATCGTCAATCCATGTTAGTACATCCATCTACATCCCAGGTCACTGACCATCTACATCCCAGGTCACTGATTATCTCCAGGTCACTGACCATCTACATCCCAGGTCACTGATTATCTCCAGGTCACTGACCATCTACATCCCAGGTCACTGATTATCTCCAGGTCACTGACCATCTACATCCCAGGTCACTGATCATCTCCAGGTCACTGATCATCTACATCCCAGGTCACTGATCATCTCCAGGTCACTGATCATCTACATCCCAGGTCACTGATTATCTCCAGGTCACTGACCATCTACATCCCAGGTCACTGATTATCTCCAGGTCACTGACCATCTACATCCCAGGTCACTGATCATCTCCAGGTCACTGATCATCTACATCCCAGGTCACTGATCATCTCCAGGTCACTGATCATCTACATCCCAGGTCACTGATCATCTACATCCCAGGGCACTAAAGGAGGTAACCAGGGAAATAGTTGGTTGTCATCTTCCAAAATCCTGAACTTTCTGGAACAGTCCCAGCAGTTTGGAGGGGGGCAAACGTAACCCCGCTATTTAAAAAAGGAGGGAGAGAGAATACTGGGAATTACAGACCGGTTAGTCTGACCACAGCAGCAGGGAAGATGCTGGAGCCTGTTATAAAGGATGTGATAGCAGGACTTTTAGAAAATATCAACAGGATTAGACAAAGTCAACGTGGATTTAGGAAAGGGGAATCATGTTTGACAAGCCTTTTTGATGAGGCAACTAGTAGAATAGATAAGGGTGAACCAGTGGATGTGGTGTATTTAGATTTTCAGAAAGCTTTTGATAAAGTCCCACATAAGAGGTTAGTGTGCAACATTAAAGCTCAGAGGATTGGGAGTAATATAGTGGTGGGGATTGGGGTAATATATTGGTATGGATTAAGAATTGGTGAGCAGAGGAGAAACAGTCGGAATAAATGGGTCTTTTTCGAAGTGGCAGTTAGTGACTGGTGGGGTCCTGCAGGGGTCAGCGTTTGAGCCTCAGCTTTTCACAATATCAGTCAATGATTTGGATGAGGGACCCAACAGTAACGGGGGCGATTCTCCAAAATGGAGCCCAAGTGTTCGCGCCGTCGTGAACACCGTCGCGTTTCACGACAGCGCGGAACGGGCCCGGGGATGACCGATTCTGTCCCCCACAGGGAGTCAGCACGGCGCTGGGGCGGTTCACGCCCCTCCAGCCTCCCTCCCCGATGCCAAATGGGGGCCGCGCCAACCCACGCATGCGCGGGGGACTCCTTCAGCGCGCCGGCCCCGACGCAACATGGCGTCGGTGTTCAGGGGTCCGCCGCGCAAGAAAGTAGGCCCGGGGGGGGTGGGGGTGGGGGGAGGGCGGGGAGAGTCCGGCCCGCCGATTGGTGAGCCCTGATCGCGGGCCAGACCCCATCGGACGCCCCCCCCCCCCCCCGGTGAAGGGTCGCTTTTCTCCGCCCCACAGGCCGCCCCCGACCCTTCGCGCAGAGTCCCCGCCGGCAGCGACCAGGGGTGAACGGCGGCGGCGGGACTCTGTCGTATCCGCGTGGCCGCTCGGCCCATGCGGGCCGGAGAATCGTCGATTCCAGCGGCTCGCGGCCGGCGCCGCGTCAAATGTGCCGGCGAAAATGCCGCCGATTCTCCGCACCTCGGAGAATCCCGCGCCGGTGTCGGGGTGTCGGGGCGCGGTTGCAGCGATTCTCCGGCCCGGCGCGGGGCTCAGAGAATCGGCCCCAATATGTCCCAGTTTGCCGATGACACGAAATTGGGGGGAATGTGAGTGGTGAGGAGGATGTTAAGAGCCTTCAAGGAGTGAAGTTATCCACTTCGGACAGAGAAACAGATTGGCAGAGTATTATTTAAATGGTGATAGATTGAGAAATATTAACACGCAAAGCGACCTGGGCGTCCTAGTACACCGGTCACTGAAAGCAAACACGCCGCTGCAGCAAGCAGCTCGGAAGGCAAATGGCCAACATTGCAAGAGGACTTGAGTACAGGAGTAAGGATGTCTTACTGCAGCTGGACAGGGCCATTCCTGGAGTAGTGTGCGCAGTTTCAGTCTCCTTATCTACGAAAGGATGTGCTTTCCATAGAGGGAGCGCAGCGAAGGTTCACCAGACTGATTCCTGGGGTGGCGGGATTGGTACATGAGGGGAGGTTGGGTGGACCTGGATTCACTGGAATTTAGAAGAATGAGAGGGGATCGGATTGAAACGTATGAGACTCTGACGGGGCTGGGCAGACTGGAGGCCGGGATGATGTTTCCTCTGGCTGCAGGGGGTTCTAGAACAAAGGGTCACAGTCTCGGGATACAAGGTAGACCATCTAGGACTGAGATGAGGAGACATTTCTTCACCCAGAGGGTGGTGAACCTGTGGGATTCTCTCCCACAGAAGTTGCGGAGGCCAAGTCACTGAAAATAGATACATTTCTAGACTCTAAAGGTCAAGGGGCATGGGGGGAGCATGGGAGTATGGCATTGAGATGGAGGGTCAGCCGTGATCATATTGAATGGTGGAGCAGGTTCAAAGGGCCGAATGGCCTCCTCCTGCTCCTATTTTCTATGTTTCTGCAGTTGAGGTATGAACACCAGGACTTTGGAGCAGGAGTGGACCATTCAGCCCATCGAGCCTGCACCGGTCCTTGGAAAGAGCACCCGACTTAAGCCCAAAGCTCCACCCTGTCCCCACAACCCACTAGCCCCACCTAACCCTTTTGGACACTAAGGGGCTGTTTTGCACGGCCAATCCACCTAACCTGCACGTCTGTGGGAGGAAACCGGAGCACCCGGAGGAAACCCACGCAGACACGGGGAGAACGTGCAGACTCCGCACACATAGTCACCCGAGGTCAGTATTGAACCCGGGTCCCTGGAGCTGTGAGGCAGCCGTGCTAACCACTGTGCCACCGTGCCGCCCCTTGATATCACTGGTATTTATAAATCTGTCAATCCCTTCTTTGTGCCTGAGCTCCCACAGCCCTGTGGGGTAGAGAATTGCAAAGATTCACAACCTTCTGAATAAAGAAATCTCCCAACATCTCGGTCCTAAGTGGCTTTCCCTCTTATTTCGAAATTGTACCCGCTGGTTCCACATATCCCAACCAGAGAAAACATCTTACCTCCATCTACCCTGTCTGTATCTTTCAGTATTTTGTAGGTTTCAATTAGATCATCTCACAATCTTTGAAACTCTAGAGAACACAGGCCCAGTTTTCCCAATCTCTCTTCATGGGACAGTCCCACCATCCCCAGAACAAGTCTGATAAACCCTTGTTGCTCTCCCTCGATGGAGGTCATGGAATCCAAACTACACCCAGTGCTCCAGGTGCAGTGTAAACAAGGTTCAATACAATTGAAGCAAGACCTTGCTACTTCTGTACTTAAATCCTCTTGCGATAAAAGCCAACATACCATTAGTTTCCCTAATAGCTTGTGAGCCTTCAGTGACTTATTGATGAGAATATCCAGGTCTCTTTGTACATTTACACTTTCTAATCTCTTAATATCTCAGAAATACTCTGCGTATCTGTTCCTCCGACCAAAGTGGATAACCTCACATTTCTTTGCGCTATATTCCATCCACCAAGTTCTTGTCCACTCACTGATGAAATGTATAAACCATAAACTGATCATTTAGAAACAAATGAGTAATTAATAAAGATCATCATTAGAATGTGTGATGTGAGTATGTGTTAGAGTGACGGGCAATGAGAACCCGGAGATAGGGAGGGAGTCACACACACACACACAGGCAGACACACACATACACATAGACACACACACACACACGCAGACACACACATACACTCACACATACACACACACGCATACACACACACATAGACACACACACAGACACACACACACATGCACACACACATAGACACACACACACAGACACACACATACACACACACAGACATATATACACACACAGATGCACACACACAGACACACACACACACAGGCAGACATACACACACACACACAGTCACACACGCAGACACATACACATACACACACACAGACACACAGGCAGACATACACACACACACACAGTCACACACGCAGACACATACACATACACACACACAGACACACACAGGCAGACACACACAGGCAGACATACACACACACAGACACCCACACGCAGGCACACACACAGACAGACACACACATGCAGACACACACATGCAGACACACATGCAGACACACACACATACACATACACACAGACACACACACATAGTCTCACACATAGTCACTCAGACACTCACAACACTATCATTCACACACTCATTTACTACAATACACTCAGCCACTCACTCACACTCACTCACTTGTCATGTGAGTGTACCTTTAAGAAATGGGTGTTTATTACTGCAGTGATGTCAGAGAGTGGGTGGAGCTGGGCTGTCTGTCAGCTTTTTACTTTCATTTTAGGCTGTTTGCTGCAGGGTGTGTTTTAGTTTCATTTTCAGAGCTGGATAGCTGCAGTCACAGCCAGAAGCTGTATGAATCTCTCTCTGTAATCTAAAGACTGTAAATCGATCCTGGTGATTTAAAACTAATAACAGTAGTGACTTTAACGTGGTGTGCTTCTGGTAAAAGGTGTTTTACGTCGTATGGATGTTAAAAGGAACGCTTAAAGGATTACTTAGTGTTGTATTCTTTGGGGGTTGTATTTGAATTGATGGTTGCTAAGATGTTCACTGTATGTTTCAAAACGGTTAACTTGAGTTCATAGAATAAACATTGTTTTGCTTTAAAAAATAGTTTTCCATTTCTGCTGTACCACACCTGTAGAGTGGGCCGTGTGCTCCCCATACCACAATCTAGTAAAAGTTGTGGGTCAGGTGAACTCCATGATACACTTTGGGGTTCTCTAAACCCTGACCCATAACACACTATACTGCACACGCTCAATCAATACACACGCCCACTCAGTGTACTCACTATGTTACACTCACACACTCACTACACACACTCACTCACTCGCACACTAACTCACTACGCTACACTTACTCACTACATACTCACTCACTCACTCGCAACACTACACTCACACTCTCTCGCACACACATGCACACTCACTCATGCACAAATACACTCACACATGCACACTCACTCACAAATACACTCACTCACACAAATGCACACATGCACTCTCTCTTACACACACACACACACTCACACACTCGCACACACAGACAGACCCAATCACTCACCCTCACGCACACACTCACTCACTCTCAAAAACACATACTCACACACACAGAATCAGACTCACACACTCTGACACACACACTCACACAGAATCATTCACTCACTCACTCTCACTCATACATACACACCTACACATTCACTTACGCACACACTCTCAGACACTCACTCACTCTCAATCACTGGCTCTTTCACTCACTCTCTCACACACCTACAAACATGCACCCATTCATGCACACACTCTTACACACACACTCTCAAACACATTCACTCTCACGCACACACTTACTCACACACACAGACACACTCATTCACTCCCTTACTCGCTCCACACTCACTCTCGCACACACATTCACAGACACTCACTCACACA
The DNA here is from genome assembly GCF_047496885.1 of Scyliorhinus torazame. Taxonomy (NCBI): domain Eukaryota; kingdom Metazoa; phylum Chordata; class Chondrichthyes; order Carcharhiniformes; family Scyliorhinidae; genus Scyliorhinus; species Scyliorhinus torazame. Next base: position 8,552,389 of record NC_092717.1, read on the forward strand.
CCCACTTGTACTCACGCACTCTCACACACATGCCACTCACCCGCATTCACACCTACCCAGTCAGTACACTACACACATGCACACTCATACACACTCACTCACTATACTACACTCACACACACTCACTCTCCCTCCCTCACATAGGGCTGGATTCTACGATCGCCGACACCGAAGCCTAAGGAATCTCGTTGTGTTGGCAAAAAAAAGAATCAAATTGTTACCTTGAACTTAACAACTTGACCTTTTATAGAGTCTTCAACACTGAGTAAAACAAAGAGGGCACATCATAGGAATGCGATCAGACAGGCTTGACCCAGAGCCACTTAAGGTGATATTTGGACAGGTGACCAAAAGCCTGGTCAAAGAGATTGGATCAAAGGAGGAGAGAGAGAGACTAATGCAAGTTTCGGACTCTGCACGTGGGAATAGATTCAAGAATCATTCTCTAGTTCTGGAGATGTATTCAGTCCATGTGGTTCCGATATTCTGCAACAGAGTTTGTTCAGATGGCGTACAGAATTCTGCTCAAGACAGGTACGTGATTTTAACGGGTGCACTGGAGGGGGTGGGGGGGGGGGGTTGGTGGCGTTGGTAAGTTGGTACATGCCCCCAATTGGGATGATGCGGGGTTCGCAAACAGGACGCTGGCTGCCAATCCGAATCTGGATACCCACGAGTTGATTTGGGGGGGCATTGGAACGCAGGGCTGGAGCTGAGGGTGAATGGTCCCAGCTGTGCTCGCTGACCCTGGAGGGGGAGGGGGGGGAGGGGGGAGAGCGAAGGCACTGGATAGGCTCAGGAGGAAGACTGGGGCGCGGGGGGGTGGGGGGGGGGGGGTGACCTGTGGAGGCTTTTACACCTGAGGGGCCTGGAGTATGGGGTTTTCTCCCGGTGCACAAATTGTTCTCGGGGATTGACTTTTCCATGGTGGGGAAGGTGCTGCTGGCTGGAGTTAAGAGGGTAGAGTTTTCGGCAATTGTGATCCCGGATCACGCTCCGCACTGGGTGGATGTGGTACTGGAGAAGGGGGCGGCCTAGAGGTCGGGGTGGAGGATGGATATGGGGTTGTTGGCGGATCGGAGTTTCTGTGGCAAGATCGGGAAGGTGATTGTGGAGTGAGTGGGGTTTAATTGCACGGGGGGGGGGTGGGGGGCAGCCTCACTGTCGGTGGTCTGGGAGGTTCTGAAGGCAGTGGTGAGGGGGGAGGTGATTTTGTTTAAGGCTAAGGAGGATAGTGAGGAGAGGGAGGAATGCCAATGGTTGATAGAAGAGATTTTGGAGGTGGATGGGAGCTATACGAGGTGGGACACGGATCTGGGTCTCCTGCCAAAGCGGAAGGAGCTGCAGGTGAGATTTGACCTGCTGTCCACGGGGAAGGCGATACGTCAGCTGTGAAGAGTGATGGGGGCTGTTTACGAGTACGGGGAGAAGGCGGGTCATATGTTGGCAGGTCAGCTTCGCAGGCACGCCGTGGCGAGGGAGATAGTTTGGGTTCAGGATAGGACGGGGAGCTGGTGGTGGCTCCGGAGCAGATTAACAATGTGTCTGAGGAGTTCTATAGGGACTTGTATAAGTCGGAGCCACCAGAAGATGAGCGGGAGATGAGGGCGTTCCTGGGACGGTTAGAGTTCCCGAGGGTGGGTGAAGCGGAGAAGACACCGGCTGGAGGAGCCAATGGGGTTAGAGGAAGTGAAGGTGGCACTCGGGAAGATGCAGGCCGGTAGGCGGCGGGGCCTGGTGGGTTCCCGGTTGAATTTTATAATAGATTTAAGGAGAAACTGGTGTCACTGTTGGTGTAAATGTTTGAGGATTAGATGGTCAGGGACGTCTTGCCAACAACAATGGGACAAGCCTCCATCTCGTTGCTGCTTAAAAAGGATAAGGATCCGGTGGAGTGTGGGTCGTATATGTATTATTCCTTGTGTCTGAATAAAGCTCGTAGTCTTACAGTTGAAGTAGATGCTTTATTGTGTGAGTTCATTCTCTCTCCAGCGCTTATACTATATGTTACATCTGAGCTGTCTGTCTGTGACCTGCTCACCAGATGCTGTTCCCTGTGAAGAGTGCCCCCTGACTTCCTGTCTGTTAGTGTCTTTACATTAACCCCTTGTGTCATATACAGTGATGCATAATCACTACATCCCGCCTTTTTTCTTTTTACATATTTTCTGTACTTTGTTAAAGAAAATTGTACAAAACATGTAGATAAATGATGATGTGTGCAAGATGTGATGGAATTAATGATTATACAAAGCCAATTAATGTTTATGAGTCCAACCTTAATAAAAAAAATAATGAGTCCAACTTTATGAATTTATTCGGTTGAGTTTTGTTTTCTTCTGTCGGTGACGTGGTGATGTTGATATTGTAATTTCTTTGTGAATATCGTCAGTGTTGTTGTGTCTAAGTAACTAACAAGTCATCATGAGGTGTTCGAATGGTCGAACCACTGATGTTGACTGACGTGGACTTTTTTCTATGCTTGTGGTATCGATTTAGTGTGTCACCTGCCTTGAAAGCTGGTGTGCTTGTTTGTTCTGGAACAAATGTGAATTTGTGAGATTCATTGTCAAGCCATGGTAAGATTGTACTCTTGCCATTGTTTTGGAGTGTGCTGTGGCATTGTGCTTCATGTACAGTGTTGTACCATGTTGTACAGGTCGTTGTTTCATTCTTGTTGTTTCTGTCGTTTCTGTCTTTGTTGTTTTTGTGTTGTTCTTGTTGTTGTTTTTGTCATGCTTGTTGTTTCTGTTTAAAAAAAATCATTATTGTTTTTGTTGTGCTTGTTGTTGCTGTTGTTGTCTTTGTTATGCTTCTTGTTGATGTTTTTGTTGATGTTCTTGTAGTTTTCATTGTTGTTCTTGTTGTGCTGCTTGTGGTTTTTGTTGTTCTTGTTGCGCTCAATGACTGTTCCGTGTGGATAATTTGAGTCATTCTCAAAGTTATTGGTGTCAGTGTCCTTTGTGGTATCTGATGTTTCATTGAGCGTTTCTCCTTGAGGATTGTGAGAATGATCTGATGTTGCATTGATCTTCGTGACTATCAGTCATTTGTGGTTGATTTGATCCTCTTCTTTGATTCCTTGGTGCTCCTCTTCTGGAGTCATTTCTGGTTGATCTATTTCATCTTTGATCTCTTGATGCTCCTCTTCTGGAGTCAACGTCGTCAAGATTTCAGTTTCTTGTGAGTCGATGAGGTTTTAATTGATGCGGTCTCACTAGACTCATGAGTGGTTGTGCTTTGATTGTCAAGTTCTTTTCTACAGATGAGCTGGGATCTGTCAGTCTCGTTGTGAACTTGTGTGTCTTGTCTGGGAATTGTGATTTCTTTGTCACTTGTCCCACATAGAGTGGGTAGACTTACATTGGCTTCTTGTTGTTCACTTGAGTTTGATAGACTTTCATAGTCTGCTTCTGGTTGCTCAGATAAGGTGGATAGACCTTCATAATCTTCTTCGTGCATGGTTTGCGCTCTGGGGTCTTTAATTGCTTCCATTCTGGAGTCTGTCAATGAGCTATCTGTGGAAGCTTGCATCGCTCTCTCTGTGGAGTCATGCAGTGTCCTCTCTGTGGAGCCGATCTGTGCTCTCTCAACGGAGTCGGTCAGTACTCTTTGTGTGGCGTCGTTTTCAACGACCTGCCATTGCATCATGGTATTGGATTCATCTACCATGAGTAGAGTCATGTTTAGCTTTTCAACCGTGTCGCTGGTGCTATGATTAGCATATCTGAATAACTTAGCCATGCCTGAGTAGTTATTCTTCAATATACAAATCATCTTCTTTGGTTTTTGATTTGTCATTGTGCTCTTCATTTGGGGTGGTGCAAACTGCTTGTTCCAGGGTGCTGCGGATGTTATTCTCAATTGCTGGTTGAAGTTCGGGCATTGTTCTGTCTTTCGAGGTAAAAAAATGGGGTTTTATAGCTTTAAAATTCTTATTTTTAATTTTCAGGCAGTGTTGCTTTAAGTGGCCGTGGTCTGAGTCTTCTGATGTCATGACACTCGTGGCGTAAAGCGTAGGAATCGATTGCGCATGCGAAAATCGATTTCCTTTACTGTGCGCTTTTTCGTAAACTGCGCATGCGTGTGGCTTGCGCATGCGCAGATCCATCTTGAAAATGAAAAATGAAATGAAATGAAAATCGCTTATTGTCACGAGTAGGCTTCAAATGAGGTTACTGTGAAAAGCCCCTAGTCACCACATTCCGGCGCCTGTTGGCTGGTGCGGGAATTGAACCCGCGCTGCTGGCCTGCCTTGGTCTGCTTTAAAAGGCAGCTATTTAGCCCTGTGCTAAACCAGCCCCATCTTCGAACTGTGCGCTTTTTTTGTTCATCTTCGAACATTAGATCTTCTTCTGACTGCGCATGCGCAGAACAATCTGTGTCCAAAACGGCTATTTTCAACTGTGCATGCACGGCTGCAGTTTCCTGCGCATGCATGGCTGCAGTTTCCTGCGCATGCATGGCTGCAGTTTCCTGCGCATGCATGGCTGCAGTTTCCTGCGAATGCACGGCTGCAGTTTCCTGCGCATGCACGGCTGCAGTTTCCTGCGCATGCATGGCTGCAGTTTCCTGCGCATGCACGGCTGCAGTTTCCTGCGCATGCATGGCTGCAGTTTCCTGCACATGCACGGCTGCAGTTTCCTGCGCATGCACAGACCCAGATTTGCATCTTTTGCTCCCCGGGCAGTTTAAAATGTGCTCAGCCGCCATTTTAACTTCTTTAGACCCGCGGAGAAGAACCTTTTCAGCATTCTTTCTTGGTAAAGACTTAATGTTATTGTTTTCTTGCGATCTGCACTCTTCAATCGCGATTTCCAGCGTTAAACCTTTCTGTTCCGATAATGATTGTTTGAGTTTTGCATCACTCATTCCCTGTGCAATTTGGTCTCTGAGCATTGAATGTCTTAAAGCAGCATTGTTGCTGGTGTTACAGTGATTTTCAAATTTTTTGAGTATTACTTCTAATTTGGTGTTGTCTTCACCTTTCAAGTAATTAAAGCATTTGTAAATTCCTCTAGCTTCATGTCCTGCTAGTAGCAGTGCTCTTTTTGTTTCTTCTGAGGCCATGCTCAAATCATCAGCTACGATATATCGTTTGAATGTTTGTTTAAAAATGTTCTATCTATGACTTAAATTACCGGTTGTTTTCAGCTGTGGTGGAGTTCCAACGAGTTTCATCGACTCAGCGAAGTCTCCCCACGTCGAATGTCCGGTACGAGTTTTTTTCTGTTTTCGATCTTTCTTTGTCTGCATCTTGTGTAACCTGACTAGTAAGCGTTCCTGGAGTGTCCGGGGACCATGAATTATTCCTTGTGTGTGAATAAAGCTCGTAGTCTTACAGTTGAAGTAGATGCTTTACTGTGTGAGTTTGTTCTCTCTCCAGCGCTTATACTATATGTTACATCTGAGCTGTCTGTCTGTGTTCTGCTCACCAGCTGCCGTTCCCTGTGAAGAGTGCCCCCTGACTTCCTGTCTGTCCATTATATACATCTCTGATGCTCCCTCTAGTGGTTACTTAGTTGTAGTGTCTTTACATTAACCCCTTGTGTATATACAGTGATGCATATCACTACAGTACAGGCCCATAGCTCTGCTGAATGTGGACGGCAAGATATTGACAAAGGTGCTCGTGTTAAGGCTGGAGGAGTACCTTCCGAGGGTCATTGGAGGTTCAGATGGGTTCATTAAGGGCAGGCAGTTGTCATCAAATATGAGGCGGCTGCTGAATGTGGTGCTTTCTCTGGCAGGTGGAAGGGAGACGGAAGCGGTGGTGACGTTAGTTGCGGAGAAGGCGTTTGATCGGGTGGAGTGGAGTTATTTGATGGCGGTGTTGGAGAAATTTGGGATTGGGCCGAAGTTTGTGGCATGGGTGCAGCTGCTGTATAAGGAGCCGATGGTGAGCGCGCGCACGAATGATATGAATTCAGGGTATTTTGCATTGCACCGAGGAATGAGGCAGGGGTGCCCCATGTCCCCCCTTCTGTTTGCATTGGCTATTCCGTCTGGCAGCCTCTCACTTTAGTTATCTGAGGGGTGCTTGTGTCCCGGCATTGGGCAGGGCTCCGGAAGTTCAATTTCACTAGTTTGTTGGGGAGGGTGAAGGCTGATTGGTTGAGGTGGGATAATGTCTCTGTTATTGGTGGGCTGGCTGAGGATGAATATTTTACCAAGTTGCTTGTTTTTGTTCTAGTGTCTGCCGCACTTTTTGCCTGAGGTGTTTTTCAAGGGGGGGGGGGGGGGGGGCGCGGCGGGGGGGAGGGGGGGGGCGGGTTGTGGCCGGGCTGATGTCCTTGTTTCTTTGCGCAGGGAAGGTGGCCAGGATTAGCAAGGTGATTGTTGAGGGGACGGCAGCCGGGGTGGGTGGGTGGGGGGGGGGGGGGGTTAGACCTCCTGAATCTGATGCATCATTACTGGGCGGCGAATGCAGAGAAGGTTTAGGGATGCAATAGGGAGGTGGGGGCTTTGTGGGTGAGGGTGGATCTGGGCTCATGTAGGGGGTCGGGGTTGCGGGCGCTGGCAACGTCGCCGCCCCCGATGGCCCCAGGGAAGTATTACGTGAGTCTGGTGGTGTTGGCCACGCTGAAGGTTTGGAGGCAGTTTCGGCAGAATTTTAGGTAGGGAGTGGGGTCAGGGGGATGCCAATTAGGGGAAATGACGGGTTTGAGCTGGGGAGGATGGATGCGAGATTCCGGGGATGGGAAATGATGTGTTGGGCGCTCTGGATCCGTGGAACACATACAGGTCACCAACACTTGAAATAGTGCAACACTATTTTATTGAATCATTAACTGTTTAACATACTCTGACGTGGGTTAACACGATACTAGCTTTAACTAAATTACTTTGCCTTGTCCTAACCAGTCGATGCACTCAGCACATGGTGAAGATCTGTGCTGCAGGCTGTGAGCTCTGTCCTACTAGGAAGCTGCAGCTCGAATGAGCGGGTACTCTGATGCCCCCTGTCTTTATAGTGCGTGTGCTCTAACTGGTGATTGGCTGCGGTGTTGTGTGTGTTGATTGGTCCCGCTGTGTGTCCATAATATACACCAGTATATCATGGTGCAGTGTCTGCACCATGATATACTGGTGTATATTATGACGTCCTGCCTTTTTTTAAAAATGTACCTGCGTGGCAATAAATAGTGTATGGTGAATGTACCTGACTACGTGTGTGCGGAATATTTACAGGACTATGTACATGAGAACTAAGCTGTATACATGGGAAGGTGCCTGGTGCAGAAAAACAGTGTGTCACAAGAATAACGAGATGAACACTATATACAAACCATGTAAACGATTAAACGGAAGAACAGAACAATTCAGAAAGTCCATAAGTCCACAAAGTTCACAAATTAAGTCTCTGAGGTGGGCGACGAATTCTGGTTGACCGCCTCAAGGGTGGGTCGGGAGTCGCCGGCTGAGGAGCGGGCTGGACTGGGTCAGAGTGAGGAGGATGCAGAGTGACCGGGATCTCTGCATAGTCCAGGTCAGGGTCAGCAGGAGGGCGAGGCAACAGTGGAAGATCACGTAGCGAGCGTGGAACGAGACAAAGGGCGTGTCGATTGCGGCGCAGAATGGAGCCATCCGGTAGACGAACCAGGAACGAGCGGGGGGCCACCTGCCGAAGGACAACAGCGGTTGCAGACCAGCCACCATCCAGAATATGGATGCGGACGTTGTCATCTGGAGCCAGAGCAGGGAGATCAGCTGCACGGGAGTCATGAGTCGCCTTGTGCTGTGCACGAGACAGCTGCATCCGGCGAAGGACCGGAACGTGGTCGAGGTCTGGGACATGAATGGACGGCACCGTCGTCCTCAGGGTGCGACCCATGGGCAGCTGGGCTGGCGACAGGCCAGTGGACAGTGGGGCTGAGCAATAGGCCAGCAGGGCGAGGTAGAAATCGGACCCAGCATCGGCAGCCTTGCAGAGGAGCCGTTTGACTATGTGGACGCCCTTCTCCGCTTTGCCGTTGGATTGGGGGTACAGGGGACTGGATGTCACATGCACAAAGTTGTACCTCCTGGCAAAGTTGGACCATTGCTGGCAGGCGAAGCAGGGGCCATTGTTCGACATCACCGTGAGTGGGATGCCGTGTCGAGCAAAGGTGTCCTTACAGGCACGGATGACTGCAGACGATGTGATGTCGTGCAACCATATCACGTCTGGGTAATTTGAAAAGTAGTCCACAATCAGGACATAGTCCCTGCCCAGCGCGTGGAACAGATCGATGCCCACCTTGGTCCAAGGGGACGTGACCAACTCATGGGGCTGTAGAGTCTCATGTGGTTGGGCCGGCTGGAAGCGCTGACAAGTGGGGCAGTTGAGCACTGTGTTGGCTCTGTCCTCATTAATGCCGGGCCAGTACACTGCCTCTCAGGCCCGTCGGCGGCACTTTTCCACGCCAAGGTGGCCCTCGTGTAGCTGTTCCAGAACGAGTTGGCACATGCTATGCGGGGTGACAATGCGGTCCAGTTTCAGGAGAACCCTGTCTACTACCGCCAGATCATCTCTGACATTATAGAACTGAGGGCATTGGCCCTTGAGCCACCCGTCCGTTAGGTGGCGCATGACACGCTGTAGCAAAGGGTCAGCCGCTGTCTCGCGGCAAATTTGGACGAGGCATCCGTGGCAGGTAAATTGGAGACCACGAAGGCCACATGGGCGTCAACCTGGCAGACGAATCCCGCTGGGTCACATGGAGTGTTGACTGCCCTGGAGAGAGCGTCAGCAATGATGAGGTCTTTGCCCGGGGTGTATACCAGCTGGAAGTCGTATCGCCGGAGCTTGAGAAGAATACGTTGGAGGTGAGGCGTCATGTCGTTCAAGTCTTTCTGTATTATATTGACCAGCGGGCGATGGTCGGTCTCGACGGTGAATTGAGGAAGTCCGTACACATAATCGTGAAACTTGATGACACCGGTCAGAAGGCCCAGGCACTCCTGTTCTATCTGCGCGTAGCGCTGCTCCGTGGGGGTCATGGCACGTGACGCATATGCAACGGGGGCCCATGATGAGGCCTCATCACATTGCAGGAGCACTGCCCCAATGCCGGATTGGCTGGCATCGGTCGAAATCTTTGTCTCTTTTGCTGGATCAAAGAAAGCCAAGACCGGGGCCGTGGTCAGATTTGCTTTGAGTTCTCTCCATTCGCGCTTGTGGGCAGGGAGCCATTGGAAGTCTGTCGTCTTCCTGACCAGGTTCCTGAGAGCCGTGGTATGAGAGGCGAGGTTAGGGATGAACTTCCCTAAAACGTTGACCATGGCCAGAAATCGGAGGACCGCCTTCTTGTCCTCTGGCGTTTTCATGGCTGTGACAGCAACCACCTTGTCCGCATCCAGCTGCACACCCAACTGGGAGATGTGGTCCCCGAGGAACTTGAGTTCCGTCTGGCCGAAGGAACATTTGGCTCTGTTGAGGCGTAGGCCATGCTCATGTATACGTTTGAACACACGCTGGAGGCGACTGACATGCTCCTGTGGGGTGGTGGACCAAATGATTATGTCGTCGACATTGGCGCGAACACCTTCAATGCCTTCCATCATTTGTTCCATGATCCTATGGAACGCTTCTGAAGCAGATATGATCCCAAACGGCATCCTGTTGTAACCAGGGGCGTCATTTCCCGACCCCCAAGCGGGTCGGAGAATGGCCGTTGGCCGCCGTGAATCCCGCCCCCGCCGGTTGCCGAAGTCTCCGGTACCGAATATTCGGCGAGGGCGGGAATCGGGCCGCGCCGGTTGGCGGGCCCCCCCGCTCGATTCTCCGGCCCGGATGGGCCGAAGTCCCGCCGAAAAATTGCCTGTCCCGCCGCCGTAAATTAGAGTACCTATTTACCGGTGGGACAAGGCGGTGTGGGCGGGCTCCGGGGTCCTGGGGGGGCACGGGGCGATCTGACCCTGGGGGGTGCCCCTACAGTGGCCAGGCCCGCGATGGGGGCCCACGGATCCACGGGCGGGCCTGTGCCGTGGGGGCACTCTTCCCCTTCCGCCTCCGCAACGGTCTCCACCATGGCGGAGGTGGAAGAGACTCTCCCCACTGTGCATGCGCGGGAAACTGTCAGCGGCCGCTGACGCTCCCGCGCATGCGCCGCCCGGGGATGTCATTTACGCGCCAGCTGGCGGGGCAACAAATGCCATTTCCGCCAGCTGGCGGGGCGGAAATCCCTCAGGCGCCGGCCAAGCCCCTCAATGTTGGGGCTCGGCCCCCAAAGATGCGGAGCATTCCGCACCTTTGGGGCGGCGCGATGCCCGTCTGATTGGCGCCGTTTTGGGCGCCAGTCGGCGGACATCACGCCGTTTGGGGAGAATTTCGCCCAATATCTGCCAAAGTGGGTATTGAGGTTGCCAGCGATGCGGAGCGGCGGCGGCGGGCTGATGTTGTCCATGTTGCAGGATGACGGAATGCTGGAGGAAGGCAGATCACTTGCAGGTAGGTCTAAGAAGTGCTAATATCCCTCAACTCCTGGTACCATGATGTGTTGGGTGTTCTGGATCCGTGGAACACATACAGGCCACCAACACTTGAAATAGTGCAACACTATTTTATTGAATCAGTAACAGTTTAACATACTCTGACGTGGGTTAACACAATACTAGCTTTAACTAAAGACCTTTGCCTTGTCCTAACCAGTCGATGCACTCAGCACATGGTGAATGTCTGTGCTGCAGGCTGTGAGCTCTGTCCTACTAGGAAGCTGCAACTCGAATGAGCGGGAATTCTGATGCCCCCTGTCTTTATAGTGCGTGTGCTCTAACTGGTGATTGGCTGCGGTGTTGTGTGTGTTGATTGGTCCCACTGTGTGTCCATCAGTGTGTGTCTGCACCATGATATACTGGTGTATATTATGACAGGAAAGAAGGGGATTAGGGAGACGAAAGGTCTGTTTCTGGGAGGGTGGTTTGCAAGCTTGGTGGAGCTGAATGAAAAGTTTGGGTTGGCGCGGATCAAGAGTTACCGTTCCATTTAGGTGCTGGACTCTGCAAGGAAGATCTTTCTGACTTCCCTGATAGCTCTGCCCCCTCGTTGTTTGAGGGGGTGGTGTCAGTGGGGGCTTGGGGAGAGGGTGCTTATCGGTGATTAACAGGAGGATTCTGGAGGAGGATAAGGTGTCTGTGGAGGGGGCTAAGGCCAAGTGGGAGGAAGAACTGAGGGGGTGCTGGAGGAGAGTCTTTGGTGTGAGGTGCTGCGGAGGGTGAATGCCTCGTCTTCATGCATGAGGCTGGGGCTGATCCAGCTGAAGAAGTACAGGGCGCACGTCACAAAGTCTAGGGTGAGCCGACTGTTCGAAGGGATGGAGGATGTCTGTGGGCGAAGTGCGTGGGGACCTGTGAACCATGTGCATATGTTTTGGTCCTGCCCGAATTGGGGCCAGATGTTTTAGCCTTCGCCTCGCTGATTGCTCGCGGGTGAGCCTTGTTGGGGTGGAGGTCAGCTCCTCCCCCCTGTGCCTCGGTGTGGCGGGGGGACCTGCTGGAGCTTTTAGTCCTGGGGAAAGTGAAATTTGCTCTGCGGGGGAGGGGGGGGTGGGGAGTTGGTTACTGTTGACTGCTGAGGGAGGGGGGAGGGGAGGGGGAGGTATGGGTGGGTGGGGGGAAGGGTTTAATGTGTTAGGTGGGTTTTGTTACTGTTGTAAATTGTAACAATGTTGAAAATTTGCAATAAAAATACTTTAAAATAAGATAAACTAAAATCCACGGAGCTCGAAAGTGATAAGTTCATGAAAGAACTTTTCTCCACCCATTCTGTAATAATTTTGATTAATACCCGTTGATGCGACCATCAATTCACACAAAACCAGGAGTAGAAGTAAACTGTGGCTTTAATCAACTTGAACAGTGCCTGCCTGCGACTGATCTGTTAGTGGGAGCCGCCTACAGGGCGACTGGTCTTTATACCTCCCCTCAAGGGGTGGAGCCAGGGGCGGAGCCCACACAGGCCCCAACATGCTCCATCATAGGTAATACCTTACAATGGTCCATAGGTGGAGCCCACATGGGCAACAGTGTAATACAGATATGCACATGGTGAATTGTTACAGCAATACATTCACCACACCCGTGTTACTCACCAGTGGAGCAAGAGGAATGAACACCCCAGGCAGTGTTCGCCTGATCCAAACAAAACTGTTTTATTACAGTTCTTGCTGTGACTCTGCATAAATGTCTTCCTGAATGGAAGCGGTTCGGAAAATTCTTGTTTCTCAAAGCCTGGTTTTGCAATTCTTTGGACACCAGTCGCATCTGCGTGTGGGCGAGACAACACTTTACACAGAACAGTGTCTTGGGCAGGCAGCACAGGTCGTGACCTGGAAATGTGTGGTCAGGCTGTACCACTCTCTGCATGGAACATAGGAACGTACAATGCAAACGTTAGCAGCAGGAGTGGGCCACTGAGCCCCCCGGGCCTGCTCTGTCCCTCAAGATCATGGCTGCCCTTCTACCCCAACTCCCCGTCCTACCCTAACCCGACATCCCTTTGCAATCATTCATTATTTCCAGGGAGTGAGAGGCACGTGCAGGACCCTTTGGGGCTCATGTCTGTTTCGTGTCAGCACGTCTGTTAATGGGTATCATACCCCGATTGCTTTGCTCCTTCGTGGAAGATCGGCATCGCTGGCCAGGTCCATCGTTAGTTTTCCCTTGAGGTGGTGGGTGAGCTGCCTTCTTGAGCCGCTGCAGCCCACGTGGTGTAGGTACTCCCACAGTGCTGCTAGAGAGGGAGTTCCAGGATTTTGACCCAACGACAGAGAAGGGACAGCCAATATGTTTCCAAGTTGGGATGGTGAGTGGCTTGGAGGGGAACTTGCAGGCGGTGGTGTTCCCATGTGTCTGCTGCCCTTGTCCTTCTCGGTGGCAGAGCTTGAAGGAGCTTTGGTGAGTTGCTGCAGTGCATCTTTTATTCTGATACACTCGCTGTCACTGTGTGCCGGTGGTGCAGGGAGTGAATGTTGAAGGTGGTGGAAGGAGTGTCACTCAAGCGGGGCTGCTTCGTCCTGGATGATATCGAGCTTCCTGAGTGTTGCTGGAGCTGCGCTCATCCAGGCAAGTGGAGAGCATTCCATCAAAACCTAACAATGCTCTCTTGACTGGTGTCACCATGCAGAGAGAGACAATCCCTGAGGCAGGGATTTATTCACACAACTCAGTAAAGCTCTCCAAAGTTCGAGTATTTCCCAGATTGGGGAGCGTGCTGTAGGAACGACCTGCTATCATGGATTACTCCACCATCGCATGAGGTGATACCATTTCACTGCCGTTGGCGAATTCACATGAGTGACAAGAGGGTTTCCGGAAAGCAGTCAAGCTCAGGCACTCAGTGCAAAGTCAGAGTCTGCAGGACACGACACAGAGAGATGCAGGTATAGCATTGTCGAAGTAAGACTAAACCCTCCAGCCAACCAGCACATTTTGGAGATATCAGACCGAGTGTGTAAACAGGCACCATAATAAATGCAGTACGGATAGGACCGGCCTATCTGAATGTCCAGGTTTAACACACAATTCTAGTCTGATATGTTGATTGCCGTCATTCTCCTGGCTAAACAGACGCCTACAGGTTTAACACTCAAGACCTCATTGGCCACAATTTCCATGGAACAGTACCTGTGGGCTCCTCGCACTCACTGCAGCCAGGGGCGGAATGCCCCGGCTGGAACACACTGGCAAATTGTGGAATGGCTCAGAGAACGCGAGGGAAGGACTCCCGATGTCCCTCAGAAGTCCTTTTCACAGCCTCAGCAGCAATGTCCATGGAATGGTGAGTATCCCGCTAAATGTTGAGAAATCCTTTGACCAGCATATGGAATTGATAACAAAGCTACCCTTACACCCAAACAGTTGGTTACTGTCAGGAAAGGGCATGAGTTGAAGTGTCAGCCACCAAAATTCCTCTTTAACTATCACTAGCAGGGTGGCACAGTGGTTAGCAACTGCTGCCTCACGGCGCCGAGGTCCCGGCTTCAATTCCGGCTTGGGTGACTGTCTGTGCGGAGTCTGCACGTTCTCCCCGTGTCTGCAGGGGTTTCCTCCGGGTGCTCCGGTTTCCTCCCACAAGTCCAAAGATGTACAGGTTAGGTGGATTGGCCGTGATAAATTGCCCCTTAGTGTCCAAAGATGTGTAGGTTAGATGGGCTTACAGGGATAGGGCGTGTGATGATATGCATTCAGCAGGTTTGTACATAATGTTATGCACGACCTCCGACCACTAGGTGGCAGTGTAAACCCACCACGTGACCCTGTAGTCAGGGAGTTGGGAGTAGGTCGCGCTGGAGGATAGACGTATTTTGCAGTAGCTCTACAATAGTTAATGAGTGTTAGTAGTTTATTGTATTATTTATCCTATTTATCTCATTCCGCAGTTGTTCCACAATAAATTATTTAAACGAGATGTTCTGTAGTTATTCATTCACTTTGGCCAGTCCACAGAACGTGACCGGGCGGGATGGGCCTAGGTAGGGTGCTCGTTTGGAGGGTCAGTGCAGACTTGATGGGCTGAATGGCATCCTTCTACACTGTAGGAATTCTATGGTTCTATGGTCCAAAGTTAAGTGGCAGTCAACACTTTAATGAGCCTCAGGGTGGCATGAGGATGACATCCTGTACTAAACATGTAGTAAATTGGTGTTTCCACTTTAGGAACCTCATCTTGACCATCTCTTTTATGCTTGAAGTATTCGGCATTTGGCAAAAATTACCCTCTTAGCTTGATACCTGGATTAAAAGGGTTGAAGGATGAGGGTAGGTTACACAGATCAGGCCATTCTATCTTGAATATAGAGGATTAAGGGGTGATCTACTTGAAGATGTTAAGATAATGAAAGAATTTGATTGCTTCTCGGCCTTTTGGCTAAGATCAAGCATAGGTCCAAGCCCGAGATCAGTGCGATGCCTGGGCTTGACTATGTCTCTCTTGCGGGGACTGGAAATTGGATTCAATTTGAATTTGTTTTTGGAGCAATCAATGAGATGGATTGAGGACTTGCCCTGTCCACTCTGCGCATTGGCTTTGTGTGCGTGGGTTTCCTCCGGGTGCTCCGGTTTCCTCCCACAGTCCAAAGATGTGCAGGTTAGGTGGATTGGCCATGATCAATTGCCACTTAGCGTCCAAAAGAAAGATTAGATGGGGTTACTGGGTTACGGGGATAGGGCGTGGGCTTGGGTGGGGTGCTCTTTCCAAGGGCCGGTGCCAACTCGATTGGCCGAATGGCCTCCTTCTGCACTGTGAATTCTATGATTCGATGACTCTGAGAAAGGAATAAAATGAAAATAACAGATAATGGGAGCACTGCTGCTTCACAGCGCTAGGACCCGGGTTCGAATCCCGGCCCTGAGCCACTGTCCGCGTGGAGTTTGCACATTCTCCCCGTGTCTGCGTGGGTCTCACCCCCACAACCCAAAGATTTGCAGGCTAGGTGGATTGGCCAGGCCGAATTGTCCTTTCATTTTGAAAAAAACCCAACAGATAATGAAAAGATTTGACAGGGTGGGTCGAGAGGTGCTATTCCCTCTGGGGAGGGTGGGTGGGTGGGTGGGGGGTAATGGGTCCAGAACAAGAGGCAAAACATTAAAATTCGAGCCAGGCCATTTAAGGGTGATGTCAGGAAGCGACTCCTCACACCGACAGCAGTGGAACCCTGCCACACTCGCCCCCGAAAAGGCTGTTGATGTTGGAGGGTCACTTGTAAACATTGTTCGACAATGGATAGAATCATAGAATGTACAGAGCAGAAGGAGGCCATTCAGCCCATCGAGTCTGCACTGGCCCTGGGAAAGGGCACCCTACTTAAGCCCACACCTCCACCCTATCCCTGTAACCCAGTAACCCCATCTAACCTTTTTGGGACACTAAGGGCAATTTACCATGGCCAATCCACCTAACCTGCACACCTTTGGACTGTGGGAGGAAACCGGAGCACCCAGAGGAAACCCACGCAGACACGGGGAGAACGTGCAGACAGCGACCCAAGCCGGGAATCGAACCTGGAATCGAACCTGGAACCCTGGCATAATTCTGGAAGCAAGGCTGCTGGATGGAGTTAAGATCCGGATCATGATCTAGTTGAGTGCAGGAATAAGGAGGGGGGAGGGGGGGGCTGAATTCCCACCTGCTGTTCCAATGTTTTCTCCTTCTGAGAATGTGTCAGTAATCTTTCCACCAAAGCTCTTTAGGCTTAGCTCAGTCTTTCCGGCTCGCTGCTCCCTGGGTGGGAAGGCTGGTCGTGGATGCCCGTGGGCCCTGATGGTGGGCCTCCGCAAAACATAAATGTGAATCCAAACTCTTCAAAAGCCAGCAAAATATTGTCAAATCTAAATAAAGTCATCAAACCTGGGTGTGAAACACAGCGGGTGAAAGCTACACTAGAGGGAGCTGTTTCTTAAGTTATAAATTATTTTTCTTCCTTGAGCCTTGAACCTCAGTATCTGGTTTTATTCACGCTGATTCGGAAATTAAAGCTCGTTAGTAATAAAAATATTCAACCTGCCCCCACCAGCTTTCAATCTATCATCTTTATTGTTACTACATGTCTATTATTCTTTCGATTAAATGTTTAAGTCTCTTTACTTTCTTTGTTCTGCTCAGTTGTTTTGTAATTTTGATAATTATATCACGTGATAATCAATCATTTTGGATAAAACATTTATCGCCACTTTCCGGCTGGGGGCGCGCGGCACCAGAAAATGGGTGCGGCGGGATGGAAAATCCCGCCCACCAAATCTGAAATTCCTACATTCATCATACTGAGTAACAAGGTCTTTCCTGAACGCGTTATTGGATTCATTAGTGACTGTCTTAAATTTGCAGCCTCTAGTTTTTTGTCTCTCCCACTTGTGGAAACATGGGGCAGGATTCTCTCAGCCAACGGCGGGCCAGAGAATTGCCGGTCCGGGCGCGAATCGCGCGATGCCGCCCACTGGCGGTCCGCAATCGGCGCTATTGGCGCTGCCGCGGTCAGCATGGCGCCGGTCGGGGGCCGCTCTATGTGGCACCCCCCCCCCCCCCCCCCCCCCCCCCCGCCGATTCGGCCCGGGATGGGCCGAGCAGCCGCATTAGAAATCCGAGTCCCACCGGCGCCGTCCACGTGTGGTCTTACCCGCTCCGCTGTGGCCCGGCCCGCGATCGGGGCCTGCCGATCGACAGGCCGGCCTCTCGGGCCGGGGGCCTCTTCTGCTCATCGCCGGCCCCTGTAGCCCTGCGCCATGTTGCGTCGGAGCCACCGCGCATGCGCGGCAATCGCGCCGGTCGCACTGCGCATGCGCAGACCCGCGGCGCCCATCTGGCGCTGATATCGGCAGCTGGAGCGACGAGGGTCACTCCAGTGCCATGATGGCACTGCTCCAGTGTCATCGCTGCTCCTGGGGCCAAGTTTACGCGTCGTGAAACGCGATGGCGTCAACACTTAGCCTCAGGATCAGAGAATCCCGCCCATGTTCTTTCTGTCCACCTTGACAAATCCCTTCATCATTTTCAAGACCTTTATCATGTTTCCCCATTCCCCCCCAACAGCCATCACTTGCCCAGCCCATTCTTTCTGTCCTGATCATCGTCCCTTCTCGGTCCTGGCATTGTCCTTGTAAACCTTCTCTTGCACATTTTCTAGGTGCGTCTTCTGCGAGGTAAGCAGGAGAGGTTGTGAACCAACGCTTTCACGATGATTCCATCATACTCACTCTTTCAGTGTCAGCCATGTGTCATGCCAACTTTTGCAAGGTGCAATGGGCAACATCAGATGTAACAACAACTTGCCTTTATATAGCGTCTTCATCATCATATACCATCCCGACGCTCAACGCATGGGACCAAATTCAACACAGAGCCACACAGGAGATATTAGGTTAGGTGACCAAAAGGGTTGGTTGAAGGGTAGCTTTTACAGAGTGTCTTAAGGAGCAGAGAGAGAGGTAAAGGGGTGGAAAGGTTTTTAGGGAAGGAATTTAGGGACGCGCAAGAGGTGAGAATTGGAGTTTGCGAGGCTGGAGGACGTTATAGAGATGGGAACAGGAGAGGCCGTGGAGGGGAACTGGAAAGACGGTGAGTTGATTATTTGGCCTCTTCCCTCAGCACCTGAAGCCTAAACACTATTTGGTGTGAAAAGCAGCGAGGGAACACAAAATGAATAGGTTGAGTATTCTTGATGTCAAAGCACGTGTTGCGTTGCCAACATTATAGAGAGAGCCTTAGGAAATTCGAATCAGATGTTGTGCAAGAGAGCAACTTGCATTGTTCCAAGTTTGGCATGGTTGTAGTAAAATCTTGCAGAAATGGACATTTTTAATGTCATGTGGAGGTGACAAAGAAGCCAAAGGACTAACTCTCTGGTTCTTATTAATGTCCCCCCCCCCCGTCCCCCTCCCCCCCCCCTCTCAGAGCAGCTAGTTTTTCAATAGCTTCTGGTTAGCAGTTCTCAGTATTGTTCAACCCACTCAACACTACAAACCCTTGGCAAGTCTTCTTCCTCTATATCTGTCCTCACTCGTTCCCAGTGTAAGCCTACATAAAGCTTCAATATTGTTTCTAAGTAACTATCCGTCCCATTCTGGGAAATCTACTGTGCATTTTTATCTATGAATTACTTTTTTGCTTCTAAGAGTTGGGGCTCATTTGGGGGAACAAGAGATTCTGTTTCTAATGGGTACATTCCGAACATATGAATTAGTGGGGGGGAAAGGGGGGGGGAGAGCCAGCCATGCCCGGGCACCATCCCCTGGCTCTGCTCCCTGGTACTACCTCTTGGCACTACCCAGGCACTACCCCTGGAGGTACCTGGGCACTGCTGCTTGGCGTTTGGGACAGTGGCAGAGCAGTGCGAGGGGCAGAGCCAGGGGTTCGTGCCAAGGGAGAGTGCTGAGGTCGGGGCCGGGACGTTGCGGGGGGTGGGGTGGGGGGGTGTGGGAGTGCAGGGGTGGGAAGACGCATGCGGGGGTGGGAAGCGGGTGTGCGGGGGCATTCTAAGTAAACTCCTTTAAAAATGGCTTGGCCCTTAAAAATGGCTCCTCCGATCTTCGAGGCACTATGTTGCTGGCGGGGTGGATTTCATTGAGGGGAAAGGTTGCCTGCCCCCTGCAACATCTCCAATCCTTCTCAGCGACATTGCAATGAACTGTGGAGAAGCTCCCTGCTTGGAAGTATATCAGCCGTTCTTTCACTGTCGCTGGGTCAGAAACCTGTAACCCCCTCCCTTAATGGGGTGCACCCGCACCACATTGGACAGCAGCTCACCACCACCTTTTATGGGCAGCACGGTAGCACAGTGGTTAGCACAATTGCTTCACAGCTCCAGGGTCCCAGGTTCGATTCCGGCTTGGGTCACTATCTGTGCGGAGTCTGCACGCTCTCCCCGTGTGTGCGTGGGTTTCCTCCGGGTGCTCCGGTTTCCTCCCACAGTCCAAAGATGTGCAGGTTAGGTGGATTGGCCATGATAAATTGCCCTTAGTGTCCAAAATTGCCCTTAGTGTCGGGTGGGGTTACTGGGTTATGGGGATATGGTGGAGGTGTTGACCTTGGGTAGGGTGCTCTTTCCAAGAGCCGGTGCAGACTCGATGGGCCGAATGGCCTCCTTCTGCACTGTAAATTCTATGAAATTCTATGAAAAACCTTCTCAAGAGCAATTAGAGATGGGCAATAAATGCTGGCCCAGCCAGTAATGCCCACATCCCGTAAATGTATTCATAAAAGTGTCCACAATAGCCAGCCAGTAATGAGTTTTTTCGTTTCTGAGGACCAAACATTCGACCCTCAGATAGAAGCACAAATGAAGCAGCACCTGGAGGAGGTGAATCAAGTCATTATGTCTTATGCCAGATCTTGAACAGAGCTACCCATCTAGTTCCAGTCCCTGATTTACCCAAAGCTGGGACGAACTTCATTAAAACAGAGTTTCTCCGAGTGGCAGGGTGGTATGGGGGAGGCAGCACTAAGATGAGATGACTTACTATTCAATGCTGAGGATACCAACAGGGCATTGTGCTACGTTAGTGCTATGGAAGTTTATTTAACTGTATTGGTTTCTGTTCCTCGTGAACTGGGTGCGACACACGGGGAGTGCACAGAGGTTGTGGGTGGACTATGTGTTGACAGTCACTCTTAAGAGAAACGTCTAAGAGAGCTGCTTGCTGGCCTGGGAAGGGGTTTAATTCGCCAAATTGTTAACATGGCAGAAGCAAGGGCAAACCAGCAGCACTTCACCTAATGTTCGGAGGTATTTCTGTAGGGGAAAAAAGTGGATCTTTATGGAGTGAGTGGGCCCTTTCCATTCAAGCTACTACCAGATCAGACTGGGATTAAAGTTACTAAAGAACCTTAGTCCCAGCTCACCTGTCGCATGAATTTTCTGATTGCTTCCCAAGGTTAGAACCTTCCCAGTTTAGCAAAATGTTTCACAAGGCACTTAAAACACTTCCCTATGAACTTGCTGCACCATCATAAAGAGGCAATACCTGGCTCCCGGGAACTAACTCAGGGGTCAGCCTAGTTAACCTGGGTTAAGTTTCAAGCGATGAATAAGAATGAATCACGCAGCCTCATTATATTATTGAAAATGCGAACCCATCTCCTTGCCGCTGGTTTCCCGGGTCTTGCCAACCCCGCCATCTTGCCTCCTCTAATTACATAAGTGGGCAGTTTGGAGGCAGGGTCTGAATGGGATTCAGGTTTTTAACATTAGAGCACCCCTCCCCACCCAAACTAAACCCACTGTTTTTTTGGGGGGTCAAAGTAGCCCTCCCATCGTCCCAAGTCAACAGGTTGGCGGTTCAAATCCTACTCCAGAGGCTTGAGCTCAAAGTCTGAGCTGATATTCCCAAGTTTTCAAATCCTTCTGTGACTTCACCCCTCTCCTTCTCTCTGTAATCCCCTCAAATCTGCAAGCCTCCTTGACCTCTGGGATCCTCCTATTCTGGCTCCTCGTGCAACCCCCAATTTTAATTGTTTCACCAGTGGTAACGGTGTGCTCATCTGCCTGGACCCTAACCTCTGGGATGATATCGCCAGACCTCTCTGACAGCCTCCCCACTTTAAGTTGCTCCTAAAAACCTACCTCGTTGACCAAGATTTTGGCCGTCCCACCTGATATCTCTTTGTGTGCCTCAGTGTCAACTAACACCCCTACGAGGAACTTTGGGATGTTTCAGTGCATTAAATAGAGAGGTGAAGCCACTGATAACACGGGATGTATCAGCAACATGGATCTGAACCCGAAGGTTTAAACTTTCAAGGTGCTCGGAGACATGTCCATGAAGTCACACTAGTCAGGAAATGTGCATATCTACTGCATCCTAGAGGTTTGACACTTGTATAACCTACATACGAGACACACCTGGCCTCGAGCTGCGATTGTTTAAGATCGTAAGTAATAGGAGCTGGAGTAGATCATTTAACCCCTTGAACCCCCTTCGTCATTCAATACGATCATGGTTGTGACCTTAATTCCACTTTATTTGCTTGACCCTTGACTCTCTTGCCAGTCAGCAATCTGTCTAATTCAGCCCTGGATATATTCAATGTCCCGCAGCCTCCACTGTTCCCTGGGGAAGAGAATTCCAAAGACTGATGATCCTCTGAAAGGAGAAATTCCTCCTCATTTCCGGCTCCATGGGAGGCCCGGTCGGCTGGATTCTCTGTCGGTGGGCTCCTCCGTTTCGCCGGCAGCGCACTCACGCCCGCGGGATTTCCCGACGGCGTGGGGGTGCCCACAACGGGAAACCCCATTGGCCGGCCGGCGGGACGGAGAATCCCGCCCTTTACTTTTAAACTGCTTCCCCAATGGCTGAAGCTTGGGAAGTGGGAAGCCAATCGAACCTCGACTCAGGAGGCTCAATGGCGGTGACTGAGAACCTCAATATGCTTGACCATTGAGCATTGCAGATGGCGGGGATTTGGCATCAGCCAGGGCAGTGCCGCCTCGCGGACAGTCAGCTTCCCTACATGGATGCAGATCAAGAGGAAAGTGGAGGAATGAATGAGGATTTGGAATGCACGGCCTGATGGACTCAACCTTCAATGGAGAACCTGAAGATGTGGGAGAAGACCGGGGGTTGGGACTGCCTGGATTGCTCTTTCAAAGAACTGTCACAGACTCGATGGGCCAACCTTCTTTGCTATTATTCCATGAAAGTATAAATCAACTCACTCTGGTATCAGATGTTGACGGTTGGTTCATCAATACTCACCAAGCAATGGAAGAATGATTGCTGGTTCACCCTGGGACACACAGCGGGTGGGATTCTCCGTAGCCCGACGCCCAAATCGTGTTTGGCAATCAGGCGGAGAATGGGCTCTGACGCCGAAATAGGGGCCGGTGCCGGTTTGACCCCGGTCTGTCATGCTCCGCCCCCCTCCAAAATGGCGTCATCGTGACGTGCCCCGCGTGTGACGTTTCAGCGCCGTTGGCGCACCATCGGCCGGCCCACCTGTGAGGCTCCGGCCCCAATGGGCCGAGATCCCGACGGCCTGGGACACGTGTGGTCTGAGCCGGCGTGCCGGCTGCGGACTCTGTCCAGCGCCGCCGCACTCGGCCGGGATCCATGCCACCGGCCGGAGGGGTCGTCTGCGATGATTGGGGGGGACTGACGCGGGGGGGGGGGGGGGGGGGGGTGGCCAGGGGCTGGGCTGTGTGATCAGAGTTTGCGGTTTGCGGGTTAGGTTACGCGCGCAGTCGTGTTGTACGGCGCGACCAGTGCAGGTCGGGAGCCGTGCATATGTGCGGCCCAGGACCCGGCCTTTCTCGGCCGCTTTCGGTCGCGGCAGCAGGCGTTTCAATCGGCACTGGTGCGAACCCTCACTGGTACCGG
This sequence comes from Scyliorhinus torazame, assembly GCF_047496885.1. Taxonomy (NCBI): domain Eukaryota; kingdom Metazoa; phylum Chordata; class Chondrichthyes; order Carcharhiniformes; family Scyliorhinidae; genus Scyliorhinus; species Scyliorhinus torazame. The sequence goes on from NC_092717.1 coordinate 8,575,177, forward strand.
GATCGGTGAGGGGTCGAAGCTGAATTTCCTGCCGTGCAAGTCGACACATTCTACGCTGACTTCAGCACTCAGTCTCCAGCCCAACACCTCCACATTCCAGCAGGTAAAATAATGGGCGTCTCCATTAGAGCCCAGTACAAATTCTACCAAACCCTACCACCGTGAGGGAGTCTTCCACGAACTGAGCTCCCTCAGAATCCCATTGAAGAGGTTCCTCAGTCCACGCCACCCACCCCAGACAATACCCTCGCCCGTGTACAGGCTGTGGAGCAGGCGGGACAGATGTGTGCCTCCAGCTCCATCTGTCAGGCAAGGATCTATCTGCTGGACCTTGTTGCTTTCGACAGACTCCTGCAGTTTCTCAATGGGAATGAAATGGGCGGTGGGGGGCTGAAAGAGAGCAGTAACCCAGTCCCCGTCGGAATCGGAAAAGGGAAATGTGAGAAAGGGGCTGAGATCGAGGGGTGGGGGAGATTGAACAAAGGCCAGCTGTATGAGGGAGCCATGGCTACATCAGAGCTCTCTCAGGTCAGGTTTCACACAGAGACGAAGGGCACCGCAGTCACAAAGGGCTTTTTCTACCAGCCCCAGAGCAGGAAATCTCAGTGAAAACGGAACTGAAAATAAGTGATGAAAGTCTCGCACGACAGCAAGGAACCTTGTTTGCCGATGAAAGACGCCGTTCAGCACAAGTGGGACAAATGAACTTCAAAAAGCATCACTGAGAATAAAGTCCAATTGAAGATAAAGGAGATAGATGGGCGACAGAGTCAGAGATTCCAGGTGACCCAGCCGGAGGTACCACAACCCTGAGCAAGTGGGGACAGTGGAAATGAAATGTGAAATTCCCGCAAAGGAATAGCCTAATCCCGAAATATGTGCGGGAGCAGGAGCAAAATCACTCTTTACAAAGTTGCTACTTACAAGTAGGAAAGAAAGTCGTGCAGATGGACAGGCAGAGAGGAGGTAGGAATGGGCTACCATTGGCGAAGGGCCTTTCCTGACCTCAAGGCATCACAAAATTCTGCACAGCCGTCGAAGCAATTTAGAAACAGTTGTTTGGTAATACAGAACTTGAACATTGCTGCAACATGTGGCGTTAATTGTTCTCTGTAGCCAGGACCGAGAGTGCCGAAGGCTGTGTTGCCTGTCAGGTGCCAGGATTCAGGACATCTGCTGGAGAGGAAGTTGCAATGGGAGAGGGAGGATCCTTTGTCGTGGTCCGTGTGGGTGCCAACGCCATAGGTAGAAGGAGGAAAGAGGTTCTGCATAAACCAAACAGCACCTCCAAGGGTATGATATCTGGATCATTACTTGAGCCATGTGCAAGTTGGCATAGGGTGCATAAAATTAGTGAGATGAATATGTAACTCAAAGACTGGGGGCGCGATTCTCGGACCCCCCGCCGGGTCGGAGAATCGCTGGGGGCTGGCATGAATCTCGCCCCCGCCGTGTCCTGAATTCACCGCCACCAAAGAATCGGCGTGGGCGGGAATCACGCCGCGTCGGTCGACGGGCTCCCCCCGGCGATTCTCCGGCCCATGATGGGCCGAAGTCCTGCTGCTGTCAACCCTCGTCAGCCAGCGTGGATTGAACCACTTACCTTACCGGCGGGGGCAGACGGCGCGGGCAGGCTCCGGGGTCCTGGGGAGGGGGGCGCGGGGTGATCTGGCCCCAGGGGGTGCCCCCACGGCGGCCTGGCCCACGATCGGGGCCCACCGATCGGCGGGCGGGCCTGTGCCGTGGGGGCACTCTTTTTCTTCCGCCTTCGCCATGGTCTCCACTATGGCGGAGACGGAAGAGACCCCCTCCACTGCGCATGCACAGGGATGCCGTGAGCGTCCGCTGACGCTCCCGCGCATGCGTTGCCCGGCAAAGTCCTTTCGGCGCCGGCTGGCGCCACAGGCCTTTCCCGCCAGCCGGCGGGGCGGAAATCACTCCGGCGCGGGCCTAGCCCCTCAAGGTGTGGGCTTGGCCCCTAAAGGTGCGGAGAATTACGCACCTTTGGGGCAGCGCGACGCGACGCCGGAGTGGTTCCCGCCACTCCATTATGCCGGTTTCCCCCGCCCCGCCGGGTAGGGGTTGTGCCATTGGGAGGGTCTACATCTGTACTGTACCAAGGCCCGTGTTCTTGCAAACCCCATAACTCGGGAAGTAAGGAGGGCTTCAAACTAAACAATATGACAGCATTACAAGGCAGCTATTTAGGTAGCATTATCCAGAGTGTGACAGGAAGGGACAGAGTGTATAAACATTAAAAATCAGCAACAAATGGGGCCATAAAGGGAAAAAATGGGAACAAGGCAAAATGAATGGCTCTTTACTTAGATGTTTGTCACATTCAGCACAAAATAAACAAATTAATGGTACAAATTGAGGTTAAAGGGTGTGAATGTATCGCCATTACAGACGCGTGGTGACAAGGAGATCAAGACTGGGAACTAAATACTCGGGTATGTGACTTTTCGTTAGGACCGGGAGGAAGGAAAGCGTGTGGGGTAGCTTTGTTAGTACGAGATGGAATAAGTACAATAGCAAGAAATGATCTTGGATCGGAAGCTGCAGAATCTGTATGGGTGGAGGTAAGAAATAACAAGGGGAAGAAGACACAGTTAGGAGTAGTTTATAGGCCCCCATACAGGAGCTATACTGTAGGAAGGAGAATAAATCAGGAGATAATGCGGGCATGCAGAAAAGGCAATGCTTTAATCATGACTTTAACCTTCATGAGGATTGGGAAAATCAAATTGGCAGCGGTAGCCACGAGGAAGAACTCACAGAGTGTATTTGGGACAGTTTCCTAGAACGATACCTTGTGGGTCCAACCGGGGATCAGGTTATTTTGGATTTGGTAATGTGTAATGACGCAGGTTTAATCATCAACCTCAGAGTAAAAGATCCCTAGGAAACAGTGACCATAACATGTGAGAATTTCGCATTCAGTTTGAGAGTGAGAAACAAGGGTCAGAAACAACTGTGCTACGCTTAAATAAGAGTAATTATAAAGGAATGGTAGTATTGAAGAGTGAAGGTGGTAGACAGTGAGAGACACAGCATGGGGAGCATTGAAGAATGGAGAGTGAGGGGCAGAATAATGAGAGTATTGAAGTGTGAACAAAGTTGAGAGAGGGACAAAGCATCGGGAATATTGAACAGTGAGGAATGTAATAATAATCACTTATTGTCACAAGTAGGCTTCAATTAAGTTACTGTGAAAAGCCCCTAGTTGCCACATTCCGGCGCCTGTTCGGGGAGGCCAGTACAGGAATTGAACCCGCGCTGCTTGCCTTGTTCTGCATTACAAACCAGCTGTTTAGCCCACTGTGCTAAACCAGCCAGTAGAGAGTAAGGTGCAGGGTATTGGAAGTATTGAATTGCAGACAATGTGGAGAGTGAGGGGCAGAGTAATGGGAGTTTTGAAGAGTGAAGATTGAGCTGATTGAGGGCAGCATAATGGGAGTATGAAGTGTGGACAATGTGGAGGGTGAGGGACAGAGTAATGGGAGTATTGAAGAGTAAAGAACGAGGAGAGTGAGAGGCAGAGGAATGGAAGACTGGAAGAATGAAGAACATGGAGATTACGAGATTGACTAATGGGAGTATTGAAGGGTGAGGAATATTGAGAGGGAGAGGCAGTGTAATGGGAATATTGAAGACTGAAGAATCTGAAGTGGGAGGGACAGAGCAAAGCTAAAGGTGAGTGAATTCATCATTGAAAAAAGTGAAAGAAGATCTATAGCAATAAAATAAAAACCCAGTAAGAAATAAAAGACAGTGTTGAGTATTGAAAAATAGCTACAATCTGGGATTACTGCGTAGTAGTACGGGGCTGGATTAGCACAGTGGGCTAAACAGCTGGTTTGTAATGCAGAACAAGGCCAGCAGCGCGGGTTCAACTCCCGTACCAGCCTCCCCAAACAGGCGCCGGAATGTGGCGACTAGTGGCGTTTCACAGTAACTTCATTGAAGCCTACTTGTGACAATAAGCAATTATTATTAGCAGAGAAAGTGAAGGAACATGGAGGAATACTCCATTAAAAAGGTATTTGGAAGCAAAATTCTAAAGAGTTTTGATTGACCTGGAATGTTATCATGTTCGCAAGTGATGGTATTATTGCAACAAACATGGAGACAATTTTTACATTATCTGGTTTAGTAGAACATCGGGGACTGTGAGTATCACTGCAGCAAACTTCCATCTTCTCCAGAAATAATGTGCATTTCCCGCACCTTTCATGACTCAAGATGTCTCAACATGCCCCAATATTCTTTTGAAGTGCACTCAGAGTTGTCTGAATGCGATGGCCATTTTGTGCACAGCAAGCTCCCACAAGCAGCAATGTAATAAAAATTTAGAGTACCCAATTAATTATTTTCCAATTAAGGGGCAATTTAGCGCGACCAATCCACCCACCCTGCACATCTTTGGGTTGTGGGGGCGAAACCCACGTGAACACGGGGAGAATGTGCAAACCCCACACGGACAGTGACCCGAGGCCGGGATCGAACCTGAGACCTCGGCACGTGAGGCTGCAGTGCTAACCACTGTGCCGCCATGCCACCCCAGGTAGCAATGTAATAATGACCAGATAACCAATTTTTGGAGAGAAATGTTGGACAGGCCACTGGGGAGATTGCCACTGCATTTTCTTTTCATAACAGCAGGATTTTCACAAGAGGAGGCAGGCGGAAATTTTGTTGAGCAACTTAGCTGGCAGGTGGCACCTCCAACTGTGGGCATGGCCGAGATTATGTCATGTCTGTCCCGTCAGATCATGAGCAACTGAAGCTTGGCCGGGGCCCCCTTTGTGCAAACCATGCCATCCTTCAGCTAACTGGATCTTCCCTCCACCAAGGCAGTCGAGGATTTCAAAGCTATCGAATATACATTAGCAGACATTTCATTGAAGACTAACAGCTGCTTGGAAAGGATCGTGAATGGATTGCAGTGGTGAGGCGGGAGTTAAACCAATTGCGTCAAATCCAAATGTGAAGTTTAATGTTCACAGCTGAACAAAGCCTAGCAATTTAAGTTAATTGGACAGGAGAGCAAAATGGCTGCGGGTGAGTCACTGGAGAGATCTGAACTCCACGTTATCCTGCAGCTGTAATATTGTAACTTAATGGTTTGGCAATTCTTACTGAGCGGAGGGTTGGTGAGCTCATGAACTTTATCCCACACTAATTTCAACTGATTCCTTGCTGCACTAACTCCAACTGTCCAAATTAAAATGTGTGCACCGCGCAACAAAACATAACCAGCTAAAAACGGGAAGCTTGGGGGAAACCCCAGCAGGTCTGGCACCATCTGTGGAGGGAGAATGAACATGACTCTTCTTCAGAACTGAAGAGAGGTAGAAATGTGATGGGTTTTTAAGCTGCTGTAAAGAAAGGGTCAGTCGGAGCAGAATAAAAAGTCAGGGATATGTTATGGGCGAAAGAGATTGAATGACAGAAATGTCACGGACCACGAGACAAAGGGACTGGCAATGAGAGTATTAAAATTTAAAGCTTTGGTCCAGAGTAAGTGCAAATAGCAGAATAAAGGTCAGCATTGTCTGAAAGCAGAATAGCAGAATGTGTTAATAGCAGAGAAAGGGTGAGCTTGTGAACTAAGTGAAGGTGTTCTGCAAAGCGGTGACCAAGATCGAACTAATATCTACTCTGTAACCTGTGTCTGTTCGAAGTTTCCAATTTTAAAGACAGAAAGAACTTCCACTTGTTATTTCACAACATCCCAAAGCGCTTTACGGCCAATGAAGCAGCTTGGACGTGCAGTCACTGGTGTTATGTAGGACGGGTGGGACACAATATGTGCACAGCGGGATGCCACAGAAAGCAATGAGGTGAATGACTAGCTCACCTGTTTTGTGATGTTAGTTGAGGGATAGGTGTTGGCCAGGACACCGGGGAGAACTCCCCTGCTCTTCTTCAAAATAGTGGCCATGGGACCTTTTATATTCACCTGAGGCGACAGACAGCAGGAGCATCTCGCCTGGGAGATTGCACCTCCGACAGTGCAGCACTCCTCCCTGAGCACGGCACTGGAAATATCAGCCTGGACTGTGGGGCGCGGGTCTCTGGAATGGGACTTAAACCCACAACCTTCTGCCTCAGAAGCAAGAGTGATATCACTGAATCAAGGCTGACACTACGTACAAGGACTTCGGAGCGTAGGAAATGGGAGCAGGAACAGGTGGCTTGGCACATGGCCCCCACTCCACTATTCAACATGACCCTGGCTGATCCATCTGAACGTCACCATCTCGCATAATCCCCAGAGGAACAAAAGCATTGGTTATTTCTTCGACATCCGGTTGCTCTGCAAAGTTTACATCAGACATGCCCTGTTTAGACGGCTGCATGTTACTCGAGGAAACATTCGCACACAAAATAATCCCATGCTTTGAACATTCAGTTGTGATAACATTGACTTCACTTAAATGCCTTTTTGCTGCTCAACTGTATTAAGTTGATTTATTTTAAAATTGTTTGAGAATGACTTGCTCAACCGAAGTAGGGAGAAATATCAACACGCCCGAACACTTTAGAACTCAAGTTGGCCTGGACTCTGTCTGATGGCCATGATTCACCACGCCAATCCAAATTCAAAGTGTGAAGGGCGGCTGTTCCTATCTCATCCATTACACCACTAAACCCCAGGTTAAATCGACCCTCTCTGGACGTGGAAATTTGCAGCCTGAAAAGTTATGATCTGGTTCGATGCCTTGCATCTCCCAAATGAGATGCAAGGCAGCACGGTAGCACAGTGGTTAGCACAGTTGCTTCACAGCTCCAGGGTCCCTGGTTCGATTCCCGGCTTGGGTCACTGTCTGTGCGGAGTCTGCACGTTCTCCCCGTGTGTGCGTGAGTTTCCTCCGGGTGCTCCGGTTTCCTCCCACAGTCCAAAGGTGTGCAGGTTAGGTGGATTGGCCATGATAAATTGCCCTGAGTGTCCAAAAAGGTTAGGTTGGGTTACGGGTGTGGACTTAAGTGGGGTGCTAATTCCAAGGGCCGGTGTTGACTCGATGGGCCGAATGGCCTCCTTCTGCACTGTAAATTCTATGAAATCCCCAGAATGCCCTCTGATTAGTTAAATCCCTGTGGCTGTAATGAAATCAGCCGACAAGAGTTGAAAGAAGTTGGCATGTCCTCTCGCCCTCTGTGACGATCAGTCCCACCCATGGTACTTGTCTCTGTTTTCCAGAATATTCTGAAAGTGCTTTGGAGTTCTGCACAATGACCCCCCCCCCCCCCCACCCCTTCGGCCCTCAGTCACTAGTTGGCAGCTTTACAATGTTACCCTGAAGGTTTGCTGCTGCTGTGAAGAGGGTTTCTGATGATATTTGTTTGGAGTTTTGCGAGAGCTGTTTGCCGGGGCGGCACGGTGGGTAGCACTGGGTTCAATTCCAATCTCGAGTAACTGTCCGTGCGGAGTCTGCACGTTCTCCCCGTGCCTGCGTGGGTTTCCTCCGGGTGCTCCGGTTTCCGCCCGCAAGTCCAAAGATCTGCGGGTTAGGTGGATTGGCCGTGATAAATTGCCCCTTAGTGTCGAAAGGTTAGGTGGGGTTATGGGGATAGGGCGGGGGAGTGGGCCTAAATAGTGTTCTCTTTCAGAGGGTAGGTGCAGACTCGATGGGCTGAATGGCCTCCGTCTGCATTGTAGAAATTCTATAATTTCACTGTGGTGGGACTGTCGTAATAATCACCGCAGTATCCAGCTCAACTAGACAGGCATGTGAATATTTATATGTTGGTGACACCGAATGCATGTCTACTCGAGATAAACGGCCCCAAAACCTCCAACGGTGAAGGAAAAAAAAGCCAGATATCAATTTGTAGAACTGTGTTGGACATTAACAGGGATTCAGAAACAATAACAGGGATTCAGAGCCAAAATATAGCACATGTGGGACTCTTAAAATCTGTTCGTGAGGAAAAGCCTTTCCTTGAGCTTGAATCCAATCCAACTCTCCAATGATGCAGGCACTGCTATTGAAACCATACACAACAACGCCAGCTAACCTTCATACACCGGCTGAAGATCACAATTATAGTCCATGCCCCCTGGCCACCACCCAGACCCGTCCTTTGGACTCTGGTCACAGCTTAAACACGCGACGTGTAGAAAACCGATGTCTGCAGAAAGCAGGTTTGCCAGCCCCCCCGTTAGGTGTATCCTTGGAGCGTTGATCACCTGATCCCTCGCCACCAAGGGCGCTCCCCTCGCTCTCCTCCCTCACACAGCCAATTGGGAAACAGACACCACGATCATTCATTGGATATCTCTTGACTGTCAGTCGAACAGCCTTTTTTTTTATAAATGTTTTTTATTGGGTTTTTGAACATAGTATATTTACAGTTATGTACACAGATTAAAATATATATATAAAGAAGAAAAAAAAACTGGTAGGATATTGTACACTAGCTCAAAAACAGCAATTCTGTACAGTTAGCAATATTACGTTTAACCAATAAATAGGCACCTGTTTGTGGGAGGGGAACTGGGGAGGTACAGATACGTTTGGGTGCCAGAGAAACAATGACAGTAGTTCTGTCCAATACAGAGAGGGCGATACGAGAATGGATCTGGTGTTGGCGTTGTCACTTGCTTCTGCCGGATGGTTCTCGCTGCCATTGTCGTCGCACGTTCACCTCCACTTCGGCCGTTCGTCCCGTCTTCCACCCGTCTTTTCTTGCTCTCTGTTACTGTGGACAGGATTGTCCCATTCGGCGGCAGAGTGCCCACGCCGTCGGGTTTCACGACAGCGTGAACGGGCCGCTGGGAGTACCGATTCTGGCCCCTACAGGGGGCCAGCGCGGCGCTGGAGTGGTTCACGCCGCTCCAGCCTCCCACACCGGCGGGAACTGTGCGCCGCGGGATCCAGGCATGCGCAGTGGCCTCCCTCAATGCGCTGGCCCCGACGCAACATGGCGCGCGAGTTCAGGGGCCGGCGCGGAAGAAAATAGGCCCCGGGAGCGAGAGGCCGGGCCGCCGATCGGTGGGCCTCGATCGCGGGCCAGCCCCATCGGAGGAGCTCCCCCCCCCCAAACAGGCCGCCCCCCCCCCCCCGACCCTGTGCGCAGACTTCCCGCCGGCTGCGGCCAGGTGTGGACGGTGCCGGCAGCGCTCTGCCTTTTTAGAGTGTCCGCTCGGCCCATCCGGGCCGGAGAATTGGCGGCCCAGCCGCGTACGGCGGCCCTTGACCTAGAGTGTCGGCAGAGAATCGCGTGCCGGTGTCGGGGATTCTCCGGCCCAGCCCCGGGCTGGGAGAATCCCGCCCTGTATTTGCCGAGTTTGTTGTCGTTTCCCGTGCTCTCCTTCCGGCTATCATTCCCTTGCCTCCCCCCCCCTCTCTGGTTCCCCTCTATTGTTCCCTGTCTCCTCCTTCTTCCCTCTTCCCCACCCTCCCCCCCTCCAGCTCCCCTCCCCCTTCCTCCCTTGCCCCCTCCCCTTCTCCTGTGGTTCGCCTTTCTTTTCTCTGAGGTTTGAACAGCCTTTTTTATGTTGGCTCCAATGTTATAACAATTATTAACAATGGATTTATTTGAATGTTTCAGTGATTATTCTCCTTGGTGGTGTCCAAGGATTATGTTGAGGCTTAATCTTGAGTTCCTGTGATGTGTTGGCTTGACGGGGGCGGTGGAAGCAGGTTCAATGGTAACTTTCAAAAGGGAAAATGGATAATTACTTGAAAAGGGGGAAGAGGCAATGGGGAAAGAATCAGGAGAGTGGGGCTGGCTGGACAGCTCTTTCAGAGGGCCAGTATAGACACAATGGACCAAATGGCCCCTTCCTGGGATGTATGATTCTAAAATTCCAAGACAGTCCTGAGTGGATTTGCAACCCTCTGCATCATACACGCCTTCCAGCAGCCGGCCAATAGGGTTTCCCAACGTGGCCACCCCAGGAGCAGTTGGGAAACTCGCGAGCGTGAGTGCGCTGTCGGTGAAGCGGGGGATCCTGCTGACAGAGAATCCCGCAGGACGGATGATTGCACTCATTTTTGCATCAGAAACAGGTACAACAATAAGATGTTGGGCAGGCAGAGGTCCCTGTGAGCATTCCCAGGCCAGTGCTAAATCCAGTAGGGCCTTTTTCTTGAAGTGACAATGTCAGGGCACCAGAAATAAGCATATTTTAGCATCAACAGGACCTTGTTTTAATATCTCATCTGAAGGATGGAACCTGAACATAAAATCATAGAATTTACAGTGCAGAAGGAGGCCATTCGGCCCATCAAATCCGCACCCACCATTGGAAAGAGCACCCTACCCAAGCCCACAACTCCACCCTATCCCCGTAACCCAGTAATCCCACCCAACACTAAGGGCAATTTTGGACACTAAGGGCAATTTAGCGTGGCCAATCCACCTAACCTGCACATCTTTGGACTGTGGGAGGAAACCGGAGCACCCGGAGGAAACCCACGTAGACACGGGGAGAATGTGCAGACTCCGCACAGACAGTGACCCAAGCCGGGAATCGAACCTGGAACCCTGGCGCTGTGAAGCAACTGTGCTAACCACTGTGCTACCGTGCCCCCCAGAAGGATATGCGGCTTTGGGTGACAAACCCCCGTGTCCTAATGGTCTTCGTCTTAGGGTCTTAGAAGAAGTGGCTAGAGAGATCGCTGATGTGTTGGTTTTAGTTTTCCAAAACCTTTCTGGATTTGCGAAGCTTGGAAAACAGGCCAGTTAGCTTAACATCTGTCAGGGGAAATTGTTAGAAGCCATTATTAGGAAAGATATTATAGCAGGGCACTTGGAAAAGTTCAGGGTAATCAGGCAGAGTCAACACGGTTTTGTGAAAGGGAAATCATGTTTAACCAACTTATTGGAGTTCTTTGAAGGAGTCACATGCGCTGTGGATAAAGGGGAACTGGTGGATGTGCTGTACTTAGATTTCCAGAGGGCCTATGATAAGGTGTCATGAAAAAGGTAATCACGGAAAATAAAAACTCAAGGTGTAGGTGCAACATATTAGCATGGATAGAAGATTAGATGGCCAACAGGAAACAGACAGTAGGTATAAAAGAGATATTTTAGCTTGGAAAGATGTAATGCGTGATGTACCGTAGGGATCAGTGCTGGGGCCTCAATGTTTTACAATTCATCTCAATAGCTTGGATGAAGGGACTGAAGGTACGGTTGCTAAATTTGCTGAAGACGCAAAGATAGATAGGAAAGTAAATTGTGAGGAGGACGTTAGGAGGTTACAAAGGTTCACCGGTCAAACGTTGCAAGGTGCTCAGCACGAGTGGTCATCAGACAGAATTCAACATTGAGCCAGTTTAAGGAGATAGCAAGATGAGGTTAAGCCAAAGCTTGTTAAGAGAGGTTAAGATTCAAGAAGCATCCTAAAGAAGGAGAGAGAGAGGTGGAGAGGTGTAGGGAGGGAATCCCAGAGCTCAGGGCCTGGGCAGCTGAAGACACACGACCGCCAAAGGTGGAGTGATAGGAATCGGGGATGTGCAAGAAGCTGATCTTAGAAGATTGTAAAAACCGCAGTAGATTCCTGAGATAGGGAAGAGGATCAGGCTAACTTACATCCAGTAACACACTGTTGGCATGGCAAGTTAATCATTGTGTCAGACTGAAGAAAAGTGTGTTAACAATGAAGGCTGAGTAATGCGACTTGCTGTATGTAATGAACTTGCTGTATGTAATGAACTATATCCCCATCTGTTAAATTAAAATATTTTGCCAAATCTCACGTCATTATTGAGAGTCATCTAAAACTGGCAGGGAGCAAGAAGCATGTGATAGAAGTATTTTTTTTGAGTATAAGCTCCTTTCATTGGCAGGAGCAATGCACACAAGTGTTAATTGATCCAATGTATATAGTGGCTTGCTGTGGAGAATAATTCACTCTCCACTAACTGTGCGGTGAGTGATTTCCTTCACTGAAACTGCATAAGATGTTCCAGGAACTTGGACATTTCTTCGAACCTAGCAAACAGAACATTGCTCATCACTTAGGGGAGCCATTCATACACCCCCTCAGACTAGGAGAACACTAATGTATTGCATGATCTCCTGTCCAATGTGCTTCCATCTTTTACTGAATCTTGATGGGTCACAGAGTCTACGGGCTCAAGAAGCACCTCATCTAAACCTGGCTGTACTTCACATGTAAGCACCTGAATGTGCGGCACATCAACGGCAAATATAAGAGGGATAGGGCTCAATCTACCGGCCGCGTTGCGGCTGAAAAGCAGTGCGGCGCAGTGCAACAATGCCAATGGTTGCCGGGAGATCCCGCTTCCGGGATCTACCTGGGTCACCACACCTCGAGACATCTAAAACGATCTCGCGAGACGTCGCGATGTGAATCCCGCCCATTGTGGGCGGGGTCACTTTCTGGCAAAGCTGCATATTAGAGCGAGATGGGCAGTCTCAGTCTAGCATGCGTTCCCGAGATCTCCCGAGATGCGTTGGGATCTCTCCCCTTCGCCTTGGAGACCTCGGGCAAGCACCGTTCAGTACTGGCCTCCACAAACGGGGAACAGATGGAACGGTACTCTAACAGTCACACACACACTCACAGTCACAGTCACACACACACTCACAGTCACAGTCACAGTCACACACCCTCTCTCTCACTCTCTCTCACTCTCACTCTCTCTCTCACTCTCTCTCTCACTCTCACTCTCACTCTCACTCTCTCACTCTCTCTGTCACACACACACAGTCACACACATGAAATGAAATGAAAATCACTTATTGTCACAGGTAGGCTTCAAATGAAACCCCCAGTCGCCACATTCCAGCGCCTGTTCGGGGAGGCTGGGACGGGAATTGAACCGTGCTGCTGACCTGCCTTGGTCTGCTTTAAAAGCCAGCTATTTGCCCTGTGTTAAACCAGCCCCTATGTCACCCATGTGCCTGATACCAAACTAATGTCTTTTTGTGATTTTTTTGCCGTAAAGTGGTCAGCCGGCCTGGGTTTAGTCTCCCCAGTGTAGAGGAGACCGCATTGGGAGCTGTGAATATAATGGAACAAACTGTGTACGGTAGACCAAATTTACTTCTTACAAGGGATGCGGGGATGGTGTGAGAAAATGACATTTGGGTAGAGGTCCAGCCACGATCTAGTTGGTGGCAGAGCAGGCTGGAGGGGCTGAATGGCCTACTCCTGCTCCTATTGTCAATGTTCCTTCATTGTTTGCCTATTTCTTCCGCTTCCTTCCTTCCACTCTTAGGCGATCGCTAGACTGCACTTGATAGGGTGATTGGCGCTTTAATCGGTATGCACATGGATTCTATTTCTGTCCCACTGACAATGTGTAATGTCAACTAAATATAGTTAGTCCACCAAAATAAAAGTAAAATACTGCAGATGCTGGAAGCCTGAAATAAAGACATAAAACGCTGGGTTAACTCAGCAGGTCTGGCAGCATCTGTTAATGTTTCCAGTCTGTGTGATATTTCTACAGAGGGAGAAATGTGTTGGATTTTATACTGTTTAAGAGAGAGTGGTGTTAGCTAGGAGAAATTGCAAAGAGGTGTTCAGAGCACAAGATAAAGGAAGTGTCAATGGCGATGTTAAGGACTAAAGAAGGTGCTGATAGTGGCACAAAGGTAAGGTCGTAGAAAGGTCAGGGCTCAAGTGAAGAACAAGTGACGGGTGGCCCTGTGGGAGAGAGGGGGAAGTTGAGTTGGACAGAAAAAAAAGATTGGATGAAAGAACAAGGGGCGAAGGTGGAGGGAAAGTTTACAATCTGAAGTTATTGAACTCCACGTTGAGCCCAGAAGGTTGCAATCGGAAGGTGGGGTGCTGTCCCGCCAGTTTGTGTTGGGCTTCACTGGACCATTGCAGCTAAGCTGAGGATGGGCATGTGGGCTTGGGGGGAAAGATGCTGAGTTGAAATGGCAAGTGACAGGGAGGTTAGGGTCTTGCTTGCGGACTGAGCGAAGGTGTTCCGCAAAGTGGTCACCCGGTCTGGGTTTAGTCGCCCCAATGTGGAGGAGACCGCATTGGGAGCAGTGAATATAATGGACCATACTGTGTACGGTCCGCAACATTGGGGAGACTGAACACAGACTGGGTAACTGCATTGTGAGCTTGGAACATTAACTCTGCTGCCCTCTCCACAGATGCTGCCAGACCTGCCGAGCTTATCCAACATTTTCTGTTGTTATTACAGTTACTCCACCTGCCCATTTTTCCTCCATTTCCTTTCAAAATAATTGGAATCTTGCAATGTTTAATTCCCAGCCCTGATCTTTTTCCCTCGCCATGTCTCAGTAATCTCTGTTGATGTCTGGTTCCTCACAATATATTATTGACTCCAGTTCCCCTGTGGTATTGTGGATGCTGTGTGCATTCCTGCACAGACAGATTAACTCATTGTTAATAGCAATCACTCCAATTTACTTTCTATCACCATTTTACATGACTAATTTTACATGTAACTTGGGAGGAACAATGGCTCAGCCAATCAAGTGTTGACTTGTCAACCAATCGGCATCCTTCACTCCTGTAGTACAGAACCTGCTGTGCTCATTTGAAATTTGGCATTCTTGCATTTGTCCTGATGAGTGCAAGATGAAAAGCTTCAGCAGCATGTCTCCCTTTTCAGTAATATTCAAGTTCTCTACTTGAAAGTGACTGGAAGGAAAAGATTTGCAGAGGGGTGATGATGGGTTGGGACTAATTGAACAGCTCTTTGAGAAAGCTGAGCCAGGTACAAAGGACTGAATATTATTGAAGTAGACCTTTCCTAATGATTGGACTGAAGATTGTTTTGGTGTGGAAATTGGTTATGCCCCATGTTCAGGTGCATAATCAATGTATCGACAGTGTGCAAGGCACCCAAGATGTGCCCTTTCACCTACTGTCAGCTGTGTCTCAGTGATAGCACCCCCTCCTCAGTAAGCAAGCTGTAGGTTCAAATCCAACTCCAGAGATGAGCAAAGGTGCCAGCTACACCTCCAGTGCAGCGCTGAGGGAGTGCTGCACGGTTGGAAGGCCGTCTTTTGGACGCGACCTTAAACCGAGGTCCAGTCTCCTCTCTCAGGTGGCCACCACCACCACGGAAAGGCAGTGCGATTTTCCCCAGCGTCCTGACCAATATTGGGTCCCTGTTAATAGATGATGTGGTCGTTGTCACATTGCTGTTTGTGGAAGCTTGCTGTTGTGTTTCCGACATTCCATCAGTGACTGCACTTTGAAGAGGATCGAGCTCGCTGTAAAGTTCGTACTGGGAGTCCTGAAAGGCACGCTATTATTATACTTTGTGTATCCCCACCCCCACCCCACTCTGTCGGAAAGAAAACATTTGTGGGTGTATTGGGATATATGTATATCCTTACCTGAGACAGGATATTGTGTTGGACACTTTGACAGTAGTAGGAAGATACCGACCAATTTATATTATGCTGTGAGAGCGTGGTTGAAAAGGAGTTTAATTGGAGCAGTTTATTGTGGACACAACAATGGATTTCTTGGAAGACTGACAACATGGAGCAGTAGCTAAAACCCCTGCTGAATGTCAATACAAATGTTGTACTGTGCTTATATACAAAGTCCCTGGGATCCCCACCATACTGTGCACCTCATTACAAAGCAATGTTTTATTTGGCTGATTCTCAAATAACTGCACTGAGGGTCTACTGTACATCTTTCCAGGCAGAACTTGTGTATTTAATGTGCTGCGATAATTTAAAACTCCAAACCTTCGTAATAAAACGAGCAACTCTTGGAAAACTGACGTTGCAGCGCAGCATTATTTGAAAAATAATGAGGTCACTCTCTCAATAGGTTCCCTCTCTTTCTCGGGCTGATTTGAAGTTTGAAGAAGCTATTCTGGTCTGCTTAGCCCCTGCGGTAAGTAAAGGAAGAACAGGCAGTGGGAAAAGTGCAAAGAAGGTTTGCAGAGTCGATACTAGAACTGAAGGTTGAAGCTATCAGGAAAGGCTAAAGAGGCCAGGTCTCCTTTCTCTGGGATAGAGAAGGCCGATGGGTGACACGATCGAATCATAAAACCATCGAATCCCTACGGTGCAGAAGGAGGCCATTCGGTCCATCACGTCTGCACCGACCCTCTGAAAGAGCACCCCACCCAAGTCCACTCCCCCACCCGGGCAGCACGGTGGCCCAGTGGTCAGCACTGCTGCCTCACGGCGCCGAGGTCCCAGGTTCGATCCCAGCCCCGGGTCACTGTCCGTGTGGAGTTTGCACATTCTCCCCGTGTCTGTGTGGGTTTCGCCCCCACAACCCAAAGATGTGCAGGGTAGGTGGATTGGCCGCGCTAAATTGCCCCTTAATTGGAATAAAAAAGAATTGGGTGCTCTAAATTTATTTTAAAAAACATTTTTTTGTGAGGCCAACAGGAGTGGATTTGCTACCGGCTAGAACAATGAGCGAGAGTGAACTAAACACCAAAGAGACCAGCGTTTGATTTTCAATCTTGTTGGGAACCCAATGCCGAAGTCATTTCCGGCTCCTCATCCAAGTCTGAGTGTCACTGATGCTACCTTTACACACACATCTCCTAATTGGCCAGGAGGCAGGTCTGGTAGCCAATCAGTGGTGCCAAGCATTGTCAGAAGGCGGGAACTGACTCCAGAGTGGAATCCTCAAAGGCCCTGACTGAGCTCACCATTGCCTTGTAGAGCAGGGTAGGTCGGAGACCAGAGGTCCAGCAACCTCACGGTGTAGACACGAGGCCAGCCAGCCAACACGAAAGTGACTAGGCCCACTCTGACTCAATAACCCTTTCTGACAAAAACTTTTCTTCAGCATAAACCTGACTTGACGGCTTCCCCCCAATGCACCCGATTGCTGTTCATTAAAATGCACAAGACAGCTCAGGCTCGCCGATTTGCCATTTCAAGATCTCCCTCTGCCCCTCCCCAACTCGTTAACAAGCTTCCCGAGCTGAACGGGCAGTCAACTGGGGTCTTGACTCCCCCCACCCGCAAACCCCAGCTTTGAAATTAGCCGTCTGTCCCAGAGACATGGGAAAATAACTCGCCCTCCCCAACCCCTCCCCCTCTCCTTCCCGGCACGCACCCTCCCCAATGCCCCCCCCCTCTCTCCGGCACACACCCTCTCCATCACTCGCCCTCCCCGGCCCCACCCCTCTCCTCCCCGGCACGCACCCTCCCCAATGCCCCCCCCCCCCCCCCTCTCCGGCACGCACCCTCTCCATCATGCATCCTCCTCAGCCCCTCCTCCCTCCCAGCCCCTCCTCCCTCCCAGCCCATCCCCCTCCCCTCCCAGCCTCTCCCCCAACCCCCTCCTCCGCCAGCCCCCAGCCAACCTCAGCCCCCCACACCCCTCCCCCCAGGCCCCCCAGCTTATCCTCCGCAGCCCCTCCTCCCTCCCAGCTCCTCCTCCCTCCCAGCCCCTCCTCTCAGCCTCTCCCCATCACCCCCCTCCCCCCAGCCCCTCCCCCTCACCCAACCCCCTGCCCCCCCCAGCCAACCTCAGCCCCCCACACCCCTCCCCCCCAGCCCTCCAGCTTATCCTCCCCAGCCCCTCCTCCCCCCTGGCACGCACACTCCAACGTACACCTGCGACCCCCCCCCCCCCCCACCACCACCTGCGGCCGTCCCACGCCGCCCCCTACCTCTGCGCTGGCCGGCGTCAACTAGCACGACTGGTTGACGCCGTTAAATAGGTGGTTTGATTTACGCTGGTGTGTCCCGTGGTCATGTCGGCGGGACTACGGCCATCCGGCCCGGAGAACTGGGGCCCATTGTGTCGCGCCGGTCCTCGACATTCTCCGAGGCGCGCGGCGCGATTCACGTCGACGGGACTTTTGGGGGGGCCGGAGAATATGGCGGTGCGGCCGGGCGGGATTTACGCCGCCCCTCGGCGATTCTCCCAGAATCCCGCCCCAATTCTTTTTTTAACAAATGCTAACTAAGGCGAAATTGTTAGCGCAGCCAATCCACCAACTCGGCGGGGGTGAGACCCACGCAGACACGGGGAGAACCTTAAGATCAATTCTAAGCCTAGCAAAGACCATTTGCATTTATGTCGCACCTTTCACATGGAAAAATGCCCCAAGGAACATCACAGAATCAAACTTTAACACGTAAGGAGATATTAGGGCAGAACTTAAGATAAAGGAGCAGGAGGAGGCCATTTGGCCCCTTGAGCCTCCTCCACCTATCAATAAGATCATGGCTGATCCAATGTGGCCGTAACTCTGCTTTCCTGCCTGTCCCGTACAACCCTTGACTCCCTTGTCGATCAAAAATCTGTCTTGCTCAGTATATTCAATGTCCCAGCCTCCACTGCTCCCTGAGGGAGAGAATTCCAAACACCAATAACCCTCTGGGAGAAGAACTTCTTCGTGATCTCCATCTTTTGCCCTTGTTTTGGAACCTTGGCCCCCTGGTTCTAGATTCCTCCATGAGGGGGAGCATCCCCTGACCAGCATCTTCCCCTGTCGAGCTCCCCTCAGAATCGGGCATGTTCCCGATGACCCAAACCTCGGCCAATAAGTAGGCTTTAAAGTGGAGAGGGGTAGAGAGACGGGCATAGCCGGTGGCTCGTTAAATGCATCCTTGCCATCCTTGAAGGAGTGCTCTGTCAACCGTGCACCTGTCAAAAAGAGAAAATAGCACAAGTGAGGTAAAAACAAGTACAAAATAAAGCTGAAATGTAATTTATGCCTCATTTGCGTGTCCCTACTGGTAACGTAATCTGAACTTGGGAATAACTCTGTTTGCTTAGGTTGTGGACATTCCATGTGTTGACAGCCCCATTGACTAAGAACGGGAGGGAGGAATCACTGTCACACCTGCGATATACACCTGGTATAACAAACAGAAAAATCAACATCCAAAATCTGGTCATCTTTGGAAGCTGACTCCAAATCTCAGGCCCAGCTTTTTGTTCTGGGTCAGGTTGGCTGAGTCTGAGGGCATGCGCTAAACTCGGGAGTCAAGGCGGGTGACCCAGGACCAAGTGTGGAGGCTGCTGGGTGTAGAAGTGGGATGGGTGTCGGGCCTACTTCTGTACTCTGACACTGTTTCAGTATGTTAAAAAATAATAATAAAACCAAAAACATCTCTCGCGTTCTCGCCCCTCACACCACCTACACATGCCGTTTGCCCCCTCCTCTCGATCCACCCCGTGGCCCCCATGCTCCCTATGCCAACCCATGTCCCCCACCCTCCTTGGCCCCCAAATCCCCTATGCAAATCCATGTCTGCCCACCAACCCCTCATGGTCCCCATACCAACTATACCACCCATATCCCCCCCATTGTCCCATACCATCTATGCTAACGTAGTACCAGCTCATCACAGTTCATGCCCCATCACCTTTGTCCTTGCTCATTCCATGCTAACTCACCTGGTATCCTTGGACAGTTCCTTGGCAGCTTTGACACTTCTTGAATAGCGTTGACAGGTTTGACAGCTGGTCAGTTCCTTAACAGTTGGACATCTCTTTGACAGCTAGGCAGTTTGTGAGTAAAAAGTGCATAATCATGTTCACAGTCCCAAAGGGTGTCTTCCTTTTCCCAACAGTGTACCAAGACCCTACCAAAGGGGTACCGTACCTCTGCAAAGGGGTATCCAAACACACCCACCAAGTTCAGCCCTGGTCTTACCTGTTCTAAACTGCACGCTCCGGGTTCCACATTCCTGTTCTTCAAAAATCCCATTTATTGGAGGCAGCTGGGGATTTAAATCCCCAGCTGCCTCCGTGAATTGCACATGCACAACTCCGGCCCGACTTCAGTTCCACCCCAGCGATGGTGGGGAATGCCAGCTTCCGGGACAGGACTTCGAATCTTTGGCCATTTCTGGGATTTGTTTTGCCGAAACATGACCGCCATGGCTAAAATCCACGTCATAAAGCTTCCAACGTGTTTCTAGAGTCCATCATCCCCTGACGCTGAACAACAATATACAGCACCTGAAACATAGTGGAACATCACTAATCAATCCAATTCCAGAGGAACGCCTTTCCCCAGAGAGTGGTGAGAATGATGGACCCACTCCGGCAGTGAGTGGTTGATGTTAATAGTTCTGCTACGGTTAAGGGGAACTTGGATAAAGACATGGCCATCGAAGAGTCAACACAGCAGCATTTTTGTATTTGAAAAAAGGACATAAAATCAGCACTGAATTCTCAAATATGTCTAACGTCGACCTTCCCAAGACGTGTAGCCTACAGCCTCACCCCGGACCTCCCAGAATACTTGGCTGAATGACCATTACCGAACTGGGAATTCGGTAACACCATGGGAGAGGTTTTAGTTTCCACAGTCTGGTTGTGGTGGATCGTAGCAACGGGAGGAGGTCATTCAGCCCCTTTCAGCCGATTCCGTCATTCAACGTGATCGTGGCCGATCTGTACCTTAACTCCATTTACCCGCCTCCGATTCACATCCTTTGTCTAGCAGGAATCTATCAATCTCAGAATTGAAATGATTGCGCGAGCTATCATCCGCCGTTGTTTGTGCGGGGGCCGCACACCTCCACCACCCTTTGCATGAAGCAGAGTTTCCTAACCTCTCTCCTGGCAAAGAGGCACCCGGACCCGAAACGTTCGCTCCCTTCTCTCTCCACAGAGGCTGTCAGACCTGCTGAGATTGTCCAGCGTTTGCTGTTTCTGTTTCAGATTCCCAGCCTGGCTCCGACTCTAAGGATATGTCCCGTTGCTCCAGGCTTCCTCTGCCAGCAGAAAATGCTTCTCTCGCTCTAACCTACCAATTCATTTCAAAGCCCTAAAATCGTCAATCAAATCACTCTTTAATCTTCTATATTCTGTGGAATATCAGCCTGATTTATGTACGCTCTCCTCATAGTTTAACCTTTGGAGCCCCCGTAAGATTCTTGTCTTGCTCTCCTTCCAAAGCTACAAGGCACTTTGGGACATGTGGAATCATGACGTTACTGCACTAGCGATCGAGCAGGCCTGGGCTACTGACCCAGAGACATGAGTTCAAACCCCAACAGGGTAGCTGGGGGAATATAAATTCAGTTAATTAAATAGATCTGCAATAGAGAGGCTGACGAGAGTAGAGGTGCCCATGAAACTAGTGGATTGATTTGAAAATCCATTGGCCTCATAAATGCCTCCCTTTACCTGGCCTGGTGTATACGTGACTCCAGACCCACAACGAGGTGGTTGTCTCTCAACTAAAATGGCCCGGCAAATTACCCAGTTGTGGTGGGATTGGGCCATAAACAAGGCATCGGTGAGACCGCGCCTGGGGTATTGAGCACAGTTTGGGTCCCCTTATTTGAGGAGGGATATCGTTGCTTTGGAGGCCGTTCAGCGGAGGTTCACTCGATTGATTCCAGAGATAGGGGGGCGGGATTCTCTCAGCCTGGGGCCGGGCCGGAGAATCCCCGCCACCGGCGCGAATCGCAGCACGCCGCCCCGACGCCGGCACGTGGTTCTCCGCTCTGCGGCCAGTCCCGCCGGCGCCGTCCACGCCTGCTCTCAGCCGGCGGCAACTCGCCGTGGAAGGGTCTTGCGGCGGCCTGTGGGGGGTGGAGGGGGGGGCCCTCCATTGTGGCCTGGCCCGCGATCGGGGCCCACCGATCTGCGGGCCGGCCTCTCTGGCTGGGGGGCCTCCTTTCCTCCGCGCCGGCCCCTGTAGCCCTGCGCCATGTTGCGTCGGGGCCGGCGCGTTGAAGGGAGCCACTGCGCATGCGCGGATCCCGCGGCCCCCAGTTGACGCCGGGATCAGCAGCTTGAGCAACGTGAACCGCTCCAGTGCCGTGCTGGCCCCCTGTAGGGGCCCGAATTGCTGATCCTGAGGCCCTGTTGACGCCGTCGAGAAACGCGACGGCGTCTCCAACGGCGTTAATACTTAGCGTCAGGATCAGAGAATCCCGCCCGAGGAGTTGGTCTCGTGAAATGAGATTGAGCAGTTTAGGCCGACACTCTCTGGAGTTTAGAAGAACGAGGGGAGATTGAATTGAGGTATACAAGATGATAAAAGGTATGGATAAAGTAGACATGGAGCGGATGCTTCCTCCTGTGGGGCATTCTAGAAGGAGAGGTCACAGTTTTAGGATATAGGAATCTGTGGAATTTGCTACCCCGAAGTGCGGTGGCTGCTGGGACGCTGAATAACGTTAAGGAGGAGAGAGACAGATTTTTAATGAGTAACGGGTCGAAGGGTTATGGAGAACGGGCAGGACGGTGGAGGTGGGGCCGAGAGGAGATCGGTCATGATAGTATTGATTGGCAGAGTGTGCCCGAGGGGCTGAATGTCCCACTCCTGCTCCATGTTCTTATGTTCTTAGAAACATTGGCTTTAATAAAATAGACAGGAGCATCACGAGCTTCGTGTGGGCAGGGAAAGTTCCGAGAGTAAGGAGGGGGTTCCTTCAGCGTAGTAGAGACAGAGGAGGATTGGCACTACCGAACTTGGGCGATTACTATTGGGCCGCCAATGTGGCAATGATACGTAAATGGATGATGGAGGGTGAGGGAGCGGCGTGGAAAAGACTGGAGAGAAAGTCCTGTAAAGGGACGAGTTTAGAGGCGCTGGTGACGGCGCTGCTACCGATCTCACCTAAAAAGTTTACCACGAACCCGGTGGTGGCGGCAACATTGAATATCTGGGGACAGTGGAGGCGACAGAGAGGGGTGCGGGGAGCCCTGGTGGGGTCCCCAATCAGGAACAACCATAGGTTCGCCCCAGGAAGAATGGATGGAGGATTTCAGAGCAGGTACCAGTTGGGAATTAGGAAGGTGGGAGATTTATTTATAGATGGGACTTTTGCGAGCTTGGGAGCATTGGAGGAAAAGTATAAGTTGCCCCGGGGAAATTTCTTGAGATATATGCAGGTGAGGGTGTTTACTAGACAACAGGTGAGGGAATTTCCGTTGCTCCCGACACAGGGGATTCAGGACAGAGTGCTTTCAGGGGTGTGGGTCGGAGAGGGCAAGGTGTCAGAGATTTACCGAGAGATGAGGGAAGAGGGGGAGGAGTCGGTGGGCGAACTAAAAGGAAAGTGGGAAGAAGAACTAGGGGAGGAGATAGAGGAGGGTATGTGGGCTGATGCCCTAAGCAGTGTAAATTCCTCTTCCTCATGCGCCAGGCTTAGCCTGATTCAATTTAAGGTGCTACATAGAGCACACATAACGGGGGCAAGATTGAGCAGGTTCTTTGGAGTGGAGGACAAATGCGGGAGGTGTGGCGGGAGCCCGGCAAACCACGCACATATGTTTTGGGCGTGCCCGGCACTGGAAGGGTATTGGAAGGTGTGACGGGAGTGATTTCGCGGGTGGTGAAGGCCCGGGTCAAACCAGGCTGGGGGTTAGCTCTATTTGGAGTTGCGGAAGAGCCGGGAGTGCAGGAGGCGAAAGAGGCCAATGTCGTGGCCTTTGCGTCCCTAGTAGCCCGGCGCAGGATCCTACTCATGTGGAAGGAGGCGAAACCCCCCGGACTCGAGGCCTGGGTAAATGATATGGCGGGGTTTATTAAACTGGAGCAGATAAAGTTTGCCCTGAGAGGATCGGCTCAAGGGTTCACCAGGCGGTGGCAGCCATTTCTCGACTACCTAGGGGAACGTTAGAGGGAAGACAGATGACCAGCAGCAGCAACCCAGGGGGAAGGGGGCGGGGGGGGGGGGGGGGGGGGGGGTTAGTTTAGTTTAGGTCAAAGATAAAGGGGTTTTGTTACTTGTGTATTGTAAAAATTTCTGTATTGTTATTGTTGCGTTTGCTTTGTAAGAGGGGAAAAATTGCTGTTGGGGAAAAAACTTTCAATAAAACATATTTTAAAAAAAAAGAAACATTGGCTTTGCCCATGACACCCACCTCCTGTAAATTAATGGAAACAATAGTTGTGAGAGGCGCCATATAAATGAAAATCAGGTACGTTACCTGGTTATTGTTCTTCTCCTGATAGTACAGACGCGCAGAAGGGGAAGTCAGGTGTGGAGGTGCGGGAGGCAGGAACAGAGGGTTATGTTGATGGGGTGAAATCAGAATGGGTGGAAGGAAGCTTCTGTCCAGCAGAAATACAGCAGGAACCCGATAGGCTGAATGGCCTGTTTCTGTGCTGTACACTCTTACTTTTAAGTACTGCAGACTGCTGTTGCAGCAAACGGCCAGGAAAACCTTTTGCCTTTTTTATGAGGTCTGTGTTTTACCACTGAATGAGAATTTTGAGATTTACGTCACTTCATCAGAGTCCTGAGTGGCAACATGGGCCTCTCGATGCTGCAGGGGGTGGGGCTGTAACGCCAGTGTTACTGGATTTAGTTTGTGTGTGAGGGTATAACTCTCTGTATCTGGAACTTTATTCCTTGTTGGTCACTGTTTCCCTTTATCCTTCTTCCCTGAGGAAACGCTCACTCCCAATTTGAAAAATTCCCTCAAAGATCCCGAGAATTCACCCTCAGTTCCAAGTTGAGATTCCACTGACATTTCTAGTGTATCGACTTTGCCCCTCAAAGGCAGGGGAAGATTTTGTCATATCGCTCTGTCTGCTTCTGCCTTTTAGAGAGAGAGAGAGAGAGAGACACATCCTGCGATAAACCAGAGGATAATCTCAATCTGGTTCTTTGACAGAGCACTCCTGTTTAGTGCCATCCCCCGCTGCTTTGTCTGGAGTCCTGTGAATCCTCCTTGGAAAGACGAAGACTGAGAGGAGATTTGATAGAGATGCTCAAAATCACATAGGGGGCCGAACAGACCAGATAGGGAGACCCGGGGCGGGGTTCTCTGATCCTGAGGCTATGTGTTGACGCCGTCGAGAAACGCGGCAACACGGCCTCAGAAGCAGAAATTCTGGCCCCTATAGGGGGCCAGCACGGCCCTGGAGCGACCCTCGCCGCTCCAGCTGCTGATCCTGGCATGAACTGGGCACCACCTCCGCGATGGCCATGACGCAACGTGGCGCAGGGCGACTGGGGCCGGCGCGGAAGAAAGGAGGCCCCCAGCCAGAGAGTCCGGCCCGCCGATTGGTGGGCCCCGATCGCGGGCCAGGGCCCATTGGAGGCCCCCCCTGGGGTCGGACCAACCCCCCCCCCTCCCCGGCCACAGGCCGCCTCCGGACCCTTCCACGCCGAGGTCCCACCGGCTGAGAGCAGGTGGGAACGGCGCTGGCGGGACTTGGCTTTTTTACGACGGCCGCTCGGCCCATCCCGGCCCCGGGCCGAGAGAATCCCGCCCTCTCTTCCCGCTCGTAAAAGGATCAAGAACGAGAGGGCTCAGGTTTAAAGTGATTTGCAAAAGAAGCAACTGTGATGTGAGAACAAGCTTAAGGTTGGGGTCTGGAATGCACAGGCTGGAAGTGTGGAGGAGGCAGGTTCAATCGAGGCGTTCGAAAGGGTATTAAACGATTACTTGAACAGAAATAATGTGCAGGAGTGCGGAGAAAAGGCAGAGGAATGCCACTAGATCGGAATGCTCCTTTGGAGAGCCGGTGCAGACATGATTGTTTCCTCCAGCAACGTAACAATTCTGTGATCCTCAGATACCTCGTCAACTTCCTTTACTAATTATTTATTGAATCAATTCCCATCCCCTTTCAGATCGAGCTTTCCAGATCCCTGCAGCTCCCCAAATAAAAACAAATTCTCCTCCTCTCCCCTCTGCACCTTTTCCCGATGATTCTAAATCGATTAGAGCTCAACAAAGGGAATAACCTTTCCCTCCAAACCTCGCATTTTCCTGAAAACCTCGACTAAGTCACCTCTTAATCATCTCTTTTCGAAGGAGAACTGTCCAAACCTCTCTACAAATCTATTGCAATCTTTGAACTATTATTTTTAGGGATGCAGTTTCTGTTCGACTGCCGAGCACTCTGCTCCCAGTCCCTCCGCCTCCCTGTTGCCTTCACTCGAGGAACACTGATGCCGCTCTGATTAATAAAGTCCCACTGGTCACGACCTTCTCCAGCTCTGTGAATCTAGACTTCCTGCGTCTTCAGATCGCAGCTGCCATGTCGAGCCAAGCTCCAGCCTGCAGTGTTACTGCACAAAGGCTTGCTCCAATTGCCTAACGGGTTTAACTACGGCGATTAATTACTGCTGTGCGGGGGATTGGACACTCCAGCTTAATACCGGTGCCACGTTTCTATGCAGCAGTTGGAATACACGGCAGTGATAATCGTGCGGTCCATGATCGAAGAAGGCCTGACAGTCTGCACATGTGATTAAAGATTCTTTTCCCTGGGTGCATCACACCATATTGCATTCCCTGGTACAGACCATTGTTCAACGGCATTATCACCTGAACCGTCGCAGAGCTTTTTATTTTGTCATATAATCACCCTGTCGTCCTTTAGGATGCACCTTAACCTGCAGTATCTCAGACCGACAGTCAGACCTCTCAGTCTGCTCTTTGCTAATTGAAATCAGCTTTCAAAGCAAAGGGTCTGGCCACAGACCTGCAGCCAGGGTTGTCATTCAAGTGATATAAATTAACGTCGACATTCACAGTACCGGAGCGGGCCATTCGGCCCGACTATTCCGTGCTGGTGTTTACACTCTGTTTTGTTCTGCTCTTGACGTAGCATAAGCTGCTTCCTTGATGTGCACTCTGACAAAGGAAGGTTCAGACTTGATGATAGCTTTAACACGTTTATTAAACTATTAACAATTCTCCTACTTGGATTCGACGCTACTGTTAATCCTGCTGTAGCTACTCAGACTGACGAACCAGTCTGCTACAATCCACGTGGTGGGAGTGATGTTCAATCAACCCTGTGTCTGTACTCACTGAGTGTCTCCACTGGAAAGAGACTGAGCATGTGTGATGTGTCCTTTTATATGGGTTGGTGTAATGCCCTCCTGTGGTAGTGTCACCTCTGTGTGTATCTTGAATGCCCATTGGTCGTGTCCTATCTTACTGACCTATTGACTGTCTGTGTGTCCTGTCGCTGGTGCTCCCTCTAGTGTCTAGCTAGGTGTAGTGTACGTACATTAACCCTTTGTGTACTTACAGTGATGTATATCACCACACACTCCGCCTGAGAAACGTCATCTCATTCCATCGGGGGGGGGGGGGGGGGGGGGGGTGCTGTACTGCCGCCGGGTAAAGAGAATCCCGGCGGTCAGAGAATTCCAGCACTTATATCCATAACTCCTAGTTTTGGTCTCTCCCAGAAGTGGAAGCATCTTCTCTACATCTACCTTGCCAAACGTGGAGGGGAACTTGCAGGTGGTGGTGTTTTCATGCACCGGTCGGCCTTGTCCTTCTTGGTGGGAGTGGTCACGGATCACGGGTGTGGAACATGTTGTCGAAGGAGGCGTGCATCTGGGCGGTGCTGGAGGGAGTGACTGTTCAAGGTGGTGGAAGGGGAGCCAATCAAACGGGCTGCTTCGTCCTGGATGTTTTTTGTTATTCATTCATGAGGTGTGGGTATGTCTGGCAGGGTAAGTATTTATTGCCCTTGAGCGGCTGGCCATGCCATTTCAGAGGGCTGGTTTAGCACAGGGCTAAATAGCTGGCTTTCAAAGCAGGCCAAGCAGCAAGGGTTCAATTCCCGTACCAGCCTCCCCGAACAGGCGCCGGAATGTGGCGACTAGGGGCTTTTCACAGTAACTTCATTTGAAGCCTACTTGTGACAATAAGCAATTTTCATTCATTTCATTTAAGAGGCAACCACATTTGCTGTGGATCCGGGTCACGTGTAGGCCAGACCGGGTAAGGAGGGCAGATTTCCTTCCCTAAAGGACATTCGTGAACCAGATGGGTTTTTATGTTTCATGGTTATGAATTCTCTGATTCCAGATTTTTATTGAGTTAAAATTACACCTTCTGCCCTGGTGGGATTCGAACCCACATCCCAGAGAATTACCCTGAGTCTCTGGTTTACTAGCTCAGCGACAATACCATTACACCACACCACCTCCCCTTATTACATCACTGCCTTCCCTAACTACACCAGGTTTGGTGTCAAGTTTCTTCAGCGTTATCGGTCACCGAAGGTTGGCAGCTTCCGATCTGCTACCTGGTACAATTCCGGCAGAGATCCCCCAGCACTAACAACAACCTGCATTTATATAGTGTCGTTATCCTAGTAACATGCTCCAACAGATATCACAGGGGCATTATAGAACAGAAAAGTGACATGAACCACACCAGGAGATGTTGGGGCAGGTGACCAAAGACCTGGTCAAAGAGTGAAGTCTTAATGAGTGCCTTTAAGGAGGAGAGGCAGGTAGCGAGCGAGAGACGTTTCGGGAGTGAATTCAGGGTCTCAGGTCGCTGAAGTCACAGCCGGCAATGGTGAAGTGATGAGAGAGGAGGATTAAAAAGAGGCCAGGATTGGAGGAGTGCAGCGATCTTGGGAGGGTTGGAGGAGGTTACTGCCCAGAAATATAAGCTGAACACTGTTGAATTTCCCCCCCCAGTGAGTTTCAGAATTGATAGAGAAGGGGAAGAGAATGCTTAATCTGAATTTCGGACAATGGGCAGCACGGTAGCAAAAGTGGATAGCACTGTGGCTTCACAGCGCCAGGGTCCCAGGTTTGATTCCCCGCTGGGTCACTGTCTGTGCGGAGTCTGCACGTTCTTCCTGTGTCTGCGTGGGTTTCCTCCTGTCATGATATGCGCTCATGCACATAATGAGTAACAGACGGGCAGTGACAGACACCCAGTACAGCCAATCAACACACAGGACAGAACAAAACCAATCACCAGGCAGAACACTAGAAGGGGGTTTTCCACTATAAAACACACGAGGCATCAGCTCTCCATCTCTTTCCACTGGTGACAACTGTAGTGACAGTCAGGGTGTATATATCAGTTAGCACTTTCTACACGTGGCTCAGAGCTAGTCTGGTCTAGTTAGTTATAGTTAGCACACTTAGATTAGTAGAGTGTCAAACCCACAGCAAGATGTGTGCGCTGCTCCAGAAGTTTAATAAACCGTATTGAACTAACGTCTAAGTTTGGAGTGTACTTTCCAGTACAACTGCATCCAGTTGCAGTCCGTGTTACCCCAGGGTGAATAACACGACACCTCCCACAGTCCAAAGATGTGCAGGTTAGGTGGATTGGCCATGATAAATTGCCCTTAGTGACCAAAACGTTTAGGCGGGGTTATTGGGTTACGGGGATAGGGTGGAAGTGAGGGCTTAAGTGGGTCGGTGCAGACTCGATGGGCCAAATGGCCTTCTTCTGCACTGTATATTCTATGTTCTAATGTGCAATCGACAAATCGTTAAAAGGTTTCGACAATACTATCGAGGGCATTTCGGGGGCGATTGATTTATAAAATATTTGTTGCATCTGTGCTTCTAATTCCTGAGTGTTCAAGATGGAATGAATTTATACTGTAACACGTGTAGGGCTAAAATATATATTCCACTTGAACTGAGGTCCTCTATGAAAGGGACTGTGTTGAGGGTGGAAGTTAGTGAACAATGTGTATGAGATCAGTCATAGCTGAAAGCCACAGATCTCGTCTCTCACAGTGCGAAGGGCAGCTCCTGTTATGAGACAGGGTCACATCCTCAAACCAGATGAGACATGAAGGGCCTTTTTGTTTGACGTGGTAATTGTACACAGTTTTAAAGCACGCGTGTGCTGTGGCTCCGGCAGATTACTTTCCAGCTTGACTCCATTGCTCGGAAAAACGATTGCTCTCATTCTCTTAAAAGCCTATAGTGTGAGCTGGATAAAGCACTTGTGGGTAGGTGACGCGCATCAGCAGTTGGTAATTTAATTTCCAAGGAGCTGAGCGACACTGTGATTTCGAGGCGGTGTGATTCGGGAGCCCTGAATTTGTTCTGGCGACTTACTGCACTGACAGAGTTCTGTCAATGTTTCCAGGCAAGCTCGCCCATCTATGTTTATCAGACCCAGAGTAGTCTCCCTCACAGCTGACTCCATACACGGGGGACAATTTTACTTTGAGGCAGCAGGTTAAATGCATAATCTCCTCCTTAAAGACATACACAGGAGGAGGCCTTGTGACCTCTCGAGACAGTCACATGGGAAAAGGCAGGAACCAGTCAGTCCCCTCAAGATTGTTGCATAGTGCGGTAGTCTGTATTAGGGGTATTACGGTACCGAGGTTGAGGCTGTAAGATCATTGGTGTGGGAGGTACCTGAGACAGGAAGATCATTGGTGAAGCTTGCCCTGCTGGTTCCGCCCAGTAAGGCGGAGTATAAGAGTCTGTGTCCCCCTAGCAGCTGCATTCTGTACCTGCGCTGCTGGGGGAAACATCTTGTCCAATAAAGCCTTCAATTGTCATCCAATCTCCCTTCTGGAGTTATTGATTGAGCATCACATAGTAACAGGAGAAGGTCGTTCAGTTGCTTGAACATGCTGCCCAGGATCAGGAATAGGCCATTCAGCCCCTCGAATCTGTACCGAATTTCAGTCATATCACAGCTGGTCCAAGAGTAAGGAGCAACTTCAAACTGCCACATCAATAAACATCTACACCTGTGCTCTCATCAATCCATGAAATAAAGGGGTAATGGGTGTAATCTATCAGCCTCGTCACACCCAAGTCAGGACAGGACAAGGCCGGTAAATTTAGGCAGAGGCCTTTCGCGAGATTTACTGGCCTCGTCGCGCCTCGTGAGATCTAACGCGGCTTCACAGTTCCAGGGTCCCAGGTTCGATTCCCTGCTGGGTCACTGTCTGTGTGGAGTCTGCACGTTCTCCCCGTGTCTGCGTGGGTTTCCTCCGGGTGCTCCGGTTTCCTCTCACAGTCCAAAGACGTGCAGGTTAGGTGGATTGGCCATGATAAATTGCCCTTAGTGGTTAGGAGGGGTTATTGGGTTATGGGGATAGGGTGGAAGTGAGGGATTAAGTGGGTCGGTGCAGACTCGATGGGCCGAATGGCCTCCTTCTGCACTGTATGTTCTATGTTATCTATGTTATGTTATCTATGAGGTCATTCAGCCAATGGAGCCTGGACCAGCCCTTGGAAAGAGCACCCCGCTCAAGCCCAGGGCGCCACCCTATCCCCATGACCCAGTCACCCAGAGTAGTTGGTCTCACTTGAATATGTTGACGCCAGAATGACCCAACACGCGGGGCTGAATGGCCTCGTCTTGGAGACAATGAGCTGGTGCTGTTCAGCTGTGGTTTCGGTACTTGGGGGGTGGGGGGGCTCCAAGGCGATCGGGAGCCTTTGGGTGATCCGGCTCTAGGTAGGGTACTGCTCTGGTATCCCCTGCCGTCATGTAGGCACCATAGCGCTGCCAGGCTGACAGGGGCACTGCCAGGGTGCCACGCTGGCAGTGTGAAGGTTCCCAGGTGACATATTGTCCATGCCAGGGATCGGGCCCAGGGCTGCATTACCCTTGGGGGGGGGGGGCTCGATGACCCTCTAACTGGTGGGTTGGGGCATTGGGGGGGTCTGGAGGCTGCAATGGAAGGTCTAGACTTTGGGGCGCGATTTATGAATGGCACCCCGACCTCCTCGTACACTGGCGAGCGGAGCCCGTCGGTGCAGGAAATGAGTCAAAGTGCTGCCTCGGTGGGACATTCCTCGCCGAGGCCCAGAAATGAAGCAGAGTCGTTCTCAGCGCTGTCAGCGCGGGGGAACCTTCGACTTAACGCACTCGACATGGGACTCTGTTTCATTTCTCTTAAATCGTGTCTGATATCTTTCACATTCTTAACACAAGCGGGGAAAACATCGCAGTGCATGAAGAAATTATCACAGCGCGACCCTGATACCCTCTGAAATCAAATGTACCCCCCCTGGTGTCGCACTAAGTCACACAGATCGGAAGGTTGAAAACTAACATTTTTATCAGGTCAGGTTAGTTAAGAATGGAAGAGCTAGAGGAGGCCCATTCAGCCCCTCAATGCTGTTCCACCGCGCAATTAGATCATTGACTGCTCTATATCTTACCGCCTTGGTTCTGTTATACTAAATACACCTAACCACATTCTGTCACTCTGGCTTCTGATATTTTCAATTGACGCCCCCCCCCCCAAAAGCCTCAACAGCTTTTTGGGGGGAGAGGGTTCCAGAATTCAACTCCCCCTTGTCTGAGGAAATGCTTCCTGACGTTACCCCTGGGCGGACTGACTCTAACTTTTTACTTTCTGCCCCCTTGTACTGGACTCCCAAACAGCTCAATTAGATCACGCCCGAATCTCCGATTCACAGGGAAACTACTTTCAAGATTGAGATTTCTTTGAATAATATTGGCGAGCTGCCCGTGTTGAACAGCGGGGGGTTGGAGAATGAACATTGGCCAGGACTCCGGGGAGGATTTTCCAGCTGTCCTTTCAAACAGTGACGTACGATCTTTTACATCTGCTGGAGAAGGCAGACAATAGCTTGGCTCAATCCAACTATTCAAAAGATTGCACCTAAAACAGTGCGGCTGCGCTCTCTCAGTGCTGCTGCACTCCCTCAGTGCTGCTGCGCTCTCTCAGTGCGGCACTCCCTCAGTGCTGCACTCCCTTAGTGCGGCACTCCCTCAGTGCTGCTGCGCTCTCTCAGTGCTGCGCTCCCTCAGTGCTGCTGCGCTCCCTCAGTGCTGCTGCGCTCCCTCAGTGCTGCGCTCCCTCAGTGCTGCTGCGCTCCCTCAGTGCGGCACTCCCTCAGTGCTGCGCTCCCTCAGTGCTGTTGCGCTCCCTCAGTGCTGCTGCGCTCCCTCAGTGCTGCTGCGCTCCCTCAGTGCTGCGCTCCCTCAGTGCTGCTGCGCTCCCTCAGTGCGGCACTCCCTCAGTGCTGCGCTCCCTCAGTGCTGCTGCACTCCCTAAGTGCGGCACTCCCTCAGTGCTGCTGCGCTCCCTCAGTGCTGCTGCGCTCCATCAGTGCTGCACTCCCTCAGTGCTGCTGCGTTCCCTCAGTGCTGCTGCGCTCCCTCAGTGCTGCTGTGCTCCCTGAGTGCTGCGCTCCCTCAGTGCTGTTGCGCTCCCTCAGTGCTGCTGCGCTCCCTCAGTGCTGCTGCGCTCCCTCAGTGCTGCTGCGCTCCCTCAGTGCTGCACTCCCTCAGTGCTGCGCTCCCTCAGTGCTGCTGCGTTCCCTCAGTGCTGCTGCCCTCTCTCAGTGCTGCTGCGTTCCCTCAGTGCTGCTGCGCTCCCTCAGAGCTGCGCTCCCTCAGTGCTGCTGCGTTCCCTCAGTGCTGCTGCGCTCCCTCAGTGCTGCTGCGTTCCCTCAGTGCTGCTGCGCTCCCTCAGTGCTGCACTCCCTCAGTGCTGCGCTCCCTCAGTGCTGCTGTGCTCCCTCAGTGCTGCGTTCCCTCAGTGCTGCTGCGCTCCCTCAGTGCTGCGCTCCCTCAGTGCTGCTGCGCTCCCTCAGAGCGGCACTCCCTCAGTGCTGCTGTGCTCCCTCAGTGCTGCGTTCCCTCAGTGCTGTGCTCCCTCAGTGCTGCGTTCCCTCAGTGCTGCACTCCCTCAGTGCGGCTGCGCTCCCTCAGTGCTGCGCTCCCTCAGTGCGGCACTCCCTCAGTGCTGCGCTCCCTCAGTGCGGCACTCCCTCAGTGCTGCGCTCCCTCAGTGCGGCACTCCCTCAGTGCTCCGCTCCCTCAGTGCGGCACTCCCTCAGTGCTGCGCTCCCTCAGTGCGGCACTCCCTCAGTGCTGCGCTCCCTCAGTGCGGCACTCCCTCAGTGCTGCGCTCCCTCAGTGCTGCTGCGTTCCCTCAGTGCTGCGCTCCCTCAGTGCGGCACTCCCTCAGTGCTGCGCTCCCTCAGTGCGGCACTCCCTCAGTGCTGCGCTCCCTCAGTGCTGCGTTCCCTCAGTGCTGCGTTCCCTCAGTGCTGCTGTGCTCCCTCAGTGCAGCGCTCCCTCAGTACTGCTGCGCTCCCTCAGTGCTGCTGCGCTCCCTCAGTGCTGCACTCCCTCAGTGCTGCTGCGCTCCCTCAGTGCTGCTGCGCTCCCTCAGTGCGGCACCCCCTCAGTGCTGCTGCGCTCCCTCAGTGCTGCGCTCCCTCAGTGCTGCTGCGCTCCCTCAGTGCTGCTGCGCTCCATCAGGGCAGCACTCCCTCAGTGCAGCACTCCCTCAGTGCTGCACTCCCTCAGTGCGGCTGCGCTCCCTCAGTGCGGCACTCCCTCAGTGCTGCTGTGCTCCCTCAGTGCTGCACTCCCTCAGTGCTGCTGCACTCCCTCAGTGCTGCACTCCCTCAGTGCTGCGCTCCCTCAGTGCTGCTGTGCTACCTCAGTGCTGCGCTCCCTCAGTGCTGCACTCCCTCAGTGCTGCGCTCCCTCAGTGCTGCTGCGTTCACTCAGTGCTGCGCTCCCTCAGTGCTGCTGCGTTCACTCAGTGCTGCTGCGCTCCCTCAGTGCTGCGCTCCCTCAGTGCGGCTGCGCTCCCTCAGTGCGGCTGCGCTCCCTCAGTGCTGCTGCACTCCCTCAGTGCAGCACTCTCTCAGTGCTGCACTCCCTCAGTGCTGCTGCGCTTCCCCAGTGCGGCTGCGCTCCCTCAGTGCTGCTGCACTCCCTCAGTGCTGCGCTCCCTCAGTGCTGCTGTGCTCCGTCAGTGCTGCGTTCCCGCAGTGCTGCTGCGCTCCCTCAGTGCTGCTGCGCTCCCTCAGTGCTGCTGCGCTCCCTCAGTGCTGCTGCCTTCCCTCAGTGCTGCTGCACTCCCTCAGTGCTGCTGCACTCCCTCAGTGCGGCACTCCCTCAGTGCTGCGCTCCCTCAGTGCTGCACTCCCTCAGTGCTGCTGCGTTCCCTCAGTGCGGCACTCCCTCAGTGCTGCGCTCCCTCAGTGTGGCACTCCCTCAATGCTGCTGCGCTCCCTCAGTGCGGCACTCCCTCAGTGCTGCGCTCCCTCAGTGCGGCACTCCCTCAGTGCTGCCCTCCCTCAGTGCTGCACTCCCTCAGTGCTGCGCTCCCTCAGTGCGCCACTCCCTCAGTGCTGCCCTCCCTCAGTGCTGCTGCACTCCCTCAGTGCTGCTGCACTCCCTCAGAGCGGCACTCCCTCAGTGCTGCACTCCCTCAGTGCTGCTGTGCTCCCTCAGTGCTGCTGTGCTCCCTCAGTGCTGCTGCGCTCTCTCAGTGCTGCTGTGCTCCCTCAGTGCTGCTGCGCTCCCTCAGTGCTGCGTTCCCTCAGTGCGGCTGCGCTCTCTCAGTGCTGCTGCGCTCCCTCAGTGCTGCTGCGCTCTCTCAGTGCTGCTGCGCTCCCTCAGTGCTGCGTTCCCTCAGTGCTGCTGCGCTCCCTCAGTGCTGCTGCGCTCCCTCAGTGCGGCACTCCCTCAGTGCTGCTGCGCTCCCTCAGTGCGGCACTCCCTCAGTGCTGCACTCCCTTAGTGCGGCACTCCCTCAGTGCTGCTGCGCTCCCTCAGTGCGGCACTCCCTCAATGCTGCTGCGCTCCCTCAGTGCTGCTGCGCTCCCTCAGTGCTGCGCTCCCTCAGTGCTGCTGCGCTCCCTCAGTGCGGCACTCCCTCAGTGCTGCTGCGCTCTCTCAGTGCTGCACTCCCTTAGTGCGGCACTCCCTCAGTGCTGCACTCCCTTAGTGCGGCACTCCCTCAGTGCTGCTGCGCTCTCTCAGTGCTGCGCTCCCTCAGTGCTGCTGCGCTCCCTCAGTGCTGCTGCGCTCCCTCAGTGCTGCGCTCCCTCAGTGCTGCTGCGCTCCCTCAGTGCGGCACTCCCTCAGTGCTGCGCTCCCTCAGTGCTGTTGCGCTCCCTCAGTGCTGCTGCGCTCCCTCAGTGCTGCTGCGCTCCCTCAGTGCTGCGCTCCCTCAGTGCTGCTGCGCTCCCTCAGTGCGGCACTCCCTCAGTGCTGCGCTCCCTCAGTGCTGCTGCACTCCCTAAGTGCGGCACTCCCTCAGTGCTGCTGCGCTCCCTCAGTGCTGCTGCGCTCCATCAGTGCTGCACTCCCTCAGTGCTGCTGCGTTCCCTCAGTGCTGCTGCGCTCCCTCAGTGCTGCTGTGCTCCCTGAGTGCTGCGCTCCCTCAGTGCTGTTGCGCTCCCTCAGTGCTGCTGCGCTCCCTCAGTGCTGCTGCGCTCCCTCAGTGCTGCTGCGCTCCCTCAGTGCTGCACTCCCTCAGTGCTGCGCTCCCTCAGTGCTGCTGCGTTCCCTCAGTGCTGCTGCCCTCTCTCAGTGCTGCTGCGTTCCCTCAGTGCTGCTGCGCTCCCTCAGAGCTGCGCTCCCTCAGTGCTGCTGCGTTCCCTCAGTGCTGCTGCGCTCCCTCAGTGCTGCTGCGTTCCCTCAGTGCTGCTGCGCTCCCTCAGTGCTGCACTCCCTCAGTGCTGCGCTCCCTCAGTGCTGCTGTGCTCCCTCAGTGCTGCGTTCCCTCAGTGCTGCTGCGCTCCCTCAGTGCTGCGCTCCCTCAGTGCTGCTGCGCTCCCTCAGAGCGGCACTCCCTCAGTGCTGCTGTGCTCCCTCAGTGCTGCGTTCCCTCAGTGCTGTGCTCCCTCAGTGCTGCGTTCCCTCAGTGCTGCGCTCCCTCAGTGCTGCTGCGCTCCCTCAGAGCGGCACTCCCTCAGTGCTGCTGCGCTCCCTCAGTGCTGCGCTCCCTCAGTGCTGCTGCGTTCCCTCAGTGCTGCTGCGCTCCCTCAGTGCTGCTGCACTCCCTCAGTGCTGCTGCGCTCCCTCAGTGCTGCTGCCCTCCCTCAGTGCTGCTGCACACCCTCAGTGCTGCTGCACTCCCTCAGTGAGGCACTCCCTCAGTGCTGCCCTCCCACAGTGCTGCGCTCCCTCAGTGCTGCACTCCCTCAGTGCTGCTGCGCACCCTCAGTGCGGCTGCGCTCCCTCAGTGCTGCTGCACTCCCTCAGTGCTGCTGCGCTCCCTCAGTGCCGCTGCACTCCCTCAGTGCTGCGCTCCCTCAGTGCTGCTGTGCTCCTTCAGTGCTGCACTCCCTCAGTGCTGCTGCGCTCCCTCAGTGCGGCTGCGCTACCTCAGTGCTGCTGCACTCCCTCAGTGCTGCTGCGCTCCCTCAGTG
This sequence comes from Scyliorhinus torazame, assembly GCF_047496885.1. NCBI lineage: Eukaryota > Metazoa > Chordata > Chondrichthyes > Carcharhiniformes > Scyliorhinidae > Scyliorhinus > Scyliorhinus torazame. The sequence goes on from NC_092717.1 coordinate 8,611,936, forward strand.
CTGCTGCACTCCCTCAGTGCTGCGCTCCCTCAGTGCTGCTGTGCTCCCTCAGTGCTGCGTTCCCTCAGTGCTGCTGCACTCCCTCAGTGCTGCTGCGCTCCCTCAGTGCTGCTGCGCTCCCTCAGTGCTGCTGCCTTCCCTCAGTGCTGCTGCACTCCCTCAGTGCTGCTGCCCTCCCTCAGTGCTGCACTCCCTCAGTGCTGCGCTCCCTCAGTACGGCACTCCCTCAGTGCTGCCCTCCCTCAGTGCTGCTGCACTCACGCAGTGCTGCTGCACTCCCTCAGTGCGGCACTCCCTCAGTGCTGCGCTCCCTCAGTGCTGCACTCCCTCAGTGCTGCACTCCCTCAGTGCTGCTGTGCTCCCTCAGTGCTGCTGCACTACCTCAGTGCTGCTGCACTCCCTCAGTGCTGCTGCGCTCCCTCAGTGCTGCTGCACTCCCTCAGTGCTGCGCTCCCTCAGTGCAGCACTCCCTCAGTGCTGCACTTCCTCAGTGCTGCGCTCCCTCAGTGCAGCACTCCCTTGGTGCTGCTGTGCTCCCTCAGTGCTGCTGTGCTCCCTCAGTGCAGCACTCCCTCAGTGCTGCGCTCCCTCAGTGCTGCACTCCCTCAGTGCTGTACACCCTCTGTGCTGCACTCCCTCAGTGCTGTACACCCTCAATGCCGCGCTCCCTCATTGCTGCTGCGCACCCTCAGTTCTGCGCTACCCAGCGCTGTGCTCCCTCAGTGCTGCGCTCCCTCAGTGCTGCACTCCCTCAGTGCTGCGATCCCTCAGTGCAGCACTCCCTCAGTACTGCGCTGCCTCAGTGCAGCGCTCCCTCAGTGCAGCGCTCCCTCAGTGCTGCGCTCCCTCAGTGCAGCGCTCCCTCAGTGCTGCGCTCCCTCAGTGCTGCGCTCCCTCAGTGCTGCTGCGCTCCCTCAGTGCTGTACACCCTCTGTGTTGCACTCCCTCAGTGCTGTACACCCTCTGTGCTGCGCTCCCTCAGTGCTGCTGCGCACCCTCAGTTCTGCGCTACCCAGCGCTGTGCTCCCTCAGTGCTGCGCTCCCTCAGTGCTGTGCTCCCTCAGTGCTGCGCTCCCTCAGTGCTGCTGCACTCCCTCAGTGCTGCGCTCCCTCAGTGCTGCTGTGCTCCCTCAGTGCTGCGTTCCCTCAGTGCTGCTGCACTCCCTCAGTGCTGCTGCGCTCCCTCAGTGCTGCTGCGCTCCCTCAGTGCTGCTGCCTTCCCTCAGTGCTGCTGCACTCCCTCAGTGCTGCTGCCCTCCCTCAGTGCTGCACTCCCTCAGTGCTGCGCTCCCTCAGTACGGCACTCCCTCAGTGCTGCCCTCCCTCAGTGCTGCTGCACTCACGCAGTGCTGCTGCACTCCCTCAGTGCGGCACTCCCTCAGTGCTGCGCTCCCTCAGTGCTGCACTCCCTCAGTGCTGCACTCCCTCAGTGCTGCTGTGCTCCCTCAGTGCTGCTGCGCTACCTCAGTGCTGCTGCACTCCCTCAGTGCTGCTGCGCTCCCTCAGTGCTGCTGCACTCCCTCAGTGCTGCGCTCCCTCAGTGCAGCACTCCCTCAGTGCTGCACTTCCTCAGTGCTGCGCTCCCTCAGTGCAGCACTCCCTTGGTGCTGCTGTGCTCCCTCAGTGCTGCTGTGCTCCCTCAGTGCAGCACTCCCTCAGTGCTGCGCTCCCTCAGTGCTGCACTCCCTCAGTGCTGTACACCCTCTATGCTGCACTCCCTCAGTGCTGTACACCCTCAATGCCGCGCTCCCTCATTGCTGCTGCGCACCCTCAGTTCTGCGCTACCCAGCGCTGTGCTCCCTCAGTGCTGCGCTCCCTCAGTGCTGCACTCCCTCAGTGCTGCGATCCCTCAGTGCAGCACTCCCTCAGTACTGCGCTGCCTCAGTGCAGCGCTCCCTCAGTGCAGCGCTCCCTCAGTGCTGCGCTCCCTCAGTGCAGCACTCATCAGTGCTGCGCTCCCTCAGTGCAGCGCTCCCTCAGTGCTGCGCTCCCTCAGTGCTGCGCTCCCTCAGTGCTGCTGCGCTCCCTCAGTGCTGTACACCCTCTGTGTTGCACTTCCTCAGTGCTGTACACCCTCTGTGCTGCGCTCCCTCAGTGCTGCTGCGCACCCTCAGTTCTGCGCTACCCAGCGCTGTGCTCCCTCAGTGCTGCGCTCCCTCAGTGCTGCACTCCCTCAGTGCTGCGATCCCTCAGTGCTGTGCTCCCTCAGTGCTGCACTCCCTCAGTGCTGCTGTTCTCCCTCAGTGCTGTGCTCCCTCAGTGCTGCGCTCCCTCAGTGCTGTACACCCTCTGTGCTGCCCTCCCTCAGTGCTGTTCACCCTCAGTGCTGCACTCCCCCAGTGCTGCCCTCTCTCAGTGCGGCACTCCCTCCGTGCGGCACTCCCTCAGTCCTGCATTCCCTCAGTGCTGCGCTCCCTCAATGCTGCGCCTCCTCAGTGCCGCGCTCCCTCATTGCTGCTGCGCTCCCTCAGTTCTGCGCTCACTCAGTGCTGCGCTCCCCCAGTGCTGTGCTCCCTCAGTGCAGCACTCCCTCAGTGCAGCACTCCCTAAGTGCTGCACTCCCTCAGTGCTGCGCTCCCTCAGTGCAGCGCTCCCTCAGTGCAGCGCTCCCTCAGTGCAGCACTCCCTCAGTGCAGCGCTCCCTCATTGCTGCGCTCCCTCAGTGCTGCTGCGATCCCTCAGTGCTGTGCTCCCTCAGTGCTGCGCTCCCTCAGTGCTGCGCTCCCTCAGTGCTGTGCTCCCTCAGTGCTGCACTCCCTCAGTGCTGTACACCCTCTGTGTTGCACTCCCTCAGTGCTGTACACCCTCTGTGCTGCGCTCCCTCAGTGCTGTACACCCTCTGTGCTGCGCTCCCTCAGTGCTGCGCTCCCTCAGTGCTGTGCACCCTCAGTGCTGTGCTCCCTCAGTGCTGCACTCCCTCAGTGCTGTACACCCTCTGTGTTGCACTCCCTCAGTGCTGTACACCCTCTGTGCTGCGCTCCCTCAGTGCTGTACACCCTCTGTGCTGCGCTCCCTCAGTGCTGTACACCCTCTATGTTGCACTCCCTCAGTGCTGTACACCCTCTGTGCTGCGCTCCCTCAGTGCTGTACACCCTCTGTGCTGCGCTCCCTCAGTGCTGCGCTCCCTCAGTGCTGTGCTCCCTCAGTGCTGTGCTCCCTCAGTGCTGCGCTCCCTCAGTGCTGCGCTTCCTCAGTGCTGTGCTCCCTCAGTGCTGCACTCCCTCAGTGCTGTACACCCTCTGTGTTGCACTCCCTCAGTGCTGTACACCCTCTGTGCTGCGCTCCCTCAGTGCTGTACACCCTCTGTGCTGCGCTCCCTCAGTGCTGCGCTCCCTCAGTGCTGTGCTCCCTCAGTGCTGTGCTCCCTTAGTGCTGTACACCCTCAGTGCTGCACTCCCTCAGTGCTGTGCTCCCTCAGTGCTGTGCTCCCTCAGTGCTGTGCTCCCTCAGTGCTGCGCTCCCTCAGTGCGGCACTTACTCAGTGCGGCACTCCCTCAGTGCTGCGCTCCCTCAGTGCTGTGCTCCCTCAGTGCTGTGCTCCCTTAGTGCTGCGCTCCCTCAGTGCTGCGCTCCCTCAGTGCAGCACTCCCTCAGTGCAGCACTCCCTCAGTGCTGCACTCCCTCAGTGCTGCTGTGCTCCCTCAGTGCTGCGCTCCCTCAGTGCTGTACACCCTCTGTGCTGCGCTCCCTCAGTGCTGTACACCCTCTATGTTGCACTCCCTCAGTGCTGTACACCCTCTGTGCTGCGCTCCCTTAGTGCTGTACACCCTCAGTGCTGCACTCCCTCAGTGCTGTGCTCCCTCAGTGCTGTGCTCCCTCAGTGCTGTGCTCCCTCAGTGCTGCGCTCCCTCAGTGCTGCGCTCTCTCAGTGCTGTGCTCCCTCAGTGCTGTGCTCGCTCAGTGCTGCTGCACTCCCTCAGTGCTGCGCATCCTCAGTGCTGCGCTCCCTCAGTGCTGTGCTCCCTCAGTGCTGCACTCCCTCAGTGCGGCACTTACTCAGTGCGGTACTCCCTCAGTGCGGCGCTCTTTAGTTCTGCGCTGCCTCAGTGCTGTGCTCCCTCAGTGCTGCACTCCGTCAGTGCTCCACACCGTCAGTGCTGCGCTCCCTCAGTGCTGCGCTCCCTCAGTGCTGCGCTCCCTCAGTGCAGCACTCCCTCAGTGCAGCACTCCCTCAGTGCTGCACTCCCTCAGTGCTGCTGTGCTCCCTCAGTGCTGTGCTCCCTCAGTGCTGCGCTCCCTCAGTGCAGCACTCCCTCAGTGCTGCACTCCCTCAGTGCAGCACTCCCTCAGTGCTGCACTCCCTCAGTGCTGCTGCGCTCCCTCAGTGCTGTGCTCCCTCAGTGCTGCTGCACTCCCTCTGTGCTGTACACCCTCAGTGCTGTGCTGCCTCAGTGGTGTACACCCTCAGTGCTGTGCTCCCTCAGTGCTGTACACCCTCAGTGCTGTGCTCCCTCAGTGCTGTACACCCTCAGTGCTGTGCTCCCTCAGTGCTGCGCTCCCTCAGTGCTGTGCTCCCTCAGTGCTGCTGCACTCCCTCTGTGCTGTGCTCCCTCAGTGCTGTGCTCCCTCAGTGGTGTACACCCTCAGTGCTGTGCTCCCTCAGTGCTGTGCTCCCTCAGTGCTGCTGCACTCCCTCTGTGCTGTGCTCCTTCAGTGCTGCGCTCCCTCAGTGGTGTACACCCTCAGTGCTGTGCTCCCTCAGTGGTGTACACCCTCAGTGCTGCGCTCCCTCAGTGCTGTACACCGTCAGTGCTGTGCTCCCTCAGTGCTGTACACCGTCAGTGCTGCGCTTCCTCAGTGCTGTGCTCCCTCAGTGCTGCGCTCCCTCAGTGCTGTACACCCTCAGTGCTGTACACCCTCAGTGCTGTGCTCCCTCAGTGCTGTACACCCTCAGTGCTGTGCTCCCTCAGTGCTGTACACCCTCAGTTCTGCACTCCCTCAGTGCTGCGCTCCCTCAGTGCTGCACTGCCTCAGTGCTGCGCTCCCTCAGTACGGCGCTCCCTCAGTGCAGCACTGCCTCAGTGCTGCGCTCCCTCAGTACGGCGCTCCCTCAGTGCTGTGCTCCCTCAGTGCTGTGCTCCCTCAGTGCTGTACACCCTCAGTGCTGTACACCCTCAGTGCTGTGCTCCCTCAGTGCTGTACACCCTCAGTGCTGTGCTCCCTCAGTGCTGTACACCCTCAGTTCTGCACTCCCTCAGTGCTGCGCTCCCTCAGTGCTGCACTGCCTCAGTGCTGCGCTCCCTCAGTGCGGCACTTCCTCAGTGCGGCACTCACTCAGTGCGGCACTCACTCAGTGTGGCACTCCCTCACTGCGGCGCTCCCTCAGTGCTGCGCTCCTTTAGTTCTGCGCTGCCTCAGTGCTGTGCTCCCTCAGTGCTGCGCTCCGTCAGTGCTGTACACCCTCAGTGCTGCGCTCCCTCAGTGCTGCGCTCCCTCAGTGCTGCGCTCCCTCAGTGCAGCACTGCCTCAGTGCAGCACTCCCTCAGTGCTGCACTCCCTCAGTGCTGCTGTACTCCCTCAGTGCTGTGCTCCCTCAGTGCTGCACTCCCTCAGTGCAGCACTCCCTCAGTGCTGTGCTCCCTCAGTGCTGCGCTCCCTCAGTGCTGTACACCCTCTGTGCTGCCCTCCCTCAGTGCTGTTCACCCTCAGTGCTGCACTCCCCCAGTGCTGCCCTCTCTCAGTGCGGCACTCCCTCCGTGCGGCACTCCCTCAGTCCTGCACTCCCTCAGTGCTGCGCTCCCTCAATGCTGCGCCTCCTCAGTGCCGCGCTCCCTCATTGCTGCTGCGCTCCCTCAGTTCTGCGCTCACTCAGTGCTGCGCTCCCCCAGTGCTGTGCTCCCTCAGTGCTGCACTGCCTCAGTGCTGCGCTCCCTCAGTACGGCGCTCCCTCAGTGCAGCACTGCCTCAGTGCTGCGCTCCCTCAGTACGGCGCTCCCTCAGTGCTGTGCTCCCTCAGTGCTGTGCTCCCTCAGTGCTGTACACCCTCAGTGCTGTACACCCTCAGTGCTGTGCTCCCTCAGTGCTGTACACCCTCAGTGCTGTGCTCCCTCAGTGCTGTACACCCTCAGTTCTGCACTCCCTCAGTGCTGCGCTCCCTCAGTGCTGCACTGCCTCAGTGCTGCGCTCCCTCAGTGCGGCACTTCCTCAGTGCGGCACTCACTCAGTGCGGCACTCACTCAGTGTGGCACTCCCTCACTGCGGCGCTCCCTCAGTGCTGCGCTCCTTTAGTTCTGCGCTGCCTCAGTGCTGTGCTCCCTCAGTGCTGCGCTCCGTCAGTGCTGTACACCCTCAGTGCTGCGCTCCCTCAGTGCTGCGCTCCCTCAGTGCTGCGCTCCCTCAGTGCAGCACTGCCTCAGTGCAGCACTCCCTCAGTGCTGCACTCCCTCAGTGCTGCTGTACTCCCTCAGTGCTGTGCTCCCTCAGTGCTGCACTCCCTCAGTGCAGCACTCCCTCAGTGCTGTGCTCCCTCAGTGCTGCGCTCCCTCAGTGCTGTACACCCTCTGTGCTGCCCTCCCTCAGTGCTGTTCACCCTCAGTGCTGCACTCCCCCAGTGCTGCCCTCTCTCAGTGCGGCACTCCCTCCGTGCGGCACTCCCTCAGTCCTGCACTCCCTCAGTGCTGCGCTCCCTCAATGCTGCGCCTCCTCAGTGCCGCGCTCCCTCATTGCTGCTGCGCTCCCTCAGTTCTGCGCTCACTCAGTGCTGCGCTCCCCCAGTGCTGTGCTCCCTCAGTGCAGCACTCCCTCAGTGCAGCACTCCCTAAGTGCTGCACTCCCTCAGTGCTGCGCTCCCTCAGTGCAGCGCTCCCTCAGTGCAGCGCTCCCTCAGTGCAGCACTCCCTCAGTGCAGCGCTCCCTCATTGCTGCTGTGCTCCCTCAGTGCTGCTGCGCTACCTCAGTGCTGCTGCACTCCCTCAGTGCTGCTGCGCTCCCTCAGTGCTGCTGCACTCCCTCAGTGCTGCGCTCCCTCAGTGCAGCACTCCCTCAGTGCTGCACTTCCTCAGTGCTGCGCTCCCTCAGTGCAGCACTCCCTTGGTGCTGCTGTGCTCCCTCAGTGCTGCTGTGCTCCCTCAGTGCAGCACTCCCTCAGTGCTGCGCTCCCTCAGTGCTGCACTCCCTCAGTGCTGTACACCCTCTATGCTGCACTCCCTCAGTGCTGTACACCCTCAATGCCGCGCTCCCTCATTGCTGCTGCGCACCCTCAGTTCTGCGCTACCCAGCGCTGTGCTCCCTCAGTGCTGCGCTCCCTCAGTGCTGCACTCCCTCAGTGCTGCGATCCCTCAGTGCAGCACTCCCTCAGTACTGCGCTGCCTCAGTGCAGCGCTCCCTCAGTGCAGCGCTCCCTCAGTGCTGCGCTCCCTCAGTGCAGCACTCATCAGTGCTGCGCTCCCTCAGTGCAGCGCTCCCTCAGTGCTGCGCTCCCTCAGTGCTGCGCTCCCTCAGTGCTGCTGCGCTCCCTCAGTGCTGTACACCCTCTGTGTTGCACTTCCTCAGTGCTGTACACCCTCTGTGCTGCGCTCCCTCAGTGCTGCTGCGCACCCTCAGTTCTGCGCTACCCAGCGCTGTGCTCCCTCAGTGCTGCGCTCCCTCAGTGCTGCACTCCCTCAGTGCTGCGATCCCTCAGTGCTGTGCTCCCTCAGTGCTGCACTCCCTCAGTGCTGCTGTTCTCCCTCAGTGCTGTGCTCCCTCAGTGCTGCGCTCCCTCAGTGCTGTACACCCTCTGTGCTGCCCTCCCTCAGTGCTGTTCACCCTCAGTGCTGCACTCCCCCAGTGCTGCCCTCTCTCAGTGCGGCACTCCCTCCGTGCGGCACTCCCTCAGTCCTGCATTCCCTCAGTGCTGCGCTCCCTCAATGCTGCGCCTCCTCAGTGCCGCGCTCCCTCATTGCTGCTGCGCTCCCTCAGTTCTGCGCTCACTCAGTGCTGCGCTCCCCCAGTGCTGTGCTCCCTCAGTGCAGCACTCCCTCAGTGCAGCACTCCCTAAGTGCTGCACTCCCTCAGTGCTGCGCTCCCTCAGTGCAGCGCTCCCTCAGTGCAGCGCTCCCTCAGTGCAGCACTCCCTCAGTGCAGCGCTCCCTCATTGCTGCGCTCCCTCAGTGCTGCTGCGATCCCTCAGTGCTGTGCTCCCTCAGTGCTGCGCTCCCTCAGTGCTGCGCTCCCTCAGTGCTGTGCTCCCTCAGTGCTGCACTCCCTCAGTGCTGTACACCCTCTGTGTTGCACTCCCTCAGTGCTGTACACCCTCTGTGCTGCGCTCCCTCAGTGCTGTACACCCTCTGTGCTGCGCTCCCTCAGTGCTGCGCTCCCTCAGTGCTGTGCACCCTCAGTGCTGTGCTCCCTCAGTGCTGCACTCCCTCAGTGCTGTACACCCTCTGTGTTGCACTCCCTCAGTGCTGTACACCCTCTGTGCTGCGCTCCCTCAGTGCTGTACACCCTCTGTGCTGCGCTCCCTCAGTGCTGTACACCCTCTATGTTGCACTCCCTCAGTGCTGTACACCCTCTGTGCTGCGCTCCCTCAGTGCTGTACACCCTCTGTGCTGCGCTCCCTCAGTGCTGCGCTCCCTCAGTGCTGTGCTCCCTCAGTGCTGTGCTCCCTCAGTGCTGCGCTCCCTCAGTGCTGCGCTTCCTCAGTGCTGTGCTCCCTCAGTGCTGCACTCCCTCAGTGCTGTACACCCTCTGTGTTGCACTCCCTCAGTGCTGTACACCCTCTGTGCTGCGCTCCCTCAGTGCTGTACACCCTCTGTGCTGCGCTCCCTCAGTGCTGCGCTCCCTCAGTGCTGTGCTCCCTCAGTGCTGTGCTCCCTTAGTGCTGTACACCCTCAGTGCTGCACTCCCTCAGTGCTGTGCTCCCTCAGTGCTGTGCTCCCTCAGTGCTGTGCTCCCTCAGTGCTGCGCTCCCTCAGTGCGGCACTTACTCAGTGCGGCACTCCCTCAGTGCTGCGCTCCCTCAGTGCTGTGCTCCCTCAGTGCTGTGCTCCCTTAGTGCTGCGCTCCCTCAGTGCTGCGCTCCCTCAGTGCAGCACTCCCTCAGTGCAGCACTCCCTCAGTGCTGCACTCCCTCAGTGCTGCTGTGCTCCCTCAGTGCTGCGCTCCCTCAGTGCTGTACACCCTCTGTGCTGCGCTCCCTCAGTGCTGTACACCCTCTATGTTGCACTCCCTCAGTGCTGTACACCCTCTGTGCTGCGCTCCCTTAGTGCTGTACACCCTCAGTGCTGCACTCCCTCAGTGCTGTGCTCCCTCAGTGCTGTGCTCCCTCAGTGCTGTGCTCCCTCAGTGCTGCGCTCCCTCAGTGCTGCGCTCTCTCAGTGCTGTGCTCCCTCAGTGCTGTGCTCGCTCAGTGCTGCTGCACTCCCTCAGTGCTGCGCATCCTCAGTGCTGCGCTCCCTCAGTGCTGTGCTCCCTCAGTGCTGCACTCCCTCAGTGCGGCACTTACTCAGTGCGGTACTCCCTCAGTGCGGCGCTCTTTAGTTCTGCGCTGCCTCAGTGCTGTGCTCCCTCAGTGCTGCACTCCGTCAGTGCTCCACACCGTCAGTGCTGCGCTCCCTCAGTGCTGCGCTCCCTCAGTGCTGCGCTCCCTCAGTGCAGCACTCCCTCAGTGCAGCACTCCCTCAGTGCTGCACTCCCTCAGTGCTGCTGTGCTCCCTCAGTGCTGTGCTCCCTCAGTGCTGCGCTCCCTCAGTGCAGCACTCCCTCAGTGCTGCACTCCCTCAGTGCAGCACTCCCTCAGTGCTGCACTCCCTCAGTGCTGCTGCGCTCCCTCAGTGCTGTGCTCCCTCAGTGCTGCTGCACTCCCTCTGTGCTGTACACCCTCAGTGCTGTGCTCCCTCAGTGGTGTACACCCTCAGTGCTGTGCTCCCTCAGTGCTGTACACCCTCAGTGCTGTGCTCCCTCAGTGCTGTACACCCTCAGTGCTGTGCTCCCTCAGTGCTGCGCTCCCTCAGTGCTGTGCTCCCTCAGTGCTGCTGCACTCCCTCTGTGCTGTGCTCCCTCAGTGCTGTGCTCCCTCAGTGGTGTACACCCTCAGTGCTGTGCTCCCTCAGTGCTGTGCTCCCTCAGTGCTGCTGCACTCCCTCTGTGCTGTGCTCCTTCAGTGCTGCGCTCCCTCAGTGGTGTACACCCTCAGTGCTGTGCTCCCTCAGTGGTGTACACCCTCAGTGCTGCGCTCCCTCAGTGCTGTACACCGTCAGTGCTGTGCTCCCTCAGTGCTGTACACCGTCAGTGCTGCGCTTCCTCAGTGCTGTGCTCCCTCAGTGCTGCGCTCCCTCAGTGCTGTACACCCTCAGTGCTGTACACCCTCAGTGCTGTGCTCCCTCAGTGCTGTACACCCTCAGTGCTGTGCTCCCTCAGTGCTGTACACCCTCAGTTCTGCACTCCCTCAGTGCTGCGCTCCCTCAGTGCTGCACTGCCTCAGTGCTGCGCTCCCTCAGTACGGCGCTCCCTCAGTGCAGCACTGCCTCAGTGCTGCGCTCCCTCAGTACGGCGCTCCCTCAGTGCTGTGCTCCCTCAGTGCTGTGCTCCCTCAGTGCTGTACACCCTCAGTGCTGTACACCCTCAGTGCTGTGCTCCCTCAGTGCTGTACACCCTCAGTGCTGTGCTCCCTCAGTGCTGTACACCCTCAGTTCTGCACTCCCTCAGTGCTGCGCTCCCTCAGTGCTGCACTGCCTCAGTGCTGCGCTCCCTCAGTGCGGCACTTCCTCAGTGCGGCACTCACTCAGTGCGGCACTCACTCAGTGTGGCACTCCCTCACTGCGGCGCTCCCTCAGTGCTGCGCTCCTTTAGTTCTGCGCTGCCTCAGTGCTGTGCTCCCTCAGTGCTGCGCTCCGTCAGTGCTGTACACCCTCAGTGCTGCGCTCCCTCAGTGCTGCGCTCCCTCAGTGCTGCGCTCCCTCAGTGCAGCACTGCCTCAGTGCAGCACTCCCTCAGTGCTGCACTCCCTCAGTGCTGCTGTACTCCCTCAGTGCTGTGCTCCCTCAGTGCTGCACTCCCTCAGTGCAGCACTCCCTCAGTGCTGTGCTCCCTCAGTGCTGCGCTCCCTCAGTGCTGTACACCCTCTGTGCTGCCCTCCCTCAGTGCTGTTCACCCTCAGTGCTGCACTCCCCCAGTGCTGCCCTCTCTCAGTGCGGCACTCCCTCCGTGCGGCACTCCCTCAGTCCTGCACTCCCTCAGTGCTGCGCTCCCTCAATGCTGCGCCTCCTCAGTGCCGCGCTCCCTCATTGCTGCTGCGCTCCCTCAGTTCTGCGCTCACTCAGTGCTGCGCTCCCCCAGTGCTGTGCTCCCTCAGTGCTGCACTGCCTCAGTGCTGCGCTCCCTCAGTACGGCGCTCCCTCAGTGCAGCACTGCCTCAGTGCTGCGCTCCCTCAGTACGGCGCTCCCTCAGTGCTGTGCTCCCTCAGTGCTGTGCTCCCTCAGTGCTGTACACCCTCAGTGCTGTACACCCTCAGTGCTGTGCTCCCTCAGTGCTGTACACCCTCAGTGCTGTGCTCCCTCAGTGCTGTACACCCTCAGTTCTGCACTCCCTCAGTGCTGCGCTCCCTCAGTGCTGCACTGCCTCAGTGCTGCGCTCCCTCAGTGCGGCACTTCCTCAGTGCGGCACTCACTCAGTGCGGCACTCACTCAGTGTGGCACTCCCTCACTGCGGCGCTCCCTCAGTGCTGCGCTCCTTTAGTTCTGCGCTGCCTCAGTGCTGTGCTCCCTCAGTGCTGCGCTCCGTCAGTGCTGTACACCCTCAGTGCTGCGCTCCCTCAGTGCTGCGCTCCCTCAGTGCTGCGCTCCCTCAGTGCAGCACTGCCTCAGTGCAGCACTCCCTCAGTGCTGCACTCCCTCAGTGCTGCTGTACTCCCTCAGTGCTGTGCTCCCTCAGTGCTGCACTCCCTCAGTGCAGCACTCCCTCAGTGCTGTGCTCCCTCAGTGCTGCGCTCCCTCAGTGCTGTACACCCTCTGTGCTGCCCTCCCTCAGTGCTGTTCACCCTCAGTGCTGCACTCCCCCAGTGCTGCCCTCTCTCAGTGCGGCACTCCCTCCGTGCGGCACTCCCTCAGTCCTGCACTCCCTCAGTGCTGCGCTCCCTCAATGCTGCGCCTCCTCAGTGCCGCGCTCCCTCATTGCTGCTGCGCTCCCTCAGTTCTGCGCTCACTCAGTGCTGCGCTCCCCCAGTGCTGTGCTCCCTCAGTGCAGCACTCCCTCAGTGCAGCACTCCCTAAGTGCTGCACTCCCTCAGTGCTGCGCTCCCTCAGTGCAGCGCTCCCTCAGTGCAGCGCTCCCTCAGTGCAGCACTCCCTCAGTGCAGCGCTCCCTCATTGCTGCGCTCCCTCAGTGCTGCTGCGCTCCCTCAGTGCTGCTGCGCTCCCTCAGTTCTGCACTCCCTCAGTGCTGCGCTCCCTCAGTGCAGCGCTCCCTCAGTGCTGCGCTCCCTCAGTGCAGCACTCCCTCAGTGCAGCGCTCCCTCAGTGCAGCGCTCCCTCAGTGCTGCGCTCCCTCAGTGCTGCTCCGCTCCCTCAGTGCTGCTGCGCTCCCTCAGTGCTGCACTCCCTCAGTGCTGTGCTCCCTCAGTGCTGCTGCGCTCCCTCAGTGCTGCACTCCCTCAGTGCTGCACTCCCTCAGTGCTGCGCTCCCTCAGTGCTGTGCTCCCTCAGTGCTGCGCCCCCTCTGTGCTGTACACCCTCTGTGCTGTGCTCCCTCAGTGCTGTACACCCTCTGTGCTGCGCTCCCTCAGTGCTGTACACCCTCTGTGCTGCGCTCCCTCAGTGCTGTACACCCTCTGTGCTGCGCTCCCTCAATGCTGTACACCCTCAGTGCTGCGTTCCCTCAGTGCTGCACTCCCTCAGTGCAGCACTCCCTCAGTGCTGCGCTCCCTCAGTGCTGCACTCCCTCAGTGCTGTGCTCCCTCAGTGCTGCGCTCTCTCAGTGCTGTGCTCCCTCCACTGGGACCAACAAATGTTCTTAAAGGCAGTCGAGAATTCCAAGTTCCTCCTTATTGAGCGATATCTTCCAATACATCTGGTCGCTTTATTGAAGGCAAGCTGAGCTTTCACTAACAAGGGTGAAAATCAAACTGTAACAATGAAGACTTCACTCTCAATAGACCAAAGTCTGTCAGTCTGATATGAAGACATCCTGGAAGAATGTTACTAACGATACAACCTTCTCCCATGCAGGACTCAACTCGCAGTTAAAACCAAGACGGACAATTCTGATTTTCAACAAAAGATTAAACCCAACTGTTAACAATTTTTAAGAATGCTCTTTGTCACTGAATGATTTATGCAGTTGGATTTGTTGCTGTTCTTGCTGATTTGAATGGGAGGATTTTAAAAAAAATGAATTTACAGTACCCAATTAATTTTTTCCAATTAGGGGGCAATTTCGCGTGGCCAATCCACCTACCCTGCACAGCTTTGGGGGCGAAACCCACGCAGACACGGGGAGAATGTGCAAACTCCACACGGACAGTGACCCAGAGCCGGGATCGAACCTTGGACCTCGGTGCCGTGAGGCAGCGGTGCTAACCACTGCGCCACCGTGCCGCCCCTGAATGGGAAGATTTAAGAATGTTCGGAAAAGTTGTTGGAAGTTCTTGTAAACCTCTTCAGGTTACAGAACGGTGAGGCAGTGGAGTCTGTCAATGGGAGGGTTGCACTCTGCAAACCTCAGTGGTTCCTGCTCGTTACCTAACTCATACCAAGTCCAGCTCACCCATCACCAGGTCTGCTGAACCTACATTGGCTCCCTGTCCGTGAAATACCTCAAATTTAAAGTCCTCATCCTCATGTTCAAATCTCTACACAGCCTTGTCCCTTCCTATCTCCATAATCTCCTACAGGATCACACTCTCTGAGATCTCTGCACCCTTTGAAATTCAGCTTCCGGAGCAGTTCCATATTCACTGCTGGACAATTGGTGGGCAGCACGGTAGCACAGTGGTTAGCACAGTTGCTTCACAGCTCCGGGGCCACAGGTTCGATTCCCGGCTCGGGTCACTGTCTGTGTGGCGTCTGCACGTCCTCCCCGTGTTTCCTCCGGGTGCTCCGGTTTCCTCCCACAGTCCAAACATGTGCAGGTTAGCTGGATTGGCCGCGCTAAATTGCCTTTTATGTCCAAAAATATTAGCCGGAGTTACTGGATTGTGGGGAGAGAGTGGAGGTGTTGACCTTGGGTAGGGTGCTCTTTCCAAGGGCCGGTGCAGACTCGATGGGCCGAAAGGCCTCCTTCTGCACTGTTCTATGCCTTCAGCTATCTGGTCCTTCAGCTCTGGACTTCCCTCCCTTAAACCTCTTGCCTCCCTGTGCCTTTCTCCACCTTTAGGATGTGACTCAGAACCTACATTTTTGACTGTAAAGATAAATACACCTACGTAACGACAATCTGTTACTCCGGGTTCGCATATTTTCAATTGAACCCCCCAAACCCCTCGACAAACTTTTTGAGGACTGGCCAGCCGTCCTAACATCTCCATATGTGGCTTGCTGTCACATTTTGGTTTTGATTGTCTTCGCGTCCGGAGACTCAGGATTTGAAAAGAAGGCGAAGGGAGCCTTCAATGTTTTGTGAGACATCTACCACAGCGATAGTCTAGGTGGCTCCATCGATGCATTGGGCTGGACGTCAAGTGAATGCCTGATCAATAACATTCTTGACCTGCATGCAGGGCCAATGAGCAGAAGGACCTGAAATCATTTGTTGGCAGAACAGAGCTGAAAATATAGATCAAACATGATTAATGTTTCTCCTGATGACTTGTGGGAGGTAACAATCGTTTTGGCACAAGGTCAGTGATTGAGGCTGCAGAGGCGATTTGAACCAGGGAGCGGCAAGGATAAATGACGTTTAATAGTGGGTAATGGGGGAAATAGGGTGCAGTCAACAAGTTGAAAGAGGTGTCACCCAGAGTAAGTTAAAACCGGAACTCGGAGGAGTAGAACATTCAGCCCCTCCATCATGCTCCACCATTCAATAAATTCATACCTGATCTGCCTCCTCAACTCTACCTTCTGCATTATCCTCACATTCTTCAATTCCCTTAATGTTCAAAGATCTACTGATCTTGGTCTTGACTGCACTTGACAGCTCAACGTCCAAAGCTCTCTGGGTGGAGAATCCAAAAATTAGCAAACTTTTGAATGAAGCAATTTCTCCTAATCTCAGCCCTCAATGGCCTACACCTGACCCAGACTGTGACCCTAGATTTCCCAGGTAAAGGAAAAGTCCTCCTGTGTTGTCCACCCTGTCAAGTCCCTCGAGTGCAAATGTATCCTTCCTTAGCGGAGGAGACCAAAAACTCAACACAGTATTCCAGATGTGGCCTCACCTTTGCAGGTACAAGAGTTGTAGGATTTGAATGCATCCAAGAGTATGTTTGTCCTTTTGTGGCATGTTCTAGGGTTCTCTGATTTTCACACCAGAGAAGTGATTTGGACAGAGACACAGAAGGAATGATACGGCACGTCTGACGATGCTATCAAATGACGACATATGAGAAAACGGTGTGAAAGAATGGAAGAGATTGCTGCAGAAGATAGATGATTGATAGAGTGGCAGACCGCTAGATAAATAAATGCACAATGCAAAGATATATAGAATCATAGAATCCCTACAGTGCAGGAGAAAAAGCCATACGGCCCTTTGAGTCTGCACCGACCTTCTGAAAGAGTACTTGCCCCCACCCACCCACCCCCCTAACCTGCACATCCCTTGACACTAAGGGGCAAGTTAGCATGGCCAATCCACCCTACCTGCACATCTTTGGACTGTGGGAGGAAACCGGAGCACCCGGAGGAAACCCACTCACACACGGGGAGAACGTGCAGACTCCGCACAGACAGTGACCCAAGGTCGGAATTGATCCCTGGTACCTGGTGCTTTGCGGCAGCAGTGCTAACCACTGTGCTATCATGGTTCAATGTTATGGGCAAAATAAAGATAGTAAGGAAGTAGATTATAAATAGTGACACAGATTGCCGGAGTAGGAGCAAATTCCTAAAGACCTTGAAAGAGAGAGTAATTTTTTATGTCAAGGAACTTATAGAAATGTTTACAAGTCCAAAAAGTAATGTGGTGTTCGTGAGTTCCTGTCCTATTTCACATATTCCACCCCCACCCAAATGACACAGATAATGTCCTTGGCTGGCCAAAGGAAACCTGAATCCCGCATCGTTTAAAAATGTGTTTTATTTACTGAGCGACACAGAAGACAATAATAAATTCGAAAAAATAAGTTCATTGCTTTCTGGACAAGTGCAACACCACCAAGAGGAGGTTAAAGTCAATTGGTTTTGTATAATTCACTTTTATCTTCATTTTGTCAATTTTTTCAACTTCTCCGGTCTATTAAGTTCAGTAACACCATCTCTGACTCTTGGAGTTTGACACTTTTCAATTTAACTTTGCAGCTAATGAAATCCAATAACCTCGTCACTGGCGTACGCGAAGTTTGATCAAATTAACAGTCCTTTTTTAAATTAGTTTTTGCAATTTTCTTTGGAGAGTAAATCCTCCGAGCAGTGACGTGACATTGGTCTCTGCTTTCCGTTGACATTACATCCAGGGCAGCGCGGTGGCGCAGCGGGTTAGCACTGCTGCCTCACGGCGCCGAGGACCCAGGTTTGATCCCGGCCCCGGGTCACTGTCCGTGTGGAGTTTGCACATTCTCCCCGTGGGTCTCACCCCCACAGCCCAAAGATGTGCAGGGTAGGTGGATTGGCCACGCTAAAGTGCCCCTTCATTGGACAAAATTAATTGGGTACTCGAAATTACACCCAGAGCTAGTTTTCACTAATAATAATGCTGAGGGGAAACACGCATTTGTATAGCGCCTTCCACACCCTGGCACATCCCAAAGCCAACAAATCACTTTTGAAGAGTAGCCACTGTTGCAATGCAGGAAACGCGGGAGCTTATTTATGTACCGCCAGATCCCAAAATGAGCAATGTGATAATGACCAAATAACTCGTTTTCGTGACGTTGGTTGAGGGATACATATTGGCCTTTGACCTTCTTTAGAAATAGATCCAAGGGAGCCTATTCATCCACCTGAGGGGGCACGCCGGAGTCGGTTCATTGTCTCATTCGAACAACGGCACCTCTGACAGTGCAGCACTCCCCCGGCGCAGCCTGGATTATGTGCTGAGGCCTGTGGAGTGGGATGGAGACCACAACCGCCTACACTGAGAATGTTACCCAGTGGTGATCAATCTGTGACCCTGTAATTCAGGATCGTACTCAAGGTGAGCACGGAACGCAGGTAGAGCTGCGTTAAGTTTCCAGGTAGGAGCCGCAGTCTTGTGTGTTTCTTCCTGCCGTGCCAATTCTAAATACCGGACTTTCCACACTTTAATGGTGCCTGAACAATCTTTCTAAACCTGATTCTCCTTGCATTTGTTGTAACCCAATTTCCAAAGGAGAATGTAGATATGGGGTGGCTGTTTGATGTGGCGGCAGCGCGGTTAAGTGCGTTTTACACTCACTTAACCGTGCGAGACAGGGTCCGGCCCATTGTGAGACCCAGATCGCGACGCCTCGTGAGATCTGGTTACATCTCGTGAGGCGTAACGGCCGTCGGGAATCTTGGGGAGGTCTCTCCCGGGATCTACCAGCCACATCCCGTCCAGATCCCGGCGGAACGCGGCCAGTAAATCGCGCCCCATGTTTCTGACACTAGGAATGGAAAAACAATCAATAGCCATAGGATAAGGAAAAAGCATCCAATTTTCATGAATGGTCCCCTTATTGCAAACAGGCATTGAGGTTTGTTCCTAAATCCTGTTTCATCTTTGAGTGTTGGCAGAGAAACAGCATAAAACTGTGTGGAGCTGCTTTCTAATGTGAGCTGGCCGCCGTCACTGACACAGCTCAGCTGTTATAACTCAAGAGGTAAACTATTACCAAACGCTTTGCAATCTGCAACGGAATCATTCAGCGTCTCGTTGAGCAATGCTGACGCACAAAATCGTTTCCAGGCAGACTTGCTGACTGGAATAGTCAGCTTGAAAAACCAAGTAACCAATGCTGTTGTCCTGCGTTTAACAAGACGGCCAGTAAGCTTATTACTTTCTTACAGTTGACTCAGATTCTCGAGCACCGATTTGACAAGCTCACCATTCACATCTGCCCAATCTCCGAAACCTTAAATGGAGAAAATCAATGACCTGTGTTTATATAGCGCCTTTCATTACCTCAGGGTGTCCCAACACACTTTGCAGCCAACAAAGTAATTTTCAAAGTGTAGTCGCTGTTGTAATGTAGGGTAAGTGGCAGCCAACTCAAGCTCAGCAACATCCCACAAACATCAATGTGATGATGACTGGGTCATCTGTTTTATTTGTGCCGATCGAGAGACAAATATTGGCCAGGGCACGAGGGATAATCCCCCTGTTCTTCTGCAAAATAGCACCATAGGTTCTTTGGGGTCTACCTCAGAGGGCAGTCAGTGCCTTGGATAAAGCTTCAGTTGTACAGGGCATTGGCGAGACCTCAATGTCATGTTCTGTAGACTGGCCAAAGTGAATGCTGAACTCCTCCGCACTTCCGGGGGCCAGGATGGCGGTGGAGGGGTTGGCGCCGCGCCAACCAGCGGCGAAGGGCCGGCGCGGGTTAGCGCATGCGCGGAACCGCCGGCGTATTCTTGCGCATGCGCAGGGGGGGGTCTTCTCCGCGCCGGCCATGCCGGAGCCCTACAGAGGCCGGCGCGGAAGGAAGGAGTGCCCCCGCGGTACAGGCCCGCCCGCAGATCGGTGGGCCCTGATCGAGGGCCAGGCCACAGTGGGGACCCCCCCCCCCCCCCCCCCCCCCCGGTGCCGGATCCCCCCGCGCCCCCCCCGCCCCCCGAGGTCCGCACCAGCCGGCCTACCAGCCAGGCCCCACCGTGTGGGCCCATGTCCATTTCTCCCCGGTGGGTCTGGCCAGAAACCGAACGGCCGCCCGGCCCATCGGGGCCCGGAGAATTGCAGGGGGGGGCCGCTGCCAACGGCCCCCGACCGGCGTGCCGTGATCCCCGCCCGAAAACCGGCGCCGGAGAATACGGCAGCTGGCGTCGGAGCAGCGGGGCGGGATTCAGGACCCCCCCCCCGGGGGATTCTCCGACAAGGCGGGGGGCAGAGAATCCCGCTTCAGGTGTCGCCTTTTTACCGCATCCCTTGCAGGTGGATGCACAGTCCGGGCAGCGCTGCCGGGGGGGCTTGGCCTACCCGCAAATGTAGCAGCGGGGCCCCCTGGGGCTGTCAGGCCGCCTTGCAACACAAGCTTGTGGGGGGATGGGGGATGTCTCAGGGTTGGCTGCGGAGGGGTTCCACGCTGCCCAGGGGGCTGCCGCGCGGCCGGGAACGTAAACACGGGCATTTCTGGAGGCCCCATCCAGGGAGCCTGCAAGGACCCGTGCCTCCTTGAGACCTAGAGTGTCTTTTTCCAGCAATCGCTGGCGGATTTGGGAGGACAGCATACCTGCCACGAAAGCGTCCCGGACCAAGAGTTCAGTGTGTTCGCTCGCCGAAACGTGCGGGCAGCTGCAGTTTCTCCCCAACACCAGGAGTGAAATGAAAATCGCTTATTGTCACAAGTAGGCTTCAAATGAAGTTACTGTGAAAAGCACCTAGTCGCCACATTCCGGCGCTTGTTCGGGGAGGCTGATACGGGAACAGCCGAGTGCATGGTAGAAATCTTCCAGCGATTCCCCATGGGTTTGTCGCCTCGTTGCAGCAGATGTCGGGCGTAGACCTGGCTTACTGGGTGAATATAATGTCCTTTTAGCAGCTCTATTGCCGCATCGAAGTCTTCCGCGTCCTCGATGAGGGTGTACATTTCCGGGCTCACCCTCGAGTGCAGGACTTGCATTTTCTGTTCTCCCGTGGGTGTGTTTTCGGCCGTCTCGAGATACCCTTTAAAACACGCCAGCCAGTGCTTGAAGAATGCCGCTGAGTTCGCCGCGTGGGGGCTGAGTTGCAGACACTCCGGCTTGATTCGGAGCTCCATCCTTTTTTTTTAAACTAGCTTATTAAATTGATGCACGATCAATGACCACTAAAGCGAGGTTGTAGTCCAACCGAAGGCTTTAATAAGCTAGATGTTTCCCCCAGCAGCTCAGGTACAGAATGAAGGCTGCTGGGGTGGCACGGGCTCTTATACCCCACCTAGCAGGGTGGAGCTACCATACATCTTAATCAATAGAAAGCATGCGGTTTCCACCAATGGTGCTCCAGCATACCAGGTACCGTAATACCTCTACTACCACAGTGTGTGACTCTGATTGTGAGTGTGTGACACTGTGTATGTGTGTGACACTGTGTGTGTGAGACACTGTGCGTGTGTGACACTGATTGTGTGTGTGTGACACCGTGTGTTTGTGTGCATGTGTGTGACACTGTGTGTGTGTGACACTGTGTGTGTGTGTGTATGACACTGTGTGTGTGTGTGTGACACTGTGTGTGTGACACTGTGTGTGTGTGACACTGTGTGTGTGACACTGTGTGTGACACTGTGTGTGTGTGACACTGTGTGTGACACTGTGTGTGTGTGACACTGTGTGTGATACTGTGTGTATGTGACACTGCATGTGACACTGTATGTTCGTGACACTGCGTGTTGTGTGTGTGACACTGTGCGTGACACTGTGTGTGTGTGTGTGACACTGTGTGTGTGACACTGTGTGTGTGACACTGTGCGCGTGTGACACTATGTATGTGTGACACTGTGTGTGTGTGACACTGTGTGAGTGTGTATGTGTGTGACACTGCGTGTTGTGTGTGTGACACTGTGTGCGTGACTGTGTGTGTGTGTGTGTGTGACACTGTGTGTGACACTGTGCGCGTGTGACACTATGTATGTGTTACACTGTGTGTGTGTCTGTGACACTGTGTGTGTGTGACACTGTGTGTGTGACACTCTGCGTGTGTGTGACACTGTGCGTGTGTGATACTGTGTGTGTGTGTGCATGTGTGACACTGTGTGTGTGACACTCTGCGTGTGTGTGACACTGTGTGTGTGTGTGTGTGACACTGTATGTGTGACACTGTGTGTGTGTGCAAGTGACACTGTGTGTGTAACACTGTGTGTGTGTGCGTGACACTGTGTGTGTGACAGTGTGTGTGAGACAGTGTGTGCGTGACACTGTGTGTGTGTGTGACACTGTGTGTGACACTGTGTGCGTGTGCGGCACTGTGTGTGTGTGACAGTGTGTGTGTGTGTGACAGTGTGTGTGTGTGTGAGGCAGTGTGTGTGTGACACTGTGTGTGTGATTCTGTGTGTGTGTGTCTGTGACACTGTGTGTGTGTGACACTGTGTGTGACACTGTGTGTGTGGCACTGTGTGTGTGTGGGGGTGTGACACTGTGTGTGTGACACTGTGTGTGTGTCTGTGTGTGTGACACTGTGTGTGACACTGTGTGTGTGTGTGACCTCTCCAGGGCGCCATTCATGTACTCGTCCACACAAACGTGGATCAGGTGTACCACCACCTGGAGGGTGTCCCAGGCCATTGGAGACCCCCGGGAGGAGTCGGGCTATGGGCAGGGTGGCACCCTGGCACTCCTGCAGGCACGTGGGCAAAGTGGCACTACCACCCAGGAACCCTAGCACGGCCAGGCTGGCAATACCAATGTGCCCAGGTGCCAGGTTGCATGTGCCAGGGATTGAGCGTGGGAGAGAGGGCCGTACCCATCAAAGGTGGGGGTGAGAGGGAGGTTCGAGGACCCTGGAAGAGGTAAGTTGGTTGCTGTGGGGTCCGGGGGCGTGGCGGGGTCGCTGAGGCGGTTGGAGAGATTGGGGTGCCCTGATCCACAGGTCGCCTTTCTTCAAACCACTGGTGGGAAAAGAAGATCCGAGTGGCAAAAACTGCCAGGAAACCCTGCACCATGAGTGGGACTAATTGGATAGGTTTCTCAGAGAGCTAGTATAGAGATGATGGGCTGCATGACCTCCTGTGCTGTATCATCCTGTGATAACGTTACAGCTTGGCGGGCAGCGTAGGAAGTTGGAACTGAAGCACGTTCAAACCGACACTTGGATCGGGGAGCCAGGAACGAGAAAAGCGGCAAAAAACCCTCGAAGCTAAGTGAAGATTTTCAGTGGGATCTTCTACCTTTTAGTTCTCCGAATAGTGAAACTTAGACTCTCCCGGAGGCAGTGGAACCCAAACAGAACAACGTACAGACCCATAATTACCCAAAGCGCACAGCTGAAATCTTTCAAAGCTAAGAGGACAAGACAATAAAGCTCCCCGCCAAACTCTCTTTTATAAACCTGAGTGAAGTCACAATGGGCCGCTCTGTGTTGCTGAGTAAAGCCTTCAGGGTCACATTGCCAAGAAAGCGATATCAACCCAGCTCTGCTCCTTACTGGCTCTTGACTACTGCAATGGTAATTGTACCAACGCAAATGGATGCTACTCAGAAACAGGTCAAAGGTTAATTCTGGGGCAGCACAGTGGCGCAGCGGTTAGCACTGCTGCCTCACGGCGGCGAGGTCCCAGGTTCGATCCCGGCTCTGGGTCACTGTCCGTGTGGAGTTTGCACATTCTCCCCGTGTCTGCGTGGGTTTCGCCCCCACAACCCAAAGACGTGCAGGCTAGGTGGATTGGCCACGCTAAATTGCCCCTGAATTGGAAAAAATTAATTGGGTGCGCTAAATTTTTTTTAAAAGGTTAATTCTGACTGCTTCTGAAATCAGAATGGTGAAGCTAAAATTTGAAGCTCGCTTTTTTTCACGGTTTGTGGAATGGTTGAGGGTGAAGCGGGACGTCTGCCGTAGATCCTCGCAAACTCGACCGCCAAGTAGACGAAGAAAGCTCGGTGGGGTTAAAACCAAATACCAAAGGTTGCACCCTGGTTTTTATTGTCCAACGCTGTTCAGACAGAACGGGGACTTAACGGGGAGTCATTCAGCGCTGAAGGAGGTCATTGGGCCCAGATACCCGTACCAGTTCTTTGGGGGAGCTGGCTAATTTGTCACGGCTCTCTTGGCGGAGCGTGGCACAGTGGTTAGCACTGTTGCTTCACAGCGCCAGGGTCCCAGGTTCGATTCCCGGCTTGGGTCACTGTCTGTGCGGAGTCTGCACGCTCTCCCCGTGTCTGCGTGGGTTTCCTCCGGGTGCTCCGGTTTCCTCCCACAAGTCCCGAAAGACGTGCTGTTAGGTGAATTGGACATTCCGAATTCTCCCTCTGTGTACCCGAACAGGTGTCGGAATGTGGCGACTAGGGGCTTTTCACAGTAACTTCATTGCAGCGTCAATGTAAACCTACTTGTGACAATAAAGATTATTATTATTGTCAAAAACCTTACTTACCAGAGTAATGACCGGAAAATGATCAGTTTGCTCTCAAGCAGTCTTTAAACATGAGTCACAATAATCTGCAAGCAATAATCGAACACTCGCCCCAAGAGAAGCAAAATTAAAAGGCGAAAAGAAAGTCAAGCCAATTTGGGAGGCGTAGTGGTGTGTGTGTGTTTATGTGTGTGTAAGTGAGTGTGTCTGCGTGTGTGAGTGTGTGTATCTGCGTGTGTTTGTGTGTGTGTGAGTCTGTGTGTGTGGGCGGGGTGGAATGGGGAAAATTCTTCTCCAACTCCCATTAGCGACCAAATTACTGATCGGAACTTTAAGCTTTTTAAATATTTCTTAGTGTTCCAATTACCTTGTATCTGCCGCAATCCTTGGGTAGACCTCCCCTTTGAATCCGCACCTCTCACTGTGACATTTTACAAATGTACAGCATGTGAAGAGTTAATGTTATGTCAGGCCAAGCCATTAGAGGGAGAAAACGGGACAGCACTATAAATTCCACTGGCTCTTGGGCTTGGAGGAGATTAGATTGGAGCCGAAGAAGATATCATAGTGTATTGCAGAGTTAGTTCAGATAGAATCGTCATAGTTAGTGGACAGAGATAGTGTCAGCGAGGGTAGTTTAATTCTTACATGTATTTTTGCGAGTATGAATGAGTGTCAAACTCAAATTTAATAGTGTTTATTAAATTAGTTTAGTTCTTCAAAAGAGCTTTGTGTACCTTTCTGATCTTATGCCGTCCATCCTGAAACCACGCTCTCGTCAAAGAGGTTTGAAGGTAATATCCAGGCAACACACTATATTGAGGGAGCACGGCCCTGAGGGAGCATTGTACTGAGGGAGAACTGTACTGAGGGAGAACTGTACTGAGGGAGCACTGTACTGAGGGAGAACTGCCCTGAAGGAGCACTGTACTGAGGGAGCACTGTACTGAGGGAGCATTGTACTGAGGGAGCACTGTACTGAGGGAGAACTGTACTGAGGGAGCACTGTACTGAGGGAGCACTGTACTGAGGGAGCACGGCCCTGAGGGAGCATTGTACTGAGGGAGCACTGTACTGAGGGAGAACTGTACTGAGGGAGCACTGTACTGAGGGAGAACTGCCCTGAAGGAGCACTGTACTGAGGGAGCACTGTACTGAGGGAGCACTGTACTGAGGGAGCACTGTACTGAGGGAGCACTGTACTGAGGGAGCACTGTACTGAGGGAGCACTGTACTGAGGGAGCACTGTACTGAGGGAGCACTGTACTGAGGGAGCACTGTACCGAGTGAGCACTGTACTGAGGGAGCACTGTACTGAGGGAGCACTGTACTGAGGGAGCACTGTACTGAGGGAGCACTGTACTGAGGGAGAACTGTACTGAGGGAGCACTGTACTGAGGGAGCACTGTACTGAGGGAGCACTGTACTGAGGGAGCACTGTACTGAGGGAGCATGGCCCTGAGCGAGAACTGTACTGAGGGAGAACTGCCCTGAAGGAGCACTGTACTGAGGGAGCACTGTACTGAGGGAGAACTGCCCTGAAGGAGCACTGTACTGAGGGAGCACTGTACTGAGGGAGCATGGCCCTGAGCGAGAACTGTACTGAGGGAGAATTGCCCTGAAGGAGCACTGTACTGAGGGAGCACTGTACTGAGGGAGAACTGCCCTGAAGGAGCACTGTACTGAGGGAGCACTGTACTGAGGGAGCACTGTACTGAGGGAGCACTGTACCGAGTGAGCACTGTACTGGTGGAGCACTGTACTGAGGGAGCACTGTACTGAGGGAGCACTGTACCGAGTGAGCACTGTACTGAGGGAGCACTGTACTGAGGGAGAACTGCCCTGAAGGAGCACTGTACTGAGGGAGCACTGTACTGAGGGAGCACTGTACTGAGGGAGAACTGTACTGAGGGAGAACTGTACTGAGGGAGAACTGTACTGAGGGAGCACTGTACTGAGGGAGAACTGCCCTGAAGGAGCACTGTACTGAGGGAGCACTGTACTGAGGGAGCACTGTACTGAGGGAGCACTGTACCGAGTGAGCACTGTACTGAGGGAGCACTGTACTGAGGGAGCACTGTACTGAGGGAGCACTGTACTGAGGGAGCACTGTACTGAGGGAGCACTGTACTGAGGGAGCACTGTATTGAGGGAGCACTGTATTGAGGGAGCACTGTAATGAGGGAGCGCAGTACTGAGGGAGCACGGCCCTGAGCGAGAACTGTACTGAGGGAGCACTGTACTGAGGGAGCACTGTACTGAGGGAGCACTGTATTGAGGGAGCACTGTATTGAGGGAGCACTGTAATGAGGGAGCGCAGTACTGAGGGAGCACGGCCGTGAGTGAGCACTGTGCTGAGGGAGCACTGTACTGAGGGAGCACTGTACTGAAGGAGCATGGCCCTGAGCGAGAACTGTACTGAGGGAGCACTTTACTGAGGGAGCACTGTACTGAGGGAGAACTGCCCTGAGGGAGCACTGCCCTGAGGGAGCACTGTACTGAGGGAGCACTGCCCTGAGGGAGCACTGCCCTGAGGGAGCATTGCCCTGAGGGAGCACTGTACTGAGGGAGCACTGTACTGAGGGAGCACTGCCCTGAGGGAGCACTGCCCTGAGGGAGCACGGTCCTGAGGGAGCACTGTACTGAGGGAGCACTGTACTGAGGGAGCACTGTACTGAGGGAGCACTGTACTGAGTGAGCACTGCCCTGAGGGAGAACTGTACTGAGGGAGCACGGTCCTGAGGGAGCACTGTACTGAGGGAGCACTGTACTGAGGGAGCACTGTACTGAGGGAGCACTGTACTGAGGGAGCACTGTACTGAGGGAGCACTGTACTGAGGGAGCACTGTACTGAGGGAGCACTGTACTGAGGGAGCACTGTACTGAGGGAGCACTGTACTGAGGGAGCACTGTACTGAGGGAGCACTGTACTGAGGGAGCACTGTACTGAGTGAGCACTGCCCTGAGGGAGAACTGTACTGAGGGAGCACTGTACTGAGGGAGCACTGTACTGAGTGAGCACTGCCCTGAGGGAGAACTGTACTGAGGGAGAACAGCCCTGAAGGCGCACAGTACTGAGGGAGCACTGTACTGAGGGAGCACTGTACTGAGGGAGCACTGTACTGAGGGAGCACTGTACTGAGGGAGAACTGTACTGAGGGAGTACTGCACTGAGGGAGCACTGCACTGAGGGAGCGCTGTACTGAGGGAGCACTGTACTGACGGAGCACTGTACTGAGGGAGCACTGCCCTGAGGGAGCGCTGTACTGAGGGAGCACTGTACTGAGGGAGCACTGTACTGAGGGAGCACGGCCCTGAGGGAGCACTGTACTGAGGGAGCACTGTACTGAGGGAGCACTGTACTGAGGGAGCACTGCCCTGAGGGAGCATGGTCCTGAGGGAGCACTGCCCTGAGGGAGCGCTGTACTGAGGGAGCGCTGTACTGAGGGAGCACGGCCCTGAGGGAGCACTGTACTGAGGGAGCACGGCCCTGAGGGAGCACTGCCCTGAGGGAGCGCTGTACTGAGGGAGCGCTGTACTGAAGGAGCACTGCCCTGAGGGAGCACTGCCCTGAGGGAGCACTGTACTGAGGGAGCACGGCCCTGAGGGAGAACTGCCCTGAGGGAGCGCTGTACTGAGGGAGCACTGCCCTGAGGGAGCACTGTACTGAGGGAGCACTGTATTGAGGGAGCACTGTATTGAGGGAGCACTGTACAGAGGGAGCACTGTACTGAGGGAGCACTGCCCTGAAGGAGCACAGCCCTGAGGAAGCACTTGTATTGAGGGAGCACTGTATTGAGGGAGCACTGTATTGAGGGAGCACTGTACTGAGGGAGCACTGTACTGAGGGAGCACTGCCCTGAAGGAGCACAGCCCTGAGGAAGCACTTGTATTGAGGGAGCACTGTATTGAGGGAGCACTGTATTGAGGGAGCACTGTACTGAGGGAGCACTGCCCTGAAGGAGCACAGCCCTGAGGAAGCACTTGTATTGAGGGAGCACTGTATTGAGGGAGCACTGTACAGAGGGAGCAATGTACAGAGGGAGCACTGTATTGAGGGAGCACTGTATTGAGAATACACTATACTGGTGGAGGTCAGTACTGGGGACACTGTACTGAGGTAGCACTGTATTGAGGAAACACTATACTCAGGGAGCACTGTACTGGGGGAGGTCAGTACTGGGGGAGCACTGCCCTGAGGGAGCACTGTATTGAGGGAGCACAAACCTGAGGGAGCACTACCCTGAGGGTTCACTGTACTGAGGGAGCACTGCCCTGAAGGAGCACTGCCCTGAGGAAGCACTTGTATTGAGGGAGCACTGTATTGAGGGAGCACTGTATTGAGGGAGCACTGTACAGAGGGAGCAATGTACAGAGGGAGCACTGTATTGAGGGAGCACTGTATTGAGGGAGCACTGTATTGAGGGAGCACTGTGCTAAGGGAGCACTGCCCTGAGGGAGCACTGCCCTGAGGGAGCACTGCCCTGAGGGAGCACTGTACAGAGGGAGCAATGTACAGAGGGAGCAATGTATTGAGGGAGCACTGTATTGAGAATACACTATACTGGTGGAGGTCAGTACTGGGGACACTGTACTGAGGTAGCACTGTATTGAGGAAACACTATACTCAGGGAGCACTGTACTGGGGGAGGTCAGTACTGGGGGAGCACTGCCCTGAGGGAGCACTGTACTGAGGGAGCACTGTACTGGGGAGCACTGCCCTGAGGGAGTACTGTATTGAGGGAGCACTATACTGAGGGAGCACGGTCCTGAGGGAGCACTGTACTGAGGGAGCATGGCCCTGAGGGAGCACTGCCCTGAGGGAGCACTGCCCTGAAGGAGCACTATACTGAGGGAGCACTGCCCTCAGGGAGCACTGCCCTCAGGGAGCACTGCCCTCAGGGAGCACTGTACTGAGGGAGCACTGTACCGAGTGAGCACTGTACTGGTGGAGCACTGTACTGAGTGAGCAATGTACTGGTGGATCACTGTACTGAGGGAGCACTGCCCTGAGGGAGCACTGCCCTGAGGGAGCACTGTACTGAGTGAGCACTGTACCGAGGGAGCACTGTACCGAGTGAGCACTGTACTGGTGGAGCACTGTACTGAGTGAGCACTGTACTGAGTGAGCACTGTACTGAGGGAGCACTGTACTGAGGGAGCACTGTACCGAGGGAGCACTGTACCGAGGGAGCACTGTACCGAGTGAGCACTGTACCGAGTGAGCACTGTACCGAGTGAGCACTGTACCGAGGGAGCACTGTACTGAGGGAGCACTGTACTGAGGGAGCACTGCCCTGAGGGAGCACTACTGGTGCACTCAAAGGTGCTGTTTTGTCGCTGAGTGATTAAAAAAGGTTCTCATCTGCTGTCAGCTGGTTGGAGTGAAAATCCTGCGGCGTTAATCCGAAGGAGGGAGGGAGCTATCCCCAGAGTTCTGATCAATAGTTATCCTTCACCCAACATAATGATAATAATTATCTTTATTATTGTCACAAGTAGGCTTACATTAACACTGCAATGAAGTTACTGTGAAAAGCCCCTAGTCGCCACGTTCCGGCACCTGTTCGGGTACACGGAGGGAGAATTCAGAATGAACAATTCACCCAACAAGCACGTCTTTCGGGACTTGTGGGAGGAAACCGGAGCACCCGGAGGTAACCCACGCAGACACGGGGAGAACGTGCAGACTCTGCACAGACAGTGATCCAGCGGGGAATTGATCCTGGGACCCTGGTGCTGTGAAGCGACAGTGCTAACCACTGTGCTACCGTGCTTCCCGTGGTCATTATCTGGTCATTATCTCAATGCTGTTTGTGAGAGTTTCCTGTGTGTAAATTGGCTGCTCTACGTTTCCTACACCCCGGCCTGGGTTCTCCCGCCACTAGGATTCTCTGATCCGAACTGGCAGCCCACCCCTGTGCCCGGGTTTCCCGGTGGTGTGGGGTGGCAGCAATGGGAATTCCGTTGACATGCGGCCAGGAGTGGAGAATCCCGCTGAAGCGAGCGGCACGCCGCCGGGAATCACTGGCTGGGGAACCAGAGAATCGGGCCCAATGGCAGCTACACTTCACAAAGTTGTTCACTGGCCGTAAAACGCTTTGGGACATCCTGAGGTGGTGAAAGGCATTTTAGAAAATTGCTTCTGTACTTTTCCAGCAGTTGGCGCCTATGAACCCCAAAAGAGCACGAATATTTAATGTTTGTCCCACACCCTACCCTATCACAATATGTGGAGATTGTAGAGTACATAAAGGGTTAATGTAATGTTACTACGCTAGTCACTAGATGGTGCTATAGAGCAACCATATAAATATCACATGCCACCTTGACTTCTGGGAGAGAGTGGGAGAGAGCAGGAGAGAGCAAGAGGAGTGGCCATAAATCAAATCAAAATCAAATCAAATCAAAATAGAGACAGAGTAGGCGTGAGATAGCTTAACTGATAGCATAATATGGTAGATGTGGAATGTAATCTTTACTTAACTAATTCCTTAGTAATATGTTCGAATCTAATTCCGTGTAGTGTAATAAATTAGCTTTGTTTATTAATCACAGCTTGCTGTTCTTTGTTAACACTACAACCTTCACCATTTTGAAAGAACAAAAACAAAGAACACAACAAAAACAAAGAACACAACAAAAACAAAGAACACAACAAAAACAAAGAACACAACAAAAACAAAGAACACAACAAAAACAAAGAACACAACAAAAACAAAGAACACAACAAAAACAAAGAACACAAACAGCAGCAGCCAGAGCAGTGGCATCACGGCTGGCTCTGATGTTCAGAACGGAGGGTCAAAGCACAGAAGAGTAATAGTAATAGGGGACTCTATAGTCAGGGGCACAGATAGGCGCTTCTGTGGACGTGAAAGAGACTCCAGGATGGTATGTTCCCTCCCTGGTGCCAGGGTCCAGGATGTCTCCAAACGGGTAGAGGGCATCCTGAAGGGGGAGGGCAAACAGGCAGAGGTCGTTGTACATATTGGTACTAACAACATAGGCAGGAAGGGGCATGAGGTCCTGCGGCAGGAGTTATGGGAGCTAGGCAGAAAGTTAAAAGACAGGACCTCTAGGGTTGTAATCTCAGGATTACTCCCTGTGCCACGTGCCAGTGAGGCTAGAAATAGGAAGATAGAGCAACTAAACACGTGGCTAAACAGCTGGTATAGGAGGGAAGGTTTCTGTTATCTGGGAGCTCTTACAGGGCAGGTGTGACCTGTATAAGAAGGACGGGTTGCATCTAAACTGGAGAGGCATAAATATCCTGGCCGCGAGGTTTGCTAGTGTCACACGGGAGGGTTTAAACTAGTATGGCAGGGGGGTGGGCAAGGGAGCAATAGGTCAGAAGGTGAGAGCATTGAGGGAGAACTAGGGAATAGGGACAGTATGGCTCTGAGGCAGAGCAGACTGGGTGAAGTTGCTGAACACAGCGGGTCTGGTGGCCTGAAGTGCATATGTTTTAATGCAAGAAGTATTACGGGTAAGGCAGATGAACTTAGAGCTTGGATTAGTACTTGGAACTATGATGTTGTTGCCATTACAGAGACCTGGTTGAGGAAAGGGCAGGATTGGCAGCTAAACGTTCCAGGATTTAGATATTTCAGGCAGGATAGAGGGGGATGTAAAAGGGGTGGCGGAGTTGCACTACTGGTTAGGGAGGATATCACAGCTGTACTACGGGAGGACACCTCAGAGGGCAGTGAGGCTATATGGGTAGAGATCAGGAATAAGAAGGGTGCAGTCACAATGTTGGGGGTTTACTACAGGCCTCCCAACAGCCAGCGGGAGATAGAGGAGCAGATAGGTAGACAGATTTTGGAAAAGAATAAGAACAACAGGGTTGTGGTGATGGGAGACTTCAACTTCCCCAATATTGACTGGGACGCACTTAGTGCCAGGGGCTTAGACGGGGCAGAGTTTGTAAGGAGCATCCAGGAGAGTTTCTTAAAATAATATGTAGACAGTCCAACTAGGGAAGGGGCGGTACTGGACCTGGTATTGGGGAATGAGCCCGGCCAGGTGGTAGAAGTTTCAGTAGGGGAGCATTTCGGGAACAGTGACCACAATTCAGTAAGTTTTAAAGTGCTGGTGGACAAGGAGAAGAGTGGTCCTAGGGTGAATGTGCCAAATTGGGGGAAGGCTAATTCTAACAATATTAGGCGGGAACTGAAGAACCTAGATTGGGGGCGGATGTTTGAGGGTAATTCAGCATCTGACATGTGGGAGGCTTTCAAGTGTCAGTTGAAAGGAATTCAGGACCGGCATGTTCCTGTGAGGAAGAAGGATAAATGCGGCAAATTTCAGGAACCTTGGATATCGAAAGATATTGTAGGCCTCGTCAAAAAGAAAAAGGAGGCATTTGTCAGGGCTAAAAGGCTGGGAACAGATGAAGCCTGTGTGGAATATAAGGAAAATAGGAAAGAACTTAAGCAAGGAGTCAGGAGGGCTAGAACGGGTCACGAAAAGACATTGGCAAATAGGGTTAAGGAAAATCCCAAGGCTTTTTACACGTACATAAAAAGCAAGAGGGTAGCCAGGGAAAGGGTTGGCCCACTGAAGGATAGGCAAGGGAATCTATGTGTGGAGCCAGAGGAAATGGGCGAGGTACTAAATGAATACTTTGCATCAGTATTCACCAAAGAGAAGGAATTGGTAGATGTTGAGTCTGGAGAAGGGTGTGTAGATAGCCTGGGTCACATTGAGATCCAAAAAGACGAGGTGTTGGGCGTCTTGAAAAATATTAAGGTAGATAAGTCCCCAGGGCCTGATGGGATCTACCCCAGAATACTGAAGGAGGCTAGAGAGGAAATTGCT
The DNA here is from genome assembly GCF_047496885.1 of Scyliorhinus torazame. NCBI lineage: Eukaryota > Metazoa > Chordata > Chondrichthyes > Carcharhiniformes > Scyliorhinidae > Scyliorhinus > Scyliorhinus torazame. The sequence goes on from NC_092717.1 coordinate 8,643,993, forward strand.
GAGGCCTTGACAGAAATCTTTGGATCCTCACTGTCTTCAGGTGATGTCCAGGAGGACTGGAGAATAGCCAATGTTGTTCCTTTGTTTAAGAAGGGTAGCAAGGATAATCCAGGGAACTATAGGCCGGTGAGCCTTACGTCAGTGGTAGGGAAATTACAGGAGAGAATTCTTCGAGACAGGATCTACTCCCATTTGGAAGCAAATGGACGTATGAGTAAGAGGCAGCATGGTTTTGTGAAGGGGAGGTCGAGTCTCACAAACTTGATAGAGTTTTTCGAAGAGGTCACAAAGATGATTGATGCAGGTAGGGCAGTGGATGTTGTCTATATGGACTTCAGTAAGGCCTTTGACAAGGTCCCTCATGGTAGACTAGTACAAAAGGTGAAGTCACAGGGGATCAGGGGTGAGCTGGCAAGGTGGATACAGAACTGGCTAGGTCATAGAAGGCAGAGAGTAGCAATGGAAGGATGCTTTTCTAATTGGAGGGCTGTGACCAGTGGTGTTCCGCAGGGATCAGTGCTGGGATCTTTGCTGTTTGTAGTATATATAAATGATTTGGAGGAAAATGTAACTGGTCTGATTAGTAAGTTTGCAGATGACACAAAGGTTGGTGGAATTGTGGGTAGCAATGAGGCCTGTCAGAGGATACAGCAGGATTTAGATTGTTTGGAAACTTGGGCGGAGAGATGGCAGATGGAGTTTAATCCGGACAAATGTGAGGTAATGCATTTTGGAAGGTCTAATGCAGGTAGGGAATATACAGTGAATGGTAGAACCCTCAAGAGTATTGACAGTCAGAGAGATCTAGGTGTACAGGTCACAGGTCACTGAAAGGGGCAACACAGGTGGAGGAGGTAGTCAAGAAGGCATACGGCATGCTTGCCTTCATTGGCCGGGGCATTGAGTATAAGAATTGGCAAGTCATGTTGCAGCTGTATAGAACCTTAGTTAGGCCACACTTGGAGTATAGTGTTCAATTCTGGTCGCCACACTACCAGAAGGATGTGGAGGCTTTAGAGAGGGTGCAGAAGAGATTTACCCGAATGTTGCCTGGTATGGAGGGCATTAGCTATGAGGAGCGGTTGAATAAACTCGGTTTGTTCTCACTGGAACGAAGGAGGTTGAGGGGCGACCTGATAGAGGTCTACAAAATAATGAGGGGCATAGACAGAGTGGATAGTCAGAGGCTTTTCCCCAGGGTAGAGGGGTTAATTACTAGGGGGCATAGGTTTAAGGTGCGAGGGGCAAGGTTGAGAGTAGATGTACGAGGCAAGTTTTTTACACAGAGGGTAGTGGGCGCCTGGAACTCGCTGCTGGAGGAGGTGTTGGAAGCAGGGATGATAGTGACGTTTAAGGGGCATCTTGACATATACATGAATAGGATGGGAATAGACGGATACGGACCCAGGAAGTGTAGAAGATTGTAGTTTGGTCGGGTAGCATGGTCGGCACGGACCTGGAGGGCCGAAGGGCCTGTTCCTGTGCTGTACATTTCTTTGTTCTTATACCCCGTTTGGGGGGGGGGGGGGGTTTGTGGTGGAGGAGGAGGTCTGGCCGTTGGCTAGTGGCGGGCAGGGGGGAGGGGGGCGGCGAGACGCCATCGGCGAACTGGAAGATTGTCAAACCAGTTCTGCATCAAGACTCCATTCGCAGTTGCCAAATCACATTCGTTGTGTGACCTTAGTTCTAAAAATATATCGTGGCTTTATACCTTGTGGAGCAAAGGGAGCGATTTTACAGAACTGAGCCTCTCTCTCTCCTTTTGGCTAGTACTGAATGTCAGCTCTGTGAAGTGTCGCTTTGCAAACCCAACCCCTGCCTGCCCGCCCTGCCGCCACTGAGCTGGAGTCACTTTAATTGCAAAACTCCTCGGCAACACGACAGAGACGCTGTCACAAGCAGCAACCATCAAATAAACAATCGTTGGATTGGGGTCAGCTGCCAGAGGTTGCATTGGAAAACTTTCAACAGCTTCGCACAGCGATGAGATCATGTCTGGATTGAATGTGCGATCGCTGTAAGAGTGACTTAGTGTGGACCACTGCATCGAATGGAACGGAGAGTGGGAACAACTTGCTCACACGTCGCACAAACAAAGCTCCTGAGTAGCAATTATCACATAGCCAACTCCCTTATCTCTTTAGTCCTAGCCACCATTCAATTTCTTTGTCACTCAAGTATATGAACCAGATTATATTAGTCCCAGCATCAGCCTTTCTAACATTCTTCCCAGTGACGTTTGACAGACTGAACGGGGCATTGGGACCACTTCGGACAGTCCCTTCATTCCAAGTCTCTGTGTTCCAACATCAATTATGATTATGCCTTCCGATTGCTATTACAATATTATTCCTTGCTTGCCAACATGTTCTCTGCATGGTGGGTCTTATCTAAATTTAACACGCGGTTCTGTTCGGAACGTGAGCACTGAGACACGCTCTCCTGCGTGTAAGCTGTCTGGAGTGAAATATCCAATATCGTGGGTGGACAACTTTTAAAAACGCACACACGCGCACACACACACTTTGGATAGTTTCAAGAATAATGATCTCACACAAAAACCTTTCTACGAACCTTCTGGAGTAGCGGACTCTAAAACACCGGGAATGCAGGCCTTGATGTTGGCCTCTGCTGTGACTCCTAAGAGCCCAGAACTGCACCTATTGAGCACAATTCATTTTTAAAAAACTTTAGAGTACCCAATTTTTTTTTCAATTAAGGGCCAGTTTTAGCGTGGCCAATCCACCTACTCAGCACATCTTTGGCTTGTGGGGGTGAAACCCACACTGACATGTGGAGAATGTGCAAACTCCACACGGACAGTGACCCGGGGCCGGGATTGAACCCGGGTCCTCAGCGCCGCAGTCCCAGTGCTATCCACTGCGCCACTTGCCGCCCATTGAGCACATTTCATAACCTCAGGATGTCCCGGAGCACTGCAGCCAATGTGCACCGTAAAGGGAAAAGAATGGCAGCCACTTTGTGCACAGCAAGCTCCCACAAACAGCAATTCGACAATCATGATCAGTTCATCTGTTTTTTGTGATGTCGTTTGAGGGATATCCGTTGGCCAGGACACAGGCGATAACTCCTCTGCTCTTCTTGCATGGGATCAGACGGCAAGGCGGGGCCTTGTGAGAAAGACTCACTCGAAAGAAGGATGACGCTGTCAGTGGAGAGAGTGTCTGCTGAATCACAGGGAATGATGTGCAAGAGCCTGAATGATGATCTGCTTTTACATAAAGAAATACATAGAAATTTTAGCCATTAGAGATTGCAAATAGTTATCTATCTGATTAACACAGCATCCCGCACACTTAGCAAAGTGGAAATTCTATGTTTAATATGTAGGACCCCATCCAAGGCAGGCGCACGAACAATCTCACCACATCGGAATCTGTGGGAAACTGACAACCTAGATTGGCAGCCAATTGGAACGAGAAAGCTTTCCTGCTTGCCCGACTGTTATTAAAACCTGCTCCTGCCGAAGAAGGGGCAGGGCTGCGTTGTCCACAGGTTGGAGGCGGGTCTCTCGCTCCCCGGGTGACAGGCAGCGTTGACGATCAGCAATGGGGGGGGGGGGGGGGGGGGGCTCGCACCACACGAAGTGGGGCCCGTGGCAGAAGTGCAAAGAAATCAGCTGTGAATGCTCGGCAAGAGGCACTCTCTCCGAGGTGGCTGGGCAAATGCTGGAACTGGATTGAGCGGAACCACCCCGTTCACTGGCAGCGTCTCTGCTTTTTTCAACGGGTGGTCTATGCTCCAGTTTTAAAAGTTAAGGAAAGTGCAGCTCCTCCTGGGAATACTGAAATGCATTGGCGCTACACCTGGCCCGATTCAGTGACTGCGGAGGGGCTAGCACCGACGCCACGTGGAACACAATCGATTCCAATGAGAAACGGTGCGGGATTCGCGGGGTCCGTGATTGACACTCGGGAGGCTGACAAGCTGCAGCCGCACATACACATTACACTCCCCACACACACTCATCCCAGCCGCACATACACATTACACGCCCCACACACACTCATCCCAGCCGCACACACACATTACACTCCCCACACACACTCATCACAGCCGCACACACACATTACACTCCCCACACACACTCATCACAGCCGCACACACACATTACACTCCCCACACACACTCATCCCAGCCGCACACACACATTACACTCCCCACACACACTCATCCCAGCCGCACACACACATTACACTCCCCACACACACTCATCCCAGCCGCACACACACATTACACTCCCCACACACACTCATCCCAGCCGCACACACACATTACACTCCCCACACACACTCATCCCAGCCGCACACACACATTACACTCCCCACACACACTCATCCCAGCCGCACACACACATTACACTCCCCACACACACTCACCCAGCCGCACACACACAGTACACTCCCCACACACACTCATCACAGCCGCACTCACATTACGCTCCCCACACACACTCATCCCAGCCGCACACACACATTACACTCCCCACACACACTCATCCCAGCCGCACACACACATTACACTCCCCACACACACTCATCCCAGCCGCACACACACATTACACTCCCCACACACACTCATCCCAGCCGCACACACACATTACACTCCCCACACACACTCATCCCAGCCGCACACACACATTACACTCCCCACACACACTCATCCCAGCCGCACACACACATTACACTCCCCACACACACTCACCCAGCCGCACACACACATTACACTCCCCACACACACTCATCACAGCCGCACTCACATTACGCTCCCCACACATACTCATCCCAGCCGCACACACACATTACACTCCCCACACACACTCATCCCAGCCGTACACACACATTACACTCCCCACACACACTCATCCCAGCCGCACACACACATTACACTCCCCACACACACTCATCACAGCCGCACACACACATTACACTCCCCACACACACTCATCACAGCCGCACACACACATTACACTCCCCACACACACTCATCCCAGCCGCACACACACATTACACTCCCCACACACACTCATCCCAGCCGCACACACACATTACACTCCCCACACACACTCACCCAGCCGCACACACACATTACACTCCCCACACACACTCATCACAGCCGCACTCACATTACGCTCCCCACACATACTCATCCCATCCGCACACACACATTACACCCCCCACACACACACTCATCCCAGCCACACACACACATTACACTCCCCACACACACTCATCCCAGCCGCACACACACATTACATTCCCCACACACACTCATCTCAGCCACACACACACATTACACTCCCCACACACACTCATCCCAGCCACACACACACATTACACTCCACACACACACTCATCCCAGCCGCACACACACATTACACTCCCCACACACACTCAACCCAGCCGCACACACACATTACACTCCCCACACACACTCATCCCAGCCGCACACACATTACACTCCCCACACACACTCATCCCAGCCGCACACACACATTACACTCCCCACACACACTCATCACAGCCGCACACACACATTACACTCGCCACACACACTCACCGTAGCCGCACACACACATTACACTCCCCACACACACTCATCCCAGCCGCACACACACATTACACTCCCCACACACACTCATCCCAGCCGCACACACACATTACACTCCCCACACACACTCATCCCAGCCGCACACACACATTACACTCCCCACACACACTCATCCCAGCCGCACACACACATTACACTCCCCAAACACACTCACCCAGCCGCACACACACATTACACTCCCCACACACACTCATCCCAGCCGCACACACACATTACACACCCCACACACACTCATCACAGCCGCACACACACATTACACTCCCCACACACACTCACCAAGCCGCACACACACATTACACTTCCCACACAAACTCATCCCAGCCGCACACACACATTACACTCCCCACACACACTCATCCCAGCCGCACACACACATTACACTCCCCACACACACTCATCCCAGCCGCACACACACATTACACTTCCCACACACACTCATCCCAGCCGCACACACACATTACACTCCCCACACACACTCATCCCAGCCGCACACACACATTACACTCCCCACACACACTCATCCCAGCCGCACACACACATTACACTTCCCACACACACTCATCCCAGCCGCACGCACACATTACACTCCCCACACACACTCATCCCAGCCGCGCACACACATTACACTCCCCACACACACTCATCGCAGCCGCACACACACATTACACTCCCCACACACACTCACCCCAGCCGCACACAAACATTACACTCCCCACACACACTCATCCCAGCCGCACACACATTACACTCCCCACACACACTCACCCCAGCCGCGCACACACATTACACTCCCCACACACACTCATCCCAGCCACACACACACATTACACTCCCCACACACACTCATCCCAGCCGCACACACATTACACTCCCCACACACACTCATCCCAGCCGCACACACACATTACACTCCCCACACACACTCATCCCAGCCGCACACACATTACTCTCCCCACACACACTCATCCCAGCCGCACACACACATTACACTCCCCACACACACTCATCCCAGCCGCACACACACATTACACTCCCCACACACACTCATCCCAGCCGCTCACACATATTACACTCCCCACACACACTCATCCCAGCCACACACACACATTACACTCCCCACACACACTCATCCCAGCCGCACACACACATTACACTCCCCACACACACTCATCCCAGCCGCTCACACATATTACACTCCCCACACACACTCATCCCAGCCACACACACACATTACACTCCCCACACACACACATCCCAGCCAATGAGATGGCACTGGTTGCGCTGGAGCGTGTCCATACAGCTGATTTGTCTGCAGGGGCCAGAGGGTACCCAGGGGTTGCCCTGGGGGGACACCTATACGACCCGTGGCACTGAGTTCAAAGTGGGCTGTCCGCAGTGTGTGCAGCTGCACGGCTGCCTTGCCGGCTGCGGCAATGGTGGTCCGTGCCCGTCCACCCCGACCCCACAGCCCACCTCCTGGCCACGCCCCGCTACTCCCCCCCCCCCCCCCCCCGCCCCCCCCCCCCCACCCGGCCCCCAGCCAGCAGCACAACTGCCAGCAAACTATGGCAAGGTTGGACACTGTCCGTACCGCCTCTCTCTCTCTCAGCATCCACTGCGCTGGTTTCACGATTTATAAAAAGCACAAGTGAACCGCCCTCCGGGATGTCGGCCCATCAGAGACGGGGAATCCCGGAGGCCCTGGAAAATACCGGGTCGGGCCCGCTATTGGTATGCAAACGCTGTTTACTGTGTGCGTGTTCTGGAACACATTGACGCCGCTGTCGAGGTGACGGAGAATTGCGATTTGGCGCCAAATCGGCACCGGCTGCGATTCCGCCGTCGGAATCGATTCTCCACCCGAACGCTTTTCGCGATCTCGGCGTCGGCCAACGGAGAATTCCGCCCAAGGTGTTGAACTGCATCAGTCAACAGTAAAAACAGCTTGATTTGTAAATCAGCCAGCAAGATAGTTAGAGGATCATAATGTTGAATAAAATGTTTTACCATGAGCCAATTTATTGATTAACATTGATTATCCTGACTGGCAATGCCACTTTCTCGCAATCTGATTGGTCGGTGTTAATCCAGTCACTATTCTTTGGGGGTGCTGCTTTCAAACTACCCCATTGGTCAATTCTCAGCGAGTCGCTATTCCGAGCTTGTCACTTTCTAACAAGCTAATTGCTCTGTATTAACTACGTGACTGGCCCATTCCATTTTCCATTGACAGGACTTTGAGCTAATTCCATTGAAAGGTGTATTGAAATGGGGTGGGTTTTGGCTCGTACATTCAGAGCAATGACTGCAAATTTTAACCATCCAGATATCTTTATGCCCAAGGAGCACAGGGACGAGAGGAACCCATCAACCCCTCAAGTCTCTTCCGTCAATTGGTTAGATCCTGGCTGCTCTGTATCTTAACTTTGTTTCCTTTTCCTGCTTCTATAACCGTTAGCTAACAAAATCCCACCATCAGAAACCTGCCTAAATCCATAATAAAAGTCAGTGCCAATATGTGATTCATCCTGTGTGTCAGGATTTTCTGTGAATTAGAGGCAGTTCTCCTTGATTCGGGGGAAATTACCTCTGATCCTTCCTCATTGGCTCGTTTGTTTTTTACTGATGACATCATTGGTGCTCTTAGTATGATGTCATTTGTGGCTGTCATGTGACATTATTGATAATCATAGCATCATAGAATTTTCAGTGCAGAAGGAGGCCATTCGGCCCATCGAGTCTACACCAGCCCTTGGAAAGAGCACCCTACCCAAGCCCACACCTCCACCCTATCCCCATAACCCCATCCAAACTTTTTGAACACTAAGGGCAATTTATCATGGCCAATCCACCTAACCTGCACGTCTTTGGACTGTGGGAGGAGACCGGAGCACCCGGAGGAAACCCGCGCAGACACGGGGAGAACATGCGGATTCCACACAGACAGTGACCCAAGCCGGGAATCGAACCTGAGACCCAGGAGCTGTGAAGCAACAGTGCTAACCACTGTGCTATTGTGCTGCCAACTAAGCCCCGAATGGTCATGTCCTGACATGTTTTTATCATAGGATGATGCAGGACTGGAGGGGGAGAGGGGGTGGTGGTGGTGGGGGGGGGGGGGGGGGGGTTATAGGAAGATAGGAAATGGGAACAGGAATAGGCCATGCATCCCCGTGAGTCTGCTCTGCTATTTAACTAGATCATGGCTGATCGTCTGGTAGGTCTTTGAAAGAATGATTCCATTAGTTCCACTCCCCTGCTCGTTCTCCATCGGCCTCCCTTTTGTGTCATTCTATTTTTCCTCCACTTCCCCTTTGAACATTCCTATCGAATCTGCTTCCCTCACACTTTAAGGCAGCACGTTCTAGATTGCAACAACTCGCTACGTTAAAGAAAGGTTGTCCTGATGTCCCCTCCGGTCTCTTTGCCATTTGTCTTTAATCTGTGACCTCTTTATCGACCCTCCTGCCAGTGGAAACTATTTTTCCTTATTTATTCCCTCCAAACCCCTACATCTTGTCCGTGGCGCGAGTGTCACAGAGATTAACGATTCCAGGCACCACTTCCAAGGCAAGACTTGAAGCTCCTGGCACTCGCTGGGAGCTAGCCATCGGTTGTTCACTGTGTCCTGATGGGAATACTTGACCCGAGGGGCAGGCTGTTGGGCTCAGAGCAGTGTGGGTTTCTTCACACTCTGCGTTTTCTCTGTCCTTTTATTTATTTCTTGTACTGATCGTTGCAGCTATGCCAACTGTCTTATTCCTGGTGTCTTAGCAGCAGCAACAGGTGGTCCATTGAAATAAATGAACTACTTGCTCTCGTACAAATAAACTTTTTTGTTTTTGCTTGCGTTGTATCTTCCAGAAACTGTGAGAAAAGAAAATCTGGATAAAGGCCCCTTTCCCTGTAGTTATACACTCTATGAGGGGATTATATCCATTCAAAGCTGTATAAAGTAACCTAATAACCATCAGACTCTGCTCAATCGCTAAGGAATGGTGTGGAACTTTATCCTCAAACTATGACCCCTGGTTCTGGACTCGCCACCATCGGGAACATTCTTTCTGAATCTACCCTGTCTAATCCTGTTAGAATTTTCTACGTTTCTATGAGATCCCCTCTCACTCTTCTAAACTCCAATGAATATAATCCGAACCGATCTAGTCCCTCCTCATCAGACAATCCCGCCATCCCAGGAATCAGCCGGGTAAACCTTCGCTGCTCTCCCCCCATAGCAAGAACATCCTTCCTCAGATACGGACACCAAAACTGCCCACAATACTCCAGGTGTGGCCTCACCAACGCCCTTTACAATTGCAGTAAAACATCTCTATTCCGATACTCAAATCCTCTCGCTATGAAGACCAACATACCATTTGCCTTCTTTCCTGCCGCTGTACCTGCGCCCTTACTTTCAGCGACTGGTGCACAAGGACACCAAGGTCTCGCTGAGTATCCACCTCTCTCAATTTACACCCATTCAAATAATAATCTGCCTTCCTATTTTTGCCACCAAAGTTTTTTTCAGAAATTTAGTGTACCCTATTATTTTCTTTCTAATTAAGGGGTAATTTAGCATGGCCGGTCCACCTACCCTACACATCTTTGGGTTGTGCGGGTGAAACCCACGCAGACACGGGGAGAATGTGGAAACTCCACACAGACAGTGACCCGGGGCCGGGATCGAACCCAGGTCCTCAGCTCCATAGGCAGCAGTGCTAACCCCTGCACCACTGTGCCGCCTTGCTACTGAAGTGGATAATCTCACATTTATCCAGATTATACTGCATCTGCCATTCACGTGCCCACTCACTCAGCCTGTCCAAATCCCACTGAAGCATCTCTGTATCCTCCTCACAGCTCACCCTCCCACCCAACTTTGTACCATCTGCAAATTTGGAAATAATACATTTAGTTCCCTCGTCCAAATCATTAATATATAATGTGAACAGTCGGGGTCCTAGCACAGATCCCTGCGGTACCTCACTCGTCACTGCCTGCCAATCAGAAAAGGACCCATTATTCCAACGTTTTGCTTCCAGTCTGCTAACCAGCTTTCTATCCATCTCAAGACACTATCCCGCAATCCCATGCACTTTAACTTTACATAGTAATCTGCTATGTGAGACCTTGCCGAAAGCTTTCTGAAAGTCTAAATAAACCACATCCACCAGTTCTCCCTGATCAACTATCCAAGTTACATCTTCAAAGAATTCCAGTAGATTTGCCAAGCGTGATTTTCCTTTCATAAATCCATGCTGACTTTGTCTGATTACACCGCTGCTTTCCAAATGCTGTGCTGTGAAATTGTCTGGCCTATAGTTCACTGGTTTCTCTCTCCCTCCCTTTTTGAATAGCGGGTTTACATTTGCTAATCTCCAATTTGTAGGAACCATTCCAGAGTCCAAAGAATTTTGGAAAATGACCACTAATGGATCTAGTATTGCTAGGGCCACTTCCTTAAGTGCTCTGGGATGATGATTAGCAGGCCCTGGAGATTTGTCTGCCTTCAATCCTATTAATTTACTCTAAACCATTTCTTTACTAATATTAATTTCCTTTAGCTCCTCGCCAAAACTTCCAGTACATTATTCGTGCCTTCCTTTGTGAGGGCAGAAGTAAAGTACAAATGTATTTCCTCGGCCATTTCTTTGTTCCATGTTATGAATTTACTCATTTCTGACTGGAAGGGGCAGCACGGTAGCACAGTGGGTAACACTGGTGCGTCACAGCTCCAGGGTCCCAGGTTTGATTCCCCGCTGGGTCACTGTCTGTGCGGGGTCTGCACATTCTCCTGTGTCTGCGTGGGTTTCCTCCGGGTGCTCCGGGTTCCTCCTATTAGTCCCGAAAGACGTGCTGTTAGGTAATTTGGACATTCTGAATTCTCTATGTACCCGCACAAGCGCCGGAGTGTGACGACTCGGGGATTTTCACAGTATAATTCATTGCAGTGTTAATTTAAGCCTACTTGTGACAATAAAGATTATTACATTAGTTTTATCAATCTTTTTCTCTTTACATACCTATAGAAACTTTTACAGTCAGTTTTTATGCTCCCCGCTAGTTTACTTTCAAATTTTCTACTTCTTAATCAATCCTTGGTCTGCCTTTGCTGAATTTTAAACTGTTCTCAATCCTCAGCTCTATTGCTTTTTCTGGCTAATTTGGTTGCCTCTGCTTTGAATCTAATACCATCTCCAATTTTCCTTGTAATCCATGGTTTGGCCACAATTCCCGTTCTACTCTTGCGCCAAATAGGAATAAACAACTTTTGCAGTTCCCCTATTTGTTCCTTGAGTGCCTGCCATTGCCTGTCCGCTGTCCTTCCTGTCAGTAATGTTTCCCAGTCTGTCATAGCCAGCTCATGCCTCAGATAATAATAATAATCACTTATTGTCACAAGTAGGCTTCAATGAAGTTACCGTGAAAAGCCCCTAGTCGCCACATTCCGGCGCCTGTTCGGGGAGGCCGGTACGGGAATTGAACCCGCGCTGCTGGCCTTGTTCTGCATTGCAAGCCAGCTGTTTAGCCCACTGTGCTAAACCAGCCCTCATATCATCATACTTGCCTTTATTGAGGTTCAGGACGCTGGTCTCAGAATCAACTACCTCACGAGCCACCTTGACAAAGAATTCTACCATATTATGGTCACTGTGAAAGCTGTGGTCCAAAGGGTAACACTCCTGTTTCTGAGTCAGAACGATATGGGTTTTCAGTCCAACTCCTGAGACTTGAGCAGGTAAAGCCAGGCTGACGTTCTCGATGCTGAGGGAGTGCTTTGCGCTGCTGGAGGCGCTGCTTCCTGTTGAGATGTTGAACTGAGTGAGGTGTACAAAATCATGGGGAGAGGATAGATCGGGAGAAACTGTTCCCATTGGCGGAAATTCGAGAGCAAGGGGACACATATTTGAGGCGTTGGCAAAAGAATCGGAGGCGACATGAGGAAAAGCGTCTTCACACAGAGAATTGTTCGGATCGGGAATGCACTGTCTGTGAGTGTGGTGGAGGCAGATTCACACAGCGAGTGGTTCGGATCGGGAATGCACTGTCTGTGAGTGTGGTGGAGGCAGATTCGCACAGCGAGTGGTTAGGATCTGGAATGCACTGTCTGAGAGTGTGGTGGAGGCAGATTCGCACAGCGAGTGGTTAGGATCTGGAATGTACTGTCTGAGAGTGTGGTGGAGGCAGATTCACACAGAGAATGGTTCGGATCAGGAATGCACTGTCTGAGAGTGTGGTGGAGGCAGATTCACACAGCGAGTAGTTAGGATCTAGAATGCACTGTCTGTGAGTGTGGTGGAGGCAGATTCACACAGCGAGTGGTTAGGATCGGGAATGCACTGTCTGTGAGTGTGGTGGAGGCAGATTCACACAGAGAATGGATCGGATCGGGAATGCACTGTCTGTGAGTGTGGTGGAGGCAGATTCACACAGCGAGTAGTTAGGATCTGGAATGCACTGTCTGTGAGTGTGGTGGAGACAGATTCACACAGCAAGTAGTTAGGATCGGGAATGCACTGTCTGTGAGTGTGGTGGAGGCAGATTCACACAGCGAGTGGTTCGGATCGGGAATGCACTGTCTGTGAGTGTGGTGGAGGCAGATTCACACAGCGAGTGGTTCGGATCGGGAATGCACTGTCTGTGAGTGTGGTGGAGGCAGATTCACACAGCGAGTGGTTCGGATCGGGAATGCACTGTCTGTGAGTGTGGTGGAGGCAGATTCACACAGCGAATGGTTCAGATCGGGAATGCACTGTCTGTGAGTGTGGTGGAGGCAGATTCACACAGCGAATGGTTAGGATCTGGAATGCACTGTCTGAGAGTGTGGTGGAGGCAGATTCACACAGCGAGTAGTTTGGATCGGGAATGCACTGTCTGTGAGTGTGGTGGAGGCAGATTCACACAGCGAATGGTTCGGATCGGGAATGCACTGTCTGTGAGTGTGGTGGAGGCAGATTCACACAGCGAATGGTTCGGATCGGGAATGCACTGTCTGTGAGTGTGGTGGAGGCAGATTCACACAGCGAGTGGTTAGGACCTGGAATGCACTGTGTGAGAGTGTGGTGGAGGCAGATTCACACAGCGAGTAGTTTGGATCGGGAATGCACTGTCTGTGAGTGTGGTGGAGGCAGATTCATACAGCGAATGGTTCGGATCGGGAATGCACTGTCTGTGAGTGTGGTGGAGGCAGATTCACACAGCGAATGGTTCGGATCGGGAATGCACTGTCTGTGAGTGTGGTGGAGGCAGATTCACACAGTGAGTGGTTAGGATCTGGAATGCACTGTCTGAGAGTGTGGTGGAGGCAGATTCACACAGCGAGTAGTTTGGATCGGGAATGCACTGTCTGTGAGTGTGGTGGAGGCAGATTCATACAGCGAATGGTTCGGATCGGGAATGCACTGTCTGTGAGTGTGGTGGAGGCAGATTCACACAGCGAATGGTTCGGATCGGGAATGCACTGTCTGTGAGTGTGGTGGAGGCAGATTCACACAGCGAGTGGTTAGGATCTGGAATGCACTGTCTGAGAGTGTGGTGGAGGCAGATTCACACAGCGAGTAGTTTGGATCGGGAATGCACTGTCTGTGAGTGTGGTGGAGGCAGATTCACACAGCGAATGGTTCGGATCGGGAATGCACTGTCTGTGAGTGTGGTGGAGGCAAATTCACACAGCGAGTGGTTAGGATCTGGAATGCACTGTCTGAGAGTGTGGTGGAGGCAGGTTCAACTGTGGCTTTCAAAATGGAATAGGATGAGCTATTAATGGGGGAAAAAGTCACCCGGCTGTGAGGAAAGGGCGTGGAGTGACACTAACTTTCTTGCAAAGAGCTAGCACGGCTTCCATGGGTTAAATGGTCCTTTTTCTGTGCTCTAGCTATTCTGCAATTCAATGTTTCTATCAGCTCGAGCTCCTCCCGGTAAGATGTGCTGTTTTGAATGTTACAGACTAGCAAGGTCCAAGGTCTGTCTGATTGGTGGGTGGACTAGACTGAGGTAGTTGGGTGGGAGGAGACTAGAAATACGACAGGAGAGCTAGCTTCAAGAGTCATCGAGTCATTCCCGCACAGAAAGAGGCCATTCGGCCCATGCCAGTTAGCTGCAGGGCAATCCAGTCAATCCTATTCCCTTGCTGTTCCTTCGCAGCTCCAGGGTCCCGGGTTTGATTCCCGACTCGGGTCACTGTCTGTGCGGAATCTTCACGTTCTCCCCGTGTGTGCATGGGTTTCCTCCGGGTGCTCCGGTTTCCTCCCACAGTCCAAAGATGCGCAAGTTAGGTGGATTGGCCATGATAAATTACCCCTTAGTGCCCAAAAGTAGGTGGGGTTACTGGGTTATGGGGATAGGGTGGAGGTGTGGGCTTAAGTAGGGTGCTCTTTCCAAGGGCCGATGCAGACTCGATGGGCCGAATGGCCTCCTTCTGCACTGTAAATTCTATGATTCTGTAATTATCTATTAACTTTGGGGAGGACAGAAAATGAGCTCTTGCTCACTGAATGTTTCCACATCTGGGACTTGGCCAAAGCTGGCGATCACTGTTGGGTGTTCAGGAGAATGCAATCATGTGACCAATGGTATTTCTGGCTTTTACCAGCCTTCCAGCTCCATATACCCGACCAGTTTGGCCACAATATGAATGCACCATCCTTGACCACCGGGTGGGATTCGACCCCAGAGTGTCTGGTTCAGAGGATAGGATGGGTATGGAGGGATACGGCACAAGGAAGTGCTGCGGGTGCTGACCAGTACAGGTTTGGAGGGCCGAAGGGCCAGTTCCTGTGCTGTATTGTTCTTTGTTTGTTCTCTTTGTTGACACTGCCTAATCTGCTACAAGACATCCACCAATCGTTATTCTCCTGGAATAGTAATCCTGAACTACTGATCTGGAGATACGAATTCAAATCCCAATGGGAAATGTAAATTCAGGTAAATAAATGAATTAAACTTAAATAAATCTGGAGTAAAAAACAAGTCTTGATTGTGACCACCATGTAATTTCTGGATTGTTGTTAAAAAAAACCCCAATCAGGTTGACTAATGTCCTTTAGGGAAGGAAATCTGCCGTCCTTACCCGGTCTGGCCGACACGTGACTCCAGGCCCACAGCCGTGTGGTTGACTCTGAACTGCCTCTGAAGTGGTCGAGCGAGACACTCAGTTATCTTGAAGACAACTGGGAATGAGCAATAAATAATGGCTTTGACATTATAGCCTTCAATCCTTGCAATGACGAAAGAAAATCTGCTGAATCTCCAGGGATTGAACATTAATCTCCAGCGCATGGATGTGGTCAAACCGTGGGGAAAAATCATCAGTGCGTTGAAAAATAAATGCTTTTTTCATTTTCTTTGAGCGCTTTTCCTTATTAGTTCTGAAAATATTGGTGATGGGAAAGTGACTGGGAGCCAAAGAGTGTCCCGTTGGGAAAAGAAAAAGATTTGCATTCATTTTATTTTTCAAGTTGCCAATTATTATTATTATTTTTCCGATTAAGAGGCAATTTAGCGTTGGCCAATCCACCTACCCTGCACATCTTTGGGTTGTGGGGGTGAGACTCACGCAGGCACGGGGAGAATGTGCAAACTCCACACGGGCAGTGACCCGGGGCCGGGATCGAACCTGGGACCTCAGCGTCGTGAGACAGCAGTGCTAACCACTGTGCCACCGTGCTGCCTAGGATTTGCGTTTATATAGCACCGTCCATGACTATCAGCTGTCTCAAAGCCCTTTCAGCAAATTAAGTCCTTTTTGAAGTGAGGTCAATGTTTTAATGCAGGAAATCTAGCTGCCGATTTGTGCACAGCAAGCTCCCACAAACAGCGCTGTGATAGTGGCCAGATAGGTTTTAGTGATTTTGGTTGAGGGTGAATATTGGCCCCAGGACAACTCCTCTGCTCCTCTTCAATATTGTACCATGGGATCTTTTACATTTACCTGAGAAGTTTCAGTTTAATACCACACCTGAAAGAGAGCACCACCGACAGTACAGCACTCCCTCAGTGCTGTACTGAAGAGCCAGCCTCGATCGTTGCACTCAGACCCCAGAGCGGGAATCTGAACCCAAAACCTTTTTCCTCTGCCGGCTGACCCACGATGAGCCACGGGTCTGCCTGCCTTCTGAATGGGGAGATGGAGCGGGTGGGAATGGTTGTGTGGGGTGAACAATGGCTGGAATGGGGAGGGCTGGGGCAGCTGGAGGCTGCAGGTCATGTGATGGAACCTCCACGCAGTGGTGGAGACCCTAATTCCCAACATCACTCAATGTTATGTCAGCACTCATCCTGATCTCGAGCTCCTGTTCTAGAATGTGGTCCGGATTCTCCGGTGAGTTTGACATGCTGCCACTGTTAGCGAGGATGGAGTGTTTTGGCACACTGTTCGCTGGTAGCGGGAGCCCCTGCTCCCGTCGCTTGTCAATGGGATTCCCCATTGAAGCCCCCCCACGTCGCTGAGAAAACTATGGGCTGGGGTATGCTGGCGGTGGAGTGAGAGAATCCCACTTCCAGCAAATGGCCGGAGAATTCCGGCCTGCTGGGTTCTCCGCCGGCGGGATGCTCCGTTTTGCCGGCAGCCCGGGGATTTCCTGACGGCGTGGGGCTGCCCCGCAATGGGAAACCCCATTGACCGGCCGGCGTAACGGAGAATCCCGCCGGCGGGGTGGAACAGAAATGTGGCGCGACGGGGCGGAGAATCTAGCCCCCCCCATCGACAAGCGGCGGGAATGGAGAATCGCGCCATCAGCGATCGGCGTCCCACCGAGAAACATGCGGCTGGAAGTCCGGAGAGTCCCGCCCAGCGTTACTGGGATAGGGCCTATGAAGCTTGGCTCCATACGTTCATTGTGGATCACACAGAATTTCATTGCTCCTCCTCATAATGACAACAAACCTTCACTTATATCCATCTTTTGATGTAATAAAACATCTTGAGGCACTTTGGAATCAGTGGGAACCCAGCTTAATGAATGAGCGTTATTGATACTCTGGTGAAGTCTGGCTCCTTGATCCAAACGTGACATTCCATCGGCATTTTGACAACGCTACTTTTACCTCGCGTAGAACCTCCCGAGAGTCAGGTTCCTTTTTCTTTGTTCTAACGTCTAACCACGATCACGCTGAGACGCCAATAACATTCTTTGAAGCATCTGTGAGCTTCCTTTTTTTTATAAATGTCGATGGAAACAATGACTTGCATTTACATAGAACCCTTCACGGCCTCAAGCCATCCCAGCTAATTAAATACTTTCTTTAAAATGCTGTAATCGAGGAAATGTGTACACGTCGTCAACTAGTTTGAGTATAAAGTTCAATAGCTGCGGTTTTCAAACGTAAAGAAGTCCACTCGGAGAGGTCCTTCTCAGTCGCAAAGCCATAACTGTCCATTTTCACCTGCTCAGCTTGTACATGGCTTGGGGCTGTAGCAGACTTCCCCTTTCCATATACAACTCGCACTTCGACCGTGCTTTTAACCAGACAAACCGTTTCCCCTGTCAGCCTCTGAATAAGGTGCCGGCAACTGAGAGCTGAGATGGGGCGAAGTTTCTTCTGCGAATCTTTGGGATTCTTAACCCCCAGGGACTGTGGAAGCTCCGGTGTTGAGTCTATTCAAGACCGAGATTGATAGATCTTGGAATACCAAGATAATTAGGGATTAAAGGGAAAGGGTAGTTGAGACTGAAGTTCAGCGATGATTTGCTGAAGCCCCTGATTGGGGCTGGTTTAGCACACTGGGCTAAATCGCTGGCTTTGAAAGCCAACCAAGGCAGGCCAGCAGTACGGTTCAATTCCTGTACCAGCCTCCCTGAACAGGTGCTGGAATGTGGTGACTAGGGGCTTTTCACAGTAACTTCGTTTGAAGTCTACTTGTGACAATAAGTGATTTTCATTTAATTTCATTTTTTTGAATGGGAGAGCAGACTCGAAGGGCCATGTGGCCTATTCTGGCCACAATTTATTTTATCTCATTGGGCTCCAAGAATATTGACAAAAATCTGGTCAATGATGTTGGCATTTAAGGAGTGTCTTCAAGGCGGAGGTTGAGAGCTACACAGTGATGTTTAGGCAGCTGAGGGCTCAGGCAGCTGAAGGCCTGACCGCCCATGCTGGACTGATATTGAATTAAATTACAATATTCAAAGTCAATGAGGAATTAATCCTTGTTCATGTATCAGTAAGGAACATGTATTACTGAGTAAGGATGGTCTAAAGAAAGGGAGAGACAGACTCTCCAATGTTCTTTTCTCCTTTCCAAGTTTGGCATAGAAATTGAGCTTAAAATCTTAACTTCTGGCCTGTAAGTTATTTTAATGTTTCTTGGAAAAATTGGGCGGTTATCTTGTGCCAATATTAAAGAAAAAAAGCAGCATTCTGTCCAAAATTGTCAGATGTGTTGCGAAGGATAAACGATGAGCTCCTGTGTCTCATTACTTTTTAATGTTCTCTCTTTCAAGAAATGGATTGAGAACAGAAACGAGTTTGGGCTGGATTTTACGTTCGCCTGAGGCAGATTTGAAGGTCGGGTGGCTCGTAATGTCCAGCGGACGGCCTGCCCATCACTGACTTGTCTGAAATATTAAGTGGGAACAAAAAAAAGGAACCTGATATTAAATCGGGCAGGACAGACATCAAGTGGCCACCCCTCAGCCCCTCCAGAGTCTATTGAGACCCTTAAGTGGCCAATTGATAGTCATTTTATGGCAACATCCTGTCCCTGCCCCGGTACTTTATCTGTGTTGGGAGGGCGGGGGGCTATGCCATGCTCAATTGATGATTCTTATTTGTCCTTGGGAAAAAGATGGAGGAAATCACATTGATGTGAGATTCAATGAACCTGAACACAGATAGGTTTGCCCAGTTGTGTTCTCTAACTAGAAATCAGTGTGACCTACGACTGGCATAATAGGCCAGTGGCGTTAGCCTAGGAATTGTCCCCTTTTAGAGAGCAAGGAGCACCCAATTGTGTCGCTGACCTGCTACTGAGACGGGCAATATTCAGGCATCCTTGAGGACCATCTAAACAAATGACAGTCCCAGCAAGCATTAGTGAGGGGGCATCAATTGCCGGCTCTCCCAGAAATTGGTTAGCACAGAGCACGGTCAACCTCATCCAACATGTCAGGGGCTTCAGAAACTCAGCCAATGATTCGTCAAGGGAGTACCTGAGGTTGTAAACACAAAGCTATGAGGTAGCAGCCAGGTTCCCCAGGGCTTCCCCTTTCATCAGCCTCTGTTACTGCCAACTCCCGGGGTTGGCCCCAGGTAGCTATGTCCCCTGCAGGTTCGATTCCCCGCTGGGTCACTGTCCGTGCGGAGTCTGCACCTTCTCCCCGTGTCTGCGTGGGTTTCCTCCGGGAGCTCCGGTTTCCTCCCACATTCCAAAGACGTGCAGGTTAGGTGGATTGGCCATGCTAAATTGCCCTTAGTGTCCAAAAAGGTTAGGAGGGGTTATTGGGTTACGGGGATAGGGTGGAAGTGAGGGCTTAAGTGGGTCGGCGCAGACACGATGGGCCAAATGGCCTCCTTCTGCACTGTATGTTCTATGTTGAAATCTGCCATTTAGGTTGGCTTTGAAACACCCTCTGAAATGACCAAGCAGCCACCCAATTCAATTCCATTAGGGATGGGTAATAAATACTGACCCAAACTCCATGAATGAATAGAAAAATAAAAATGGAGCTGGGTCCTGAAATGTCATGAGACTAAGTGGGCATCATGCCCCAATGTAGTATTGTTACTCCGAGTGACCAGTCATATAAACAAAACATGCATTCCACGAGGATAGACGAGAGAAAAGGAGAGCTAGAGGGAGCATATCATAGTTTGTTTCTTTGGTAATGTATAAAACACATGTCCTCACTGAGGTTCTTGGAACTGGGTTAGCTTTAGATTCTCTGTCAGGGAGAAAAGAGATTGCATTTCTGTTGCACCTGTTGCACCTTGGGCTGGTGTGCGGTCAATTCCAGCCCCACTGGTCTTCGCTGAAGATTCAATTATCCAGGCTCTCTGTAGTTCAGAAATACAGTTCTGACAGGATTTCTGGAGAGAGATAGCACTCACCGCAAGCTTTCTGGAGAGAGATAGCACTCACTGCAATCTTCTGGAGAGAGATAGCACTCACTGCAAGTTTTCTGGAGAGAGATAGCACTCACTGCAAGCTTTCTGGAGAGAGATGGCACTCACTGTAAGCTTTCAGGAAAGAGATAGCACGCATGGTAAGCTTTCTGGAGAGAGCACTCACTGCAAGCTTTCAGGAGAGAGGTAGCATTCACTGCAGGCTCTCTGGAGAGAGATAGCACTCCCTGCAGGCTTTCTGGAGAGAGATAGTACTCACTGCAGACTTTCTGAAGAGAGATAGCACTCACTGCAGGCTTACTGGAGAGAGACAGCACTTAGTGCAAGCTTTCTGGAGAGAGATAGCACTCACTGAAGTCTTCCTGGAGAGAGATAGCACTCACTGCAAACTTTCTGGAGAGAGATAGCACTCACTGCAGGCTTTCTGGAGAGAGATAGCACTCACTGCAAACTTTCTGGAGAAAGATAGCACTCACTGCAAGCTTTCTGGAGAGAGATAGCACTTACTGCAGGCTTTCGGGAGAGAGATAGCACTCACTGCAGACTTTCGGGAGAGAGATAGCACTCGCTGCAAAACTTTCTGGAGAGAGATAGCACTCACTGCAAACTTTCTGGAGAGAGATAGCACTCACTGCAAGCTTTCTGGAGAGATATAGCACTCACTGCAAACTTTCTGGAGAGAGATAGCACTCACTGCAGACTTTCGGGAGAGAGATAGCACTCGCTGCAAACTTTCTGGAGAGAGATAGCACTCACTGCGAGCTTTCTGGAGAGAGATAGCACTTACTGCAGGCTTTTGGGAGAGAGATAGCACTCACTGCAGACTTTCTGGAGAGAGATAGCACTCACTGCAAACTTTCTGGAGAGAGATAGCACTTACTGCAGACTTTCGGGAGAGAGATAGCACTCGCTGCAAACTTTCTGGAGAGAGATAGCACTCACTGCGAGCTTTCTGGAGAGAGATAGCACTTACTGCAGGCTTTTGGGAGAGAGATAGCACTCACTGCAGACTTTCTGGAGAGAGATAGCACTCACTGCAAACTTTCTGGAGAGAGATAGCACTTACTGCAGACTTTCGGGAGAGAGATAGCACTCACTGCAAGCTTTCTGGAGAGAGATAGCACTCACAGCAAACTTTCTGGAGAGATATAGCACTCACTGCAAGCTTTCTGGAGAGATATAGCACTCACTGCAGAATGTCTGGAGAGATATAGCACTCACTGCAGAATTTCTGGAGAGAGATAGCACTTACTGCAGGCTTTCTGGAGAGAGATAGCACTCACTGCAAGCTTTCTGGAGAGAGATAGCACTCACAGCAGGCTTTCTGGAAAGAGATAGCACTCACTCCAGGCTTTCTGGAAAGAGATAGCACTGACTGCAGGCTTTCTGGAGAAAGATAGCACTCACTGCAAGCTTTCTGGAGAGAGATAGCACTTACTGCAGGCTTTCGGGAGAGAGATAGCACTCACTGCAAACTTTCTGGAGAGAGATAGCACTCACTGCAGGCTTTCTGGAGAGAGATAGCACTCACTGCAAACTTTCTGGAGAAAGATAGCACTCACTGCAAGCTTTCTGGAGAGAGATAGCACTTACTGCAGGCTTTCGGGAGAGAGATAGCACTCACTGCAGACTTTCGGGAGAGAGATAGCACTCGCTGCAAAACTTTCTGGAGAGAGATAGCACTCACTGCAAACTTTCTGGAGAGAGATAGCACTCACTGCAAGCTTTCTGGAGAGATATAGCTCACTGCAAACTTTCTGGAGAGAGATAGCACTCACTGCAGACTTTCGGGAGAGAGATAGCACTCGCTGCAAACTTTCTGGAGAGAGATAGCACTCACTGCGAGCTTTCTGGAGAGAGATAGCACTTACTGCAGGCTTTTGGGAGAGAGATAGCACTCACTGCAGACTTTCTGGAGAGAGATAGCACTCACTGCAAACTTTCTGGAGAGAGATAGCACTTACTGCAGACTTTCGGGAGAGAGATAGCACTCACTGCAAGCTTTCTGGAGAGAGATAGCACTCACAGCAAACTTTCTGGAGAGATATAGCACTCACTGCAAGCTTTCTGGAGAGATATAGCACTCACTGCAGAATGTCTGGAGAGATATAGCACTCACTGCAGAATTTCTGGAGAGAGATAGCACTTACTGCAGGCTTTCTGGAGAGAGATAGCACTCACTGCAAGCTTTCTGGAGAGAGATAGCACTCACAGCAGGCTTTCTGGAAAGAGATAGCACTCACTCCAGGCTTTCTGGAAAGAGATAGCACTCACTGCAGGCTTTCTGGAGAGGGATAGCACTCACTGCAGGCTTTCTGGAGAGATATAGCACTCACTGCAAGCTTTCTGGAGAGATATAGCACTCACTGCAAGCTTCCTGGAGAGATATAGCACTCACTGCAGAATTTCTGGAGAGATATAGCACTCACTGCAGGCTTTCTGGAGAGGGATAGCACTCACTGCAAGCTTTCTGGAGAGGGATACAGTCTGTTCTCCTCTGTGCTGCAATAATCAAAACTGAAACTCCTTAGAACTCTGAAAAGCATCCCACTGGGACAGGATCTGATCCCCACCTGTTACCAGGCAGAGTACGGTCTTGTGTGCCAAATACATCAATCAAACTGAGTCCCAACCTATTTCTATCACTGGTGCCGACAAGTCTGTGGTTTCCAGTTCAAACCAACACAGACTAGCAAAGTGATCTCTCCTGTAACTACTGGATTTTTCAGCTTGAATTAAAGATACAGCTGCTTGCCTTATAGAGACCTGTCCATCAATCATCCCTGCATCAAAATAAGGACGGCAAAATAAAAGAAAGGAGGAATAAGGGGAATAAACAGAAAGGACCCTGACACACTTTCATGACCTCAGGACTTTATAAAGTGCTTTTGAAATATAGTCATTGTAATGTTGAGATATAGGGTGTGATTCTCCGAAATGGAGACAGAGTGTTCGCGCCGTCGTGAACGCCATCGTGTTGCACGAGGGCGCGAAACGTGCGCGGGCAGTAGCGATTCTGGCCCCTACAGGGGGTCAGCACGGTGCTGGAGCGGTTCACGCCACTCCAGCCTCCCTTCCCGGCGCCAAATGGGCACCGCGCCAACCCGCGCATGCGCGGTGGACTTCCTCAGCGCGCCGGACCCGATGCAACCTGGCGTGGGGGATCAGCGGCCGGCCGCGTAATAAAATAGGGCCGGGGCTGGGGAGGCCGGCCCGCCGATGGGTGGGCCCTGATCGCGGGCCTGACCCCATCGGCAGGCCCCCCCCCCCCCCCACCTCCGGTGAAGGGGGTCCCCCCCCCCGCCCCCCCACAGGCCGCCCCCGACCCTACGCGCAGAGTTCCCGCCGGCTGCGAGCAGGTGTGAACGGCGTCGGCGGGATTCTGCTGTTTCCGTGCGGCCGCTCGGCCCATCAAGGCCGGAGAAACAGCGGCCCACGACCGGCGGCGCGCCAAACGCGGCGGCGCAAATGGGGGCGATTCTCCGCTCTTCGGAGAATCGCCTGCCAGCGTCGGACTGGCGCCGCGGGGAAAAAATGCCGCGAACGCGATTCTCCCACATGGCGTGGCCATGGCAGCTGATCTATGTACAGCAAGCTCCTGCATACAACATTGTGCTAAAGACCGAATAATCTGTATTTGTTCTGTTGTTTGTGGGGTAAATGTTCACCAGGGCACTGGAGCGAGTGCCCCTGCTCCTCGTTAAAATTATGTCCAATCAAGAGGGCCGATGGCTTCAAATATCCTCTGGTAGATGTCGCCTCTGAGAGTGCAGCATTCGCTGAAGTGTCATAGAATCCGAACTGTGCAGAAGGGGGCCATTCTGCCCATCGAGTCTGCACTGGCCCTCTGAAACAGCACCCTGCCTAGGCCCAATCCCCCACCCTATCCCCGTAACCCCACCCAACCTTTGGACACTGAGGACCAATTTATCACGGCCAATCCACCTAACTTTCACACCTTTGGACTGTGGGAGGAAACCCACGCAGCCACGGGAAGAACTTGCAAAACTCCAGACAGACAGTCACCCGAGGCCAGAATTGATCCTGGGTCCCTGGCGCTGTGACCCGTGCCGCCCGTAAACCAACAAAACTGCGATGGCTGGAAATTGAACCCTGGTAAAACTGCTTGGAGGGCAGCAATGTTCAGCGCTTTCCCACCACCACAGCTTTCAATTAGCTTTCAGTGATTCATGTACAAGGAGCCCCAAGTGCCTCCGAATGCAGACATTTCTCAGTCTCTTACCAGTCAAAATATATTCTGTTCTCTATTTTTCCTGCCTAAACCGGATA
Organism: Scyliorhinus torazame; assembly: GCF_047496885.1. Taxonomy (NCBI): domain Eukaryota; kingdom Metazoa; phylum Chordata; class Chondrichthyes; order Carcharhiniformes; family Scyliorhinidae; genus Scyliorhinus; species Scyliorhinus torazame. Next base: position 8,668,980 of record NC_092717.1, read on the forward strand.
AGATCTTACTTTCCAGGGGATGGTTTGTGTAGTGTCCTGGGCTAATATTCACTCCTCAGTCAACATCATGGGCTGGGGGGAAAGATAAAAATTATTTGATCATGAATTTTATTGACAGACTTAATTCAGAACTCAACTCTGCTTAAAAGGCACTTTCACCATTGACCTTCGCCCCAGGAGTGTTTTCAACTCTACTGATGGGTTGCATAGCAACACAATGGTGGGGGGGGGGGTAAACCTACAAATTTGCGGGGAATTATTAGGGGTGCCTTGCTACAGTAAATCGTCTGCCCGTAACCCCAGTCTTGGAACACTGTGTCCCCCTCCCCCTCCCTCGCCTCTCTGCTCTGAAGACAACACCATCATGTTCCCAGCCTTTCCAGGGGCCCCCAGGGGTCTTTATAAAATTAGTGCCAAATTACTGGCAGTTGTGTGCTGTGAATTTGTGCCAACTCCGAGCTCAGTCAGGGCTGTCCAAATCCATTTCAGTTCGGACAATCGCAGTTGTCAGAAAGGAAGGAAGGACTTTAATCTGCCGTCGATTGCTGGATTAAATTTCTTCCTCTACCACCTCTGTCTCCCATTCAATGCCTCCTCTGCTATTCATTAGTGGGGAATGGAAAACCTGCCCTGGTTTCCCTGCGGCCCAGCCTCACAGAATGGCTATTTGTGCCTCTTTATCTGATCCAAGTCGCTTAACACTGTTGGTTCCAACGTCCTGCAAAGGAAATGTGATGCTCACAGACACGGGACTCTCCAAGTAAGACATGCCTGACCCATTCACCACCCCTCCCTTCGCTCCCTTCCCCCCCACCCTCCGAAACCCTCCCCCGATGAACCCTGTAGGAGTTAGGCATTATTATGTGTGTCCCCCCTACGTGCCGTTTAGCAGAGAGCTCAAAGGTTCCACAGTAGGATAACTGGCACAGCAGCAGCGAGCGAGAGGGCAAATGGAACCTAGAAAGAGATGGCAAGGCCGGCAGTGCGGCACTCCCTTTGCGATGCACCAGGAGGGGCAGCCGAGGCATTGCTCACTCACTCCGCTTGTGCTCATGGGCGGGATTCTCCGACCCCCACGCCGGGTCGGAGAATCGCCAGGGGCTGGCGTGAATCCTGCCCCAGCCGTGTCCCAGGGGAGAGGGCAAAATGCTGCTCCGGCCACCATGTGATGACTGAACAACATGTCTTACCCTATCTGCTGCTAATGTGCAAATGACCAAAACTTTTCCTTACCTTAACAGTTGATACTTCCACATCTTATCAACTACGTTGTCATACATGAAGTCTGCAAGATCACTCAATGGGGTTCACGGGATGTCTAAGTTTCACCATTACAGAATGGGGTGAGCTGCATGGGCCTTTGGTCTTGTCTATTCCGATCACAGATAGGGGGTGGTAGTCATTGTGAAGACCAATTCCTCAGTACGCTGTAGGGCTCTGTAAGTGACACGGTTGATGGAGCCTGAATGATCTTTGCTGAATTTCATTCTTTTTGACTCCTGAGGTACATTTCTATCAGGGTACGAGACGCTTTAAATGAGACAGGACAGTGTGAAGCGTTAATTCATTTTGACGCCACGGGGTACAGTAGGACAGCAGATGCCAATCTTTTTACTTAAAACACACGTTGTTGTGGCAACACACACTTTTACATGCATGTTGTAGCCTGGAGCTATGAATAGTGCTGGTAGAGCTCCAATTTCTTTCCATCACATGTCTGACCAGGAATCTCTCCCGCTCTTACCGCCAGCTATTGGTGTGTGTTTGGAAAGATTTGCAGGTTGATACTCAACCTGTTTGGCCATGTAATGAACGTACTTTCCTTGCCCATCAAATCCTGGGGTTGGACTCAAAACAAGAGCTTCTGGCTCAGACGCAGAGACGCTACCCACTGCAGCACATACTCTGTCATTCTTTCTTTATATGTACTCAAGGTGCTTACTCGCCCAATGCCCTTTACCTCTGTATCCTTCATCTTACTAATACAATTAATATTCCCTGAACATAAAAGACAATGTAAAGGAGAATCAGGCTGAACGAATAATAAGTTGTTTATTTAATACCACCTACACTGTGGGCAGAGATTCTGCCCCATGTGTCAACAATGGTCATTCCAGAGACACTATCAGAATAGAAAGACCTTCTCAAAATCACTTTCAGCCACAAGTTCCAATGTATTATGTTTATGAATGCAATTTCTTCTTAATATTAATCATTAAAAAATTTTTTTATAGAGTACCCAATTCATTTTTAACAATTAAGGGTCAATTTAGCGTGACCAATCCACCTACCCTGCACATCTTTGGGTTGTGGGGGCGAAACCCAGGCAGACACGGGGAGAGTGTGCAAACTCCACGCGGACAGTGACCCAGAGCCGGGATCGAACCTGGGACCTCGGCGCCGTGAGGCAGCTTAATATTAATCATGCTGGAGTGGGGCACCTCATGATAATTGCTTCCCTCTTTTCTCTAACCAATTTGCTAGAGTTCTTTGAAGATGTAATAAGCCAGGTGGATAATGGGCATCCTATAGATGTAATGTATCTGGACTTCCGGAAGGTATTTGATAAGGTGACGCACAAAAGGTAAAACCACATGGGATTAGGGGTAATTTATTAGTTTGAATAAAGACTGGCTAACTGACAGAAGGCAGAGAGTCGGGATGAATGGGTCTTTTTCTAGTTGGCAAGATGCTGCCCTTAGTGTTGGTTGGGGTTACTGGGTTATGGGGTTATGGGGATAGGGTGGAAGTGTTAACCTTGGGTAGGGCGCTCTTTCCAAGAGCCGGTGCAGACTCGATGGGCCGAACGGCCTCCTTCTGCACTGTAGATTCTATGATAATCTATGATGTAACTAGTGGGGTGCCACAGGGTTCGGTCCTCTGTCCCCAACTATTTCCAATCTATATTAATGACTTGGATGGAGGAATAGAAGGTTCTATAGTCAAATTTGCAGATGGCACTAGAATAGGTGGGATAGTAAGATTACCAATGGATATAGATGGGTTAGGTATGGGGGTCAAAATTTGGCAGATGGAGTTTAACGTGGCTAAATGCGAGGTTATCCATTTTGGTCGGAATAATGTAACAGCAACTTATTATCTAAATGGAGAGAAACTTCAGAGTGCTTCAGTACAGAGGGATCTGGGTGTGCTTGTGTATGAATCGCAGAAAACTAGCGTGTGGGTACAGCCGGTAATAAGGAAGGTAAATGGAATTTTGACCTTTCTAGCTAAAGCGATAGAGTATAAAAGTAGGGAAATGTTGCTGCAACTGTACAAGGCATCTTGTAGACTGCACCTGGAGGACTGTGCACAGTTTGGGTCCCCTTATTTGAGGACGGATGTAGTGGCTTTGGAGGCAGTTCAGAGGAGGTTCACTCGATTGATTCCAGAGATGAGGGGTTTGTCGTATGAAGAGAGATTGAGCAGTTTAGGCCGATACTCTCTCGAGTTTGGAAGAATGAGGGGAGATCTAATTGAGGTGTATAAGATGATATAAAGTATTGACAAAGTAGACACAGAGTGGATGCTTCCTCTTGTGGAGCATTCTAGATCGAGAGGTCGTAGTTTTAGGATAAGGAGCAAGCGGTCCTAGATCTGGTCCTGTGTAATGAGGCAGGATTGATTAATGATCTCATAGTTCGGGATCCTCTTGGAAGGAGCGACCACAATATGGTGGAATTTAAAATACAGTTGGAGGATGACAAGGTAAAATCAAACACTAGTGTTTTGTGCTTAAACAAAGGCGATTACAATGGGATGAGAGAAGAACTAGCTAAGGTAGACTGGGAGCAAAGACTTCATGGTGAAGCAGTTGAGGAACAGTGGAGAACCTTCCGAGCGATCTTTCACAGTGTTCAGAAAAGGTTCATACCGACAAAAAAGAAAGACGGTAGAAAGGGGAAAAATCGACCGTGGATATCTAAGGAGGTGAGGGAGAGTATCAAATTGAAGGAAAAAACATACAAAGTGGCAAAGATTAGTGGGAGACTAGAGGACTGGGAAGTCTTTAGGGGACAACAGAAAGCTACTAAAAAAGCCATAAAGAAGAGTAAGGTAGACTATGAAAGTAAACATAAAAGCAGATAGTAAAAGCTTCTACAAATATATAAGACAAAAAAGAGTGGCTAAGGTAAATATTGGTCCTTTGGAAGATGAGAAGGGAGATTTAATAATAGGAGACGGGGAAATGGCTGAGGAGCTGAACAGGTTTTTTGGGTCAGTCTTCACAGTGGAGGACACAAATAACATGCCAGTGACTGATGGAAATAAAGATATGATAGGTGAGGACCTTGAGATGATTGTAATCACTAAGGAGGCAGTATTGGGCAAGCTAATGGGGCTAAAGGTAGACAAGTCTCCTGGCCCTGATGGGATGCATCCCAGAGTGTTAAAAGAGATGGCTAGGGAAATTGTAAACGCACTAGTGATAATTTATCAAAATTCACGAGACTCTGGGGTGGTCCCAGAGATTGGAAAGTAGCAAACGTGACACCACTGTTTAAAAAAGGAGGTCGGCAGAAATCGGGTAATTATAGGCCGGTAAGCTTAACTTTGGTTGTAGGGAAAATGCTGGAATCTGTCATTAAGGAGGAAATAGCGGGACACCTGGAGGGAAATTGTCCCATTGGGCAGACGCAGCATGGGTTCACAAAGGGTAGGTCGTGTCTGACTAATTTGGTAGAATTGTTTGAGGACATTACCAGTGCAGTAGATAACGGGGAGCCAATGGATGTGGTATATCTGGATTTCCTGAAAGCTTTTGACAAGGTGCCACACAAAAGGTTGCTGCATAAACTAAAGATGCATGGCATTGAGGGTAAAGTGGTAGCATGGGTAGAGGATTGGTTAACTAACAGAAAGCAGAGAGTGGGGATAAATGGGTATTTCTCTGGTTGGCAACCTGTAACTAGTGGGGTCCCTCAAGGATCAGTGTTGGGCCCGCAGTTGTTCACAATTTACATAGACGATTTGGAGTTGGGGACCAAGTGCAATGTGTCAAAGTTTGCAGACGACACTAAGATGAGTGGTAAAGCAAAAAGTGCAGAGGATACCGGAAGTCTGCAGAAGGATTTGGATAGGTTAGGTGAATGGGCTATGGTCTGGCAGATGGAATTCAATGTTGCCAAGTGTGAGGCTATCCATTTTGGGAGGAATAACAGCAGAATGGATTATTATTTAAATGGTAAGATGTTAAAACATGCTGCTGTGCAGAGGGACCTGGGTGTGCTGGTGCACGAGTCGCAAAAAGTTGGTGTGCAGGTGCAACAGGTGATTAAGAAGGCTAATCGAGTTTTGTCTTTCGTTGCTAGAGGGATGGAGTTCAAGACTAGGGAGGTTATGCTGCAATTGTATAAGGTGTTGGTGAGGCCGCATCTGGAGGATTGTGTTCAGTTTTGGTCTCCTTACCTGAGAAAGGACATATTGGCACTGGAGGGAGTGCAGAGGAGATTCACTAGGTTGATCCCAGAGTTGAGGGAATTAGATTATGACGAGAGGTTGAGTAGACTGGGACAGTACTCATTGGAGTTTAGAAGGATGCGGGAGGATCTTATAGAAACATATAAAATTATGAAGGGAATAAATAGGATAGATGCAGGCAGGTTGTTTCCACTGGTTGGGGAAAGCAGAACTAGGGGGCATAGCCTCAAAATAAGGGGAAGTCGATTTAGGACGGAGTGTAGGAGGAACCTCTTCACCCAAAGGGTTGTGAATCTCTGGAATTCCTTGCCCAGTGAAGCAGTTGAGGCTCCTTCTTTAAACGTTTTTAAGAAAAAGATAGATGCCTTTCTAAAGAATAAAGGGATTCGGGGATATGGTGTACGGGCCGGAGAGTGGAGCTGAGTCCACAAAGATCAGCCATGATCTCATTAAATGGCGGAGCAGGCTCGAGGGGCCAGATGGCCTACTCCTGTTCCTAGTTCTTATGTTCTTATGAGATTTAAAACTGAGATGAGGAGAAATTGCGGGCTGGATTCTCTGGTTGTGAGGTTATGTCCGGAGCATGTGTCTGGTCTTACGGCCAAAAAGTCACCGCCGCCCCCGCTCCGCTGCTCCGCCCGGTTGGGGTGCTAGCAGCCGCACCACGTAAAGCTCCTGGTTTTACCTGCAGATACGGCCGGAGAATTGCCGGATTCGTGGCCGTGCATGCGCACGGCGGTGACCTGCACCGCACTACGTGGCGCGGACCCGGCCTGCCAGATAGTGCCCTCCCCCGTAACCCTCCTCGCCACCCCCGGACCACCCCCCACCCAAGCCCCCGTGAAAGCCCCCCAGGCCAGCAGAATGGCTCCCCCCCCCTCCCCCATGCCCCACGCCGTCGGGAAGTCAGCCAATCGGTGATGGAGCATCGGGGGAGGGCCTCAGGTGACATCCTCGAGTACGCTGTTCTGGAGGGGGCGGACCATCCAAAAAACGGCACCGCCCCCGGTTGTGGCGTAAAAACGGATTCTCCGGCCAATCGCCGAACGCTTGGGCAATCCGAGAATCCAGCCCTACGTCTCTCAAAACGTTGGGAATCTGTGGAATTCACTAATTCAGAGTGCGGTGGATGCCGAGACATTAAGTAAATTTAAAGAGGAGTTAGACGGATTTTTAATTAGTAATGGGTTGAAGGGTTATGGAGAACGGGCAGGACGGTGGAGATGAGGCCAGGATGGGGTCAGCCGTGATGGTACAGAATGTGGTGTGGGCTCGAGGGGCTGAATTGCAGAATCCCGCTCCCAGTTCTTATGTTCTTACGTTCTCGACTTGGATGTGATTTTGCCCTCTAACTCTCTGGGAGTGTGAGTTGATAATGATGCGCGATGGGCGATAAAGCGTCTGGAATCTCAGCGCATTACGGAACCAACATTTAACCAATGAGGTTGAAGAATGGAGACAGAAACAAAGGAACGACGAAGAAGGAAGTCGGTGAATTAGAGTCAATCAGGGACAGAAAGAGAAATAAAGAATATGGGCAGCACAGTGGTTAGCACTGTTGCTTCACAGCGTCAGGGACCCAGGTTCGATTCCCAGCTTGGGTCACTGTCGGTGCGGAGTCTGCACGTTCTCCCCGTGTCTGCGTGGGTTTCCTCCGGGTGCTCCGGTTTCCCTCCCACAGTCCAAAGATCTGCAGGTTAGGTGGATTGGCCGCGATAAATTGCCCTCAGTGTCCAAAAAGGTTAGGTGGGGTCAGTGGGTTACAGGTGTGGGCTTAAGTGGGGTGCTAATTCCAAGGGCCGGTGCAGACTCAATGGGCCGAATGGCCTCCTTCTGCACTGTAGATTCTATGAAGAGAGGGATTAAGAGAGAGAGAAAGGAAAAATAAGAGAAACGTTTACATTTTTAAATTTTCAATCCCTCAGAAGAATTGACTACCTGCAGAAATGAGGTTGAACGGTATAAGTTGTTCCCCTTCTGGGCTGGAGAGGTTAGTTAATTGACGTTGTATTAACAATATGTCAAAAAACACACTTCAGGTGTGAGTTACCAGCCCTAACATTCTGTAACAAGTTTAATGGGTAATTAATGTGTAACCGCAGCAAGTCTGAAAAATAACGGAGATTTCATAGATTTCATAGAATTTACAGTGCAGAAGGAGGCCATTCGGCCCATCGTGTCTGCACCGGCACTTGGAAAGGGCACCCTACCTAAGCTCACACCTCCACCTTATCCGTGTAACCTAGTAACCCCACCTAACCTTTGGAACACTAACGGGCCAATCCACCTGTGTTGAGGGACCTTTGGTGTGAAGTAAATGGTGGGTTGGTGTAAATCGCCCAACAGGTTCGTGAGATTTGCAACTCACAGCGTATCTCTTGCTGGTTGATTTGCACATTAATAGATGCGTGTGTTGTTAACACTCTTATTTTTTCTGGCTGGATTTAGTCCAATGTAACATTGTGGTTCAGTGAGTTGCACTCTTCTCCCTGAGTCTGGACGTTGTAGGTTCAAGTCCCACTTCAGGCACAGAAATCACCGCTGACACTCCAGTGCAGTGCTGAAGGAGTGCTGCACTGTCGGGGGTGCCTTCTCTCCGGCAAGATGTCTCCTGTAAGAGATCCCTAGGCAGTATTGTGAAGAAGAACCTGGTGGCGGGGGGCTGCCCAATATTTATAGTTCAACCGACATCAAAAAGCAAATGATCTGATCAAGATTTCACTGCGCTTTGTGGGATCTTGCTGTGTGCAAACTGACTGCAGCGTTTTCTATATTACAACAAAGAGTAAGGGGTCACTTCTTTCAGACAAAGGTGAGGAGGAATTTCTTCTCTCAGAGGATAGTGAAATCGTGAATCTGTGGAATTCTTTACAACAGAGGGCTGTCGAGGCTCGGTCGTTAAGGATGTTCAAGGTAGGGCAGCACGGTGGCGCGGTGGTTAGCACTGCTGCCTCACGCCGCCGAGGTCCCAGGTTCGATCCCGGCTCTGGGTCACTGTCCGTGTGGAGTTTGCACATTCTCCCCGTGTTTGCCTGGGTTTTGCCCCCACAACCCAAAGATGTGCAGGGTGGGTGGATTGGCCACGCTAAATTGCCTCTTAATTAGAAAAATTGATTGAGGACTCTAAATTTTTTTTTAAAGTATGTTCAAGGCAGGGACAGACAGATTTTTAATCAGTGAGGGAATTAAGGGTTATGGTGATAAAGTGGGATAGTTTAGTTGAGGATTGTATCAGATCAGTCATGATCTCATTGAATGGCGGAGCAGACTCGATGGGCCGAATGGTCTACTTCTGTTCCTACATCTTATGGTCTTGGGAACTACACTTCAAAAAAGTTGCTTCATCAGCTGTGAAGCACTTTGGAACACCGCGAGGTTATGCATTTGTAGAGGACAAGTATGTTTGTTCGCTTTGAAGCTAAAACATAAACCCTTCACTACATCTGCAGGCATTATCTAAATTGTGTTCGCAATGACTATTTAGCTCCATCTGTTCAAGAATGTTTTGCTTAATCCAAGGTAATAAAAAAATCTCAAAGCGTTTTACATCTTCCCTGGGACTCCAGCCAAAGTAGACTTTGCACCAAGACTCCTGGGAGTGTGTGTAGCAGGTTGGGGGAGGAATAGGAAAGCATTTTTCTTTCCCTTGCTCTGTCCTGTGTGTGGGAAATCTTTTCTGTCTATCTTGTTCAAATAAAGCACCCCCCCCACCCCCCCCACTTCTCTGTTTCCCGATGTGAGAACAAGATTCATTGGCAATGGGAAGAAGCCCGATGTGAAATGATCCAGATTTCAGGATGCTACTGCAGAGAATAGTGAGCTCTATCTGTCCACACAAAGCCCAGAGGAACTCGGAACTCTCTCTCTCTCTCTGTGGGCGGCAGTCAACTGCAAATTTCAAAATTGAAATGGCTGGATAGAGGCAACAGGACTGTAACAATATGTATATTGCACGGGAGATAAAGGGTTAACAATTTAATGTAAATACTTCTTACCACCAGATGGTGATCACGAGCAGTCACATATATATCTCGTGACGCCCTTTGATTCTAGGAGAAGCTGTTTCGGCGTGAGAAAACAGAGAACACCACACGCACCTTTGCCTGTCACGTTGCCAGAAAGTTCAAGTCACTATCTCGCGGAGCGTTAGAGGAAGGTCGGTCAGCAGCAGCAGCAACCCGGGGGGTGGGGGGGGGGGGATGGAGGGGGGAAGGGGGGTTTGCCTAGGGGGTGTTTGAGCAAGAGAACACATGAAAGATTTGGGAAACTGGCACGTACGGGAGGGAGCCAGTGTACAAAGCTCTGTAACATATCGTTTTACCATGTATATCTTTCTATGTGCGATTTCTTTCTATTTTGTGACGAGGGGGTGGGGGGGGGGTTTATTGTTTGTAAGGGTGAAAAATTGTGTTAAAAAACTTTAATAAATATATTTTTTAAAAAAAAGAAAGTTCAAGTCACGTTGGTGCCGATTTTGCGTTTCCCGTTTGATGCTCGATCAATAACTCCAGAAGCGAGATTGGATGACAATTGAAGGCTTTATTGGACTAGATGTTTCCCCCAGCAGCGCAGGTACAGAATGCAGCTGCTAGGGGGACACAGACTCTTATACTCCGCCTTACTGGGCGGAACCAGCAGGCAGGCTTCACCAATGATATTGCTGTCTCAGGTACCTCCCACACCAATGATCTTACAGCCTCAAGCTAGGTACCGTAATACCCCTAATACAGACTACCGCACCGTTCACACCTCCTCCACCCATCGTTCCTTTTTCCATCCGCTCTCTCCTTCCTTCTCCCATCGCAGACCTTTCTTTCCACATTCTCCTCTGCCCCCTTTTCTCGGCCTCTGCATTCATTTTAAGCCTCTCGCGCCTCCTAACTGTTCCCAGTTCTGATGAGAAATCACAAAGCTGAAATGTTTAGCCACGTTTAACCAGGGCCACTGGGACCCTGATATCAGGGAGACGAGCTGGTTCCCCAGCCCGCATTGGCAGCGGGAAGGGGTGGAGGGGGCGGTCCGCTTGCTGATTTTTACCGCCGATGGCCTTCTGATTGGCCGTCTGCACGCTCAGCGTCCAATTAAAGGCAGTGGATGGGCCGCTGATGGGACTGGCTCACCCAGGGAGCTGGCAGCTCTGAAACCTCGCTCAGCCCATCAGGGGAGGTGGCTGTTGCTTGGGGACCTCGGCGACAACTTTAAGATGGAGGCCCCCTTCCAAGAGATCAGCAGAAGTAATAAATTCAGGATGGCTAAGGGAGAGGCTCACAGCAACCGGAAGTGGTTAGCACAATTGCTTCACAAGATTCCCGGCTTGGGTGACTGTCTGTGCGGAGTCTGCACGTTCTCCCCGTGTCTGCGTGGGTTTCCTCCGGGTGCTCCGGTTTCCTCCCACAGTCCAAAGATGTTAGGTGGATTGGCCATGCCAAATTGCCCTCAGTGTCCAAAAGGTTAAGTGGGGGTTACTGGGTTATGGGGATAGGGTAGAGACTTGGGCTTGAGTAGGGTTCTCTTTGTAAGGGCCGGTGCAGAATCGATGGGCCGAGTGGCCTCCTTCTGCACTGTAAATTCTATGGAAGGCAGACAGACCCCTTTTGGTGGGGCCAGGGGGAGGGAATCGTTGCCGCTGTGGGGACAGCCGTTCCTGCCTGCGGACCTCTGTGTGGAGGACCCGACTGCAATGGCTCCCCGGGCTGCTGCAGGGAAGTCTCCTTTCTGAAGCCAGCGACCCCCCTGCATGGTGTTGGGGGAGGGGCACCGCGCCGTGGGCCAATGCCAGTGGGCTTTGTAAAATGCTTCTTAAAGGGCCCATTAATTGTGAAAATCAGATGCCCGCCTCTGTACAGTGAGCAGCCAATCAGCACTCCATTGCCGCCCCTCTGCCCCCACCCCCACCCCCCCCCCCCCCCACATCTGCCAATGGAAAGCCTTCCAGGTGACGGGAAGCCTGTTGATTAACTCCGCTTCTCTCTCTCCACTGCCAGACCTCTGGAGTATTTCCAACATTTCCTGTTTTTATTACAGGTTTTCCGCTATCTGCCGTATCTTGTTTTTGCTGATGGACTTTTGTTGGATAAGGTTATGAAAGGGAGCGGAGGGGCAGCACGGTGGCGCAGTGGTTAGCATTGCTACTTCACGGCGCCGAGATCCCAGGTTCAATCCCGGCTCTGGGGCCGTGAGGCAGCAGGGCTAACCCACTGCGCCACCGCGCTGCCCCAATTTGAACAGAAATACATAACTGTCTGCGTGGGTTTTGCCCCCACAACCCAAAGATGCGCAGGGTAGGTGGATTGAACACGCTAAATTGCCCCTTAATTGGAAAAAATGAATTGGGTATTCTAAATTTTTTTAAAAACTTAAGGTAACGGAACTAAGGCAAGGTAAATGGAGTTCAGACCCAGAGATGGGCCATGAGCTCATTGAATGGTGGAACAGTGCTTTAGGGGCTGAATGGCCTCCTCCTGTTGCTATGTTCCTACAAGGCATATTTATGTCAGATGGTTAGATTTTGTGTCATTGCACAAATGCCAAACCTGTGTGCCCATCTGTAGATTGGGGGAAAAGTGAAAGTAGCTTCCATGGGGAATCCATTCTGTTCCTCCCACCTGAATGCCCCCATTTAACACATTGTAAACTTGAACTCATCCAAAAACACCTGTTGCCCCTATCCCATCCGCCAGTCACCCTCTTTGCTCACTGACCTACACTGACTCCCAATGGAAGCAATACCTCCATTTCCAAATCTATCCTCCATTTCAGATTCCTCCATTGCATCTGTCATGATATGCAGGCACACACACACATTTACACACACACAATGATATACAGACAAGCAGCTAATGGACACAGAGAACAGGACATGACCAATAAGCAGGCAGGACACTCAGGGGTGGGATCTGACTGTAAAAGACACGAAGCACTCACACTCCACCTCTTTCCACTGATGAACATCTACAGAGTGAGTCAGGGTGTATGTACAGCATCACACCTCCACCGCGTGGCTAAGAGCTAGTCTGGTTCAGTCAGACAGAGTAACCACACTTAAGTTAGCAGAGAGTCAAACTCACAGAGAGCTGTGCTAACTGTGCTATTAGTTCAATAAACCTGATTGGACTAACTTCAAGGTCTGGAGTATCTTTCTGATCTAAGCTGCATCCAGTTGCAGCCAGTGTTAGACCAGTGTACCTAACACAACAGCATCAACTCCTCACTATCTGTGTAATACTCCCCACTTGCCTGGATGAGTGCAGCTCCAACACACTCAAGAGGCTTGGATGCCATCCAGGACAAAGCAGCCCAGCTTGATTTACACCCCATCCACAAACATTCACTCCCTCCACCACTGACGCACAGTAGCAGCCGTGTGTACCATCTACAAGATGCACTGCAGCCACTTACCAAGGCTCCTGAGGCAGCACCTTCCAAACTATAGATAACTATATACTTGACTGTGCCTATGCATATGACCACACTGCTGTTGTGAAGAAGAGCAGGGGAGGTATATCTGGCATCCTGACCAATAGTTAACCCTCAACTACATCAATAATAAGGAGTATCTGGCCGTCATCACATTAATGTTTGTGGGGGTTTGCTGTGCGCAAAATTAACTGCTGAGTTTCCTGCATTAAAACAGTCTTTACATAGGGCAGCACGGTGGCGCAGTGGGTTAGCCTGCTGCCTCATGGCGCCGAGGTCCAGGTTCGATCCCGGCCCTGGGTCACTGTCCGTGTGGAGTTTGCACATTCTCCCCGTGTCTGCGTGGGTTTCGCCCCCACAACCCAAAGATGTGCAGTGTAGGTGGATTGGCCACACTAAATTGCCCCTTAATTGGAAAAAATGAATTGGTACACTAAATTTAAAAAAAAACAGTCTTTACATTTCAGGAGAATTTCACTGGCTGTGAACTGCTTCGGGAAATCTGGAGTTCAGAGAAGGCGCTGTATAAATTCAGTCTGCTTGGTGCTGCTTTGTCTGTTGGCGCGTCCCCACTCCAGTTTCACCATGCACTCAGCTCAGCGAAGTGCCCGCTGGTAAAAGAGAATTCATATCCAACCACCCCACACATTACACCCACATCCCCCCCCCCCCCCACCCCCCCACCACCGACCCCTGTAACCCCTCCAACTCTCTTTAGAAACCACCCAGGGGTCCCCGAGCCTCGGAAGGCAGGATCAGGAAGAATCCCGGAACAGTGAGGAAGTGGTAATGTACACCCCCTTCCTTTCACTTGACCCCTTTAACTGAAGGCAGAAAACAGGACTCAGCAGGTGGGGAGTGGTCGGGGGTAGACGGGGGGTGGGGGGGAATTGAGGGAGAAGTCTTTCCAATTTTTCACCTTTGAAAATCCTCTCTGGGCATTGTTCGTTGCTTCTGGTGATTGGTCTGAAACTAGATGAGATTACAGAGTTTGGCCTCGCCGTGTTTTGGTAAAATGTTGTTTAAGCTACCAAGCAAAAAAAACCCTCGCCTGGGAAAATAGGGAAGTAGGAAAGAAGGGCTGGTTTAGCTCAGTGGGCTAGACAGCTGGTTTGTGATGCAGAACAAGGCCAGCAGCGCGGGCTCAAATCCCGTTCCAGCTTACCCGATCAGGTGCCGGAATGTGGCGACGAGGGGCTTTTCACAGTAACTTTGTACTTGTGACAATAAAAGATTATTATTAAGGGGGCAGGGGTATTTTTGCCCATTCTGTTCCAGCCAGTTCCTGTTTAGTGAACAGTCTGCTCCAGCACTTATCTAGGGTATTGTTTGCAGAAATTCTGAGCTAAGCAATGGAATTATCAAACCCTTTCTGCTAGCCATTTCTCCTGTGAGATTAGTTGCTTGTTGCTACCAAAACATCCGTGTATCCCGCTAGGACTGCTGTGCTGTCACTGCGCATTTATTACAGAGCAGTGTGCTTAGCTTGACACAACCAGGGTATTCATAATACAACCCACAGCCATCCCCTCCCTTAATGATCAGAGCTCCAACCTTGGCCAAGGGCAGATTAATAAATCTGTCAGCTACTATTCCTTTATCACTCTCTGCCTGCCTACGTTCTCTCTCTCTCTCTGTGAACGTGCTTGTCTCTCTCTCTCTCTCTCTGTCTCCCACATAGCCTCTTTCTGCTTATTTCCCTTTCTGTCTTCAAATCTCTGGTTCCCTCTCTCTTTACTCCGTCACTCTCTTTCCTGTATGCCCGCCTCTGTCTACCTCTGTCTGTCTCCCAACTCTGGCAGTCTCTCTTTCTCTCTCTCTTTGTGTGTCTGTCTGTCTATCTCTCTGTGTCTCTCTTGTTCTTTGTGTGTCTCTCTCTCCTCTGTTTCTCTCTCTTGAGATCTATCAGTCTCCCCCCCCAAATCTATCTCAGTGTGGGTTCTGTTCCCAGCAGTGCAGTCATCAGGAAAGTTGGGAGGGGGACCGTGCATTTCCACCTTGGCATTAGTCTCGGTCAGTCTCGGATTGGTTGGGAAGAGGGTCAGCAGCCGACACCATGACGGCAGGCGACCAATTGAGATTCAGACCTCAATTAGGAGCGCGTTTGCGTTCTGACTGGCATTGTTCCGCTGGCAGAGCAGCACCCCCCCCGCCGTGTGCAGAGTGCCCAGCTCAATGCGGGCAGCCCCCTGCAGCAGAATGGGAGGGTGATGGGAGCCACCACCTCCGTTCCTCAGTGCCAAGGCCATGGGGGTGAATGTTGAGACGCACTGTCGGTCCCTGGTCTGCCTGGGCACCTTCCTCGCCTGGCAGGGCTGCGGACCTTCCAGACCTGCTGGCACTCCTTATCTGGGCATCGCCGATCCACTTCTTGACTGGACTCCGATTGGGGAGCCGCCCATTAACAGCACACCCCTGGAAGATTGCTCAGTCTGTTCCGGGAACAGCAAGTCAGGATCAAGACCCTCATTTAAACCCAACATCAGGGTCCTGAACTATGTGAGAAATTCAAGCACACTGTCTCTCTCTCTGTCTCTCTCCGTCTCCCTCTCTCTGTCTCTCTCCGTCTCCCTCTCTCTGTCTCTCTGTCTCTCTCTCTCTCGCTCTCTCTCTCCGTCTCCCTCTCTCTGTCTCCTTCTCTCTCCATCTCCCCCACTCTGTGTGTCTCTCTCTCTCTCCGTCTACCCCACTCTGTGTCTCTCTATCTCGCTCTCTCCGTCTCCCCCACTTTGTGTCTCTCTTTCTAGCTCTCTCCGTCTCCCCCACTCTGTGTGTGTCTCTCTCTCTCCCTTTGTCTGTCTCTCTCTCTCTCCGTCTCCCTCTCTCTGTCACTCTTTCTCGCTCTCCGTCTCCCCCACTCTGTGACTCTCCCTCTCTCTGTCTCTCTCGCTCTCTCTCTCCGTCTCCCTCTCTCTCTCCATCTCCCTCTCTCTGTCTCTCTCTCTCTCAGTCTCCCTCTCTCTGTCTCTCTCTCTCTCTCTCCGTCTCCCTCTCTCTGTCTCTCTCTCTCTCTCCATCTCCCTCTCTATGTCTCTCTCTCTCTCCGTCTCCCTCTCTCTGTCGCTCTCTCTCTCTCTCCGTCTCCCTCTCTCTGTCTCTCTCTCACTCCGTCTCCCTCTCTCTGTCGCTCTCTCTCTCTCTGTCTCCCTCGCTCTGTCGCTCTCTCTCTCTCTCTCCGTCACCCTCTCTCTGTCTCTCTCTCTCTCCGTCTCCCTCTCTCTGTCGCTCTCTCTCTCTCTCCGTCTCTCTCTCTCTGTCTCTCTCTCTCTCTCCATCTCCCTCTCTCTGTCTCTCTCTCTCTCTGTCTCCCTCTCTCTGTCGCTCTCTCTCTCTCCCTCCGTCTCTCTCTCTCTGTCTCTCTCTCTCTCTCCATCTCCCTCTCTCTGTCTCTCTCTCTCTCTCTCCGTCTCCCTCTTTCTGTCGCTCTCTCGCTCCGTCTCCCTCTCTCTGTCTCTCTCTCTCTCCGTCTCCCTCTTTCTGTCGCTCTCTCGCTCCGTCTCCCTCTCTCTGTTTCTCTCTCTCTCCGTCTCCCTCTTTCTGTCGCTCTCTCGCTCCGTCTCCCTCTCTCTGTCTCTCTCTCTCTCCGTCTCCCTCTTTCTGTCGCTCTCTCGCTCCGTCTCCCTCTCTCTGTCTCCCTCTCTCTCCGTCTCCCTCTTTCTGTCGCTCTCTCGCTCCGTCTCCCTCTCTCTGTCTCTCTCTCTCTCCGTCTCCCTCTTTCTGTCGCTCTCTCGCTCCGTTTCCCTCTCTCTGTCTCTCTCTCTCTCCGTCTCCCTCTTTCTGTCGCTCTCTCGCTCCGTCTCCCCCACTCTGTGGGGCGCAATTCTCAGAAATGGAGACAGAGTGTTTGCGCCGTCGCGTTTCACGATGGTGCGAAACGGGCGGGGGGGGGGGGGCGCTACCAATTCTCTGGGGGCCAGCCCGGCGCTGGAGCGGTTCACGCCAAATGTGCGCCGTGCCAACCCGTGCATGCGCGGGGGCTTCCTCAACACGCTGGCCCCGACCCAACGTGGCGCGGGGGTTCAGGGGCCGGCCGCGTAATAAAATAGGGCTGGGGCTGGAGAGGCCGGCCCGCCGATCGGTGGGCCCCGATCGCAGGCCAGACCCCATCGGAGGCCCCCCCACGGTGAAGGAGCGCTTTTCCCCGCCTAACAGGCCGCCCCCGACCCTACGCGCAGAGTTCCTGCCGGCTGCGAGCAGGTGTGGACATCGGCAGTGCGACTCTGTCGTTCCCGCGCGGCCGCTCGGCCCATCTAGGCCGCAGAATCGGCGGCCTGGCCCCGGACAGCGGCCCGCAACTGGCGCCGCGCCAATCGCCGGCGCACATGGCGCCAATTCTCCGCACCACGAAGAATCGCGTGCCGGCGTCAGGGCTGGGAGAATCGCGCCCTGTGTCTCTCTCTCTCTCTCTCTCCGTCTCCCCCACTCTGTGTCTCTCTCTCTATCTCTCCGTCTCCCCCACTCTGTGTCTCTCTCTCTCTCCGTCTCCCCCACTCTGTGTGTGTCTCTCTCTCTCTCCATCTCCCCCACTCTGTGTCTCTCTCTCTCTCTCCGTCTCCCCCACTCTGTGTCTCTCTCTCTCTCTCTCTCCGTCTCCCCCACTCTGTGTCTCTCTCTCTATCTCTCCGTCTCCCCCACTCTGTGTCTCTCTCTCTCTCCGTCTCCCCCACTCTGTGTGTCTCTCTCTCTCTCTCTCCGTCTCCCCCACTCTGTGTCTCTCTCTCTATCTCTCCGTCTCCCCCACTCTGTGTCTCTCTCTCTCTCCGTCTCCCCCACTCTGTGTCTCTCTCTCTCTCTCTCTCCGTCTCCCCCACTCTGTGTCTCTCTCTCTCTCCGTCTCCCCCACTCTGTGTGTCTCTCTCTCTATCTCTCCATCTCCCCCACTCTGTGTCTCTCTCTGTGTCTCTCCCTCTCTCTGTCTCTCTCTCTGTCTCCCTCTCTCTGTCTCCCTCTCTCCCTCTTTCTGTCTCTCTCGCTCTCTGTCTCTCTCTCTGTCTCTGTCTCTCTCTCTCTCCGTCTCCCTCTCTCTGTCTCTTTCTCTCTCCCTCTCCATCTCCCCCACTCTGTGTCTCCCTCTCTCTCTCTCTCTCTGCGACTCAGAAAATTGTGAGCTCAAGTCACTAAGCAGAGATTTTGAACACAAAACCCAGGCTGACACTCCCAGCGCAGTATTGAGGGGTGCTGCGTTGTCAGAGGCGCTGTTTTATCAGAAAGATGTTAAACAAAAGACCGGTCTGCCCCTCAGCTGAATAGAAAAGATCTAATGGTCACTGTTTTGAAGGAGAGCTCTCCCCCCCATGTTCTGGCCAATATTTAAACCCTCAACAAACATCATGGTCATTCTCACATTGCAGTCTGAAAAGGTCTTGGAACAGGGTGACGAATAGCCCCCACGCTTAGTGCAAGCCCTCGTCCGACCCTCGGATGATGAACTTCATCTTCTCCAGGTGCAGAAATTCGGGCAGGTCAGTCAGCCAGTCTGCAGCTGCCGATCGCCAGCCGAACAGGATCCTCCGGCGGGCGATTAGGGAAGCGAAAACCAGGTCATCGGCCCCCTTCCCCGTTGTTGTGTTATGCTGCTTCGGATAACACGGGCTGCTACTTGATGCAGTCTTTACTAAAGGATGCTCCAGACTCTGAAATGGGTTCAACGTGTTTATTGAACTATTAACACAGTTCTCAAATGAGTTCGACTCTCTGCTAATCTAACTGCAGTAACTCAGTCTAACTGGAGCAGCTTGCTCTAAGCCACGTGCTGGGGTGTGATGCTGCTGATTAACCCTGTCTAACTCTCTAGATGTCTGTCTGTGGAAAGAGGCAGGGTGTGAGTGCCTCATCCCTTTTATAGTGTTTGTGTCACGCCCCCTTGTGGTGATGCCACCTCTGAGTGACCTGACTGCCCATTGGTTGTGTCCTGTTCTGAGTGTTCATTGGTTGCATGTTTGCATATCATGACACCCATGTGTAGTTCTGGCTGGTCCGATACCCTGAAGATCGCCACTCTTAGACACGGCTCCACCCTCACCCCCCACAACCTTGGACATCGCCTCGAAGGAGGATGTCCGGAGCCCGACACGTCTGGGGCACGCCCAGAACATGCGGGCGTGGTTGGCCGGGCCTCCCTGGCACCGTTCACATTTCTCCTCCGCCTCCGGGAAGAGGCTCATTCGGGTCCCTTGATCAAGTTTTTGATGTGATTGCCGTGGTATCTGGACATCCCGTAGGGGTCCCGGAGATGTGTCAATTCCCGGAGGGTGCAGGGCAACCCTGGAGGGGTCAGCAACCTCTCTACAAAGGTTCCGGAAACTTCCATCTTCTCTTTTTCCCACCCGGTAGGGGAGGGGCGGTTCCAGTCTCCCATCCAAGAGTAAAAGTTCTGGGTAAACTTTGGGTCCAACCCAATCGGCAAATTACTCAAACTGTGCCGAACATACTGGAATGATTTTGTTTGATTTAGAATAATGGGAGAAACTTTTCTGTTCATCTGGCAATGCATTTAGACAGCTGACTCTAACTGACCTCTGTTCTCAATAAAGTTTGGCCAGTAGGATACAAACTAGCTTGCAGCAGAAGGCAGGAAGATACATGGGGTCTTACGGGCTCCTCTCTCCAGTATTGATAATAATTACCACATTTCTCTCTCAATGGATAGTTTTTATAAGGTGACTGGATTTAATAAAATACAGACAAATTCATCCAGACTTGGGTTTTTGAACTGCAGGCAAATTTTCTGAGTCAAACTTTAACTGCCCTTTGATGGGACTTTGTGCATCCTGTTCTCTGAGTATTGTTCACTGAGTCACTTATGACACAGAAGGAGGCTATTTGGCCCATTGAGTCACAATCAGCTTGCTGTAGTGCAGTCCAATCAGTCCTTGGCTCCACCCCCAATGCCCGGTTTATCTCCCTCAAGCTTCTTCCAATTTATTTTTGGAATCTTCCATTGGCTCTGATTCCACCACCCCTTGAAGACAATGAGTTCCAGGTCATTGCCAATTGCTGTGTAAATAATTCTTCTTTCACATCACGTGCCCCGAACCTTTAACTTGCGTCCTGCAATTAACCGTCGTACTTGCAATCATCAGGCGTCGGCAAGTATGAGTTTGCAGCGTTGCACAAGGTAGGGAGAATGGTGGTTTTTTAAAATGTTTTAGTCAGGAGGGTTGAATGTTAGAGACAGCTGTGGGTTAACCTAAAATCCCAGTTTCCCAGGTGGGAATCCCAAGCGTTGAAGGGTGGGGTGCGGTGTTGATGGTGGGACACTCTGCCCATTACTGACTTCCAAGGGTGAAGATGGAAAATCCTTTGGAACGTCAAACACAGAGTCACTCCCAATTTTGTCAATTCCCTTGACAGGCGAGTGTGCTAAAATTGCCCCTTTTTGAAGAAGTATCTGACTAACTGTTTTTGCTCGAAACAAGTCAGCGGTCAAATTATATCTTGGTCATTCTGAAGCTGAGGACAGTCAGTCAGCCGTTTGCCAATCAGCCAATCGCCAATCAGGCAATGAGCCATTCGCCAATTAGTCAGTCATTAACCAGCCAAGCAGCCAATCACCATCTTCTGTCACAGCAGAAGTTGTTTTTGTTTCTCTTGCCTTCAAGCAGGTACGTCCACCTTTCTTGCCACCGTACAGAAAAACAAAAGAAAGACTTTATAGCATTTATATAACGTCTTTCACAACTGTCAGGACGTCTTAAAGAGCTTTACCGCCAGTGACATACTTCTGAGGTGCATTCGGCGCTGTACTGTCGGAAACGCGGCAACAGATTTCCGCACAGCAAGATCCCACAAACAGCAATACGGTAGTGGGCAGATATTCGGGTTGTATACAGGATTACTCTCACGCTGTATAAATCATGGGCGCATGCGTCATGTGATGAAGATGTTCCCCAGCTTCCTGCCCTACTCTCTCCCCCAAAATAATACGAAGGTTTGCTGAACATTGTTTGAAGAACTTCTGGAAATATTTACCCTTCTATTAGTCTTCTAAATTATTGTGTACCTTGGTCTCTGTCCCCCTATCTTCTTATTAAATGTGTGGTAATAACAGCAAAGCTTTGGCACATTGTGAATGTAATCACTATGCGAGTAATTGGGTTCCGCCGGGGTCACTCAGCTCCTGACCTCATTACAGCCTTGATTCAAATATGGGCAAAAGAGCTGAATGCCAGAGGTGAGGTGAGAGTGACTGCCCTTGACATCAAGGCAGCATTTGACCGAGTGTGGCATCAAGGACCCCGAGCTAAACTGGAGTCAATGGGAATCAGGGGAAAACTCTCCGCTGGTTGGAGTCATACCCGGCACAAAGGAAGATGGTTGTGGTGATTGGAGGTCAATCATCTCAGCTCCAGGACATCACTGCAGGAGTTCCTCAGGGTAGTGTCCTCGGCCCCAACCATCTTCAGCTGCTTCATCGATAACCTCCCTTCCATCATGACATCAGAAGTGGGGATGTTCGCTGATGACTGCACAATGTTCAGCACCATTCGCAACTCCTCAGATAATGAAGCAGTCCCTGTCCAAATGCAGCGAGACCTGGACAATATCCAGGCTTGGGCTGACAAGTGGCAAGTTACATTCAATGGCAGAACCATCGCTGAATCCCCCACAATCAACATCCCAGGGATTACCATTGATCAGAAACTGAACTGGACTAGCCATATAAATACTGTGGCTACGAGGACAGGTCAAAGGCTCGGAATGCTACGGTAACTCACCTCCTGACCTGCACCCCCCCCAAAGCCTGTCCACCATCGACAAGGCACAAGTCAGGAGTATAATGGAATACTGTCCACTTGCCTGGATGAGTGCAGCTCCAACAATACAAGAAGCTCAACACCATCCAGGACAAGCAGCCCCGCTTGATTGCTCCCCCTTCCACAAACATTCAAACCCTCCACCACTGACGAACAGGGGCAGCCGTGTGCACCATCTACAAGATGCACCAAGGTTCCTTAGGCAGCACCTTCCAAACACACGACCACTACCATCTAGAAGGACAAGAGCAGCAGATACCTGGGAACCCCACCACCTGGAGGTTCCCCTCCAACTCACTCACCACCCTGACTTGGAAATATATCGCCGTTCCTTCACTGTTGCCAGGACAACATCCTGAAACTGCCTCCCTAACAGCAGAGTGGGTGTACTGACACCTCAAGGACTGCAGGGGTTCAAGAAGGCAGCTGACCCCCACCTTCTGAAGGGCAACGAGGGATGGGCAATAAATGCTGAGACATCCCGTGAATGAATTTGAAAAAAAAGTGTTTTAAGTGTCAGCCCCAGCGCCAACACCTCTGAGGCTGTGGGTTTGAGACCCTCTTCAAAAACCTATTCCCAAAGATCAAGGCTGATGCAGCACTGAGGGAGTGCTGCACTGAGGGAGCGCTGCACTGAGGGAGTGCTGCACTGAGGGAGCGCTGTACTGAGGGAGCGCTGCACTGAGGGAGTGTTGCTCTGAGGGAGTGCCGCACTGAGGGAGTGCTGCTCTGAGGGAGTGCTGCTCTGAGGGTGCGCTGCACTGAGGGAGAGCTGCACTGAGGGAGTGTTGCTCTGAGGGAGTGCCGCACTGAGGGAGTGCTGCACTGAGGGAGTGCTGCTCTGAGGGAGTGCTGCTCTGAGGAAGTGCTGCTCTGAGGGAGTGCTGCACTGAGGGAGCGCTGCACAGAGGAAGTGCTGCACTGAGGGAGTGCCGCACTGAGGGAGTGCCGTCTGAGGGAGTTCCGCACTGAGGGAGTTCCGCAGTGAGGAAGTTCCGCGCTGAGGGAGTTCCGCACTGAGGGAGTTCCGCACTGAGGGAGTTCCGCACTGAGGGAGTTCCGCACTGAGGGAGTTCTGCACTGAGGGAGTTCCGCACTGAGGGAGTTCCGCACTGAGGGAGTGCTGCACTGAGGGAGTGCCACACTGAGGGAGTGCCGCACTGAGGGAGTGCCGCACTGAGGGAGTTCCTCACTGAGGAAGTTCTGCACTGAGGGAGTTCCGCACTGAGGAAGTTCTGCACTGAGGGAGTTCCGCACTGAGGAAGTTCTGCACTGAGGGAGTTCCGCACTGAGGGAGTTCCGCACTGAGGGAGTGCTGCACTGAGGGAGTGCTGCTCTGAGGGAGTGCTGCTCTGAGGGTGCGCTGCACTGAGGGAGCGCTGCACTGAGGGAGTGTTGCTCTGAGGGAGTGCCGCACTGAGGGAGTGCCACACTGAGGGAGTGCCGCACTGAGGGAGTTCCTCACTGAGGAAGTGCTGCCCTGAGGGAGTGCCGCACTGAAGGAGTTCCGCACTGAGGGAGTGCTGCTCTGAGGGAGTGCCGCACTGAGGGAGCGCTGCACTGAGGGCGTGCCGCACTGAGGGAGTGCCGCACTGAGGGAGTGCCGCACTGAGGGAGTGCCGCTCTGAGGAAGTTCTGCACTGAGGGAGTTCCGCACTGAGGGAGTTCCGCACTGAGGGAGTGCTGCACTGAGGGAGTGCCACACTGAGGGAGTGCCGCACTGAGGGAGTGCCGCACTGAGGGAGTTCCTCACTGAGGAAGTGCTGCCTTGAGGGAGTGCCGCACTGAAGGAGTTCCGCACTGAGGGAGTGCTGCTCTGAGGGAGTGCCGCACTGAGGGAGTGCCGCTCTGAGGGAGTGCTGCACTGAGGGATTGCCGCACTGAGGGAGTGCCGCTCTGAGGGAGTGCTGCACTGAGGGAGTGCCGCTCTGAGGGAGTGCTGCACTGAGGGAGTGCCGCACTGAGGGAGTGCCGCACTGAGGGAGTGCTGCACTGAGGGAGTGCCGCACTGAGGGAGTGCTGCACTGAGGGAGTGCCGCACTGAGGGAGTGCCGCACTGAGGGAGTGCCGCTCTGAGGGAGTGCTGCACTGAGGGAGTGCTGCACTGAGGGAGTGCTGCTCTGAGGGAGTGCTGCTCTGAGGGTGCGCTGCACTGAGGGAGCGCTGCACTGAGGAAGTACTGCTCTGAGGGAACGCTGCACTGAGGAAGTGCTGCACTGAGGGAGCGCTGCATTGAGGGAGTGCTGCACTGAGGGAGTGCCGCACTGAGGGAGTGCCGCTCTGAGGGAGTTCCGCACTGAGGGAGTTCCGCACTGAGGGAGTTCCGCTCTGAGGAAGTTCCGCACTGAGGGAGTTCCGCACTGAGGAAGTTCCGCACTGAGGGAGCTCCACACTGAGGAAGTTCCGCACTGAGGGAGCTCCACACTGAGGGAGTGCCGCAGTGAGGGAGTGCCGCACTGAGGGAGTGCCGCACTAAGGGAGTTCCGCACTGAGGAAGTGCTGCCCTGAGGGAGTGCCGCACAGAGGGAGTTCCGCACTGAGGGAGTGCTGCTCTGAGGGAGTGCCGCACTGAGGGAGTGCCGCTCTGAGGGAGTGACGCACTGAGGGAGTTCCGCACTGAGGAAGTGCTGCCCTGAGGGAGTGCCGCACTGAGGGAGTTTCGCACTGAGGGAGTGCTGCTCTGAGGGAGTGCCGCACTGAGGGAGTGCCGCACTGAGGGAGTTCCGCACTGAGGGAGTACCGCACTGAGGAAGTTCCGCTCTGAGGGAGTGCTGCTCTGAGGGAGTTCCGCACTGAGGAAGTTCCGCACTGAGGGAGTGCCGCGCTGAGGGAGTTCCGCACTGAGGAAGTTCCGCTCTGAGGGAGTTCCGCACTGAGGGAGTGCCGCACTGAGCGAGTGCCGCACTGTGGGAGCGCTGCCCTGAGGGAGTGCTGCTCTGAGGGAGTGCTGCACTGAGGGAGTGCTGCACTGAGGGAGTGCTGCATTGAGGGAGCTCCGCACTGAGGGAGTTCCGCACTGAGGGAGTTCCGCTCTGAGGGAGTGCTGCACTGAGGGAGTTCCGCACTGAGGGAGTTCCGCACTGAGGGAGTGCTGCTCTGAGGGAGTGCCGCATTGAGGGAGTGCTGCTCTGAGGGAGTGCTGCACTGAGGGAGTTCCGCACTGAGGGAGCGCTGCACTGAGGCAGTGCTGCTCAGAGGGAGTTCCGCTCTGAGGAAGTTCCGCACTGAGGAAGTTCCGCACTGAGGGAGTTCCGCACTGGGGGAGTTCCGCACTGAGGGAGTTCCGCACTGAGGGAGTTCCGCACTGAGGGAGTGCCGCACTGAGGGAGTGCAGCACTGAGGGAGTGCCGCACTGAGGGAGTTCCGCACTGAGGAAGTGCTGCCCTGAGGGAGTGCCGCACTGAGGGAGTTCCGCACTGAGGGAGTGCTGCTCTGAGGGATCGCCGCACTGAGGGAGTGCTGCTCTGTGGGAGTGCCGCACTGAGGGAGTTCCGCACTGAGGAAGTGCTGCCCTGAGGGAGTGCTGTTCTGAGGGAGTGCCGCACTGAGGGAGTTCCGCACTGAGGAAGTTCCGCACTGAGGAAGTTCGCTCTGAGGGAGTTCCGCACTGAGGGAGTGCCGCACTGAGCGAGTGCCGCACTGAGGGAGCGCTGCCCTGAGGGAGTGCTGCTCTGAGCGAGTGCAGCACTGAGGGAGTGCTGAACTGAGGGAGTGCTGCACTGAGGGAGTGCTGCACTGAGGGAGCTGCGCACTGAGGGAGTTCCGCACTGAGGGATTTCCGCTCTGAGGGAGTGCTGCACTGAGGGAGTTCCGCACTGAGGGAGTGCTGCTCTGAGGGAGTGCCGCACTGAGGGAGTCCGCACTGAGGGAGTGCTGCTCTGAGGGAGTGCCGCACTGAGGGAGTTTCGCACTGAGGGAGTGCTGCTCTTAGGGAGTGCCGCACTGAGGGAGTTCCGCACTGAGGAAGTGCCGCTCTGAGGGAGTGCTGCTCTGAGGGAGTGCCGCACTGAGGGAGTGCTGCACTGAGGGAGTGCCGCACTGAGTGAGTGCTGCTCTGAGGGAGTGCTGCTCTGACGGAGCTCCGCACTGAGGGAGTGCTGCACTGAGGGAGTTCCGCACTGAGGGAGTGCTGCACTGACGGAGTGCCGCACTGAGGGAGTTCCGCACTGAAGGAGTTCCGCACTGAGGAAGTTCCGCTCTGAGGGAGTGCTGCTCTGAGGGAGTGCTGCACTGAGGGAGTTCCGCACTGAGGGAGATCCTCACTGAGGAAGTTCCGCTCTGAGGGAATTCCGCACTGAGGGAGTGCCGCACTGAGCGAGTGCCGCACTGAGGGAGTGCCGCACTGAGGGAGTGCCGCACTGAGCGAGTGCCGCACTAAACGAGTGCCGCACTGAGGGAGTGCTGCTCTGAGGGAGTGCTGCACTGACGGAGCTCCGCACTGAGGGAGTGCCGCACTGAGGGAGTGCCGCACTGAGGGAGTGCCGCACTGAGGGAGTGCCGCACTGAGGGAGTGCCGCACTGAGGGAGTGCGGCACTGAGGGAGTGCGGCACTGAGGGAGTGCCGCACTGAGGGAGTGCTGCACTGAGGGAGTTCCGCACTGAGGGAGTTCCGCACTGAGGGAGTGCCGCACTGAGGGAGTGCCGCACTGAGAGAGTGCTGCACTGAGGGAGTGCTGCACTGAGGGAGTGCTGCTCTGAGGAAGTGTCGCACAGAGGGAGTTCCGCTCTGAGGGAGTTCCGCACTGAGGAAGTTCCGCTCTGAGGGAGTTCCGCACTGAGGGAGTGCCGCACTGAGCGAGTGCCGCACTGAGCGAGTGCCGCACTGAGGGAGCGCTGCCCTGAGGGAGCGCCGCTCTGAGGGAGTGCTGCACTGAGGGAGTGCTGCACTGAGGGAGCTCCGCACAGAGGGAGTTCCGCACTGAGGGAGTTCCGCTCTGAGGGAGTGCCGCACTGAGGGAGTGCTGCACTGAGGGAGTGCTGCACTGACGGAGTGCTGCACTGAGGGAGTGCTGCTCTGAGGGAGTGCTGCACTGAGTGAGTGCTGCACTGAGGGAGTGCTGCACTGACGGAGTGCTGCACTGAGGGAGTGCTGCACTGACGGAGTGCTGCACTGAGGGAGTGCTGCACTGAGGGAGTGCTGCACTGAGGGAGTGCTGCACTGAGGGAGTTCCGCACTGAGGGAGTGCTGCACTGAGGAAGTTCCGCACTGAGAGAGTGCTGCACTGAGGGAGTTCCGGACTGAGTGAGTGCTGCACTGATGGAGTGCTGCACTGAGGGAGTGCTGCATTGAGGGAGTGCTGCATTGTGGGAGTGCTGCATTGAGGGAGTTCCGCACTGAGGAAGTGCTGCCCTGAGGGAGTGCCGCACTGAGGGAGTGCCGCACTGAGGGAGTTCCGCACTGAGGGAGTTCCGCACTGAGGGAGTTCCGCACTGAGGAAGTACCGCTCTGAGGGAGTGCTGCTCTGAGGGAGTGCTGCACTGAGGGAGTTCCGCACTGAGGGAGTTCCGCACTGAGGAAGTTCCGCTCTGAGGGAGTTCCGCACTGAGGGAGTGCCGCACTGAGCGAGTGCCGCACTGAGCGAGTGCCGCACTGAGGGAGCGCTGCCCTGAGGGAGCGCCGCTCTGAGGGAGTGCTGCACTGAGGGAGTGCTGCACTGAGGGAGCTCCGCACAGAGGGAGTTCCGCACTGAGGGAGTTCCGCTCTGAGGGAGTGCCGCACTGAGGGAGTTCCGCACTGAGGAAGTGCTGCCCTGAGGGAGTGCCGCACTGAGGGAGTCCGCACTGAGGGAGTGCTGCTCTGAGGGAGTGCCGCACTGAGGGAGTTCCGCACTGAGGGAGTGCTGCTCTGAGGGAGTGCCGCACTGAGGGAGTTCCGCACTGAGGAAGTGCTGCCCTGAGAGAGAGCCGCACTGAGGGAGTGCCGCTCTGAGGGAGTGCTGCTCTGAGGGAGTGCTGCTCTGAGGGAGTGCCGCACTGAGGGAGTACCGCACTGAGGGAGTTCCGCACTGAGGAAGTTCCGCTCTGAGGGAGAGCTGCTCTGAGGAGTGCTGCATTGAGGGAGTTCCGCACTGAGGGCGTTCCGCACTGAGCGATTGCCGCACTGAGCGAGTGCCGCACTGAGCGAGTGCCGCACTGAGGGAGTGCTGCTCTGAGGGAGTGCTGACGGAGGGAGCTCCGCACTGAGGGACTGCCGCACTGAGGGAGTGCTGCACTGAGGGAGTGCTGCACTGAGGGAGTGCCGCACTGAGGGACTGCCGCACTGAGGGAGTGCCGCACTGAGGGAGTGCTGCACTGAGGGAGTGCTGCACTGAGGGAGTGCTGCACTGAGGGAGTTCGGCCCTGAGGGAGTTCCGCACTGAGGGAGTGCCGCACTGAGGGAGTGCCGCACTGAGGGAGTGCCGCACTGAGGGAGTGCTGCACTGAGGGAGTGCTGCACTGAGGGAGCTCCGCACTGAGGGAGTTCCGCTCTGAGGGAGTGCTGCACTGAGGGAGTGCTGCACTGAGGGAGTGCTGCACTGAGGGAGTGCTGCACTGAGGGAGTGCTGCACTGACGGACCTCCGCACAGAGGTATTCCGCACTGAGGGAGTGCTGCACTGAGGGAGTGCTGCACTGAGGGAGCTCCGCACTGAGGGAGTTCCGCTCTGAGGGAGTGCTGCACTGAGGGAGTGCTGCACTGAGGGAGTTCCGCTCTGAGGGAGTGCTGCACTGAGAGAGTGCTGCACTGAGGGAGTGCTGCACTGAGGGAGTGCCGCACTGAGGGAGTGTCGCACAGAGGGAGTTCCGCTCTGAGGGAGTGCTGCACTGAGGGAGTGCTGCACTGAGGGAGTGCTGCTCTGAAGGAGTGCCGCTCTGAGGGAGTGCCGCTCTGAGGGAGTGCCGCTCTGAGGGAGTGCTGCACTGAGGGAGTTACGCACTGAGGAAGTGCTGCCCTTGGGGGAGTGCCGCACTGAGGGAGTCCGCACTGAGGGAGTGCTGCTCTGAGGGAGTTCCGCACTGAGGAAGTTCCGCTCTGAGGGAGTTCCGCACTGAGGGAGTGCCGCACTGAACGAGTGCCGCACCGAGCGCGTGCCGCACTTAGGGAGTGCTGCTCTGAGGGAGTGCTGCACTGAGGGAGTGCTGCACTGAGGGAGTGCTGCACTGAGGGAGTGCTGCACTGAGGGAGTGCTGCACTGAGGGAGTGCTGCTCTGAGGGAGTGCTGCATTGAGGGAGTGCTGCATTGTGGGAGTGCTGCATTGAGGGAGTTCCGCACTGAGGAAGTGCTGCCCTGAGGGAGTGCCGCACTGAGGGAGTTCCGCACTGAGGGAGTTCCGCACTGAGGGAGTTCCGCACTGAGGAAGTACCGCTCTGAGGGAGTGCTGCTCTGAGGGAGTGCTGCACTGAGGGAGTTCCGCACTGAGGGAGTTCCGCACTGAGGAAGTTCCGCTCTGAGGGAGTTCCGCACTGAGGGAGTGCCGCACTGAGCGAGTGCCGCACTGAGCGAGTGCCGCACTGAGGGAGCGCTGCCCTGAGGGAGCGCCGCTCTGAGGGAGTGCTGCACTGAGGGAGTTCTGCTCTGAGGGAGTGCCGCACTGAGGGAGTTCCGCACTGAGGAAGTGCTGCCCTGAGGGAGTGCCGCACTGAGGGAGTCCGCACTGAGGGAGTGCTGCTCTGAGGGAGTGCCGCACTGAGGGAGTTCCGCACTGAGGGAGTGCTGCTCTGAGGGAGTGCCGCACTGAGGGAGTTCCGCACTGAGGAAGTGCTGCCCTGAGAGAGAGCCGCACTGAGGGAGTGCCGCTCTGAGGGAGTGCTGCTCTGAGGGAGTGCTGCTCTGAGGGAGTGCCGCACTGAGGGAGTTCCGCACTGAGGGAGTTCCGCACTGAGGAAGTTCCGCTCTGAGGGAGAGCTGCTCTGAGGAGTGCTGCATTGAGGGAGTTCCGCACTGAGGGCGTTCCGCACTGAGCGATTGCCGCACTGAGCGAGTGCCGCACTGAGGGAGTGCCGCACTGAGCGAGTGCCGCACTGAGGGAGTGCTGCTCTGAGGGAGTGCTGCACGGAGGGAGCTCCGCACTGAGGGACTGCCGCACTGAGGGAGTGCCGCACTGAGGGAGTGCTGCACTGAGGGAGTGCTGCACTGAGGGAGTGCTGCACTGAGGGAGTTCGGCCCTGAGGGAGTTCCGCACTGAGGGAGTGCCGCACTGAGGGAGTGCCGCACTGAGGGAGTGCTGCACTGAGGGAGTGCTGCACTGAGGGAGCTCCGCACTGAGGGAGTGCCGCACTGAGGGAGTGCCGCACTGAGGGAGTGCCGCTCTGAGGGAGTGCTGCACTGAGGGAGTTCCGCACTGAGGGAGTTCCGCTCTGAGGGAGTGCTGCACTGAGGGAGTGCTGCACTGAGGGAGTGCTGCACTGAGGGAGTGCTGCACTGAGGGAGTGTCGCACTGAAGGAGTGCCGCACTGAGGGAGTGTCGCACAGAGGGAGTTCCGCTCTGAGGGAGTGCTGCACTGAGGGAGTGCTGCACTGAGGGAGTGCTGCTCTGAAGGAGTGCCGCTCTGAGGGAGTGCCGCTCTGAGGGAGTGCTGCACTGAGGGAGTTACGCACTGAGGAAGTGCTGCCCTTGGGGGAGTGCCGCACTGAGGGAGTCCGCACTGAGGGAGTGCTGCTCTGAGGGAGTTCCGCACTGAGGAAGTTCCGCTCTGAGGGAGTTCCGCACTGAGGGAGTGCCGCACTGAACGAGTGCCGCACTGAGCGCGTGCCGCACTGAGGGAGTCCTGCTCTGAGTGAGTGCTGCACTGAGGGAGTGCTGCACTGAGGGAGTGCTGCACTGAGGGCGTGCTGCACTGAGGGAGTGCTGCTCTGAGGGAGTGCTGGACTGAGTGAGTGCTGCACTGAGGGAGTGCTGCTCTGAGGGAGTGCTGCACTGAGAGAGTGCTGCACTGAGGGAGTTCCGCACTGAGGGAGTGCTGCACTGAGTGAGTTCCGGACTGAGAGAGTGCTGCACTGAGGGAGTGCCGCACTGAGGGAGTTCCGCACTGAGGGAGTGCTGCACTGAGGAAGTTCCGCACTGAGAGAGTGCTGCACTGAGGGAGTTCCGGACTGAGTGAGTGCTGCACTGAGGAAGTTCCGCTCTGAGGGAGTTCCGCACTGAGGGAGTGCCGCAGTGAGCGAGTGCCGCACTGAGCGAGTGCCGCACTGAGGGAGCGCCGCTCTGAGGGAGTGCCGCACTGAGGGAGTTCCGCACTGAGGGAGTTCCGCACTGAGGAAGTTCCGCTCTGAGGGAGTTCCGCACTGAGGGAGTGCCGCAGTGAGCGAGTGCCGCACTGAGCGAGTGCCGCACTGAGGGAGCGCCGCCCTGAGGGAGCGCTGCTCTGAGGGAGTGCTGCACTGAGGGAGTGCTGCACAGAGGGAGTTCCGCACTGAGGGAGTTCCGCACTGAGGGAGTTCCGCTCTGAGGGAGTTCCGCACTGAGGGAGTTCCGCACTGAGGGAGTTCTGCTCTGAGGGAGTGCCGCACTGAGGGAGTTCCGCATTGAGGAAGTGCTGCCCTGAGGGAGTGCCGCACTGAGGGAGTCCGCACTGAGGGAGTGCTGCTCTGAGGGAGTGCCGCATTGAGGGAGTTCCGCACTGAGGGAGTGCTGCTCTGAGGGAGTGCCGCACTGAGGGAGTTCCGCACTGAGGAAGTGCTGCCCTGAGAGAGAGCCGCACTGAGGGAGTGCCGCACGGAGGGAGTTCCGCACTGAGGGAGTTCCGCACTGAGGGAGTGCTGCCCTGAGGGAGTGCCGCTCTGAGGGAGTTCCGCACGGAGGGAGTTCCGCACTGAGGAAGTTCCGCTCTGAGGGAGAGCTGCTCTGAGGAGTGCTGCACTGAGGGAGTTCCGCACTGAGGGAGTTCCGCACTGAGGAAGTTCCGCTCTGAGGGAGAGCTGCTCTGAGGAGTGCTGCACTGAGGGAGTTCCGCACTGAGGGAGTTCCGCACTGAGGGAGTTCCGCTCTGAGGGAGTGCCGCACTGAGGGAGTGCCGCACTGAGCGATTGCCGCACTGAGTGAGTGCCGCACTGAGCGAGTGCCGCACTGAGGGAGTTCCGCACTGAGGGAGTTCCGCACTGAGGGAGTTCCGCACTGAGGAAGTTCCGCTCTGAGGGAGTGCTGCTCTGAGGGAGTGCCGCACTGAGTGAGTGCCGCACTGAGGGAGTTCCGCACTGAGGGAGTTCCGCACTGAGGAAGATCCGCTCTGAGGGAGTTCCGCACTGAGCGAGTGCCGCACTGAGCGATTGCCGCACTGAGCATGTGCCGCACTGAGGGAGTGCCGCACTTAGCGAGTGCCGCACTGAGGGAGTGCTGCTCTGAGGGAGTGCTGCACGGAGGGAGCTCCGCACTGAGGGAGTGCCGCACTGAGGGAGTGCCGCACTGAGGGAGTGCCGCACTGAGGGAGTGCTGCACTGAGGGAGTGCTGCACTGAGGGAGTTCCGCCCTGAGGGAGTTCCGCACTGAGGGAGTGCCGCACTGAGGGAGTGCCGCACTGAGGGAGTGCTGCACTGAGGGAGTGCTGCACTGAGGGAGCTCCGCACTGAGGGAGTGCCGCACTGAGGGAGTTCCACCCTGAGGGAGTGCTGCACTGAGGGAGTGCCGCACTGAGGGAGTTCCGCGCTGAGGGAGTGCTGCACTGAGGGAGTGCTGCTCTGAGGGAGTGCTGCCCTGAGGGAGTGCCGCACTGAGCGAGTTCCGCACTGAGGGAGTTCCGCACTGAGGGAGTTCCGCACTGAGGAAGTTCCGCTCTGAGGGAGTGCTGCTCTGAGGGAGTGCCGCACTGAGTGAGTGCCGCACTGAGGGAGTTCCGCACTGAGGGAGTTCCGCACTGAGGAAGATCCGCTCTGAGGGAGTTCCGCACTGAGCGAGTGCCGCACTGAGCGATTGCCGCACTGAGCATGTGCCGCACTGAGGGAGTGCCGCACTTAGCGAGTGCCGCACTGAGGGAGTGCTGCTCTGAGGGAGTGCTGCACGGAGGGAGCTCCGCACTGAGGGAGTGCCGCACTGAGGGAGTGCCGCACTGAGGGAGTGCCGCACTGAGGGAGTGCTGCACTGAGGGAGTGCTGCACTGAGGGAGTTCCGCCCTGAGGGAGTTCCGCACTGAGGGAGTGCCGCACTGAGGGAGTGCCGCACTGAGGGAGTGCTGCACTGAGGGAGTGTTGCACTGAGGGAGCTCCGCACTGAGGGAGTGCCGCACTGAGGGAGTTCCACCCTGAGGGAGTGCTGCACTGAGGGAGTGCCGCACTGAGGGAGTTCCGCGCTGAGGGAGTGCTGCACTGAGGGAGTTCCGCACTGAGGGAGTGCTGCACTGAGGGAGTTCCGCACTGAGGGAGTGCTGCACTGAGGGACTTCCGCACTGAGGGAGTTCCGCGCTGAGGCAGTGCTGCACTGAGGGAGTGCTGCTCTGAGGGAGTGCTGCTCTGAGGGAGTTCCGCGCTGAGGGAGTGCTGCACTGAGGGAGTGCCGCACTGAGGGAGTGCCGCACTGAGGGAGTGCCGCACTGAGGGAGTGCTGCACTGAGGGAGCTCCGCACTGAGGGAGTGCCGCACTGAGGGAGTGCTGCACTGAGGGAGTTCCGCGCTGAGGCAGTGCTGCACTGAGGGAGTTCCGCTCTGAGGGAGTGCCGCACTGAGGGAGTGCTGCACTGAGTGAGTTCCGCACTGAGCGAGTGCTGCACTGAGGGAGTTCCGCGCTGAGGGAGTGCTGCACTGAGGGAGTGCCGCACTGAGGGAGTGCTGCACTGATGGAATGCTGCTCTGAGGGAGTTCCGCGCTGAGGCAGTGCTGCACTGAGGGTGTTCCGCGCTGAGGGAGTGCTGCACTGAGGGAGTGCCGCACTGAGGGAGTGCTGCACTGAGGGAGTGCCGCACTGAGGGAGTGCTGCACTGAGGGATTGCTGCTCTGAGGGAGTTCCGCGCTGATGGAATGCCGCACTGAGGGAGTGCCGCACTGAGGGAGTGCTGCACTGAGGGAGTGCCGCGCTGAGGGAGTGCCGCACTGAGGGAGCGCCGCACTGAGGGAGTTCCGCGCTGAGAGAGTGCTGCGCTGAGGGAGTTCCGCGTTGAGGGAGTGCTGCACTGAGGGAGTGCCGCACTGAGGGAGCGCTGCACTGAGGGAGTGCTGCATTGAGGGAATGCTGCACTGAGGGAGTGCTGCTCTGAGGGAGCGCTGCACTGAGGGAGTGCTGCAGTGAGGGAGTGCTGCACTGAGGGAGTGCTGCTCTGAGGGAGCGCTGCACTGAGGGAGTGCTGCAGTGAGGGAGTGCTGCACTGAGGGAGTGCTGCACTGAGGGAGTGCCGCACTGAGGGAGTGCTGCACTGAGGGAGTGCCGCACTGAGGGAGTGCTGCACTGAGGGAGCGCTGCACTGAGGGAGTGCTGCACTGAGGGAGTTCCGCACTGAGGGAGATCCGCACTGAGAGAGTTCCGCACTGAGGGAGTGCTGCACTGAGAGAGTGCTGCTCTGAGAGAGTGCTGCACTGAGGGAGCGCCGCACTGAGGGAGTGCTGCTCTGAGGGAGTTCCGCACTGAGAGAGTGCTGCTCTGAGAGAGTGCTGCACTGAGGGAGTGCTGCTCTGAGGGAGTGCCGCACTGAGCGAGTGCCGCACTGAGGGAGTTCCGCACTGAGGGAGTTCCGCACTGAGAGAGTGCTGCTCTGAGAGAGTGCTGCACTGAGGGAGTGCTGCACTGAGGGAGTGCTGCACTGAGGGAGTTCCGCACTGAGGGAGTTCCGCACTGAGGGAGTGCTGCTCTGAGGGAGTTCCGCACTGAGAGAGTGCTGCACTGAGGGAGTGCTGCTCTGAGGGAGTGCTGCACCGAGGGACTTCCGCACTGAGGGAGTGCCGCACTGAGGGAGTGCTGCACTGAGGGAGTGCTGCACTGAGGGTGTGCTGCACTGAGGGAGTGCTGCACTGAGGGTGTGCTGCACTGAGGGAGTGCCGCACTGAGGGAGTGCCGCACTGAGGGAGTGCTGCACTGAGGGAGTGCTGCACTGAGGGTGTGCTGCACTGAGGGAGTTCTGCACTGAGGGAGTACTGCACTGAGGGAGTGCCGCACTGAGGGAGTGCCGCACTGAGGCAGTTCTGCACTGAGTGAGTGCCGCACTGAGGGAGTGCCGCACTGAGGGAGTGCCGCACTGAGCGAGTTCTGCACTGAGGGAGTGCCGCACTGAGGGAGTGCCGCACTGAGGGAGTGCCGCACTGAGGGAGTGCCGCACTGAGCGAGTTCTGCACTAAGGGAGTGCCGCACAGAGGGTGTGCCGCACTGAGGGAGCGTTGCACTGAGGGAGTGCTGCTCTGAGGGAGTGCTGCACTGAGGGAGTGCTGCTCTGAGGGAGTGCCGCACTGAGGGAGTGCTGCACTGAGGGAGTGCCGCACTGAGGAAGTGCAGCTCTGAGGGAGTGCTGCACTGAGGGAGTGCTGCACTGAGGGTGTGCTGCAGTGAGGGAGTCCGCACTGAGGAAGTGCTGCTCTGAGGGAGTGCTGCACTGAGGGAGTGCTGCACTGAGGGTGTGCTGCAGTGAGGGAGTGCCGCACTGAGGGAGTGCCGCACTGAGGGAGTGCTGCACTGAGGGAGTGCTGCACTGAGGGAGTGCTGCACTGAGGGGGTGCTGCTCTGAGGGAGTGCTGCACTGAGGGAGTGCTGCACTGAGGGTGTGCTGCTCTGAGGGAGTGCTGCACTGAGGGTGTGCTGCACTGAGGGAGTGCTGCTCTGAGGGAGTGCTGCACTGAGGGAGTGCTGCACTGAGGGAGTGCTGCACTGAGGGAGTGCTGCTCTGAGGGAGTGCTGCATTGAGGGAGCGCTGCTCTGAGGGAGTGCTGCACTGAGGGAGTGCTGCTCTGAGGGAGTGCTGCACTGAGGGAGTGCTGCACTGAGGGAGTGCTGCACTGAGGGAGTGCTGCTCTGAGGGAGTGCTGCTCTGAGGGAGTGCCGCACTGAGGGAGTGCTGCTCTGAGGGAGTGCTGCACTGAGGGAGTGCTGCTCTGAGGGAGTGCCGCACTGAGGGAGCGCCGCACTGAGGGAGTGCTGCTCTGAGGGAGTGCCGCACTGAGGGAGCGCTGCACTGTTAGAGCCGCCATCTCCCAGAGAGATATTAAACTAAGCACTATTCACCCTCTCAACTGGGCATGAACGTTTCCATGGCAAATATTGGAGAACTCGGGGAAGTCGCAGAATTGGCCAGCACAGTCTCGGAAACAGCACTGCTAAACCAGATTGTTTGGACACTAACTCCCACACACCATAAGGACTGGGATAAGGTAACTAGATGCATTCTGCTCCTCACTCCATCTCACCTCCCGGGAGAGGGAAAACCAAGGGCTCAATGAGGGGGAAAAAAAACTCCCTAAAAACTTCTCCAATTCCTTCCACAGGCAAATCAAACCAGCCTAGGAGGACCAAGAGATATCGACAAACTGCTCTGGGCTCCTGCTCCAGGTTTTTGTTCACTGATTCTTGGAGGAATGAAGCACATGTGTGCGGCTGACTGGTCACAACGGAATCTGATGCCTGTAACTGCTGGCCAACTTTGTGCATCCAACGTCAAATTATGATTCAAAACATAAAGAAGCACGGAAAGCTCAAAGTATATTCCTTGCAGTGAAGCAAGATACGATCCTTCATAGGGCAGCACGGTGGCGCAGTGGGTTGGCACTGCTGCCTCACGGCTACCGAGGTCCCAGGTTCGATCCCGGCTTTGGGTCACTGTCCGTGTGGAGTTTGCACATTCTCCGTGGGTTTCGCAAAGATGTGCAGGGTAGGTGGATTGGCCACACTAAATTGCCCCTGAATTGGAAAAAATGAATTGGGTACTCTAAATTTATTTCCCAAAAAGATACAGTCCTTCATTATTATCACCTTGAAGTGACAATGATGATATAGCGGGCACGCGGGCACACACTTCCTGCGTTCCGCCACCAATTCGGTGTGATATTTTCAAACAGGTGTTAACCTGTTCACTTTTAACCTGTTTAACGCTGCAGCTCAAATAATTGTCTTATCAACGTGGAGCTCAGGATGTGGGCGTTGTTGTGAGGGAGACGGCCAGCATTTCGCGACTTACATTCCGAAAAGTGGCGGTCTTTCTTTTTTTAAATAAATTTAGAGTACCCAATTCATTTTTCCAATAAAGGGGCAATTTAGCGTGGCCAATCCACCTACCCTGCACATAGAACATAGAACATAGAACATAGAGCAGTACAGCACAGAACAGGCCCTTTGGCCCTCGATGTTGTGCCGAGCATTGTCCGAAACCAAGATCAAGCTATCCCACTCCCTGTCATTCTGGTGTGCTCCATGTGCCTATCCAATAACCGCTTGAAAGTTCCTAAAGTGTCTGACTCCACTATCACAGCAGTCAGTCCATCCCACACCCTAACCACTCTCTGAGTAAAGAACCTACCTCGGACATCCCTCCTATATCTCCCACCCTGAACCGAATAGTCATGCCCCCTTGTAACAGCTACATCCACCCGAGGAAATAGTCTCTGAACGTCCACTCTATCTATCCCCCCATCATCTTATAAACCTCTATTAAGTCGCCTCTCATCCTCCTTCGCTCCAATGAGAAAAGCCCGAGCTCCCTCAACCTTTCCTCATAAGACCTACCCTCCAATCTAGGCAGCATCCTGGTAAATTTCCTTTGCACCCTTTCCAATGCTTCCACATCCTCCCTATAGTGAGGTAGGATGTGGGGGTGAGACCCACGCAGACACGGGGAGAACGTGCAGACTCCGCACAGACAGTGAGACAAGCCGGGAATCGAACCCGGGACCCTGACGCTGTGAAACAACAGTGCTAACCACTGTTCTACCGCGGCCGCCCCTTTCAGTCTTCATAAGATTTACAAAATCCTTGCACTCACATTTTGGTCGCCTGTAACCAGTAGATGGAGCAGTTTGTCAATGTATTCTGTGTCCATTACGCCTACGCGGGGGGGGGGGGGGGGGGGGGGGGGCGGAATTTAATTTAGCATCTACATCACGGACAATAATTGA
The DNA here is from genome assembly GCF_047496885.1 of Scyliorhinus torazame. Lineage (NCBI taxonomy): Eukaryota > Metazoa > Chordata > Chondrichthyes > Carcharhiniformes > Scyliorhinidae > Scyliorhinus > Scyliorhinus torazame. The sequence continues at coordinate 8,706,566 of NC_092717.1, forward strand.
ACTAAACAGCTTGCACGGGAGGAGGCTCTGTGATGCTTCTGCTGGCTGGTGGTGTGTGAAACTCTCTCTTTTATTCAAGATACTAACGGTTGCCAACTGCTTTGCGGTTGAACAGCAAACCTTGTCAGGAGGTCCTCGAGGCTTCTATCAAGCTCTGTGAATAAAGCTCGAGGACGCAGGAGCAAAAAGCCCCTTTCATTGCCCAGTACAGCTGCAGTCAAATGCTGACAAGGCTGCCTGTTTTAAACCTGAGGAGATATATTAAGGTCAAATGGAGAAATTCTGACAGAACAGCAAAACAATTTACAACATTTTCGGTTGATACCAGGACAAGGTGGCACTATGGATACGCACAAACCAGCAGCTAATCCTTTCATTCACAGACTCGCATCACGGTTACAAGCATAGGAGAAGACCATTCAGCCTGCCACGTCCATGCTAGCCCACTGCAGGAGCAGCTCAGTTAGCCCCACTCTCTCACCCTATCCCTGTCGATCTGTACAGTTTTTCCTCTTCCGATGCTTCTATCCAATCCCCCTTCAAAAACCGCCATTCAATCTGCCTCCACCGCAGTCTCAGGCCGCGCACTCCCGATCCAAAGCACTCGCTGCCTAAATACGTTTTTGCCAGTGACACGGTTGGTTCTTTGACCAATGACTTTAAATCGGTCTCCCCTGGTTCCACCAATGGGAACAGTTTCTCCCTCTCGGCTCTCTCCAGACCCCTCATGAATAACTTCATCAAATCGCCTCTCACGTTTCTCCGAGGAGAACGAGTCCGGCTGTTCCGGTCTGTGCACAAGCCCCTCATCCCTGGGGCCATTCTGCACCCTCTCCGAGGCCTCTGTGACCCTCCGGCAGTGCGGTGCCCAGGAACGAACACGCTACTCCAGTCGAAGCCAAACCAATGTTTTCAAAAGGAACTTCATCACTTCCTTCCCCTCGTGCCCCTTGCCTCCAGTTCCGAAGCCTCTTCAACCGCGTTCTCCATCAGTCGTACCACCTTCAGTGATTGCCGCACACGTCCCCCCCCCCCCCCCCCCGGGGTCTCTCTGCTCCGCTCTGCAGCCCCATTGTTAGTCAGATTCTTCAGGAGAGAGCACCTTAAAAGAATCCCTATCAAGACCCTTGCCTGGTGCATCCGTTCCGCCCGCCCCCACTCTTTGGTCAATCCCAGTTCAACAATTTGTTGAAAGAAGCAATTTGTCGAGTCGCCTCTGTCACGCTCACAAAAATATGGAGCAGGGTGTGATGTGTAATAATGACTTGCACTTTCTCCTCTTACAGCAGGGTTGCGTCGTTAAGAGCACTTACAATAAAGACAAATTGGCTGATCAATTTTGGAAACAAGGAAAATAATAATAATAATCTTTATTAGTGTCACAAGTAGGCTTACATTAAAAATGCAATGAAGTTACTGCGGTGGGTGGAAAGGGCAGCATGGTAGCACAGTGGTTAGCACTGTTGCTTCACAGCGCTAGGGTCCCAGGTTCGATTCCCGGCTTGGGTCACTGTCTGTGCGGAGTCTGCACGTTCTCCCCGTGTCTGCGTGGGTTTCCTCCGGGTGCTCCGGTTTCCTCCCACAAGTCCCGAAAGACGTGCTTGTTAGGTGAATTGGACATTCTGAATTCTCCCTCTGCGTACCCGAACAGGCGCCGGAGTGTGGCGACTAGGGGCTTTTCACAGTAACTTCATTGCAGTGTTAATGTAAGCCTACTTGTGACAATAATAAAGACTATTATTCTTATTGATTCTGAGGAAGTGCTTCAAGATCTAACAGATCATAAAAGCACAATGCCATCGCATTTGAAATTCTAATTTTATTTTACTGTGGAAATTTTGAATTTCAGTGTGATTTTAAGCCCTGTCACGCTGAGGGAGTGCTGTACTGCCCGACATCCCAGCTTTCAGATGAGGTGGACGGAGGGCTCGATTCTCCCATTAAATGACTGAAGGCCCGATTCGGCAGTCCCACCCCGCACCCCCCCCCCCCCCCACCCCCCCACCCCCGCCCCCCCCCCAACCTGGTGTCGAGATGAGGCCGCTGAATTCCAAAGGCCTCTCGCGAGATATGCGACGCTCGAAACGTCTCGTGAGCTTTGACGAAACCTCGCGAGACGTCGCGATCTGGATCTCGTCCCCACCAGAGGTCAATAGTTATTAGGCTCATTTAGCTGCGTGCTGGAGGGATTCTCCAGGCGCCCGGGATCTAACGTCCGCGTCTGCAGGGCGCCGTTTAGTAGTGGTCTACACAAATGTGGACCAGTGGTAATGGCACCCTGGCGAAGGGGGGGTGGGGAGATCTCCAGGCCATTAGAGACCCTGGGTAGTCGGGGACAGGACAGGGTGGCAGCATGGCACCCCCTCTGGCACCGGGCACCTTGGCACTGCCAGGGATCGAACCTGGGAGGCCTTACCCGGTGGAGGGGGGTGGTGAAGAGGTGTTCCCGGGGGCCTCCCCAAGGTTGGGGGGATCAAAATTGGGGTGGTGGGGGGAAGAGATTGGGACAACCTTCCAAAAGATTATACAGACTGATATACACTAACACTGATATCCACACACACTGATATACACACACACTCTGATATACACACAACTATAGTCACATTGATATACATACATATATACACACGTGCACAAATATACAGACAAACACACAGGTATAACACAGATGTACACAGCGATGTACACACGGATACACACACACAGGTGCACACATATATATATACACAGACATACAGATATACATACTGATATACACAGATATGCACACAAATATACACGCACTGATATACATACACTGACATAAACACACAGATATGCGCATAGATATACACAGAGATACACACAGATATGCACACATATTTGCAGATATACAGACAAACACACAGGTATAACACAGCTATACACGTAGTGATATCACACCGGTACACACCTACACACAGATATACACACAGATGTACGCATATATACACATCTACAAAATACACACTGACATACACACACAGATATACGTACACAAATAGATACACATATCACACTGACATACACATAGATGTGTGCATCAATACACACAGAGGGGCCGCACGGTGACACAATGCTTAGCACTGCTGCTTCACAACGCCAAGGACCTGGGGTTGATCCGGATGAAATTAACACAAAGATTTTTTTTCATAAATTTAGAGTACTCAATTAATTTGTTTCGAATTAAGGGGCAATTTAGCGGGGCCAATCCACCCGCCCTGCACATCTTTGGGTTGTGGGGGTGAGACCCACACAGACAGGGGGAGAATGTGCAAACTCCACACGGACAGTGACCCAGGGCTGGGATTGAACCCGGGTACTCGGTGCCGTGAGGCAGCAGTGCTAACCACAGAGATATACATACATACACATAGGTATACACACAGATATACACATATACACACAGATATGCACAGAAACACACACAGATACACACACAGGTATACGCACACTGATAGATGCACACACTGATACATACACTAACACACAGATTATACACACAAGGAAATTTATAGATATCCACACAGCCAAACACATATTGCACACACACAGGTACACACACAGATATACACACAGAAACATACAGATACATGCATAGATACATACAAAATATATATACAGATGCACACAGATATATACACACATATACACATCAGTACAAACTCAAATATCTCCCAGATGCACACGCAGTTATATGCACACAAATATAACTAACAGAAAGATACACATGCAGATAGATACATATACACAACCTACACAGGTGGAAAATATAGACACACACATACACATGGAGGACAGGTAAGGAACTGAGAAGTTTAAAATAGCCAAGTATTTGTTTTTATAGCAATATTCCACTGAAACGTTTTAATTAAAGATGTGGAAAATGAAAGTTCACGAAGCTTAAAATGACAGCAGTTTGCCAGCCAGACAGCTGCTTCTCCCGCTTCCTGTCTGCAATTGTTTCTGGCACCAGTCCAACCTCCTGTTCCATGTGTCTGCGATCTCCCGTCCCCCTCAGTGTACGTTACAGAACACCATCATATACACTCACCACTGCTCTATAAACTAGGCTGAGGAAGTACTTTGCTTTGAAATTTTCTATATATCACGATGTGGTGACATTGCAATTGGGGCAGAGGCCTGAATTTGCACACAGACAGAAAGGCTCTCTGGCTTAGCTAAAATAGTACCTAAGCCCCAGTTCTTGAACTCCTTCCTGCCCTTGAACCTGGCATCCAACAATTTCACTAGGGAGTTGGGATGGGTTGGGGGGGGGGGGGGGAGGGGGTTGATAAAATTAGGAAGTCCAAAACACGGTTTGTGGGCATTATAATATCCAGGGCAAGGTCTCAATCGACCAGACATCCTTGGAGAGGCAGAGTAACCTTCTGCGGAGGTCCAGGAACACCTTTAGGAGAGGCTAAGTTGCCCTTTGGGAGAGATAAGGTGCTCTTTGGGATTGTTAATAGTACACATGGATGTGTGTAAAAAGTGGATAACCTCATTGGAACTGGCAAACTATCAAGTCATTTAAACCCAATTTCAATTGTGAAGCTGTCAAGCACTTAAATGTCCTGCCTTTTAAATTAAAAAAACTCTTAAGTTTAAAAAAAAGTGCTTGTTCTTTCACTCTGTGACATAATCCTAAGAGCCACCATTCTAGGATTTCTGTTGCACGACTGATTTTACGATCTATGATTGTCACAGTGGGGTGTCTCTGTCAGTTCACAGTTTGATTGACTGCTTCTCGTGGTTATAATGGGCGGGATTCTCCAACCCCCCACCGGGTCGGAGAATCGCCGGGGGGCAGCGTGCATCCTGCCCCGCCGCTCCGAGGCCAGCTGCCGAATTCTCCGGCGGCGGTATTTTGGTGAGGGCGGGGATCGCGTTGCGCCGTGCCAGCCGAGGGCCGTTGGCAGTGGCCCCCCTGGCGATTCTCCGGTCCCCGATGGGCCAAGCGGCCGCCCATTTTCAGTCAGTCCCGCCGGCGTGGATTAGACCAGGTACGTACCGGCGGGACCTGGCTCTGAGGGCGGCCTGTGGAGTCCACAGGGGGGGGGGGGGACGCGGGGGGATCTGGCCTGGCCCGCGATCGGAGCCCACCGATTTGCGGGCAGGCCTGTGCCGTGGGGGCACTCTTTCCCTCCGCGCCGGCTTGTGTAAAGCTCCGCCATGTCCGGCACGGAGAAGAACACGCTGGCGCTCCTGTGCATGCGCCAACTCGCGCCAGCCGGCGGAGGCCCTTCGGTGCCGGTTGGCGCGGCGCCAACCCCTCCAGCACCGGCCTAGCCCCCAGAAGTGTGGAGGATTCCGCACCTTCCGGGCGGCCCAACGCCGGAGTGGTTCAGGCCACTCCTCGGTGCCGGTACGGCCCGCCCCGCTGGTTAGGGGAGGATCCCACCCAATGTGTTTGATGTAAGGTTAAGAATATAAGTGTTCGCTTTTATAAGGAATTAAGTACTTGAAGGGAATGTTTGTTTCTATAATGAGCTAAGTGGTTGCAAGGAATTTAAAAGTAATAAATGGCCTTTCATCAATGAATTTAAAAAAAAATACTGAAGTCACCAAAAGACACTGAGGATTTTATTTTATTTCATTTCAGCATGGGTCCTGAGGTCTGCCCATGGATGATACCGGGTGAGTTGGCACAGAGGGTGTAACGGCAAAGAGTGGTTGATAAAACGAGGAAGTCCAAAACATGGTTTGTGGGCATTCTAATATCCAGGAAAAGGCCTCAATCTACCCCAGACATCCTTGGAAAGGCAGGGTACCCTTCTGGGGAGGTCCAGGAACACCTTTAGGAGAGGGTAAATTGTCCTCTGGGAGAGATAAGGTGCTCTTTGGGATTGTTAATAGTAGGCATGGATGTGTGTAAAAAGTGGAGTACCATGAGCTGGCACTAAAATAAAAACAGAAAATGCTGGATAAACTCAACAGGTCTGGCAGCCTCTCTGTGGAGACAGAAACAGAGTTAATATTTCGAGTCCTCGTGACCCTCCTACAGGACTCGAAACGGATGCTGCCAGACCTGCTGGGATTATCCAGTATTTTCTGTTTTTTACCTCAGGTTTCCAGCATCGTCAGTATTTTGCTTTAAATGAGTTGGCACTGCGCTGCCGTGGGGCTATGAAGAACCATGGGGTGGTTAGAGGGGCAGAGGTTGGCAGAGGAGGTATTTTTCACACTGCCCGCCTCCGCAGCCAGTAGTCCCAGTGGCTGCCTCGGAACACTTTCCTGGGTGGCAGTCCCTCATACCCGCTCCCTGGAACATAAAACGCGAGTATCCAGGGCACTTTCTCCCAAGCTTGGTTCGTGGATTTGGGAATTTTCCCGACTCTGACCTCCCAAGTCGGGAGCGGGAATCTAGGCTGGAGTCTGACAAACACTGACCAGACTGTCCAACTGCACGGTGCTGGTGTTTAAGCGACACCCAAACCTCCTTCCAACCTGACTTAATTTCGCTCTATCTACACATCCTTCTATTCGTCTCTCGCATGTGCCTATCCAGCTTCCCCTCGAACACATTGACACCATTCATCTCGAAATCTCCCTGTGGTCGCGAGTCCCACATTCTCACCACTCCCTCTCAGAAGGCATTCCTCCTGAGTCCCTACGGAATTTATCAATGACGGTCTCCTATTTCTGGTTGCTAATTGTGGTTATTCCCCACGAGTGTAAATGAACAATAACCCATTTCCAAACCGGCATCTCTGACTACAGTCTCTGAACTTCCGACATGTCGGTGATGTAGCATCCTCACATGTGGTTCAACCCATTCCCAGACAATGAAACCACTTCTATTCTTGTCTTCCTTTGCACCATTCCACTTACACAGGGGCTCTTGACTCCACCTCGTCAAGACTCCCCTCTCTTCTCGTCACCCCAGGCATTCCTCCTTCCTTGTTCACATCTTTGGTAATGTCCTCCCCTCGCTCTTCACTCCCTTTGAGATGCCCCTGTTAGTGTCTGCACCTACCATGTGTCCTGCATTCTCCAAGGGCTGTTACGCAGCGGTGCACATACTTGAAAGTATGGATAAGGGACTCAGAAAATGGGCTGAAGCAGATGTTACAAAGCTGGGAGTCGTTGGCCCTCATGATTCAGAAGGTGTGGCGGTCGGAACCTCAGCTTAGTGCTGGATAGAACGCTGAGGTTGAAAACAGTTAGATGTGGAACGTAAGAATATCAGGGGCGTCATTCTCCGACCCCCCGTTGGCCGCCGTGAATCCCACCCCCGCCCCCGCCGAAGTCTCCGGTACCGGAGATTGGGCGGGGGCGAGAATCGGGCCGCGCCGGTTGGCGGGACCCCCCGCTCAATTCTCCGGCCCGGATGGGCCAAAGTCCCGCCCAGAAAATTGCCTGTCCCGCCGGCGTAAATTAAACCTGGTATTTACCGGCGGGACCAGGCAGCGTGGGCAGGCTCCGGGGTCCTGGGGGGGGGGGGGGGGGCGCGGGGGGGTCTGACCCCGGGGGGTGCCCCCACGGTGGCCTGGCCCGCGATCGGGGCCCACCGATCCGCGGGCGGGCCTGTGCCGTGGGGGCACTCTTTCCCTTCCGCCTTCGCCACGGCCTCCACCGTGGCGGAGGCGGAAGAGACTCTCCCCACTGCGCATGCACGGGAAACTTTCAGCAGACGCTGACGCTCCCGCACATGCGCCGCATTTCCGCTAGCTGGCGGGGCGGAAATCCCTCTGGCGGAGCATTCCGCACCTTTGGGCCAGCGCGATGCCTGTCTGATTGGTGCCGTTTTTGGCGCCAGTCGGCGGACATCGCGCCGTTGGGGGAGAATTTTGCCCAAGATCGTAAAAAATAGGAGCAGGAGGAGGCTCTTCAGCCCCTTGAGCCTGCTCCATCTTTCAATAAAATCAAAGCTGATCTGATTGTGGCCTCACTTCACGTTTCTGTCTGTCCCCATAACCGTTGCCCTCCTTGTCGATCAGAAATCTGTCTAACTCAGCCTGGAATATATTCAATGTCCCAACCTGCACTGCTCCCTGAGGAAGGGAATTCTAAAGGCGAACGCCCCCTTCTGAGGGAAGAATATCCTCCTCATTTCCAGCTTAAATGGGGGAGACCTTTGTTCTGAAACCGTGGTCCCTGGTTCTAGATTCCCCCACGAGGGAAACAACCCCCCAATCTGCATCCTCCCTTGTCAAAGCCCCCTCAGAAACGTACATGGTTCAATGAGATCACCTCGCAATCTTTCAAATTCCAACGAGCCCAACCTGCTCAACATTTCCTGATACGACAACCCGTACATCCCAGGAATACGCCCAGCGAATCTTCTCGCAAGTCTATCCCTCCCCAAGGAGACCAAAAGTGTACACATTACTCCATGTATAGTCTCATCAATGTCCTGCGCGGTTACATTGGGGTTGCGAATGCTCCAGGAATCTCCAGGAATTCAAGGACTCTGCTGTGTGAGACCGTGGAAATAAAGATGTGCAGGGTAGGTGGATTGGCTATGCTAAATTGCCCTTTGTGTCCAAAAAAAGTAAGGTGGGGTTATGGGGATAGGGTGTAAGTATGGGGATAGGGTGGAGGTGTGGGCTTAGGTAGGGTGCTCTTTCCAAGGGCCGGTGCAGACTTGATGGGCCGAATGGCCTCCTTCTGCACTGTATATCCTTTGTTAAATCATCGGGACTCTAAAAAAGATTGATATTTTTGACATTTTCTTTCGACAGTTATCTTTCCCAGACATAGGAATATTGAAAAGTGTGCATGGGGAGGAGGGGGGGGGGGGGGTTAGTAAAAGACTGTTTGACTGACAGTTCAGCGTCAGCCAAGTGGGTAATAGAACATACAGTGCAGACGGAAGCCTTACGGCCCATCGAGTCTGCTCCGACCCACTGAAACCCTCACTTCCGCCCTCTCCTCCTCACCCAATAACCCCGCCGAACCTTTTTGGACACTAAGGGCAATTTATGACGGCCAATCCACCTAACCTGCACGTCTTTGGACTGTGGGAGGAGACCGGAGCACCCGGAGGAAACGCACGCAGACACGGGGAGAACGTGCAGACTCCGCACAGACAGTCACCCAAGCCAGGAATCGAACCTGCGACCCTGGCGCTGTGAAGCAACAGTGCTAACCACTGTGCTACTGTGCCGCCCACAGAGGCAAAGACAGATGTCAGCACGATTGGTTTCCCCGTGGCAAAATGCACCAAGGGGTTTGAGGACGGTAAAGCTTGCTTCCTCTTGGTGCTCCCTCCATCGCCACATCTGATCTGTCCTTAATAGCTAGTGTACTGGTGCCAACGTTGCGGCTAAATTCGAAATACGCCTTCCACAATAACCAAGGAAGGATTTAAGCTCGCTGACATTTTTGGGTGCACAGACATCTTGTATGACCTTGACCTTTTCTCCCAAGGGGGTCGCATCAACGGGGTTACTGAGCTATTGGCCAACATTCGTGTGCTTCTGCGCAATTGGCTCCGAGCCGGTCACCTGGTCCGTGGAGCCCGCCCCCTTAAAGGGGCCAAACCACCACAATATACTTTTCTTCAAAAATAATAAAATGATGGTAAAATGAGGAGCTTTGGTATAAAGTACTGCAGATTAACGTTGCAATCGTCAACAAAGCTCCCAGGAAGGTCTTAATTAAAACACAGCTCCTTTAAATTTCTCCTGGAACATCTGCTTTCAATCGTAATATATATATATATATAAAATCCTCTTTCAAGTTATGTATCTTTGTAGGATTCTTTTGTTTTCTGTGCCCAGCTGAGAATGAAAGTGATATGCATGGGGGAGATCAAAGCATATTGCTGAGTTTCACAGTCAAATCTTATGTTTCAAGTGATTTTGTTGATATTTACTGAGTAAGCAACGTAGAATCAGAGAACTTTACAGCAGCAAATACAGGCCATTGGGCCCATTGCGCCTGTGCTGGTCCCTGCTATTCCCAGCAGCACTTTCTCCCTCTTCAATCATCCGATCAGTTTTTGTTGAAACTGCCCCCAGAGCCCTGTCCGGCCGCGCAGTCCAGATTACAGCAACTCACTGGGGAAAAGAGAATTCTCACCATCTCCCCTCTGAAAGGTTAAAAAAAACAACTTGGACTCATGTAGCACATTTTACAATCACCAGACGTTTCAAAGCACTTCACAGCCAGTGAAATACTTTTGAAATGTAGTCGATGTAGTCCATCTGGCAACCAATTTGTGCACAGCAAGCTCCCATAAAAAGCAATGCGGCAATGGCCAGGTGACCTGCTTGGTTGTGCCGTTGATCGAGGGATAGATATTGACAGAGGATGCCAGAGAGAATTGCCCTGCTCTTCCCCATGACAACGCCATTGAATCTTTCGCACCCTGAATTCCGCACCCCTGACAGTGCAGCATTCCCTCAGCACGGCATTGGAGTGTCGGCCTCAATTTTGGTGCTCCAGACCTGAGTGGGCCTTGACTTAGAACCTGCTGTTGTAGATGTGAGAGTGTCAAAGGACAATGCAGCACAGGAACAGGCCCTTCGGCCCTCCAAGCCTGTACCAGTCAGAACACCATCCTTTGTTGACTTCTTTATTTCTATGCGAACCACAAGCTGTTTTTTATATTGACCGAATGACCACACAACCAGTATATTAGTCCAAAAGACAGTTTATTAACAAACACACTTGTTTCTATATGCAGTGATTCACGCGGATATGCACTAAACTAAACCTACTAACTAAGATGACCTTTACTTAACTTCGAGGTGACCGGCTCTGTGTGGGAGATCATGGGCGGGATTCTCCACTCCCACGCCGAAGTGGCCGCGCCGTCGTGAACGCCGTCGAGGTTCACGACGGCGCGAAACGGCCCCGATCCCGACCGATTCAGGCCCTGACAATGGGCCAGGATCGGGGCCGCCTCATCTACCCGCGCCAGGCCTTGTCGCCCGCGTAAAAGCGTCGCCGCATAGATGACGCGGCCGGTGCCGCATAACGGGCGTCACCCGCGCATGCGTGGTTGCCGTCCTCTCTAAGTCCGCCCCGCAAGAAGATGGGGGACGGATCTTGCTGGGCCGCGGGAGGAAGGAGGTCCTCCTTCAGAGAGGACGGCCCGACGATCGGTGGGCACCGATCGCGGGCCACCCCACATTTAAGATACCCCCCGGTGCAGGATCCCCCCCCCTCCCCCGCAGGCCGCCCCCCACAGCGTTCACGCACCGCTCACGACGGCAGCGACCAGGTGTGGACGCCGCCGGGGGGAACCCGCCATTTTGGCCTGGCCGCTCGGCCCATCTGGGCCTCAGAATAGCGGGGGTGCCGGAGAATCGCCATTTTGGGTGTCTCCGGCGATTCTCCGGCCTGCGGCCCGCGAAACTCGACCAGGCCATTCCCGCCGCTTGGGAGAATCGCGGGAGGGCGTCGGACCGGCGTCTCGGGAAATTTTGCCGGCCCAGGCGATTCTCCCAATCGGCGCGGGAGTGGAGAATCGCGCCCAAGGCCCTTGTCTGTGTCCATGTGGGTCGGTTGGAAGTCTTCAGGTTCGTCTCAGCTGGGCTCGTCCTTCAGGTAGCGATCGCGGGTCCTTGACCTTGGCTGGTTGATACGCTGTAATTGGTCGCACACAGGCCGGTCCAAAAGAGGCCGATGCCTAGTGTGCTGGGCTTCCTAGCCTTCTTCTCTTCCGCACCCTTTTGGGCGGTCCTAACTCCAGCTCCAATGGGTCGACAGGGTTTCGATCACCCTCATTGATCCTGGCCAATTAAGGGGTGGATACCTCGATAGCTAGGCGGGTCCCAGCTGTCATTGTCCCAGGCACGTAGGCCTTTCCAAATAAGGGTGTGTGGCGCCGGTTAGTCTGCTCCTGTTGTGGTTCCTTGATTCAAATTCTATTGGCCTGGGGGAAATGGTGATTGACTTTTAATGGGAGCAAGTTTCGGTCAGGTCTGGCTTCCTAACACAATACACAGAGGCTGTGTACTTGCCTGTGTCCAATTTGACCTACAATTCCCATGGTCCTTTGCAGGTGGCCATTTTAGATGGCTACACCTTGGCCAAAACCCTCGGCACTTCCTTGTGCCGTACCCCACTCTATGCCAGTTGAACGCCGTTAATGTATCTGCTCCCCTGGCAACGCGTTCCAGGCACTCACCACCCTCTGCGTATAAAAGATTGCCTCGCACATCTCCTCTGAACTTTGCCCTGTGGGCCTTTAACCTATGTCCCCTGGTGACTGACCCCTCCACCCTGGGAAAGAGTGCCTGCCCATCCACTCTATCCATGCCCCTCATAATCTTGTAGACCCCTATCAGGTCACCCACTGAGACACAAATAACACTCTGTTTTTTCTTGTTTGCCAATTATCTTAGATTTGTGTTGACCGAGTACCGATCGTCCTCCCATGTCTGTCCTTCATGAAGGGAAAATCTCCCCTCGGCTTATTCTGGTGTAAGGGGAACAAGACCAGCATCAGCTCTGTAAAACCGAGCACGGGGTCTGTACATAGTGAGGCCATGTCGACATCCTGATATGGGGGAAAACTCACTGCAAGAGGAGCTGTCCCAGTACATAGAGCTGTGGTGAGTGGACATGATGGGTTTGCTGTAGCCTATACTGAGGGTGGGAGGAGATCACAGATACATGGAACAGGAGGTTGGACTGGTGCCAGAAACAATTGCAGACAGGAAGCGGGAGAAGCAGCTGTCTGGCTGGCAAACTGCTGTCATTTTAAACATTCGGAATCACAGAATCCTGACAGAGCAGAAGGAGGCCATTCTGTCCATCAATTCTGCACCGACCCTCTGAAAGAGCACCCTACCTAGGACCACTCCCCTGGACCACTCCCCTGCCCTATCGCCGGAACCCCACCTAACTTGGACACGGAGGGGCAATGTAGCTCAGCCAATCCACCTAAACTGCACAACTTTGGACTTTCATTGTGAACTTAATTAAAACATTTCAGGGCAACATAGTGGCACAGTGTTTAGCACTGCTGACTCATGGCGCCGAGGTCCCGAGTTTGATACCGACCCCAGGTCACTGTCCGTGTGGAGTTTGCACATTCTCCCCGTGTCTGCGTGGGTTTCACCCCCACAACCCAAAGATGTGCAGGGTAGGTGGATTGGCCACACTAAATTGCCCCCTAATTGGGAAAAAAACAAATTGGTTACTCTCAATTTAATTTAACATGGAACATACAGTGCAGAAGGAGGCCATTCGGCCCATCAAGACTGCACCGACCCACTTAAGCCCTCACTTCCACCCTATCCCCGTAACCCAATAACCCCTCCTAACCTTTTTTGGTCACCAAGGGCAATTTATCATGGCCAATCCTCCGAACCTGCACGTCTTTTGACTGTGGGAGGAAACCGGAGCACCCGGAGGAAACCCACGCACACACGGGGAGAACGTGCAGACTCTGCACAGACAGTGACCCAGCAGGGAATCGAACTTGGGACCCTGGCGCTGTGAAGCCACAGTGCTAACCACTATGCTACCGTGCTGCCCTAATTAACAAATTCAAATCTTTCAGTGGAATACTGCTGTAAAAGCAAATACTTTGCTATTTTAAACTTCTCAGTTCCTTACCTGTACTGTGTGTGATTCTGTTTATGTGGCTATCGTTTGAGAGTAAATGTCCAGAAGCTGACCGCTGTGGACAAGTTCACAGACCTGGGCAGTATCCTCTCACGCTGTGTTCATATCGATGACGAGACCGGTGTCAGAATTGCTAAGGCCAGTGTGATGGGCAGAAGGGTCTTTTCTGTGCTGTAGACCTCTGTGACGCGATAGGATTTAACAACCACCTTTGCAGCCGCGCAGCTCAATACCACGATGACAAATGAAGATGGCCCTCTTCAATACTGAAGAATGAACGGTGATCTGTGTGTGCGTATGTAGGTGTGTGTGTATGTGATAATGTGCACATCTTTTTGTGTGTATATGGGTGTGTGATTACATGAGTGTACATGTTTACCTGCATTTATGCATTTACATGCAAGTGTGTGTTTACATACGTGTGAGTACGTGTGTGAATGTGTGTGTAACTGTAGTGCATCAATTATTTGGACAACTCTACATAAGACAGGTATCAACAAACAAAGAACAAAGAAATGTACAGCACAGGAACAGGCCCTTCGGCCCTCCAAGCCCGTGCCGACCATGCTGCCCGACTAAACTACAATCTTCTACACTTCCTGGGTCCGTATCCCTCTATTCCCATCCTATTCATGTATTTGTCAAGATGCCCCTTAAATGTCACTATCGTCCCTGCTTCCACCACCTCCTCCAGCAGCGAGTTCCAGGCACCCACTACCCTCTGTGTAAAAAACTTACCTCGTACATCTCCTCTAAACCTTGCCCCTCGCACCTTAAACCTATGCCCCTAGTAATTGACCCCTTTACCCTGGGGAAAACTCTCTGACTATCACTAAAAGCCTTTTCCTTCACATTAATAGGAAGGAAAGAGGAGGGACACAGGAGGAGAGGGGAGGAAGTAGTCAGGGATAGAGGAGGAAGTGGAGAGGGTCAGGGCATGGGGGTTGCTGGGGATGAGGTGAGCGGAACAGAAGATGGGGAATTAGGGAGTGGAGGGGAAAGGAAGGAAGAGATGGAAAGAGGGCGGGGGGAATGGGAAAGGATAGGGGAATATGATCACCCCTATTTGCAGATGTGCGAGTGGGAGCAGCTGTCCATCATCCCATTCAGAATTCCTCCATTATTCCCCCTATTCTTGCAGACACCTCCAATAGGGGCTTTCCCATTGGGAAATCCTTTGGAATCAGTGGTGTTGATGGAGTTGGGCTGTGAATAATTTGCATCATTTGAGAGAAGAGTTGATGACAGTGTCAGCAACAAAAAAAGAGAAACTGGTTTCCAATAAAATGTCTAAAATCACTCCCCTTTATATTGCTGAAGGCTTTCACAATCCACGTATTGACTGCTGCTTAACATTGTGCTAAATCTTCTGATAAACCCAAGGAATTTTCACAACTGCTACATCAGAGTATAGTTAATATAAGCATACTTTTTAATTATCTGAGCATTCTCCGACCCGGCGGGGGGGTCGGAGAATCTCACCCCGGATTTTAATCAGTCCCACCATTGGCCTTCAGCAGCCTGGGGGCCAATAAGCACTGGAATGATCTACCTAAACTCTCTGCCTCTCTCGCCACCTTAAAACCTCTTTAAAACCTTCCTCTTTGACCAAGCTTGTGATCATCTGGCTGAATACTTTGTGCGATTTGGTGTCAAATGTTGTTTGCTAACGATCCTGTGGAGCATCTTATGGATTTTCTTATGAGTAGGCCTGCGCTCATTGGAGTTTAGAAGAATGAGAGGTGACCTTATTGAGACATGTCGGATTCTCAGGGGTTTTCACAGGGTAGATGCTGAGAGGACATTTCCTCTTGTGGGAGAGTCTAGGACCAGAGGGCATAATCTCAGAGTAATGGGTCGCCCATTTAAGGCAGATGGGGAGGAATTTCTTCTCATGGTTGTTTATCATAGGGCAGCACGGTAGCACAGTGGTTAGCACCGTGGCTTCACAGCACCAGGGTTCCAGGTTCGATTCCCTGCTGGGTCACTGTCTGTGCGGAGTCAGCACGTTCTCCCCGTGTCTGCGTGGGTTTCCTCCGGGTGCTCCGGTTTCCTCCCACAGTCCAAAGATGTGCATGTTAGGTGGATTGGCCGTGATAAATTGCCCTTAGTGACCAAAAAAGGTTGGGAGGGGTTATTGAGTTACGGGGATAGGGTGGAAGTGAGGGCTTAAGTGGGTCGGTGCAGATTTGATGGGCCGAAGGGCCTCCTTCTGCTCTGTATGTTCTATGTATCTATGGCAGTGGATCTCTGGAATCTTCACCGCAGAGAGCTGTAGAGGCTGGGTCATTAAGTATGTTCGAGGCTGAGATCGACAGATTTGCAATTAGTAAAGAAATCGCGTGATATAGGGATAAGATGGGGAAAGTGGAGTGGAAGGTTATTATATAAGATCAGCCATGATCTCATTGAATGGCGGGACACACTCGATGGGCCGAATGTCCCACTTCTGCTCCCACCTCTTTTGGTCTTATCTTTATGGTCTTATCTTGGGACATTTTGCTACATTAAAGGTGCGACATTAGTGCAAGTTGTTGTTGGATTGTGCCTTGCTGACAGATCCTGATTTGGCTGTAAGAGGTATGAGGTGGAAGCTCAGGAGGAAAGATGCTTTTTCTAAATCAGGTTGAGAAAACGTATTCCTTTCTCTCATTTATTCTGTCCCTTCCAATGAAGGAAAATTCCATCGTGGGTACCTTTTTTTCGTGTCATAGCGCCGCAGTGAAAATGTAATCCAACCCCCCTCTGGAATCGTGTAATAAAATGTAACCTTTGTAAGTCAATGAATTCCAAGCGAATTTTACATCAAAGGATAACGGTGTTGTTATGCTAACACAGTGAACCCGTTTTCCACCACCCTGACAGACATCAAATTCAGTTAGTACAGCAGTGATCGGAGATTTGTGTTAGTGTAGTTTATCAGCAATTAGGCTATTAGTGTTTGTCAGGGTGGAACCAATTCGATCAGGTTGTCGTTCCACTTGTAAAACTCTTGTCTATATCAATGCTGTTTCCTCCGTCAATAATCATCAATTTATTTCAGCACGGGAGCTGATTAACTAATGATTGCTGTAAGACCCATTACTGGGGGCAATATGTTTTGCCACAATGAGGGACTATTTAACTCTCCAATAGGAGAGTTTGGGACTGTTCTCTTTCGAATGGAGGAGGGTACATTTGGTTGGGATGTTCAAAACTATGAACGTTTTAATAGAGTTAATCAGACAAAATTGTTCCACTGGCTAGTTGGTCGATATCCATCAGATCATAGGAACAGGAGTGGGCCATTCAGCCCTTCGAACCGGGCTCCTCGGCACCATGAGGCTGAAGTGCTAACCACTGTGCCACCAGTGAAAGCAGCTTCAATAGTAACTTTCAAAACATGTGCAGCGTCATGGGGAAGGAGAAAGATGGAATTTACTGGAAAAATCCTTCAAAGAGTTACTACAGACAGGATGGACCGAATGTCCTCCCTCTAGAATCGTAGAATCCCTTCAGTGAAGAAGGAGGCCATTCAGCCCATTGAGTCTGCACCGACCCTTCGAATGAGCGCTCTACCCATTTACACTCCCCTGTCCATCCCGCCCTATCCCGTAACCCAGGACCTAACCTGCACATCCTTGGACACCAAAGGGAAATTTAACACGGCCAATCCACCTAACCTGCACATCTCTGGGTCTAGGGAGGAAACCGGAGCACCCGGAGGAAACCCACGCAGACACGGGGAGAACGTGCAGACTCCACACAGACAGTGACCCAAGGCCGGGATTGAACCCGGGTCCCTGGCGCTGTGAGGCAGCAATGCCAACCACTGTGTTACATTGCCACCCTTGTGAGGAACTATAAAAGATATTGTGAACCAATTTATTACATGTAGTCCTTAACCTTGCCAAGCTATATCCATTTAATCTAACAGCAGTGATAAAGATTCCTCGGTCAGTTTACACAGACTGGAATATAACTGAAATAAAAGGATTCCATTCAAAATCCTTCAGTAAACAAAAGCCTTGACTGGGAAGGAGCACAATTGTTTAATGATGACATTACATCTGAAGACGACCCCCAGATTTATCACAGATCAAATAATGGAGCATGATAATTGGTTGTTGTGTAATTTAGCTTGTTTTGATTAGGGATCTGAGGACTTTCATGAAAGGAAAACCTTGCAGATCAAAAGCTCCAGCTGTGCTAACAAAGCATCTGAAACAGATGTTTGTCTGATAGGACACCCCTCCAACCATACCAGCATAACTGGCAATTAGCACCTCGGTGATTAAAGCCCCTTTAGAAGGTGCGAATAATTGGAAGGTTGATCCACAAAATAAGTTTCAAAAGTTGTTCATGATTGACTGAATTCACGCTAGGTCAGCACACCGTCTTGTTCAAACAAGCTGCAGTCACCTACCTAACCCTTGACACCAGTCCTGAAATCTTACCTCCAACAATTAGTGATTGGGATCACGGGTTGCTATGGTGCGGCGGGACGTGCATGTGCACTGATTACTTCAGCAATGGCTCAAAGTACCAAGTTGGGTGCTGAGGCATCGAAGGTGTTTCGATGGCCGGAGTTTGTTGATTGGAGACGTTCAGTGGGGCGGCTGTGCCCGAAGCCACGATGCCAACCTCCTCCTCATTGCTGCTTCTTCTCACTAATGTGTGTCCCGT
This sequence comes from Scyliorhinus torazame, assembly GCF_047496885.1. NCBI lineage: Eukaryota > Metazoa > Chordata > Chondrichthyes > Carcharhiniformes > Scyliorhinidae > Scyliorhinus > Scyliorhinus torazame. The sequence continues at coordinate 8,724,782 of NC_092717.1, forward strand.
TCACCCTGTCTTTCACAGCGACATATACAACAGAGAAACAGGCCAAAGTGCACAGCAAGCTCCCACAAACAGCAACACGATAATGCCCAGATATCTGCCTCAGTGACGTTGATTGAAGGATGAATATTGGCCAGGACACCGGGGAGAACTCCCCTGTTCTTCAAAGCAGTCCCCCTGGATCTTTCGCATCCACTTGCGGGAGGGCAGTTGTGCGTTGTTTATCTCCTCCGGGATACCATGAGAATTCTGACCAGTTGCAATGTTCCCAAAGCTCTGCCTCTCTCTCTCTCTCTGGGTGGGAGTAACAAAACCCTCCTCTCTACCTCTGCTTGTAGTTAATTCATAGATTCATAGAATTTACAGTGCAGAAGGAGGCCATTCGGCCCATCGAGTCTGCACCGGCTCTTGGAAAGAGCACCATACCCAAGGTCAACACCTCCACCCTATCCCCATAACCCAGTAACCCCACCCAACACTAAGGGCAATTTTGGACACTAAGGGCAATTTATCATGGCCAATCCACCTAACCTGCACATCTTTGGACTGTGGGAGGAAACCGGAGCACCCGGAGGAAACCCACGCACACACGGGGAGGATGTGTAGACTCCGCACAGACAGTGACCCAAGCCGGAATCGAACCTGGGACCCTGGAGCTGTGAAGCAATTGTGCTAACCACAATGCTACCGTGCTGCTCCTGAGAGGTTTGCTCTCCTGGTACATCATTGAGGTATGTAGCCAGACATAATTTTGCAAAGATGAAGATTGCGTTAACAAGAAAACCCAAGCTTGTAACAAGGAAAAATCTCATAAGATGCTCCATTCTATCCATTTTCCTGTCTACCTCGGAAACCTGGACAATAAATAAAAACCTGTGGAAGAAAATAGAGGCCTTTGAAATCTGGATGTTGCGAGGTGCGGTAAAAACTCTGTATACAGGGAATAAGACTAATGAAGAGCAGAATAAGAATTCCAAAATGTGACAATCAGAAAAGAAAATGTCAGCATTTTGACCATTTGATCAGAGCTGAAGCGCTAGAGGCCTCTTCTCGAGGGTAAAATGGAGGACAGCAGGAAGAGGTGTCCACTAATGCATGTTTGGATGCTGGGCACCATAGAATTGATAGAATCCCGACAGTGCAGAATGAGGCCATTTGCCCCATTGGGTCTGCACCGCCCCTCTGAAAGAATACCCTACCTAGGCCCACTCCCCCTAACCCCCGTCTAACCCTCATCGCAAAACCACCTAACCTGCACATCTTTGGACTGTGGGAGGAAACCCACGCACACACGGGGAGAACGTGCAGACTCCGCACAGACGTTCACCCGAGGCCGGACTCGAACCGGGGTCTCTGGTGCTGTGCTAACCATTGTGCCACCGCGCTGCCCTATGATTTCAAAGAAGGGACGGCAGATGTGTGAGGATGGTGCAAGGCAGACGATGACAGACCGTGATAGCAGATCTCCTCGGAGCAGCTACAAGCAGCGTAGAACAAGAAGCTTGTGCCACAACAACTGCCCAGCGAAGCTGATCAAGGTACATTTCTACCTCCCAGTGTCTCTTCTGAAAGTTTTCCCTGGGAGTGGCACTAGGGTACGGACATTGAGAGTGGAGCACAATCATCGCATTGTAGTTTTTGGAGGCAAATGGAAATCTGGTATTAATTTGTTGTATGTTTCAACAGCAAGATTATAATTAAACAGGACATTTCATCTGGAGAAAATGGTTACATTCAAATTCCGCTGGATGTAAATTTAGAGGTTGAACTTCAAAAGACAGCTTCCTGTGAATTCAGGCCACTGAACCGACAAGGGAGGGGGGTTAATTGTCATCAGGTCCTTGCATGTTGGTGAAATGTTCTATTGTTCTATACCCCTTACTGCTGAATAGCAGGGCAGCGCTTATATTGGCCGTTTGCATTCATGCCAATGTCAAGGTTACGTGGAGTTACATAGATCTCCAGGGGCGGCACGGTGATGCAGTGGGTTAGCCCTGCTGTCTCATGGCGCCGAGGTGCCTGGTTCAATCCCGGCTCTGGGTCACTGTCTGTGTGGAGTTTGCACATTCTCCCCGTGTCTGCGTGGGTTTCGCCCCCACAACCCAAAGATGTGCAGGGTAGGTGGATTGGCCCCGCTCAATTGCCCCTTAATTGGAAAAAATGAATTGGGTATTCTGGGCGCAATTCTCCCATCGGGAGACTAAGTCCCGACGCTGGAGTGAAAACCGGAGTGTTTCACTCCGGCGTCGGAGGCCGTTCCCAGCCCCCTATTCTCCCGCCCCCGGGGGGGGTGCTAGGAGCGGCGCCGCGTCATTTACGCGCGCTGGGCCTTGGCGCCACGTAAATGACGCGACCGGCGTAGAGTAAATGACGTCACCCGCGCATGCGCGGATTTGCCGGCGCCAACCCGCGCATGCGCGGTTGCCGTCCTCCCCGCGGCCGCCCCGCATGAAGATGGCGGATGGATCTTGCGGGGCAGCGGAGGAAAGGAGAGGCCGGCCCGCCGATCGGTGGGCACCGATCGCGGGCCAGACCCCTTTTGACCCCCCCCCCCCCGGTGCAGGAACCCTTCTCGCCCCCCCCACAGACCGCCCCTCCCCCCAGCATTCCCGCACTGTTCCCGCCGGCAGCGACCAGGTGTGGATGGCGCTGGCGGGAACCTGTCGTGTTGGGCAGGCCGCTCGGCCCATTCGGGCCGGAGAATCGCCGCTCGCCCATTACCAACGGCATTTGACAATTCTCCCAGCGGCCAGCCGTGATTCTCGCCGCGCCGGTTCGGGGGGTGGGAGAATCGCGAGCGGGCGTCGGGACGGCGTGGCGGGACACGCACGGCGACCGGGCGATTCTCCCACCCGGTGTGTGGGGGGGAGAATTCCGCCCTCTAAATTTATTTTTAAAAATAGATCTCCAGGGGCAGGAGCAAATAATTCCCTCCCCCCCCCCCCCCCCCCCCCCCCCCCCCACCCCACTTCCTGGTCTGCTGCAGTGTTAATGTTGCACAGTGCTGCCTCCTCCCTACACCGAAGTGACGTCCATGCCTCAACAGGTACGACACTTGCCTCTAAGTCAGAAGGTTGTGGATTCAAACCCCACTTGGATGATGGAAGACGCCAGTCTTTCTCTATCTCAGAATACTGACATAACCTTTTAGGGGCCTTTTCGAAGTTTAACCTGAGCTCAAGTGGGAGATCACAGTCCAGAAGGAAATATCACACAAACTACAGCGAAAGACAGATTTGTTCTGTGTTCCAAAAAACACACATCGGTTTTTCAAGCTCATTTCACTCAGTTCTCTGTTAGCGTGTTTTACGTTCTCTGTTTGTTTTTGGTGGGAGCAGCAGTTTACAGAAACTTAATTGTTTGTCGGATATTATAGGAATGAAACGTGCTTGAAAAGTTGATGTGTGTTGTATTAAAATCCACTTCCATTCAGCACGAATATAATGCTTCATATGCAATAATCTAGCAACCGAATGTTTGAGGCCTGATTGGCTGTTTGGGTTGTTCAGCTAGTTGTTGAGTGAAGGAGTTCTGATCCTCTCTGGACCTTGCTGAAATGTTCTCCCTGCTCGAGGCCCATCTCCCAACAGCGGCTTCTGTTGCCTTCAATCTCCTCTTGCCAATGACTAGCGAGAGGTTGGTGAAACATGGATTAGGGTCCTCAATCGGGCCAAGGATCCAGGGCAAGGAGTATTGGCCAGTCAAGAGTTTGATGGCCAGAAGGTCCATTGAGGAGACAGTTGGGGAAGCTGAGGGTGCTGATAGGCGACGATGCCATTCTTGCCGCACAGAGAGACAATGGCATGGTGGTAATATCACTGGGCCAGTGATCCAGAGGCCTAAGCTAATGCTCTCAGGGACATAAACGTAGGTACTAATCCCACCATGTGAAATTTAAATTCAATTAATTCATAAAATCTGGAAGCTTGAGTAATGATGGCCATGAAGATATCATCGAATTGTTGTAAAAACTCACCTGGTTCACGAATATCCTCGAGGGAAGGAAATCTGCTGTCCTTACTTGGTCTGGCCTACATGTGACTCCAGACCCACAGCAATGTGATTTATTTTTAGCTGCCCTCTGAAATGGCCCAGCGGCCCTGTCAGGGTCCACCACCCCGCTACAGAGAGAATGCAGCGGTTTGAGGCCATGGAACTACACCTCCATCTCGAGGGCAATGGAGCCCATTTCAGCGGCCGTCGCACATGGTGGGCAAATCACAATCACGTCGAGACACCCACCATAAATGAGGGGGACTGTACCAGCAGACGGCCCACTCGCCTCCTGCGCCTCATGATGTGAAAAGGGTTATTCGAAGGTATCAATCCTGCTCCTCTGAAGTCGAGAAGCGGAACGTCATTCTCTGGTTCTCTCGTTGTTGACCAGGTCAAGTTGAATGTATGGACAGACGGAACCAGGATTCCCCGATCCGGGACCGGAGAATCCCCCCCAGCGCGAACGGATGGAGAATCCCGCCAGGGCAAACGGACTGGGGGTGGGATTCTGAGATCCTGAGGCTAAGGGTTGACGCCGTCGGAAACGCCGTTGCGTTTCCCGACCGTTCATCATGGCCTTAGGATCAGTAATTCTGGCCCCTACGTCGCTCCAGCTTCTGATCCCGGCGTCAACTGGGCACTGCGGGGTCCGCGCATGCGCAGTGGCACTGGCGCCAACGCGCGCATGCACAGTGGCACCGGCGCCAACGCGCGCATGCGCAGTGGCTCCCTTCTCCGCGCCGGCCCCAACGCAACATGGCGCAGGGCTACAGGGGCCGGCGCGGAAGAAAGGAGGCCCCCAGCCAGAGAGGCCGACCCGATCGGTGGGCCCCGATCGCGGGCCAGGCCACAACGGAGGCCCCCCTGGTGTCGGACTGCCCCCCCCCCCCGCCCCTACAGGCCGCCCCCGGACCCTTCCACGCAGAGGTCCCGCCGGCTGAGAGCAGGTGAGAACGGCATCGGCGGTACTCGGATTGTTGCTACGTCGCTCGGCCCATCCCGGGCCGACGCCACGCGTCCCGGGGATTCTCCGGTCCGGCCTGAGAATCCCCAAGAAGAAGAGTGGCTCTGATAATAATAATCTTTATTAGTGTCAAAGGTAAGCTTACATTAACATTGCAATGAAGTTAGAATCATTGAATTCTTACAGTGCTGAAGGAGGCCATTTGGCCCATTAGGTTTGCACCAGCCCTTGGAAAGACCACCCTACTTAAGCCCATGTCTCCACTCCAGCTCCTTAACCCAGTAACCCCACCTAACCTTTTCGACACTAAGGGACAATTTAACATGACCAATCTTCCTAACCTGCACATCTTTGGACTGTGGGAGGAAACCGGAGCACCCGGAGGAAACCCACGCAGACTTGGGGAGAAAGAAGCAAACTCCACACAGACAGTCATCCGAGGCCGGAATTGAACCCGGACCCTGGGACTGTGAGGCAGCAGTGATAACCACTGTGCCACCGTGCCGTTACTGTGAAAAATCCCTCGTCGCCACACCGCGGTGACTGTTCGGGTACACAGAGGGAGAATTCAGAATGTCCAATTCACCTAACAAGCACGTCTTTCGGGACTGTGGGAGGAAACCGGAGCACCCGGAGGAAACCCACGCAGACACGGGGAGAACGTGCAGACTCCGCACAGACAGTGACCCGAGCCGGGAATCGAACCAGGGACCCTGGCGCTGTGAAGCAACAGTGCTAACCACTGTGCTACCGTACTTGACAACCATCTGCAGGCTTTGTTTCAACGTGGAAAAGAGGGTTGTCAGCTTGCTTCATGACCCATTTGTTAAATTTGTTGAGACTGATTGGATCTCGTGGTGCTGACGTCTGGACCACCATTCCTACACCCACAACAGTCAAACAACAACAACGATTTGCGTTTATGTAGCAACTTCTGTCACTTCACCAGAGTGTTTTCGAACAAAATCTGACACTGACACACATAAGGGGATAATGGAGCAGGTGACCAGAAACTGGGCAAAGGAGGTGGGTTTTAAGGAGCATCTTAAAGGAGGAGAGAGAGAGGTGGAGAAGCAAAATTTGGTTCAGGAACGCAGAGATCTCAGAGGGTGGTAGAGCTGATGGAGATTACAAGGATAGGAGGCACTGGAGGGCGAAAATTTTAAACTTTGAAGAACAGAGTGTGATTGAGAGTGTTGAAAAACAGGGGAGCGGCGGAGGCGATTTGGGTGATCTTCCCTGAAAAGAACTGTAACACATTCCTTCTGAAAGGCAACTTTATCAGCACAAAGTCATTCTTCTGTAGGTGGGACGTAACCTTTTACTGTAACTATCCTCTACGTGGGCTGTGTGTGTTTTCTGTGTTCTGTCAAGACTCAAATGCAGACACAATTGTGAAGTGAAGAAGTGAATTTGAACAATATTTGGTCTACTCATGAAGACTAACTGATTGCAGAGTCGGAGAGGATCAAACCAGCTAGCATGCTTTCTATTATTCAACGTTCGGTCTGCCCCTACAATGAGGCAATGGAACTGAACAGACCCTCGCTAAACCACAAGGAATTCATAAACTTGACTGGAGATGAAACACACATTTCTCCCTCCCAAGGGCAAAGGAGATTGTTAACACGATGAATAAATAAGAACACTTAATCATCGTTATCTTCCAGACGGAGTTCATGGTAAGTCAGGGGACCGCGTTTGAAATGTTGGGCACCATGATGACATTATCGTGGTTTACAATATCATGTATCATTCAGCCGGCAACAGTAAAGCAGATTAAGAATGCAAAATCTGAATGGGATAATTTATTTTAAGAGGAAGCCCCTTCAATCACTCAAAGCAAGTTATTTTAAATACATTCAGACCAACTCCATTTTAAGTAAGAGTCTCATTAATGCAGACTGGATGACGAGGGGATTTTCACAGTAACTTCATTGCAGTGTTAATGTAAGCCTACTTGTGACAATAAAGATTATTATTATTATGATGACAAACTGGCATTGCTCCTTCCTTGATGAATGAAGGTTCTCAGCGTTAGCAACGGCACAGCAGGGAGCAGCCTTGACCATAGCTTCAAGCGTTTCTCCAGAGATGTTGTGCACTTAATCTAAACTGACACCTTCAGTGCAACACTGATCCTTGTAGGGTAGAGGTGGTGGGATAATGGTATCATCACCGGACTACTAATCCAGAAACCCAACTCTGGGGACATGTGTTTATAAGACCAAAAGACAAAGGAGCAGAATTAGGCCACTCGGCCCATCGAGTCTGCTCCGCCATTCAATCATGGCTGATATTTTCTCATCCCCATTCTCCTGCCTTATCCCCATAACCGCTGGTCTCCTTATTAATCAAGAACCTATCTATCTCTGTCTTAAAGACACTCAGTGATTTGGCCTCCACAGCCTTCTGCGGCAAAGAGTTCCACAGATTCACCACCCTCTGGCTGAAGAAATTCCTGCTCATCTCTGTTTTAAAGGATCGTCCCTTTAGTCTGAGATGGTGTCCTCTGCTTCTAGTTTCTCCTACCAGTGGAAATATCCTCTCCACATCCACTCTATCCAGGCCTCGCAGTATCCTGTAAGTTTCAATAAGATCCCCCCCCCCCCCTCATCCTTCTGAACTCCAATGAGTGCAGACCCAGAGTCCTCAACCGCTCCTCATATGGAAAGCTCTTCATTCCAGGGATCATTTTGTGAACCTCCTCTGGACCCTTTCCAAGGCCAGCTCATCCTTCCTTAGATACAGGGCCCAAAACTTCTCACAATACTCCACATGGGCTCTGACCAGAGCCTTATACAGCCTCAGAAGTACATCCTTACCCTCTCGGCATGAATGCTAACATTGCATTTGCTTTCCAAACTGCCCACTGAACCTGCACGTTAACCTTCAGAGAATCTTTTTTTTTAATTTAGAGTACCCAATTTTTTTTTTCAATTAAGGGGTAATTTAGCATGACCAGTCCACCTACCCTGAACATCTTTGGGTTGTGGGAGTGAAACCCACGCAGACACGGGGAGAATGTGCAAACTCCACACGGATAGTGACCCGGGGCTGGGATCGAACCTGGGTCCTCAGCTCTGTAGGCAGCAGTGCTAACAACTGCGCCACCGTGCTGCCCACACCTTAGGAGAATCATGAACAAGGACTCCCAAGTCCCTCTGTGCTTCTGCTTTCCGAAGCATTTCCCCATTCCGAAAATGCCTCCGTTCCTCCTTCCAAAGTGCATAACCTCGGACTTTTCCACATTGTATTCCATCTGCCACTTCTTTGCCCACTCTCCTAGCCTGTCTTCTGCAACCCCCCCCCCCCCCCCCCCGCTGCTTCCTCAATACTACCTGTCCCTCTACAGGTCTTTGTATCATCTGCAAACTTAGCAACAGTGCCTTCAGTTCCTTCTTCCAGATCGTTAATGTATATTGTGAAAAGTTGTGGCCCCAGCACCGACCCCTGAGGCACACCACTAGTCACCGGCTGCCATCCTGAAAAACTCCACCACGGCCGACGATGGTGAAATTTTAATTCAATTAAAAAAACTTGGAATTAAAAGTTTAATAATGACCATGAATGCATTGTCGATTGTCATAAATCCGGTCCACTAACATCCTCACCTGGTCTGGCCTACGTATGACTTCAGACCAACAGAAATGTGATTGACTCTTAAAATGCTCTCTGAAATGGCCCAACAAGCCGCTCGGTTCAAGGGCAATAAATGCAATAAACCCAGCAACACTCACATCCCGAGAATGAATAAAATAAAAGATTTGGAGCAGGAGGTGTTTAAGCCAGATCATTGTGTCAGGAGTAATGGAGTGTATCACCGTGAAGCCTCCTTCGTTTCCGTGGTTCGGACACTGAGTTGTGGATGTCCCATGGTCTGTTCTGAGTGATCACACTGCAGAGTTTCCCGTCTCATTTTCCCATCGGGCCATCAAGTATCTTTGTCGGCCACGATTTGTGAAGATATGGTTGAGGGTTGCTGATAAATCCCACAGAAGGTCAAATCCCACAGAAACCCTTCTGCATACAGTGCAGGGGGAGTGCTGCACTGCCGTGTGTGCCATCATTCAGGTGAGACATGAAGCTGAGACCCCGGCTGTATCACCAATGTACAGGACTACCTGATACTTCTCCAGTGTCCTGGGACCAAATTTATCCCTGAACCAACATCCCTTAAACATCACGCACCACATTGCTGTAGGTTGGAGCTTGCTGTACGTAAATTGGCAGTCGCATTTCCCACATTAGGGCAGGAACGGCACAGAAGGACTTCATTGGCTGTAAAGCATTTTGGGATCGCCCAAGGCCGGGAAACGCACTTTTGAAATCCAAGCCTTTCTTTAAACCAGTGTGAGCACAGTTCCTTCGATTTCCTAATCATAACATAAACTGATCGCAGGAACGTGCGTCTAAATTCCTCATTGGCTTTCTCAGAAACCGAGGCAGCGTATTGGGAATGGGGCCTCAGAAACCCCATGCCGTGTGACGCTTGCTGTAAGGGGGCAAACAAATTGCTGGTTCTAGCGCCAGATTTTGAGGCTGGAACTGGTTGCGAGGGAAGATGTTCCTGTTGTTGAGAAGCCTTTGCAAGAGGCCAAGGTCCCCAAGATCCAACACAGCGGTAAAAAACCGATAAGGGCAGGAAGGAAATAATTTGCGCGTGGCTTTCCTTTATCAATGAGGATGAAAGTCAGACAGCCGTCCAAGGTCAAACAAATGCGTGTCTTCTGCCACACTGCCTTATAGAGTAAGGTAGTTCAGTGAATACTGGATCTTGAGGGCCCAGCAGTGCGAGCCTGTGATGTAACTAACAAGAACTCACCGATAGTGTAAATGACAGCTGATACAATGCATTGACTCTGACTGGCAGCATGTGTAACACTGAACAAAACATTATGTGAATTTCTGTTTGCAGTCTGTGGGAGGGAGGTTTCTGGGCTAAATTCCAGAAAACCTCAAGGCTCCTTATGTTATTTATTTAACAGGGTTCTTTTGTTTAAGAAGCTTCAATTGATGCTAACAAAAAATGTACATTAACATTGCAGATCGATGCGGAAGCCTACGTAACAATGCGGGCTGCTTTGTTGAGTTATGCCTTTATTTTGCAAGCTGTAATTATTGGCTTACCGAATGTGCCTAATACTATGTTGCAGCAGATAGATGCCAAAATAAATGCAAGGCTTACATTTGTCATATTGTTTAAACTCAAACAATACCACTTATTGCTGCTCCTTTGAAAAGGGTCAAAGCAGAGATGCTTGAACTGCACATGAGGATAAAATGCTCTTTGTAGTCAATTTGTCTACAGAGCAGGAAGAGAGAAGATTGTTCAGACAGTAAACTTGTCACAAAAAAAGATACTCCAGGTTTTATTTTCAATTAAAAAAATTTGTAAACATTTTTTTAGAGTACCCAATTCACTTTTTCCAATTAAGGGGCAATTTAGCGTGGCCAATCCGTCTAGCCTGCACATCTTTGGGTTGTGGGGGCGAAACCCACGCAAACACGGGGAGAATGTGCAAACTCCACACGGTCAGTGACCCGGAGATGGGATTTGAACCTGGGACCTCGGCGCCGTGAGGCAGCAGTGCTAACCACTGTGCCACCGTGCTGCCCTATTTTGAACAAAAATACAAAACTCAGTCTATCTCAGATATTGGATGGGATCGGTATACTGGACCAGCACAAAGGACGGTGGGTGTGGTTGTGGGTGTATAATAGGTTAATATTCATTGCTGTCCCATCAATTTGAGGATGACACCTGCTCAAGGCCATGAGTTTCTGCCATGGGCCTTCAGGTTACTGATTCTCGACTGACAGATTTTTGGGTTCATGGGGCAGGCTGTCCCACGTGGCAGTGGGATCCAGAGGGCAGGATTTGCTCCCTTTCTTTCCGAGCACGATGCAGCTTGAGGGACAAGTCATCACCATTCTGACTGATTGGTGGCAAGCCCCTCCCAGTCATTATCAATGTTACAGTTCTTTAAAGAGAGTCTCAGAGTGTCTTTGAAGCGTTTTCTTTGGCATGTTGTCCATTTGAGAGTTGAGTAAACAGGACCTGATAAGCATCACTACAGTGCAGAAGGAGGCCATTCGGCCCATCGGGTCTGCACCGACCCTCTGAAAGAGCACCCCACATATCCCCGTAACCCAGTGACCCCACCTAACCTCTGGACAGTAAGGGCCAATTTAGCTTAGCCAATCCACATAACCTGCACATCTTTGGGCTGGGAAGGAAGATGGTTATTCACCATCGAGACACATCCGCTCCCGCGCCGGTTGGGAGAATCGCCTGGGTCGCCAAATTTTCCCGCGATGCTGGTCCGACGCCCTCCCGTGATTCACAGAAGCGGCCAGACCGGCACAATTGCGTTTTTCGCGGCGCGGTCCAGTGAATCGCCCGAGACAGCCAAAATGGCGATTCACCGGTACCCCCGCGATTCCCCTGCCCGGACGGGCCGAGCGGCCTGCCCAAAACGGCGTGTTCCCTCCGGCGCCGTCCACACCTGGTCGCTGCCGGCGGGAACAGCGCAGGAACGCTGGGGGGGGGGGGGGGGTGGCGCCGCTCCTAGCCCATTATCGGGCCCTGAATCGGTTGGGATAGGGGCCGTTTCGCGCCGTCATGAACCTCGACGGCATTCACGACGGCGCGAACACTCTGCCTCCATTTCGGAGAATCCCGCCCAGAGTCTCGCTAATTGAAGTTGATTATTCAGATGGTTTGCCTGAATGTCTGTGGAGTTGACTTCAAGAGGGTCACTAGTGTTTGCTTGATAGTTCCCCCATTGAATCTGGAAGATCTGATGGAGACTTTGCTGATCGGAATTTCTTTGCTTTTAAGTGTCACTGAGACCCAGTCCAAATGTGTGGTGACGACAACTGCTCTGTACATTCGGACTTGCGGAGGTCTCTGTTATCGAACACTCGGTGTTGCAGTTTGTAGAAGGCTGAGCTGATGCAGATGATCTGCTGGCGGATGGTTGGGGGCTGCCAAGAAATGGAAAGTGCTCAATGTTTCCCAGAGTTTCTCCTTCAAAGTCCACGGGAGGTGGAGTAATTGGCTGATCAGGCGTGGGTCGATACGGGTTCTGTTCTGGCATCATTCAAGGACCAGCGGAGTCACGTGTGCGCAGAATTGGAGAAATCGAAAGTGGTTTGTAACTCTGGTGCTCTTTCTGGCACTGACAATGCAGTCACCTGCAAACCGTATCTATGGTGGTCGGTTTAGTTTTGGCATGGAGGCTACTGAGGTTAAAGAGTTTGCAATCTACATGGTGTTACGATCCCAGCTGATATTATTACAAGACAGTCAGGTCCCAGAATGGAACCTTGGCTCAATAGACCAAAACCCTTTTTTTTTGTTTAGAGACGTGGATGAACTGAGCAGCAGGACTGCTGATAAACTTTTAATAAAATAATAAAATACTATTAAACGTGAAAATATTAATTATAACACAATATTCCTTCACCCTACCTATATATTTGCAGATGTACACAGAGTTTTAAGGGTAACACAAGTTACAAAATATATACTATACTCTAATATTCTTGGTAAGTACACAGTTCATGTAAACCAACAGGCCAACTGTGGTCAGACACACCACACTTTGAAACCAGATGCCACCAAATACAACCTGTATGGATTTCTCATCAACTCCTCCCAGATGCCCCAGAGAGCGGCACGGTAGCACAGTGGTTAGCACAGTTGCTTCGCAGCGCCAGGGTCCCAGGTTTGATTGCCGTCTTGGGTCACTGTGTGGAATCTGCACGTTCTCCCCGTGTGTGCGTGGATTTCCTCCGGGTGCTCCGGTTTCCTCCCACAGTCCAAGGACGTGCAGGTTAGGTGGATTGGCCATGATAAATTGCCCTTAATGTCCAAAAAGGTTAGCAGGGGTTACTGGGTTATGGGGATAGGGTGGAGGCATGGGCTTAAGTAGGCTGCTCTTTCCAAGGGCTGGTGCAGACTCAATGGGCCGAATGGCCTCCTTCTGCACTGTAAATTCTATGAATCCATGGTTGTCATATTGCGAGCCAATTGGTCCCACTGGAACTCTGACTTGCACATGAGTGTTTTCAAACTCCACTCTCACATATGCCTTGGAATCTTCCCCCAAACTAGACTCTCTCAGATGCCTTCACCAAGGATCCACTTCCAGGATTTCAGTCTCACATTTCAGCATTCCTTTGCTTTGCATTGCCAAGTGAATTGAAGCTTCCACACAATCTCTCAGGTATCCAGCCACACTGGGCAGCACGGTGGCACAATGGTAGCACAGCAGTCTCACGGCGCCGAGGTCCCAGGTTCGATCCCGGCTCTGGGCCACTGTCCGTGTGGAGTTTGCACATTCTCCCCGTGTTTGCGTCGGTTACGACCCCACAACCCAAAGATGTGCAGGGTAGGTGGATTGACCACGCTAAATTGCCCCTTAATTGGAAAAAATGAATTGGGTACTCTAAATTTATAATTTTTTAAAAAAGTATCCAGCCATGCCAACAGAATGCGGCTGCTTCACAGGCTGTATTAAGATGTCACCAAACTTTTGATTTACCTGAGATGTCTGGGGCGAAATTCTCCCGAAATGGCGCGATGTCCGCCGACTGGCGTCCAAAAACGGTGCCAATCAGATGGGCATCACGCCGTCCCAAAGGTGCGGAATGCTCCGCATCTTTGGGGGCCGAGCCCCAACATTGAGGGGCTAGGCCGGCGCCGGAGGAATTTCCGCCCCACCAGCTGGCGGAAACGGCCTTTGTTGACCCGCCAGCTGGCGCGGAAATGACATCCCCGGGCGGCGCATGCGCGGGAGCGTGAGCGGCCGCTCACGGCATCCCCGCGCATGCGCAGTGGAGGGAGTCTCTTCCGCCTCCGCCATGGTGGAGACCGTGGCGGAGGCGGAAGGGAAAGAGTGCCCCCACGGCACAGGCCCTCCCGCGGATCAGTGGGCCCCGATCGCGGCCAGGCCACCATGGGGGCACACCCCCGGGGCCAGATTGCCCCGCGCCCCCCCAGGACCCCGCCCGCGCCGCCTTGTCCCGCCGTTCAAAAGGTGGTTTAATCCACGCCGGCGGGACAAGCAATTTATCGGCGGGACTTCGGCCCATCTGGGCCGGAGAATCGAGCGGGGGTGCCCGCCAACCGGCGCGGCGCGATTCCCGCCCCCGCCGAATATCCAGTGCCGGAGACTTCGGCAACCGGCGGGGGCGGGATTCACGCCAGCCCCCGGTGATTCTCCGACCCGGCGGGGGTTCGGAGAATGATGCCCCTGGTTTCTCACTTTAAATCTAATTCTCGCAGTTGTTTCTTTAACATTCTGCTTTTTAATTTAACTTGACCCAACAGGACCTTGTTCAACTTCTTGTTCAGTGTCCCTTCCTGGAACATTATTTTTGTCCCAACTCCTTGGCTTCTGGACTTTCTTTTGTTCTGTTGGGAAGTCTGCTTTTTGCTGCTCCCCGTTGCTGTCCAGCTTAAAACAAAACTCAAAAGTCCTTTCTAACCAAAGGTGGCCCCTGGTTGCTGAGCAACAGCGTAGTCTTTCTTTAAACCCTGTTTGGTTTCACATTGTAAGCTCTTTAATTACAATGCAGGCATGGTATAAAGTAGCCAAAAGCCAAAGACATGCAGGCACCGTAATATGGAACAAATTAAAGTTTCAATCCTTTCTTGCACAAAACTACAAAATTAAACTTACTTAAAGCTCTACCTTGTCTCTAATGTCCACAAATATGTATTATTTAAAAGTATCTGGGGCGAAATTCTCCCCCAACGGCGCAATATCCGCCGACTGGCGCCAAAAACGGCGCCAATCAGACAGGCATCGCGCCGGCCCAAAGGTGCGGAATGCTCCGCATCTTTGGGGGCCGAGCCCCAACATTGAGGGGCTAGGCTGGCACCGGAGGGACTTACGCCCCGCCAGCTGGCGGAAATGGCATTTGTTGCCCTGCCAGCTGGCGCGGAAATGCGGCGCATGCGCGGGAACGTCAGCGGCCGCTGACAGTTTCCCGGCGCATGCGCGGGAGCGTCAACGGCGGCCGACAGTTTCCCGCGCATGCGCAGTGGGGAGAGTCTCTTCCGCCTCCGCCATGGTGGAGGCCGTGGCGGAGGCGGAAGGGAAAGAGTGCCCCCCACGGCACAGGCCCGCCCGCGGATCGGTGGGCCCCGATCGCGGGCCAGGCCACCGTGGGGGCACACCCCGGGGTCAGATCGCCCCGCGCCCCCCCCAGGAACCCGGAGCCCGCCCGCGCCGCCTTGTCCCGCCGGCAAATACCAGGTTTAATTTACGCCGGCGGGACAGGCAATTTCTGGGCGGGACTTCGGCCCATCCGGGCCGGAGAATTGAGCGGGGGGGTCCCGCCAACCGGCGCGGCCCGATTCCCGCCCCCGCCCAATCTCCGGTACCGGAGACTTCGGCGGGGGCGGGGGCGGGATTCACGGCGGCCAACGGCCATTCTCCGACCCGGCGGGGGGTCGGAGAATGACGCCCCTGTTTCCGGACAATCGGATTTACCACTGACACCAGAGGGCAGTTGCTCTTGGATGAGGTGAACAGTCACTATCCGGTGGGTTGGAAGTAGAATGGGGTCTATCACACAGCCTTGATAATAATAATAATTGTTATTAGTGTCACAAGTAAACTTACATTAACACTCCAATGAAGTTACTGTGAAAAGCTCCTAGTCGCCACACTCCGGCGCCTGTTCAGAATTCAGAATGTCCAATTCACCTAACAAGCACGTCTTTTGGGACTTGTGGGAGGAAACCGGAGCACCCGGAGGAAACGCAGACACAGGGAGAACGTCCAGGCAGTGACCTGGGTCCTCGCGGCCATGAGGCAGCAGTGCTAACCACTGTGCCACCATGCCGCCCCTGTTTCCCAGTCTGTCATAGCCAGCTCATGCCTCAAACCATCATAGTTACCCTTATTGAGATTTAGGACTCTGGTCTCAGAATCAACTACCCCACTATCCACCTTGATAAAGAATTCTACCATATTATGGTCACTGAAGAAGAGTAAAGAACAGCTGAACAATTTATTTTCAATGCTATATCCTAAAATCCAGCATCATGTAGAACTTAGAACATCTTGTGATACAGTGGGTAGCATGCCTTGCTCTTAGCTCAAAGCTTTTGGTTCAAGTCCCACCCAGGATATGATGGCCAAGGAAGGAGTGTTCCTCACCTGTGAATCCTTTCAATACACCTACAGCAGGTAAGGGAGGGAGATTCATACAAAATAGAAGCAGGAGGAGGCCATTCGGCCCTTTGAGCCTGCTCCACCATTCTAGCATGCTCATGGCTCAGCATCCAACTCCATAGCCTGATCCCGCCTTCCCCCTGCATCTTTTGATTCTCTTCGCCATGACAGCAATATCTAACTCCTACTTGAAAACATACAATGTTTTGGCCTCAAGTGTTTTCAGCGGTAGCGAATTCCACAGGCTCACCGCTCTCTGGGTGCAGAAATGTCTCCTCATCTCTGTCCTAAATTTTCTACCCCGTATCCTCAGACTGTGACCCCTGGTTCTGGACATCCCCACCATCGGGAACATCCTTCCTCCATCTACCCTGTCTAGTCCTGTTAGAATTTTATAGGTTTCTACGAGATCCCCCCTCATTCTTCTGAACTCCAGCGAACGCAACCCTAACCGATGTGCGGTCCAGCAGCACAACACCCTCCCCAAATTAAACAACTCCACATGTATTAGAAGCAGCTTTACTGGGAGGGTGGGGGGTGGGGGGGGGGGGGCATTAACAGTCAAGTTAATCTTCTGTATTCCACATTTCCAATGTCATGAAAGACAACCATTTGTTTGAAAAGTACATTTTAAACATGTGGTGCAAATTAAACTATGTCAGAACGTGCCGCGGGATGTGATGAATATCCCGGCTTGTAAGATCGCCATTCAATCGTGAGTGACAAGTGAGCTACCCAATCAGCCTCACTTGTTGAAATATTTATCGCCTCACAGCTGTTCCGAAGGTACCCGGCTTGTATCTCTTCGACTTTTAATGAAACCGGTGTTGCGGTTTCTTTTGTTGTTTATTTAAAACATTTTTTCCAATGAAGGGGAAATTTAGCGTGGCCAATCCATCTATCCTGCACCTCTTTGGGTTGTGATGGTGAGACCCGCGCAGACACGGGGAGAACGTGCGTTGCCGTTTCATATCGAAACTGTTAAATTGCAACGGGATGAGATGGTTGGCCAGACGGTGATATAAAGAGCAGTGCTCCGTCAAGGTAGGGAATCCACATGGCAACAGCTACATGCTGGGGCAAACAAATGTTTGAATGAAATGTATCAAATGCTGGTCTGGTTCAAATATCAATAGCAGAGGCCATATAGTAACCGATGAGGAGAAGTGTAGGAAATAACTGGATTTACGGAAAATCGCCATTGGCCATCTCACTGAGCCCTGTGAATAGGATCTTTGTGCTGTTTTGCAAAGACTTTGAAATGTTATATTATTGAGCGGACCCATCAGTTGTGAAACACCTGGCGCCAATCAATGTTTTGATGTTCACTTAACTGCTCATGGGCGTTTGAAATGGTCACCAAGAGTTGACAGGAAAAGCACAGCACTGCTGAATGAAACATAAAGTGTAAATCAACCAGCAAAGATAAATCCTCGGGTCTGCTTATTGCACGAATACCAATGGTGGCAATGCGTCCGTGCTTTCAATGACTTTACAATGTTCCCACGCGGGAGGGCAGGGGTGGGTGAGGAATCCCAGATCCCTGGGGGGGGGGGGGGCTGCACGTCGGACTCTGACTTGGGACGTTTGGTAAGGGTTGAAGAATGGGGTACTGTAACTTTGCCATGATAGTAGACTGGGGGGGAATGGGTGTGGAGGACAGGGATGGGGCAACGATGGGAAGGTGGGGGAGGTGGAGTGGGGGGAGGGAGGGTGGGAGATTGGAAGGAAGCGAGGCTGGGTGGGCAAGTTTGATCCTTTCTCATGTTTGTTTGCCCCAAAGTTTACAGAATGTTCACAATGGAACCGAGGACTGGGGGTCAGCTTGCCACAGGGGGACTGAGAGAACGGGGTGATTGGGAGTCAGCAGCCCACTTTCCATCTCACCTCATTCTTATTTCCGTTACAGACACGGGGAGAATGTGCAAACTCCACACGGGACAGTGACCCGGAGCCGGGATCGAACCTGGGACCTCGGCCCCGTGAGGCAGTAGTGCTAACCACTGCGCCACCGTGCTGCCCCAGGTATTTGTGGGAGATGGATGTGCACAAATTGGCTGCTGCGGTTACTGCATCTCAGGAAAATGATGAGTTTTTGGAGACGGGCTGATTATAAGGCACTGCAACAGCTTGGCCCCGGAAGCACCTCCAAGTTATCCTGCAATGTCCATGAAAGCGAAGAATCAGCAGAATCATGGATATAGCATCAACATTGATTTATATATCATCCTGATTTGGAAATTATTTTGTTCCTTTGTCATCACTGGGTCAGAACCCTGGAACTCCAATCCTAACAGCACAGTGGGTGTACCTACACCACATGGACTGCAGCGGTTCAAGAAGCGAGCTCACCACCACCTTTTAAAAGGCAATTAGAGATGGGCAATAAATGCTGGCCTGACCAGCGATGGCCCACATCCTGTTATCAAATGTTTTATTTTTAAAATGTATTTTTTTTAAATTTAGAGGGTGGGATTCTCCCAGCCCCGCGCCAGGCTGGACAATCCCCGCAACCGCGCCACGATGCCCCAACGGCGGCATGCGATTCCCCACAGAGCAGAGAATCGGCGCCATTGGTGCCGCCGTGTTTGGCGCGGCGCCGGTCGGGGGCCGCTCTACGCGGCCGAGCCGCCGATTCCCCGGCCCGGACGGGCCGAGCGGCCGCTCTAAAATGGCAGAGCCCCACCGCCGCCGTTTACACCTGGTCGCAGCCGGTGGGAAATCTGCGCGCAGGGTCGGGAGGCGGCCTGTGGGGGGGGGGGGGGGGGGGGGGGGGTCCGACCCCGGGGGGGGGCTCCAATGGGGCCTGACCTGCGATCAGGGCCCACCAATCGGCGGGTCGCCCTCTCGCTCCCCAGGCCAAGTTTCTTACGTGCCGGCCCCTGAACCCCCACGCCATGTTGCGTTGGGGCTGGCGCGTTGAGGGAGGCCACCGCGCATGCGCGCGTTGGAGCCGGCGCCACTGCGCATGTCCTCGTTGATGCCGACGCCACTGCAGATCCCGCGGCGTATAGCTCACGCCGGAGTGGGAGGCTGGAGCGGCGTGAACCAGGGGCCAGAATCTGTACTCCCAGCGGCCCGTTCACGCCATTGTGAAACGCGCCGGCGTTTCCGACGGTGTGGACCCTCTGCCGCCGAATGGGAGAATCCCAGCCAGGGTACCCAATTCATTTTTTCCAATTAAGGGGCAATTTAGCGCGGCCAATCCACCTACCCTGCACATCTTTGTGTTGTGGGGGTGAAACCCACGCAACAAATGTTTTATGAGGTGGGTGAATATGTCCTCGTCGTGTGCTAGGCCTGAGAACCATGTCCACATGTTTTGGGCATGTCCGAAACTGAAGGGGTTCTGGAAGGGATTTGCGGATGTAATGTCCGAGGTGTTGGGGGTGAAAGTGGTCCCGAGCCCAAAGGTAGCGACACTTGGGATGTTGGAAGAGAGCAAGGCCGACGTCCTGACCTTTGCCTCCCTGATAGCCCGGAGACGGATTTTGCTCGGATGGAGGGACTGGGAGCCACTGAACGCGGGAGTGTGGGTCAACCACCTGGCGGAATTCCTGAGGTTGGATAAGATTATGTTCATCCTGAAAGGGTCGGTTGATGGGTTCACCCGGAAGTGGAACCCGTTCATCAACATCTTTAAGGAGGATTGAGGTGTCAGCAGAGGGAGGGGGGTGGGAATAAGAGGGTTAAAACGGGGAAGGCAGGATGGGAGAAGGGGAAGGGCGGGAGGGGGTTGCGGTTATTGATTATGTTGTTCCAATTTGCTCTTGCTCTTATTTAAGTGTTTGTTATTTATATAAATGCCTTAATAAAACTACATTTTAAAAAACAGATGTTTTATAAATTTACACGTTATTTAATGAAAAGCTTGTGACTAAGGGTTTTCTTGATGTTATACAATAGTGCTGCTCTATTATATCGACAACATCCCACTGTTTGGACATAGAGATAGCACCAAGAGCCTTTTCTTCATGAGCTTGGTTGTGATTTTGGGCAGACAACATAATTAATTAAATCCTGCATTCATTAGAATTTTGACTTCTTTTACTGAAGAAACAAGGCAATTAATAAAATGTAGATTTAGATTTCAAAAGAAGTGCATGCTTTGGATTTACGCATAGGAGGCCATTCGACCCATTCTGCCGGTGCTAGCGCTATCCAATTAGTCCCACTCCACTGCGTTTTCCTTATAACCCTGCAAATCTTTCCTTTGCAAGTATTTATCCAATTTCCTGTAGAACGTTCTATTGAATCTGCTTCCACCGCCCTTTCAGGCAGCGCATTCAAGGTCATATCAACTCCCTGTGTAATAAAACTTTTCCTTATGTCGCCTCTGGTTTTTTTGGGTGGGTGAGTCACCTTCAGTCTTC
Organism: Scyliorhinus torazame; assembly: GCF_047496885.1. Taxonomy (NCBI): domain Eukaryota; kingdom Metazoa; phylum Chordata; class Chondrichthyes; order Carcharhiniformes; family Scyliorhinidae; genus Scyliorhinus; species Scyliorhinus torazame. The sequence goes on from NC_092717.1 coordinate 8,745,307, forward strand.
CGCCAGTGGAAACAATTTCTTCAAATTTCCTCCATCAGAACCTTTCCTGATTGTGACTACCTTTGTTCAACTTACTCCTCACCTTCTCTGTTGCAAAGGAAAACTACCTCAGCATCTCCAGTTACCTGTGTGGCCTTAAAGAATAAAAAAGGGAAAGATGTTCGAAGATTTTATATACGATGTGGAGCTGAGTCCTAAAGTCCCAGGTTGAAAAGGTAAAGGATACTTCACCTTCACGGCAGAGCAGCCACTGAATTGTTAAGCACGTTGCCAGGAACCTGAGCTCAAGCCTAAACTCTGCTGCCGGTGTCCTACTTTGCATCAAGCGTTGCTCACCCTGTTCTTGCTCCATTGGCTGCCATTCCAGCAATACCTTGAATTTAGAATTTTCACCCTTGCACTCACATCCCTCCATGGCCTCACCCCTCGCTATCTCTGTCATCTCTTTTGGCCCCACAATCCTCTTGGGTCTCCGTATCCCTCCCATTCTGGCCGCTCGAGCGTCCTTGAATTTCATCGGCCCACAACCGGCAGCTGTACATTCAGCTTTGCCGGGCCTTCAGTTCTTGAATCCCGCTCTAAACCGTTCAGCTCTCCACCCACTTTGAGATGCTTCTTGAAACTTGCATCTGACCAAGTGTTTGGCCTCCATCCTGACTTGTAAATATCTTGGTGCTCCTTCACTGTCGTTCGGTCAAATTCCTGGAGCTCCCTCCCTAACAGCACTGTGGGTGTATCTACACCTCAGGGACTGCAGCCATTCACTAAGGCAGCTCACCATGGCCTTCTGAAGGGCAACAATAGATGGGCAATAAATGCTGGCCTAAGCAGCGATGCCCAAATCCTTTAACACAAAGAATTCCAAGTGATGCACAGAGAACAAAGTGTAGACTCGTTCGGGACAGTGTAGATCGCAGCCAATAGAAGGATCTGTTAGGGACATGAGAAATGAACTTGCATGCAGATATCAACGGAATTTATTCAACGTTAATGTCTAGGAATCTGTAAATGCTTCTTTATTCTGGTGCCATTATCCAGCTCATATTATCCGCTCCCATTTTGCCGTGTTCTCGGGAAAAGTCGATCCGAGATTCCACACTACTCTCCATTGGCTTGATGGGTTACTAATGACCAAATGCCTTTTCCCCATTTCCAAATGGAACAGAGTGAATATTGCCAGTGTGCTGTATCAGCCAGTGAGTTGGATACAGGGGAGGGATTTATGGTTTTGTTGCCAAACTCATCATCAAAGCGACAGCAACTTCTCCCGAGTACAGCAGGATTATTTCTTCAACAGAACGCAGTGAGTGGAGGATAGTTACCCAAAATGTGTGCAGCAGATCAGTGCTAGTCATTTACAGTGCTGTGCTCTCCAAGCATCTTCGGTGGGGGTAATTAACCCCAGATGTCACCGGTGGGGGTAATTAACCCCAGATGTCACCGGTGGGGGTAATTAACCCCAGATGTCACCGGTGGGGTTAATTAACCCCAGATGTCACCGGTGGGGGTAATTAACCCCAGATGTTACCGGTGGGGGTAATTAACCCCTGATGTCACCGGTGGGGGTAATTAACCCCAGATGTCACCGGTGGGGGTAATTAACCCCAGATGTTACCGGTGGGGGTAATTAACCCCTGATGTCACCGGTGGGGGTAATTAACCCCAGATGTCACCGGTGGGGTTAATTAACCCCAGATGTCACCGGTGGGGGTAATTAACCCCAGATGTTACCGGTGGGGGTAATTAACCCCTGATGTCACCGGTGGGGGTAATTAACCCCAGATGTCACCGGTGGGGGTAATTAACCCCAGATGTCACCGGTGGGGGTAATTAACCCCAGATGTTACCGGTGGGGGTAATTAACCCCTGATGTCACCGGTGGGGGTAATTAACCCCAGATGTCACCGGTGGGGGTAATTAACCCCAGATGTCACCAGTGGGGGTAATTAACCCCAAATGTCACCGGTGGGGGTAATTAACCCCAGATGTCACCGGTGGGGGTAATTAACCCCAGATGTCACCGGTGGGGTTAATTAACCCCAGATGTCACCGGTGGGGGTAATTAACCCCAGATGTTACCGGTGGGGGTAATTAACCCCAAATGTCACCGGTGGGGGTAATTAACCCCAGATGTTACTGGTGGGGGCAATTAACCCCTGATGTCACCGGTGGGGGTAATTAACCCCAGATGTCACCGGTGGGGGTAATTAACCCCAGATGTCACCGGTGGGGGTAATTAACCCCTGATGTCACCGGTGAGGGTAATTAACCCCAGATGTCACCGGTGAGGGTAATTAACCCCTGATGTCACCGGTGAGGGTAATTAACCCCTGATGTCACCGGTGAGGGTAACTATCCATTCATCCCGTGAGCAGTGGTGTTACTGGACAGAGTTGCAGAATCATACAATGCAAAATGAGGCTGTTCGGCCCATCATGTATGTGTGCTGTCTCTCTGAGAGAACAGTTTAATTATGCCCATTCTTCCCCATCAGTCTGCAGATTTCTCCTTTGCGAGTGTTTATCAAATTTGCTTTTGAGATGATGGTCTGAGTCTGTGACCAGTGCCCACACAGACCACAACAACCCACCGAATAAAACCACGACCCCTCGCCTCACCGCCGGCCCTGAACCTACCGCCTGCATCAAAGAACGATACAGCGCAGGAACAGGCCTCCATGTGCCGGCCATGATACCACCCTTGGCCAAAGGCCTAAAGAACAAAGAATCCTCTGGTTAAATTTCATAACTTGCTGAATAACAAGAGGGGGTGGGGGTGGGGGTGGGGTGGGGGGGGGGGGGGGTAGCATTGACGTGAAAGAGCAGAATGGCGTCCACGAACAAGGCAGCCATGTGCTCAGGCCTGTCTGCATGTTAGCGTCCCTGTGAACTCTGATGGTTTGTGCAAGCAGTATCAATGCCAAGACATACAGCATGGTGACAGGATGGCCGATGTAGAGATAGGCATTAGTTACATTTCCTTCCTCAGTTAAACAAGTGAACCATGCCCCTGAAAAATCATGGCTATCAATGGGACAAACTGATGCAGAGGCATTGAGTGAAATATAAAGTAACCGGTGTGGCTGTTTGCACCTCGCAAGCTGATCAATGTTTGATTGCCAAGGGGCCCACCTTCAAGGTCTTCCGTGAAGACTTGAATCACATTTCCGACTTTCCATTTTGTTACAGTCTCCCTGTTTCCAATAAAGTGAGCAAGGTTTCAGTCAGAGCTCCCCAATTTCCGATTTCGCTTCCTCTTGTATTCTTGAACATTTGCCATCTGGGACCAATCCATTATAAATATTCTAATTTCTTCATAGCCCTTTCTTTGTTTTCCTCTGCTTTCATTAGAGGCTCTGATGGAACCCCGGCCAAACCCATTTACAGCATCAGAGAGGTTACAATTGTGGCATCGGAGAAGATTAAAATAAAGTCTCGAATTTCTGCAGCACCACTGGAAATCTCGAAGCATTTACAGTTTAGAAATATTGTTGTAATCCAGGGAATAATGGGCACAGAAGGAAACCTGGAATACCATGGACTGTTTTCGTCCTCTTATCCAAGGAAAAATTCACCGGCATTGGAGGCAGTCCAGAGAAGGTCCACTAGCTTGATCCCAGGTATGGGGGGTTTCATATGAAGAGAGGTTGAGTAGGTTGGGCCTGTGCTCCGGTGGAGGGGGTGAGGGGGTGTTCCTGGGGTCTGCAGTGATAAAATGGTGATAGGGATGATGGTGTAAAAGGCAAATTAAACTGATAATGGAATAAGTTAAAAATAAGAGTACAGAAGAGGTGCAAAATGTTTGGAGCAGGATAGCAAGACGCAAGGGCGGTGGAAGGCGGACCATAGGAAGTCTGGAATCCCCTATTGGTCCACAGCCAGAAGCCGCACCCCCGGAGGCCTCCTCACCACATTCCCAGCAACTGGGAATCTTCCCCACGTTACCAGGATTCCCTCACCCGCTGCTATTGTAAAGTTACACTGTCCGTCTGGGAACGCACAGCACAGAAAGCGGCCACTCAGCCCATCGTGCCTGTGCTGGCCCTTATGAAGAGCACTTATGCCTAGTCCCAACCCCCTGCATTTTTTGCCTGAAACCATGCGCGTTCTTTAAGCTCAGGTTCCTGCCCCAACCCCCTTTCAAAATTATTTGTGGAACCTGCTGTCATGACCCCAAAAGTATGGGTTTCTCTAGTGAATCTCTTAAACGGTTTCTCTAGCTTCCCAGAGCTTGATTGGCCTCCTCTTTTGTTCCCTCTCCTCCTCCTTTCCATGCTTAAAACCGGTAACGTCCCTTTTTCTAGTTCTGACAAAAAGGGCATTGACCTGAAATGTTAACTCGCTTTCTCCAACTCCTCAGACGCTGACTACCGGCTGAGCTTTTACACCATTTTCTGTTTTCATTTCACATTTCCCGTGTCCACAGTATTTGTTATTACTCCTGCGAACATTTTGTTTCTGTAGGAGATACACGGACCAGAAACGTCCCCCGACCGTCTCCACGTCAATCACATAAAATAATATTGAGGATTATAATAAGATCAAGAATACAAAACAATAACTGATAAACACTCACTTGGTAGCACAGAAGTTTGATCTTGTTGAAAAGAGAGACATGTCGCTGAAGCTTTTCAGCTTGCACGCATCAGCAGGACAAATGCAAGAATATCAAATTTCGAACAATCACAACAATTTACACTGGATAAAAGGGCAGTGATTGGAGAGTGCCTCAGCCAGAGTCGACTTGTTATCCAATCAGCACCTTTTTCTCCTCTCGTGTAAATTGTTATAATTTACAAGATACTAACAGAGATCCACAAAACATTTGCAGGCAAATTGCAACAGAACCTCTTTAAATACAGCAGGGGTGATTCCCCGAGCCCCGCGCCGGGCCGGAGAATCGGCGCACCCGCGCCACGAAACCCCGACGCCGGCGCGCGATTCTCCGAGGTGCGGAGAGTTGGCGCCGGCGCGATTAGCGCGGCACCGGCCGCGGGCCGCTGGAATTGGCGGGGCCGCCGATTCTCCGGCCCGAATGGGCCGCGCGGCCGCGCGGATAAGCAGAGTCCCGCCGGCACCGTTCACCCCCGGTCGCTGCCGGCAGGGACTCTGCGCGAACGGTCAGGGGCTGGTGGGGGGCTCCTTCACCGGGGGGAGGGCCTCCGATGGGATCTGGCCCACGATCGGGGCCCACCGATTGGCGGTCCGGCCTCTTCCCCCCCCCCCGGGCCTACTTCCCTGCGCGGCCGGCCCGACGCCATGTTGAGTCGGGGCCAGCGCGCTAAAGAAGTCCCCCGCGCAAGCGCAGGTTGTCGCGGCCCAACTGCGCGTGTGTGGGTTGCCGCCGCGCCCATTTGGCGCCGGGAAAGGAGGCTGGAGCGGCGTGAACCGCTCCAGCGCCGTGCTGGCCCTCTGTGGGGGACAGAATAGGTCGTACCCGGGCCCGGTTCGCACCGTCGTGGAACGCAACGGCGTTCACAATGGCGCGAACACTTGGGCTCCAATTGGGAGCATGGCCCCCAGCATTTCAATCCCTTCTCGGCCTTTTTGGCTCAGATGAAGTGTCAGATCAAGGTCAAGATGGGGTGTGAAGCCTTTTCTCGTCAGCTTAGCTCTTGTGTGTCTCTCTTGTGGAGACCGTGAATTGGCTTCAATATGAATTTGAATTGCTTTTTGGAGCAGGCAATGAGATGGATTAAGGGTTTGCCCTGTCCACTCGGCGCTTTAGCTTTGTAATTTAAGGATGGGAAGAAAAATGTCTTTAAAAATACTGAATTTCTAGTTATTCTTTCACCACTTTAACAGAATGAAAAAGTTTGCACTCTGGAAAAGAAACTGGGCGGGATTCTCCGTCAGCCGACGCCGAAATCAGGAATGGCAATTGGGCGGAGAATTGGTTCCGACACCAAAATCGCGGCAGGCGCGATTTCACGCCGAATCGCGATTCTCCGTCACCTCGACAGCGGTGTCAATGCATTCCGGAACGCACGTACAGTAAACACCGTTTGCATGTCATTAGCAAGCCCCACCCGGTATTCAGCTGTATGGGCGCGTGCTCCAGCAAAACCAGTGCCATCTTATTGGCTGGGATGAGTGTGTGGGGAGTGTAATGTGTGTGTGTGGCTGGGATGAGTGTGTGTGGGGAGTGTAATGTGTGTGTGCGGCTGGGATGAGTGTGTGTGGGGAGTGTAATGTGCGTGTGCGGCTGGGATGAGTGTGTGTGGGGAGTGTAATGTGTGTGTGCGGCTGGGATGAGTGTGTGTGGGGAGTGTAATGTGTGTGTGCGGCTGGGATGAGTGTGTGTGGGGAGTGTAATGTGCGTGTGCGGCTGGGATGAGTGTGTGTGGGGAGTGTAATGTGTGTGTGCGGCTGGGATGAGTGTGTGTGGGGAGTGTAATGTGTGTGTGCGGCTGGGATGAGTGTGTGTGGGGAGTGTAATGTGTGTGTGCGGCTGGGATGAGTGTGTGTGGGGAGTGTAATGTGCGTGTGCGGCTGGGATGAGTGTGTGTGGGGAGTGTAATGTGTGTGTGCGGCTGGGATGAGTGTGTGTGGGGAGTGTAATGTGCGTGTGCGGCTGGGATGAGTGTGTGTGGGGAGTGTATTGTGTGTGTGCGGCTGGGATGAGTGTGTGTGGGGAGTGTAATGTGTGTGTGTGGCTGGGATGAGTGTGCGTGGGGAGTGTAATGTGTGTGTGCGGCTGGGATGAGTGTGTGTGGGGAGTGTAATGTGTGTGTGCGGCTGGGATGAGTGTGTGTGGGGAGTGTAATGTGTGTGTGCGGCTGGGATGAGTGTGTGGGGAGTGTAATGTGTGTGTGAAGCTGGGATGAGTGTGTGTGGGGAGTGTAATGTGTGTGCGGCTGGGATGAGTGTGTGGGGAGTGTAATGTGTGTGTGCGGCTGGGATGAGTCTGTGTGGGGAGTGTAATGTGTGTGTGCGGCTGGGATGACTGTGAGCGTGGAGTGTAATGTGTGTGTGCGGCTGGGGTGAGTGTGTGTGGGGAGTGTAATGTGTGTGTGCGGCTGGGATGAGTGTGTGTGGGGAGTGTAATGTGTGTGCGGCTGGGATGAGTGTGTGCGGGGAGTGTAATGTGTGTGTGTGGCTGGGATGAGTGTGTGTGGGGAGTGTAATGTGTGTGTGCGGCTGGGATGAGTGTGTGTGGGGAGTGTAATGTGTGTGCGGCTGGGATGAGTGTGTGTGGGGAGTGTAATGTGTGTGTGCGGCTGGGATGAGTGTGTGTGGGGAGTGTAATGTGTGTGTGCGGCTGGGTGAGTGTGTGTGGGGAGTGTAATGTGCGTGTGCGGCTGGGATGAGTGTGTGTGGGGAGTGTAATGTGTGTGTGCGGCTGGGATGAGTGTGTGTGGGGAGTGTAATGTGTGTGTGCGGCTGGGATGAGTGTGTGTGGGGAGTGTAATGTGTGTGTGCGGCTGGGATGAGTGTGTGTGGGGAGTGTAATGTGTGTGTGGCTGGGATGAGTGTGTGCGGGGAGTGTAATGTGTGTGTGTGGCTGGGATGAGTGTGTGTGGGGAGTGTAATGTGTGTGCGCGGCTGTGATGAGTGTGTGTGGGGAGTGTAATGTGTGTGCGCGGCTGGAATGAGTGTGTGGGGAGTGTAATGTGCGTGTGCGGCTGGGATGAGTGTGTGTGGGGAGTGTAATGTGTGTGTGCGGCTGGGATGAGTGTGTGGGGAGTGTAATGTGTGTGTGCGGCTGGGGTGAGTGTGTGTGGGGAGTGTAATGTGTGTGTGCGGCTGGGATGAGTGTGTGTGGGGAGTGTAATGTGTGTGCGGCTGGGATGAGTGTGTGCGGGGAGTGTAATGTGTATGTGCGGCTGGGGTGAGTGTGTGTGGGGAGTGTAATGTGTGTGTGCGGCTGGGATGAGTGTGTGTGGGGAGTGTAATGTGTGTGCGGCTGGGATGAGTGTGTGCGGGGAGTGTAATGTGTGTGTGCGGCTGGGATGAGTGTGTGTGGGGAGTGTAATGTGTGTGTGCGGCTGGGATGAGTGTGTGGGGAGTGTAATGTGTGTGTGCGGCTGGGATGAGTGTGTGTGGGGAGTGTAATGTGTGTGTGCGGCTGGGATGAGTGTGTGGGGAGTGTAATGTGTGTGTGCGGCTGGGATGAGTCTGTGTGGGGAGTGTAATGTGTGTGTGCGGCTGGGATGACTGTGAGCGTGGAGTGTAGTATGTGTGCGGCTGGGGTGAGTGTGTGTGGGGAGTGTAATGTGTGTGTGCGGCTGGGATGAGTGTGTGTGGGGAGTGTAATGTGTGTGCGGCTGGGATGAGTGTGTGCGGGGAGTGTAATGTGTGTGTGTGGCTGGGATGAGTGTGTGTGGGGAGTGTAATGTGTGTGTGCGGCTGGGATGAGTGTGTGTGGGGAGTGTAATGTGTGTGCGGCTGGGATGAGTGTGTGAGGGGAGTGTAATGTGTGTGTGCGGCTGGGATGAGTGTGTGTGGGGAGTGTAATGTGTGTGTGCGGCTGGGTGAGTGTGTGTGGGGAGTGTAATGTGCGTGTGCGGCTGGGATGAGTGTGTGTGGGGAGTGTAATGTGTGTGTGCGGCTGGGATGAGTGTGTGTGGGGAGTGTAATGTGTGTGTGCGGCTGGGATGAGTGTGTGTGGGGAGTGTAATGTGTGTGTGCGGCTGGGATGAGTGTGTGTGGGGAGTGTAATGTGTGTGCGGCTGGGATGAGTGTGTGCGGGGAGTGTAATGTGTGTGTGTGGCTGGGATGAGTGTGTGTGGGGAGTGTAATGTGTGTGCGCGGCTGTGATGAGTGTGTGTGGGGAGTGTAATGTGTGTGTGCGGCTGGGATGAGTGTGTGGGGAGTGTAATGTGTGTGTGCGGCTGGGATGAGTGTGTGTGGGGAGTGTAATGTGTGTGTGCGGCTGGGATGAGTGTGTGGGGAGTGTAATGTGTGTGTGCGGCTGGGATGAGTGTGTGTGGGGAGTGTAATGTGTGTGTGCGGCTGGGATGACTGTGAGCGGTGAGTGTAATGTGTGTGTGCGGCTGGGATGAGTGTGTGTGGGGAGTGTAACGTGTGTGCGGCTGGGATGAGTGTGTGTGGGGAGTGTAACGTGTGTGTGCGGCTGGGATGAGTGTGTGTGGGGAGTGTAATATGTGTGTGCGGCTGGGATGAGTGTGTGTGGGGAGTGTAATGTGTGTGTGCGGCTGGGATGAGTGTGTGTGGGGAGTGTAATGTGTGTGTGCGGCTGGGATGAGTGTGTGTGGGGAGTGTAATGTGCGGCTGTAGCTTGTCAGCCTCCCGAGTGTCAATCACGGACCCGGCGACTCTAAGTTGCATCAAATAATTATTCTCATTCATAGAATCCCTACAGTGCAGAAGGAGACCATTCAGCCCATCGAGTCTGCACCGACGCTCCAAAGGAGCACCCTCCCTAGGCCCACCCCCTAGCCCTATCCCCACTATCCCACCTAATCCTTGGAAACTAAGGGGCAATTTTAGAATGGCCAATCCACCTAATGTTTTTTTTAATCGTTCATGGGACATGGGCGTCGCAGGCTGTGCCAACATTTATTGCCCATCCCTCATTGCCCTTGATGGGGGCAGTTAAGAGTCAACCACATTGCTGTGGTCTGGAGTCACGTGTAGGCCAGACCGGGTAAGGATTGCACATCTTTGGAGTGTGGGAGGAAACTGGGGCACCTGGAAGAAACCAACGCAACACGGGGAGAACGTACAAACTCCACAGACAGTCACCCAAGGCGGGAATTAAACCCAAGTCCTTGGCACTGAGACAGCAGTGCTAACCACTGTGCCACCGTGCCGCCCCTTGTGCCATACATAGCTTCCATCATCTCGGGCAGCACGGTGGCTCGGTGGTGAGCATTGCAGCCTCACGGCGCCGAGGTCCCAGGTTCGATCCCGGCTCTGGGTCACTGTCCGCGTGCAGTTTGCAAATTCTCCCCGTGTTTGCGTGGGTTTCACCCCCACAACCCAAAGATGTGCAGGGTAGGTGAATTGAACATGCTAAATTTCCCCTTAAATTGGAAAAAATGAATTGGGCACTCTAAATTTTTTTTAAAATATATATTTTATTGAAAATTTTTTCTAAACAACATTTTTCCCTCTTACAAAGCAAACAAAACAATAACAAAGCAGAAATTTTTAACAATACACAGGTAACAAAACCCCATTATCCATTGACCTAAACTAAACTAAACCCCCCCCTCCCCCCCGCCTTCCCCCTGGGCTGCTGCTGGTCATCTATCTCCCCTCTAACGTTCCCCTAGGTAGTCGAGAAATGGCTGCCACCGCCTGGTGAACCCTTGAGCCGATCCTCTCAGGGCAAACTTTATCTGCTCCAGTTTAATAAACCCTGCCATATCATTTACCCAGGCCTCCTGTCCGGGGAGTTTCGCCTACTTCCACATGAGTAGGATCCTGCGCCGGGCTACTTGGGACGCAAAGGCCACGACATCGGCCTCTTTCGCCTCCTGCACTCCCGGCTCTTCCGCAACTCCAAATAGAGCTAACCCCCAGCCTGGTTTGACCCGGGCCTTCACCACTTGCGAAATCACTCCCGTCACTCCCTTCCAATACCCTTCCAGTGCCGGGCACGCCCAAAACATATGTGCGTGGTTTGCCGGGCTCCCGCCACACCTCCCGCATTTGTCCTCCACTCCAAAGAACCTGCTCAATCTTGCCCCCGTTATGTGTGCTCTATGTAGCACCTTAAATTGAATCAGGCTAAGCCTGGCGCATGAGGAAGAGGAATTTACCCTGCTTAGGGCATCAGCCCACATACCCTCCTCTATCTCCTCCCCTAATTCTTCTTCCCACTTTCCCTTTAGTTCACCCACCGACTCCTCCTCCTCTTCCCTCATCTCTTTGTAAATCTCTGACACCTTGCCCTCTCCGACCCACACCCCTGAAAGCACCCTGTCCTGTATCCCCTGTGTCGGGAGCAACGGAAATTCCCTCACCTGTTGTCTAGTAAACGCCCTCACCTGCATATATCTCAAAAAATTTCCCCGGGGCAACTTATACTTTTCCTCCAATGCTCCCAAACTCGCAAAAATCCCATCTATAAATAAATCTCCCACCTTCCTAATTCCCGACTGGTACCAGCTCTGAAATCCTCCATCCATTCTTCCTGGGGCGAACCTATGGTTGTTCCTGATGGGGAACCCACCAGGGCTCCCCGCACCCCTCTCTGTCGCCTCCACTGTCCCCATATGTTCAGTGTTGCCGCCACCACCGGGTTCGTGGTAAACTTTTTAGGTGAGATCGGTAGCGGCGCTGTCACCAGCGCCTCTAAACTCGTCCCTTTACAGGACTTTCTCTCCAGTCTTTTCCACGCCGCTCCCTCACCCTCCATCATCCATCTACGTATCATTGCCACATTGGCGGCCCAATAGTAATCACCCAAGTTCGGTAGTGCCAGTCCTCCTCTGTCCCTACTACGCTGAAGGAACCCCCTCCTTACTCTCGGAACCCTTCCTGCCCACACGAAGCTCGTGATGCTCCTGTCTATTTTATTAAAAAAGGTCCTGGTGATTAATATAGGGAGACATTGAAATACAAATAAGAACCTTGGGAGGACCATCATCTTAATTGCCTGCACCCTGCCCGCCAGCGACAGAGGCTGCATGTCCCACCTCTTGAAGTCCTCCTCCATTTGTTCTACCAGCCGTGTCAGATTAAGTCTGTGCAAGGTTCCCCAGCTCCTAGCGATCTGAATCCCCAGGTATCGGAAGTTTCTTTCCACTTTCCTTAGCGGTAAGCCTTCTATCTCTCTACTCTGGTCCCCTGGATGTATCACAAATAATTCACTCTTCCCCATGTTTAGCCTATACCCCGAGAATTCCCTGAACCTCCTCAAAATTCTCATAACCTCTATCATTCCCCCCGCTGGGTCCGACACGTATAACAATAGGTCATCTGCGTATAACGAGACTCGGTGTTCTTCTCCCCCTCTAATCACCCCTCTCCATTTCCAGGAGTCTCTCAACGCCATGGCCAGAGGTTCAATTGCCAACGCAAACAACAATGGAGACAGCGGGCATCCCTGCCTTGTTCCCCTATATAATCGGAAATACTCCGATCTATGTCGACCTGTAACTACGCTTGCCGTTGGTGCCCCATAAAGAAGTCTAACCCAGCTAATAAACCCGTTCCCAAACCCAAACCTCCTTAACACTTCCCATAAATACTCCCACTCCACCCTATCAAATGCCTTCTCTGCGTCCATTGCCGCCACTATCTCTGCCTCCCCCTCCACTGGGGGCATCATTATCACCCCTAATTGTCGTTGCACGTTAACATTCAGTTGTCTCCCTTTTACGAACCCTGTCTGGTCTTCGTACACCACCCCCGGGACACAGTCCTCTATCCTCGATGCCAGTACCTTTGCCAGCAATTTGGCGTCCACGTTCAATAGTGAAATAGGTCTATAGGACCTGCACTGCAACGGATCTTTGTACCCCTTCAAAATAAGCGATATCGTCGCCTCCGACATCGTCGGGGGTAGAGTCCCCCCTTCCCTGGCCTCATTGAACGTCCTCGCCATTAACGGGGCCAACAAGTCCACATATTTTCGGTAATATTCCACCGGGAACCCGTCTGGCCCCGGGGCCTTCCCTGCTTGCATGCTTCCCAGTCCCTTAATAACCTCGTCCACCTCAATCGGTGCCCCCAGGCCTGCCACCTCCTGCTCCTCCACTTCCGGGAACCTCAATTGGTCCAGGAACTGCCTCATCCCCTCCTCTCCCTCTGGGGGTTGAGACCTATACAGTTCCTCATAGAAGGTCTTGAACACCTCATTTATCTTTCCTGCCCTTCGCACCGTGTCTCCCCTTTCGTCTCTAATTCCTCCTATCTCCCTCGCTGATGCCCTCTTTCGCAATTGGTGTGCCAACAGGCGACTAGCCTTTTCTCCATATTCATACCTCCTCCCCTGTGCCTTCCTCCACAGTACCTCCGCCTTTCTGGTGGTCAGAAGGTCAAACTCCATCTGGAGTCGTCTCCTCTCCCTGTACAACTCCTCCTCCGGGGTCTCGGCAAATTCCCTGTCCACCCTTAAAATCCCCCCCAGTAATCTTTCCCTTTCCTTGACCTCTGTTTTCCTTTTGTGGGCCCCAATTGAGATCAGCTCTCCTCTGACCACCGCTTTTAATGCTTCCCAGACCACTCCCACAGGGACCTCGCCGTCATCATTGACCTCCAGGTATCTCTCAATACACCCCCGCACTCTTGCACACACTCCCTCATCCGCCATCAGTCCCACATCTAATCGCCAGAGTGTTCTCTGCTCCCTGTCCTCACCTACTGCCAGGTCCACCCAATGTGGGGCATGATCCGAAACCGCTATGGCTGAGTACTCAGCTTCTTCCACCCTAGAGATCAGCGACCTTCCCAAAACAATAAAATCTATCCGGGAGTACACTTTATGGACATGGGAGAAGAAGGAAAACTCCCTAGCCCTAGGTCTAAGAAATCGCCATGGATCCACTCCCCCCATTTGGTCCATAAACCCCTTAAGTACCTTGGCCGCTGCTGGCCTTCTTCCGGTCCTTGAGCTGGATCTACCTAGCCCCGGGTCCAGCACCGTATTAAAGTCCCCTCCTAAAATCAAGTTTCCTGCCTCCAGGTCCGGAATACGCCCCAGCATCCGTCTCATGAATCCCGCATTGTCCCAATTTGGGGCATACACATGAACCAACACGACCTCCATTCCCTCCAGCCTACCACTCACCATTACATATCTACCTCCGCTATCTGCTACGATGTTCTTTGCTTCAAATGCTACCCGTTTCCCCACCAAAATGGCCACCCCTCTGTTCTTTGCGTCCAGTCCTGAGTGGAACACCTGTCCCACCCATCCTTTCCTTAGATTATCTTGGTCCGCCACCTTTAGGTGCGTTTCTTGGAGCCTAGCCACGTCTGCCCTTAGTCCTTTCAAATGCGCGAGCGCTCGGGTCCTTTTTATCGGTCCGTTCAGGCCTCTCACATTCCACGTGATCAGCCTCACTAGGGGGCTACCTGCCCCCCTCCCGTGTCGACTAGCCATTACCTTCTCTAGGCCAGTCCCATATCCCGCCTCCGCGCTCCCGCTCGCTCCCCCAGCGTCGCACACCATCCCCGCCCACCCACTCTTTATCCATTTCCTTTTGGATTTCCGCAGCAGCAACCCAGTTGTCCCTCCCCCGGCTAGATCTCTATCTAGCTTGATTGCTCCCCCCATATCACTTCCGTAAGTCAGCTGACTTCAACTGACCCCGGCTACTCCTGCTCACTCCTCGACCCCCCCCCCCCCCCCGTGTGGGGGAACTCCCATCCGCCTTGCGCCTGTCTTCCCGCCTTATTCTTTCTGGCACGGGAACATCCCTTTACCTGACCCGCCTCTTATGGCGCAGCTCCCTTTCCCCTCCCCCTCCCATTCCCCATTCTCCGACTATGTCCCGTCTTTCCCCCCTCACCGGTGCCCACATTTCCCCAATGTCTCCCCCCTTCCCTGTTTCAATTAACTTCCACCATAACATTAACAAAAACATTAACAATAACATTTCCTGCAGCATCAGTCCCTCAGTTCCGGTCCAATTTCTCTTCTTTGATGAAGGACCATGCTTCCTCCGCCGTCTCGAAATAATAGTGTCTCTCCTGATACGTGACCCATAGTCTTACCGGCTGCAGCATCCCAAACTTCACCTTCCTTTTATGCAACACCTCTTTGGCTCGGTTGAAGCTCGCCCTCCTTCTCGCCACCTCCGCACTCCAATCCTGGTATATCCGTACCACAGCATTCTCCCATCTGCTACTCCGCACCTTTTTAGCCCATCTCAGGACCTCTTCTCTGACCTTAAGGCGGTAAAATCGCACGATTATCGCCCTCGGTGGTTCTCCCGCTTTTGGTCTTCTCGCTGGAATCCGATTTGCCCACTCCACCTCCATGGGGCCCGTAGGGGCCTCAGCACCCATCAGTGAGCTCAGCATCTTACTCGCGTACGCTCCACAGTCCACTCCTTCCACACCCTCAGGGAGACCTAGTATCCTAAGGTTCTTCCTTCGCGCTCCGTTTTCTAGGGCCTCGATCCTTTCCGCACACTTTTTATGAAGTGCCTCGTGCGTCTGAGTCTTAACCGCCAGGCCCAGGATCTCGTCCTCAATACCTGACACCTTCTGCTCCATCACGCGAAGCTCAGTCTCCTGGGTCTTTAATGTCTCCTTGAGCCCCTCAATTGCCTGTAGCACCGGGGTCAGCACCTCCCTCTTCAGCAGCTCCACGCACCGTCTCACAATTTCATCCTGCTCAGGCCCCCATGCCGCCTGCGCTTTCTCCGCCGCCATTTTGTTTTTCTCTCCCTCTGACCTTTTGGTCGATGATTCCTCCGGCTGCAGCCACCGCCGCCGATTTTTTCCTTCTTCGCTCGGGGGGGGGGACTCCCTTCCCACACACCCCACACCGGGTCGCGTAGTCGAAAAATTCCCCGTTGGGGCTCTTAAAAGAGCCCGAAGGTCCGTCGGAGCTGGAGCCGCCGAAACGTGCGGCTAGCTAGGCATCACCGCAACCGAAAGTCCCGGCACTCTAAATTTTAAAGAAAAACTTCCAGCATCTCCAGTCCATTCCACCCAGTCCATTCTCTCCATGCCATCTATCTCATACCAACGTTGAGAATACTTTGTACAGTTATGGTCTTCTTACTGAAGGAAAGATATGTTATTATTGGAGGCAGTACAGAGGAAGGTTACTAGGATGATTCCCTGCTATGGAGGGACATGGAAAGATTGAACAGGTTGGGTCTGTACTCCTTGGAGTTCAGAAGAATGAGACACGATAGGATTGAAACATAGAAGATTCTTAGGGGGTTAGACAGGGTCAATGTTGGTAGGATGTTTCCACTCATGGGAGAGTGTAGGACCAGAGGGCTTAGTCGCAGAATAAGGGGGAGCTCGTTCAACAGGGATTTGAGGAAGAATTTCTTCCCTCGAAGAGTGCTAAATCTTTGGAATTCTTTACCCCAGGAAGCTGAGGAGGCCGTGTCCTTGTAACATTGTTTTTTTAAATCTGGAGGGAAATTAAGGGACAGGGAGAGAAGGCAGGAAAGTGGACTTAGTGAACGTTAGATCTGCCATGATCTTTTAACGTGGCAGAGCAGGCTCGAGGGGTGGAACGGACTCCCCCCGTTTCTATTTCTTATGGTCTTCCCCCCATCCCATTTCTTCCATCCTGTTCTTGGTGTACTCCCATCCCTCACGTCCCATCCATCCCCCATGACGATCTCGCCAGCCAGGGTAACTTTGCTGTGGCTCTTTTTGTTCTCCAATAACAGCCCCCTTGTCCCCTCCACCACCACCAGCCAGTGACAACTTCATGCGCGTCAGGAACTCCAATCCTCCAGGAACTCCATGTCCCATGTGTCTCTGCCTGCAGCAAGGAGCATCCACCAACTAAACCCAGCTCTGGTGCACCCCCCCCCCCCCCCACCCCCCCTCTTAGACTGACCAATCAAAGCAATCTGGACGGACATAAACTGAGGTTCGTTGTCATAGATAGTTCAACAGTGCTTCTGTGACAGTTAAAACAGAAATAAAACACCAAGTACTCCAGGTATAAGGAACAATGAAAGTCTAGACTTCTCACATCCCGATAAAATAGAAAGCTGTCTCAGTCTACATCCCCTCAGGTAGGGACTTCCAGTCGGAAAATGTAAGCCATGGAACTAGAGTCCTAAGGGCCCTTAAGAGGTTCATATGAACTCCAGAGTTGCTGAGGAGAACCATTTAAACCACAAGCTCTTTGATGTGGGATTTAAATGAAGCCAATGAAAATGTGCAGCACAATATATTCATTCAAGACACATCTGCCTGATTGTGCCACCAAATGAAGGAAACAGTGATATCTTGAAACTCAAGATACCATGACTTGCAGAATAGCCTCAATTTCTTTTAATTGGCACACTCAACGATCGCTATCCATTTTACGAATGTGATTGTCAGTGATCTGCACAGGGAACGTCAGGAACCAATCAAACAATCCAGCTGGTTCCAGATGCCTCGTTGTGACGCTCACCAAGTGAACAGTGCTGGTCTGGAGGAGCCGCCCTGCCCCATCC
Organism: Scyliorhinus torazame; assembly: GCF_047496885.1. Taxonomy (NCBI): domain Eukaryota; kingdom Metazoa; phylum Chordata; class Chondrichthyes; order Carcharhiniformes; family Scyliorhinidae; genus Scyliorhinus; species Scyliorhinus torazame. Next base: position 8,762,369 of record NC_092717.1, read on the forward strand.
AGCCTGCCCCCGCACAATGACGGTGCCACGTGTATCGCAAAATAGACATTCACCGCCCCACCGCAGGTCATGTGATCGGCTGAGAGTGCCGAAGGAACAGATTTGAAAACCCAGAACAATCAGGAAAGTGATTTTTTAAAAATAAATTCCTCTCAGCTCCCCACAGGTGAACAACGTTAGCCCCAGGAGATCGTTCTGACGCTCAGTAATGTTGCACCCTTGCACTGCTGCCTCACGGCGCCGAGGTCCCAGGTTCGATCCCGGCTCTGGGTCACTGTCCGTGTGGAGTTTGCACTTTCTCCCCGTGTTTGCGTGGGTCTCACCCCCACAACCCAAAGATGTGCAGGGTAGGTGGATTGGCCTCGCTAAATTGCCCCTTAATTGGAAAAGATGAGTTGGGTACTCGAAAATTAAAAACAAATTAATGTTTTACCTTTTGAGGTCGGTTTAGCTCAGTGGGCTGCGCAGCTGATTCGTGATGCAGAACGAGGCCAATAGCACATGTTCAATTCCTGTACTGGCTGAGGCCTTCTCAACCTTGCCCCTCGCCTGAGGTGTGGTGACCCTCAGGTTAAGTCACCACCAGTCAGCACTCCCCTTCAACGGGGAAAGCAGCCTATGGTCACCTGGGACTATGGTAACTGTCATGATATCCATATTAACATATCATGGTGCAAACACTCACACACACTGATGGACAGATTGACGGACCAATCAACACACACGCAACATCACAGCCAATCACCAGTGAGAGCACACACACTATAAAACAGGAAACACCACAGTTCCCGCGCATTCCACCAGGAGATAGCTCAGAGCACAGAGCTCACAGCATGCCACTCAGACATACACCATGTGCTGAGTGCCTCTCTAAGATAGCGCTAGGGCTGGGTCCACAGGTTAACGGGTGAAGTACGAGCCACAGCCAGACGTTAACAGTTGTTATTATCCAGAATAATAAAACAGAGTTGTACCATCTACAACCGTGTTGGTTCGTTTGTGTATCGGAACACCCAACACGACAGTAACTTTGCTTGTTACTTTGAAAGAGATGATCTCCACCTCAGTCACCCAAGATCTGGCTCTTTTTCAAAGGGTGAGGAACATCCATTCGCTCTTGTCTGCGATTTGTGCATCATCCAATGTTTCCTTTTGATTCCCGCTTTCTCAGTTGCTGACCTGCCTCGGTTCCTTGTCAAACAAAGTCTCAATTTTTAAAATTCTCATCCTTGTTATCAAATTACTCCCTCCGCCACCCGCCACCTCAGCGATCACCTCCAGCCTCACGACCCATCCTGAGATCCATGCGTTCCTCTAATTCTGGCCTCGTTAGCATCCCTGATTTTAATTGCCCCATCGTTGGCGGCCGCACCTCCGGCAGCCTGGGCCCCAAGCTCAAGGATCTAACGAGATCTGGTGAGCGGCGTCACGATCTGGATCCTGCCCACCAAGGGCGGGGTGCTGATTTGCCTATTTAAATGTGCCGTTAAACTCACCGGAGTTACCCGAGGCACGGGATAGAACCACCTCGCCTCGGAGACCCCGATCGGGTACTGTCTAGCACTGGTTCCCTAAACGTGGGCTGGCATATCGGCTCTTGGGTGTGTGTGTGGTGGGGGGGGGGGGGGGAGGGGGTCAACCGGGCGATTGGGGGTCCCGAGGCAGTCGGGCTTTGGGCAGGGTGGTACCCTGGCACCCCTGATGGCACCCTGGCACTGTCACCCAGGTGCCACTATGGCAATGCCAGGATGCCCAGGGGTGCCCTGCCCTTATGAGGTGGGATGTGGGGGGGGTTCAAGGAACCCCTAAATGGTAAGTTGAGGTGCTGGGGGCTGCCCTGGGAGATTCACTGATCAGCGTGCCATTTCTAAATGGTACCCCCATCTCTTCCTGCTCTGCTGACCTGACCCCGTTGTGCAGGAAATGAGTCTAAGTGCGGCCTTGGCGGGGCCTTCTCGGTGGGACCTGGAAATGAAGCAGAGTCCCGTTTAACAGCGGGCTCTTTACCCCCCCACCCCTTGCCAGCGCCGGGAAACACCCGGCTAAACGCGCCCAAAACGGGACTCGGTTTCATTTCCATTAGATTGTGACAGATATAAAAACAAGCTGGTTTAACGATGCAAATCTTCATGTTAAATTTAATTTGCACAGCTGCAAAGCTGCTCCAAATTCTTGCAGCAAATCTTTCATTGAATCCTGTGTTTTGACTACTGCCCCTATTTCCATGCTGACGGTAGATTGCGCCGTCTCACTCGGCAGCCCAGAATGGCAGATTAGATACGCAATCCTGTGGGAGCCCATGGAATACATCTCCCAGACCCGACTTCATGCCTCGCGTGAGCAGGCGCTGTTTTCCATTTTTAATAAACTTCCGTCCCATTCCGGGCGCCGCACGTCAGGGAGGGTGTCAGGGCCTCGGAGAGGGCGGCAGCGGTGCAGGACTAGAACGGTTCCCAAGATGAGGGCCTTCAGTTGTGTGGCAAGGTGGAGAGGCTGGGATGGTTCTCCTTAAAGGGGGCAGGGGAGGTTAAGGGGAGATTCCAGAATGGTTCCCACTGACAGAAGGATGGGTGACCAGGGAAGTCAGATTTGAGATAAGTTGCAAAGGAACCGAGGTGGGGACCGAGGTGGGGACCGAGGTGGGGGGGGGAGGGGGTGGGGGGGGGGGGGGGGGTGCTGCCTGAAGGGGCGGTGGAAGCCGATTCAAAAGGAACTTTCAAAAGGGAGAATTGGAGAAATACTTGGAAATTAAAAACAATTGGAGGGCTATGTGGAAACAGTGGGCGGTTGGAACTGATTCGATGCCTCTTTCAAAGAGCTAGAACATATATGATGGGCATAGGATGGCCTTGTTCCGGGCAGCACGGTGGCGCAGTGGGTTAGCCCTGCTGCCTCATGGCGCCGAGGTCCCAGGTTCGATCCCGGCTCTGGGTTACTGTCCGTGTGGAGTTTGCACATTCTCCCCGTGTTTGTGTGGGTTTCGCCCCCACAACCCAAATGATGTGCAGGGTGGGTGGATTGGCCACGCTAAATTGCTCCTTAATTGGAATAAATGAATTGGGTACTCTAAATTTATTTTTTAAAAATGGATGGCCTTCTTCCATGCTCTATAATTTTATGATTGTAATTTCTTATCCAGGCTCACTCTCCTCCTCGCTTTTTACACAGAAGCTAATGTAAAGCACGCGGCTGCCCAGCTAAACCATATCAGCAGGAACGGCACTTTACTGTGACCTTCTCGAAAGAGATGAAGTGGATAAATAAAGCAGCATCGCCCTCTTCTAAAGTGTTGCTGGCTGCTTCTTGTTAAATTATTACTAAGGGGGCTGGTTTAGCTCAGTGGGGCTAGACAGCTGGTTTGTGATGCATAAGGCCAGCAGCGCGGGTTCAATTCCTGCACCAGCTGAGAATTCTGAATTCTCCCTCCGCGTACCCGACCAGGCGCCAGAATGTGGCGACTAGGGGATTTTCACAGTAACTTCATTGCAGAGGTCGGGGCTGGTTTAGCACAGTGGGCTAAACAGCCGGCTTATAATGCAGAACAAGGCCAGCAGCGCGGGTTCAATTCCTGTACCAGCCTCCCTGAACAGGCGCCGGAATGTGGTGACTAGTGGCTTTCCACATTAACTTCATTGAAGTCTACTTGTGACAATAAGCGATTGTCATTATTAAATTATTACTATTGCAGTTAGATTCCCATTGTTTAATTTTTTTAATTGACATTAGATGAGTGGACCAATCGTGGCCTGGGTCCGGTTTATTGTCCTTCAATAAAATATGGGTCATCGAGGCGTGTACCAGTTCAGAACCAAGGATTTTTCGTCAGATCTCTTGTACTCTTTGTAATTTTGTTTAAGATGATGGCTGGGGTCAGTGTTTGGAATTCTGCAAAGGGCTCCAGTCTGATCAGAAGGAACCAAATTGACTAAGGCCCCCATCTCCTCACAACCGGCCTGTGACCTCCGCTTCGGAGAGTGGCCGTACATGAACGCGAATACAAGCTTACATCTTCGATCTTTACAGCAGGAACGCCACCAGCAGCATTGCTGCCGCGTTAACTCGCTGACCTTTGTCAGAGATACTCATGAAGCACTCAATCAAAATGTGTGGTTTTATTGCACATGTCGTCTGTTAGACTCAGTAAGTTAGCCACAGAAATTGAAGCAATTTCTCCACAGTTGTTGAGTTTGGCTCGGGTTTCATGTTCAGCAGCCACTTCCTGATATGAGCAGCATATTTTGGAATTGCTAAATTCCCTTGTTCTGGATCGCTGTCCAGTCTTGTGGTAGAGGAGTGAAAAGTATGTAAACTAAATGGCCTTTCACTCCGTCCAGCTGATGTAGAGCTAGGCTTCCGTGTAAACGAACAGGAGGTGATTGGTAAATCGTTTTTACAGTTACACAACGCTATGGTGGGAAACATGGCATGGTGCAAATGTGGAACTCCTATCACACGGAGTATTCAAGGTGTTAGGATCCCAGACGGGAACCCGCCTATTTGCGATTTGTAAAACAATGAGGAATTGTTACTGCCCCACAGGAGTGATAACACTGACCAATAGATACCTTCTATATTAAAACAAACTTTAATTTAAACACAGAATTAACCACATTAACAACAGAAAGATAATTCTACAGTTAACAGTGTCAACAGTTCTTAAGTGAAAGAAGAAACTGTAACTTACTTCCTAAACCTGCCTCTATATTCCAGTTAAGCAAATAATTATAATAATAATCTTTATTGTCACAAGTAGGCTTACATTAACGCTGGACTGAAGCTACTGTGAAAAGCCCCTAATCGCCACATTCCGGCGCCTGTTTGGGTACGCAGAGGGAGAATTCAGAATGTCCACATTACCTAACAGCATGTGTTTCAGGGCTTGTGGGAGGAAACTGGAGCACCCGGAGGAAACCCAAGCAGACACGGGGAGAATGTGTAGACTCCGCACAGGCGGTGACCCAAGCCAGGAATTGAATCTGGGACCCTGGTGCTGTGAAGCCATCGTGCCAACCACTGTGCAACCGTGCTGCCCAAATAGTTCAAATACCATTCCTGAATAAAGTTAAAAATCAGGTTTTATAAACTTGCTTTTATCTGTGCAGAATCTTTGGAGAGAGAATCTTTCAGGACCAAATCAGAAACACCTCTTTTCAGATTAAAATCCTGGGAAGAACTAACTTTTTCAGACAGAACTGACCCCTCCCCTTAATTACATCAACTGGACCCAAAGCATACGGCATTCTTCTGTCTCCTCCCACAAGATGTCCCATGTTCAGTTTAGGATCAAACACAATACCCACCATAAATTACCTATACCCCAATTGTCCTTTAGACAAAAACAATTTCCATTAAACAGGTAAATGGTTCTCAAATCCATTGGCAGAACATTTCACCTGCAAAAAAATGATCACCTGACTTTTACGATCCCTTAATCACAGCCTTGGCAGGCATACTGTCTGTACGCATTTTGTTTTTAATTTTTCCAATTAAGGGGCAACTTAGTGTGGCCAATCCACCTTTCCTGCACATCTTTGGGTTGTGGGGGTGAAACCTACGCAGATACGGGGAGAATGTGCAAACTCCACACGGACAGTCACCCAGGACCAGGATTGAACCCGGGTCCTTGGCGTAGTGAGGCAGCTATGCCATCTGTATGCAGCTTAACCCAGGTTTTAATTACATTATTGCAAAAAATATCTAAAACATGGTACTTGCGTACACCCATCACAGAAGTGAATAATATTGATGTATTAAATGGTAAGATACATATGTGGGAGAAAGGAAGTGTGGAGTAGAAACACCAGCAGGGACCATTTGGGCCGAATGGCCTGTTCTGTGCTGTACATTCGAAATATCAGCTGCCATCTCACTCCATCTCCGTGTTCCTGATTTTCTTTAAAATTTAGAGTATCCAATTATTTTTTTCCCCCCAATTAAGGGGCAATTTAGCGTGGCCAATCTACCTAACCTGCACGTCTTTTGGGGGTTGTGGTAGTACCAGGTATTGCGGTACCTAAGAGGCTGATGACCATTGGTTAGACCCAGGAGTCTACCATTGGCTGTTGTTACGTAGCTCCGCCCTGATAGGCGGAGTATAAGAGTTGGTGCCGTCCCAGCAGCCTTCACTTTCTGTACCAAAGCTGCTGGGGAACAAGTTCTAGTAGATTAAAGCCTTCAGTTATGAGATCGCTTGGTCTTGAGTGTAATTGATCGCGCATCAGGGATGCATCCCACGCAGACACGGGGAGAATGTGCAAGCTCCACACGGACAGTGACCCAGGGCCGGGATCGAACCTGGGACCTCGGCGCCGTGAGGCAGCAGGGCTAACCCACTGCGCCACCGTGCTGCCCTGATATTTGTGCTTTTTACTATGTGGGGAATGTACAGAGTGAATTCCAGTTTCACCCCCCGGCCCTTTCCTGACCATACTCACAATATTTCTGCACAAGTCAAGCAAAAACGGCAATTCCAGTAATACCTGTGGAATTCCTGCAGTGCGAATCTTTGAAAGAGCACCCTACCTAGGCCCATTCCCCCACCCTACCCCCGTCCCCCCACGCATTGATCATGGCCAATCCACCTAACCTGCGCATCTTTGGACTGCGGGGGGAAACCGGAGCACCCGGAGGAAACCCACGCAGACACGGGGAGGATGTGCAGACTCCGCACAGACAGTGACCCAAGCTGGGAATCGAACCTGGGACCCTGGAGCTGTGAAGCAACTGTGCTAACCACTGTGCTACCGTGCGGACCAGGAATATGCTCCTTGATATAATTTCTTGAATTGGTCTACACACTGATGATGCCTAATTCGTTTCCAAAAAGACTTAAATACACCAGGGTCAAACTCTCAATGTTTAAGGGCATAATATATACAGAATAATTTTTATCTATTCAGAAAAACTGGATGATCCTGGAAGATAATTTAATATCCCTGAAGGTCTGGATAGAACCTTTACTACCAGCGACCTAACAGTGCGTCTATTGCTGTGTGTGCTGGACACTTCACGCCTGTACATGTAGTCACATGTGTTCAGCTATCTTTCCTGAAGGTATAACGATTAAACAAGAAAATAGGGAGACAACAAACTGGTTTCCTGTTGCACAAAATATAGGAACGTTTAGAATAAAATGTTATCAATATTTGCTCAATGAGGGCGGCACGTGGCACAGTGGTTAGCACTGGGACTGCAGCACTGAGGTCCCAGGTTCGATCCCGGCCCCGGGTCACTGTCCGTGTGGAGTTTGCACATTCTCCCCGTGTCTGCGTTGGTTTCACCCCCACAACCCAAAGATGTGCAGAGTAGGTGGATTGGCCACCCTAAATTGCCCCTTCATTGGAAAAAATAATAATTGGGAAATCTAAATTTTTAAAAAAGGATTTGCTCAATGAATTTCTCCTTCCAATGTTGAATAATAAAAACATGAGACCCTCCCCTCGATTGCCATGATGTTTCCACCCGTGTTCCACGCCATTTCTGGCAGGCAATGAATGAGCTGTGACAAAAGGAATGAAAACATGAACACTGGTCAAAAAAGACAGTGAGCTCTCTGCTTTCTGCTTTGTTATGTCACCAACAAACAAAGTTTAAACTTCACCTGCAGAGACCTGATAGCAATCACCAGCAGCCATTTGCATGGTCAGATTCAAAGTTCACGGTTAGAGGATCGCAAGAAGCCTTTGTACTTGGATTGTCTCACAAGTTAGAGTTGGTCCTTCATTGAATCCATCTCAATCCAGTCCTTTCTTCTAGTTTGACACACTTTGGAGTATTGCGTATGTTGTGTCGTGTTCAGTTGTTCTGTGTTTGATCACGGGGGTCTGCTTACATTACTGTTGATGCTCACTGTGCTTGATTTGTTAACCCTGGGTGTGGAATAAGAGGAAAGTAAACAATGCTGTCATGATATGCAGACGTGCACATAATGAGATACAGACAGGCAGCTAATGAACACAGAGAACAGGACATAACCAATCAGCAGGCAGAACACTTGGGGGTGGTTTCCCACTATAAAACGCACTCACAGTCCGCCTCTTTCCACTGGGGACATCTACAGAGTGAGTCAGGGTGTATATATCACATAACACCTACAGCACGTGGCTAAGAGCTAGTCTGGTTCAGTCAGACAGAGACATCACACTTAGGTTAGCAGAGAGTCGAACTCACAGAGAACTGTGCTAACTATGTGACAGGTTCAATAAATCAGATTGAACTAACTTCAAGGTCTGGAGTATCTTTCAGTTAAAGCTGCATCCAGTGTTATCTCAGTGTGCTTAACACGACAAACGCTATAGAAAGAGCTGGAAGCATGGAGTGAGCATTTGAAAGCACTGTAAATAAAGCCTGTTACACTCAGAACCTGTTACACGCCCAACCTGTGTCCTCTCTGCATGGATCCAAGACGTAAAATGGATGGATTTTACAGCCCCGGCTTAGCTTATTTTTGGCAGTGGTGGGGGGGGGCGCATGTAAAAGTTGAAGGGTGTCTAATCCACCACCTTCCTGTCCACCCCTGAACAGGTCACCATCGTCCTGTGGGTATGTGGGCATTAAATCAGCTGTTGCAGTGTCATTTCGAATAAATAATAATTTTTTTACAGAACCAATTGACCCATATTTAACCCTGTCCATGCCATAATACAGTTTCAGGCAGGAGTGGGGAGCCCACTTTTGAAAAACCTTTTGAAAAGGTGGGAAGTGGACTCACACCATTTTGGCGGGGGGTGGGGTGGAGGGAGTCCTTTATTACCACCATTTTGTTCCTCCCCACTTGTCCTCCAAAACCCACCTCCTTGCCCCCTCATCCCTCGGCAGCCCAATCCCTCCCGGTCCAAAGGTGGGATTTGTACAGAGGGGTTGAAGTTCCACTCTTGGACTTGTTAGCCCACCGGTGGGCTGGGCTTTTTCGTTAAGTCCGTCAGCTGCTGGATGGGCCTTGTTTCCCCCACCCACCCCTCACCCTGAAACACAGCCCAACATATAACTGAAATTCCCGCCCAATTCACTATCCCGCCAGTCTAACACTGCAGTCATTTATCAAAAGGTCAAAGCTTTTGTCATGCCCAGTAAAGACACAACTTATTTATAGCTTTAAACAAGGACGGCATTCACTATAGAACTTTCTGGAACTGCCTTTTCTTTTAAAAACAATAGCCATTGAAAGGCGACTATGATGGCTGCTAAGGATCGAGTGATGCACTGTTAATATCGGCAGGTGGTAAGTCCAGTGCAAACCAAATCTCCAATAGGGGAAACTTGACAAGCGATCTTAACTATTTCCTGTTTGTATTTTCAGAAGTCGGGAGCCGCAAATTCAAATAACACGCGTGGAGATTTTAAATATTAAATTAAAACATTTATTAACAGAAGAAAAGAAAACTTAAAACACAAGTTGGGCGGCAGGGTAGCACAGTGGTTAGCACTGTGGCTTCACTACTCCAGGGTCGCAGGTTCGATTCCCGGCTTGGGTCACTGTCTGTGCGGAGTCTGCACGTTCTCCCCGTGTCTGCGTGGGTTTCCTCCGGGTGCTCCGGTTTCCGCCCACAAGTCCCGGAAGACGTGCTGTTGGGTGAATTGGACATTCTGAATTCTCCCTCTATGTACCCGAACAGGCGCCGGAATGTGGCGATTTTCACATCAACTTCACTGCAGTGTTCATGTAAGCCTACTTGTGATAATAAAGATTATTATTAATTACATTTACAAATAAAACTGGTCTTACATAACCTTTCCCTACTTGGCTAGACTTGTAAATAAACACCCCGTTAAGCAACAATCCTTATAGGTACAGTAGATACTGAATAATCTCAGCCGGTCTGACAGCATCTGTGGAGAGAGAACGGAGCTCACGTTCCGAGTTTTGATGGCTTTGACAAAGAGTCTTCCGGACACGAAACTCTCTCTCCACAGGGGTTGTCAGGCCTGCTGTGATTGTCCGGAATTTTCTGTTTTTGCTTCAGATTCCAGCATCCACACTAATTTACATTTATTATAGTCCTTATAGATATTTAATCTATACAATCCCAGTGATATTACCACGAGGCACAACCCACCGTTACTGTGGGGAATTTTTCCACAGGTCCTCTCTCTTTCTCACTTGGATGTGGAAATTGAAGACTTTGGCCGCGACTCAGCGGTCTCCAGTTACAGTCCGCTGAACACCATGTTTAGTTGGGTGTTTCTTGGCGGCTGCAGCTGAGATTTGCCAGCAGGACAGGTTTCATCGCAGATCGGGGCGCCGTTCTGTTCGGCAGCCCTGCCCTTCCACCTCCTTTCAGACCCCGTCCCTGTTTTTTGTGACTCCCCTTACTCCCTTAACCCGTCCGGAGGCCCCCGGAACCCCCCCCCCTCATCCCAGGCAAGGCCCAACCCCTGGCAGTGCCAACTTGGCACCAGGCACCCTAGCACGGCCAGCCGCACACCTTGGAAATGTCAAGGTGGCACTGTCCAGGTGCCCAGGTAGCTCTGTTCAGGTTCCAAGGTGGCACTGTTCAGGTGCCCAGGTGGTTCCCAGATGAACTACCTGGGTTCCCTGGTGGAGTGTCAAGATTCCCAGGTGCCAGGGTGTCACCCTGCCATGTCTCTGACCATCTGGAGATCTCCAATGTCCTGCAAGACCACCTCCCCAGGTGCGGTCACGACTGGCCCATGTTTGCGTGGACCAGTCCTGAGCGGCATCCTGGTGAGGCCTCCCATCTGCGGCCAGTGAGTCCCGGGCACCGGGTGACTCCGGCGTCCTGGTATTTAAATAAGCCATAAGGTTCATTTAAATATGCAGACCTGGATTTTGCCAGCGAGGGATCGATCCAGATCACACCCCGCGGGCTGAGCGAGTCGGATGGCCACCACTTTCGGGTAAAATTAAATGTAACAACTTTGCTTTATTGATTCATGACCTTTTCCCAGCCGTAGACCCGTTTTCACTTCACTTTGAAATTTAACAGCTGAACACAATAAACCTTCTTTATCTCCTAATGCAAATTTCTACCCATGTCTCGTTTACCTGTGGAACATCCAACTTGGCCATATTCACTTCAAATGCTTGCCTTTCACAGCTGGGCCCTTTGATGTTCTAAACCTAAACCCTCTTCAGTTTCATCAAATGAGACACACATGCACACAGCCCCCGCAACCTGGCTTCGCAGAATGTCACAGTGGATCCCAGAAATATGAAACGTACCCGTTTCTTCACCAGGGGTAAAGGAATAGGACAGCATGTAGGTAGGGTGGTGTGGGCGGAGGTATGTGTGAAACGCTGGCACAGACAAGTTGGGCTGAATAGCGTGCCTCTGGGCTTTAATTCCCACCACACTATGAAGTGCACGCACTGAGGGACTGCTCGGTTAGAATGTACCCTGCCTCCACCACTCGGTGAGTTGAAAGGGATGCAGTGAAAAGCAATCATTTCCAATCTGTGTGTTAAGAAGAAATGCAATCCCGATGCAGCCTGCAGTGAAGCAGGAATTCGCAACTACAGCACGACACTTGATTCAGCGAACAACGCTAGCATGACTCAGGGATGAGGTCAGTCCGGTGGTTCTGTAGTGTAGAGCTTCAGCAGGGTTAAACCACCAAGTCTGGGCTGCTTGCCTGCTTGTGTTAGACTCATTCCTTCAGACTGCCAGATTCCCTCGGCCTCGCATTGCTGAGGTGCAGCAGAGGAAGAGCACAGCTGGAGTTAGGTGGATAATGGTGAAGTCTGTAATCGCATTCAACTGCGAACGCACCTCACACCGGAGACTTTCACCTATTCTTCAGTCCGCCTCTTGTCAGTTTCGGATCAGTGTTGCGTATTCAAAATCTACTGACCGCGGGTTTCATCGGCGAATCACTCAAATTACCGCAGAGGAGACTGATGTGTTGGGTACTCTGCTACACAGACAAACCAACACAGTTGCGAATGGTACATAGAATTTACAGTGCAGAAGGAGGCCATTCAGCCCATCGGGTCTGCACCGGCTCTTTGAAAGAGCACCCTACCCAACCCACACTTCCACCCTATCCCCATAACCCAGTAACCCCACCCAACACTAAGGGCAATTTAGCATGGCCAATCCACCTAACCTGCACATCTTTGGACTCAGTTTTATTACTAACATTTATTTACAGTGGTAAACTGGTTACTGAGATTCGGTCATAACCCTAGAATCTGTGGAGCTATTCCTAATACTATCTTGGAGTGGCACTCAGCACATGGTGGATGTCTGAGTGGCTTGCTGTGAGCTCTGTGCCCTGAGCTGTCTCCTGCTGGAATGCCCAGGAAGTGTCGTGTTCCCTGTTTTGTACTGTGTATGCTCTTGCCTGTGATTGGCTGTTGTGTTGTGTGTGTGTTGATTGGTCCGTTGATCTGTCCATCAGTATGTATGTATGTTCGTACCATGATGTTTACCTGAATATCATGACAGAGACCAGAGCAGAGTGGCTGCAATAATCAGTCAACTCCGTCACCTCACCAGAGGGGATCAAGGGTCGAAACCCCACGGCATACGTGGCCGAGAGGCTGGGCAACTTAGTGGGGAAGGAAACCTTTCCCAGCCCACCAGAAATGGACAGAGCACACCGGTCGCTGCGCCCGAAGCCCAAAGCAGGGGAACACCCGAGAGCAGTTATAGCTAAACTGCACCGGTACCAAGACAGGGAAACAATCCTACGCTGGGCCAGGAAAAACAGAACCTGCAAATGGGAAGGACATGCCATTAGAATTTACGAGGACATTGGGGCAGACCTAGCCAGGAGACGGGCCGAGTTTAATAGTGCGAATGCAGCTCTTCACAAGAGCAACGTGCGTTTTGGTATGCTGTACCCAGCGAAACTCTGGGTCACACACCAAGAAAGAGAATACTTCTTTACAGCCCCCGCCGAAGCAAACACGTTTGTCGAGGAACACGGGCTGGAAAACCACCAGCGAGGGTAGAAATGAGGGGCCCCTGGCAGGGGGCAACAACACGGCGATGGGGGGGAGGGGAGGGGTGAGGCAACGCCAGGCCCCCCCGCCATGGCGAGCGCACCCTGAACTAAGAACAGACCACTGCCCGAGGGACCGTTTCAGGTGGGAGGCCAGGCCCCAGCACGAGGGAACGAGAGTAGCGGAGAAGGGAGAGCGAGCAAGAGGAGTGCAGGGTAGGACGGGGGAAGAGCGGGCAGAAAACCGAAGAGGCCGGGCAGGGGAGAAGCGAGACAGTAACTCCCGAGAGGGGGGCCACCGTACTAGTGGGAAAGCTAGCGCCGGGGGCATGCAATAAAGCAGGGCCGCAGCGCGCCCCCAACAGGGGGGAAGGCGCCAAGTTGGAGGTGGGGGGAACCACTCACAGAGACGGGAGAGCAAACTGGGACAGGAACAGGGGAAAGAGGGACAAAGGAAGGGTACAAGGGAGAGAGGGGAAAGGGGAGAGACCAGGAGAGGGGGGACACAGGGAAGGAGAGACCGGGGAGGGGCGACACAGGGAAGGAGGGACAAACAAGGCTAGAAAAGGAACAGGGCTGCAAAGTGCCACAACCAAGGGCTCGAAACAAGGAATCGCTGCAAGCACCCACCCAGTACGGTCTCTGGGCGAAGGGAGACCCCAGAGTGCAGGGGACTACCCGCGTGGCGAGCGCTCAGTGGGCGGCCATGTCGGGTGCCCCCGGGACAAAGGGAAACCCTGGAGCGCAGGGACCCGACCGCATGGAGAGAGCAGTGACAGCGGCCATCCTGGACGCCCCCCTAACAAAGGGAACCCCGGAGGGCAGGGGCGCGTCCACCAGGTAAGTCTGGTTAATCTCACAGGAGCGAGGGTGCAGAAGCCCCCACCAGGATAGTCACCTGGAACGTAAGGGGACTCAACGGCCCAGTGAAGAGATCCAGAGTCCTCACCCACCTAAGAAATATGAGGGCCGACATAGTCTTCCTCCAAGAGACACACCTGAGAGAGCAGGACCGACTGCGGGTAAGAAAGGGCTGGGTGGGACAAACCTACCATTCCTGCTATGGGACGAGGGCCACGGGGGTGGCGATATTGATCGGCAAGAGGACGATGTTTAGGGCAACAAAGACGGTTACGGACCCAGGGGGACGGTACATCATGGTCAGCGGGGCCCTGGATGGGGCACCGGTTGTATTAGTTAACATGTACGCACCCAACTGGGACGACACGAGCTTCATCAAGAAGACCATGGCAGAAATCCCTGACTTAGCGACGCATCGACTAATCATGGGGGGGGACTTCAACTGTGCACAGGACCCAAAGACAGACAGATCAAACCCCAAAACGGGGAGAACCTCAAGCATGGCAAGGGAACTCAGTCACTTTATGGAGCAGATGGGAGCGGTGGACCCCTGGAGGTTCACCCACCCGGGGGAGAAGGAATTTGCCTTCTTCTCCCCAGTACACAATGTATATACCAGAATTGACGGTGCTTCCGGGGATAGACAAGTTGGAATGCTCCGCAATTGTGATATCAGACCACGCTCCACACTACATGGACGTGAGGCTGGAGACAGGCAGGGCCCAACGCCCCAAATGGAGGTTGGACGTCGCCCTACTAGCGGACAAGGCCTTCAACGAAAGGTTATCACGGGCCATTGCAGAGAACAACCAGAACGGGGAGGTCTCACCCTCCATGTTCTGGGAAGCAACAAAGGCCGTACTAAGAGGGGAAATCATCGCTTTCAAAGCGCGAAGAGATAGGGAGGAAAGGGTGGCGAGGCAGCAGCTGGTCCACTCCATACTGGAGGTAGACCGTAAATACTCCGAGGCCCCGACCGTAGAGCTCCTGGCGGAGAGGAAAGTGCTACAAAGGAACTTCGATCTGCTATCCACCAGGAAAGCAGTGCACCAACTCCGCCAGGCACGTGGGACCCTATACGAACACGGAGACAAAGCCAGCCGCCTGTTGGCACACCAGCTGAGAAAGCAGGCAGCCACCAGAGAAATTGCGCAAATCAGGGATACTAGAGGCGCATTACAAACAAAGCCAGAAAAGATCAACAAGGCATTCAGGGCCTTTTACCAAGGGCTGTACACCTCAGAGCCCCCAACGGGGATGGCCGGGATGAAACGGCTCCTTGATGGACTGGACATACCAGTCGTGGGGGAGGGCAGAAAACAGGGCCTGGAAGCACCACTAGCACTGGGAGAGATCATGGACAGCATTAGCTCCATGCAGGCGGGGAAGGCGCCGGGACCCGACGGATTCCCGGTGGATTTCTACGAAACATTTGCGACAGCACTGGCCCCGCACTTGCGGGAGATGTTCAGACTCGCTAGCGAGGGGCACACTGATACCTAAGAAAGACAAAGACCCAACGCAAAGTGGGTCATACAGACCCATCTCACTGCTGAACGCAGACGCCAAAATACTGGCCAAAATCCTAGCCAAAAGGTTAGAAGGCTGTGTACCTGAGGTGGTCGCAGAGGGCCAGACGGGCTTTGTCAAAGGTAGACAGCTTACCTCGAACATCAGGCACCTGCTGAACGTGATAATGACCCCCTCTGGGGAGAGAACACCAGAGGTGATTGTCTCCCTAGATGCAGAAAAGGCCTTTGACAGAGTCGAATGGAAATACCTCATAGGGGTACTGGAGCGGTTCGGGCTTGGAACAGGGTTCACCTCCTGGGTAAAGCTCCTATACAACGTTCCCATGGTGAGCATACGGACCAACAAACCAACTCCCACTACTTCCAGCTGCACAGGGGCACCAGACAAGGATGCCCACTGTCCCCGCTGCTGTTCGCTCTAGCAATCGAACCAATAGCAATCGCGCTCAGAGCAGCAAAAAGCTGGAGGGGGATCCGAAGGGGAGGCAGAGAGCACAGAGTCTCACTCTATGCAGATGACCCGCTCCTCTACATTTCGGACCCACAGAGCAGCATGGACGGAATCATCGCGCTCCTGAAAGAGTTTTGCGCCTTCTCGGGTTACAAACTCAACATGAGCAAAAGCGAGATCTTCCCGGTACACCCACAAGTGGGGGGGGCAGCACTAACGGGACTGCCGCTTAAACAAGCCCGACACAAATTCCGCTACCTGGGGATCCAAATAGCCCATGGACTGGAAAGGGATCCACAAATGGAACCTCACCAGTCTGACAGAGGATGTAAAAAAGGACCTGCAAAGATGGAACACACTCCCACTCTCCCTCGCGGGGAGAGTCCAGACGATCAAAATGAACGTGCTGCCCAGGTACCTCTTCCTATTCAGATCCATCCCGATCTACATCCCCAAGGCCTTTTCCAAAGCATTAGACAAACTAACCATGGCATTCGTATGGGGGGGGAAGAATGCTAGGATCCCAAAGAAGGTCTGACAAAAAACAAAATCCAGGGGGGGGCGGGCAAGCCCTCCCAAACCTACAATTCTACCACTGGGCAGCGACGGCCGAGCGAATAAGGGGATGAATCAAGGAGCCAGAAGCCGAGTGGGTGCGCGCGGAGGAGGCCTCCTGCAGGGGGACCTCCCTCCGGGCCCTCGCCACGACGGCACTCCCATCCCCACCCAAAAAACACTCCAGCAGCCCGGCGGTGATAGCCACCCTCCAGTCCTGGAACCAACTACGGCAACAATTTGGCCTGACCAGAATGTCCGGTAAAGCTCCCATCTGCAACAACCATAGGTTCACGCCAGCGCTGACTGACTCCATCTTCAAAAGGTGGGGGCAGGACAGAAGGACACTGACAGTCAGGGACCTATACACGGACGGCAGGATCGCAACACTGGGCGAACTGACGGAGAAATTCCAGCTAGCCAGGGGGAACGAGCTAAGGTACCTGCAACTAAAAAACTTCCTACGAAAGGAGAGAGGGCCATACCCACAACCGCCACGACAGACACTACTGGAAGAGTTACTGGACGCAAGCATACTAGATAAAGGAAACTGTAGTGACATGTATGACCGACTGGTAGAAGGGGCTGACACCGTATTGGACGCAACAAGAATGAAATGGGAGGAGGACCTGGGGATCGAAATACGGTGAGGACTCTGGAGCGAAGCACTGCATAGGGTCAGCTCCACCTGCGCAAGGCTCAGCCTGACGCAACTAAAAGTGGTACATAGAGCCCACTTAACAAGAACCCGTATGAGTAGGTTCTTCCCGGAGGTGGAGGACAGATGTGAGCGGTGCCAAGGAGGCCCAGCCAACCACGCCCACATGTTCTGGTCCTGCCCCAGACAGATGCCTACTTATGTGTGTAAATAATTTTGCCAAGTGTACAGAGCTGCTGCTGTTGAGTGGGGGCATAATACCGTCTGATGGCTTCTCAGGGAAAATTAAAACGTCAGCAGCAGCAGCGACCCGTAGGGGAGTGGGGGTGAGTGCTCCGTTGGGAGGGTAGGGGAAGACTGAGGCGTCTGGGGTCATGTCTAGTCAATTGCTATTGTATATTCTCTTTTTGCACTATGTTAATGTTCACTCTATTTTGCTGTGTTAGGATTATTACTATTTATTATGAAAAACTTTGCAGAACTTTAATTTTAAAAAAATATATTTTTTAAACTCCGTCACCTCACTAGGTTGCTCACCCACAAGTGGCACGGTGGTGCAGTGGTTAGCGCTACTGCCTCACGGCGCCGAGGTCCCAGGTTCGATCCCGGCCCCGGGTCACTGTCCGTGTGGAGTTTGCACCTTCTCCCCGTGTTTGTGTGGGTTTCACCCCCACAACCAGGGGTAGGTGGATTGGCCACACTAAATTGCCCCTTAATTGGAAACAATGAATTGGGCACTTTAAATTTTGTTTAAAAAAGGTTGCTCAGTCATGTGATGTCAGGTCATGCTTTCAATCCCAGACTTGTCTCAGCTTCCTCAGCTTTAAGTCACAAAGTTGTCAGTTCAAGTCCCACGTTCTCCCCGTGCCTGCGTGGGTTTCCTCCGGGTGCTCCAGTTTCCTCCCACAGTCCAAAGGTGTGCAGGTTAGGTGAGGTTATGGGAATAGGGTGGGGAAGTGGGCCTAGGTAGGGTGCTCTTCCAGACGTTCAGTGCAGATGCAATGGGCCGAATGGCCTCCTTCTGCACTGTAGGAATTCTATGGTTGGATGGTTCTATAGACTGACACTCCCAGTGCAATGCTAAGAGAGTGCTACTCAGTCAGAGGTGCCGTCCTTGGGCTGCGATGTTGAACTGATGCCTTGTCTCTTCGGTGAATATGGACGTTCCCATCATATGATTTTCAAGGGGCAAAACCAGATGAGTTCTTTCTGGTTTATGTGGCCAATTTCGATCCCATCATAAAAGCAGGTCATTATCAAAGTGTGTGGGATCTTGCTGCGTAAAAGACCATGCTGCATTTCCTACATTACAACAACGACCACGCTTCGTGGTTCTAAGTGAGCTGCAAAAACAATTTCGGGGCACCTTAAGGTCATGAAAGGTGCTATATAAATGCAAGTCATTGATTATCTCTTCTCTGTGAAAAGGCAATGACAGTGCTGGACTGAAAATGTTTCAGTTCCTAAACCTCACTCCCAAACCCCAATGCCAGGGGGGAAACCCCCCTCACTGGCAGCAGCAGGAGTCAAACCTTGGCATTTGCAGCATTTTAAGTTGCTTTCTGATTCCTGCAGCGCTGGGATACTTTCTCTCCTTTTCAAGATGCAGAAGCTCCTTCCCTCAAATGTTACAATCCGCGTCTGGAAATTCAGTGACGTTGCCACACAGTTTGTAGTCAAGTGCGGTTACCCCAAAAAAGGAGGCTGCCTTCACCAACAGCTGTGTGAGTGCATGACTTGACTCAGCTAAAAGACACGTGTGTAGGGAAGCGGTGCTGAGAGTGAGCAGAGTCCATGTGCACCGGTTTGACTGCCTCACCTCTGGAGAATCCACCGCACTAACAAGCTCTCACATTTTACCCTACGTTACGGCACAGCCCCATGTGTCAGAATGAGCGGCTTGGAAATAGATTCTCTTTTTTCTCTTCTCTTCAATATTGAAATGAATATTCACAGAACAAAGAGTCACTTCTTCTGTGTGAAAGCAATGGGGTGGGAGAAATAAACTCCACATTTACGGGCTGTGAGCTGGCAGTACACATTCCTCATTCCAAAAGCCCCACAAATATTCCCATTGCTGCAGCAATGTGGCACAGTGTTAAAACAGAAAGCCCTTTCTGTCTCCGTGCTTTCAGCTTCCCCAGGGCCAGTACGTGCTCAGTTTCAAGGACAGACCTTTATTCAACCCTCCAAAACTTCCCACTGTTGCCCAGCATCCCCTCCCTCTTGCCGGAAGGTGCGGACTCTCTCTGCGAAATGGCTCCATGAGACCGTTCTTCATCTGAGGGTTGGTGGGTGCATGCGCCATTGACAATACCATTCCGCTTGGGAGTGTAGCCATCTGGGATGGACACTTACAACCAGGAACAGAGAAACTCGCAAAGCATAGCGGGTAGAATGGACAAAGCAAGATCCAGGCAGGCTCAGAGCCTGAAATGTATATTTGCGAGCGAGGAGTCCAGACGGTATCGAAACTCCGACCAATTAGCATTTTGATGGGCCGATTAGCATTTGATGGCCCATCTCCACCAAGACAAAGGACTGGTACTCGAGCGACCGGTACAGTCCCAGACATTTCGGGCAGCATGGTCGCCTTGTGGATAGCACAATTGCTTCACAGCTCCAGGGTCCCAGGTTCGATTCCCTGCTGGATCACTGTCTGTGCGGAGTCTGCACATCCTCCCCGTGTGTGCGTGGGTTTCCTCCGGGTGCTCCGGTTTCCTCCGGGTGCTCCGGTTTCCTCCCACAGTCCAAAGATGTGCGGGTTAGGTTGATTGGCCATGATAAATTGCCCTTAGTGTCCAAAATTGCCCTTAGTGTTGGGTGGGGTTACTGGGTTATGGGGATAGGGTGGTGGTGTTGACCTTGGGTAGGGTGCTCTTTCAGAGCCGGTACAGACTCGATGGGCCGAATGGCCTCCTTCTGCACTGTAAATTCTATGATCTATTTCGGCGCCACTCCCTGTTCTAGGGAAGCGTAAACAACAGGGCTACGCCCAGCCATCCAGGCACCTGCCCATTTATTGGTTCGAAATCGAACATAGTGATCGGAGATCACCCAATTAGTGGGATCCAAACTGAAGGACCGCCCTAAAGAGCACGAAAATCCGCTAGCATAAGAGAGTCCGCCATGTGTCCGTGATCCTTTGGACCTGGTGCCCCGGCCACGACCATCTCCAATCGCAGCACCACCAGAAGCAAGTTCAAGTTCAACGCCCACTACCAGACGGATGAGCCCAGCTGAGCAGCAGTTACTTCTCCAGACCCGATAGATCCAGAATCGAACAACGGCCACTGTTCCTCTGACAGCACGGTAGCATTGTGGATAGCACAATTGCTTCACAGCTCCAGGGTCCCAGATTCGATTCCCTGCTGGATCACTGTCTGTGCGGAGTCTGCACATCCTCCCCGTGTGTGCGTGGGTTTCCTCCGGGTGCTCCGGTTTCCTCCCACAGTCCAAAGATGTGCAGGTTAGGTGGATTGGCCATGATAAATTGCCCTTAGTGTCCAAGATTGCCCTTAGTGTTGGGTGGGGTTACTGGGTTATGGGGATAGGGTGGAGGTGTTGACCTTGGGTAGGGTGCTCTTTCCAAGAGCCGGTGCAGACTCGATGGGCCGAATGGCCTCCTTCTGCACTGTAAATTCTATGATAATCTCTGACCTAAGCCGGGTGCCTGAAGTTAAGTACAGGTTGTCTTAGTCGATAGGTGTAGTTAACTAGTAGTGTTTATGTTGCATGACTAATTGTGTGTAAATAAAGTACCCTTGATCTTGAACTAACTAACTGGTGTTTGGCTCTTTGATCGATAGCCGGTTGAACCTTGTGGTGGTATCATTTGATACCTGGCGACTCTGAGCATTAGAATATAGACATCAAAAGAAAGGGGGGCAACCTCACTGATTGCCATAGTTACAGCAGAGCCACAGGAAAAGGCAACTGGAGGCAGCTCTGTGCATAGCAAGCTCCCCAAAACAACTCAAAGAGCTGCAGTACATTTCCCGCGTTTATAAACATCGGCTGGATGTATTCACGTGCTCAGAACTTCTTTCATTTAGAAGATGAGGGGAGTTGGAATCTGATCCTAATATTATTTAAAACTTAACTCCCTAAAATTAGGGTGGCACGGTGGTGCAGTTGTTAGCACTGCTGCCTCACGGCGCCGAGGACTCAGGTTCGATTCCCCGCTGGGTCACTGTCCGTGCGGAGTCTGCACGTTCTCCCCGTGTCTGCGTGGGTTTCCTCCGGGTGCTCCGGTTTCCTCCCACAGTCCAAAGATGTGCAGGTTAGGTGGATTGACCATGATAAATTGCCCTCAGGTTAGGTGGGGCTGGGCAGCACAGTGGCGCAGTGGTTAGCACTGCAGTCTCACGGCGCCGAGGTCCCAGGTTCAATCCCGGCTCTGGGCCACTGTCCGTGTGGAGTTTGCACATTCTCCCCGTGTTTGCGTGGGTTTCGCCCCCACAACCCAAAGATCTGCAGGGTAGGTGGGTTGGCCACGCGAAATTGCCTCTTAATTGAAAAAAATGAATTGGGTACTGGGTTACAGGGATGGGGTGGAGGGGTGGGCTTAAGTGGGGTGTTCTTTCCAAGAGCCGGTGCAGACATGATGGGCCACATGTCCTCCTTTTACACTGTAAATTGTATGATCTATGATTGGAAGATATTCCCAATTGACATATTCATGTTAATGAATAGATTCTGCCTGATCACAGACAGAGTTATGTTTATACTTGGAGCAGGGCATTCATTACATCTCATGAGATTTCCCTATGGTGGGTCTGTATTGTATTCTCGGAGGAAGCATCTCCACTCCCCAATCTTCCGTTGAAACCGATAAAACTAAGAAGGGGATCTTCAATGGATCAAAAGACATATTTACGTGGTTGTTGACTCCAATGAATAGATCCGTTCCATATCGTCGTGGCTTGGGAGTGTTGTAGATGTCTGACATTGGCCACAGAGGTAGTAAGTCAAGGTGGGCAGCAAATTAGAAATAACTGTTCAGAGTCCATCGATGTGTCATGCTTCAAAAGGAAAGCACTGAAAATATAGATATTTGCAACAAAGCTTAGGGTTCAAAATTATGAAGAGGTTCTGTACTGTAAATTCTATGATTCTATGAAGCAACAGTGCTAACCACTGTGCTACCTTGCCGTCCGTGATGAGCTAAATTGCCTCCTTTTCTGCTACAAGATTCTGTTTGCATCGTTACAGAAAATAATTACAGGGAGTTTCTCTCCTTGATCTCAAAATTTGATTTATTTATTTGATTTGATTTCCCAAGGGAGGATTAAAAAAGACAGAAAGGAAAAGTTAAAAAATGTAGAATTAAAAATCTCTCAGAACAATTTACTACCAGTGGGGATGAGATCCCACAGTTTTAATTGTTCCCTTTCTGGGCCAGAGAAGTTTGAGGAACATACATCTCATAACTGGAAGTGTTCTTACACTGTTTGGTACCAGCTATATTTTTCAGCGGCAAGTTTAATTTGTAGTAATGGCATAAGTGCAGCAATTTCATGAATCATGGCAAAATTGAGGGGAGTTTTCATCCTCATAAGTACAACAGCACAAATTGTTCAGCAACGTGTCGAGATTCGCAGCTCACCTTTCCTCGCAAGTTGCTCGGGCATTTTGTACACAATAATGACATAAAACTCACTATCAATTTCTCAGCAAATTAGTTCTTTCAGTCAGAGGAAGCAATCAGTGAGGCGCTGCAACAGAGAGTCAGATGTGAGGTTAATTTTCAAGTTGCACAAGGAACAGGCAGCGTTGCTCGAGAGGGTTTTTTTTTACAAACCATTCTTTGAATCAAAGTCAGAGAGGTGTAAATTTCAAATAAGCTGAATAGGATTCTGTGACTTGTAACTGATACTTCATTTATTTGATCAAACTATCACTCATTAACACCAAATAACTGACCGTCTGAAATAGTCACTCTCAGGATAATGACAAGTAATGAAGATTGATGCACATGCAGGATTATGGCCAATTATGTTATCTTTGGCCTTTACCTGTGTTAGACATCATGGATCCTACACCCAAATCTAGTGTTACTAACGCTGATGGATTCTTGGAGTCTTCACGCCCTGATCACCTGCCTCCAATTGCCCCATCTCTGCACTGCCACCATTGAGTGCCTGATCTGTCCATCTTCTTGACCACCTTCCCACAGCCAATCAGAAATTGATGTGGAGATGCCGGCGTGGGACTGGGGTGAGCACAGTAAGAAGTCTTACAACACCAGGTTAAAGTCCAACAGGTTTGTTTCGATGTCACTAGCTTTCGGAGCGCTGCTCCTTCATTCACCTGAGGAAGGAGCAGCGCTCCAAAAGCTAGCGATTGGAAACAAACCTGTTGGACTTTAACCTGGCGTTGTAAGACTTCTTACTGTAATCAGAAATTGAGCACACTCTTTGTTACCTGATTGGATAATTCTTGACTGTCAACCAAAACAACCCTTTTTTGGCCTAACTCCAACATCTTGTATAACTGATAAACGGAAGGTGGTCAAAGAGGTTTTTTATAAGAACGTAATGCCCCTCGAATTTCATGTCCTGGGTTTTAGCGCATGATCTTCATTTCATTCCTCTCTGATTTTTTTTTCCCCTGGGTTGTTCCTAACAGCAAGAGATTGATCTTTGGTCCCTGGAGACTCTAACACCCAGCCTAACTCTTCCCAGATGTGAATTTTCAGTTCAATGACTGAATTAGAGGATTACAGATGTGTACAAACAGAAAGAAAAGAAGGTGTGATGTTATTCTTCGGCCATCAGCATGGGAGTGTATCTGAAGTGTTGACACCTGAGTGTGAAAAATGATAACCTCAAAGTTGCAATGCAGCCATTTCACAGAGTCTGAAGATAAATAATCTAAAGGGGGATATATATATTTTTTAATAAGATATCTTTCTTTCCAAAACTTATTTTGTACTACTTTTTAAATTCTTTCGCAGGATGTGAGCATTGTTGAGTGGACCAGCATTTGTTGCCCATTCCTTATTGCCCTTAGGAAGGTGGTGGGTGAGCCACCTCCTTGAACTGCTGCAGTCCATGAGTGTAGGTACACCCGCAGTGCTGCTAGGGAGGGAGCTCCAGGATTCTGACCCAGCGACAAAGAAGGAACGGCTGGTATATTTCCAAGTCGGGGCGGTGTGTGGTTTGGAGGGGAACTTGCAGGTGGCGGCGTTCCCAGGCACATACTAATCTTTTTCTAGGCGGTAGAGATGGCGGGTTTGGAAGGTGCTGTCGAAGGAGCCTTGGTGAGTTGCTGCAGTTCATCCTGTTGATGGTTCACATGGTTGCCACTGTGTGTTGGTGGAAAGAGTGAATATTTAAGGTGGTGCATGGGATGGGAAATAAGCGGGGCTCCTTTGTCCTGGCTCGTGTCAAGCTTCTTAAGTGTTCTTGGAATCGGGCAGCATGGTAGCTCAGTGGTTAACACTACTACCTCACGGCACCAAGGTCCCAGATTCGATCCTGGCTCTGGGTCACTGTCCGTGTGGAGTTTGCACATTCTCCCCGTGTTTGTGTGGGTTTCGCCCCCCACAACCCAAAGATGCGCAGGGCAAGTGGATTGGCCACGCTTAATTGCCCCTTAACTGGGAAAAATGAATTGGGTACTCTAAATTTATTTTTAAAAAGTGTTGTTGGAATCATCCAGGCAAGTGGGTAGTACTCCATCGCAATCTTGAATTGTGCCTTGTAGGCGGTGGGCAGGCTTTGGAGAGTCAGGAGGTGAGTTACCTGAGACAGAATTTCCGGCCTCTGACCATCTCTTGTAGCCACAGTATTACCTGAGAAAGGACATATTGGTACTGGAGGGAGTGCAGAGGAGATTCACTAGGTTGATCCCAGAGTTGAGGGGATTAGATTATGACGAGAGGTTGAGTAGACTGGGACTGTACTCATTGGAGTTTAGAAGGATGCGGGGGGATCTTATTGAGACATATAAAATTATGAAGGGAATAGATAGGATAGATGCGGGCAGGTTGTTTCCACTGGCCGGGGAAAGCAGAACCTGGGGGCATAGCCTCAAAATAAGGGGAGGTAGATTTAGGACAGAGTTTAGGAGGAACTTCTTCACCCAAAGGGTTGTGAATCTCTGGAATTCCTTGCCCAGTGAAGCAGTTGAGGCTCCTTCTTTAAACGTTTTTAAGAAAAAGATAGATGCCTTTCTAAAGAATAAAGGGATTCGGGGATATGGTGTACGGGCCGGAGAGTGGAGCTGAGTCCACAAAGATCAGCCATGATCTCATTAAATGGCGGAGCAGGCTCGCGGGGCCAGATGGCCTACTCCTGTTCCTAGTTCTTATGTTCTTATGTTCTTATATAGCTGGGTCCAGTTCAGTTTCTTGTCAATAGAAACGCCCATGATGTTGATTCAGCGATCGTTATGCCATTGAATGTCATGGGGAGGGTGGTTAATTTCCGCTTGCGCAAGATGGTCATTGCCTGACACTTTTGAGGTACAAATGTTATTTGCCAATTATCGACCTAAGAGAAGGTGTGCTGCCCAATTTTATTCCTCAATCGCCATCAGTAGAATAGCTCATCTGCTCATTTCTCACACAGCTACTTGTGGGAGCTGGCTGGCTGCCGATCAGCCTTCGTCCCTCCTGAATTACTTTGCTGGCTGCAGTGCACTGTGGGGCATCCTGCCGTGAAAGGTGCCATCGAAATGCAAGGCTTCCTTTATTCCCTTTCTTTCAGATTTTAATGGCCGCCAATCAGGTTGCTGCTCTGTTAGGCGGCTCTGTGCTTGGTGTTTTTGTGTGTACATTCGCTGGTGGAAACGGAATTGGCCACCAATCAGTTACTTTCGCTTAATTGGCAATTAGCTGGTATAAATGGGGGCTGAGGAATTTATCCAGCTGTTCAGGGAGCAAAAAGAAACTAAATCCTTTGAAGTAATGGCTCGGGGTCCAATTCATAAAACCAGAGTTAATGGCCAAGAGATGACAGTTAACGTTAGCAGATGATACGCTGGAGAGAATAAATAATGTCCCAGGACATTCAGCTACTTAAATAGCACAGATCAGGACACATAACAGATCTAGAATCATACAGCAAAGACTGAGGCCATTCACCTCTTCACATCTGTGCTAACCCCTTGTAAAAGCTATCAGTTGGGTTCCCGCTCCCTGCTCTGTTGCAGCGCTTCCCAATCTTTTTATTTCAGGCACGACCCCATTTTGATGCCCCAGACCTCACGCCATCCCAGAATGAGAAGGGGAGGAGGGGTTATGAGAGTTGGCGAGCAATGGGGTGATGAGTGGAGGGGGGGCGGGGGTGGTGACTTTCAGTTGGTAGGGGTGGTGGGGAAGGGCAATGATGTTCAGCACAGTGAAAAACCTTGCAACTGAAGGATTACCTTTTCACAACCTTTCCTTTGCAGCAGGAGTCACGCCTCAATAACCTGCCTGTTGCAGTCTCACGGCGCCGAGGTCCCAGGTTCGATCCCGGCTTTGGGTCACTGTCCGTGTGGGGTTTGCACATTCTCCCCGTGTTTGCGTGGGTTTCGCCCCCACAACCTGTCATGATATCCGCATCAGCATATCATGGTGCAATCACACACACACTGATGGACAGGCAGTTGGACCAACCAGCACACACATAACTTCGCAGCCAATCACCAGTGAGAGCACACGCACTATAAAACAGGGAACACCACAGTTCCCGCTCATTCTACCAGGAGATAGCTCAGAGCACAGAGCTCACAGCGCGCCACTCAGACATAGACCATGTGCTGAGTGCCTCACTAAGATAGTGATAGGGCTGGGCCCACAGGTTAGCTGGTGAAGCACGTACCCAAGCCAGCAGTTAGTTGTTACCGTTGATTAGACAATAAAACAGAGTTGTACCATCTACAGCCGTGTTGGATCGTTTGTGCAGCAGAACAACCAACACGACACAACCCAAAGATGTGGTTTCACCACGCTAAATTGCTCCTTAATTGGAAAAATGAATTTGGTACTCTAAATTTATAAAAAAATAAAAATAAAAAATAACCTGCCTGTTAGGCTACACCAGTAATAATAATAATAATCTTTATTGTCACAAGCAGGCTTACATTAACACTGCAATGAAGTTACTGTGAAAATCCCCTAGTCGCCACGTTCCGGTGCCTGTGCGGGTACACAGAGGGAGAATTCAGAATTGGCGGCACGATAGCGCAGTGGTTAGCACTGTTGCTTCACTGCACCAGGGTCCCAGGTTCGATTCCCAGCTTGGGTCACTGTCTGTGCGGAGTCTGCACGTTTTCCCCGTGCCTGCGTGGGTTTCCTCCGGGTGCTCCGGTTTCCTCCCACAAGTCCCGAAAGACGTGCTGTTGGGTGAGTTGGACATTCTGAATTCTCCCTCTGTGTACCCGAACAGGCGCCGGAATGTGGCGACTAGGGGATTTTCACAGTGACTTCATTGCCGTGTTAATGTAAGCCCACTTGTGACAATAAAGATTATTATTATGTCGAGAGGCAGGAGATGTTTCTTCACCCTGAGAGTGGTCAGCCTGTGGAATTCATCACCACAGGAAGCAGTTGAAGCCAAAACATTATGGGATCCGATTTACGGCCTCATCCCGCCGGAATTGTAGCGGGACGCAGTTGGTGGATCCCGGGTGCGGCCTCCCCCAGGATTCCCGACAGCTGTTTAGCCTCACGAGATCTCACGAGATGAGTGATCTGGATCCTGTCCATAATGGGCGGGACCCAGTCTCGCACGGTTGAGTGAGTTTAGAACCCCACTTAGCAGTGCTGACGCTGGATGGAACGGCCGGCCCAGCATCTATCAGCATCGTCAAGGAGACCCCAGGCAAGTGCTGATTAGTACTGTGGTGATATACATCACTGTAAGTACACAAAGGGTTAATGTACATACACTACACCTAGCTAGACACTAGAGGGAGCACCAGCGACAGGACACACAGACAGTCAACCAATAGGTCAGTAAGATAGGACACGACCAAAGGGCATTCACGATACACACAGAGGTGACACTACCACAGGAGGGCATTACACCAACCCATATAAAAGGACACATCACACATGCTCAGTCTCTTTCCAGTGGAGTCTCTCATTGAGTACAAACACAAGGTTGATTGAACATCACTCCCACCACGTGGATTGTAGCAGACTGGTTAGTCAGTCTGAGCAGCTATAGCAGGATTAACAGTAGTGTCGTATCCAAGTAGGAGAATTGTTAATAGTTTAATAAATGTGTTAAAGCTATCTCCAAGTCTGAACCTTCCTTTGTCAGAGTGCACACCTAGGAAGCAGCTTGTGCGACGACAAGAGCATAACAAAACAAGTACTAATTCCCAAAGGGGCCGGGGGGGGCAGGCGGAACAGTACCTGGGGGTGGGGGGTCTCCCAGGCAAAGGCCGCTGGGCAGGGTGGCACCCTGACACTGCTCATGCCACCCAGGCCCCTTTTCACTGCCAGCCTGGCACCCTGGCACTACAACCTGGGTGCCAGCTTGGCATTGCCAGGGTGCCAAGGTGACACTGCCAGGCTAGCAGGGGCAGTGCCCAGGTGCCAGGCTGGCATTTTGCCCATGCTGGGGACCGGGCTAGGGGAGTGCCCTGCCCATGTGAGGTGGGGTGCGGGCAGATTCCGAAGACTTCCTTATAGGTGAGTTGGGGTGTTGGGGAGCTTGCATCGGGGGTGGAATCGAGCGATCGGGGCTCCATTTAAAATTGGCGTCTGATCCTTTCCTGCATCGAGCTTCTTTGTGCAGGAAATTACGCTAACGTGCGGCCTCGTGGGGCATTCCCTGTCGTGGCCCAAATTAGCAACAGAGTGCCGTTAGATAGCGGAGTCATTCCTGATGTACAAGCGCAGGGAACTACCCCGTTAATCCCACCCAGAACGGACTCTGATTTATTTTGCTTGGATCGCGCCCTATATGTTTTCAGGAAGCAGTTAGACTTGGCACTCTGGGACGACGGGGATGAAAGGATCTGGGGGGAAGGTGAGATCAGGCTGTTGAGTTGGATGACCAGCCATGAATATAATGAATGGCGGAGCAGGCTCGAAGGGCCGAATGGTCTACTTTTCCTCCTTGGCCCCGTGGTCCCTGGAATCTGAGTTGTTATTTCTATTTGTTTTCCAGTCTTCACTTTGTTTTCTGATGTTGGCTCTCACACATCTCAGCCCAGTTACCTGTTCTATGACACATTGCAAAAGAAATTTCTCCCCATTATGTCTTTTGCCAATCACCTTAAATCTGTGTCTAAGAGTGCAGGGATTTATGGGCAGCACGGTGGCGCAATGGTTAGCACTGCTGCCTCACGGCACCGAGGTCCCAGGTTCGATCCCGGCCCTGGGTCGCTGTCCGTGTGGAGTTTGCACATTCTCCCCATGTTTGCGTGGGTCTCACCCCCCACAACCCAAAGATGTGTAGGGTAGGTGGATTGGCCACGCTAAATTGCCCCTTAATTGGAAGCAACAATTGTACTCTAAAACCCTGAGTCCGGGCTCCCTGTCACCCGTGGGCCCTGGTGCTTGCCGCTGTCTGCACCCTTCCTCTCCCAAGCCCTGATTTCCAAAGCACTTCTCACAACCTCAGGACTTTGCAAAGCATTTTAAGGTCAATGGAGTCGCTCTGTGATGTGCAGTCACTGTCGATTTGGAGGTGATGCAGCCAACCAACCTTTGTAAAGCAAACTCCCGCAAACAGCAAATGGATAATGATCAGGTCATTGGTTTTAGTGATGCTGGCTGCCTGATAAAGATTGGCCAGGAGACAAGGAAGACTGCCCAGCTCTTCTTTGACATGTAGTACTGGCAGATCTGTCTGGTCTTTCTCAGGAGCGCAGGCAGAGGATCGCTTCAACAGTTCATCTGAAAGACGGCACCTGCGAGAGGGGCCACACTCCCTCAGCCTACCCTCAAGCCTCTGGACTCACAGCCGACTAATTCACGTGTGGCGTTGAGTCAAGACTAACACTTGTTCAGCCACGACAAGGAATATTAGCAACAGGCTCCAACGCTACAATCTCTATATTATGTTCATGTTGATGTATCCTTTGTTTAACATGCAGTACAAATCCCCGAGGCAATGTGTTATTGATTTTCTTTTTTACTCCTGGCTTCAACTCCTGTTCTATGACACATTGCAAAATAAATTTCTCCCCATTATGTCTTTTGCCAATCACCTTAAATCTGTGTCTAAGAGTGGCTGATTTATAGATAGATGGCTGATTTATGTGAACATTGTCTATATTATCAAGGCAACAGAAAGTTACATTGCATGAATTATGTTTACTAGAAACCGATTTCCTAAATGAGGTCAGTTAGAAAGCAGCAGCAGTTGTGACAGTTAAGTCACATTAACCCTGTCGAATCCAGTCTGTGTGCCGCAACGGGCCACATCTTCAACGCCGTGACCTGACCGTACAAACATGAAGCTGCAAAACCATCACAGACAACCGCCCACTTTTCTTTTCATTATTCTTTCGGGGGCTGTGGCCGTTGCTGGTTGGGACAGCATTTATTGGCTATCCCTAATTGTCCTTAAACTGAGCGGTTTGGGGGCAGCACGATGGCGCCGTGGTTAGCACTGCTGCCTCACGGCGCCGAGGTCCCAGGTTCGATCCTGGCCCTGGGTCACTGTCCGTGTGGAGTTTGTACATTCTCCCCGTGTTTGCGTGGGTTTCGGTCCCACAACCCAAAGATGTGCAGGGTAGGTGGATTGCCCATGCCAAATTGCCCCTTAATTGGAGAAAATTAATTGGGTACTCTAAATTTTAAAAATAAATAAAAAATAAAAATAAAAAAATAGAAAACTGATAGGTTTGCTAGACCATTCCAGAGGGACAGTTAAGAGTCACCCACGTTGCTGTGGGTCTGGAGTCACATGTCGGCCAGACCGGGTAAGGACGGCAGATTTCCTTCCCTGAAGGACATTACTGAACCAGATGGGTTTTTACATGGGTTTCGACGCTAGTCACCTTGGACATTATTACTGAGACTAGCTTTCAATCCCAGATTTTGTTCATGGGATTTAAATTCCCCCAGCTACCGTGGTGGGTCTTGAACCCGAGTCCTCAGACCATTAGCCTGGGTGAGGGGGACAGTTCCACGCTTTCCTCGGGCAGAACGGGAATCGAACCCGCTCTGCTGGCATTATTCTAAACCAGGGATGGCAGGCTGCCACAGTGGTTAACACTGTTGCCTCACAGCGCCAGGGACCTGGGTTCGATCCCGGCCTCGGGTGACTGTCCGTGTGGAGTTTGCACTTTCTCCCCGTGTCTGCGTGGGTTTCCTCCAGGCGCTCCGGTTTCCTCCGGGCGCTCCTGTTTCCTCCAGGCGCTCCGGTTTCCTCCGGGCGCTCCTGTTTCCTCCGGGCGCTCCGGTTTCCTTCGGGCGCTCCGGTTTCCTCCGGGCGCTCCTGTTTCCTCCGGGCGCTCCTGTTTCCTCCGGGCGCTCCGGGCGCTCCGGTTTCCTCCGGGCGCTCCTGTTTGGGAGTTTATGTTTTCTTGCCGGAGGTGAATTGGAGCTGGTTGGAACTCCCGCTGGGAGTGCAAATCAGAAAGCAATTTAATATCACGCGTCATGCAAATGCTGGTGACATTCCGAACGGGTGGCCCAATAGCGAGGCCCTGCGGCTGGCCACCAGCAACCCCCCCTACGCATCACAAAGCAGCCCCCCCACCCCACTCTCGGATTTTCTGGCCCGCCCTTCCCCCAAGTACAGGGCAGAACCTGACCCGCCCGCCCCCCAGAGACCCCTGAATAGGGAGACCCCGCAAAGACCCCCTCAACTCTTTTTGATGTGGTTGATGTTTGTAAACATTGTGGGTACAGCACTTAGACTTACCCATCCATGAAGGGAGATGAATGAAGCATGGCTGGCAGCTGTGTGTGTGGGAGCTGTCAGTCACAGCCCACTAAGGGAAGTGAATGAATGGCCTTCAGCTAATGGATCTGAGGGTTTAAACACAGGTCACTGCTTTTCTCTTTCCAGGAATGGACACGTGGTGCTTCCTCTGTCTGAGCAAGCAGCTGTATTGCCCAGGTGAGTGTTACAACAGTAGTTTTTTTTGATTGTCACTGTCTGTACTGGTCTCTAGCTTCCAGGCAGAGATCGCTTTTCTGGGGGGGGGGGGGGTCTGAGGGCAGGGTCACTATAATTAAGGGGTCTCTGTGGGGGGTCTTTTAGTTAGGGGGTCTCTATGGAGGGTCCTTTACTGAGGGGGTCCCCATGGGGGTCTCCCTATTTATGGGGTCTCGGGGGGCAGTGGGTGGGTCTTGTAAGGATGGGGTGGGGTGGGCAGGTCGTGCATTGTGGGGTGGTGGGAGAGCGGCCCTCGGATGGACATCGGGGCCACATCCCACCGTGAGCTCCACCACCTCAGGTACATGTTCGGTAATATTTGTGAATCTTACCCAGGTGATTGCCGGCCCAGAGGACCAGAGAATCGTGAGGGCCTGAGATTCTGGTGCCGGGCCCGCTAGCACGAGGGCTACGAACCTTTATCCTGCCGCAGCAGGGGGCTGGAGCACAGCGGTCGGTCCAGCGCCCGGCGCCAACCTCAATTCCAGCCAGATGTCCAATTCTCTGCCCGATTGCGATCCACATTGCCGACATCGCGGAGTGGGGAATCACCAGTCCCCCCCAGCCCCTGCCGAAGCCCCCCTCGGCCAGCAGGACGCCCTCCCCCCCCCCCCCCCGACTGCAGTGGCGCTGGACACGGTCCGCAGCCGCCACGCGAGGTTGAAGAAAACTCCGAGCGCACGTGTCCCGCGCCATCGGGAAGTCGGCCCGTCGGGGGGGGGGGCGGAGCATCGGGGGTTGGCCTTCAGGTGACGTCCTGAGGCCGCCCCAACAGCATGCGCCGCGCTCACTGATGCTGCCATTTTGGAGGGGGATGAGCATCCGAAAACAGGCGCCGCCCCCGATTTCGGCGTCAAAAGAGATTCTCCACCCGATCTCCGATTATGATATCGGGGTCGAGCAACAGGGAATCCTGCACCTGCTTATTGGAGATTTTCCATTTTTTACACACATTTGTGCACAGCAAGCAAAAGAAAAATACAGCTACAGGTGTCAATATACAACAGGTACAGCCCAAAACAACAGTCGTTCCAGCGGTAGGAACAAGAAGACTGGACGGATCAAGGAGAAAAATCTTCTACAAGTCGCCACCCCCCCCCACCCCGGGATAAACAAGCCGACTGCACCTAAACAGGATACAGACAACAATTTAGACCTACCTCACACCCAGAGTTTAAACACAGTCCGACAGGAGAACACCCGAGAATCCCAGTGTTAAGACAAAAGGTGAAGACAAATTCAAGGAGAGGACCAGGCGCAACCAGCCCCGGGTTAACGCCCAGTGGTCGCTCACAGAGAAAAGGCAGCAGGAACAGGAGCGAAGAATTGAACCCCCACTAGCCCACTTCCCAGCCCCAGGACCAAGGACAAAACAGATCATTGGACCACCAACACCACCCCCAATAGGGCAAAAGGCAACTTTGGGGTCAAGGCCCAAGACTCAAGAGGAGAATAGCCTGGCCCCAGTCGGAGAGATAGGCTGGGGGACCCACACCAGGGTGGAAGGGCCTGGGAGGGAGGGCCAGCCCCCTCCTTCTTCCCCCAAGAACTGCGGGAACCCCGGCCACTGAGATCATCAAAACAAGGAAAATATTTGGCCACCCAAAAGGCAACAAAAATCGATACCTGTTTGTCCGTGCCATCAAGGCCCAGGTTCCAACACAATCTAACACCTCGCCAGCTCCGGAGGAAAATGAGGAAGAAAAAGAACAAGAATTCTCAGAACGAACCCCTCAGATCCACCACATTAGGACAAAACAAAGACCGGCCAACCAATACCCACGCAGCCCCGCCTAACTCTCAGAAGAAATCAACCAAGGATAAAGACTAGGCCCTCCCTTCAGACCGACCCCATCTCAACGTCTCCCTGAATGTGGATCACCCACCTCAGAATCTCCCATGGCAAAGGAGGTGCCAAAGACATGAAAGAGCTGGCTCCTTGGACTACCGTGACCCCACTAGCTAACACCCCCCCCCCCCACCCCAGGCTAGGCCCG
This sequence comes from Scyliorhinus torazame, assembly GCF_047496885.1. NCBI lineage: Eukaryota > Metazoa > Chordata > Chondrichthyes > Carcharhiniformes > Scyliorhinidae > Scyliorhinus > Scyliorhinus torazame. The sequence continues at coordinate 8,796,388 of NC_092717.1, forward strand.
TCCAGTCCCGTGCAGAACACGGGACCTAAAGAAACCCTCCCGAGAGGGACCTGCCCAGCAGGCACACTACCTACCACCAGGAAATAGAGGCTACGAAGGCCGACCTCACCACAAAGGGGTCTGGCAGCAGAAGAACAGTCAAAGCGAAAGACCCGCTCAGAGTAACTGACCGACGTACCCCTAAAGGGGAGCTCGACAAACCACTGTCGTCAAAAGGATAAACAAAAGTTGGAATGGGCATGAGGAATAAGTGCTGGCAAAATAAATGGATTTGATGTGACTACGAGGACCTTCCTCGAGCATGGCGAGGACAGAATTAATCTCACTACCCACAGCCTCCACCCTTCACCTCGCTCGGGTTCTGCTCACCCTCCCTGCTCAAATCCTGCCTACAACATCCAGTTTAACATGATGCAACCTTATTCATCTCGGATAATTGACGGTGCAAGACATCACCCCCTTCCCTCCGCCCCCAAAGATTCACTTCCTGCAAGCAGATAAAATAACAACGTTAATCGACAACACCATGATTTACCAGGGAGTAAAGTCCAGGGTCACAACTGAGAATCAAGGTCGTTATCAGGATAAATGATCACTCCAATGGCGCACAAAGAAAGTAGACACCAAAAATAAAGCAGATCTCCAATGGAGAACATCCTTCAGGATCTTCTAAGGATTGTAATGATCGGAACACGAGCTTCAATACTTCCATCCTGCCAACTCGACCAGGCCCAGGCGGTCAACAACCTAGGCTCCCGCTGGGATGGAGGGGACAGCTTGGCCAGCTCAGGCAGCCTCTACCCCTCTCGTTTGACACCAGAAACAAGACCACACCGAACCAGAGGTTGAAAGGCCACCCCGACCATGGGCTTCAAAGACAGGATTAAATGTATTCCATCAAATGCCCTCCAGATCGAGGACCCCGAAACATCGGCCGGGAACCTCTCCACCATCTCACCGGAGACACCAAGCTCAGCAGGGCCCCTAACCGATTCCCCCTCATCTTTGTCTGCACCCCTCAGGATCGTCGACAGGCCATGCAACAGGGCCCCGACTGTGCTGAGAAGGGCTCCCACCAAGGCCTGTGCCCTCCCTGTCGCAAGAACCTCCTCTTGCGCCGCCACTGTCTTCATAAACATACCTTGCAAATCCTGAAACCTGGGTTTGACAGGCCCCGTCAAGGAGTCAAGCCTTTCAGACAGATTAACTTTATAGCTGGCAACCATCAGCAAACCGTCAGGTCGGGAATCCTCCCAAAAGTAGCGGCGCTACCAAAGACAGGGCCCCACCCGAACTTCCTCCAGCTGCCATGAATCAACGAGGATTAAACCCTTTCAACTCAACTCAGTAAAGCTGAAACACCGACCGACAACTCTTTGTACATTACACTCGCCACGTCATCCAAGAAAAGATTAAAAAAGCAAGGATAAAATAAAGATGGCAAGGTGAGCCGAGCCGGAGCTCGTGAAAACGCAGCCACTCCCGTGCTCATATTACATGACCCTCCCATTTAAATATTTAAGGACCCAATTAGGGTTGTTCCTGGTGGACTGAACCCCGCCTCAGACGGACAGCACCAGCCTGCCACGCCCATATCCCAAGGAGGATTTTTTAAACAATGTGCTTGGGTTTTTGATGAAGTCAGTGATTGCCCTCCTGCCGAAGCCCGCTGCTACCCTGGCACATTGAGGTGCAACATCGTGTTCCAGAAGGCCTGCTACCTCTCAGGCCTCTACATGGCCGCCTCCTCTCCCCTCCGCCCCCATCCCGGAGGTCCTGAAGCTGCTGCTGAGTGAGTCTCAGGGGGGACCTCAGCAACAACCTTATCTTCCCTGATCACTCTGCAGAATACACAGTCAAACAGCACAAACTGACTTCCCAACGACTGACCTTGATAGGGGTCGGGAACCATTTGCAGCGCACTGCTTCAGTCGGCTTCCTGAGCGCTGATGCCATGTTTTACCGGGGATGTAATGGGAAGTGCAAATGGGTAACAATTTCCTAAAGGAATCCAAATTTGAGTGCAGGTTCCCTATTAACGTGTCCTAGCGAAGCCAGCATTGAGATCAGGCAGTTCTCAGGGACGCCTAACGTTGGTCATTACCAATATGGTAGCCGATGCATTTTGTGTTCCTTCTGTACAGCCCCCCAACCGCAAGGTTTGTACTCCCAAAGCTGAATTTAGGTTTTAAATTCACCCACGGCCCAAATAGAATTTCTGTCCTCACCGACCCGGGGTCTTCTCAACCGTCACAGAGAGATTTGTATGGACGGCGCAGTTTTTAGCACTGTTGCTTCACAGCTCCAGGGTCCCAGGTTCGATTCCTGGCTTGGGTCACTGTCTGTGCGGAGTCTGCACGTTCTCCCCGTGCCTGCGAGGGTTTCCTCCGGGTGCTCCAGTTTCCTCCCACAGTCCAAAGATGTGCAGATTAGGTGGATTGACCATGCTAAATTGCCCTTAGTGTCCAAAAAAGGGTTGGGTGGGGTTACTGGGTTACGGGGCTAGGGTGGAGCTGTGGGCTTTAAGTAGGGTGCTCTTTCCAAGAGCCGGTGCAGACTCGATGGGCCGAATGGCCTCCTCCTGCGCTGTAAATTCTATGATTCTACTCCATCAGTGGTCCTTTTGGAAATTGCCTGAAGTTGTCAAACTTCAACAAGTGAGGTCAGACAAGGTTTGACCAACTGTTAGCGATGGGGGAGTTAATTTGCAAATTCTGAGTCAGATTCTGAAGGTTAACTCCAAGAGCTGGTTGACTGCGGGGAGAATCTTCCATTAAGAGCTATGACTAATTATCAAATTTCTATTTTTTTCTTTAATAAATTTAGAATACCCATTTTTTTCCAATTAAGGGGCAATTTAGCGTGGCCAATCCACCTACCCTGCGCATCTTTGGGTTGTGGGGGCGAAACCCACGCAGACATGGGGAGAATGGGCAAGCTCCACACGGACAGTGACTCGGGGCTGGGATCGAACCTGGGACCTCGGCGCCGTGAGGCAGCAGGGCTAACCACTGCGCCACCATGCTGCCCAAATTGTCAAATATGAACATTTTGCAACAGCCTTGGTGTCCAGCTTACATGTAACAACTGTTGGACAGAGCTTGTGTGGTCTTGACAAATTAATACATCATGTTTTGTTTAGAAACAAAAGAAGCTCTGATTTTCACTCTCTAGCCTCATTAAGTACATTGGATTCCTGTTCACTTCGACCTCTTATAATTTGAGACATTTCGTTTTGCTACCATCCATAATCTTTCCAGATTTATTCACTGCGTGAGAATAGTCACAACATATTGCTATCAGTGTGAGCTAAGGAATTCTGTTGCTACTCATATTTCTTTTTTTTTTAATTTAGCGTACCCAATTATTATTTTTTTCCCAATGAAGGGGCAATTTAGCGGGGCCAATCCACCTAACCAGCACATCTTTGGGTTGTGGGGTCGAAACCCACGCAGACACGGGGAGAATGTGCAAACTCCACATGGACAGTGACCCAGAGCTGGGATTGAACCTGGGACCTCGGTGCCATGAGGCTACTTATATTTCTGAGGACAGAGAAGAAATCACTGCGAGGGTTCAATCCCCACCACAGCAGCTGGCGGGATTTCAATTCAATTAATTATTAATCATATTTAGAATCGGAAGTTAATGATGGTAATTTCAGGGAAGGAAATCTGCCGTCATTAACCCGTCTGACCTACATGTGACTCCAGACCCACAACAATTTGGTTGACTTCTAACCACCCTTTCTTATAGATTGTATTCCCCACCGACATTCCATTGTATGTATCTAAACGGAGCAGGAAATGGAAATCGAGGAACAAATTAAAAAGGATGTGCACATCAGAGATTATTTCTACTGAATATCAGCTGAGGTCTTGCCGATAGCAAACTCACCCCTGAATCAGGGGTCCTGGGTTCACAGACACACTCCAGACTCTTGAGCATAAGACCGAGGCTGCACTCCAGCACAGTGCTGAGGGAGTGCCGCACTGTCCGAGGGTCAGTACTGAGGGAGTGCTGCACTGTCAGAGGGTCAGTACTGAGGGAGTGCTGCACTGTCAGAGAGTCAGTACTGAGGGAGTGCCGCACTGTCAGAGGGTCAGTGCTGAGGGAGTGCTGCACTGTCAGAGGGTCAGTACTGAGGGAGTGCTGCACTGTCAGAGGGTCAGTACTGAGGGAGTGCTGCACTGTCAGAGGGTCAGTACTGAGGGAGTGCTGCACTGTCAGAGGGTCAGTACTGAGGGAGTGCCGCGCTGTCAGAGGGTCAGTACTGAGGGAGTGCCGCGCTGTCAGAGGATCAGTACTGAGGGAGTGCTGCACTGTCAGAGGGTCAGTACTGAGGGAGTGCCGCACTGTCAGAGGGTCAGTACTGAGGGAGCACCGCACTGTCAGAGGGTCAGTACTGAGGGAGTGCTGCACTGTCAGAGGGTCAGTACTGAGGGAGTGCTGCACTGTCAAAGGGTCAGTACTGAGGCAGTTCTGCACTGTCAGAGGGCCAGTACTGAGGGAGTGCCGCACTGTCAGAGGGTCAGTACTGAGGGAGTGCCGCACTGTCAGAGGGTCAGTACTGAGGGAGTGCCGCACTGTCAGAGGGTCAGTACTGAGGGAGTGCTGCACTGTCAGAGGGTCAGTACTGAGGGAGTGCTGCACTGTCAGAGGGTCAGTATTGAGGGAGTGCCGCACTGTCAGAGGATCAGTACTGAGGGAGTGCTGCACTGTCAGAGGGTCAGTACTGAGGGAGTGCCGCACTGTCAGAGGGTCAGTACTGAGGGAGCGCCGCACTGTCAGAGGGTCAGTACTGAGGGAGTGCTGCACTGTCAGAGGGTCAGTACTGAGGGAGTGCTGCACTGTCAAAGGGTCAGTACTGAGGCAGTTCTGCACTGTCAGAGGGTCAGTACTGAGGGAGTGCTGCACTGTCAGAGGGTCAGTACTGAGGGAGTGCTGCACTGTCAGAGGGTCAGTATTGAGGGAATGCCGCACTGTCAGAGGATCAGTACTGAGGGAGTGCTGCACTGTCAGAGGGTCAGTACTGAGGGAGTGCCGCACTGTCAGAGGGTCAGTACTGAGGGAGCGCCGCACTGTCAGAGGGTCAGTACTGAGGGAGTGCTGCACTGTCAGAGGGTCAGTACTGAGGGAGTGCCGCACTGTCAGAGGGTCAGTACTGAGGGAGTGCCGCACTGTCAGAGGGTCAGTACTGAGGGAGTGCTGCACTGTCAGAGGGTCAGTACTGAGGGAGTGCTGCACTGTCAGAGGGTCAGTATTGAGGGAGTGCCGCACTGTCAGAGGATCAGTACTGAGGGAGTGCTGCACTGTCAGAGGGTCAGTACTGAGGGAGTGCCGCACTGTCAGAGGGTCAGTACTGAGGGAGCGCCGCACTGTCAGAGGGTCAGTACTGAGGGAGTGCTGCACTGTCAGAGGGTCAGTACTGAGGGAGTGCTGCACTGTCAAAGGGTCAGTACTGAGGCAGTTCTGCACTGTCAGAGGGTCAGTACTGAGGGAGTGCTGCACTGTCAGAGGGTCAGTACTGAGGGAGTGCTGCACTGTCAGAGGGCCAGTATTGAGGGAATGCCGCACTGTCAGAGGATCAGTACTGAGGGAGTGCTGCACTGTCAGAGGGTCAGTACTGAGGGAGTGCCGCACTGTCAGAGGGTCAGTACTGAGGGAGCGCCGCACTGTCAGAGGGTCAGTACTGAGGGAGTGCTGCACTGTCAGAGGGTCAGTACTGAGGGAGTGCTGCACTGTCAAAGGGTCAGTACTGAGGCAGTTCTGCACTGTCAGAGGGCCAGTACTGAGGGAGTGCCGCACTGTCAGAGGGTCAGTACTGAGGGAGTGCCGCACTGTCAGAGGGTCAGTACTGAGGGAGTGCCGCACTGTCAGAGGGTCAGTACTGAGGGAGTGCCGCACTGTCGGGGGGTCAGTACTGAGGGAGTGCCGCACTGTCAGAGGGTCAGTACTGAGGCAGTGCTGCACTGTCAGAGGGTCAGTACTGAGTGAGTGCTGCACTGTCAGAGGGTCAGTACTGAGGGAGTGCTGCACTGTCAGAGGGTCAGTACTGGGGGAGTGCCGCACTGTCAGAGGGTCAGTACTGAGGGAGTGCTGCACTGTCAGAGGGTCAGTACTGAGGGAGTGCTGCACTGTCAGAGGGTCAGTACTGAGGGAGTGTCGCACTGTCAGAGGGTCAGTACTGAGGGAGTGCCGCACTTTCAGAGGGTCAGTACTGAGGGAGTGCCTCACTGTCAGAGGGTCAGTACTGAGGGAGTGCTGCACTGTCAGAGGGTCAGTACTGAGGGAGTGCCGCACTGTCGTAGGGTCAGTACTGAGGGAGTGCCGCGCTGTCAGAGGGTCAGTACTGAGGGAGTGCTGCACTGTCAGAGGGTCAGTACTGAGGGAGTGCTGCACTGTCAGAGGGTCAGTACTGAGGGAGTGCTGCACTGTCAGAGGGTCAGTACTGAGGGAGTGCTGCACTGTCAGAGGGTCAGTACTGAGCGAGTGCTGCACTGTTAAAGGGTCAGTACTGAGGGAGTGCTACACTGCCAGAGGGTCAGTACTGAGGGAGTGCTGCACTGTCATTGAGTCAGTGCTGAGGGAGTACTGCACTGTCAGAGGGGCAGTACTGACGACACTAAATTGGGCAACAGCAGGGGAGATACCCTGAATGTCCTGGTAATATGTGGCAGCACAGTGGCACAGTGTTTCACACTGCTGCCTCACCGCACCAGGGTCCCGTGTTCAATTCCGGCCTTGTGTGACTGTGTAAAGTTTGTACTCTCTCCCTACATCTGCGTGGGTTTCTTCCAGGTGCTCCAGTTTCCTCCCACAGTCCAAAGATATGCAGATTATGGGGATAGGATGGGGAGTGGGCCTAGACTGGGTGCTTTTTCACAGTGTCGGTACAGACTTGATGGATCGAATGGCCTCCTTCTGTACTGTAGAGATGCTATGAATTTTATTTCTATGCGCCCCTCAATCAACTTTTGATTATCTGGTTTTTATAACATTACTATCAGTGAGAGCTTGCTGTGCACAAATTGAATGTCCAATTTCCTACAATCGTGGCTATGCACTTCCTAAAAGCTACTTGTTGGCTGCGAAATGGTCTGAGACGTTCTGAGGTATTAAAAATGCAGCCGAAATGAAAACAATCTGCTTATTTAAACTGTGGAATAGACACTCGGAACAAATCCACACCTGTGAAATTGATCTTTCGTTCCACAGCTTTTAGTTTAACCCATTTCCACTGGAGGGAAGGTCTAGAATATAAGGTCACCGTCTGGGGATAAGAGCGCGGCCATTTTGCGCTGAGCTGAGGAGAAATTTCTCAAGTCATTGGATTGTGACCCTTTGGAATTCTCTACCCCGGGGGGTGTTGTGGATTCTCAGTTGTGGAGTTTGGAGAGTGAATGACAGGATGTGGGGATAAGGTGTGGTGGAGCGGGTGGAGAAGTGGTGATCGTATCGAAGGTGGTTCAGTTCCTATTTCCTATGTTCTTCAGCTTGAAGGAACACCGCCTCATAATGTAGTCAGTGAGTGTAAAACTCTTCCGTGTTTGTTGGACTCCTTTCTTGTCTGCTGTTAGTTACTGAGCCTTCTGATGTTCTTAATGTAGTGATCTGTACATCTGTTCATACATCTGCATATACACCAGGGACTACAGACAGATGTAACAGCCACAGCATCACTAGAGGGCAGCATCAGAGACGGGTATAAAGGGACGAGCCCAAGGGAGGATCCGCCTCTTTCAGAAGCACAGAGCTAGTGAGCAGCAGCACACAGAGACACTCAGCACAGGCAGCTTACCTCAGCTTCACTGGTCATACCTCTTGACTGTATTATATCTAGTTAAGCTCTGGAAACAGAACAAACTCATTGAATAAAGTATTTGTGTTAACTGGAAGTCTACAATCTTTATTCAGACTTAGAGAATAACATACTTAACTCAATGCTTGAGTTAAGGCTTCTTCATCTATGGGCTCCACCTTTCACCCGGGGCAATGTGCAGCACCGGCAAGGAACACGAAGGGGTCTGCACTCCCTCACAACATCGCCTCTTCAAAATTCACATTAAAGTAGCGGGGAGAAAAAAACAGAGGGAGAGCGAGAAAGAGATCTCAAAACCTAATTAGGCCTCGCAATAAATTCTGAGTGCTGCAGAAACAGGAAGCGTTGTAACTGGCAAGGGGCATGTTCGCGCTCTGAATTGAGACAGGGTGTTGTTGCATCGCTTGTTTTTGGAGGGGTTGGTGGTGCGGGAGGGGGATGGGGGTGTTGCTGAAGTGGGGGGGGGGGTCTGGTTTGCTTGGTAATAACACAAGTGTCCCTTTGTGCCCCGAGGTGGGAGCTGTGCCCCAGAGTAACGCGCCTTTTCATCGGAGTGGTGTCAGGTGTTACTGGGATGGCGAAGAATTGAAGCGCTGTTTGCGTAGACATGAGGGGTGAAGAAAGAGGCCAGAGAAGTGGTTCCCCCCTCCCCTATCACCGCAGTGGTATTTGTGGGATCTTGCTATGCATAAAATTGGCTGCCGTATTTTATCACAGTACTTCCCCAAGCTAATTTTTTTTAAATAGATTTTTTAATGGTTTTTCTGAAAGGGAAATCATTTTTTAAAAAATTTAAGAGTATTCAATTCATTTTTTCACAATTAAGGGGCAATTTAGCGTGGCCAATCCACTTACCCTGCACATCTTTGGGTTGTGGGGGTGAGACCCACGCAAACACGGGGAGAATGTGCAAACTCCACACGGACAGTGACCCAGAGCCAGGATCGAACCCGGGACCCCGGCGCCGTGAGGCAGCAGTGCTAACCACTGAGCCACCGTGCTGCCCCTATCCCAAGCTAATTGATTGTGCGGCAAGCATTTCGCGATGCTGCTGGGAGACATGATGACGTGCTTGATAAATGTAACCTCGCTCCCGCGTAACATGGCCGGGATTTTACCTGGTGCGGGTGACCCCCCCCACCCCCACTGGTCAGAAAGTCAGAGCGAACCCACCTCCGCCAGCCCTGAAAGCCACAGCTCAATTTTGCGTTGTTCAGGCAATGAACTCCCCTCAAGGAGAGGAACACCCGTGCCTCCAAGAGCTGCCGGCCAATCAGAGGGCTGGCTGCCCTCCAGTCTTCGCAGCGCCGCTGTGAGCAGTGGCCACCTCTGGGACTGCAGCAGGTCCTGGAGCAGCCAAGATGGAAGGGGCTCGGAATGCAGGCACATCGGGACTCACCAGGGCCAATAGTTTTCCTCAGAGCAGAGAAGGCTGAGGGAGGGGATCTGATTGCGGTGCCCAAAATTATAAGGGACATAGGCAGGGTAGATAGGAAGAAACATTTGCCCTTAGTAGAGGGCTCAGTATCCAGGGGGCATGGATTTAAGGTAAGGATTAGGACCTTAGAGGAAGAATGATTTCACCTGAAGGGTGGTGGGAATCTGGACCTCGCTGCCTGGAAAGGTGATAGAGAGGGGATCCCTCGCAACAGTTAAGAAGCAGTTAGATGAGCACGTGAGATGCCATCGCACACAAGGCTATGCACCGAGTGCTGGAAAGTGGGATTAGAGTCGAAAGATGTTTGCTTCGGGGTGTAGAGGCCACCTCTGAAGGGGCTGGAGGGCCTCTTTCTGTGCTGTAAAACTCTATGAGTCTGTCTCTAATAAGACAGACCCTGGTAAGAGTGGGGGGGAGGGGGACAAGTGGCACGCTGGGGACTGCCCGACTGACTGCTTAAGCGCCTCAATTGGCCTGAGGGCAGGCGGACAGGTCACACACTGTTGCTGGGACAATGCCAGCGGAGGTGGGCAATCCCCCTGACTCCCAAAAAGCTCCCGGGGGCTATCCGTCCTGGTCTGAATGCAGTTCAGGTCAATTAATGTGTCAGAAACTACTCCGGATTCACGATAGCGAACATGACCTATAGGTTACGAAGAGGGTTGAAATTCTTTTCCATCACCCCAAGTAGATTGTGACAGAGGAACAAACAGACTATTTTTCCCAAGGGGTGAGTGAGACAGAGACAGGAAAAACTGTCCACGCAATGATCTTCGGTTGACTTGCTATTGTTGGATGTGTTTTCGAGTCTGTCTACACAGACTATTTCTATCAACTTCCCAAAGAGTTATTTTAATACAGGACCTAACTTGTAGCAGATTCAAGTGTATATTCCGAACCCAATTACTCTTCAAAGTTAGAACTACTTTGAGTAACCCCCTCCCCGTAACCACAAAGAATGTGTAAAACGACATGGGTCATTACTGAAGTTCTAAAGTTAATTTTCTTTTTTTTATAAATTTAGAGAATGTAATTTCATTTTCCCAATTAAGGGGCAATTTAGCGGAGCCAATCCACTTAACCCTGCACATCTTTTTGGGTTGTGGGTGCGATATCCACGCAGACACGGAGAGAATGTGCAAACTCCACACTGACAGTGACCCAGGGCCAGGATCGAACCCGGGTCCTCGGCGCCATGAGGCAGCAGTGCTAACCACTGCACCACCGCGCTGCCCGCAATTATAAAGTTAATTTACTGATTCAAAACTTTCAATTCGTAAGTCCCACTGCAGTAATTAAAATATTCACTTTGAGGAGTGAGATTTTTCAACAACAACTTGCATTTACATAATAATAATGATCTTTAGAGTGGCACGCGGCGCAGTGGTTAGCACTGGGACTACGGCACTGAGGACCCGGGTTCGATCCCGGCCCTGGGTCTCTGTCCGTGTGGAGTTTGCACATTCTCCCCGTGTCTGCGTGGGTTTCACTCCCACAACCCAAAGATGTGCAGGCTAGGTGGATTAGCCACGCTAAATTGCCTCTTAATTGGAAAAAAAATAATTGGGTACTCTAAATTGTAAAACAATTAATAATTATCTTTATTATTGTCACAAGTAGGCTTACATTAACACTGCAATGAAGTTACTGTGAAAAGCCCCTAGTTGCCACACTCCGGCACCTGTTCGGGTACACAGAGGGAGAATTCAGAATGTCCAATTCACCTAACAGCCGTCTTTCGGGACTTGTGGGAGGAAGTTTCCTCCGGGCGCTCCGGTTTCCTCCCACAAGTCCCGAAAGGTAATTTAGATAATTTGGACATTCTGAATTCTCCCTGTGTACCCGAACAGGTGCCGGTTGTGGCGTCTAGGGGCTTTTCACAGTAACCTCATTGTAGTGTTAATGTAAGCCTACTTGTGACAATGAAGATTATTATAAAGATTGTAACAAAAAGTGCTGGAAGAAGCCAGCTAGTCTGGCAGCAGCGAGAGAGAAAAAGCGTCAGTGTTTCGAGTCGAATATAACTCCAAACATTAGCTCCTTTGCCCTCGCCACAGGTGCTGCCAGACCTGTTGAGTTTTTCCATGACTTTTTGTTTTTAATTAAAGGTAAGGTAAAGTCACCATAGTCCCAGGACAGCACGGTAGCACAGTGGTTAGCACTGTTGCTTCACAGCTCCAGGGTCCCAGATTCGATTCCCGGCTTGGGTCACTGTCCGTGCGGAGTCTGCACGTTCTCCCCGTGTCTGCGTGGGTTTCCTCCGGGTGCTCCGGTTTCCCCCCACAGTCCAAAGATGTGCAGGTTAGGTGGATTGGTCATGCTAAATTGCCCTTAGTGTTCAAAAAGGTTGGGTGGGGTTAGTGGGTTACGGGGATGGAATGGAGGTGTGGGCTTGGGTAGGGTGCACTTCCGAGGGCCGGTGCAGTCTTGATGGGCTGAATGGCCTCCTTCTGCACTGTAAATTCTATGATGACCACAGGCTGATTTCTTTCCCCTCTGAGGGGGGAGAGCTGACTGGTGGTGATTTAACCTGAGGGTCACCGCACCTCAGGCGAGGGGCAAGGTTGAGAAGGCAGGAGCTGTCGTGAATAACCTCAGCCAGTTCGGGAATTGAACCTGCGCTGCCCTGTGTTACAAACCAGCTGTCTGTTAATATTACAGAGATAGGAAGGGGGCGAGGCTGTGGAGGGATATGAGAACAAGGATGAGAATTTTAAAGCAGAGGTGTTATTGGGACAAGGAGCTGAAAGAGCTAGCAGAGCAATAGGACTTTGGATGAGTTGAAGTTTATGGAGGGTTGAAGGTCATGCCGAAGGTGATTGGAATTGTCACATTTGGGTCAGTATATCCATTAATTATCCACATTGTCAGAAACACAGTTTGGTTTCAATTGATTTAAGTTGTTTTTAATAAATTTAGAGTACCCAATTAATTTTTTCTAATTAAGGGGTAATTTAGCGTGGCCAATCCACCCAACCGGCACACCTTTGGGTTGTGGGGGCGAAACCCACGCAGACACGGGGAGAATGTGCAAACTCCACACGGACAGTGACCCAGAGCCGGGATCGAACCTGGGACCTCGGCGCCGTGAGGCAGCAGTGCTAACCCACTGCGCCTCCGTGCCGCCCTCTCAATTGATCTAAGTTAACATAGTTTTAGAATTGAAGTTTCTTTCCTAACTTCTCCCATTTTCCCGCAGTTTTTGAGAATGTGTTCCAACCTTGACCATTGAGACATCTTGATGAAAGAGAAAATGCTGGAAAATCTCAGCAAGTCTGGCAGCATGCTGAGATTTTCCAGCATTTTCTCTTTCGTTTCAGATTCCAGCATCCGCAGTAATTTGCTTTTATCCAGTGAGATATCTTGATGCACTGGTGATGCAGCTGAGATGCTCCGGCGGTACCTGGTCCCCCCCAGACACTGAAGCAGTCCATGTCCATATGTTGCCAGACCTGAGCAGCTCAAACTCAGGCTGACAAGTGGCAAGTACCATTTGCACCACACAAGTGCCTGGCAATGACCATCTCCAGCAAGAGACAATCTCACCATCACCCCTTGACATTCAATGGCATGACCATCACTGAATCCCCCACTATCAACATCCTGGGGATCTGTAGAAGCTGCTACAGGATCGTTAGCACTGCTGCCTCACAGCGCCCAGGACCCGGGTTCAATCCCGTCCCCAAGTGACTGTCCGTGTGGAGTTTGCGCCTTCTCCCCATGTCTGCGTGGGTCTCACCCCCACAACACAAAGATATGCAGTGTAGGTGGATTGGCCACGCTAAATTGCCCCTCAATTGGAAAAAATAATTAGGTACTCTAAATTTATTTTAAAAACCATCCTGGGGATTATCATTGACCAGGAACTGAACTGGATCAGCCATATAGATTCTGAGGCTACAAGAGCAGGTTAGAGGCTGAGAATTCTTCAGTGACTCCCCAAAGCTTGTCCACCAACTACAAGGCCTAAATCAGGAGCGTGATAGAATACTGTTCTCTTGCCTGGATGAGTTCAGCTCCAACAACACTCAAGAAACTGAACTCCACCCAGGACAAAGCAACCCTTTAATTGGCACCCTCTCTACAAAAATTAATTCCCTCCACCATTATTCCACAGTGGCAGCCGTGTGTACCGTCTACAAGATGCTCTGCAGCAACTCACCAAGGCTCCTTAGACAACACCTTCCAAACCCGCAACCTCTACCACTTAGAAGGACAAGGGCAGCAGATACATGGGGCCACCACCACCTGGAGGTTCGCCTCCCAAGTCACTCACCATCCTGACTTGGAAATATATCACCTTTCCTGCACTGTCACTGGGTTAAAATCCTGGAACTCCTTCCCTAACAGCACTATGGGTGTACCTACACCTCAGGGACACAGCGGTTATCATTATGTACTGAACCCTGCTTGAAGGTTTGTGACTGAAGATTGAGCATCATCACAATTGGGTCCAATGGTGATCACAATCTATGTTGTGTGATACAGCCCATTAAAAAGTCACCTCTTTCAGGAGAAATCAGAAACTCCCTCTTTCTAGAACTTGTTTAGGATTCTAAAGATAAAAGGTACCAAAGAAGGAATTTGCATTTCTATAGCACCTTGCATGGCCGGCCTCAGGGCATTCCAAAGTGCTGGACGATTGCTGAAGTACTTTATGAAGTGTGGTCGCTGGGAACCACAGTAGCCACAGCAAGAAACGGCAATGTGACAATTACCAGATAATCTGTTTTAGTGACATTAACTGGGGGATAAATATTGACCAGGACAACACGGGAATTTCCCTGCTCTTCTTCAAAATCCTGCTGAGGGAACTTTTTCATCCACCTGGGATAGACAGGACCTCAATTTAGTCCCTCTTTGCCGGTTACCTGTTGGCACCGTCTGTACTTTTTGTTAATCAACTTGATGTCCCTCTCTCATCCACTGGTAATGTTGGCAGTTTTGGTCTCGCTTGGTTACTCAAAAAATAAAACATTTCAGAATGTTTTTATGAGATTTCTTCCCCTTTTAATAGGTTCCCTCCGTCCCCAGTAAGCTGGGCGGGGATCTCCCGCACAGCCCTGGATGGATTATAGTGTGTTTCAGGCAAAAACGTTATAAAGACCATAAGACATAGGAGCAGAATTAGGCCACTCGGCCCATCGAGTCTGCTCCGCCATTCAACCATAGCTGATAGTCTTCTCATTCTCCGGCCTTTCCCCCATAACCCCTGATCCCCTTATTAATCAAGAGTTATTGAAAGAAGACAGGATGGGCGGGATTCTCCACTCCCACGCCGAAGTGGCCGCGCCGTCGTGAACGCCGTCGAGGTTCACGACGGCGCGGAGCGGCCCCGGTCCCGACCGATTCAGGCCCTGACAATGGGCCAGTATCGGGGCCGCGTCATCCACCCGCGCCAGGCCTTGTCGCCCGCGTAAAAGCGGCGCCGCATAGATGACGCGGCCGGCGCCGCATAACGGACGTCATCCGCGCATGCGCGGTTGCCGTCCTGTCCAAATCCGCCCCGCAAGAAGATGGGCGACGGATCTTGCGGGGCCGCGGAAGGAAGGAGGTCCTCCTTCAGAGAGGACGGCCCGACGATCGGTGGGCACCGATCGCGGGCCACCCCACATTGCAGGTGCAGCCCGGTGCAGGATCCCCCCTCACCCCCCCCACAGGCCGCCCCCCCCCCCCCACAGGCCGCCCCCCCCCCCCCCAGCGTTCACGCACCGCCCACGACTGTAGCGACCAGGTGTGGACGGTGCCGGGGGGAACCCGCCGTTTTGGCCTGGCCGCTCGGCCCATCCGGGCCTCAGGATCGCGGGGGTGCCGGAGAATCGCCATTTTGGGTGTCTCCGGCGATTCTCCGGCCTGCGGCCCGCGAAACTCGACCGGGCCGTTCCCGCCGCTTGGGAGAATGGCGGGAGGGCGTCGGACCGGCGTCCCCGGAAATTTTGGCGGCCCAGGCGATTCTCCCAACCGGCGTGGGAGTGGAGAATCGCGCCCAGGATGTGTTTAAAGAAATGTTCAGCGACAAATCCAAAATTCAAAGCTGACACTTCAATGTTGGAGCATTGCAATTGAAACAAAAGATAAGCAATAGCTCTGAACAGTTCTGTAATACCTTTTGTCCATCGCATAGAAACTTTCAGGATTCTCCTTCAAGAGAAGTTAACAACTGGGGCTCCTTGGCTGAAGTGATTTAATATTCCGAGAACTTTGAGTAAGTGGCATACAATACGTCTTCACGTTAAAATTCTGTCTGCTTATTACCCAGATTGGGAGGCTGTGCAGTGTTGGTATTGTCACTGGACTAGTAATCCAGAGACCCAGGGTAATTCTCTGGGGTTTTGGGATCAAATCCCACCAGGGTAGTTGGTAAAACTTGAATTCAATAAAAATCTGGAATTAAAAGTCTAATGATGACCATGAAACCATTGTTCATTGTTGTAAAAACCCATCTGATTCAGTAATGTCCTTCAGGGAAGGAAATCTGCCATCCTTACCTGGTCTGGCCTACATGTGACTCCAGACCCACACAGCTGTTGACTCTTAACTGCCCTCTGTCATAATACACACCAGTATATCATGGTGCAGACACAAACACTGATGGACACACAGTGGGACCAATCAACACACACAACACCGCAGCCAATCACCAGCTAGAGCACACGCACTATAAAGACAGAGGGCATTAGTTTTCCCGCTCATTCAGGATGCAGCCTCTCGGAAGGACAGAGCTTACAGCACAGATCTTCACCATGTGCTGAGTGCATAGACTGGTTAGGACAGGCATAGGTCTTTAGTTTAATCGAACATCGTGTTAACCCACAGTGAAAGGGTTCAACAGTTTTTAGCTTAATAAAATAGAGTTGTACTATTACAGGTGTTGGTAGCCTGTCTACGTTACTGCTAAGGTAAACGCAGTCTCCACAGATCCAGAGTACCCAACACATCACCCCCCACTGAAATAGCCTCGCAAGACACTCAATTCAAGAGCAATTAGGGCTGGGCAAAAGGCAGGCCCAACCAGCGAAGCCCACATTCCAAGAACGAATATCAAAAAAAAATGGAGGTCTTGTGGCTGCAGTGGGTATCGTCCCTGCCTCTGAACTAAAGGCTCCGGGTTCAAGTGCCAGCCTAGGGCATGATGGGCAAGGAAGGTGCGTTCATAACGCGGCCAAAAACAGGCTGGGTATCATCCTGCAAATCCTTCCCAACGCATCGATGGCTGGCGGTAAGAGTGGGAGAGGCTCCTGGTCAACTATGCCCAATGCGGAGTGGCGCCCCTCAAACTATAAGCCTCTGGTGACAGACTAGCGACCATTTCCAAGCAATATTAAGTATGGAATCAGATGGAAGTCTGCCTTAGTGAATCAGTAGTTGCTGGAAGAGATTTAGAATTAGACAGAGAGTGTCTCCCAGTACCGAGGACAAGAAGGTGGGAGTAAGACCTTGAGAGGGAGAACTGGAAAAGCACTGATCATGCCAACCGTACATGTCCTGGAAAAGAGGAATATTGCATGAGATGATTAAATAATATTCCAGTCATAGCTATTCGTGAATGTTTCTCATTTAAGAAAACGGGCATTTATGGGCGGTGCGGTGGCACAGTGGTTAGCACTGTTGCCTCATAGCTCCAGGGACCCGGTGTGGTGGTATGTATTAGGGGTAATATGGTACACCACGTGTCGACAGGCTATTGGTGGAGGGATGCCAGGTCCTGATAGGATCTGCCACCTACTGGACTCCACCCAGAAATGCCGGTATAAGAACCCAGTTTTTCCCTCCATTTCCCTCAGCAGTTGCATTCTGTAACCACGCTGCTGGGGATAAAGTTCTGCTTAATAAAGCCTTCAATTGACATTACCTCAACCTGCCTCGCGTCATATTGACGGTGCTACACCCGGGTTCAATTCCGGCCTCGGGTGACTGTGCGGAGTCTGCATGTTCTCCCCGTGTCTGCGTGGGTTTCCTACGGGTGCTCCAGTTTCCTCCCACATTCCAAAGACGTGCAGGTTTGGTGGATTGGCCACGATAAATTACCCTTAGTGTCCAAAAGGTTGGGTGGAGTTATGGGGATAAGGTGGGGGCATGGGCCTAGGTAGGGTGCTCTTTCAGAGGGCTCGATGGGCTGAATGGCCTCCTTCTGTACCGTAGGGGTACTATGATTCTCTGGGCGCAATGCAATGGCCACCGTGCACCTGAAAAGCAGTTCGCCACGGCTCAGCGTAGCCGATAAGATCCTGGAGAACCAGCTCCCGGGATCTACCCGGCTTGCAACGCCTCCCGATATCCAACGCAATCTCGTGAGACGTTGCGATGTGAACCCGTCCATTGTGGCGGGGTCACGTTTTGGCAAATCTGCATATTTGGGCGGGACAGCTAGTCTCACTCTAATGTGCAGATTCCTGAGGTACCTGAGGCTTTGGGTTCATCACCTTCTCCTTGGAGATCTCGGGTGAGCGCCGTTCAGCACCGGTCCCCACACACGGGGACCAGACGTGGTGGCACTCGCGAGGGTCTCGCAGGGGATCGGAACCCCAGCTGCATGTCCTTTGGGCAGGGTGGTGCCCTGGCACTGCTGGTCCCATCTGGGCACCCTGGCAGTGCCACCTGGGTGCCAGCCTGGCACTGTGAAGATGCCCAGGTGGCATTGCCAACTGGCATGGGCACTGACAGGTTGGCACTGCCAAGGTGGCATATTTGTGAGCGCACGATTGGGCTGGGGGTGCCTGGTGGGGGGGTGGGGATAGTGCACCTGAGCTGGGGGAGAGGTCGGGGATCGCTTCGGTGGTTTGGCGATTGGCACGCCATTTAAAAATGGAGCCATGATCTCTCGCTACATTGGGAAGGTCCGGCGAGCAGAGCTCCCCAGTGTATAAAACAGGGCTATGTGCGGCCTCCGCCGTGTGTTTCCCGCTGAAACAACGCCAGTCGCATTGTATAGCCATGTGTTCCTCGACACTGCGAGCGCCAGGAAACACACGACTAAACCCGCTCGCTAGGGGACTTTGCTCCCAATTAGTTGAATCGAGCCCAATGAAACCACTAGTCCAGATGTTTACATTAGGAAGCACAAAGGAGCACTGGCTCATATATACATATATATACAAAGAATTGATAGCCTGACAACAGTAGACCTGGAAATTAAATCAAAACTTCGGAATGTGCAGCATATTTACCAGTCTGATTCCGTTCTCTATTGCACATCCCAGCGTCAACTTTCCTGCAAAATCTTCATTAGGATGCTTCATTAGGACAAATGTTTCCACATTCAACACGGGTCAGGACTGGTAAAGAATTGAAGAATTATTTATTGGGAATCTTTGGAATGTGCTAATCTCCTGATGTGCTGAGTGAATCAGATCAGCCACGCTCCATAACGTTCCAGCTTTGGCACTTACCCACGGTGTCGCTCCCAGGATCGGCGTCCTTCGCTGCCCTAGGCAAGGATTCCTCCTCTGCGTGACGCAGCACAGAAGCAGGCCATTCGGTCCATCATGCGGTGCTGGTTCTCTGTAATCATTGTCCAATAATCCCACCCACACACCCCTACTCTTCCCCTCTGGCCCTGCAAAGTCCCTCCCCTTCAACTATTTACCCAGTTCCCCTTTTTGATAGTTCCTATTGAATCTGCTTCCACCGCCTTCCATATCACAACGTGCTGCGTTAAAAGAAAATGCCTTTGCATCTCCCCCTCTGGTTTCATTGCCAATTTCCTTAAATCTCTGTCCCCTAGCTACCGACCCTCCTACCCGGGAGAATTGCTTTGCTCTCTCTGCTGATGCGATCAAAACCCTTGTTAATTCGGGACGTCACCATTACATCTCTCCTTAACCTTCTCTCTCTGCTCTATGGTGAACAATGCTAACTTTCCCAGGCTCCCCGCATTAACTGTAACCGTTTAATCTCTGGTACCATTCTGGTAAATCCCCTCTGGACCCTCTGTGAATTCTGATTCACACTGTCTAGGGGGCGGAAACAACTTGTAACCCCGTTTATTAGAAGGGTTTTAAGGTTCTGTAGCACATGCGAACATCGGGTGATCTAAAATATTCTAAAGATTAATGGCTATTTTTTGTGTTTTTAAAATTTAAAGTACACAATTATTTATTTTTCCAATTCAGGGGCAATTTAGCGTGGCCAATCCACCTAACCTGCACATAGAACATAGAACGATACAGCGCAGTACAGGCCCTTCGGCCCACGATGTTGCACCGAAACAAAAGCCATCTAACCTACACTATGCCATTATCATCCATATGTTTATCCAATAAACTTTTAAATGCCCTCAATGTTGGCGAGTTCACTACTGTAGCAGGTAGGGCATTCCACGGCCTCACTACTCTTTGCGTAAAGAACCTACCTCTGACCTCTGTCCTATATCTATTACCCCTCAGTTTAAAGCTATGTCCCCTCGTGCCAGCCATTTCCATCCGCGGGAGAAGGCTCTCACTGTCCACCCTATCTAACCCCCTCTTTGGGATGTGGGGGTGAAACCCACTCAGACATGGGGAGAATGTGCAAACTCCACACGGACAGTGACCCAGGGCCGGGATTCGAACCCGGGTACTCAGCGGCGCGAGGCAGCAGTGCTAACCATTGTGCCACATGCTGCCCCGGTTAATGGCTATTCTAACGGTGCTTGTGAATGACGAGATGCTGTGGTGTGCCCGTACCGCATTAAAACATTCCCAATGTCGCCAAAACATGTAATAATAATAATCTTTATATTCACAAGTAGACTTACATTAACACTGCAATGAAGTTACTGTGAAAAGCCCCTAGTCGCCACACTCCGGCGCCTGTTCGGGTACACTGAGGGAGAATTCAGAATGAACAATTCACCTAACAAGCACATCTTTCGGGACTTGTGGGAGGAAACCGGAGCACCCGGAGGAAACCCACGCAGACACGGGGAGAACGTGCAGACTCCGCACAGACAGTGGCCCGAGCCGGGAATTGAACCTGGGACCCTGGTGCTGTGAAGCAACAGTGTGCAGGTTTGCATCAAGAGTCCTGTCACGTTTTTCAGTGCACATCACCACCCCTGCCCCTGGTAAACACTTCAGCCCTCACCGTCTGAAATCTGTGTGTGTTTAGTGTATCCTGTTTCTTTCGGAAGTCAAATCCGCCCAGTCGACTAAACAACCCCACCTATCTACCTCCCGCGATGCAGGGGCCTCACTCAATCCTTCATATCACTTCAAGCAGCTTTTTGAATCAACGGGAGTGGAATTTTTTTTTACTGCTTTTGTGCATCAGGATTTGTGAGAGGAACCTGGTTTTGGTTTTATTCGACTTTCCTCTTCATCGCTCCCCAGGGAGACAGCCACCCAGGAAACTCTGAGCCGAGAACCGTGTGCCCCGCCAGGCTGACACCGCCTCTGTTACAGCACACAGTCACTGCCACAGCAGCCCCCCAGGGTGGGGGGGCTCCTTTGCAACATCATTGTAAAGGGGCCAGTCTGTCCCGACCTCTTCTGTGGGTGTCACGCTAGGTGTCAGCCTCTGGTATCGAACACAAATGGCTACTTTTCATTCAGGAGGCTAGACATTGGGTGTTGGCAGGTTTTTAATCAGATGGGAGGGGATAGGGGGCAGAGGTGGGGGAGGGAAAGAGGGCAACAGTGTTGATCCCAGTTGTGCCTTAACTTCCATTCATTGAATTTACAGTGCAGAAGGAGGCCATTCGGCCCATCGAGTCTGCACCAGCTCTTGGAGAGAGCAACCTACCCAAGGGCAACACCTCCACCCTATCCCCATAACCCAGTAACCCCACCCAACACTAAGGGCAATTTATCATGGCCAATCCACCTAACCTGCACATCTTTGGACTGTGGGAGGAAACCGGAGCACCCGGAGGAAACCCACGCACACACGGGGAGAACGTGCAGACTCCGCACAGACAGTGACCCAAGCCGGAATCGAACTTGGGACCCTGGAGCTGTGAAGCAATTGTGCTATCCACAATGCTACCGTTTTGCCCATTCAAAGGAGGGCAGCACGGTGGCGCAGTGGGTTAGCACTGCTGCCTCACGGCGCCGAGGTCCCAGGTTCGATCCCGGGTCTGGGTCACTGTCCGTGTGGAGTTTGCACATTCTCCCCGTGTCTGCGTGGGTTTCGCCCCCACAACCCAAAGATGTGCAGGCTAGGTGGATTGGCCACGCTAAATTACCCCTTAATTGGAAAAAATGAATTGGGTACTCTAAATTTATATTTATAAAAAAGTTTCCACTCAAATACACTTTCCAGTGGGTCTTCAGAAGAGAGAGATACATAGCTGTATAGTTCAGGTTTGTGCTGAGTGGAATCCTGTCAGCTATCCGGGTGATCTCTGAGTTAACACTGCAATGAAGTTACTGTGAAAATCCCCTAGTCGCCACATGGGTGCACAGAGGGAGAATTCACAACGTACAATTCACCTGACAAGCACGTCTTTCGGGACTTGTGGGAGGAAACCGGAGCAGACACGGGGAGAACGTGCAGTCTCAGCACAGACAGTGACCCAAGCCGGGAATCGAACCTGTGACCCTGGTGCTATGAAGGAACAGTGGTAAACTTCAGGAGCGCGGGCACGACTGCCAGTGGCGGAGCCATTAATGTCGGGGATTGTCAGGAGGCCAGAATTGGAGGAGAGCAGAGATCCCGGAGGGTTGCAGGGCTGGAGGAGATCCCAGAGATAGGGAGGGGTGAGAAGGCCATAGAGGGATTTGACAAACGAGGATGTGAATTGCAAACCTCTGGACTTGTATCGTTTAAAGATGGGGCAGATTTATTTTCCGTTAACCTGCCTTTGAGTTATTTTTTTTACTTGCTCAACTTCTTCAGAACCTCTTAAAAGATAACGAGAACTGCGATTGTGAAAGTAATCTGAAAGAAACGGTTATGAGTGATATATTTACAGCCTACAGATAATTGTTAGAATCAAGATTAGAGCTTTGAGATTCTCGTAAACCCCTGCTGCTGTATCTTAGGAACCGAAGTAAAGATGGGCATCTTCGTTCGTTCCTCGCAATGGCCTTAATAATTAACATGTGACCGTACTAGATGAAATCAGTGTCTAAACTTGCAATAGGATGTTTTATAAAAACATACTGTCACTGATTCCATAACAAGCTGTTGCTGCCATAGTAACGACACAAGCAAGAATGATCCTTTTCTCTAAATCTAAAGTCTGCATTCTGTGTTCACTGGGGGCTGCTCAGATCAGTAACTGAACAAATTATCGCGCTTCCCTCCGTGAAACCTGCCCGACGAAGCTAACTCTGGGACAATCTTCTCCACGCCCTTCTTTACAGCTGCACTCTCTAACCCGACGCTGTACCCAGCGCCAACTCAGAGAGCAAGCTTCATAAACAGAACGCATTCCCCCTGTCCCCTAACACAAACTCTCTGAAGGGAAGACAACAATTGCTCCACATGTTCTTGTTTAATATTTTTTCGGTACTCTGTGATATTAATAACAGGGGTGCCTTCAGTTCACATGTCTGCAAGCAGAGAAAGGGCTCTTCACAAAAGAGCAAGAAAGATTAGCATTTAGATATCTCCTTTCATGATCTCAGGATGTCCCACAGCAGTTTACAACCGCTGAAGTACGTTTGAAGTGTGCTCGCTGTCAGGACTTGCACAGTGCCCCACTGGGTATGTTTGAGGTGACGGCGCCTGTAAAATGCGAGCATGTGAATTAGGAGCAAGACTAGGCCACTCGGCCCATCGAATCTGCTCCGTCATTCAACAAAGTCATGACTGATCCGATTTGATTGGATCGTGGCCTCAGCGACGCTCTCCTAGGATTAGGCCAATGCCTTTCCCCCACCCCCTTGACCTGTCCCCCATAATACAGGGGGCAGGTAATGCAGAGGTCATTCTGCCCTCCCTTTGACCGATTGATGCCCTGCCAATCAAGGGGCAGTTAAGGAGCTAACTGTGCCTCCGTCGCCATAATACAGTGGACAGTGGAAGGCACAGGAAAGTGGCCAACCCACTTTTCACCATCAAGAGTGCCCTGTGCATGGCAGAGAGACTGTAGCATAGTGGTATTGTTACTGGACTAGCAATCCAGAGGTCCAGGTTAATGCTCTGGGGAAACAGGTTCAAATCCAACCATGGAAACTGGTGGATCTGCAGTTCCATTAGTTACACAAATCTAGAAATAAAAGCTAGTCTCAGTAATGGTGACCATGAAACCCATTGATTGTCCAAATTAAAAACATTTTGTTCACTATGTCATAGAATCATAGAATATACAGTGCAGAAGGAGGCCATTCAACCCATCAAGTCTGCACCGGCCCTTGGAAAGAGCACCCTATGAAAGCCCATCCCATTCCCGTAACCCAGTAACCCCATCTAACCTTTTTTGGACAAGTGAGGGCAATTTATCAATCCACCTAACCTGCACGTCTTTGGACTGTGGGAGGAAACCGGAGCACCCGGAGGAAACCCACGCAGACACGGGGAGAACGTGCAGACTCCACACAGACAGTGACCCAAGGCGGGAATCGAACCTGGGACCCTGGAGCTGTGAAGCCATAGTGCTAACCACTGTGCTACCATGCCGCCCTTGTTTGCCATCCTTCAGGGGCTGGTTGAGCACAGGGCTAAATCGCTGGCTTTGAAAGCAGACCAAGGCAGGCCAGCAGCACGGTTCAATTCCCGTACCAGCCTCCCCGAACAGGCGCTGGAATATGGTGACTAGGGGCTTTTCACAGTAACTTCATTTGAAGCCTATTTGTGACAATAAGCAATTTTCATTACCTGATCTGACCGACACGTGAGTCCAGACCCACAGCAATGTGTTTGGTTAACTTTTTTTAAATTAAAGTATCCAATGCTTTTTTTCCAATTAAGGGGTCATTTAGCGTGGCCAATCCACCGAACCTGCACATCTTTGGGTTGTGGGGGCGAAACCCACGTAGTGGCAACCCATTTGCCACTATTCTGCCCATTTGACCAGCCCGCTATATCGCTCTGTAATCTAAGACTTTCCTCCTCGCTATTGACCACACCACCAATTTTCATGTCGTCTGTGAACTTACTGATCATACCCCCACATTCACGTCCAGATCATTAATGTACGCTACAAACAACAGAGGAATCAGCACCAATCCCTGCGGAACACCGCTGGACACAGAATTCCAGTCACAAACACAATCCATAATCAAAGACCCCTCCCACCCGGCTTACTCACTCTTCCAACTTCTTCCATCGGGCAGGAGATACAGAAGTCTGAGAACACGCACGAACAGACTCAAAAACAGCTTCTTCCCCACTGTTACCAGACTCCTAAATGACCCTCTTATGGACTGATGGGGCGGGATTCTCCGATCCCGCGCCGGGTCGGAGAATCGTCAGGGGGTGGGGGGGGGGGACGGCCCGCCCCCGCCTGCTGCCAAATTCTCCGGCGCCGGGGATTTGGCGGGGGCGGGAATTGTGCCGCACCGGTCGGCGCCGGGGATTTGGCGGGGGCGGGAATCGTGCCGCACCGGTCGCCGGCCCCCCCCCCGGCGATTCTCCGGCCCGCAATGGGCCGTGTTTTTGGCCAGTCCCAATGGCGTAAATTCGAGTAGGTACTTACCGGCGGGACTTGGCGGCGCGGGCGGCCTCCTGGGTCCTCGGGGGTCTGCGGGGGGATCTGGCCCCGGGAGGTGCCCCCATGGTGGCCTGGCCCGCGATCGGGGCCCAGCGATCCGCGGGCGGGCCTGTGCCGCGGCGGCACTCTATTCTTCCGTGTCGGCCGCTGTGGTCCTCTGCCATGGCCGACGTGGAGATGATCCCCCCACTGCGCATACGCTGGGATGGCGCCAGCACACGCTGACCCTCTCGCGCATGCACCAACTCGCGCCGGCCGGCGGAGGCCCTTCAGCACTGGTTGGCGTGGCGCCAAGCCCCTTCCGCGCCCGTCGGCGGGGTGCAAACCATCCCGGCGCCAGCCTAGCCCCTGAAGGAGCGGAGGATTCCGCACCTTTGGGGCGGCCCGACGCCGGAGTGGTTCTCGCCACTCCGTCCCGCCGATTCCCGCAGAATCTGCTGAGTAGTTCTACACTCCGTATACTTCACCCGATGCCGGTGTCTATGTATTTACATTGTGTATCTTGTGTTGCCCTATTATGTACTTTCTTTTCATGTACGGAATGATCTGTCTGAGCTGCTTGCAGAACAATACTTTTCACTGATCCTCGGTACACGTGACAATAAACAAATCCAAATCCTTTGACCATCACCCTGGATCCAATTTGCCAAATTGCCCAGAATCCCATGAGCTCTTTCATTCTTTTTAAAATAAATTTAGAGTATCCAATTATTTTTTTCCAATTAAGGGGCAATTTAGCGTGGCCAATCCACCTAGCCTGCACATCTTTGGGTTGTGGGGGCGAAACCCACGCAGACACAGGGAGAATGTGCAAACTCCACACGGACAGTGACCCAGAGCCGGGATTGAACCTGGGTCCTCGGCGCCGTGAGACAACAGTGCTAACCACTGCGCCACCGTGCTGCCCAGGCTGTTACATTCTTGATCAGTCTCCCATGTGGGACCTTGTCAAAGGCCTGACTGAAGTTTCTTCATTAGATAGGGAGAGATCACTTTGTAAATGGTGGAACTATGAAAACCGACACACTGAAAAGGCTGATGCTGAGGAATTGGGGTTGATTAAAATGTCGATGGCTGTTGAGTGTGACACGTTCATAATACGGTGCGGGGGGGGATGTGTGGGTGGTGATAAATGAGAAATGAGCTGGGTGTAAGGATTTGAGCCGGTGAAAATTGATTTGTTCCAGTGGACCATCGCGAGAGGAACCTTTACGGTGCTAATAAATTCCCCGTCCCAGGTTGGGGGCAGGGGCTGCCTGGGGGCGGGCCGGTGGAGACGCAGAACATGGGCTGGCGGTGGGCCCAAAAAAGGGGATGGCTGATCGGCGAAGGGAGGGGCAATGAGCCCCCCAACTAGGCTGATCACCTGGAATGTTCGAGGGTTAAATGGGCCGGTCAAGAGGGCACGTGTGTTCGCGCATCTTAGGGGACTGAAGGCGGACGTGGTAATGTTGCAGGAGACGCACCTTAGAGTAACTGACCAGATTAGATTGAGGAAAGGCTGGGTCAGTCAGGTCTTTCACTCGGGACTGGATTCAAAGACTAGAGGGGGTCACGATCTTGATCAATAAGCGGGTGGTGTTTGAGGCAGGTAGAATAATCTCTGATGTGGGACGTCAGTACATTATGGTCAGTGGGAAACTGGAGGGGGTGCAGGTGGTATTAGTAAATGTGTATGCGCCAAATTGGGATGATGTGGAGTTTATAAAGAGGATGCTGGGGAAGATACCGGACATGGACTCGCACAGGTTGGTCATGGGAGGGGACTTCAATACAGTTATGGACCCTGGCTTGGACCGGTCAAGCTCGAAAACGGGCAGGGTGCCAGCAATGGCAAAGGAACTAAAAGGGTTCATGGAGCAGATGGCGGGGGGGAGGGGTGGGTTGGGGGGGGATCCATGGAGATTTGGGCAGCCGAGGGTGAAGGAGTTCTCCTTCTACTCACACGTGCATAAAGTGTACTCCCGGATTGATTTCTTTATTTTGAGCAGGGCCGTACTGGCTGGGGTGGTGGACACGGGGTACTCGGCGATCACAATCTCAGACCATGCTCCACACTGGGTTGACCTGCAGGTTAGTAAAGACAGTAACCAGCGCCCGCACTGGAGGTTGGACTTTTGGCCGACGAAGGGGTGCGAGCGGCTGAGGAAATGTATTCAGAACTACCTGCAGGTCAACGACACGGGGGAAATTTCAGCAGCGGTGGTCTGGGAAGCACTGAAGGCGGTGGTCAGAGGGGAGCTGATCTCGATACGTGCCCACAGGGAGAAGGTGGACAGGGCAGAGACGGACCGACTGGTAAAGGAGATACTACAGATCGATAGGGGGTATGCAGAGACCCCAGAGGCAGGGCTTCTAAGGGAATGGCGGAGGCTGCAGGCGGAGTTCGGCTTGTTAACCACAGGGAGGGCGGTGCAGCAGCTGAGAAAGGCGAGGGGGCGATCTATGAGTATGGAGAGAAGGCCAGCAGAATGCTTGCACAGCAACGTAGAAAGAGGGAGGCAGCCAGGGAGATAGGGAAAGTAAATGACGGAGATGGGAACCTGGTTGGTGATTCAGTAGGGGTGAATAAGGTGTTTAGGGATTTCTACAGCAGGCTGTACAGGTCGGAACCCCCTACGGGGCCGGAGGGGATGAGTAACTTCTTGGAGGGGCTGAATTTCCCGAAGGTGGACTGGGAGCTGGTAGAAGGGCTGGGGGCCCCGATCGGGTTGGAAGAGCTAGCGGAGGGTCTGAAGGCCATGCAGTCGGGTAAAGCCCTGGGGCTGGACGGGTTCCCAGTGGAGTTTTATAAAGGTTCACTGGGATATTGTGGCCGGTGCTGATGAGGATGTTCAATGAGGCGAGGGAAAGAGGGGTGCTGCCCCCGACAATGTCACAGGCCACAATTTCGCTGATTCTGAAGCGGGACAAGAACCCGGAGCTGTGTGGGTCCTACAGGCCGATATCCCTGTGGAATGTGGATGCCAAACTGCTGGCCAAACTCTTGTCTTCCAGGGTTGAGGATTGTGTTCCGGACATCATTGGGGAGGATCAGACGGGGTTTGTTAAAGGTAGGCAGTTGGTGGCCAATGTAAGAAGGCTGTTAAATGTGATCATGATGCCCCCGGAAGGTAGGAAGGTGGAGGTAGTGATCACAATGGATACAGAAAAGGCTTTTGATCGGGTGGAATGGGATTCTCTGTGGGAGATACTGGGACGGTTCGGATTTGGGTGGGGCTTTATTTTAGTAACTATTACTGGGTGGCAAATATAGCCGTGATCAGGAAGTGGGAGGTGGGGGAGGAGTCGACATGGGAGTGTATGGAGGCGGCTTCATGCAAGGGCACCAGTTTGGGGGCGTTGGTAACTGCGCCTCTGCCTTTCCCGCCGGCATGGTACTCCACCGGCCTCGTGGTGGTGGCGGCCCTGAGAGTCTGGGGGCAATGGAGGAGACGTGTGGGAGCAGAGGGAGCATCGGTCTGGGCCCCAATCTGTGATAATCACCGGGTTGCCCCAGGAATTATGGATGGGGGGTTCCGGATATGGCAGAGAGCGGGGATTGAGAGGATGGGGGTATGTTTATAGAGGGGAGCTTTCCGAGTTTGAGGGCGCTGGAGGAGAAGTTTGGGTTGGCGAGGGGAAACAAATTCAGGTACCTGCAGGTGCGGGACTTCCTACGTAAACAGGTGTCAACCTTCCCGCTCGTACCGCTAAGGGGGATTCGGGACAGGGTAGTTTCCAGAGGGTGGGTAGGAGAAGGGAGCGTCTCGGACATTTACAAGGAACTTATGGGGTTGGAGGAGACACAGACCGAGGAGCTTAAGCGCAAGTGGGAGGAGGAGCTGGGAGATGAGATAGAGGATGGTCTGTGGGCGGAGGCGTTGAGAAGAGTCAACGCGTCCGCAACATGTGCCAGGCTCAGCCTGATACAATTTAAGGTCGTTCACCGGGCTCACATGACAGTGGCCCGGAAGAGCAGGTTCTTTGGGGTGGAAGACAGGTGTGCAAAATGTGCGGGAGGACCAGCGAACCATGTCCACATGTTCTGGACACGTTCGAAGCTTAGGGGATTCTGGCAGGGGTTTGCGTATTCATGTCCACGGTGTTAAAAACAAGGGTGGCACTGAGTCCAGAGGTGGTGATTTTCGGGGTGTCGGAAGACCTGGGAATCCAGGAGGAGAAAGAGGCAGACGTTCTGGCCTTTGCTTCCCCGGTAGCCCGGACGGACGGATACTATTAGCTTGGAGGGACTCAAAGCCCCCGAAGTCGGAGACCTGGCTATCGGACATGGCTAGCTTTCTCTGTCTGGAGAAAATCAAGTTCGCCTTGAGAGGGTCACTGTTAGGGTTCGCCCGGAGGTGGCAACCGTTCATCGACTTCTTCGCGGAAAATTAATCGTCAGCAGAAGGTGTGGGGGCTTAGTTTAGCTTAGAGTAGGGGGTTAATAAATGTGGGACCTGTAAGGGAGAGAGACGGCTTTTGCACTATGTTTATAGTTTCATGTACATTGTTTATTGTGTTGTCGTTATAATACCAAAAAATACCTCAATAAAATGTTTATGAAAAAAAAAATTCCCTGGCACATGTTGCGAACGTGTTGACTCTACTCAACGCGTCCGCCCATAGACCATCCTCTATCCCTCCTCCCAGCTCCTCCTCCCACTTGCACTTCAGCTCCTTGGTCTGTGTCTCCTCTGACCCCATATGGTCCTTGTAGATGTCCGAGACGCTCCCTTCTCCTACCCACCCTCTGGAAACTATCCTGTGCTGAATCCCCCTAAGCGGTAGGAGCGGGAAGGTCGACACCTGTTTACGTAGGAAATTATTTTTGTCAGGTGGTTAATTGGGACTATGTTTGAAGTTTATTTTTCTGTCTCCTAAATGCCCTCCCTCTGAAGCCAGAGCCGAGCGGGTAAAGTGCCCTCTACCCCCAATCTTCCAGTCTGTATTGAGTTAGCCTCTGGGCCAATGAGAGCGGAGATCTGCCCCTGATCGCAGACCAAGAATATAATTTTTTTCCGTAAAAGTTTATTAAATAAACCCCCCCCCCCCGAACTTGTAAAAAAAAAATGATTAAAATGAACCGGAAAAAAATTACATGAATAAAATAAATGAATAAAATGAATAACCCCCCCCGAACTTGCAAAACTATGCGCATGCGTGCCGCTGATCGGGCGCGCATGCGCAGTGCGGCCGCTATTTTTTTAAACGGTCGCAGCTTTTTGTTTTACAAGTTCGGGGTTTAAAAAATTTATTTTGTTCATTTATTTTATTCATTTTTTTTTTACAAGTTCGGGGGGGGGGGTTATTCATTTTATTCATTTATTTTATTCATGTAATTTTTTTCCGGTTTATTTTAATCATTTTTTTTTTACAGGTTCGGGGGGGGGGTTTATTTAATAACATTTTCCGGAAAAAAATGCAGAACTTTGGACAGATGGAGACTCCATCCAACCTTCATCCAACAGGTTCCATTGGAGGAGCGTGTACGAGGGCCAAAGGGACCCCAAACCATTTCCTCCATTTTTATCTGCAGTAAACAAGGTAAGAGAAAATGGTGGGTCGCTCAGGTCGGCCGGCGTGGGTCGCGAAGGTCGGCCGGCGTGGGTCGCGAAGGTTGGCCGGCGTGGGTCGCGAAGGTCGGCTGGCGTGGGTCGCGAAGGTCGGCCGGGTTGGGTCCCGAAGGTTGGCCGGTTGGTAAAAATGGGTCCCCGGAAAAAAAGTTTGAAGAACACTGTACCAGACTGTACCGAGAATGGGTGGGTTGTCTTATGAACAAAGGTTTGATAGGCTAGGTTTATATCCGCTGGAGTTTAGAAGAGTAAGAGGCGACTTGATCAAAACATAGAAGATCCTGAGTGGTCTCGACAGGGTGGATGTGGACAGGGTGTTTCATAGAACATAGAACAGTCCAGCACAGTACAGTCCCTTCAGACCACTTATCCTAATCTAGATCAACCTAACCTACACCCCTTCAATTTACTGTTGTCCATGTGTCTGTCCAAGAGATGCTTAAAGACCATAAATGTCCCTAATGACTCTGACTCCACCACCTCTGCTGACAGTGCATTCCACACACCCACCACTCTCTGTGTAAAGAACCTACCTCTGACATCTCCCCTATACCTTCCTCCAATCACCTTAAAATTATGTCCCCTCGTGACAGCCATTTCCACCCTGGGGAAAAATCTCTGGCTATCCACTCTATCCATGTCTCTCATCACCTTGTACACCTCTATCAAGTCACCTCTCTGCCTTCTTCGCTCCAGTGAGAAAAACCCTCAACCTTTCTTCAAAAGACATGCCCTCCAGCCCAGGCAGCATCCTGGTGAATCTCCGCACCCTCTCCAAAACATCCACATTCTTCCTATAATGAGGCAACCAGAACTGGACACAATATTCCAAGTGTGGTCGAACTAGAGTTTTATAAAGCTGCAACAAAACCTCGCGGCTCTTAAACTCAATCCCCCTGTTAATGAAAGCCAACACACCATACGCCTTCTTAACAACCCTATCAACCTGGGTGGCAGCGTTGAGGGATCTATGTACGTAGACCCAAGAATCCATCTGTCCCTCCACACTTCTAAGAATCCTGCCTTTAACCCTGTATTCAGCATTCAAATTTGGCCTTCCAAAATGAATCACTTCACATTTATTGAGGTTGAACTCCATCTGCCACTTCTCAGCCCAGCTCTGCATCCTGTCAATGTCCTGTTGGAACCTGCAATAGCCCTCAACACTATCTACAACTCCCCCAACCTTCGTGTCATCGGCAAACTTACTAACCCAACCTTCTATTTCCTCATCCAAGTCATTTATAAAAACCACAAAGAGCAGAGGTCCCAGAACAGATTCCTGTGGGACACCACTGGTCATCGACCTCCAGGCGGAATACTTTCTATCCACTACCACTCGCTATCTTCTATTGGCCAGCCAATTCTGTATCCAGACAGCCAAATGTCCCTGTATCCCATGCCCCCTAACTTTCTGAATGAGCCTACCATGGGGAACCTTATCAAATGCCTTACTGAAATCCACGTACACCACATCCACTGCCCGACCTTCATCAATATGCCTCGTCACATCCTCAAAGAATTCAACAAGGTTTGTGAGGCATGACCTGCCCCTCACAAAGCCATGCTGACTATCTTTAATCAAACAATGTTTCTCTAAATGATCATAAATTATCTCTCAGAATCCTTTCCAGTATTTTGCTCACCGCAGACGTAAGACTGATGGGTCTGTAATTCCCAGGGATTTCCCTATTCCCTTTCTTGAACAGGGGAACAACATTCCCCTTGTGGGAGAATCTACAATTCGGGGTCACTGTTTAAACATAAGGTGCTGCCCATTTAAAACGGAGCGGAGGCAATTTTTTTTCACTGAGGGTGGTGAGTCCCTGGGACTCTCTTCCTGAAAATGCGGCGGAAGTAGAGTCTTTGAATATTTTTAACGCAGAGCTGGATAGATTGTTGGTAAGCAAGGGGGGGTGAAAGGTTGTCAGGGAAGGGGCAGCACGGTGGTGCAGTGGTAGCACTGCAGTCTCACGGCGCCAAGGTCCCAGGTTCGATCCCGGCTCTGGGTCACTGTCCATGTGGAGTTTGCACATTCTCCCCGTGTCTGCGTGGGTTTCGCCCCCACAACCCAAAGATGTGCAGGGTGGGTGGATTGGCCACGCTAAATTGCCCCTTAATTGGAAAAAATGAATTGGGTACTCTAAATTTATATTTAAAAAAAGAACAGCCCTGATCTTATTAAATGGTGGAGCAGGCTCGAGGCGCTGAATGGCCTCCTCCTGCTATTGTACTTCACAGAAAGCAGAGATGAACCGTGAAGGATTGTTTCCAAACCAGAGGGAGGCCTACGGCTATCAGTAAAGAGAAAGTGCTGGAAAATCTCAGCAGGTCTGGCAGCATCTGTAGGGAGGGAAAAGAGCTAACGTTTCGAGTCCAGATGACCCTTTTTAAAGCTTTTTCATCTGGTCATCTGGACTCGAAACGTTAGCTCTTTTCTCTCCCTACAGATGCTGTCAGACCTGCTGAGATTTTCCAGCATTTTCTCTTTGGTTATCAGATTCCAGCATCTGCAGTAATTTGCTTTCATACAGCTGTCAGTATTGGGACTACTGCACTTTCCGATATATAGTAATGATCGGCACATAATTTCAAAATTTGCAGATGACACTAAGCTTGGTAACGTAGTGAGCATGAGGAGAGTATGAACAGAACTCTTGAGAACATGGGACTGGTACAACGGACGGACACATAGCAGATGAACAGGGAAATGTGAAGTCATACATTTTGGTTGGAAAAATGACGAAAGTCAATAGAAACCAAATGGTACAATATGAAACCAGATGTAGGAAAACAGAGAGCTGGGGGTGGGGGAGAGTACGTCACAGGCCTTTGAAGGCAGCAGAACAAGTTGAGAAGACTGTTTCAATAAAGGCGTATGGGATCATCGTCTTTATTATAGAGGAATGGCTAATCCTTTATTAAGCACCAGCTCGGTCTCGGCTGGGGTAGAGTGTCCAATCCTGGGTATTACGCTTTGGGAAGGATGTCAAGGCCTTCGAGGAAAGGGTGAAGAAGAGATTTGCTCCCGGGGATCAGGGATTCAGTGAATGTGGAGGGATTGGAGAAGCCGGGATTGTTTTCCCGAGTGCAAAGTAGGTTAAGCTGAGATTTGAGAGAGGCGTTCAAAATCATGAATAGCTTTGGAAGAGTAAATAGATGGAAACCCTTTCCACTGGCAGCAACGACCAGAGGGAAAGGATTTAAGGTGATTGGCAAATGAACCGGAGGCAAGCTGAGGAAGCCTTTGTGTTTGATGCAGCGAGTTGTTGTGATCTGGAAGGTGCTGCCTGAGAGGGTGGAGGAGGCCGGTGCAAGAGGAACTTTCAAAAGGGAATTGAATAAATACTTGAAGAGTAAAAGTTTGGATGGCTGTGGGAAGAGAGCAGGGAGGGAGTGTGACTGATTGGATGGCTCCAGCAGGGGCACAGTGTGTCGAATGGCCTCCTTCTGTACTGTTAGATTCTGGGCTGGATTCACCGTTTTTCACGCTAAGTGCCAAAGCCGGCGTAGGAACTGTGACGTTTTACGACAGCAAAATCGGCGCCGGACCCCTGACCGATCCTGCGAGCGGTGAGTGGCTGGCAGCCATGCCGAGTGAAACTCTCGCCTCCCACGATATAAATGGCTGGAGAGTGGCCGGGTCCGTGGCTGCGCTTGCGCGCGGCAACGACCTGCAGTGGTCGCACAGTACAACATGGCGCCGGTTGTGTGCGGACACGACCTGCCAAATAATCCCCCCCCCCACCCCCCGGCAACCCCCAACAGTCTCCCCAGCACTCGTGGAAGCTCCACTGGCCAGCAGCACGGCTCCCGCCCGCCCGTGTCACCGCTGGACACAGTCCGCAGCCGCCACGCAGCGTTACCGACCGCTGAGACCACACATCTCCCACGCGGTCGGGAACTCGGCCCATTGGGGGCGGAGCAACGGGGGAGGGCCTTCAGGCGATACGCTAACGCCGTTCCAATGGCGTGCGGCCGTGACCCGATGACGCCATTTCTGAGAGGGCAGAGGATAGAAAACCAGCGTGAAACCAGCGCCACCCTCGATTTCGGCGTGGGAACGGATTCCCCACCCAGTCGCCAATTACTATAGTGGCGTCGGGAAACGGTGAATCCCGCTCTCCAAGTTTCCAGGATTGCTCTCCTCCCCGTTGAAGTGACAGTGATCCCGCTGTCTTAAACTAACATCGCAACATCAAGAACTACCTCTTTGATAAAAAAATCTTTTGGTCGACTCTTTCCGACGCTGCGACTCTTTCCAACGCTGCGACCCTATCCAACGCTGCGACTCTTTCCAACGCTGCGACTCTTTCCGACGCTGCGACTCTTTCCGACGCTGCGACTCTTTCCTACGCTGCGACTCTTTCCAACGCTGCGACTCTTTCTGACGCTGCGACTCTTTCTGACGCTGCGACTCTTTCCGACGCTGCGACTCTTTCCAACGCTGCGACTCTTTCCAACGCTGCGACTCTTTCCAACGCTGCGACACTTTCCGACGCTGCGACTCTTTCCGACGCTGCGACTCTTTCCAACGCTGCGACTCTTTCCAACGCTGCGACTCTTTCCAACGCTGCGACTCTTTCCGACGCTGCGACTCTTTCCAACGCTGCGACCCTATCCAACGCTGCGACTCTTTCCAACGCTGCGACTCTTTCCGACGCTGCGACTCTTTCCGACGCTGCGACTCTTTCCGACGCTGCGACTTTTTCCGACGCTGCGACTCTTTCCTACGCTGCGACTCTTTCCAACGCTGCGACTCTTTCCGACGCTGCGACTCTTTCCGACGCTGCGACTCTTTCCGACGCTGCGACTCTTTCCGACGCTGCGACTCTTTCCGACGCTGCGACTCTTTCCGACGCTGCGACTCTTTCCGACGCTGCGACTCTTTCCAACGCTGCGACTCTTTCCAACGCTGCGACTCTTTCCAACGCTGCGACTCTTTCCGACGCTGCGACTCTTTCCGACGCTGCGACTCTTTCCGACGCTGCGACTCTTTCCGACGCTGCGACTCTTTCCGACGCTGCGACTCTTTCCAACGCTGCGACTCTTTCCGACGCTGCGACTCTTTCCAAGGCTGCGACTCTTTCCAACGCTGCGACTCTTTCCGACGCTGCGACTCTTTCCGACGCTGCGACTCTTTCCAACGCTTCGACTCTTTCCAAGGCTGCGACTCTTTCCAACGCTGCGACTCTTTCCGACGCTGCGACTCTTTCCGACGCTGCGACTCTTTCCGACGCTGCGACTCTTTCCAACGCTGCGACTCTTTCCAACGCTGCGACTCTTTCCGACGCTGCGACTCTTTCCGACGCTGCGACTCTTTCCAACGCTGCGACTCTTTCCAACGCTGCGATGCCGTGGCTTGGCCCCCGTTTATTTCTCACAGCGCCTGGCGAAACACCTGAGAAAGGACAAAAGACTTGCATTTCTGTAGTGCCTTGCTCATCCTCAAGACGTCTCAAAGCCCTTTGTAGCCAATGAAGGGCTTTTGAAGTGTAATTGCCGCTGCAATGTAGGAAACGTGGCAGCCAATTTACGCACAGCAAGATCCCACACACAGCAGCCCATCATGTTCGGATGATTTATTTTTGTGATGTTGGCTGAAAGATAAATATTGGCCAGCACATGGGGGAGAACTCTTCCCCGAAATGTTGCCATGGGATCTTTCGTAACTACCTGGGAGAGAAGACGATCTCATCCCAACCACGGCGCTGCTGCGATCCACTGGATCAGCCTAATTTCCTCCAGCACCCACAACCCTCTGAGATGCTGTGCTCAATTCTGGCCTCTAGTGCAACCCTGGTTTCAGCTGCCCCACCATTGGTGGCCGTACCTTCAGCTGCCTGGACACCATGAGCTCTGGGATTCCCCCTCTAAACCTCTCTGCCTCTCTCTCCATCTTTAAGACAGCCTGTAAAACCGACCGGCTCTGTTGAGAGCGTACAGAGCTCACGTTTGCGTCAGAGTCATCCAGATTTGAAATGCTGGCTCTGTGCTCTCTTCACAGGTGCTGGCCGCGATCTAACGGCCTCGCCACCCCCAACCCGGGACTCAACGAGGCCGGTAAATCTCGCGGGCGGGCTCTCGAGAGATTTACAACGCTCGTTACGCTTTGCAAGATGTAACGAGATCTCCCAAGGCATCGCGATCTGGATCCTGCCCTCAATTAGCAGGATTCAGATTTGCAGATTCAGGTGAGCAGTTAGCCTCCCTTTAATATTTCTGTGTCGGAGTTACCCAGGACGTGGGACCTGATGGCCTTGCCCCGGAGACCCCAGCCGGGTACAGTTTAGCACTGGTGTCCACAAACGTGGACCAGGATGACTGGCAATTAGAGGGGTTCCCAGGAGATCGGCGGTCCCTGGATGGTTGATGCCAGCCAGGCACCATGGCCCTGTCAGAAGGCACCCTGGCAGTGCCATCCGGGTGCCAGCATGGCAATGCCAGGATGCCCAGGTGACACTGCCAGGGTGCCAGGCTGGCAGTGCTGCGGTGCCCAGCTGGCATCTTGCCCATGCCAGGGATCGGGCTCGGGGGTGCCCTGCCCTTGTGAGGTGGGGTGCGGGAGGGGGGGGGGGAGGGGGAGGGAGGGGCGCTCAAGGATTTCCTATTTGGTAAGTTGGGGCATTGGGGGGAGGGGGCTGTGGGGGGTTCAGATATCGGAGCCCCATTTAAAAATGGCACCCCCATCTCTTCCTGTACTGACCAGCTGAGCTCGTTAGTGCAGGAAATGAGTCTCAGTGGGGCCTTCCTCGCCGAGGCCCAAAAGAAGCAAAGTCCCATTTCATAGCGGGGTCGATCTCAGTGCTGCAAGCACCGGGAAACACCCGCTAAACGTGGCTAAAACAGCACTCTTCCTTTCCGTTAAATCGCGCCTACTGTCAGAGCCGCTGATATTCTCCCGCAATTTCTGTTTTTGTTTCTGATTCCAGTATCCGCAGTAATTTGCTTTTATCTAACACCAGCCTGTTGGAGGAATCCTTTGTTCCTCTTTTCATACAAAAGTTCGAGTATCCAATCATTTTTTTTCCAATTAAGGGGTAATTTAGTGCGGCCAATCCGCACATCTTTTTGTGTTGTGGGGGATGTCATAATATACACCAGTATATCATGGTGCAGATACACACACTGATGGACACACAGTGGGACCAATCAACACACACAACACCGCAGCCAATCACCAGTTAGAGCACACGCACTATAAAGACAGGGGGCATCAGAGTTCCCGCTCATTCGAGCTGCAGCTTCCTAGTAGGACAGAGCTCACAGCCTGCAGCACAGACATTCACCATGAGCTGAGTGCGTCGACTGGTTAGGACAAGGCAAAGGTCTTTAGTTAAAGCTAGTATTGTGTTAACCCACAGTGAGAGTATGTTAAACTGTTACTGACTCAATAAAATAGTGTTGCACTATATTAAGTGTTGGTGGCCTGTATGTGTTCCACAGATCCAGAGCACCCAACACATCATGATACCAGGAGTTGAGGGATATTAGCACATCTTAGACCTACCTGCAAGTGATCTGCCATCCGCCAGCATTCCGTCATCCTGCAACCTGGACAACATCAGCCCGCCGCCGCTCCGCATCACCGGCAACCTAGGGGCCAACTGGAAGATATTCAAACAACGCTTCCAGCTCTACCTTGAGGCCACAGAAAGGGAGGACACCTCGGATACCAGGAAGATCGCTCTCCTCCTATCCACAGCCGGGGACCATGCCATCCACATTTTCAATTCTCTCACCTTTGCGGATGATGAAGATAAAACAAAGTTCAAGACAGTCCTCCTCAAGTTTGACACTCACTGCAGCGTAGAGGTGAATGAAAGTTTTGAGCGCTACATGTTCCAGCAGCGTTTGCAGGGTAAGGATGAACCTTTCCAATCCTTTCTCACCCACCTCCGCATCCTTGCGCAATCTTGCAGCTACGGACCCACCTCCGACTCCATGATACGCGACCAGATCGTTTTCGGTGTTCAGTCGGATCCCCTACGACAGCAGCTCCTCAAAGTAAAGCAGCTCACCCTAGCGACCGCCATTGAGACCTGTGTCCTACACGAAAACGCTACGAGTCGGTATTCCCACATCCAAGCGGCTGAAACGGCGCGGCAAGGTCCCCACGAGGCGGAACAGGTCCAAGTAATTGAGCAACTCCAGGGCCTCAGCCTGGATGAGGGCGACCATTTTGCACGCTTTTCGCGGACTCCCGCGCTTGTGCGCACCGAACGAGGGGCGAATGAATGTAATGCAAAGTCGAAGAATGTAATGCGCAGGACCGCACCACGCATGACCGCACCACGCATGTGCGGTGGCGCAGCAAACGTGCTGACGCTACGACGCGCGGCAACTGTGGCTCCGCCCATTTAAAACGGCAATGCCCCGCAAAATCTCGACAATGCCTAAGATGTGGCAGACTTGGCCATTATGCTGCCTTATGCCGAGCAGCTCAGCCTGCCAACTCATATCGCTACAGCCAGCCTCACAGTAATGTCCGGGCAATTCAACCCACGGTCACCGAGTCCGATGCGGACCTCCCACACAGCAGTGACACCGAGGACCCGAAGGCGCCTTTTCGAGTCGGTATCGTGACAAAAAACAGGGTGTCCCCGAAGCAAAGACACCAGCCGCTGTCAGTATACAGCAGCGATCCAGACGATGAGTGGTGTGCCACCCTGACGGTCAACCGGTCCCAAATACGATTCCGCCTGGACACTGGTGCCTCCGTCAATCTCATTGCGCGGTCTGACCCCCAAAGCCTTCGTGTCAAACCAGCCATCCTTCCATCAGCCTGCCAGCTATTGGATTATAATGGCAATGCCATTGTTGCCAGCGGCTCGTGCCAACTTGAAGTGACGCACAGGTCACGCAAAGCCATCCTTTCTTTTGAAATCGTGGGCTCCTCGAAAGCCTCCCTGCTTGGCGCGCAGGCATGCAAGCTGTTGAACCTAGTTCAGAGAGTTCACTCTCTCTCTCCTGATGACACGTCTGCCTTTCAGGACACCGACTTCAGGGCGCAATTCGACGCCATCATCAACCAGCACCACAACGTCTTCGAAGGCATGGGCACGCTCCCATACACCTACAAGATCTTATTGAAACAGAATGCCACGCCTGTGGTGCACACACCTCGCAGGGTCCCAGCACCCCTTAAGGACCGCCTCAAGCAGCAGCTGCAGGACCTCCAGAACCAAGGAGTGATTTCCAAAGTCACGGAACCAACCGACTGGGTCAGTTCCATGGTATGTGTAAAAAAGCCTTCTGGCGAATTGAGAATTTGCATTGATCCCAAGGATCTAAATCGCAATATCATGAGGGAGCATTATCCAATTCCCAAGCACTAAGAGCTCACATGTGAGATGGCTCGCGCCAAGCTCTTCACCAAACTCGACGCCTCAAAAGGATTCTGGCAAATCCAGCTCGACAAATCCAGCAGGAAACTCTGCACATTGAACACCCCCTTTGGCAGATATTGTTACAACAGGATGCCGTTTGGGATCATATCTGCTTCAGAAGTGTTCCATAGGATCATGGAACAAATGATGGAAGGTATTGAAGGTGTTCGCGTCTATGTCGACGACATAATCATTTGGTCCACCACCCCACAGGAGCATGTCAGTCGCTTCCAGCGCGTATTCAGACGTATACATGAGCAGGGCCTACGCCTCAACAGGGCCAAATGCTCTTTTGGTCAGACGGAACTCAAGTTCCTCGGGGACCAAATCTCCCAGTTGGGTGTGCTGCCGGATGCGGACAAGGTGGCTGCTATCACAGCCATGAAAACGCCAGAGGACAAGAAGGCGGTCCTCCAATTTCTGGGCATGGTCAACTTTTTAGGGAAGTTCATCCCTAACCTCACCTCTCATACCACGGCTCTCAGGAACCCGGTCAGCAAGACAACGGACTTCCAATGGCTCCCTGCCCACGAGCGTGAATGGAGAGAACTCAAAACCAAACTGACCACGGCCCCGGTCTTGGCTTGCTTTGATCCAGCAAAAGAGACCAAAATTTCGACCGATGCCAGCCAATCCGGCATTGGGGCAGTGCTCCTGCAACGCGATGAGGCCTCACCATGGGCCCCTGTTGCATGTACGTCACGTGCCATGACCCCCACGGAGCAGCGCTACGCGCAGATAGAAAAAGAGTGCCTGGGCCTTCTGACCGGTGTGGTTAAGTTTCACGATTATGTGTACGGACTTCCTCAATTCACCGTCGAGACCGACCATCGCCCGCTGGTCAATATAATACAGAAAGACTTGAACGACATGACGCCTCACCTCCAGCATATTCTTCTCAAGCTCCGGCGATACGACTTCCAGCTGGTATACACCCCAGGCAAGGACCTCATCATTGCGGATGCTCTCTCCAGGGCAGTCAACACTCCATGTGACCCAGCGGGATTCGTCTGCCAGGTTGACGCCCATGTGGCATTCGTGGCCTCCAATCTATCTGCCTCGGATGAACGCCTCGTCCAAATTTGCCGCGAGACAGCGGCTGACCCTTTGCTACAGCATGCCAAGCGCCACCTAACAGACGGGTGGCTCAAGGGCCAATGCCCTCAATTCTATAATGTCAGAGATGATCTGGCGGTAGTAGACGGGGTTCTTCTGAAACTGGACCGCATTGTCATCCCGCATAGCATGCGCCAGCTCGTCTTGGAACAGCTACACGAGGGCCACCTTGGCGTGGAAAAGTGCCGCCGACGGGCCCGAGAGGCAGTGTACTGGCCCAGCATTAATGAGGACATAGCCAACACAGTGCTCAACTGCCCCACTTGTCAGCGCTTCCAGCCAGCCCAACCACGTGAGACCCTGCAGCCCCATGAGTTGGTCACGTCCCCTTGGACCAAGGTGGGCATCGACCTGTTCCACGCGCTGGGTAGAGACTATGTCCTGATTGTAGACTACTTTTCAAATTACCCGGAGGTGATACGGTTGCACGACATCACATCGTCTGCAGTCATCCGTGCCTGTAAGGACACCTTTGCTCAACACGGCATCCCGCTCACGGTGATGTCGGACAATGGCCCCTGCTTCGCAAGCCAGGAATGGTCCAACTTTGCCAGGCGGTACAATTTTGCACATGTGACATCCAGTCCCCTGTACCCCCAATCCAACGGCAAAGCGGAGAAGGGAGACCATATCGTCAAACGGCTCCTCTGCAAGGCTGCCGATGCTGGGTCCGATTTCTACCTCGCCTTGCTGGCCTATCGCTCGGCCCCACTGTCCACTGGTCTGTCGCCAGCCCAGTTACTCATGAGTCGTACCCTGTGGACGACGGTGCCGTCCATTCATGTCCCAGACCTCGGCCATGTTCCGGTCCTTCGCCGGATGCAGCTGTCTCGTGCACAGCACAAGGCGACTTATGACTCCCGTGCAGCTGATCTCCCTGCTCTGGCTCCAGATGACAACGTCCGCATCCATCTTCCGGATGGTGGCTGGTCTGCAACCGCTGTTGTCCTTCGGCAGGTGGCCCCCCGCTCGTTCCTGGTTCGTCTACCGAATGGTTCCATTCTGCGCCACAATCGACACGCCCTTTGTCTCGTTCCACGCTCGCTACGTGATCCTCCACTGTCGCCTCGCCCTCCTGCTGACCCTGACCTGGACTATGCAGAGATACCTGTCACTCTGCATCCTCCTCACTCTGACGCAGTCCAGCCCACTCCTCAGCCGGCGGCTCCCGACCCACCCTTGAGGCGGTCAACCAGAATTCGTCGTCCACCGCAGAGACTTAATTTGTGAACTTTGTGGACTTATGGACTTTCTGAATTGTTCTGTTCTTCCGTTTACTCGTTTCCCTGGTTTGTATATAGTGTTCATCTCGTTATTCTTGTTGCATACTGCTTCTCTGCACCAGGCACCTTCCCATGTAAATAGCTTAGTTCCCATGTGCATAGTCCTGTAAATATGTCTTTCCACACACGTAGTTAGGGACATTCTCACCATACACTATTTATTGCCACACATGTACATTATTTTATAAAAGGGGGGATGTCATAATATACACCAGTATATCATGGTGCAGACACACACTTTGATGGACACACAGTGGGACCAATCAACATGAACAACACCGCAGCCAATCACCAGTGAGAGCACACGCACTATAAAGACAGGGGGCATCAGAGTTCCCGCTCATTCGAGCTGCAGCTTCCTAGTAGGACAGAGCTCACAGCCTGCAGCACAGACATTCACCATGTGCTGAGTGCATCGACTGGTTAGGACAAGGCAAAGGTCTTTAGTTAAAGCTAGTATCGTGTTAACCCACAGTGAGAGTATGTTAAACTGTTAATGACTCAATAAAATAGTGTTGCACTATTTCAAGTGTTGGTGACTTGTATGTATTCCACGGATCCAGAGCGCCCAACACAACAGGGGTGAGAGCCACGCAGACATGGGGAGAATGTGCAAACTCCACACGGACAGTGACCCAGAGCCGGGATCGAACCCGGGTCCTCAGCGCCATAAGGCACCAGTGCTAACCACTGCGCCACCGTGCCACCCTTCTTCCGCTTTTCTGATGTCTGTGCAGGGTCAAATTGTGCCTCATTATGTTTGGGATTATGATTGGTGCATAGCGCTATCCTAAAGGGACTTCTTAACTGTGGGTTGCTTTAGCAATGCAACTCAACAAAACAGTCTCTCTCTCACACCAACAGGAGTCTACAGGGTTCCTCCATAACTTCTTAAAGACAGCACAATTGGTATAAAGGATCAAGCAAATACTCTTGTAGAGCATCCTCCATCATACGCAACCAAACAAAATGTACTTTAATCTTTAACTGATGTACTAAATGAAACGGAACCTTGCTGTGAAGCTCCTCATGTTAAATAGCTCTGGAGATCACTCTGTTTCCACAAACACAAAGTCATTGACTGACTGAATTATCTCATTTCCTGACAGATAACAATAATTCTTAAGCACCACATTGTGGCACCTGCTTTCTTAATTAATGTAGGTTCACAATAAAGAGCAGTGGGCTGCCTTTTAATCCTTAAACTCTTATCTGATGCTGGAGTCTTTAAACGTAACTGTGATTTTATCTCTGGTTTAACTATCTCATAAGGTTTAATTCTAGTGTTTACTAACCCTGAAAGGCCTCTGAGGGAAGAAGTTCATTCATTCAACTTTCTAATGATCAAAGCACTGGGCAGAGCTGGGATTTATGGGTCATTTGGGAGTTTAGGCCACCCTTCAGGCGGAAAACGGTCGCTCATTAATTATTTTAACTCTTTGATAACAAATCGTGAAATAAAGCATTAAAATTGCTGCCAATAAGAAATAGTTTTGTTAGCAGGATCTGGCTGAGCGGGTCTTACATTTGTGAGATGTATGTGCCATAGAATCTCTAACATCCGCCACTCAGACTCTCTCTCTCACACACACACACATACACACTCTCTCACACTCTCACTCTCTCTCTCACACACACACACTCTCTCACACACTCACTCTTGCACACACACACACACTCTCTCTCACTCTCTCTCTCACACACACACACTCTCTCACACACTCACTCTTGCACACACACACACTCTCTCTCACTCTCTCTCTCTCTCACACACACACACTCTCTCACACACTCACTCTTGCACACACACACACACTCTCTCTCACTCTCGCATACACACATAGACTCTCATACACGCACACACTCTTTCATGCACTCTCTCATCCTCAAACACACATACACACTCTCTCACACTCTCTCTCTCTCTCTCTC
This sequence comes from Scyliorhinus torazame, assembly GCF_047496885.1. Lineage (NCBI taxonomy): Eukaryota > Metazoa > Chordata > Chondrichthyes > Carcharhiniformes > Scyliorhinidae > Scyliorhinus > Scyliorhinus torazame. Next base: position 8,840,500 of record NC_092717.1, read on the forward strand.
ACACACACATACACACTCTCTCACACTCTCTCTCTCACACACACACATACACACTCTCTCACTCTCTCTCACACACATACACACTCTCTCACACTCTCTCTCTCTCACACACACACATACACACTCTCTCACACTCTCTCTCTCTCTCACACACACATTCACACACTCTCTCGCGCTCTCTCTCACACATACACACTCTCTCACTCTCTCTCACACACACACATACACACTCTCTCACTCTCGCATACATACATGAACTCTCTCATACATGCACACTCTCTCATGCACTCCCCCATCCTCACACACACAGACACACACTCTCTCTCATACTCTTTCTCACACACACTCTCTCTCACTCTCTCACACACACATACACACTCTCTCACACACACATACACACTCTCTCACCCTCGCATACACACATACACTCTCATACACGCACACACTCTTTCATGGACTCTCTCATCCTCAAACACACGCACACACTCTCTCACACTCTCTCTCTCTCACACACACACATACACTCTCTCTCACACACACACATTCACACACTCTCTCTCTCACACATACACACTCTCTCACACACACACATACACACTCTCTCACTCTCGCATACATACATGAACTCTCTCATACACGCACACTCTCTCATGCACTCCCCCATCCTCACACACACAGACACACACTCTCTCTCATACTCTTTCTCACACACACTCTCTCTCACTCTCTCACACACACATACACACTCTCTCACACACACATACACACTCTCTCACCCTCGCATACACACATACACTCTCATACACGCACACACTCTTTCATGGACTCTCTCATCCTCAAACATACGCACACACTCTCTCACACTCTCTCTCTCTCACACACACACATACACTCTCTCTCACACACACACATACACTCTCTCTCACACACACACATTCACACACTCTCTCTCTCACACATACACACTCTCTCACACACACACATACACACTCTCTCATGCAGTCTCCCATCCTCACACACACAGACACACACTCTCTCTCACACTCTTTCTCACACACACTCTCTCTCACTCTCGCATACACACATACACTCTCATACACGCACACACACTCTCTCATGCACTCTCTCATCCTCACACACACTCTCTCTCTCATATTCTCGATCTCATACACATTCTCTAACACTCTTTCTCTCCTCCACTCTCTTAGACAGTCTCACACATTCCCTCTCTCACACACTCTCTTTCCACACTCTGTTCGTCACACACAGTCATACACACACACACTCTCTTTCTCTCTCTCTCCCCAGCACACTCTCTCTTCCTCACACACACACACACACTCTCTCGCTCTTTTTCTCCCCCTTAATGAAATCTGTACGCAGGGACCACGTCAGTTTGAATATGGTTCAGCTCTTACTCCTAACTGCCAGGATATCCTTTCAATTTCTGGTTCAAATCTTTTTCTATTAGCTCATTCCCTAACCGTTAACGTATTCAACCAGAGTCTGAAAGCGTTTACTTCGTCCACTCTGGATTCTGTTTAACACAGGCTATTATCAGCATAGAATACAAATCAGTCAGAGACAGTCAATGTGCTGGGTGCTTGGATAGCTGCCGAGCCCATTCCCTTGTGGGCCTAACCTTGCTGTACTATGATTAACTGCTAATAGCAATCGAGACCCAGAATCCGCTTTCATTAGCTCCAGACAGAGAATTGTTATTTAAGAGACCAGCTGTTCTTGTGGAACCCAGATGTATTAGTTGCAAAGCTAACTAGGCAGTACTTAATGAGGTGGAGCCCAGTTCTGTGATAAACACGATGCACATACATTTCATATGCGTCAAGTTGCAGCTGAGGATTTCTGGACATGATTCCATTTCTTGTTTACTGATGCAGCTGGCAGCTGCCGTTCCGAGACGTGATACATCTGCCCCCTTCATCGTTTAAAAAGCACATCCGACTCCGATCGGAGAAATGGAGACGAGAAATATAAACTACAAAGACAGTGAGGTGCAGTCCAAAGACTGGATCGACCTCAACTGAAGTGCTGTGCCCAGTTCTGGGCATCTCACATTTGGAAGGATGTGAAGAGGGCGATTTACAATATTGGTTTCAGAGACGAGGGACTTCATTTACGCAAAATAAATTGAAGGAACTGGGCTGATCCCTTTGGCGAGCGAGGTTGGGAGGGAATTTGATAAATGTTTGCTTAATCATGAGGGGCCTGGGCATAGGGGCAGGTTTAGCAAGGGGCTGGTTCAGCACAGTGGGCTAAATAGCTGGCTTGTAATGCAGAACAAGGCCAGCAGCACGCGTTCAATTCCCGTACCGGCCTCCCTGAACAGGCGCCGGAATGTGGCGACTAGGGGCTTTTCACAGTAACGTCATTGAAGCCTACTTGTGACAATAAGCGATTATTTATTTTATTAGTAGACAGGGAATCACCACTCCCATTGTTGAAGTGTCGAGAACCACCGGACGCTGATTTACGGAGATGTGTGGAACACGAGAACGTGAGAAATAGGGGCAGGATTAACCACTCGGCCCATCGAGTCGTCTCCGCCGCCATTCAATATAATCATAGCCGATCTTGAGCCTCTCTCCACTTTCCCACCCATCCCCCATATCCCTTAATCCCCAGAGAGACCAAAGATCTGTCCATCCCAAACTTAAATATATTCAATGCTGGAACACCCACAATCCTCTGGGATAGAAAATTCCAGAGATTCACACTCGCCTTGAGTGAAGTAACTTCTCCTCATCTCAGTCCTCAGGCCTCTTATCCTGAGACTGTGCCCCGCGTTGTAGATTCCCCACCCCGCTGAAACAATCTCAGCGACCACCCTGTCAGACCCCTTCAGAATCCGATAGGTCTCTATGAAATCCCCTCTCATTCTTCCAAACGCCAGAGAATATTATCCCAATTTACTCACCTTCTCATCACAGGACAATCCCCTCTGCCCAGGGATCAATCCAGTGAATTTTGGCTGTACCACCTCCGATGCAAGTGTATTCTTAAATGTGGAGGCCAAAACTGTACACAGTGTTCCAGATGTACACTCACCAAAACCCTGGACAACTGGAGCAAGATTTCTTTACTCCAGTACTCCAGTCCCGTTGCAATAAAGGTCAACAAACCATTTGATTCCCCGATTTCTTGCTGCACCTGCAGGCTGAATTTCTCCATTCCCAATAACACCTAAGTGGGCATCACGGTGGCACAGTGGTTTGCACTGTGGCTTCACGGCTCCAGGGTCCAAGGTTCGATTCCCGGCTTGGGTCACTGCCTGCACGGAGTCTGCACGTTCTCCCCGTGTCTGATTGGGTTTCCTCCGGGTGCTCCGGTTTCGTCCCGAAAGACGTGCTGTTAAGTGAATTGGACATCCTGAATTCTCCCTCTGTGTATCCGAACAGGCGCCTGAATGTGGCGACTAGGGGCTTTTCACAGTAACCTCATTGCAGCGTTAATGTAAGCCTACTTGTGACAATAAAGATTTTTAAAAAAATTTAACTCTCTCTGAACATCAACACTTACAAGCTTCACGTCTGTTAAAATACATTTTCAGAATGCAACGGGTGGTCAGGATCGGGAATGAGCTGCCCTCAGAGTTTGGGGAGGCAGATTCAATGGTGGTTTTCAAAAAGGAATTGGATGTGCTCCTGAAGAGAAGGAAAAATGCAGGGTTACAGAGAAGGGGCGGGAGAGTGGAACCTCTTTCAGAAAACCAACATAGTATCGGTGAGCCAAATGGCCTTCTTTAGTGCTGTAACCATCCTATCGTTCTAAGAAAGGGCCAGTTGCTCTGAAATGACTCATCATGCAGTTTACAAACCAAGTTCCCCTTCAAAATAGTCAGTTCCAACGTGGCTTGTCAAAGATGCCGAGGAATAGTATTTTATTTCAGCATAATTGCTTGTCCCTTCCTAGCTTTGAGCACAGACCCACAGATCAGTGATGTTGCTAATCCTTTGGTTCACAGTTTTTAAGCAAAGTTAGTCATGGCTGAGTTCCGGAATACACTCACTTCTGCGCCAGGAGAATGTGGGTTCAAATCCCACTCCAGGGACAAAGGCTAGCCAGACACTCTGTGATGACCCGTGTGCTTTGGGAAGTGTATCCTTTCTTTTTGCGTGATCTCCCTTTACGCCGAAAATGGGCTGACGAGTATTCTGAAAGAGGGTTAATTGCTTTCCTGTTTGCGTCATCATTAGATTCCAAGGAACGTCCATATGACCTGGGGTTTTGCCATGAGAATGAAGAGCTAAGAAACAACAGGTAAATAGAAAGCTAATTGCAGTGGGGTTGGGTCAACATATGTTCCCAATTCATTTTTTCCAATTAAGGGGCAATTTAGCGTAGCCAATCCACCTACCCTGCACATCTTTTTGGGGTTCTGGGGGCAAAACCCATGCAGACACGGGGAGAATGTGCAAACTCCACGCAGACGGTGACCCAGAGCCGGGATCGAACCAGGGACCTCGGCGCCGTGAGGCACCAATGCTAACCACTGCGCCACCATGCTGCCCCACATATGTCTTCTGTTTGGCAGTTCAGACCACACAGAATGAAGGTGAGATTCTCTCTGAATGGATCAGTTTTCTATTTGGCAGTCGTTGAACAGATCCTGTTGTGGAAGCAGTGCTCTGAGAATAAGAGACAGGATGGGTGATGGATTATGGGTTGGAGAATCCCCATTGCTGCCATCTTAGTGTTGCCAGAGTCCGCCAGACCATTTAAAGAGATAGGGGAAGGGGGTCTCTGGGGATTCTGTGCCATCAGCACTAGTGACGTGAGTGGGAGAAAGTTGTTGAAGATGCACCTTGTCGGTGGTAATTGTACCCGGGGACTTAAGCTGGAATACGGATGCTGGTGAATGTGGCTCGAGGGCCGAAATGATTGGATAATTGGAGAGATTCTACAAAACAGAGGCCGTTGAAAGATTGTAAGATTCCCATGGCCCAACATTCATCAGGCAAATAATGCAAGTACTTGTTTGTTCTGCTGACTATTTAAAATAAAATGTATATTTTTATTTGAAACATGTAAATTAATTTTAAAATTGTGTTGGTTTGTTGCAGCAAAAGTTTTTAAGAGTGAAATTTAATGCAGTGCTTTTCCTTCTCTTGGCGCTGTGCAGATTGATTGATTTTAAAATTTACTTATCGGTCTCCACGGAGCTCGTAGCAACCTCTGGTGCAATACTGAGGAGTGCTGCATGGTTGGAGGTGCCGGCTTTCAGGTGAGATGTTAAACTTAGGTCCTGTGTGACCTCTTACGTGGTACTGAAAGATCCCGCTGCCCATTTTGATGAAATGGGAGATGTTCTCCCCTGGTGACCTGGGGGCCATATTTAACCCTCAGATTATTGTCACCGGCTCATTGCAGTTTGTGGGAGATTGTTGTAAGTAAATTAGCAGTTGTGTTGTGACAGCCACTGTGGGGCTGGCTTTGCTCAGTGGGCTGGACAGCTGGTTCGTGATGCGGAACAAGGCCAGTAGCGGGGGTTCAATTCCCGGATCAGCTGAGGTTATCCATGAAGGCCCCGCCTTTTTCAACCTTGCCCCTCGCCTGAGGTGTGGTGACCCTCAGGTTAAATCACCACCAGTCAGCTGGCCCTCCCCAAAGGGGAAAGCAGCCTGTGGTCATCTGGGACTATGGCGACTTTACAATATTTTACTTCAGAAGTAGCCCTTCACGATGTCTGAGATAGTGGAAGGTGCTTCTTTTACATCAGCCCAAGAAAAGAGACCGCTTATTGATTTAATGGCCACAGGGCGCCCGACTTGATGACGCGACAAGGCCGTTGACTATCGCGAGAGGCCTCCCGTGGGATTTGCAACGCTCAAAACGTCTCGCAAGATTTAACGAGATCTCGTGAGATGTCCCGATCTGCATCTGCCCTCACTGGGCGAGATCCAGATTAACATATTGGAAATGAGCCAATAGGCTCATTGTATTCTCCCAGGGTCCAGGAACTAACGACCTCACTTGGGAGATCTCGCCAGTAAGTGCGGCCTCAGTGAGGCGTTTCTCACCAAGGCCAAAAAAGAATGGCAAAGTCCCATTAAATAGCGGTATCGTTCTCGGCAGTGCAGGCACGGAGGAACAGCCTCCTAAACCTGCCCACAACGAGACTCTGTTTTTGTCCCGTTAATCGTGCCCGAGATCTCAATTGACAGTCTGGCACTCACTCAGAACTGCACAGGTAGCATCAACCTGGATTACATGATCAATTCCTGGAGTGGGATTTGAACCCACCCAATAGGGAGAAACTGTTCCCACTTGTGAAAGGACCGAGAACGAGAGGGCACAGATTTAAAGTGATTCAGAAAAGAAGCAAATGTGACGTGCTGAGAAACTGTTTTATGTAGTGAGTGGTTAGGCTCTGGAACGCACTGTCTGTGAGTGTGGTGGAGGCAGGTTCACACAGTGAGTGGTTAGGCTCTGAAACGCACTGTCTGTGAGTGTGGTGGAGGCAGGTTCACACAGTGAGTGGTTATGCTCTGGAACGCACTGTCTGTGAGTGTGGTGGAGGCAGGTTCACACAGTGAGTGGTTAGGCTCTGGAACGAACTGTCTGTGAGTGTGGTGGAGGCAGGTTCACACAGTGAGTGGTTAGGCTCTGGAACGCACTGTCTGTGAGTGCGGTGGAGGCAGGTTCACACAGCGAGTGGCTAGGCTCTGAAACGCACTGTCTGTGAGTGCGGTGGAGGCAGGTTCACACAGCGAGTGGTTAGGCTCTGGAACGCACTGTCTGTGAGTGCGGTGGAGGCAGGTTCACACAGCGAGTGGTTAGGCTCTGGAACGCACTGTCTGTGAGTATGGTGGAGACAGGTTCACACAGTGAGTGGTTAGGCTCTGGAATGCACTGTCTGTGAGTGCGGTGGAGGCAGGTTCACACAGCGAGTGGTTAGGCTCTGGAACGCACTGTCTGTGAGTGCGGTGGAGGCAGGTTCACACAGAGAATGGATCGGATCGGGAATGCACTGTCTGTGAGTGCGGTGTAGGCAGGTTCACACAGTGAGTGGTTAGGCTCTGGAACGCACTGTCTGTGAGTGCGGTGGAGGCAGGTTCACACAGTGAGTGGTTAGGCTCTGGAATGCACTGTCTGTGAGTGTGGTGGAGGCAGGTTCACACAGTGAGTGGTTAGGCTCTGGAACGCACTGCCTGGGAGTGTGGTGGAGGCAGGTTCACACAGTGAGTGGTTAGGCTCTGGAACGCACTGCCTGGGAGTGTGGTGGAGGCAGGTTCACACAGTGAGTGGTTAGGCTCTGAAACGCACTGCCTGTGAGTGCGGTGGAGGCAGGTTCACACAGTGAGTGGTTAGGCTCTGGAACGCACTGTCTGTGAGTGCGGTGGAGGCAGGTTCACACAGTGAGTGGTTAGGCTCTGGAATGCACTGTCTGTGAGTGCGGTGGAGGCAGGTTCACACAGTGAGTGGTTAGGCTCTGGAATGCACTGTCTGTGAGTGCGGTGGAGGCAGGTTCACACAGTGAGTGGTTAGGCTCTGGAACGCACTGTCTGTGAGTGCGGTGGAGGCAGGTTCACACAGTGAGTGGTTAGGCTCTGGAACGCACTGTCTGTGAGTGCGGTGGAGGCAGGTTCACACAGTGAGTGGTTAGGCTCTGGAATGCACTGTCTGTGAGTGTGGTGGAGGCAGGTTCACACAGTGAGTGGTTAGGCTCTGGAACGCACTGCCTGGGAGTGTGGTGGAGGCAGGTTCACACAGTGAGTGGTTAGGCTCTGGAACGCACTGCCTGGGAGTGTGGTGGAGGCAGGTTCACACAGTGAGTGGTTAGGCTCTGAAACGCACTGCCTGTGAGTGCGGTGGAGGCAGGTTCACACAGTGAGTGGTTAGGCTCTGGAACGCACTGTCTGTGAGTGCGGTGGAGGCAGGTTCACACAGTGAGTGGTTAGGCTCTGGAACGCACTGCCTGTGAGTGCGGTGGAGGCAGGTTCACACAGTGAGTGGTTAGGCTCTGGAACGCACTGTCTGTGGGTGCGGTGGAGGCAGGTTCACACAGTGAGTGGTTAGGCTCTGGAACGCACAGCCTGGGAGTGTGGTGGAGGCAGGTTCACACAGTGAGTGGTTAGGCTCTGGAACGCACAGCCTGGGAGTGTGGTGGAGGCAGGATCACACAGTGAGTGGTTAGGCTCTGGAACGCACAGCCTGGGAGTGTGGTGGAGGCAGGTTCACACAGTGAGTGGTTAGGCTCTGGAACGCACTGTCTGTGGGTGCGGTGGAGGCAGGTTCACACAGTGAGTGGTTAGGCTCTGGAACGCACAGCCTGGGAGTGTGGTGGAGGCAGGATCACACAGTGAGTGGTTAGGCTCTGAAACGCACTGTCTGTGAGTGTGGTGGAGGCAGGTTCACACAGTGAGTGGTTAGGCTCTGGAATGCACTGTCTGTGAGTGCGGTGGAGGCAGGTTCACACAGTGAGTGGTTAGGCTCTGGAACGCACTGTCTGTGAGTGCGGTGGAGGCAGGGTCATACAGTGAGTGGGTAGGCTCTGGAACGCACTGCCTGGGAGTGTGGTGGAGGCAGGTTCACACAGTGAGTGGTTAGGCTCTGGAACGCACTGTCTGTGAGTGCGGTGGAGGCAGGTTCACACAGTGAGTGGTTAGGATCTGGAACGCACTGTCTGTGAGTGCGGTGGAGGCACATTAAATTGAAGCATTGAGAAGGAAATTAGGTTGTTATCTGAAAAGGAAGGAGGTGCAGGTTTATGGGGAGAATGCAGGAGAATTGCTCCTTTGGTGAGCCGGTGCAGACGCAATCGGCCACCTGGCCCCCATCTGCACCCTAACAATTCTGTCCTCCAATGAATTGTGAGTGAATGCAACATGCAACAGGACTCTACAGAACTTTGCCCATCTTCGCATTGTGACAGTGGTTATCGCTTTTGCCGCTGAGACAGGAAGTTGTGGACTCGAGCACAAAGATCAAGGCTGACGCCCCCAGTGCAGTGCAGTGATGAGGGAGTGCCGCACTGTCAGAAGGGGCTGCCTTTCATAGGAACATGGGAACTAGGAGCAGAAGTAGGCCATTCGGCCCCTCGAGCCTGCTCCGCCGTTCAATCAGATCCTGGCTGATCTCCTCCTGGTCTCAAATCCACCTCCCCACCTGTTCCCCATATCCCTTTAACCCCTTTATTTACATCAGAAATATATCCACCTGGGGCAGCAAGGTGGTGCAGTGGTTAGCACTGCTGCCTCACGGCGCCGAGGACCCGGGTTCGATCCCGGCTCTGGGTCACTGTCCGTGTGGAGTTTGCACATTCTCCCCGTGTTTGCGTGGGTTTCGCCCCCACAACCCAAAGATGTGCAGGGTAGGTGGGTTGGCCACGCTACCCGTGCCCTGGACAATATCTATCCCTCAGTCGACATCACAGCAAAAGAGCAATCTGACTGTCACCAACATTGCTGTTTGTGAGAGCTTTGTGTGTGCAAATTGGTTGCTGTCTGTTCACTTCTGTTTGTCTGGAGGTTGTGAAAAGTGTAATATAAATTTTCTTTATATTTGCCTTCCTACAACAAGCAAATTCTGTGCGAATTCAAGAATGGACAAATGTACCGCCGTGATCTTCCCTCTGTTGACAGCATCACAATAAATGAAAGCCTCTCAGGAAACTCGAATTCAACCTGAAGTATTGAACAATGGGTGCAAATCAATGATACCGCCTGAGTGGATGAGAAGAGGTCAGCACCCCCGGGCTGTTTTTACTACTTTAGGCCTGAAATAAAGCTCATTTGGATTCAATTGAGCCATTATACCCTCCACTGACGCCTCAGGGATGATTATTTCCCCCCTCCCCCTACCTCCTGCCCCCAGCCCTCACCAGCACAGAGATTCCAAGCCAAAGGCTGCAGAAATACAAGGTGACGTGGCTTATTTTAAGAGCCCATTGCGTTGGTTTGCCTGACTTTGGGAACATAAGAATTAGGAGCAGTGAGACAATGCCTCTGAGCCAGCCCGATCATTCAGCAAGATTTGTTAAAAATAAATTTACAGTACCCAATTAATTTTTTTCCAATTTTGGGGCAATGTAGCGTGGCCAATCCACCTAGCCTGCACAGCTTTGGGTTGTGGGGGCGAAACCCACGCAGACACGGGGAGAATGTGCAAACTCCACACGGACAGTGACCCAGAGCCGGGATCGAACCTGGAACTTCGGCGCCGTGAGGCAGCAATGCTAACCACTGCGCCACCGTGCTGCCCTATCATTCAGTAAGATGATGGCTGATTTGTTATATAAGCTCTGTATTTCCAGTCCTTCCCCCATCGCTTAATTCAGTAATGCGCAAAAATCTGGGGCGAGATTCTCCGACCCCCCCGCCGCGATTTTCCGGCCCGGATGGGCCTGTCCCGCCGGCGTAGATTAAACCACCTACTTTACCGGCGGGACAAGGCGGCGCGGGTGGGCTCCGGGGTCCTGGGGGGGTGCGCGGGGCGATCTGGCCCCGGGGGGGTGCCCCTACGGTGGCCTGGCCCGCGATCGGGGCCCACCGATCCGCGGGCGGGCCTGTGCCATGGGGGCACTCTTTTCCTTCCGCCTTCGCCACGGTCTCCACCATGGTGGAGGCAGAAGAGACTCCCTCCACTGCGCATGCGCGGGAATGCCGTCAGCGGCCGCTAACGCTCCCGCGCATGCGCTGCCCGGAGATGTCATTTCCGCGCCAGCTGGCGGGGCACCAAAGGCCTTTTCTGCCAGCTGGCGGGGCGGAAATTCAGCCGGCGTGGGCCTAGCCCCTTAAGGTTGGGGCTCGGCCCCCCAAGTTGCGGAGCATTCCACACCTTTGGGGCGGCGCGATGCCCGACTGATTTGCGCCGTTTTGGGCGCCAGTCGGCGGACATCACGTCGAGAATTTCGCCCCTGATGTGGAGATGCCGGCATTGGACTGAGGTGAACACATTTAGAAGTCTTACAACACCAGATTGAAGTCCAACAGGTTTGTTTTGAATCACTAGCTTTCGGAGCACTGCTCCTTCCTCAGGTGAATGGAGAGGTAGGTTCCAGAAACATTTATATAGACAAAGTCAAAGATGCAAGACGATACTTTGAATGCGAGCATTTGCAGGTAATTAAGTCTTTACAGAGCCAGAGAGGGGGGTAACCCCAGGTTAAAGAGGTGTGAATTGTCTCATTAAAAAAATCTATACATCCATTTCTTTTTTTATAAATTTAGAGTGCCCAATTCTTTTATTTCCAATTAAGGGGCAATTTAGCGTGGTCAATCCACCTACCCTGCACATCTTTTTGAGTTGTAGGAATGAGACCCGCACAGACACGGGGAGAATGTGCAAACTCCACATGGACCTAGTCTGAAAAAAAGCACAGGAAGAGTTACCCAATGGGAAGCAAGATTGGCGTGCTTTACGTTGTTAACAGGATCCAAGCTGGTTAGTGAAGGTGAAACCAAAGGACAGATTTTTTTTATTGAGAGAGTTTATTAACTAGTTTAGTCTCACAGCTCTCCCCACCACTCAACCCAGTGCCCCAGCCATCCCCTAATTTATGCGCTCGAAGACAATTAATACCCATCAGCTGTTTCTCTTAATCGTAACAATGTAATTGACAACATATTTACATTTCTTTGTCCTAGACATGAAACTTAACTATGAAGATTGGGAAGGTGATCCATTTGATTCCTCAGTTTGCTGATATTGGGCAGGGTAATGCAATCAGTTGCAGTTCTATGGAAACCTGGGGCTGGATTCTCTGCCGGCGGGATGCTCCGTTTTGCCGGCAGCCCCGTGGTTTCCCGACGGCGTGGGGCTGCCCCGCAATGGGAAACCCCATTGGCCAGCCAGGAGGGGTGAAACGGAAATGTGGTGCAGCGTAGTGCAGAATCCACCCCTGGTTTCTAACCCTAATGGAAAGTGCACGGTGCTGAGACGTCGACGCACGTCAGGTCAAGGGAAGACATGATTCAGGTGTACTGACCAGCACGGTGAAATAAACCATCCAGGCTCTAACACCAGGGCTGAACACCAGACGATGGTCAGCTCCTGTGTATTCCACGAGTCAGGCACTTCAGGAGATAGCAGGGGGGGGGGGTGGATAAATGTGGAAAATAAAACTTGGGAAAAGTTTTGTGCGACTTTGTTGAATTAACATGTTGGCAAGATACGAGCACCTTGACAACAGATGTATGGCACATCTGTTTAATAAGATTTTCTAAAACATGCATGTCTTGGAGCTCGAAGATTGAATGAATGCATCTCTTATGCAAAGCGTGGCGCTTTCGTAGAAAACAGTGGCGCATTCATAGTAAACAAGCAAGCATTTTTCAATCACTTAAGGGATTCAGAGTAAAAGTGTAGAATATTAAAATGCGAAAGATCTGCGCAGGACATGGCACAAACCAGAATGATTTGGTCAGTTGCCTCCTGAATCCCCAAAAATATTTTTGAAATGAGCAATATTAGACAGTTTGTAGAGATCAGCGCTTCGCTGAGAATCGATGAATTTTCTTGCACTGCATGAGAGGGAATGTCTACACTTGGTGGAACCTGTGTAAGGAATTCTTGGGAGCATTATCTTCAATTTATTTGTCTTAAAGTACGATAGATAATTATTCAGTCCCCCACATGCCTGGGCACAGGCAACCAGAGTGTGCTCCAGTATTCTAATCCTGATTTCAGGGTGTTTAATATGCCCACCTTATTGTTGCCAACTGTAGCTAGATGCATTCCTGGAGTTTACCATGTGCCCTCTTGCATATTTCTCACCCCCCACCCCCATCTCCAACACCTTAGTAACAAATTTTCATAAAAAGGGCTTGAAGAAAATTCATACCATCACCATTTGTTCCATAAATTTAGAGTACCCAATTAATTTTTTCCAATTAAGGGGCAATTTAGCGTGGCCGAGGGCGGCACGGTGGCGCAGTGGGTTAGCCCTGCTGCCTCACGGCGCCGAGGTCCCAGGTTCGATCCCGGCTCTGGGTCACTGTCCGTGTGGAGTCTGCACATTCTCCCCGTGTTTGTGTGGGTTTCACCCCCACAACCCAAAGCTGTGCAGGGCAGGTGGATCGGACACGCTAAATTGCCCCTTAATTGGAAAGAATGAATTGGGTACTCTAAATTTATATTTTAAAAAAAAGCCTGCACATCTTTGGGTTGTGGGGGCGAAACCCACGCAGACACGGGGAGAATGTGCAAACTCCACACGGACAGTGACCCAGAGCCGGGATTGAACCTGGGACCTCGGCGCCGTGAGGCAGCAGTGCTAACCACTGCGCCACCGTGCTTCACATCACCATTTTTCTATTGTTTGTCCTCCCGGGTATTACTGCCAGCAATGCCCTGGAGACAAATTTTTAATTCCCGGGAACTCCAGGGCAGTCCCTGGGGGTTGGTGAGCCCCCAGCTCCTGTACCTTGGCGGGGACTTTGCACCGAGGAGCGAGGAAATGGCGTTCCGGCTGCCAACTTGGGCACGTAGCCATGGTAACAGCTGCCAATTTCGAGACCTACAGAATCTGTCCAAAAGCAGTGGGCAGAATGTGTCCCGCACGGATCCAGGCCTGCACAGGAATCAGAAGGGAGCTGCCCGTCTCCGTGTTAGCATTCGTTGCTGAAGTGGTCCTTCATCGGGAGTGAGGATGGGCTAATCTCACATCTTATTTGACCCCAAAAATGAGCTTCTGGCCCCCACAGCCTCGCCATCACCAAGGGTATCCATTTCCACCTCCGGAACATCGCCCAACCTCAGCTGATCTACTACCGAAACCCTCACCCTTCCCTCTGTTACCGCTGGTCCAGTCAAGAGCACCACCTGACTGGCCTCTTGCATCGCGCCCTTGATCGATGGAAGTTCATCCAAAGTTCTGCCCACATCCCCACTTGGACCAAGTCCCATTCCCCCTTCAGCCCTCACTGCTTGCTGGCCCACCTTGGCTCCAGCAGCACCTGAATCCCTCCATTTCCTCGCCTTTTTCCTACCTCCGTAGCCACCTTCTGCCCGACAACTCTGCGTGTCAGCTGTTCAGGTGTTTTGCACATTCTTTATTTCCTTCAGCTTTCCAGTGGCAGCTGTGCTAGGCCCAAATCTCTGGAAGCCCCCTTCCTAAATCTCTCCGTCTCAGTAAAACCCCTATAAAACCTCTTTGACTCTTGGTCTTAATATCTCTTTGCATGGTCCAATGTCACATTTTGGCTCACTACACTCCTGTGAATTGCCTTGGGATGGTTTACCCCATTAAAGCCGCTACATAAATGCAAGCTATGTGTTAATAAGAAAATTCAGAACCAGCTGGACTGTTTTGTGATATCTTATGATTTCTATCTTGAGCTGTCAGTGGTGCCAACTCTCGCACCAACTGACAATGAGGGTGGCTGCCAGCGGAGATTTGACTTGTGTGGGATTAATGTGGACAAGGTGACAAGTGTAATTATGGGCTTGCAGACAATCGAGCAACACAAACTCATTTCTTCTTAGGGGAGGCAAGCTCTCAATTCCCAAGCACCATCTGGAGGCCTGTGATAATACTGATGACACGCATGTGAGTGCTTGTTCCAACAAGTGTTTACCAAAGCCAAGAGTAGGGCCAATGTAATGACAAATAATGAAAGGTTACGATGATTGCATTCAGGGCAAAGCAAGGAACAGAGACACACCAGCACTCACAGGGAGAAGGGGAAACTCCCATGTGTTGACATGCCACCACCAAACTAAAGGTTTCTGGCTTCTGAACGGAATCTAATGCCCATGACGATTGTTTGGTGCACATGACTGAAACACCTGACACAATCCTGTCGGAAACATTAGGGACCTTCAAGCAGCTATTGGATAGGTACATGGATTACGGTTAAATGATATAGTGTAGATTTATTTGTTCTCAAGGGCAGCACGGTAGCATTGTGGATAGCACAATTGCTTCACAGCTCCAGGGTCCCAGGTTCGATTCCGGCTTGGGTCACTGTCTGTGCGGAGTCTGCACATCCTCCCCGTGTGTGCGTGGGTTTCCTCCGGGTGCTCCGGTTTCCTCCCACAGTCCAAAGATGTGCAGGTTAGGTGGATTGGCCATGATAAATTGCCCTTAGTCTCCAAAATTGCCCTTAGTGTTGGTTGGGGTTACTGGGTTATGGGGATAGGGTGGAGGTGTTGACCTTGGGTAGGGTGCTCTTTCCAAGAGCCGGTGCAGACTCGATGGGCCGAATGGCTTCCTTCTGCACTGTAAATTCTATGATAATCTGTGGATAGAGATGGTCAAGGCTCCAAATTTCTTTTTTTCCCCCAAAATTTAGAGTACCCAATTCATTTTTTCCAATTAAGGGGCAATTCAGCACGGCCAATCCACCTACCCTGCACATCTTTGGGTTGTGGGGGCGAAACCCACGCAGACACAGGGAGAATGTGCAAACTCCACGTGGACAGTGACCCAGAGCCGGGATCGAACCTGGGACCTCGGCGCCGTGAGGCAGCAGGGCTAACCCACTGCACCACCGTGCTGCCCTGTGAAGCAGCAGTGCTAACCACTGTGCCATCATGCTGCCCTGGCTCCAACTTTCTTTCTGTTAAATGGATGACCCAGGAATCTCTGCCATGGGCCTCTGCTGAAAAGATTCGGTCAGTTGATAATCAACCCGTTGTGAATGCAGCCTCCAAGGTCATAAAACCCTGGGGTGGGGCACAAACCCGGAGCTTCTGGCTCAGAGGCAGGGTCGCTACCCACAGTGCCACAGGACCACATAGCACCTGTTTAACATACATAGAATCCCTGCCGTGCAGCGGGAGACCATTTGGCCCCTCAGGTCTGCACCGATCGTCTGAAAGAGCACCCTACCCAGCCCACTCCCCTGCCCTAGCCCTGTAACCCCATAGCCCAACCCAACCTGCGCATCACTGGACGTTAAGGGGCAATTTAGCGTGGCCAATCCACCTACCTGTACATCGTTGGACTGTGGGAGGAAACCGGAGAACCCGGAGGAAACCCACGCGCACACGGGGAGAAACTTGCGGCAGGGTGGCGCAGTGGTTAGCACTGCTGCCTCACGGCGCTAAGGACCCGGGATCAATTCCAGCTCCGGATCACTGTCCGTGTGGAGTTTGCACATTCTCCCTGTGTCTGCCTGGTTTTCACCCCACAACCCAAAGATGTGCAGGCTAGGTGGATTGGCCACGCTAAATTGCCCCTTAATTGGAAAAAAATAATTGGGCACTCTAAATTATTATTTTTTTCCAAAGATGAAACGAGCTGTGGAGATGTTGAAGGAGGGAATTCCCGAATTTAGGGCCTAGTGAGCTGAATGCACAGCCGCCAGCAGTGGGACAAAGGAAATTGGGGATGCTGAAGAGGCCAGAATGTGGAGGACGTAAAAATATTGATGGGCTGGAGGAGGTTACAGAGGGAGGGCGAAGGAAGAAATGTCAGTTCAACTGCGAGTCACATCTGTAGTGTTCAGCTGCTCGATTGTTCTGTGCTCGATTATGTGAGTCTGGTAACTGGGCTCACTGTGCTCGATTGGTTAAGCCTGGGTGTGGACTCAGAGCAGGAGTAAATACAGGATTGCAGAGATATTTCAAAGTACTGCAGATGGACCTGTCGCTGCACACTTATAGAATCTAGCCTCATCTCTGCACTGCTCTGAGGAAAATAAAGATATTAAATATGCAACTAACCGGCAAAACGCGACAACAAACCTCT
The DNA here is from genome assembly GCF_047496885.1 of Scyliorhinus torazame. NCBI lineage: Eukaryota > Metazoa > Chordata > Chondrichthyes > Carcharhiniformes > Scyliorhinidae > Scyliorhinus > Scyliorhinus torazame. The sequence goes on from NC_092717.1 coordinate 8,857,154, forward strand.
CGGCACAGATCGAGGTCTCCAGCCCTCACCAGTTGTCTCTGAGGATCTCTCCAAATAAGAGCTCAGATCGGCAGATTTTATTCTCCACCTGTAACCCTCCTGCCTCACCTCCAGAAAGAAAACAGAGACTGGCGATGAGGAATGAGCTGGGCTGCGGAGGATGGGGGTGGGGGGATGGAATCCGGTATAGGAGTGTATCCCTGGAAAATTATGGTATGTTAGGTGACACATTTCCTCCCGATTAGATATCATCCAATCCTTTTGAGTTTAAAATTAAATATCCCAGAATCTAACCCAGATACAGTTCAGGGACAAGATTCCTACTCTGTAAAAATTGCCTCAGGGATCTGGCGAGGGCTGAAGCAGATTCTCGCGCCCAACAACCACTCTATTTGCAGCTGCATCACTAACGTTGCATATTTTCTGCAAGGGAAATGCTGCATTATCCTATCCAACAATCCTTCAGCGACTTGTAATTCAGTGCTCGGCGTACTTTAGCTCTGTGTTATTGACATTAGGCAAAACTTTAATTATTCTGATGCTCTGTAATTAATCCGCTGCCATTGCACACCAATCTTCCGTAAAGTATCACAGTTTTGTCTTTTTTCTTGGTGGGGGGTAGTGGATTGTTTCGGCAAAGTATGTTCAATTGCGTTTTGAATCTGTGCTACTATTTCCTTTTTTGTTTCAGTAAGGGGCCAGGAAGGAGCTGAATGCAGCGTACATCTCCCACAGTCTCCCCTTCCCAGCTGAATCTCTGCGATTAGACAGATGTGTTGTATCACGAGTGAGTAAATTATTACAGCTATCTAAAGTCTATCCGAGTCTGAACTATCACTGAGCGAGGACCACCTCACAGTCAGATTCACTTTGTAACCAGATGTTCTACACAGAGTAAACACCACATGGTGCAGAAACTCTCAATGTGTCCCCAAATATACACAAGGAAGAAATAAAATTTATTTTGCCCTTAATTGGAAACTCTTGTTTCAATGTTGATAAAAATGTGAGAGGAAAGTGAAGCAGCTGAATCAAAACTTCAGAACTTGCGGGTTACAATCCTAAAAGCAACCATACATTTTAAAATAAATTTAGAGTAGTGTTTTTCAAACGTTTTTTCTGGGTCCCATTTTTACCAACCGGCCAATCTTCGGGACCCATGCCGGCCGACCTTCGGGACCCACGACAGCTGACCTTTGCGGCCCACTCCGGCCGACCTGCGCGGCCCACCATTTTCTCTTACCTTGTTTGTTGCTGACACAAATGGAGGAAATCGTTTTGGGTCCCTTTGGCCCCAATGGTCCCTTTGGTCCCCCGAACTTGAAAAAAAAAAGGCTGCGACCAAAAAAAAAAAAATGCGACCGCACTGCGCATGCGTGCCCGATCGTCGGTATGCATGCGCGATGATCGGGCACACATATGCAGTGCGGCCAAATTTTTAAAAATCTGTTCCTGGCCATTTTGAAGGCCGCTCGCAGCCGGCATTATTAAAAGCCGGAGGGCAGCACGGTGGCTCAGTGGTTAGCACTGCAGTCTGCCTGCACCAAGGTCCCAGGTTCGGTCCCGGCTCTGGGTCGCTGCCCGTGTGGAGTTTGCACATTCTCCCCGTGTCTGCGTGGGTTTCACCCCCACAACCCAAGGATGTGCAGGGTAGGTGGATTGGCCACGCTAAATTGCCCCTTAATTGGAAAAAATGAATTGGGTACTCTAAATTTATTATTTTTTAAAAAAATTATTAACAGCCGGCTGCTGGGCGCAGATTTGCGCAATCGGGAACGCCGCGACGGGCGGCTCCGCGACCCTCCCGACACCCGCCCGTGACCCACCCGCGGGTCGCGCCCCTGATTTTGACAATGCCTGATTTGGAGTACCCAATTATTTTTTTTCCAATTAAGGGGCAATTTAGCGTGGCCAATCCACCGAATCTGCACACCTTTGGGTTGTGGGGGCGAAACCCACGCAGACACTGGGAGAATGTGCAAACTCCACACGGACAGTGACCCAGAGCCGGGATCGAACCTGGGACCTCGGCGCCGCAGTCCCAGTGCTAACCACTGCATCACACGCCGCCCCCCCCCCCACCCCCCCCCCCCCCCCCCCCCCCACCCCAAGCGACCATACTATAATTTATTGCTCTCAGCTCCGTCACACTGTGAACTGCATCCAGCCAGCATAGCGGTAAAAGAGCCAGTGACGCAGAGATTGATCATTGCCTCCTGATACACATTGAAAAGGAATGACCAAAGTGGCAGGGAATCTACACCGGAACCTACACCTCGATTCGATAAACACAGAGGGCAGGTCTTTCAAACATTTAACACAAAGCCTCACCTGCCCTAAGTGTGCTGTAGCAGACAGACCTTGTAAGAATATCCATGCAGTTTCCACAAGGGCCCAAGAACAATAATCTACGTTTAAATAGCACTTTTGAACGCAGTGTAGTACCTCATGATGTCTCAGCGCTGTACAATCTGATGGAATTGTATCATGCTGGTTACATTACTGCAGCTTCCTAAATTAATTGGCATGACATGAGTTCAAACCTCATTGAAATTCATTATTAACTAAATCTGGAATGAAAAGCTAACATTCATAACAGTGACCATGAAACTGCTCTGGTTAAAAAACCATCTGGTTCACTAATGTCCTTTAGGGAAGGAAATCTGCCGCCCTTACCTGGTCTGGCCTACATGTGACTCCAGACCCACAGCAATGTGGTTGGCTCTTATTTGCCCTCTGAACTGGCCGCGCAAACTACACCAGTTGTAACTTCTGGCTGTGGAAAGTCAAATAAGAGTAAAACTGGAAGGATCACCTGGCATTGGCCCAGGCAGGGGAAACAACAAAACCATGCCCTATGCGGTCAACCCTCCTCCCTACTAACGTCTGAGGGCTTGTGCCAAAATAGGGAGAGCTGTACATAGGCTGGTCAAGCAACAACCCAACCTAATCATGCTCACTGATCCATACCTTAGAGCCGGTGTCTCAAGCTACTCCATCAACATCCCTGGGTATGTCCTTTCCTACGAGCTGGACAGACCCATCGGAGGTGGTACCCACGAGAATCCCCTTGAGTAATAATTTATTGGCAAAGAACAGTCAACATTAACAAAGATTTGAAAATGAACTTTGTAACATTCCACATATCACACTAACCATGAATCAACAAGGAAATGTTACCGTTCCATATTGGTACCAATACAAAGATATATCAGCTCATTTACACAAGAAACAACAAACACACGGTAACACCCCTCGCAGGTTCCTCAACAGAAATGGAGGATAAGGCTGAGGATGTGTTATCATGTCCAGAACTTTGTGGTAGAAATGATCTGTCCATCAATGTGTGACTTGTTCCCCGTATCAGAGCCATTCTCCGTCCAGGAGCCGCAGCTGTGTAGGCCCCTCCCACACGGCCCAATCTCACCGGAACCAAATCCTGGCATCCACATATTCCACTGGCTCTGAATGTGCAGCTGAACATCCTTAACTTCTAGCGTGTTTAACCCGCGGTGACGTGCCAGTTACAGGCAACACTCACCACCCAGCAACAAAAGCATCAGCAATCAGCAAAAGCATTTCTTCAACGGCACCATCAGGTGGCCCATTTGGATCAATGTCGCGCACCAGGCCCCGCGGCGTCTTCTTGCTTCAAACAGGATTGCCTTCTGGACCCATACGTCCCCCTATGCCTAGTGTTCCAGGACCCAGGTGTCCTTGCCGGCTACAGAAAAGGAAGGAAATAGTAGCAGCAGCCTCCAGGCATCAGCAGCCACCAGCAGGAGCATGCAGCAAACACAACCTGCAGCTGTGAAGTGCTCTCACAATTAACAAGGCCAATTCCTCATTAGCAATAGCCTTCAGCTGTGAAGCTTGAGGCTGCTCACAGTCAAAGGGAGTTAAAGTGACCTTCAGTATAGAACCAAGAGCAGGGCTCTGTCCTGGAAGTGTTTGGTAGGACAGACAAGCAGCAGCTGTATTGCCCCTCTTATCAATCTCCACAATATTTAAAGATGATTTGAAGGCTTCACAGTCGAAAAGCCCATCAAGTCCCTCAAGCTCCTCCCCCCGACTCCTGACGAGGAACGTTTCAGCCATCCAACCAAGCACCACACCCTGAGGGATGTCCTCCCCCACCTCCCGAGCACTGGGGCAGAAGCTGCTGTGCCCTTGAGCTGCATTCTGGTAATGTAATTGACTGCTCTCCTCCTCAGTTTCCCTCAGCTGCCATTGCACCATCTTCACGGTTTTAAAAAGGAGTACCAAACGTGATTTCTTGCTGGGGAGCCGGATAATTCCCAGGAGGCCATTACATTCGCCTTCGGTCTCGCTAATGAGATGGAAATTGATGTTAATTGGGGTTAATGATATGCCCGCCATATTTGGGCAAGATCTGGAACTTGCTCTTGTGAGCGGACCGGGCACAACGTGGTGGTGAAATCGCGCCCTAGGTGTTTTGTCATTGGGCAGGACAATCAACAACGTTTTTGGGCCTCTCCAAAACTTGAAATTAAAATGCAAGTGGATATGGGCGCAGCTGTATCGCTCATACCTGAGACAATTTATCATCAAAAGCTGGTGCATCTGTCTTGAAACCTGTTAACCATACTCCTCAGGATGTACACTGAAGGGGTTGTACCATTAAAAGGATGCATTATGGTGAAAGTAGAAGTAAATGGACAGACGATGAAGTTGTCTCTTCACGTTATCAGTGGAAATCTTCCGGCTCTATTTGGCAGAGTGTGGGTTAGCTAGGATTAGGCTTAACTGGGAAACAATCAATTTATTTGTGGATTCAAAGAGCAACTTGCAGCAATTTCTGAAGAATATCAGAAGGTGTTTGAAGATTGACTAGACTCTATGACTGGAGTTGAAGTGCTCCTAAAAATCAAGCCAGGCAGCACACCTGAATGTCTCGGAGCTAGATCCACACCCAAAGTTGAAGAAGAACTAGAAAGATTAGATACTACAGGAGTCATTGAACCTGTTGCTACAAGCGATTGAGCGATACCAATTGTTCCTGTATTAAAATGGGATGACTCAGTGAAAATTTGTTCCGATTTTAAAATGACTATCAACCCAATTTTGTCCATAGATTGTTATCCACTGCCGCTGATTGAAGACTTGTTTGCGATCAGTGGCAGTGGATATCTGCAGATGAATGTGGTTGCGGAATCACAGCCACTACTTAATGTCATGACGCATAAAGGTCTGTTTCGTTACAGAAAATGTCCTTTTCGAATAACATCTGCACCTGCTCTTTTTCAAAGATGTGGAGATGCCGGCGTTGGACTGGGGTGGGCACAGTAAGAAGTTTTACAACACCAGGTTAAAGTCCAACAGGTTTGTTTCGATGTCACTAGCTTTCGGAGCGCTGCTCCTTCCTCAGGTGAATGAAGAGGTATGTTCCAGAAACATATATATAGACAGATTCAAAGATGCCAGACAATGCTTGGAATGCGAGCATTAGCAGGTTTTCAAAGATGCATGGATCAAATTCGAAGTGGGTTGAAAGGGGTGCGATGTTATTTTGGTGACACACTCATCACTGGTTCGAGTGACCAGGGACACTTGGAGAATTTGGAAGCTACCCTGAAGCAGTAACAGAGACTCAACCCGAGAGTTAAAAAGAAAAAGTGTGACTTTTCCAAGTCGTCCATAAATTAACTTGGTCGGTTTATCAACAAAGATGGTTTACGCAAAAAAACAAAGAAAATGTCAGCAATCAGAGAAGCACCATGTCCTCAAAATGTGACATTTTTAGGATGGATCAATAACTGGCAAAGTCGTGCTGAATTTAGCAACGCGATTGAAGCTTTACGCATGTTGCTATGTGTCAATCAGGCAAGGCACTGGTCAGAAGAATGTGAGAATGTAAACAGTGAAGTGAAAGAAGCTGCAGTAAAGTCAGAGCTTTTGGTTCATTATAACCCAAAAATAGAGTTGCAATTAGCTTGCGATGCCTCTCCCCATGGGTGTAGTTGCCTTCAGGAGAGGAATGATTGATAGCATTTGCTTCACACACTCTTACTCGCGCTAGAACGAATTATTCTCAGCTAGGAAAAGAAGATTTGAGCATGACTTCTGGTGTAAGAAAGTTTCACCAGTACCTTCCTGGTGTGTTTTTACCCGTTTGATGGATCATCGACCCTCGACTACACTCTTTGGGACATATAAAGGGACACCTTAATTGGCTGCCGGTAGATTGCAAAGATGGTCATTGATATCGTCGGTGTCATGATGTACATCAGCATATCGTGGTTCAATCACACACACACTGACACACTGATGGACATACAGTAGGACCAACCAGCATACACAACATCGCAGCCAATCACCAGTGAGAGCACACGCACTATAAAGACAGGGGATACCAGAGCTCCCGCTCATTCTAGCAGCAGCCAGCTCGGAGCACAGAGCTCACAGCCTGCAACACAGACATTCACCATGTGCTGAGTGCCTCACCAAGATAGTGATAGGACAGGGTCCACAGATTAGCTGGTAATGCACGTACCCAAGCTTACAGTATGTTATTACAGTTGAGTTGTTAATAAAATAGAGTTATACCATCTCCAGCTGTGTTGGCCTGTTTGTAGACCAGAACACCCAACACGACATGGTTCCAGGAGTGGACGCATACTAGCCCCTGTGAGACCTACCTGCAACATATCAGCAATCCGCCATCCTGCAGCATGGAGAACATCAACCTGCCGCCGCCGCTACGCATCGCTGGCAATCTCGGGGTGAATTGGAAGATTTTTAAACAACGCTTCCAGCTCCTCCTAGAGGACACAGACAGGGAGAATGCATCGGACACCAGGAAGATTGCCCTTCTTCTCTCCACGGCAGGGCAACACGCCATCCACATCTTTAACTCCCTTACATTCGCGGACGGCGGGGACAATACCAAATACAAGACTGTGCTCCGAAAATTTGATGAACACTTCAGCGTTGAAGTCAACGAAAGCTTCGAAAGGTACCTGTTCCAGCAGCTCCTGCAGGGTAAGGATGAGCCTTTCCAGTCTTATTTAACGCACCTCCGCATCCTCGTGCAGTCCTGCGGCTATGGGCCCACCTCTGACTCCATGATACGCGACCAGATAGTTTTCGGGGTCATGTCGGACACCCTGCGCCAGCAGCTCCTTAAAATCAAGCAACTCACCCTAGCGACGGCCATCGAGACCTGCGTCCTGCATGAGAACGGCACCAGCCGGTACTCGCACATCCAGGCGGCTGAAACGGCGCGGCACGGGCCCCACGAGGCGGAGTGGGTCCAGACGATCGAGTACCTCCCGGCCCGCGGCCCGGAGGAGGGCAGCCGTTTCCATGGCCTCCCGCGCTTGTACGCGCCAAAAGAGGGGACGTTGACGCGGAGGAACGCGATGCGCAGGCGCGCACAATGCAAGACCGCACCGCGCATGCGTGGTGGTGCAACGATCGCACTGACACCATGATGTGCGGCAACGGTGGCTCCGCCCATTTAAAGCGGCATTGTCCGGCCAAAGCGCGACAATGCCTACGCTGTGGCAGGCTTGGCCACTGTGCTGCCTGCTGTTGAGCACCTCAGCCTGCCAACTCGCAACAGTTTAACCAGCCTCGCAGGAATGTTCGGGCAATTCTACCCACGTTCACCGAGTCAGATCCTGACATCATTCAGACCAGGGACACTATGGACAGGGAGCCTTGCCGCATTGCTGTCATCAACAAGAACAAGCTGTCCCCGAGTCGAACGCACCAGCCGCTGTCGGTGCACAGCATTGATCCGGACGACGAGTGGTGTGCCACCCTGACGGTCAACCGATCCCAGATCACATTCCGCCTGGACACGGGTGCTTCCGCAAATCTCCTCGCTTGGTCAGCACTTCAAACCCTGAGGGTCAAGCCAGCAATTCTTCCATCCATCTGTCAACTGGTCGACTATAATGGCAACGTCATCCCCGCCACGGGATCGTGCCAACTCGAAGTGACGCACAACTCGCGTAAAGTCATCCTACACTTCGAGATCGTGGGCTCTTCAAAGGACTCTCCGCTAGGCGCACAAGCGTGCAAACTCCTCCACCTCGTTCAGCGAGTACACTCTCTCTCTCCAGAAGGCACGTCTGACTTCCAAGATGCGGAATTCAGGGCACAACTAAACTCACTCCTCTCTCACAACCAGGATGTTTTCGAGGGCATGGGTACACTGCCCTACACAGACAAAAATCCTGCTCAAACAGGATGCCACCCCGGTAGTTCATGCACCTCGCAGAGTCCCAGCACCCCTCAAGGACCGCCTCAAGCAGCAGCTGCAGGACCTTCAGGACCAAGGAGTGCTTTCCCGGGTGACGGAGCCGACTCCATGGGTCTGCTCCATGGTGTGCGTCAAGGAGCCTTCCGGCGAGCTCCGGATCTGTATTGACCCGAAAGACTTAAATCGCAACATAATGAGGGAACACTACCCCAAACCCAAACGTGAGGAGATCACGTGCGAGATGGACTGGGCAAAAATATTCACCAAGCTTGATGCCTCAAAGGGCTCTTGGCAGATTCAATTGGATCAGTCCAGCAGGAAGCTGTGCACCTTCAACACTCCATTTGGCAGATACTGCTACAACAGGATGCCATTTGGAATCATATCGGCCTCTGAAGTGTTCCATCGCATCATGGAACAGATGATGGAGGGCATCGAAGGCGTGCGCGTCTATGTGGACGATATCATTATTTGGTCTACCACACCGCAGGAGCATATCAGTCGCCTCCAACGCGTCTTTCAACGGATACGGGACCAGGGCCTGTGCCTTAACAGAGCCAAATGTTCTTTTGGCCAAACCAAGCTCTTGGGTTTTTGGGGGACCACATCTCCCGGTTGGGGGTGCGGCCGGATGCCGACAAGGTGGCAGCCATCACGGTCATGCAGAAGCCGACAGACAAGAAGGCGGTGCTGCGCTTCCTAGGAATGGTCAACTTCCTGGGAAAATTCATCCCTAACCTCACTTCCCACACCACAACTCTCCGGCACCTTGTCAGGGGGACAACTGAATTCCAGTGGCTTCCCACCCACCAGCGTGAATGGGAGGAGCTCAAGGTCAAGCTCACCACCACCCCGGTACTGGCGTTCTTCGATCCTGCACGGGAGACGAAGATCTCGACTGACGCCAGCCAATCCGGCATTGGGGCGGTCCTCCTGCAACGGGATGACGCCTCATCGTGGGCCCCTGTCGCCTATGCGTCGCAGGCCATGACCCCTACAGAGCAGCGTTATGCACAGATTGAGAAGGAGTGCCTAGGCCTGTTGACTGGCGTTGACAAGTTCCATGACTATGTGTATGACCTTCCCCAGTTCACTGTGGAGACCATCGCCCGCTGGTTGGCATCATCCAAAAGGACCTTAATGACATGACCCCTCGCCTCCAGCACATTCTGCTCAAACTCCGGAGGTACGACTTTCAACTTGTCTACACTCCAGGTAAGGACCTGATCATAGCAGACGCTCTGTCCAGGGCAGTCGACACTCCGTCCAACCCAGAGCGGTTCGTTGGCCAAGTCGACGCACATGTAGCCTTCACTTCTGCCAATCTGCCAGCCACTGATGAACGCCTTGCCCACATTCGCCGTGAGACTGCGGCTGACCCCCTTCTGCAACGTGTGATGCACCACATGACGGTTGGGTGGCTCAAGGGACAACGCCCACAGTTTTACAACATTCGGGACGACTTGGCAGTCGTGGATGGTGTCCTCCTGAAGCTGGACTGCATTGTGATCCCACACAGCATGCACCGGCTTATCTTAGAACAACTGCACGAAGGCTATCTCGGCGTTGAGAAGTGCCGACGGAGGGCCCGAGAGGCTGTATACTGGCCGGGAATAAATGAGGACATTGCCAGCACTGTGCTCAATTGCCCCACCTGTCAGCGGTTCCAGGCGACACAACCCCGTGAGACCCTTCAGCCCATGAGTTGGTCACGTCCCCCTGGTCGAAGGTGGACGTGGACCTGTTCCATGCGCTCGGCAGGGACTACATCATCATCATCGACTACTTTTCCAGCTATCCTGAGGTCATACGCCTGCACAACACCACGTTATCGGCTGTTATCTGGGCCTGTAAGGAGACCTTTGCTCGCCACGGCATTCCGCTCACCGTGATGTCAGACAATGGCCCCTGCTTCGTGAGCCAGGAATGGTCTTCCTTCGCCAGTGCATACAACTTTGCACACGTGACGTCCAGTCCCCTGCATCCTCAGTCAAATGACAAAGCAGAGAAGGGCGTCCACATTGTAAAAAGGCTCCTCTGCAAGGCTGCTGATGCAGGATCTGACTTCTGCCTCGCCTTGCTGGCCTATCGCTCGGCCCCACTGTCCACGGGCCTATCGCCGGCCCAACTGCTTATGGGTTGCACCCTCAGGACCACTGTGCCGTCCATTCACGTCCCAGACCTCGACCATGCTCCGGTACTTCGGCGGATGCAACAAGAGCGTGAGCAACACAAGGCGGCTCATGATGCTCGGGCGACTGATCTTCCTGCCCTGGTGCCTGGAGATCATGTCCACATACATCTTCCGGAGGGTGGCTGGTCGGCAACTGCTGAGGTTCTTAGAAAGGTGGCTCCCCGCTCATTTCTGGTTTGTTTGCCTGATGACTCCATTCGCCGCCGCAATTGGCGTGCCCTTCGCCTGGTTCCACGCTCGCTACGAAATTCTGCACCGGTGCCACGCCCTCCTGTTGTCCCTGACATGGACTTTGTTGAGCTTCCGGATACCCTGCCTCCTCCTCACTCGACCGTGGCCCGGCCCATTCCTCAGCCGGTGGATCCTGAACCACCCTTGAGGCGGTCAACCCGAATTCGTCGCCCACCCCAAAGACTTGATTTATAAACCTTGCACTATTGGACTCACTGACTTGTCCTGCCGTACTTTTTACGAGTTTTTCATCGTTTGTTAATAGCATTTGTTTCGTTCTTGGTGAAACATAGTTTTCCTCTGCACCTGGCACCTTCCCGTGTATATAGCATAGCCACATGTACATATTGATGTAAATAATGCACACACATGATCAGACACACTCACTACACTTTATTTATTCTCATGTAGGCACATATTCTTTGCGAAAAGGGAGGGATGTCATGATATACATCAGCATATCATGGTGCAATCACACACACACTGATGGACATACAGTAGGAACAACCAGCATACACAACATCACAGCCAACCACCAGTGAGAGCACAAGCACTATAAAGACAGGGGACAGGAGAGTTCCCGCTCATTCTAGCAGCAGCCAGCTCAGAGCACAGAGCTCACAGCCTGCATCACAGACATTCACCATGTGCTGAGTGCCTCACCCAGATAGTGATAGGACAGGGTCCACAGATTAGCTGGTAATGCACGTACCCAAGCTTACAGTATGTTATTGCAGTTGAGTTGTTAATAAAATAGAGTTACACCATCTCCTGCCGTGTTGACCTGTTTGTAGACCAGAACACCCAACATGACAGTCGGCACACATACAATATCTAGTAACGCAAGTCAGAGCAGCATGAAATTGTGCTGTTGGGTCGTGTACCTGTGACTTCATCTCCAGCTCAATGATATACAAGAACTGACCCAGTGATGGGGATAACTATGGACTTGGTCCAAAAAGGTACGCTATCAAACGTTCATAAGTAAAATCCAGACCTCAAGCGCTCCATCACACAAAGACTTGAGTTGACAGTGCAAAATGGAGTTCTATTATGGGGAATCCGTGTGATTATTCATCTGTGCTTACGTAGTAGAATCCTTGACCCATTGTATGAGGGACATCCTGGTGTGGTGAAGATGATGGAATTGCCACATAATTATTTTTTGTGTGGCCAGGATTAGATGCTCAAATTGAAGAGAAAGTTGGGCAATGCCAACCTTGTGCAAAACTAAGGTATGCTCCACCATTACAACCATTACATCCTGGAGATTGGCCAACGCAGCCATGACAGAGAAAACACATCGACTATGCTGCTGCACTGGAGGGTCACATGTTCTTGGTGATTGTGGACACACCGTTGAAAATGGCCAGAAGTCGCGATAATGAAGTCACCAACAATGAGGAGGCCATTGAGAAACTAGATGAAATATTCGCAAGATTTGGAACACTGGAGCGGATTGTCAGTGATAATGGTTCGCAGTTTACTTCTGAGGAGTTTGAGGACTACTTGAAGTGGGAACAGTATACACCAAATCAAGTCAGCTCCATATCATCTAGCAATGAATGGATTGGCCGAATGTTTTGTGCAATCATTAAAACATTCTGTCAAAGTATCGAAGGACCAGGGAACATTATCAAGAGGAGTAAACAAATGTCTAATATCTTATCAGAACATCGTGCTTGGTACCACGCAAAATTCACTGTCAATGTTCTTGTCCAAGAGGAAACTACGAACACAGTTTGATTTAACTCCACCTGATACTTCAGAGATTGCCAAATGACAACAACAAACACAAATTGCTGGGAGGGAGCAAATCTCTAAAAGAAGGGTATTTAACCAGGGAGACATCTTTACTTTGAGAAGGTTTGGAGAGCTAACTTTGGAACAGACACCAGAGGCAGTGACGAGTTCAGATTCTGTTTCAGTGGACTGTTCAATACCTACAGTGACAGAAACTGAAATAACTACTCATGCAGCACCATCTACAGAATGGAACGAGGATACGCCTGAGGTCACAATTATCAGAGTTCAAGAAAGCCACAGTCTATCAAAAAGGAATCAACACCCACCCCAGAGACTGTCTTATTGAACTGTATGTGTAGAAATAACAGGGGGTCTGGTGTATAAATGTTAATTGTTGTCATTGCAGTAATTAAGTAAAGAAGGAGGGATGTTATGTGTCTGGGAATACATTCTGGCTGGCTCTGCATCGTGTGTGTGGAGTGACGTCAGCAGAGAGTGACCCTCTTGATGTATTGACACCCTGCCTCTCATTGTCTTTTACAAGGAGCCAGAGTGTGGACAGCTCCTTACCTTTTCTCTTTGCAGCAACAAAGAAATATAACATGTACAAATTGAATATTTTAGCTATCTCCTCCCCGCAGAGAAAGAAAGCACTGATTAATTGATTTGATTTATTGTCACATGTACCGAAGTACAGTGAAAAGTATTTTTCTGCAGCCGAGGGAACGTACACAGTACGTACATAGTAGACAAAGTTAATAATCAACAGAGAACATTGACAAATGGTACATCGACAAACATGATTGGTTACAGTGCGGAACAAGGGGCCAAAAAAAGCAAATACACGAGTAAGAGCAGCATAGGGCATCGTGAATAGTGTTCTTACAGGGAACAGATCAGACCGAGGGGGAGACGTTGAGGAGACTGGTAGCTGTGGGGAAGAAGCTGTTCCTATGTCTGGAAGTGCGGGTCTTCAGACTTCTGTATCTTCTGCCTAATGGAAGGGTCTGGAAGAAGGCAATGCCTGGGTGGGAGGGGTCTCTGATAATGCTGTCTGCCTTCCAGAGGGAGCGGGAGGTGTATGTAGAATCAATGTAGGGGTGTTATTTTCCTTGCTCTGAAAGGTAAGGAAGAAGGTGGCATTGTGATAATGTTGCTGGACCAGTAATCCAGAGGCCTAGGCTAATGCTCTGGGGTAATAATGCTAGGGATTCAAATCCCACCGTGGGAGCTGTGGAATTTAACTCAGTTAATGAACCTGGAATTATAAAGCTAGTCTCAGTAATGACAACCATGAAGCAAATCTCATTCTTGTCAAAGAAACCCACTTGGCTCACTAACGTCCTTTAGGAAAGGAAATCTGCCGTCCTTACCCGGTCTGGCCTACATGTGACTCCAGACCCACAGCAATGCAGCTGACTCTCTGAAATGGCCCAGCAAGTCGCTCAGTTCAAGGACAATTTGGAATGGGCAACAAATGCTGGCCCAGTCAGCGACACGCAGACACCATGGGAAAGCTGGACTGAAGACAACATTGGTTAACATGGACTTCAGTAAGGCATTTGATAAGGTTCCCCATGGTAGGCTGATGGAGAAAGTGAAGTCTCGTGGGGTCCAGGGTGTACTAGCTAGATGGATAAAGAACTGGCTGGGGAACAGGGGACAGAGAGTAGTGGTGGAAGGGAGTGTCTCAAAATGGAGAAAGGTGACTAGTGGTGTTCCACAGGGATCCGTGCTCGGACCACTGTTGTTTGTGATATACAGAAATGATCTGGAGGAAGGTATAGGTGGTCTGATTAGCAAGTTTGCAGATGACACTAAGATTGGTGGAGTAGCAGATAGCGAAGGGGACTGTCAGAGAATACAGCAGAATATAGATAGATTGGAGAGTTGGGCAGAGAAATGGCAGATGGAGTTCAATCCAGGCAAATGCGAGGTGATGCATTTTGGAAGATCTAATTCAAGAGCGGACTATACGGTCAATGGAAGAGTCCTGGGGAAAATTGATGTACAGAGAGATCTGGGAGTTCAGGTCCATTGTACCCTGAAGGTGGCTGCGCAGGTCGATAGAGTGGTCAAGAAGGCATACGGCATGCTTTCCTTCATCGGAAGGGGTATTGAGTGCAAGAGTTGGCAGGTCATGTTACAGTTGTATATAAGACTTTGGTTAGGCCACATTTGGAATACTGCGTGCAGTTCTGGTCGCCACATTACCAAAAGGATGTGGATGCTTTGGAGAAGGTGCAGAGGAGGTTCACCAGGATGTTGCCTGGTATGGAGGGCGCTAGCTATGAAGAGAGGTTGAGTAGATTAGGATTAATTTCAATAGAAAGACGGAGGTTGAGGGGGGACCTCATTGAGGTCTACAAAATCATGAGAGGTATAGACAGGGTGGATAGCAAGAAGCTTTTTCCCAGAGTGGGGGACTCAATTACTAGGGGTCACGAGTTCAAGGTGTGAGGGGAAAAGTTTAAGGGAGATATGAGTGGAAAGTTCTTTACGCAGAGGGTGGTGGGTGCCTGGAACGCATTGCCGGTGGAGGTGGTAGAGGCGGGCACGATAGCGTCATTTAAGATGTATCTAGACAGATACATGAATGGGCAGGGAGCAGATGGATACAGATCCTTGGAAAATAAGCAACAGTTTTAGATAGAGGATCTGGATCGGTGCAGGCTTGGAGGGTCGAAGGGCCTGTTCCTGTGCTGTAATTTTTCTTTGTTCTTCTTTGCTCTTAACTGTGTTTTTAAAATTACAAATAGTGTTTTGCTGTGATCGTGGGCCGTACTGGCTTATATAGGTCACCAGAATATTGTAGCTCCGTGGATCCTTCCAGAGAGATTTTATTTGTGCATCTTGATTCTGTTAAACAGTCGAAGTGGTCATCAGTAATATTTTATGTTGCACTTTCTTCCAGAACCAAATCTGGCAGCAGAAAATTTGGATTGGTGCTTCTTAAATTCCTCAATCAAATTGGCAAAAGGACCCCCATAAGTACTAACAACTGTGCTTTCAGTCTGGCCGATTTCATGGCAGTGCTTGGCTCACTGGCCAAACTTATCTCCTTGAGTCAGTGATACAGCTGTCTATAGAATAAAGCCTTTCCTGAATAACATTAACCAGCCAATAAATGGTTCGCTTATCACAGGACTTAAGTCAGGGGCAGCACGGTGGCACAGTGATTAGCACTGCTGCCTCACGGCGCCGAGGACCCGGGTTCGATCCCGGCTCCGGGTCACTGTCCGTGTGGGGTTTGCACATTCTCCCCGAGTTTGCGTGGGTTTCGCCCCCACAACCCAAAGGTGTGCAGGCTAGGTGGATTGTCCACGCTAAATTGCCCCTTAATTGGAAAAAATGAATTGGGTACTCTAAATTTATTTTAAAAAACAAGACTCAAGACTAAGTCACTGTGCCAACGTTCCAGTTTCCTCCAAGTCACTCATCATCCTGACTTGGAAAAATATCGGCCATTCCTTTAGTGTCGCTGGGTCAAAATCCCTCCCTAACTGCACTATGGGTGCAGTGGGTCAAGAAGGCACCACCACCTTCTCGAAGACAACTCGGGATGGGCAATAAATGCTGGTCTCGCCATCAACGCCCACATCCCGTAAATGAATTTTTAAAATAATGTACCCAAACCAGTGACAGATTGGGTGTTGGTGTAAAGACAAATCTGCATCTGTTTGAGATGAACTGAGGTAAACGGAAATTTAAAGTGCGAGAGGTGAACTTACCACTGGGCATGGTAATGACTCAGGGGATAGAGCACTTGGCGTTGGGTCAGAGGGTCAGCTGCTCAAGTCAAACGCTGCATTGGTTGGCGCCAATGACTGTGAGAAAACGTGCAGACCACAGCCGCGGCCGTGGAAAGCAAACGGCACCATGACCGAATATTCCTGAACATCACGAAGGAGGAAACACTGTGAGGACTGAAATGAGAATCACACAGGAGCAAGGAAGTTAACCGTGTCCATCATCATGTTAATATTGTCTTGAGGTGGCTGCAGTTATACATTAGGAGTTCTGAGCACAGTTAAAAGGACACACTCCATGATACAGTAGCAACATGTCCTCCGCAACCATTTGGGAGGGAAGATTTTGATCAATGGTGAGCAGCCAATATTTTATTTCTCCAAAAGGACTTTACACTGGAAGGAACTTTACATTGACGAATGAACAGGACAGACATTGACTCGCTTTCTCAAATAGCTGTGAAAACAGAGCAAATAATATGAATATTCTGTAACCTGAAGCCTCCAGTGTGGAATGGTGCAAATCTTAGGAAATGTTGGGACTGTAGCCCACAATGTTCCTTCAGCGTCTGCCACACATCTGGTAGTCTGCAAAGAGGAGTTGTGTGAATCCAATCCATCCAGCAGGAAGCCACTGGGATTGGATCACGGAGCCATTTTACATCACCGACCTGATTTATGCTCAAGTTAGTGGACTACACTGATTCAATATGACACAGAAGAAATCCATCAAGTCCATGACCTCTGTCGGGTAATCCAGCAAGACCCAGTCTATCCCCATATCCCTGCATTTCCCTCATTGGCCATCTCCCCTTCTACCGCCCTCGTCGGCAGTGGTTTCCAGGTCATCGTCTCTCGCTGCCTGAAAAACAGTTCTTCCTCAAGATTTCACCCAATATATGAGCCCCACGCCCCCCCTCCCCATTCCTCACCTTATCGGCTAATGGGACCAGCTTTTCTTTGTCTATCTTGATGCGGCACGGGATACCAATGTTTAAATTGGGTGGAATGTGTTTGAAGTGGTAAATGTTGCTGGATGGGGTAAGGAGCTACTTACTCCTTGGAAAATGACTGGGTCAGAGTAGCAATTAGAGGCGTGGCAGGGCAGACTCACAGATCGTTACAGCTTTGGTGGCGCAGATTAACAAGGCCACAGCCCAGTTCAATATTCGCTTTCAAATGCCCATTTTCCTTTCCAAAGTACCATTTCCTCCTCACTTTGTGACACACAATAACGCTTTGCCAGAATGGACCTTTTCCCCCTTGGAGTTCAGGAACTCACTGTCTTCTGAGTCCCGAGATTCAGTCCTGTTTCGAGTGAACATTTGTTTCAGCATTTCTCTGGACTTTTCACTTTCTATCCACGCAGGTCAACGCTGGTAATGTTTCCTGTTGCCAGGGCTGGGTCAATCAATCCAAGGAGGCTTTGTTGGGCTTCTTGTAGTTCAGCACTCCCTCATGTCTAGTTGGTTTATTTTATGGTCTTCTTGCTTCATTCATGTTCTTCTGGTGATGCCCTTTGTCATTTTAATGTTGTCAGCTTTGCCAGCAGCTCTGTGAGTACAGTGATTGTGTCTGGAGACGCTAAGTCCAAACCAAAGGATAAAAGACTTGCATCTTCCATGATGCCCCAACGTGCTTTACAACCAGTGAAGTACTTTTTGAAATGTAGTCAATTTACCCACAGTTAACACCCACAAACCACAAGATGACAAATCACCAGATCACTGGTTTCTCTGATGTTAGTTTAGGGATAAGTATTTGACCAAGGCTTTAGGAGAATATCTTCTTCTGAGTAATGCAATGGGATCCTTGATGTCTGCAACAGAGGGACCCCAGCTTATGTCATTTGAATGACACATCTGAAAGATCTTTGACAGTGCAGCACTCCCTCGGTACTGTAATGAGCTTGCAGCTTAAAAGCTGTGCTCAACTTATGTCTCTTGAGTGTGACGATGAACTCACAACATACATGACTAAAAGGCTATCGCTGAGTCACAACTGACACTAGCAGACAGTCAATATTTTTGCAAGACCCGACTTGAACATCGCAAGCCGTCTCTTCTCCAATCTGATCTCTCCTCCCTTTACCATTGAGGCCAGTTTCTGCATTCTGGGCTCTATTTATCGGTCAGTTACCAAGGGGCAGCATAGTGGTTAGCACAATTGCTTCACAGCTCCAGGGTTCCAGGTTCGATTCCCGGCTTGGGTGTGGAGTCTCCCCGTGTGTATGTGGGTTTCCTCCGGGTGCTCCGGTTTCCGCCCACTGTCCAAAGATGTGCAGGTTAGGTGGTTCGGCCATGATAAATTGCCCTTAGTGTCCAGAAAGGTTGGGTGGGGCTACTGGGTTAAGGGGCTAGAGTGAAAATGTGGTCTTGGGTAGGGTGTTCTTTCCAAGGGCTGGTGCAGACTCGATGGGCCAAATGGCCTCCTTCGTCACTGTAAATTCTATGATTTTATGATTCTATAAAGCGCATTTGCAGAAGCCCTATGTTCTCCCCTATAAGGGAGTGTGTCGAGCAAGCAAGCAGCTAGGAAGGCAAATGGTATGTTGACCTTCATTGCAAGAGGACTTGAACGTAGGAGCAGGGATGTGTTGCTGCAGCTGAACAGGGCCTTGGTGAGACCACACCTGGAATATTGTGTGTCATTTTGGTCTCTTTGCCTGAGAAAAGATATACTTTCCATCGAGGGAGTGAATGTCCATCAGTCTGATTTCTGGGATGGCGGGATTGTCGGATGAGGAGAGATTGAGTCGGCTGGACCTGGATTCACTGGAATTCAGAAGAATGAGAGGGGATCGGATTGAAACGTATGAGACTCTGACGGGGCTGGGCAGACTGGAGGCAGGGACGTTGTTCCCTCTGGCTGGAGGGGGTGGTCTAGAACAAGGGGTCACAGGATATGGGGTGGACCATTTAGGACTGAGATGAGAAGAAATTCCTTTACCCAGAGGGTGGCGAACCTGAAGAATTCTCTACCACAGAAGACAGCGGAGGCCAAATCACTGAATAAATTTAAAAAGGAAACAAATAGATTTCCAGACACTAAAGACATAATGGGGTCATGGGAGAGAGCGTGAGTATGGCTGTGATATAGAGGCAGGATAGGAAAATTCTGCCCATGTTGTCAAAGCTTTATGCTCTGCACTCATCAGGACGAATGCAAGAGTGCCAAATTTCAAGCGATCACAAATCAAGTAGCATCTTCCTTCATTTGATCATAATGGGCAGAGTACAGGCTGTACCCAACCAACCCAGCGCTTGTGAAACCTAAAACAAAATGTCTGCTCTCAGATGTGATTCTGCGATTGGGCCGCACTTGCTGAACAATCCTGAGTTACACCATGCTACACAAACAAACAATTTAAGATAATCAGTCAAGCTTTAACACAGCACGTTTGCTAGATGTGACACACATTCACACACAGAGACCTGTACTGTGCAAACAAAAGGAATATGTTCAAGATTTACACCTTTTTTGAATTAACCAGGAGCTTGAGGAGCCTATAGTTCCCCATTTCCACACCGCTACCAATCAGAGTCGACTTGCCAACCAAACAGGTGCCGTCTTCTCCTATAGCATAAGTTGTGATTGTTTGAAATTTGGCATTTTTGCATTTGTCCAGATCAGTGCAAGGTGAAAAGCTTCAGCAACATGTCTCTCTTTTCAGTAATATTTTTCAGAATGATTCTACCTGATTTATTGCACCACATTTTAAAAAGTGGCCAGTGAAGCCTCATTTTGTATGAATCATACAGATGTAAATAAGCCAAAACAGCTTGAAAAGCCATTTTGAAAAAAACAGCTTTTTCAGCACATCCTTTGTCAAATCATCCAAGAAGCTTTGGCCACAGAAAGCTATCACATCTGCACCGAAGAAAAGGGTTTATTGAATGTAGAAAAATTGAGGAAACTGAAGTTGATTTATGCTATATTTGGCTTCTAAATTCCCGTGGGGAGGGTGCCAGGGTGATTAGGGGTGGGCAGGGGTGCTGGGGTGAGTGAAAGTGGAGGGGTGCGAGGGTGACTAGACGTGAACAGGGTGCTAGCTTGAATAGGGGTGGGTAAAGGTGGAGAGGGGACCAGTGTGAATAGGGTTGGCAACGGTGCCAAGGTGACTAAAGGAAGGGTTGGGAAAGGCATAATTCTCCCTGTGGTCGGATGACGTGTAACTTGCCCTGGTGTGCAATAGGGATGACTCTCTCTAAACCGGATTGGGAGCTGGAAGCTGGGGTTAGTGCTGATTGATCTCGTGTCTGGTGCAGTTGGGTTTCTGGTGCAGAGTGCCCTGCACATGCTTTCTCCCATTGATATACGGAATGAATGTCGAGTCCGCACACAGCGATAAAGCCCATCGAGC
The DNA here is from genome assembly GCF_047496885.1 of Scyliorhinus torazame. NCBI lineage: Eukaryota > Metazoa > Chordata > Chondrichthyes > Carcharhiniformes > Scyliorhinidae > Scyliorhinus > Scyliorhinus torazame. The sequence continues at coordinate 8,877,667 of NC_092717.1, forward strand.
TCCTTAGATTGACAGCCTTTTCAGAATGCCGTCAGCTTCCCTAAAACTGTTGCTTTGCTTGTACTGCTTCTCAGGGTTAACAGCCAAGTGTTGCACAGAATTGCAATGTTCAGCTCTCACAACAGCCACCATAAGCCCGTCACAAGCAAGGAGAATACCTGGGGCTGCATTTGCATTCCTAGACCTGTTGTATACCAGAGAACATATCAGATAAGGGACAATGTTTCACTGCCTTGTTGCTTTGGGAAATTATTGCTTTGACCCAGCTCACGTTGGGATATGCCTTCAGCAAAATGGGAAAATAAATTATTGAGGACTCTTACTGCCTTGGAAATCAAATAAAAGAGCATGTTGCAATGGTGAGTGTGCCAAGAGGAGAATGGCTTGTGGATCATGGAGTGTGTTTCTGAGCCACGCAAAACAGAAGCTCCCCAGCTTTGATTCCTGTTTTACGATGCTTTGGGGTCATGCATTACAAGTGTGCGTGTGTATGTGCGTGTGCATGGGATGGTTATAAGGTCAGGTGACCTCCTATGACATACTCCACCACTCCTGCCTCCGGCCCGCAGTCAAACTGCACATCAATGTCTTGCGAAGGGCGGCATGTGGCGCAGTGGTTAGCACTGGGACTGCGGCGCTGAGGTCCCGGGTTCGAATCCCGGCCCTGGGTCACTGTCCGTGTGGAGTTTGCACATTCTCCACATGTCTGTGTGGGTCTCACCCCCACAACCCAAAGATGTGCTGAGTAGGTGGAATGGCCACATTAATTGGAAACTGTGCCTCGCGGAGGGCCAGTGTCTTTAGGGGGGTGGGGGGAGAAATGGTCGGCAGAAAACCTGAAAGGGGGATAAAGAATATGTCCAACCTATAAGGTGTGGGGTTAACAAACAAAAATTTATTCATTCCTTAACTTTCTCCAGAAGCCGTTGACTCGAGGTTGGCTAGAATTCAGTGGGCCAGAGTTGTTCTTTCTAATTAAGTGGCAACATCCCTGTAAATTTGTCCTTCGTGAGTAACGTGTGATCCCAGGTGTTTGCCCACACATTGTAAATGAAATCAAGAAGGTCAGCATGTGGCGAACACAAACAAACAATAGAAACAGCTCCGATAAAGGTGTAAAACACCCCAAGGTGCTTTCCTTTTAGTTAATTAATTCATGGGATGTGTGTGTCGCTGGGCTGGGTCAGCATTAATTACCCATCCCTAATTGCCCTTGAATTGAGTGTCTCGTTCGGCCATTTCACAGAGCAGTTAAGAGTCAACCACATTGCTGTGGGGTCTGGAGTCACATGTAGGCCAGACCGGGTAAGGACGGCAGATTTCCTTCCCTGAAGGACATTACTGAACCAGGTGGGTTTTTATGACAATCGACAATGGTTTCATGGTCATCATTCAACTTCTAATTCCAGATATTTATTGATACAAATTTCACCACCTGTCGTGGTGGGATTGGGACCCGGGTCCCCAGAATATTACCCTGGGTCTCTGGATTAAGGAGGTATTAGGTCAGATGACTAAAAGCTTGGACAAAGAGGTAGGTTTTAAGGAGCTGGAAAGGTTTAGGGAGGGAGTTTTAGAGCTTAGGCCAGCTGAGGGCACAGTGATCACAGGGATGTGTAAGAGGCCAGAATTAGAAAAGCAGAGGTATCGGGAAGGATTGTGGAGTTGGAGGCGAGAACAGAGATAAGGAGGGGTGAGACCATGGAGATATTTGTAAACAAGGAAGAAAGTACTTCTTGATGAACACCCGATTAGAAACCCTTATCTTGAGGGTCATCTGCCTGTTTTCCAAGACAGGCATAAAACCTAACCCTGATCATGTCCTCACCGGGCACCCATTCACTCCACTGCCATCAGAGTAAAAACAAAGAACAAGAAATCTTGTAGATTTCCCCTTCTCTAACACAAGTGGCATGATCACTATTGCTGCTCCCACCTTGGCTGAGATCAGCTAACTGGGATAGCACCTGATCAGTAAGTATCATTTCACTCCAAGGAAGAAAGACTTGCATTTATACAGCACCTATCACAACCTCAAGATGTCTCGGAGATTTTACAGCCAATGGAATACAGCTGACGCACAGTCACTATTGTGATGTAGGAACCATTAGAGCAAAGTGCTAATAACATTCAACAGCAAGTGTCCCGTTCACAGAATCATAGAATCCCGACAGTGCAGAAGGAGACCATTCGGCCCATCGAGCCTGCACCGACCCTCTGAATGAGCCCCCTACTCAAGCCCACTCCCCCACCCTATCCCCGTAACCCCACCTGACCTGTACATCTTTGGACACTAAGAGGCAATTTAACATGGACAAACCACCTAACCTGCACATCTTTGGACTGTGGGAGAAACCGGAGCACCCGGAGGAAACCCACGCAGACACGGGGAGAACGTGCAGACTCCGCACAGACAGTCACTCGAGGTGGGGATTGAACCTGGGTCCCTGATGCTGTGAGGCAGCAGGGCTAACCACTGTGCCACCGTGCTGTTAGAGCATCGATGCTTCCAAAATCAGAGCTCTTTGCAACATTTGGTGAAGAACATTGTTTAAAAACAGAGTTTGATTAGCACAGTTTGTTCAGCCAAAATCTAAATGTTTTGCTTCAATCTTTATGGAGAACCACTTTGTCATGATATGCAAACATGCAACCAATGAACACTCAGAATAGGCACAACCAATGGGCAGTCAGGACACTCAGAGGTGGCATCACCACAAGGGGGCATGACACAAACACTATAAAAGGGATGAGGCACTCACACCCTGCCCCTTTCCACAGACAGACATCTAGAGAGTTAGACAGGGTGTATCCTCAGCATCACACCCCAGCACGTGGCTTAGAGCAAGCTGCTCCAGTTAGACTGAGTTACTGCAGTTAGATTAGCAGAGAGTCGGACACATTTGAGAACTGTGTTAATAGTTCAATAAACACGCTGAACTCATTTCAGAGTCTGGAGCATCCTTTAGTTAAGACTGCATCAAGTAGCAGCCCGTGTTATCCCAAGCAGCATAACACAACACATTTGATCGTGTATTCAGAATTCCTTTTTTAAAAGAAATATTTCTCAAATGTTTACATATTTTCAACAAAACACCCCCTTACAGAAAAAAGAAAAACAAAGAACACATAAATAAACATCTTACAACTACATCACGAATTCCCCCAATATACAAACCCCCCATTAAGCAATAATAAACACAGTAGAAAACACAAAGTGCACCCCCCCCCTCCTCTCCCCCCCCCCCCCCCCCCCCGGGTTGCTGCTGCTGCCGACCACCTCCTAACACCCGCAAGATAGTCTAGGAACGGTTGCCACCGCCTGAAGAACCCCTGTACAGACCCTCACAAGGCAAATTTTACCCTCTCCAGTTTAATGAACCCTGCCATGTCGCTGATCCAGGCTTCCACGCTCGGGGGCCTCGCATCCTTCCACTGTAGCAGAATCCTCCGCCGGGCTACCAGGGACGCAAAGGCCAGAATACCGGCCTCTTTCGTCCCCTGCACTCCCGGCTCGTCCGATTCCCCAAATAGTGCTAACCCCCAGCTCGGCTTAACCTGGGTGTTCACCACCTTAGACATCATCCTCGCAATACCCCTCCAGAACCCATCCAGCGCCAGGCACGCCCAGAACAGGTGGGTATGATTTGCTGGGCTCCCCGAGCACCTCCCACACCTGTCTTCCACCCCAAAGAACCTGCTCAGCCTCGCCCCTGTCATATGCGCTCTGTGAAGAACCTTAAATTGTATCAGGCTAAGCCTGGCACAAGAGGAGGAAGAATTAACCCTACCCAGGGCGTCCGCCCACATACCCTCGTCTATCTCCTCCCCAAGCTCCTCCTCCCATTTACCCTTTAGCTCCTCCACCGAGGTCTCCTCCTCCCCCTGTATCTCCTGGTAGATCGCCGAGACCCTGCCCTCTCCAACCCACCCCCCCGAGAGCACCCTATCCTGGATCCTGAGTGCTGGAAGCAGCGGGAACTCCCTCACCTGCCGTCTTACAAACATCCTTACCTGCATGTACCTGAAGGCATTTCCGGGGGAAGCCCGAAGTTTTCCTCCAGCGCCCCATTACTCACAAACATTCCATCTAAAAAATGTCCCCCATCCTTCTAATTCCTGCCCTGTGCCAGCTCAGGAACCCTCCATCCATTCTCCCCAGGACGAACCGATGGCTCTCCCGGACCAGGGACCAAACCGAAGCCTCTACCTCACCCCTGTGACGCCTCCACTGCCCCCACATTTTCAAAGTTGCCGCCACCACTGGACCCGTGGTGTACCTAGTCGGCGGGAGTGGCAGCGGTGCTGTCACCAGCGCCCCCAGACTCGTGCCCACACAGGACGACATCTCCAGCCTCTTCCACACCGCCCCCTCCCCCTCCATTACCCACTTGCTTATCATCACCACGTTGGCAGCCCAGTAGTACCCACACAGATTAGGTAACGCTAACCCTCCTCTGTCCCTACTCCGCTCCAGAAACACCCTTCTCACCCTCGGGGTCTTTTTCGTCCACCGAATCCCATGATGCTCCTACTGACCCGCTTAAAAAAGGCCTTAGGGATCAGGATGGGGAGGCACTGGAATATAAAAAGGAACCTCGGGAGCACCGTCATCTTCACCGACTGTACCCTACCCGACAAGGAGAGTGGCAGCATATCCCACCTTTTAAACTCCTCCTCCATCTGTTCCACCAGCCTTGTCAAGTTGAGCTTGTGTAGGGCCCCCAGCTCCTGGCCACCTGGATCCCCAGATTCCAAAAACTCCTTTCCGCCCTCTTCAGTAGAAGCTCATCTATCCCCCTTCCCTGGTCCCCTGGGTGTACCACGAAGAGCTCACTGTTGAGCTTATACCCGGAAAAGTCCCCAAACTCCCTGAGGATCCGCATCACCTCTGGCATCCCCCCCACTGGGCCCGCCACATACAGTAACAGGTCATCGGCATACAACGAAACCCGGTGTTCCCCCCCCCCCCGGTCTAGCCCCCTCCAGTTCCTGGACTACCTTGGAGCCATAGCCAAAGGCTCAATTTCCAATGCAAATAGCAAGGGGGATAGGGGGCACCCCTGCCTCGTCCCCCGGTACAGCCAAAAGTATTCCGACCTCCTCCGATTCGTGGCCACACTCGCCACCGGGGCTTCGTAAAGTAGCCTAACCCAACTCATGAACCCCTCCCTGAACCCAAACCTCCTCAACATTTCCCAGAGGTATCCCCACTCCACCCTATCGAAGGCCTTCTCCGCGTCCATCGCCGCCACTATATCCGCCTCCCCCTCCACTGCAGGCATCATGATTACGTTAAGGAGCCTCTGCACATTGGTATTCAGCTGCCTTCCCTTCACAAAACCCGTCTGGTCCTCGTGAATCACCTCCGGGACACAGTCCTCAATTCTGGTAGCCAACACCTTTGCTAACAGCTTCGCGTCCACGTTGAGGGGAGAGATTGGCCTATACTACCCACATTGTAATGGGTCCTTGTCCCGCTTCAAGATCAGCGAGATCAGCGACCTGGACATCATCGGGGGTAGGGCCCCCCTCCCTCGCCTCGTTGAAAGTCCTCACTAATATAGGGCCCAGCAGGTCTATGTACTTCCGGTAAAATTCCACCGAAAACCCACCTGGCCCCGGTGCCTTCCCCGCCTGCATACTCCCCAGCCCCTTAGTCAGCTCCTCCAGCCCTACCGGTGCCCCAAGCCCTGCCACCTGCTCCTCCTCCACCCTCGGGAACCTCAGTCGATCCAAAAATCGACGCATCCCCCCCTCCTCTGTTGGGGGCTCAGACCTATACAGCCCCTCATAAAAGTCTCTAAATACCCCATTTATTCCCACCGCACTCCGCCCCGTGTTCCCCCCTTTTATCCCTAACTCCCCCAACCTCCCTCGCTGCCTCCCGCTTCCAAAGCAGGGGCGAGTTTCTCCGACCCCCCGCCGGGTCGGAGAATCGCCGGGGGCTGGCGTGAATCCCGCCCCCGCCAGTTGCCGAAGTCTCCGGCGCCGGATATTCGGCGGGGGCGGGTATCGCGCTGCGCCGGTTGGCGGGCCCCCCCCCGCTCAATTCTCCTTCCCGGATGGGCCGAAGTCCCGCCGCTAAAATGCCTGTCCCACCGGCATAAATTAAACCACCTACCTTACTGGCGGGACAAGGCAGCGCGGGGGGGGCTCCGTGGTCCCGGGGGGGGGCACGGGGCGATCTGGCCCCGGGGGGTGCCCCCACGGTGGCCTGGCCCGCGATCGGGGCCCACCGATCCGCGGGCGGGCTGTGCCGTGGGGGCACTCTTTCCCTTCCGCCTCCGCCACGGTCTCCACCATGGCGGAGGCGGAAGAGACCCCCTCCACTGCGCATGCGTGGACATGCCGTCAGCGGCCGCTGATGCTCCCGCGCATGCGCCGCCCGGAGATGTCATTTCCGCGCCAGCTGGCGGGGCAACAAAGGCCTTTTCCGCCAGCTGGCGGGGCGGAAATTCGTCCGGCGCCGACCTAGCCCCTCAAGGTTGGGGCTCGGCCCCCAAAGATGCGGAGCATTCCGCACCTTTGAGGCGGCACGATGCCCGTCTGATTTGCGCCATTTTGGGCGCCAGTCGGCGGACATCGTGCCGTTTCCGGAGAATTTCGCCCCTGGTGTGCCAACATCCGGCGAGCCTTCTCCCCGTACTCATACACCGCCCCTTGCACTTTTCTCCACTGCACCTCTGCCTTCTTGGTGGTCAACAGGTCGAACTCGGCCTGGAGGCTTCGTCGCTCCTTGAGTAGTCCCTCCTCGGGGACCTCTGCATACCTCCTATCCACCCTTAAAATCTCCCCCACCAATCTCTCCCTCGCACACCTCTCCTTCTTCCTCTTGTGGGCCCTAGTGGAGATTAGCTCTCCCCTAAACATCGCCTTCAGCACCTCCCAGACCACCCCACCTGCACCTCCCCATTATCGTTAGCCTCTAGATAGCTTTCAATGCACCCCCGGATCCGCCCGCTCACCTCCTCATCCGCCAGCAAGCCCTCATCCAGGCGCCACAGCGGGCGCTGGTCCCTCTTCTCCCCCAGCTCCAGCTCCACCCAATGCGGGGCATGGTCTGAGATGGCTATGGCCAAATACTCTGTGCCCTCCACGCTCGGAATTAGTGCCCTGTTCATAACAAAGAAGTCAATCCGGGAGTAGGCTTTATGGACGTGGGAAAAAAAAGAAAATTCCCTGGCCCCCGGCCTGACAAACCTCCATGGGTCCACTCCTCCCATCTGGTCCATAAACCCCCTCAGCACCTTGGCCGCTGCCGGCCTCTTTCCCGTCCTGGACCTGGAACGGTCCAATGCTGGATCCAGTACCGTGTTGAAGTCCCCCCCTCCCCATTATCAAGCTCCCTGCCTCCAGGTCCGGAATCCGGCCCAACATGCGCCGCATAAATCCGGCATCATCCCAATTCGGGGCATATACATTCACCAAGACCACCCGCACCCCCTGCAGCTGACCACTCACCATCACATATCTACCTCCATTGTCTGCTACGATGTTCAGTGCCTCAAACGACACCCGCTTCCCCACCAAAATCGCCACCCCTCGATTCTTTGCGTCCAACCCCGAGTGGAAAACCTGCCCCACCCACCCCTTTCTCAGCCTGACCTGATCTGCCACCCTCAAATGCGTCTCCTGGAGCATAACCACATCTGCCTTCAGTCCCTTCAGGTGCGCGAACACCCGGGCCCTCTTGACCGGCCCGTTCAGGCCTCTCACATTCCAAGTTATCAGCCGGATCAGGGGGCTTCCCGCCCGCCGGTGGGGGGTCGGAGAATCTCGCCCCTGATCTTGGGATTCCAGTCAACACTCTGAAGTGTGGAATGCATCAATGGAACTTCCTCCGAGTACGTCTGGCATCCTGCACCCTGTGCTTGTGAAGTGAGGTTTGATAGGAACTGATGTCCACAGAACATTTGGTAGAAGTGGAGGGAGGGGGGGTTTGAAGGGCTGTGTGGTCCTTTGGGCATTGATTAAATAAATGTAATGTTTATGGTATGATAGGAGGTCTACACAATGGGTAATGTCCCTGCCTCTAAGCTGGAAGCTCTGGGTTCAAGACCCATCCCAGGACTGGATGACCGAGGAAGGTATCTTCAGACTGTGGCCAAACAGGTTGGTTGTCAGCTTTTAAATCCTTCCAATGGCATGCGGTAGGAGCGGGAATGCCTCCCAGTCAGCCATGCCTGGTATGGAGTGGGCATCCCTCTGGCAATCGGTTGGCAACTGTTCCAGGAAAAACCAGCCATGGAAGCAGACACAAGCATGTGTTATGTCTGCCTCATGTGCCACGGGGCATGAGAAAGGTTGAATGTTTATTTATTTATTTGTTTAAAATTTAGAGTACCCAATTCATTTTTTCCAATTAAGGGGTAATTTAGCGTGGCCAATCCACCTAGCCTGCACATCTTTTGGGTTGTGGGGGTGAAACCCACGCAAACACGGGGAGAATGTGCAAACTCCACACGGACAGTGACCCAGAGCCGGGATCGAACCTGGGACCTCGGCGCCGTGAGGCAGCAATGCTAACCGCTGCGCCAACGTGCTGCCTGAAAGGTCGAATGTTTATGTCTTCATAATGGAGCCGTGAGGTAGAAACTGAATCTGGAAATGTTCCCTGTTTCTTAAGTCCGTACAGTCTTTTTTAAAATAAATTTAGAGTACCCAACTATTTTTCTTTTCCAATTAAGGGGCAATTTAGCGTGGCCAATCCACCTACCCTGCACATCTTTGGGTTGTGGGGGTGAAACCCACGCAAACACGGGGAGAATGTGTTAGCTCCACACAGACAGTGACCCAGGGCCGGGTTTCGAACCCGAATCCTCAGCGCCGCAGTCCCAGTGCTAACCACTGCACCACATGCCGCCCCCAGTCCGTACAGTCTTGACCTATTCATTGGAAATGAACCTTGTTTCTACACTGTTCATAATGGGCCTTCTCCTAAATGTGGAAATTGGTTGGAGAGAATGAATGACTCCTATCTGTTGTTTGAACTTGTCTATCATGAATTAACCTAACTGGTTAACCTGTATGTGTTGGCGGTGTTATAAATTAAGCAATATTCTAAATCAACCGATGCGATTCAGCGGCCTGGTTATGTCCACTCTAGTACTGGGACGAGGCGATTGAATCTCCCGAGAGGCCTCTAGCAAGACTCAAAACGTCTTGTGAGATTCAACGAATTCTCAGGAGACGGAGCGATCTGGATCTTGCCCTCACTGGGTGTGGTCCAGATCAGCATGTATGGGTTAGCCCTGATGCCTCACAGCGCCGAGGTCCCAGGTTCGATCCCGGCTCTGGGTCACTGTCCGTGTGGAGTTTGCACATTCTCCCCGTGTGTGCGTGGGTTTCGCCCCCACAACCCAAAGATGAGCAGGATAGGTGGATTGGCCACACTAAATTACCCCTTAATTTAAAAAAAAACTAATAACTCTGCCCTAATAAGGAGTCTTTCCACATGGATACCTGACAAATGGCACTGATTTGAACTTTGATGTAAAGCACATTGTTGGGATAGAGAATTATTCCGCATTAGACTCAAGATGTGCATAACCTGTGAGTAACTCATGTCAAAACAGGGAAATCACAATTTCTGCTAGTAACATACCTCTCCATCAGTGACAAGCATATGAAATTAATATATATGTATGTAAATGCTGCATCAATAATTCTATACCACTGCTATTGTGCTATTCCAATGATTTAATCCAGTTGGTCCTTTGGAAATAAAAGTGAAATTTGCTTCGTACGGATTCTCTAAACCAGTGTTGTTGCTTTGTTTTCGAGCTACGCCTGCACCCATGACACTATGTATGGGTGGTGAAGTCATATCTGTCAGCTGACAGGAACTGGCACCATTCCTGCCAGTTGTGTTTTAATAGGTGCCACACTGAGAAAAGACACGTGGAATTTCCAAAGAATAGAAAGATAATCATGCTTGGAATGGATGAGGCCAATGTTAACATGCGTGTTAACATGCGTGAAGCCCCTCCTTCAGGTACCTTGCTCATAGAATACCCAGCAATTCTACCGGTGGAAACATAGCGACACTGAAAAAGGCAGTTGCTGCCTTTAACAAGCTGGCTATCATCAAGAACAATTAAACATCCGTCAGAACAGCCAAGTCTCTGCTACTTTCCTACTCAGCATACAAACCTGCCAAAAGGGAATTTGACACTCTCTCATTGTTGGGTGTTTTCGTAAGATATTCAGAGTGGATGGAACAATATTGTTGGGAGCTAGAACAACACAACAGTCAAGTAATCTAACTCACACAGTAAAATCATGCTCAGGACACAATGCAAAGCTAAATAGAAGGTTGTCAGCCCACACTTTTACATAAGCTGGAAGGAAATTGAGATGACTGTTTCCTCCAACAGTACTTACACATTAAACATATTTAATTAGCTGTAAACTCCTTTGGGACATCCTGAGCTGTGAAAGGCACAATCTAATTACAAATCTTTATTTTTCTTGTTTGGCGTTGATGACACCAATGTTAACACCAAGTTAAAATTAAGTCTCTCTCCCTCTCCATCCTCAGTTCCTGTCCCAATCCTCTTTATCTCTCTCCTCCATCTCCCGGCTCTCTCATTTCACTCAAGCCGAATCCTTCTCTCTGTCACCAGTTCCTCTCGCTCCACATTCCAGACCCTCTCTGCGTCCCCAATCTCTCTCCAACTCCCGTCTCTCGCTGTCTCGCCACAATTTCCTGTCTCTCCCTCGGCCCTTGTTCCTCCTTTCCTCTCCAATTCCCTCCATCTCTCCGTTCTCAGCCCCAATGCCTCCATCTCAGTCTGCAGTTTCCCGATGGGCCAAGTGACAGGCGGAACAAGGGCACATCGCCCTTGACCTGCTGAGATTTTCCAGCATTTTCTCTTTTGTTTCAAATTCCAGCATCCACGGTAATTTGGTTCTATCAAGGGCACATCGCCGTTTTGTCACCAGTCTTCATTTTGAATCTTCTATTTTGCTCTGTCCTTTGTTTTAACAGTCATTCCATTCATTACAGCGCTGCTTCACGATGGTCCTGATTACAATGTGAACTGAAATGGCAGCGGCTTAACAAGAAAAAAAGCAGGAAATGTGAGGAATGGAGCAAACACAGCTGTCGCGAGAAGAACCTGCAACAAGTTAGCTACGTGAGCAGAGGTACCTGGAACAGAATTGAGCTGCAAACGGCTGGCTGCGTGCTGACGTCTCGAGAATCGATCATTACATCTGGCTGCATGCATTGCTCTCACTAACTTTCCATTCTCAATGAATCCTGCTCCCTGGCCTCGTTGTAAAAGGTGTCAAGATTCCTTTCTGAGGCCACTAAATTGGATCAATGGATGGTGGTGGAGTTAACACTTGAAAATGAAAAATGAAATGAAAATCGCTTATTGTCACGAGTAGGCTTCAATGAAGTTACTGTGAAAAGCCCCTAGTCGCCACATTCCGGCGCCTGTTCGGGGAGGCTGTTACGGGAATTGAACCGTGCTGCTGGCCTGCCTTGGTCTGCTTTAAAAGCCAGCGATTTAGCCCTGTGCTAAACAGCCCCTATTTGTTGTCACAATGGCAGAGTGTTCGAAAGTTATTGTTTGCTTTAAGCAATTTTCTTTCCCAACTTCCTGTCCATAACCACCGTTCCCAGCTCTAAATGACATTGACTCAAAGCGCAATGGTCCCAGCAATATTATCATGTGTGAGCACGGCTATATCCCACAATCTCAGGAACATTGATTATCCCCCAGCGCCACCGCCCCCCCCCCCCCCCCCCCCCCCCCCCCACAACACCTACACACATACAGACACATTCCAGCAATCATTGGACGGTGATCAGCAGATGCTGAACTATGGAGACTGTGAAAATGGAGGGGCGGCACAGTGGTTAGCACTGCTGCCTGACAGCGGCGAGGTCCCAGGTTCGATCCCGGCCCTCGTCCGTGTGGAGTTTGCACATTCTCCCCGTGTCTGCGTGGGTCTCACCCCCACAATGCACAGATGTGCAGGGTAGGTGGACTGGTCATGTTAAATTGCCCCTTAATTGGGAAAAAAAAGAATTGGGTGGTCTAAATTTATATAAAAAGAGAGACTGTGAAAACAATCTCGATGGGGTAATGATTGCACCGAGTTAGAGGTTGGAGCAGTGGGTTGGTGTTGACGGTGGAGTTCCCTTATGACACACAGCCGTGCCCCTAGGCTCTGCCCATTGCTCCCCCTGCCGAGCTAGAGCAGCCTTCTCTTTGTCACATCTTCAGCCTCCCAAACTCTCTGCTATTCTGTTGTAACCATTGATACCTCCTCCATATCCACCTTTTGCCTCTGCTTCCATCACTATCCCCTTTTACACCCGGCACTAAAGGTTAGAACACATGAGGCGGGATTCTCCAACGCCCCACCGGGTCGGAGAATTCCCGGGGGTTGGCGTGAATCCCGCCCCACCGCCCTGACGCCGGCTGCCGTATACTCCGGCGCCGTTTTTCGAGCGGGGGTGGGGTTCATGCCACGCCGGTCGGGGGCCATTGGCAGCAGCACCCCCCCCCCCCCCACCCCCGGCAATTCTCCGGGCCCCGATGGGCCGAGCGGCCGTCCGTTTGTGGCCAGTCCCGTCGGCGTGGGTTACGCATGGTCCCACACGGCGGGACCTGGCAGTTAGGTCGGCTGGGGCGGACTCGGAGGGGCGTGGGGGGTGCTGACCCCAGTGGGGGCCCCCATGGTGGCCTGGCCCGCGATCGGGGCCCACCGATCTGCGGGCGGGCCTGTTCCGTGGGGGCACTTCTTCCTTCCCCGCCGGCCCCGGCTTGGCCGGCGCGGAGACGAGAACCCCCGGCGCATGTGCCAAAACACGCTGGCGGTTCCGTGCATGCGCGAGATCACGCCGGCCCTTTGCCGCATGCGCGCTCGCGCAGTCCCTTCTGCGCCGGCTGGAGCGGCGCCAACCCCTCTGGCATCCACCTAGCCCCCGAGAAAGTGGAGGTAAGTGGAGAATTTCTCACCTTGGGGGCCCGTTGACACCGGAGTCGTTGCCGCCGGTTTTCCCGCCGGCGTGGGGACTTAGTCCCCGGAAAGGAGAATCCCGGCCAAGGATTCCAGGGAGAGCTGGCAAATTGGAGACAATTGGCTTGATGGTAGGACGCAGAGGGTAATGGTGGAAGGATGCTTGGCGGACTGGAGGCCTGTGACTAATGATGTGCCTCAGGGGTCAGTGCCGGGCCTATTGCTATTTGTTATCTATATCAACAATTTGGATGAGAATGTACAAGGCACGATCAGTAAGTCAGCAGATGACACTAAAATAGGTGGAATTGTAGACAGTGAGGAAGGTTATCAATAAGTGCAGCAGGATATTGGCAAATGGAGTTCAGTACAGATAACTGGGGTGTTGCATTTTGGAAAATCAAATCAGGGTAGGACTTTCACAGTGAATGGTAGGACCTTAGGGAGTATCATGGAACAGAGGGACCTTGGAATTCAGGTGCACGGTTCTCTAAGGGTGGAGTCACAGGTAGATAGGTGGGAGAAGAAGGCTTTTGGCATGCTGTCCTTCATCAGTCAGGGCATTGAGTATAGAAGTTGGGAAGTTATGTAGCAGTTGTACAGGACGTTGGTGATGCCGCACCCGGAGTATTGTGGTCAGTTTCGGTCGCCTTGCTGTCGGAAATTTGTTATTAAACTGGAGAGAGTGCAGAAGAGATTTACAGGGATGTTGCCAGGACTCAAGGGACTTGAGTTACAGGGAGAGATTGGACAGGCTGGGACTTTTTGCTCTGGAACGTAGGAGACTGAGGGGTGATCTTATAGAGGTGGATAAGGTCATGAGAGGCATGGATAGGGTGAACGCACTCAGTCTTTTTCCCAGGGTTGGGGAATCGAGAACTAGAGGACATAGGTTTGAGTTAAGAAGGGAAAGAGTTAATGGGAACCTGAGGAGCAACTTTGTGTACACAGAGGGTGGGACGTATGTGGAATGAGCTAAAAGGCATTTGGACAGATACATGGGTAGGAAAGGTTCAGAGGGGTAGGGGCCAAATGGGGTTAGGCTTTTTGGTTGGCATGGACCAGTTTGGGCCGAAGGGCCTGCCTCCATGCCATAGATTCTATGAACATTCCCATTATCAATTAATTGTTCCTGCTTCCCACCGCATCACCAGCTCCTTTTGTACTTCCGTTCCCCCTCCCTGTCACAGGACTTTGTTCAAAAACTCTTAAATCTTGCTCTAGCTTCCAACATCCAGGTCAAAGCAGCCCCACTCGATTGGCACCCCATCCACCACCTTCAACATTCACTCCCTCCACCTCCGACACACAGCGGCAACAGCGTGTGCCATCTACAAGATGCACTGCGGCAACTCACCAAGGCTCCTCCGACAGCACCTTCCAAAGCTGCCACAACAAGGACAAGGGCAACTGATGCAAGGGAGCGTCACAACCTACAAGCTCTCCTCCAAGCAGCTCACCTATCGGCCGGCCGTTCCTGCACTGTCGCTGGGTCAAAATCCTGGATCTCCCTTCCTAGCAGCACAGTGGGTGTTCCTACGCCACGTGGACTTCAGCGGTTCAAGAGGGCAGCTCACCACCACCTTCTCAAGAGTCCATTAGAAATGGACATTAAATGCTGGGTTATCTAGTCACACCGACATCCTCTGAAAGAACATTTTAGAAAATGAATGGAGGTTGTCTTGAAAAATGAACGCTCTCTCCACAGATGTTACCTGCGCTGCTGGGAGTTTTCCAGCATTTTGTGTTTTTCTCTACAGGCTGCTTGTACCTTCGCTGCTGTTCAAGCCCATTCAGGTTGGGGGCTTTCTTACGCTGCGTGGCTCCCAATACTGCACCTAGCACTGACCCAATGAACTACTGGGAGATCACCCACCTCTTATATTCCAAGTGCAAAAGAATGAACAACCGGATTGTGTTATCAAAAATATTTATTCATGTAGGAATCAGAACTTTATCTATTACAATCCGTATTTTGGAGTATGTTGCAACATTGCTTAAATAAATATAGGCAGCTGGGTTAACATTCTACAGGGAGTGAGTGATATAGGCTACATAAGACTTGAAACTTTTGCAAATTTTTGAGATTTAATGATTTGCATGTACACTTTTGGTTATTATTTGCAATAACATGTCGAGAATTACCTTAAAAAAAAACGTAATAATGCGGAATACATCAAGAAAGTTACCATTCATTCGACTTACTTTGGAAAATTAAGTCAGTTTCAACCAAGAAATGTAAACAAATATTCAACGTCTGGCCGACGCAGTGAAGTTCCTCAGAATCCCAGGTTCCACCTCTCACTAGAAGGTTTTGTTCGGTTATGACAGTTTGTTCACAATGTGTATTTTTTTCCAGAGACAGGCACGAACATGCATGTGTTTGTATGTTCATGCCTGTCTCGGTGGGGGTGGGAGTAGGGGGGGGGGGGGGGGGTGGAGGAATATCATGGTTCTCATTTTTAAGAATTTCATGAATCTCATTTCTTTTAAAGTAATCTGCAGGTGTTATTATCAGCGATTTGATACTTTCAGTTGCTAATATGTGTGCGTTAAGCCCGTAAATGCGCTGTAGAAACATCAAGTTGTCATGCGAGCACTTATTGTGGGGATGGAGGGGAAAGCCTCCTCCAAGGAGAAATCTGCTCAGTTCTTCAATAACTGATTGGCTCCATTACGTCTGTTTTGCCCTACTTAACTCTTAAGTAACTCTTCTGAATGGATGCTTTCTTTCTGATAGTGGTATGCGAGTAACCCTCAATAATCCTTGTATTTCCATTCATAACCCCAAGATTTTGGAAAAGGCGAGTCCTTCTGCATCAGAAATGGGAGGACGTTGGCCCAAGGGATTTTTTTTTGTGCATCTTCGCGTCACTGGACAAGGGCAGGTTTAAATAAAACATGGGGTTCAACAACTTGCCCATAGTCGGCTCGCGCTTGCAACAGTGCGAAAGAGAACATTTTTGGTTCTTCACCCAACAACCCCACCCCTTGACAAGGCGGAGTGTTTAGACCCCCATAAAGCACTCTCCAGCCTAGCCAATATCCAACAAAACTCACCCCACTCGGACTAGTCAATGCCAAGCAGCTGGGCTCAAGAGTGGCTCTTGAGTCTACTTGCCAACCTGGCATGAAATGGCGCTGACACAATGGGCCAATGGTCCTCTTCCTGTGCTGTAAAACTCTAGGACTCAATGAAATCCCTCATGGAACCCAGCACTGACATGTCTATCTATATAGTAACCCCACAGGGAGCAAAAGAAAACCTGACAGATTGACCTGCAAAATATGTTCTCCAGTTCCTCTTTGCCCCTTGACCCGAGGCCCATAGTTGACCCTTGACATTGTTTATTGCAGTACGTTAAAATTGTCATTGGTCTAAAGTCAGCTGTTGCAACAATTCACATTTTCATTCACGTATTCACATAAAGTCACTTAAGGAAAAGTTTAATAATGGCAATAAATCTTTGGTTTGCTTGTTTAAAAAAAAAATGGAATGAACAATCATTTAGCGAGGCAGAATTTGGTCTGCTGGTTTCCCATGTAAATACAAATATAGGTAAACTTACACAAACACTACAGTCTCAGCCAATGTTCCGAAAAACACTTTTTCTTTTGAAAAATAGAGTCAAACTCCCGGTGCTGGAAGCCAGGAGCTGTGAAAGAGGAAGTTAAGCTGGGGCCCAGTTACTTTCACGCAGTCAGTATGGCTTGGTTTGAGAAGGTATCAGCTGAGGTCGAATAAAGGAGTGGGCGAGGTAATTGTGTCAAGCGTTCGAATGTTAAATTCACCCCGCTATCCACAAGCACTGCCGGTGAGGTATTCCGAGACACCATCAAGCATTTTGCCCATGAAAGGGAAAAAAAAAGTGCAGACATCGAAACGGTCAACAATTGTTCCACACAGATTGGTTCCTTCAGCATGAATTGCAACGGCAGATCAAAAACATTAATAGTTTCTTTGGCATAACCGTATGAACTCTTATTGCATTTTATTTTGAAGTGATAGCAGCAATGATTCATATCCTTTGGCAACAACCATCCGTTAATGCCACCAGAAACTCCAGATTTTGTAATGTGTCAGTAATAATGATACACGCACATGTAAACATCATACATCAAGCACCATGTCATACTGCTGCTCGCTCCTCCGCCTGCAGCATTTGGTGATCAGCACAACGTACAGAGTTAACAGCAAGACCCAGTAGCAGGCGTAGAGGATTGCTCCAACGATCAGGACGGTCTGCTCTGAATCAGAGAAGGAATCCCGGGTCTCATTGTAGATCGTGTACATGACCCCCCCCAGAAGTATGCTGAACCACACCGAGACCGGGATCAGCCCAATGAAGTTCACTACGATGGTCTTCCGCCCCGACGTCCCCCAGCCCGCTTTGTTTATGGTAGCGATTGCAAACATCTTGGCCGGCAGCAAGCTGGACATGTAGAGCACTGAATAGAGAGACATGAAGATCATCACAATGTTACCCCTCAGGCAGCTGGCAAAGGAAGACTTGATGAGACCCACCAACTGGACGGTGAGGAGAAACAGGAGAATATTCCAAATCCGTCCCCGGTAAAAAAGTTGGATGACGGTGGCGATGAGGAAGAAGGGGAAGAATCCAGTGATTACCGCTTCGTACGTCATCCACAAGTGATGCTTGTGGAACCACAGGGCATTGTACAGCCATTCCCTGAAATAGGACTTACTCCAGCGGGTCTGTTGGTTCAGCCACCTCAGGTACTGCGTTGGGGTTTCAGTCAAGCACTTGGATCTCGCTGTGTATTTTGTGGCATATCCGAGGCTCAGGACGCGGTTCGTCAAGTGCCTGTCATCCCCGAAGCTGCACTGCGAGCCCAGGAATTCCTGATTGTACCAGTCCTCCATAAATTCGTGGAGCAAGTCATTCCTGTACATCCCTAAGGGGCCACTAATGCACTGCACGCAGCCAAAGTACGATTGGCAGGCTCTTTCGATGTTGAAGGCCATCCAATACCTGACGCTGCTGAGGAATGAAATCCAGGAGTCATATTTGTTGAGAATCTGTCAATTGATGAAGAGAAACACATGTTAATAGGTCTAAAACGACCCAATGAAACGTGATAGGAAAGATAGGGAGGGTGGGGAATACCTGTTTTTTGGGACAACATATCCAAAAGGCTGGCTAACATTATGTAAATAATAACCAGACTAGAGGATGCTCTGCTCCGATCAATGGCAATAAGGCTTGGTTTCAGAGGCACTAAGAAAGCAGGGTGAAGTAATCATACCCGATTGGCTGCACCCAGGACGTCAACACCCACATCGGCAGGTGCTGGCACATTTGGAGGACAACATCTGTCGGGATCTTGTCTTCTCAGTTGACAAGTCACGTTGCTGACTGTTAGAAGGAGCTGTCCGCTCTTATTCCCCCCGCGTCCTCCTGTTTCCTCACCTGCATTTTTTCCTCTGAGCATTTATCCAATTATTTTTTGAGAGTTATTACTGGATCTGCTGGGGTGGCACGGTGGCGTAGTGGTTAGCACTGCTGCCTCACGGTGCCGAGGACCCGGGTTCGATTCCGGCTCTGGGTCACTGTCCCGTGTGGAGTTTGCACATTCTCCCCGTGTCTGCGTGGGTCTCACCCCCATAACCCAAAGATGTGCAGGGTAGGTGGATTGGCCAGGCTAATTGGGTGCTCTAAATTTATTTTTAAAATGTATTTATTGTGCTTCCACCTCACTTTCAGGCAGTGCCTTCCAGATCACAACCACTTGTGCATTAAAAAATCTCACCACCTCTTTGCTCCTTTTATCAATTATCTTAAATGTGTATTTGTCAGGTTACCACCTCTCCTATCATGGAAATTCTCCTTACTTACTCCAGCAAAACCCTTCACTATTTTGAACGCCTCAATTAAATCTCCCCCTTAACCTTCTCTGCTCGAAGGAGAACAATCCTAGTTTCTGCAGTCTCTCTCCATAACTGAAGTCCCTCATTCCTGGTAACATCCTTTTTTTAAAAAATGATTCCAATTCAGGAGCAATTTAGCGTGGCCAATCCACCTACCCTGCACATCTTTAGGTTGTGGAGGTGAGACCCACGCAGACACGGGGAGAATGTGCAAACTCCACACAGACAATGCAAACCACTGCGCCACCATGTTTCCACTGGAAGGGGAAACTAAAACTGGGGGGCACTGCCTCAAAATAAGGGGGGGGGGGGGCGCAGATTTAGGACTGAGCTGAGGAGGAACTTCTTTCACCCAAAGGGTTGTAAATCTGTGGAATTTCCTGCCCAGTGAAGCAGTTGAGGCTACCTCATTGAATGTTCAAAAAAAAAAGTTTAGAGTATCCAATTTTTTTTTCCAATTAAGGGGCAATTTAGCGTGGCCAATCCACCTAACCTGCACATCTTTGGGTTGTGGGGGTGAGACCCACGCAGACACGGGGAGAATGTGCAAACTCCGCACGGGCAGTGACCCGGGGCCGGGATCAAACCCGGGTCCTCAGCGCCATAGGCAGCAGTGCTAACCGCTGCACCACCGTGCCGCACAAAACAGTAAAGGAATTAAGGGTCATGGTGAGTGGGTGGGAAAGTGGAGCTGAGTCCACAAAAAGATCAGCCATGATCTTATTGAATGGTGGTGCAGGCTCAAGGGGCCAGAGGGCCTCTCCTGCTTCTAGTTCTTATGTTCTTATTATGTTCTTATAATCAGGATATAAGATTTTATTGAACCACCTTGGTTACAATTCACAATAATTTTCCAAATCATTTATTTGCCATGATACAATACTCCAGCTGAGGTCTAACCTGTGATTGATAAAAACGGTTTAGCAAGTTTACAAAGGGCTGCCTGTACCTTCTGTGCCAAGGGAAACGACCGGAGCCACAGGACTGGCTCAGTAATGATGCACTGCGGCCTGGGCAACAGCTCGCTATGGGTGGAAATGTGTCCCTTGAACCTTACCTAAAGCTGAACCAATTTCTCCCCTCCCACCTCCTCTTCCATTCCGACACTTTTCCTTTTCATCGTCTGTATCTATTTAACATTTGTGTTTTCTGCTTTCAGCAATTACTGTGGCTCAATTAAAGCAATCAAACCAGCACCAGGAGCAACACATAATTATGGCAATTAGTTAACTGCAGGCAGTTGAGACCAAACAGCACACTTGAGTCAGTATTCAACTCATTTTAAGCTATTTTTTAAAATTATAAATTTAGAGTATCCAATTCTTTTTTCCAATTAAGGGACAATTTAGCCTGGCCAATTCACTTACCCGGTTTTCTTTGGGTTGTGGGGGTGAAACCCACACAATCACGGGGAGAATGTGAGAACTCCACACGGACAGTGACCCAGAGCCGGGATCGAACCTGGGACCTCGGCACCGTGAGGCAGCAGTGCTAACCGCTACGTCGCCGTGGGCTGATTCGATTGTAACCTCAACCCTATATTCTTGCCTATCCCCGAAAACCTTTCACCCCTTCGTTAATCAACAATCTATCTGGCTCTGCCTTAAAAATATTCAAAGACTCTGCTTCCACTGCCTTTCGAGGGAGAAAGTTCCCGAGACTCACGACCCTCTGAGAGGAATGATTTCTCCTCATCACTATCCTAAATGGACGATCCCTAGTTCTAGATTCTCCTGGATGCTGGGGAATTTAATTCTCTCAGGGGTCCAATGTTCAATAAAGAGGCTGTTTCCCCCTTACTTACATCCTTCTCTGCAATGACCTCTACAATTTACCCACTCACTCCAGATGATATTTACAAACTTTTCTCAATGTACAAAGACCAGTTTCAGGAAATAGCCGAGGCCTCTGTACTTTACCTGGACATCTCCACCAACCCCTCCAACCATTGGATCCTCCTCCAGAATTTTAACCATCTCCACAGTGGCAGCAGGATCCAGCATTGTATCAGAATCACAAACCTGGCGAAAGGAATGTAGGTGTGTTAACCACTGAAAAGCACAAAAAAATGCATCCTGTTACTCTGCTATAAAATCAGTCTACAGCACAGAAACAAACTGGTCTATATTGGTCTGTACTGGTCCATACTGGTCTGAAATGGTATGTACTGGTCTATACAGGTCAGTACAGTTCTCTACCGGTCAGAATGTTTCACTCAGACCTGCCTTCAGTGATCCAACAAACATCTGACATGATTGGTCGTAATAATATAATTTATATATAGTCGTTTGGTAGTATAAACGATCCATGTCGTCAAAGCCCGTCTTTGCAGACAGAAAGAACATGTACACACATTGCGCCTGTTCCAATTCAACGAAATAGTTATGGTTCATTTTCCAGGGCAATGCCTTGACATATCAGAGCCAACCCACCCGGTTTGAGTTTTTAAAAAAAATTTAGAGTACCAAATTCTTTTTTTCCGATTAAGGGGCAATTTAGCGTGGCCAATCCACCAGCCCGGCACATTTTTGTGGGTTGTGGGGGCGAAACCCACACAAACACGGGGAGAATGTGCAAACTCCACACGGACAGTGACCCAGAGCCGGGATTGAACCTGGGACCTCGGCGCCATGAGGCAGCAGTGCTAACCACAGCGCCACAGTGCTGCCCTCGGTTTGAGTTGAAACAAAGTTTGGCATGCAACTTTCAGTCATCAGCTATCTGGTATAGTCTCCGTGGCAACACCTCTACCAATACCTCTACCTCTACTTGCCAGCCAATCCGCACTCTCTTCCCATGCAGCGTATATTGTTGTCCTTTTACATTTAGTATTCTTGTGAATAATTTATTGAGTGAGGTTTGCAAGGGTTGGGAGAGATTGTCCAGATAGATGGATCTCATTGGGGATCAGGGGTTATGGGGAGAAGACAGGAGAATGGGGTTGAGAAAATATCAGCCATGATTGCATGGTGGAGAAGACTTGATGGGCCGAATGGCCTAATTCTGCTCCTATACCTTATGCTAACTGAGATGAAATATTTATCCATTTAGTAAATGCACCCAGGACAGTTCCATGCCCCATCGCCCCGCTTTGAGTGGGAGAATTGTGAACTAACACATAAAAGTATAAATTACAACATTGGTAATCTTCCGTATCAAATGTTGGTTTTTCAAATGTTGCCAATAAGTTAATTTGTTTTGCCTTGATCTGTTAATATTTTGAAATTGTACCCGCAGTAGTAGAGGTGGGTACAATTTTTGTCATTTAAAAAGCATTTAAACACTGATATGGGTAAGATGGGCAGCACGGTAGCACAGTGGTTAGCACTGTTGCCTCACAGCTCCAGGGTCCCAGGTTCGATTCCCGGCTTGGGTCACTGTCTGTGCGGAGTCTGCACGTTCTCCCCGTGTGTGCGTGGGTTTCCTCCGGGTGCTCCGGTTTCCTCCCACAGTCCAAAGATGTGCAGGTTAGGTGGATTGGCTACGATAAATTGCCCCTTAGTCTCCAAAATTGCCCTTAGTGTTGGGTGGGGTTACTGGGTTGTGGGGATAGGGTGGAGGTGTGGGCTTGGGTAGGGTGCTCTTTCAAAAGAGCCGGTGCAGACTCAATGGGCCGAATGGCCTCCTTCTGCACTGTAAATTCTCTGATTCTATAGATGGATATGGGCCAAATGAGGGCAATTGGGACGCGCTGAGTGGTTAAAAACTGGTCGGCATGGACAAGTTGGGCCAAAGGGCCTGTTTTCATGCTGCAAACGTTATGACTCTAAAACCTCTACTTTGCTTTGCTGAATTTTGCTAAGACACTGTCAAGCCGCACTCTTTCCCTTCTTGCAAACTCAGTGGACAAGTCAGAATCTATGGGTGCCTCTCTCTGGCCGCCCCGCAGTGTGTTTCTCGGCGGAGTGAGGCGGCTGAAGCGGGATCTCCTGATCCCGCCGCTGTCGTTGTGATTTCCCATTGAATCCACCCCACACCGCCGGGGAACCCGGAGCAGGGACACGCACGCCATTGACGGGACTGGAGATCCCACCACCGTAAACAGCTGGAAGATCTCACCCTATCGATACGAATTTGGATCAGTGCGTTAAAATGCCTTATAGTTTAGAATATACTATTCCAGAAAGGTCGGAGTAGAACATCTCTAAGGTCAGGAATGTAATGCATTGGGGATTGTCAATATAGCACCTCACCAGCACCCCCCCGGGCGCCCTAAGCTTTGCTGGGATATGGATATCTGGCAAACAGTCTTCCCATGCCTGGTCTTGCACTGGGCTCATTAACACGGACATATTCCCGATTACTAGCAAGGTTTGTTCCTTCTTTCTCTGCCAATTCAAATCTTCTACTTTTCGTTTCTAGAATATGCCTTCTCAGTGGTACGGGGTTCAACAAATACCCAATTACCAACTAGCATCTTGTGTCATGACTTTTAGTCACGACTGCTGGGAAGCTATTCAACCACAGAGAGCATCACTGGTCCTATGCATGCCCACTCCCAGAAACAGACACTAACTGAATGGCGATTAACACTGGCAGCCCTTCTTTCCCTATTCTGGGCCAGCATTTATTGCCCATCTCTAATTGCCCCTCGAGTAGGTGGGGGTGAGCTGCCTTCTTGAACCCGCTGCAGTCCCTGTGGTGTCGGTACGCCCACTGTGCTGTTAGGGAGGGAGTTTCAGGACTTTGACCCAGTGGTATTGATGGAACGGCGATATTGTTCAACGCCAGGTTGGTGAGTGACTTGGGAGGGGAACCTCCAGGTGGTGGGGTTCCCCAGGCATCTGCTGCCCTTGTCCTTCGAGGTGGTAGAGGTCACGGGTTTGGAAGGTGCTGTCCAAGGAACCTTGGTGAGTTGCTGCAGCGCATCTTGTAAATGGTACACACGGCTGCTATTGTGAATCGGCGTTGGACGGAGTGAATGTTGAAGGTGGTGGATGGGTTGGGTGCCAGTCAAGCGGGGCTGCTTTGTCCTGTATGGTGTCGAGCTTCTGGAGTGTTGTGGAGCTGCACTCATCCAGGCAAGTGGGGAGTGGCCCATTAGACTCCAAACTTTAAGCTTAACGCAAAACAGACCAGGGATGGAACTCTGAGACATTCCTGGACTCTTGGGCTTGTATACTCATCAGACAAGCTTCACAAGTCTTTCTGGGGAGGGCTTAGGGGTAAATCTAAATGAAATGGTCTGGAGACCGGGTTTGGCGCGAGGAAACTGGATTAATTCTGTCCAACTTGAAATTGGTTCTGCAGATATTTCAGTCTGAAAACCATTGACAGATCAATTGCTGCTAAAATTAAGCCTTCAATCTGACTATGTAGCACTACATCAGCTGCTGACAGGGTCAACCTGGGACCCATTAACGCACGAAGAATCATGTTTGCTACATCAAATATCTTGCACATGTCTCTGTTGTAATTTACTGTAGATCAGCAAGGCTGAAATCACTTTACTCACGACGGTGCAAGCAGAACTTTTAGTTTTGTCGAGGAAGTGTGAATTTTACTCCCTGTATGTGAAAGCTGGACGGGAAACTATTCAGATCACTTTGGAAATCCTCCAAGACCCAGATATACTTTTGTTGAGGATCTTGTATATTTTTTTCAAAAAAGGAAACCGCCTTATAAAACACTAGCTTGGCCTGAACTGGAGTATTGTGTCGAGCTCTGGGCATGGCTCTTTAGGAAGGGTGTGGAGGCTTTAGAGAGGGTGCAGGAAAGATTGAAAAGAATGGTCCCAGTGATGCGGGAGTTCAGTTCTGCAAAGCATGGGGCTGTTCTCCAGAGAAAAGGGAATGTTGAGGAGATTTGATCGTGAGTATTCAAAATAATGGGAAGATCTGGGCAGGGTAAATATTGGTCTCATTGGCAGGTGGATTGAGCACCAGAGGGCACCAATTAAAAGTGATTAGCGAAAGGACCAATAATGATGTTTTACAAATCAGAGGGTGTTAGCTGGGAGTGTGGTGGAATCATGAGGCAAAATCAACCGTGGCTTTCAGAAGGGAATTGGATAAGCAACTGAAGAGAGACATGTGCAGGCCGAGAGGGAAAGGTGCATGGGAGAGGAATTAGTTACATTTCTCGAGTAGAGAATCGACACAGTTTAATGTGTCAACGGCAACCATCTGTGCTGTAACGGTTCCGACAATTCAATACTTGCAGTTCTCCAAGAAATGTCATAAATCAGATGCCTCAAAGGCATACAATGAAATCGATACGTTGTGAGGACCATGTTGCAATAGCAATTGGCTAGCCTCCATACCTTTGATGGCAGCACTCTAACCGTGGCAATGCATGCTTCTAGCACAATTTGCTTTCACAGAACTGCTGAGTTGCACGTCCCCGACTCGATTGCCTGAACAACCTCCTCGTGATAATACAGAAATTCATGGACACTTGGGAATGATTATAAGGCAGCTCTCTAATTGCGGGCTTTCACATGTTGTCACGGAGACTGGGTGAGGAGTCTGAATGGTTTGCAATTCTTTCTCCGAGCCCCTCAAGATCCCCTGATTATTTTGAAAGCATATCGGAGGATATTATTTGTTCGGCATCGGGTCCATGTTCGTGCCCACCCGCTGGTCCTAATGGATAGCCGTGGATGATGCCAGCCCCACGAAAGGAGAAAGAGCTGTGAAGTCGGGCGGGGTTCACCGGGCCCCCAGCTGCCTGTTTCTCGGCGGCGAGCAATTCGCTGTCCCGGAATTCTCCTCCCCCCCCCATAGTCAATGGGGTGTCCCATTGAAGCCACCCCACCCCACCGGGAAACCAACGGGTGGGGATGACGGGCCGACAGGAACTGAAAATCCCAATGGCCGGTGAATAGTTACTTATTGTCAAGCGATAGTTTCCAGCTGTTTGAGGGAATTCAGCAACTAGCGTATTATTGGACAGTGAAAAAACTGAGAGGCTGTACCCACCCAGAGAGGTTGAATGCACTGTGGCTCCATTCTCTAGAAAATAGAAAGCTGGGGTTGTTAACGATGATTCAAGAGTCTGGTAGGGTAGGGCGGGGCGGGGGGTGGGGGGCGTTATTTCCACTTGCAGACAAGTTCAAAGGTAGCGCCATTAAGATAATCACCAATAACCCAAAGAGGCAATTCAGGAGAAATGTATTTACCCAGAGAGTGGTGAGAATGTGGAACTGGCTCCCACAGCTGAATAACACGGGATACATTCGAAGGGAAACTGAATAAACACCTGACGGAGAAAGGAATAGGCGGATATGGTGGTTGGGTGAGATGAAAAGTGGGGGTGGAAGAGGCTCGTGTGGACCACGGATCATTGGGCCTGTTTCTTGATGGCACCTCTATGTGATATGAAAGCTGATACGTGTGGGAACCTGATCACATTGTTGGCATTGATTACAGGCATGAAGCCAGTTGCACAATTCCAAAAGAAACAAACTTCTGCTAACTGTTTTTTTAATTACAGCTTTATAACCAAACATATGTTGATACTTCCTGCTGGTAAATGTGCTGCCAAATATCCCAGCATTGATCCCCAATCATAGAACATACAGTGCAGAAGTAGGCCATTCAGCCCATCGAGTCTGCACCGACCCACTTAAGCCCTCACTTCCACCCAATCCCCGTAACCCAACAACCCCTCCTAACCTTTTTGGTCACTGAGGTCAATTTATCATGGCCAATCCACCTAACCTGCACATCTTTGGACTGTGGAGGAAACTGGAGCACCCGGAGGAAACCCACGCAGACACGGGGAGAACGTGCAGACTTCGCGCAGACAGTGACCCAGCAGGGAATCGAACCTGGGACCCTGGTGCTGTGAAGCCACAGTGCTATCCACTTGTGCTACCATGCTGCCTATACCCAGTTAGCTGATTTCACTCCCAGATCTACAAAGAGTCGGTGGGTTAGCGGAGGTGAAGAATGAGCCCGGTTTGCACTCCTGTTCCCCGTCCAACTCCTATTGAACAGAAGGAGAGGGAAATGACCCGGCGCTGACGTTCCCCATCAATGAATATTCTGTGGGTATACACCGTCTACACAGGGAAGAACGGCTATCTGCTTGCAGCTGCAATATCATAACACAATGCGAGAGGGGAATGTATCATTCAGGCTAATGCAGATCCCTGGCTCTCTGAAGCTGGATGCAATCTCCATGTGAGGAAGTTAGAAGGAAGGTTATTCCAATCAGTGACAACTATTATGGTAGTGACTAGTGGGCAACGGCCCACATCTCGGAAGATTGGCATGGAATTTACCAGATTTCTTTCCTGAGGCAAGTGATAAGAGTTCTCACAGAAATCTTTTCTGTGGGGTTTACATCATAGAATCTACAGAGCAGAAGGAGGCCATTCGGCCCATCTAGTCTGCACCGGCCCTTGGAAAGTGCAGCCCATTTAATCCCACACCTCCAACCTATCCCCGTCACCCAGTAACCCCATCCATGACATGAGTTAGTTCATTTAAATGACCTCTATTATCATTTATTTGGAACAGTGCTGGGCCGCACAGGCTAATGTGTAAGGTGTATAAAATCTTAACCTTTTCTTTTTTTTAAATAAATTTAGAGTACCCAAATCATTTTTCCAATTAAGGGGCAATTTAGCGTGTTCAATCCACCTAGCCTGCACATTTTTGGGTTGTGGGGACGAAACCCACGCAAACACGGGGAGAATGTGCAAACTCCACACGGACAGTGACCCAGAGCCGGGATCGAACCTGGGACCTCGGCGCCGTGAGGCCGCAGTGCTAACCCACTGTGCCACCGTGCTGCCCATCTTAACCTTTTCTTTATCATCAGCAGAATTTGCTTCAGTGCATTATTCACTAAATTACAAGGGCAGTGCTTTTTGCTTCAAACATTTGCCTAACGGGACACAAGAGGTTTTATTGGAACATTATATATTATATAGGACTCCTTTTACAGCACAACATTTATTGAATTGTTCCCTGATTTCTCTACTTGACTTGGAATGGTCTCAAGGGTCTTACTTGCACATAATCCACAGTGCGTCCTAGTGCCTTGAACGCCGTGTACATCACTTCTCGTTTGCCTCCCCACTTCTGCATGACACACACGCTCTTGTTGGTCCTGATCAGCCTGGTGAGATACTGCATGCTCTCCCCGTGGGCCTCGTCACTCTCGCCCGGGCCTTTCTCGTGGAAGTTGCTCTTCCACACGTAGCTGGCTGACCGCTCCCTCCCCATGATCTCGCCGAATATGTCCATCATGTACAGATCGTCCTCGCTGTTGCCATCGATGACCATGATGACGTTCATTCCCGGGTACGTTAGCCTCTTGACCGACAGCAAGCACTTCCTCAGGTAATCCGGGTCCTCTTGGAAGGCTGCTATGCACAGAGCCACCGACTTGTTCAATTTAATGGGGGTTTCCAAGGAACGCTTCATTTTCCGGTGTTCCAGGAACGCAAAGAGGCTTTGAATGAGGAGGTGTAGGGCTAGGATTGCTCCGTACAGTCCAAAGGAAAAGTAGTAATTGTCTGTGGCTATGAACTGATATCCCACGATATAGGCCGCCGCGATCCCCAGCAGAAGAGCAAGACCGAATAGCGTTGTCCCCACAATCCGCAGGATGGAGGTCAGGTTTTTGCAACACATCTGTAACATCACAAAACACAGGGAGAAAAAAAAGAAACTGAATATGTATTTCTTTGGAAATTAAAATGTTATTGATTAACACTCCATGCAACAGTCAACGGCTAACTTTATTTTTACCTGTCCACTTGGTGCAAGCTTTGCCAGATTGATTCATCTGCACGAGTGCACTATGTTTTAATGGATTCACTGGAGGTCCTTCTACATTGTATCCTGTCCTGCTATCATATCGTCACCTCAAATTGTTGCTTAATCTCACACCGGAAGTTTCAGTGGGGCTGAAAGGTTTAAAATACTCAGATTGTGCAGGTTCGTGTATTCCTTGAGTCTTGAATGTTTTTATTAAATAAGTTTAAAGTGCCCAGTAATTTATTCAGGAATTAAGGGGCAATTTAGCGTGGCCAATCCACCTACCCTGCGCACCTTTAGGTTGTGGGGGCGAAACGCACGCAGACACGGGGGGGAATGTGCAAACCCCACACGGACAGTGACCCAGGGCCGGGGTTCGAACCCAGGTCCTCGGCGCCATGAGGCAGCAGTGCTAACCATAGAATCATAGAATTTACAGTGCAGCAGGAGGCCATTCGGCCCATCGAGTCTGCACCGGCTCTTGGAAAGAGCACCCTACTTAAGCCCAACGCCTCCACCATATCCCATAACCCAGTAACCCCACCCAACCTTTTTGGACACTAAGGGGCTATTTAGCACGTCCAATCCACCTAACCTGCACATCTTTGCACTGGGGGAGGAAACCGGAGCACCCGGAGGAAATCCACGCAGACACGGGGAGAACGTGCAGACTCTGCACAGACAGTGAGCCGGGGCCAGAATTGAACCCAGGTCCTCGGCGCCGTGAGGCATCAGTGCTAACCACTGTGGCGCCTTGTCGCCCAAGTCTCCAACTGAGTGATGTTTTAAGATGGTTAACGGGATAGGCAGAGAGGAACTCTTTCCTCTGATAGGGGGAGTCTGAGAGAATGGGCAAAATCTTCAAATTCGAGGCAGTCAGGGGGCGATGACAGGAAGTACTTCTTCACACAGTGAGCGGAAATCAGGAATTCTCTCCCTCCAAAAAGCCGCTGAGGTTGGGGGGGCCTCAACTGAAAATTTCACGAATGAAGGAACGAGCTCGAGGGGCCGAATGGCCTTCCTCTCCCTCCGATATTTCTACTTCAGCAATAACCGTGGGTGCAGCTGTGACAGTCGAGCCAAGAAATTCAGAGAATGTCTTGGTCTACCAACATGAGAGGCCAGGCAGATCCTGATGACAAGCTATCCATCCACGAGCAATAAACGAGACAGGAAGAGCAAAGTGTTATTTTTGTTCCCCTCCCAGAATCAATGAGCTGAGGAGTGAAGAGGAATGAGTGTCAGTACAGCAACAGCAATCTGAAGCGACCCCGCGTCTGGCCGGGTATATTTATTACACTTCATGCTCTTGTGTTTGATTTTCCATTTGACTGTTTATGTTACCTTACGAGGGACAGTGCTCCTTCTGTCGGCTCACACACACACTAAATTTTCTTTTTATGAAAAGGTTTTGGAATTAAACTGGTAGACGTCTTATACACATGTCATCATTTCAGGGAATATGTTTCCAGGACAACCCTTCAGTCCTGCTCTATTCTGCTTTCAGCTGCGTTAGGACAGTTTTCCGGTAATCTTTAGCGACCTCTCTAACCAGGCTTCTCGTCACCTGCCCTAACATCTCATAACGTGACTTGATGTCAATTTTATTCTGATAACGCATTTGTGAAGTGCGTTGGTGGATTTTTACCAGGCACCGTATAAATGCAATATTTTTGTTGTGCTGTAAACTATGCAGTAAACAACAGTTGTTAATTTTTAATCTGAGATAGATAAAATTTTTGTTAAAATGTGTTAACGGCAAAGATATTCAGGGATATGGGTCACAGGCAGGTTTATGGAGTTGGGCGACAGATCATCCATGGTCTCATTGAATGGTGGGACAGGCTCGAGGGGCTGAATGGCCTACTCCTGCCCCCATATTCCCAGAAGAGTATGCAAAGGTTTACGCGTGGGGCATAAATGGTTTATGCATGGGATATGGGGCAGGTTTAGCACACTGGGCTAAATCGCTGGCTTTAAAAGCAGACCAAGGCAGGCCAGCAGCACGGTTCAATTCCCGTACCAGCCTCCCCGAACAGGCGCCAGAATGTGGTGACTAGGGGCTTTTCACAGTAACTTCATTGAAGCCTACTTGTGACAATAAGCGATTTTCATTTCAAAGTTGCAAAAAATTGTGTCTTTTTTGATGTTATTTCAGGGCGCATGGACATCACTGGCAAGACCCGTTCCTTAATTGCCCGAGAGAACGTGGCAAGTTGCATTCTTGAACCTCTGCATTCCATTCACCTGTTCCACATAATCCAGAACTGCGCATTATTAACCCCTCATCCCCCGCATCACCCCCACACAGGGTTGAGCATTTTCAAACAAACCCAGAGGTCCTTTGGAAGGAGCCCCGGTATTGGCCAGGTAATTAATGCTCACCCTGCTTTAGTGAAAGAAATTACTTTTCAAGACATGCCATCCGCTTAATTAATCCACGTTGTCACTCCTCTCCTCATGTATTGTATGCATTCCTCCCCCTGGTTGAGGGACTCTGTTGTGTGTGCATTCCCTTTGCACACTCCATAATATTCGAAGTCATTCTCATTTTGCACTCATCCTGTCAAGTGTGAAACTGTTGATGGTTCCACCTGTGTTTGTGTGGCACCTGCCTACACAACAAAATGTTCCCAAACGCTGCACGGGAGTGATTATCTCAACAAAATTTAACAATCTGAGCTGCAAGGGAGATGTGAGCACAAGCTTTGTCAAGGCAGCAGGTTTTGAGGTAGAGAGGCGGAGAGTTTTCGGGATGGAATTCCAGGTAGCTGAAGGCATGGTCATCAATGAGGGAGCGATGGAAATTGGTCTGAACTGGAGGAGGGTGGATATCTTGAAGGAGCTCAAAGAGTTTACAGACACAGGGAGGTGCAGGGCCATGGAGGGATTTGAAAACAGAGGATTTTTAAATTGTGGCATTGCCAGATTTGGAAAGAAATGAAAAATGAAAATGAAAATCGTTTATTGTCACAAGTAGGCTTCAATGAAGTTACTGTGAAAAGCCCCTAGTCGCCACATTCCGGCGCCTGTTCGGGGAGGCTGGTACGGGAAGAATGCAAGTCAGCAAGCACAGAGGAATGATAGGTGGAGAGCAGTCCATATCCAATGGCTCAGATTTGTGCAGTGCTAGATCCTGCATACCCTTTCAGCCTCATTTGACCTTCAATTTAATTGTTTGGAGAATGAGACACTCTGCCACTTCCCACACCTGCCTCGCAACACTTACCTCTCTGCCCACATAAACAAGCAGGTCATTCAGCATTTCAAGCCTATCCCACAATTGATTAAGATCGTGGCTGATTTGTATTCTAACTCCTTCTACCCACCTTGGCTCCATATTAAAAGGACTCATGTGTAGATGGACATCTTGGGCAGGATGACTGGATGTTGCAATCGGGCAGAATCCAAGCAATCGGAACATGGTACAGTTACCGTGGGGCTGGAACATGGAACTGCAGCTACCAGCCTCAAGATTGCACCTTCATACCACTTCACTCCAAAATCAGATCCAGACCCGCTCCAGGCGTACGGCCCAACTTTTAGCAACATTTTTATAACACCTTTCAAGCTCTCAGGATGTCCCAGAGTCCTTTGCAGCCAGTGAAGTATTTTTAGCGTGTCGTCAGTGTTGTGACATAGAAAATGTGGCAACCAATTTGTGCACAGCAAGATCCCTCAAGAAGCAATGGGATAATGACCAGATCATGTTTTTGGGTGTCGATTAAGAGATACCAGACCCAGGACACCAAAGAGATGTTCCCATGCAACGTCTTTGAAATTCTGCTCTGGGATCTTTTGAATTCACCCGAGAAGTCAGACGGGGCCCTCAGCTCCGCATCTGATCCAAAAGACAGCGCCTCCAACAGGCTGGCGTTTGTGATCACACCTCTGAAATGGGACTTGGGCCTTCAGGGTGAGAGTGTTGCCTACTGAATCAATGCTGATGCTATACAGCCCTATTCATTCATGGTCATTGGTTTAAGCACTGATTCTAACATCTTTACTATTGCACATGATGCGAACTGAATCTTAAAATAATGAAATCTCACAGCTGTGCTTGCAGTGAATAATCCTACACATTGCAAAACTAATCCAGACCATTCTTGTTAGGGGGTTTTTAATCATTTCCTTTGAAAGAGTGAGAATCCTGAAATATTAAATATTAGAAATATTATATGAGGATGCTAAATTTCATTTTTCGCAAAATGGGCAATTAACTTTCCGCAGTTTATAACTGGGCCAATCAAAGCAGCAGAATGGATTATGTCTCATTAACTCACCTCCACCCGTCCCACCAACAGATGGGACTCTGCACTCCCATTATTTGACAGAAGCTACATTTAGGCAAACATTTCATTTTTCGCTCTTCCTTTCCTCCGCAACCCACCCCCTCCCACGGATTGTTTATTCAATCGCTGCCTTGGGGATGGCTCTCGTTGAAATGCCATCGCCCCCATCTGGCGGCCAGGCCTCTGCTCCTTTGCACTTCATTTGTTGATGAAAAAGAAAATCACTTCATGGTTGTGAACATGGGAGTGTGTTACTCCCAACTGGTCTCCCTGACCTCTCGGCGAGTGGGAGAAGATTAATCTCACTGAGCGTCGGCATCATCCTGTACCGTAACGGAGCAACCTTTTCCACTATCGAAAAGTATTTGAATTTCCCAAAATAATGATCAATGATCTTATATTCAGTTGAGGAAAGTTCAGAGGGTTAAGACTTGATAAAATCTAAGTGAAATCTTATCCAGAGGAATCAATAGCTCATTGAACCACTGTTTTCTTTTTCATGAGCTCCGTATTTTACTCCCTAACCTCTTCACCGCCCTCTTCCCCTTTAAGATGCTCCTTAAACACCCATTTTCTTGTCACCATTCTAATATCTCTTTACGTGGCTCAATGTCACATTTGGTTTGATAACATACCTGTGAAAGAAGACTTGCATTTATATTCATAGAATTTACAGTGCAGAAGGAGGCCATTCGGCCCATCGAGTCTGCACCGGCTCTTGGAAAGAGCACCCTACCCAAGGTCAACACCTCCACCCTACCCCCATAACCCAGTAACCCCACCCAACACTAAGGGCAATTTTGGACACTAAGGGCAATTTCTCTTGGCCAATCCACCTAACCTGCACATCCTTCGACTGTGGGAGGAAACCAGAGCACCCGGAGGAAACCTATGCACACACGGGGAGGATGTGTAGACTCCGCACAGACAGTGACCCAAGCCGGAATCGAACCTGGGACTCTGGAGCTGTGAAGCAATTGTGCTATCCACAATGCTACCGTGCTGCCCCCTTATATAGAACCTTTCACAACCACTGGATGCCACAAAGTGCTTTGCGGCCAATGAGGTGCTTTTCATTTTTGAAGAGCCACCGTTATAATATAGGAAATGGCGGCCCGGTGGCGCAGTGGTTAGCACAGCTGCCTCGCGGCACTGGGGACCCGGGTTCGATCCCGGCCCCGGGTCACTGTCCGTGTGGAGTTTGCACGTGTCTACATGGGTCTCACCCTCCACCACCCAAAGATGTGCAGGGTAGGTGGATTGGCCACGCTAAATTGCCCCTTAATTGGAAAAAAATAATTGGGCCCTCTAAAGGTATAAAATAAATAAATAAATTGCTCCTTAATTGGGAAACGTTTTTTTTAAATTAAAAAAATCATAATGTAGGAAATGTGGCAGCCATTTTGTGCACAGCAAGCTCCCATGACAGAAATGTGATTGTGAGAAGATACCCCGTCTTTTGCGATGTTGGTCGAGGGATAAATATTGTCCGGGACCCTGGGGAGAACTCTCCTGCTCTTCTTCGAAACGGTGCCAGGAAATCGTTTATTCCCACCCCGAGGGGGATTACTGGGTTGCAGTTTAACGTCACATCTAAAAGACAGCAATGAAGCATCAAGCATGGATTGTCACACTTTGGTCCTGGAATGGGACTTGAACCCAGGGCCTTCAGAGTCAGAGCCACAGCTGAGATGCCTCAGCGTAGCTTGCACTCAACGTGAGTGTATGGCATGACCAACACCAAGCTGGAAGGGAGTTTGGGGGATCTCACTTTATTGAGAAACCTTGTCAGGAAGGTCTGGAAATGATGATGAAGTTTAATGGATGTTGCAGGGTTAACAGGAGAGGCAGCCCATTCCCAAAAGGAAATGGAAGCAGATAGTGGATTGAAGAACTGCCAATAAGTGAGAACATCAGTAAGTGGAGTTCAGAATCTCTCCATTCAATTGTTTAATGGAGCATTTCTTTCTGTTCGACATTATTTATGTTTTATGGCCCTCAAGATAGTTGTTCAATTGCCTCCCCAACCTTTGAGCTTCTCTCTCACACTACTTAACGATTCAATAACCAAACTAATTACATCCAATTCACAGCAACCAGGCTGCTTCACGCTCTTGTTTATGTTGCACATGAGTCTGATCTCACCCATATTCATCTCATTCTGTCAACATATCCTTGTATCCCTTTCTCTCGCTTGTTTATCCAGCTTACCCTTAATTGCATCGATACTGTTCACCTCGACTGCTCTCTGTGGTAGTGAGCTCCACATTCCCACCACTTTTCTGTATGAAGAAGTTACGCTTGAATTCTTGATTGGATACAGTAGCGCCCGTCTTATTCATAGGCCCTGGGCTGGAGTCTCCGCAGCCCCGTGCCAAAATCGCGTTCGGCGCGGGGGCGGAGAAACCACTTTCACGCCGAAATCGGCCTGGCGAGAATCGGCATGGACGCGGAGTATGCCGAGCGGCTGGGGGCTCATTGACAAGAGGCCCGCCCAGCGATCCTCCGCTCCCGACCGGCCAAGTTCCCGACCACGTGGTTTTAACCGCCTATCGAGATGCTAGCGTGGCGGCTGCAGACTCAGTCCGCGGCCACCCTGGTGGGGGGCAGGGTGATCGCACACCAGGGTGGGTCTTATAGGTGGCCGGGGAGTGCCTGTGCGCAGATAGATGCTCGGGCACGCGCCTGATCAGGGGGTCTAATTTTTGCGCCTGGCTCTGAATCCGCCATGGAGCTTGAGGCCGCCGCCGTGCACACGCGCAAACTCCATACCGGAGGTGCGGGGGCCCGTATCCGCAGCTAGAGCTGCGAGATTTACTCCGGGTCCCTGCTGGCCACCTGCAGGGCATTGAATTAGCTGTACCTTTTTTAAAAATAAATTTAGAGTACCCAATTATTATTTTTTTCCAATTAAGGGGCAATTTAGCCAATCCACCTACCCTGCACATCTTTGGGTTGTGGGGGCGGAACCCACTCAGACACGGGGAGAATGTGCAAACTCCACACGGACAGTGACCCAGTGCCAGGATTCGAACCCAGGCCCTCCGCACCACAGTCTCAGTGCTATCCACTGCGCCACATGCACCCCCCCTTAGCTGTATCTTTTAACAGGAATCTCTGGAGTAAAACCCCAGCGTTTTTACTCTGGTGTGGGTCATAGCACCATTTTGGGAGATTCCAGCCCCCTATTTTTGGATTCTGAAAAATGACTTGACAAATATCAGTGAATAGAACAGGTCCCAAGCTCCTTACAGACTCAGATCAGTACCTGGGTCCGTGTAAATCAGACAGGATGTTTTGGCTTCAATATGCTGTCAATGCTGACTGAGTGAGTTGATCAAGAGGCTCAGGTAAGCAGTATTCTGGATCCGAGAGGGGGAAATCAAATCATTTCCTCAGTTGTGATCACCATGAAATGGTTTCCTCCCTCCTCCATCCCATACTGCCCTCATTAAAAGTGGGGTATGCCGTGGTGAGTGGCACTGTGGTTAGCACTGCTGCCTCACAGCACCGGGGACCCGGACTCGATTCCGACCTTAGGTGATTGTGTGGAATTGGCACATTCTCCCCGTGTCTGTGTGGGTTACCTCCGGGTACTCCGGTTTCTTCTCAGTCCAAATGATGTGTAGGTTATGTGGATTGACCATGTTAAATTGCCCTTAGTGTCCAAAAGGTTAGCACTGCTGCCTCATGGCGCCGAGGTCCCGGGTTCAAACCCGGCTCTGGGTCACTGTCCGTGTGGAGTTTGCACATTCTCCCCCTGTCTGCATGGGTCTCACCCCCACAACCCAAAGATGTGTATGGTAGGTGAATTGGCCACGCTAAATTGCCCCTTAATTGGAAAAAAAGAATTGGGTCTTCTAAATTTAAAAAAAAGTGTTCAAAAGGTTAGGTGGGATTATGGGGATAGGGTGGAGGTGTGGGCTTAGGTAGGGTGCACTTTCGGAGGGTCGGTGCAGACCTGATGGGCCGAATGGCCTCCTTCTGCATTGCAGCGATTCTATGGTTCTCACAAGGACAGGTTGGGTCCCCGCATGGTTAAATACCCTGCTCATATTGACTGCCTAAACTCACACATGAAATATGTAGACTTGAGCAAGTCTAAGAACATGTGAAGTGGGAGCTGGTGTAGGCCATTTAGCTCTGCAACCCTATTCCACATCATGGTCAACCTTCTATCCCACTCCAATGTTCCACCCTATCCCCACATCCTTCAACTCCCTTCGTGTCCAAAAATTGTTCAACTTGAAGAGCTCTCTGGGGTGAAGAGTTCCAAAGATTCACAAGATTCTTCATCAAAGAAGGCGGCGCCGGAGCGAGGCGACTCTCTGCGAACTCTCCCCAACAGATCCACTTTTTACTTAACTTATACTCGTTCTAATCTTTTATCTTGTGTTGCCCTATTATGTATTTTCTTTTATTCCCTTTTCTTCCCATGTACTTGATTATCTGTTGAGCTGCTCGCAGAAAAATACTTTTCACTGTACCTCGGTACACGTGACAATAAACAAATCCAACCCAATCCAATCCAATTCGCAGCCCGTTGACTGAGGAAATTTCTCCTCACCTCTGTGCTGTGTGGCCCAGCTGTTATCCCTAAATTCTAAGCTCTCTATCCAGCATCAACCCCGTCAAACCCCTTGGGGCTAGTAAAGCTGGCAACCCACATTATCCCACAAAACAAATATCTTTGAAAAAGATTTTTTTTAATGAAAAAGATGAATGGAAATATAAGAATTTTGTTCAGAGCAAGGAATTTGATTATTCTGCTTGTAACACAATGATTGTTAAAGTGTAAATATACCCCCCGGGAAGTGCCTTTAGATATATGCAGGTGAGGGCTTTTGTGAGGCGACAGGTGAGGGAATTCCCGTTGCTCCCGGCACAAGAAGTTCAAGATAGGGTGATCTCGGGGGTATGGGTCAGGGAGGGCAAGGTGTCGGAAATACACCAGGAGTTGAAAGAAGAGGGGGAAGCGCTGGTAGAAAAGTTGAAGGGTAAATGGGAGGAGGAGCTAGGGGTGGAGATCGAGGAAGATCTGTGGGCTGATGCCCTAGGTAGGGTTAATTCCTCCTCCTCCTCGTGTGCCAGGCTCAGCCTGATACAATTTAAGGTGGTCCACAGAGCGCACTTGACGGGGGTGAGGCTGAGTAGGTTCTTTGGGGTGGAGGACAGATGTGGAAGGTGCTCAGGGAGCCCGGCGAACCATGTCCATATGTTTTGGTCACGCCCGGCACTGGAGGGGTTCTGGAGAGGAGTGGTGGGAGCAATATCTCAGGTGGTGAAAGTCCGGGTCAAGCCAAGCTGGGGGCTAGCAATATTTGGAGTAGTGGACGAACCGGGAGTGCAGGAGGCGAAAGAGGCCGGCATTCTGGCCTTTGCATCCCTAGTAGCCCAGCGAAGGATCTTGCTAATGTGGAAGGAGGCGAAGCCCCCCAGCCTGGAGGCCTGGATAAACGATATGGCTGGGTTCATAAAGTTGGAGAGGATTAAGTTCGCCTTGAGAGGGTCTGCGCAGGGGTTCTACAGGCGGTGGCAACCGTTCCTAGACTATCTCGCAGAGCGTTAGAGGAAGATCGGTCAGCAGCAGCAGCAACCTTGGGGGGGGGGCTGGTGGGGACGTCCTGGGAGGGGGGGGGAAAGGGGGGACTGTCTGGGAGGGTGGATGAGCAAGAGATAACATGAAGGGTTGGGGAAACTGGCACGTACGGGTGAGGGCCAGTGTACAAAGCTGTGTAAATCTATCATTTTGCCTTGTATATATCTTGCTCTGTGCGATTTCTCGGTTTTTTTTGTTACGGGGGGGGGGGGGTGGTTATTGTTTGTAAGGGAGAAAAATTGTGTTAAAAAACTTTAATAATTTTTTTTTTTAAAGTGTAAATATACCTTGCATTTTTACTAGTTTGGCATGAAGCTGTTCCCGGGAGTAAGTCAGCGAGGTACAAAAACTAGACGACAGTCTGAAGATTGGTGCATACATTCCATTTTATTTTCCATGTTCTATCTATAGAATATGTTCAAACAGCTTCGATCTATTTGATAATTCAGATTGATACATCATCAAACTCTATATCCAAAGCTCCTTGTTATTCATGAATGAAAGCATAATAAAAAAGTGATGTGCTAGGTATTTGAGGGACAGGACAAGGCAGAATCTATGATGTCACATGTGAAACAAAATTTGTCACAGTTAAACACAAAGGTTCCTGTAACAATATCACTTAACGGAACACTCTCTCCATGAAACGGCAGCCGTGGCTAAGTGTGTACGGTTAAGGAAACTCGATGGGCCGAATGGTCTAATTCTGCTTGTGTTTTTTATGGTATTACCCAGTGCTGAGCTTTTTAAGAGGGTTTGCCTGCTTGGTAGTCTAGGTTTTAAATAGTTGAACACCTGGTCAAACATCGATCCCGCAGTATACAAAATATACAGCACAGTTTACACATGGAGGTAGTGAGACCTCCAGACCTGGGCACTCATTCTGATGAATGGTAGCTGTATCAGCCCTGACTCAATGGTTAACACTTTGGTCTCTATGTCAAGAGCGTTGCGGGCTAAAATCTCACTCCAGAGGCTGGGGCTGACATTACAGTGAGGCGGTATGTACGGGGGGGGGGTGGTAGGGAGGCTGGGGGGAGAGGCCGGCACTGTGGAAAGTGGCCTCTCGGATGGACGTCAAAGATTCTATGGCACTATTTTGAACAGCAGAGCAGGTGAGTTGCCACCTGGACTTCTGGCCAATAGTTATCCCTCACCCAGTATCACTAAAAACATGTTACTGTTGTGGGAAGTTGTGCATGAATTGGCTGCTGCATTGCCCTCTCTTCCAACGGCTTTGCAATGTGAACAGTGTTATATAAATGAAAATCTTTCCAAAGGTGCACTAGCTGAGACCAGCGCCTCGATAACTCAATGGATTGAATGATGGCCTTGTGGTTCCAGAAGTCTTACTACTTTCTTACCAATGCTGTGCAAATTCATGAAGCATCCATATTTTTAGAGTGGGGTGGCAGTGGTTAACACTGCTGTCTCACAGCACCAGAGACCAGGGTTTGATTCTGATCTTGGGTGACTGTGCGGAGTCTGCACATTCTTCCTGTGTCTTTGTGAGTTTCCTCCAGGTGCTCCGGTTTCCTCCCACAAGTCCCGAAAGACGTGCCTGTTAGGTGAATTGGACATTCTGAATTCTGTGTACCCGAACAGGCGCCGGAATGTGGCGACTAGGGGATTTTCACAGTAACTTCATTGCTGTGTTAATGTAAGCCTACTTGTGACACTAATAAAGATTAATGATTATTAAGGTGCATTGGTTGTGCTTAATTACCCCTAAGTGTCCAAAGATGTACAGGTTAGGTGGGTTACAGGCATGGAGGCGACAGAGTGGGCCTATGTAGGGTGCTCGTTCAGAGGGTTGGTGAAGACTCAATGGGCCGAATGGCCTCCATCTGTTCTGTAGGGGTTCTATGGGTTTTATGAATGTCATGAGGAGGGAGTTTGGAGTCAGATTAACTAGAGATGAACAGGAGTGTGATTGTCCCCACAGAATGAAACCAGATGACCCCGGCCGAGGTCTCTTATTGCATATGGTTATTGTAGGACAGGTTATCGCTTCTCTCTGCACTAAAGCTCAGAGGAACTTGTTTCTAATAACATTCAAACCCAGCCTCAACGCTAATCACGTCCATCTGGTAAGCAGTGAGCCTGACTTCACTGAGAGTCCCACCCTGCAGATGCGGAGTTCGGGGTTACATCTGGAACTGATTTACTGAACTAACCGAGCAACAATCAGGACACTGTACCCTGCTCGCTAAAACAATCCCTGGATTCACAGATCCCGCATAATTTCACTTCCAGATAAGGAGCCAGTCAGAAATCAAGTGACTGCTCTGAGCTCAATTGAAGAATAGCTCCTGTGGTGGGAGAAGCGGAGATTGCAATGGGGTCCCTGTCGACAATGAATAAAGAGCCAGCTCAGCCTTTGAGGGCGAGCAGGATAAAGGAAGAGGGTGGGATTTGGGGAGGGAGGAATAGGGGGAGGGTTGGGGAGGGTCCCCCTCCCCCCCCCCCCCCCTCCATGGTGAGGGGAGGTAAACATTGGCTGCACTTGTAACTAATGATGAATGCATGTCCACCGCCATCTCAATACAATGCTGTAATTTTAAATACAGATATCATTCACCCATCATATTTAACCCCTGCGGCCAGGGCGATGAAACGATCATTTCCTGCCTGGAACCTTGATGGGAACGTTAAAAGACACGGGCACATTCCACTCAATGGATCCCCATTGATTGTTAATATTCAGGCCTCTGACCATGTTCCTGTCAGCTAGTCAGTCAGTGCGTTTAAATCTTTTACCAACTTGCAGACACCTCAAGGCAGACTCAGGACTGAATATTCCACACACACACCCTGGTGGAAAAGGGAAGAGGGCGCGATTCAGAGTGTGTGTGTTTGTGAGATGGACACAATTGCATCAATGTTTAACTGAGCTGGGCTCTGCAATTCTGCCTTTCTCGGACACAGGGATTTCTTTGTGTTGTCTATTGAGAGCCCAAACATTTAATTTGAGGATGACCCAGATGTTTGTCAATGCACAAGGGTGGGTTTGGCCAGGGGGACTGGGCAGTCTGAGGGCAGGCTGCAAGTTGGCACCAGACCTGGTCAGGACTCTGCTTTCACTTGGTGACATTTCAAGTTGGTATCAGTTGAGTTAATTCCAGAAATCAGGAATGGAAGAGGGAATGTCCCCCCCGGTCCCCCCCCCCCCCCCCCCCCCCCCCCCACACACACACACAGTACTGGATCATTACCAGGTGCTTTACAGTAGCATGATGGGGATATCCTCCAGATCCATTGTTAAAGCTTCTCATCTTCTGCTCCTCACGCGTCATTCCCGGGGAGCTCCCGAATCCCGAGTGGGGAAATTCCTCTGCAGCCAATGGGATCTTTGGGAGTGACGTGGGCTGGGGCTGTGACAGAGAGAGGAGGGAGGGGGGGAGAGGGAAGGGGAGTTCCCCAGGCTGCAGACAGGAGGGTTCCAGTCCAGAGTGCAGACGGTCTCGGACACACTCACTCCCCAAACCCACTGACACAAACCAAAAAAAACCTGCCTTCTCCAACTTGCTTCTCATTCACCCCCACCCCCAAACCAGGCAAAAAAACTCCCAACTGGAACATGCATAATTAGCCCAGGCTCCCTCCCAAAGAAAATTAAGTCTTAGTTCAAAGTAAGACTGAAAACTGGTCAATAATTGAGCGTAAAAATTGTGTTTGAAAACGTACCGTTTCTTTAACATCAAAGCTGTAAGTGGCAGGCTGTGGGTTACAGAGACGGGCATTATCATTTGTGTTTCCAGTGTAAGGCAGTGTGGAAACGCCTTGTGCTGTATCCCTGTGTAACATGATCTTCAAATCCCTCCAAAACACACCAGAAATGCAGTTTAATGGAGGGGGGGGGGGGGGGGTGGATTGGGCTGGGAGGAGGCTCCTCGCTTTCTGTACCTTCCTCCGAGGCAAGGTTTGGTGTCTGGGGTCTGCATGGTGATCCCTGGGTACATGCGACCACTGTGACAGACAACCGTCAGGGCATCTGGCCAGAGCTTCATCCAAATCTTCACTTAAATAAAACGGAGGAGGTTTTCACACAAGAGATTCTTTCATTTCTTGCCCTAATCTTTCCAAATCAGTCACTTGGAATTACAGTTCACATTCACAATCATCACCCCCCCCCCCCCTACCCCAACCTCTGCTTGCAATTAAAAGTACTAAAGGCGAGTTCCTCTGGGTGAACGTGTTAATACAAAAGGTTTGGACTTACCTTTGATCCGCGGTTTGGAGTTGTCCTGCTTCTTTCTGCTGGATTTCAAAGTTCACTGGGACCCCCGTGTGTGTGTGTGTGGTCCACAAGTCTGATCGCTCTCAAATGTTCAAGTCTTCAGGATTTTGAAGTCAGTGCCTTTCATGATGTACTTGCATCAGAGGAGGAGCAGGAGGGAGGGGGGAAAAAAGACTCCTTGGGATTTCAAACCGGAGTTCTGTGCAGAAATCCTCCTTCTCCAAACACTCACCTCCCCCCCCAAAAAAAAAAACCCGCACCAACTTTCCAAATAAAAAGGACTCTTCAAGTTCCAATTGCAGTTTTTTGGGGTGTTAAATAAAGGACTTTCCCCCGCTGCTACTGCAGACTTCACAACCAGCAATAAATAATTAAATAGTTCGAAATGTCTCAAAAGTTCCTGACCAAACGAAAAAGTGATATATTCACAATTGAATCTCGTACACGTTCCAGCAATGCAGCCAGCCCCCAGGTTGACTGAAATGAACGTAAGTTCCTTTAAACTAAACTCTCGGACAAGCCAAACCTTTTTTTTTTTGGTGGGTCGGTTCTCCTACTTCTGAGCTGATTTTTTTCTAACTCCAAGTGCAGCCGAGAGGAAGTGTCGCGGACTTTTATAACAAGCCTAACCTTTTTTTTTCTCCCTTGATAATGAATCGGTGGGGTTTCGGGAGGGGGGTTCCTGTGGGGGTGGGACGTCTGAACCCGCCCCCTGGCACACACTGACTTTACAGATGGCCATATCAGAGCTCCTTGAAAGCTCAATCGGCCACTTTACTTATCCTCACACATAAAAAGTAGCCCCTAAACTTTGGACATGTTTGCCCCTGCAGACACTCAGCACACACACAGTCCATCCTTCCCAAGAAACTGCTGGTGAACATCACCTGGACCAAACTCAGCCGCCTTTTGAAAGCTGTGTGCCGCTTCCAAAGAGTTAGCCCGCACTGGAGGGGCCGAATGGCCGCCTCTCTCTGGTTCTTACCATTCCATGATTCCATGCTAGGCTTACCTGAGCGTGCAATCTGAGTGTCTGCTTCTCTCTCTCGCAGACACACACATGCATACATTGAATAATGCAGCTAGGAAGGAGGCCATCCGGCCCGACGTGTGCGTGCTAGCCCACCGAAAGAGCTGTCCAAATTCAGTCCCCACTCCCCTCCCTCGCCCCCGCCCATCGCCAGTGCAAAGATTTCTGGCTGTGCTTGATATTCACTCAGTGGCTGCAGCGTCTGGCTAGTTTAAAACTTGTCTATTGTCTTATCTGGGGTGTGATTGAGAGAGCGGGCCTCTGTAAAAAGACAATGGGACGGAATTTAGAATACGGGAGACTCGCTTTACCAAAGGTTTTCCTTTCCGTCTGCTCTGTAACAATGGCTCTGGAACGGTCAACAGAGGGCGCCGCTGGCGGCCACACTGTACACAGCCCAGGGACAGCAAGGGATGTGCAAGAAATCCGCTTCCAGCGGATATTCACACAGTGGTGAAACCGAATTAACACTTTAAGGCCAGTCCCGAGGTGAACTGATTTTTTTTTCTTCAAAAAATGTTA
The DNA here is from genome assembly GCF_047496885.1 of Scyliorhinus torazame. Lineage (NCBI taxonomy): Eukaryota > Metazoa > Chordata > Chondrichthyes > Carcharhiniformes > Scyliorhinidae > Scyliorhinus > Scyliorhinus torazame. The sequence goes on from NC_092717.1 coordinate 8,921,934, forward strand.
GCACTGTGGCTTCACAGCGCCAGGGTCCCAGGTTCGATTCCCGGCTTGGGTCACTGTCCGTGCGGAGTCTGCACGTTCTCCCCGTGTGTGCGTGGGTTTCCTCCGGGTGCTCCGGTTTCCTCCCACAGTCCCAAGATGTGCAGGTTAGGTGGATTGGCCGTGATAAATTGCCTTTCGTGTCCAAAAAGGTTAGGAGGGGTTATTGGGTTAGGGTGAAAGTGAGGGCTTATGTGGGGTAGGTGCAGACTTGATGGACCGAATGGCCTCCTTCTGCACTGTATATTCTATGTTCTATACAATTCCCCTCCCCTCAGTTCACTATCGCTGGTAAATTTTAGAAAACGACCGTCCCCCATTGCGCCACTGTGTCGGCTGCCCCAAGCTTTAGTGCCTCCCTCAGCACGTAGGCCTGGGCTTTGGAATGTGCCCGTCTGCAACACTCGGTCTGGAACAACTCTTTGCACTGGAAGACCAACAGGTTTCGGGCAGTCCAAAGAGCATCTTTCACCGAGTTGATGGTCCTCCAGCAACAGCCAATGTTAGACTCGGTGTGCATCCCTGGGAACAGCCCGTAGTAGAGCAGAGTCTTGCATCACGGAGTGGCTCGGAATGAACTTCGACAAAAAACACCTCGTCTCTCTCCAGACGTTCTTTGCAGAGGAACATTCCACAAGGAGGTGGACAATGGTTTCTTTCCCACCACAGTCACCTCAAGGACAAGGTGCGGATGGAGTGAGGCTCCGGGTGTATAGGAAGGATCTGACAGGGAGGGCCATTCTCACCACTAGCCAAGCTAGGTCTGGGTGCTTGTTTGAAAGTTCAGGTGAAATTGAATAGATTTTTACAGTACAAGAAGAAGCCATTCGGCCCGTTTCATCCGTGCTGGTGTCTATGCTCTCCACACTGGCCTTCTCCCACCCCTTTTCATCTCAGCCTGTCAGTATATCCTCCTTATCCTCCTTCCCGCTATTGTTTGATCATCTTCCCTTTTAATGTATCAATGCTATCCGCCATAAGCAGAGTGATAGTGAGTTCCACATTCTCACCACTCTCTGAATAAAGATCTTACGTTCCTGAATTCCCTTTTGGATTTATGAGTGCCTGTCATCTGTGCCCAAGTTCTGAATTCCTCCAACAAATGAAGACCTGCTCTTCCCTATTGCAAATATTTTGTTATTGTTGTAAAGTGCATTAACTGGTCTTGATAGCAGATACCGAGTGCGCTCCGGGTAAAGAGGGGTTAAATTTGAGGGGATAAAGGCTTGTGACTCCTCTCTAGGAGCAATGGGGAGGATAAAGCTGCCAGGATTCACCAGGAGGTGCATACACGCTCGCACCTCTTCAGAACGGTTACACCGAGGACATCATTCTGACAAAACCATGGCTCCTCGTGAAAGCCCATGTGTTGTTAACGTCTTAGCGGAGTTTTCAATGTCATGTTTTACAAGAATGCTTCGCAAAAATCTGACAAAGAGGTTAAAACTTTAAAAGAAACCCATTGGGAGTTTAAAATATATCAGTAACGATGCTTACAAAACGTTTATTTTGCTGGAGTTCGGATATTTTCAAATAAATTAAAGGCAATCTTACAATGTTAAAATATGTCTTTAAAAAAAATTTATGGGTCCATAAAAGTGCATTCGCTATAATAAGTACAAATCACATCTGTTTGGCAGCACGGTTTATAACGTCGGTGGAATTCTTAGATATAGTTCAGTTCAGTTTTTGGGGGAAATGCAGCTTGAGTTCCTGTTTCGCAGAATCTCATCAAATACTCACAAATACTGAATATAATTTGGTCAGAAGTGGCTCTGGTTCAAGGAAAACGTTCTTCTGGCAACAGAAGTAATGGTTTAGAGTTTAATAATGAAAAGGAAGCTCAGAACATTTAACAGGGTTTCCCGGAGTGAGCGAGCGAACCATTTTTTCAAAGGATGGTTCTTGTATAATTGGAGCCGTGTTTGGTGACTCTCCCACTGCAGGGCTGGGCCCTGGGATGACTCTTGTTTAAAGAGTGTCTGGCATTCACTAGACTTTTCTTTCAAAAAAAAAGCACAGTTGCACAGAATCCTGTTTCGCTAATAACCACCCTGCTTCTCCTGAAAGGGGGAAATGTTCACTTTAAGACTCACCTCAGCCCCGCAAATTACCAATATCCAAGAACGAGCTACATATCTGTATCCTCCCCCTACCCTTTGAGATCTCTGCACTCTGAAAATGCTTGCCACTTGCACGCCTCCAGTTTCAAACTCCCTAAACTCCTCGCTGCTTCTTTGCTCCTTTAAGACACGCCTGCCACTTCTGCCAAGCTTTTGGCCACCTATGCCAATATCTCCTAATGTGCCTGAATGTCGTTGGCTTCTTGTTATTCAATGGCATCTCCAGGAGATGAACATCCTCCGTAAATCTAACTCTGAAATGACACTACTTCAGGTGCATGTACTTCAAAGGTACAAAGCCAATTTTACCTCTGTCTCTGCCTCTTTCCTGAACAACCTTGGAAGGGAGGGGTGGGGAGCGAGGACGTTGCAGATTGTCATTAGTATTGTCGGCATGGTCACTCGCCCCCACTCTTCCTTCCCACGGGTTAAAATTCATAAATCTTGGGGCGGCACGGTGGCGCAGCGGTTAGCACTGATGCCTCACAGGCCAAGGACCCGGGATTCGATCCTGGCCCCGGGGCACTGTCCGTGTGGAGTTTGCACATTCTCCCCGTATCCGCGTGGGTCTCACCCCCACAACCCAAAGATGTGCCGGGTAGGTGGATTGGCCCCGCTGAATTGTCCCTTAATTGGAAATTATTTTTCAAAAATTCATAAACCACTGCTCAAACAGTCATCCCCGAGGGTTAATTCAAAAGTCCTTGGCCGAGGGATCAGGGACCAGATGAGACAAATTTTGAAACTGTTTGGCCAAAGGACTAAAGGTGACATGAAGAGAAATTATTTTATTCCGTGGGTGCTTTGGAGCCGGAACGCAATTCCTGAGCGTGTGGTGGAGACAGATTCAATCATAGCTTTAAAAAGGGATTTGGACGAGCAAATGAAGGGGTTAAAAACTGCCAGGCTGCAGGGAAAGGGCAGGAGAGTGCGACGGGCTAAATTGCTCTAGCAGAGACCTAGCATGGGATGCAATGGGCCAAATGGCTTCCGTCTGTACTGTAACCATTCTGTGATTCTATATTTAGAAGTAAGCCCTGTGTGTTTAAGTTTGCAAAGTTACATTTGGCTACAGTTTCTAAAGTGGGCGTTCAAAATGGGCAGGATTGCTTTTGAGAGCAAAGTTTACCAAAGCACTTCTTGATCTTTGAGAAAGGGTGAATTGTGTGTTATTGCTGTCACTGTGGTAGAACCTGTGAGTCCCCCAGTTCCTTATTCTCTTCTGAAGGTAGTGACTCTTTCCAGAGCCAGCGATATTTGAATGCCTCACCATGATTTCGCCCGTGGAGCTTAATGAGTGCCATCTTATTCAACTATACTTGTGGTCAGAGCCAATTATTGAGTCCTGTGTTTGTGCCTCCCTGGACTATTGCTTCTGGGACAGGTGGTCACAGGTTCCCACGCCTGAATTTGAGCAACTAATCCAAGCTGACACTTAACACCGAAGGACTGCTGCACCTTCAGATGTGCTGGCTTCCAGGTGAGATGTTAAATTGAGGCCCCCCCGTCAGCTAATTGTAAACGGTCCTGATGTTCACATTCAAAGAAAAGAAGGGAGATCTGCCCGGAGTCCTGAGGAGTATTTATTCATGGAGCAGATATTCTTACCATTATCGCACTGTTGTTTGTGAGAGTATGCAGTGTTTAAATTGGTGGCTGTGAGGGCAGCACGGTGGCGCAGTGGTTAGCACCGGGACTACAGCGCTGAGGGCCCGGTTTCAAATCTCGACTCTGGGTCACTGTCCATGTGGAGTTTGCACATTCTCCCCGTGTTTGCGTGGGTTTCACCCCCACAACCCAATGATGTGCAGGTTACATAGAACATAGAAAATACAGCACAGAACAGGCCCTTCGGCCAACGATGTTGTGCCGAACCTTTGCCCTAGATTAATCATAGATTATCATTGAATTTACAGTGCAGAAGGAGGCCATTCGGCCCTTTGAGTCTGCACCGGCTCTTGGAAAGCGCACCCTACCCAAACTCAACACCTCCACTCAACACCAAGGGCAATTTTGGACACTAAGGGCAATTTATCATCACCAATCCACCTAACCTGCACATCTTTGGACTGTGGGAGGAAACCGGAGCACCCGGAGGAAACCCACGCAGACACAGGGAGGATGTGCAGACTCCGCACAGACAGTGACCCAAGCCGGAATCGAACCTGGGACCCTGGAGCTGTGAAGCAATTGTGCTATCCACAATGCTACCGTGCTGCCCTTAAGAACAAATAAATCTACACTATATCATTTTACCGTAATCCATGCACAATCATGGTGAGGTTAGATGGAATGGCCACGCTAAATTGCCCCTTAATTGGGAAAACAAAATAATTGGGTATTCTAAATATATTAAAAGAAAATTGGTGGCTGTTTCCTACATAACAACAGTGATTATTTTTCAAATGCATTTCATTGATCGGAAAGAGCCAAAGAGTTGCGAAACGTGTCAGAACAATACAAACCTTTCTTCATATTTTACCATTGCATAGGGGAGCAAACATTTCCAACAAGTTGTGACCAGTGCATGATCATGGATCAGTAACTCTCGTTGGTATTTACCCCTGATGCAGAGGTTTTCAGGCTAACACCGCTCTCGGAGTATAACGCCAGAGAACCGATCATAAAAAGAAAGGCGAGGAAGGTCCAGATTTCTCAATACTGACAAGCAGCGGATAGACATTAAAACAATATTGGTCTGGATTTTGCTCGGAGAAGCCTTGCTGAGAGACGGGAGCAGTCTCTGTGGTGAGAGCTTTCCCCTCACCCTCTCCAGTGGACTGCAATGTTTGTCAATAGGGCTTCCTAGCGTGGAGCTACAGTCATTCCATCAAGCAACCATTCACATTAAAGCATCCCCACAGTCAGCAAAGCAGGAAATGAAAATCAAATCAGCTTAAAAATGTTTTTAACTAGTGCAAACTGAAGATGGCGTTAAAAAGAAGCTGAAATATTATTGAAAATATTTTAAAAAAACATTATTTAAAGAAAATCAGTTTTAAAAATCTTGTAATTGTGATGTTTAGCAACATTCCACAAACATCATCTTTTTTTTGTTACAGATTCGTTCTTCAGCAATAGTTATTACTCAGATTGCAGTTAAAAATCCAGTTACACCCGGCTGAATAATGTGTAACTTTTAAATCAAAGCAAATTACTGCAGATGCTGGAATCTGAAACCAGATGTGAAGTGTGTAACTTTTAATGGGATTTCCAAGTATGATATCAGAGCAGAAAAGGGAACGCATCAACTGATTTAATGATTACTAGCTCTGAGCGGCGTAGGGCTGCCACAGACTCAGCTTATGGTCGGGCCGCAAATGTCACACCGCAACCTCAGGATTTCCTCTTTAATCTGTTCTGGCTTGTCATGTGAGTGTCCCTTTCAGAAAGGTTTTGTTTGACCACATGGCTTGTAGCGCGGCTTCAGTGATGTCATTTGTGGGTGGAGCTGGGCTGTGGCTGTCAGGTGAGAGGGGGTTTAGCATTTGGGTTTCATTTCCGGTTTGTTGCTTCGGACTGCAGAAGAAAGAAGCAGTGTTTCCCTGTTTTCTCTGTTTTCATTTTAAAGCTGTTCCGGGGAACGGAAAGCACATTGGGTGTGGCAAACCGCCCTGGTAACTTTAAAGATAGGGTTGCTTTCCGGAAGGACTTTTGAATCTGCTGGTTGGAGGCTGGATCTCAGGGAAAGGACGAGTCCCATTCAAGTGAGATTACAGTGTGCTGGGCCGCGCCCTTGAAAGTGGTTTTGGTTTATTGGATTTTGTTATTGAATTGGAACAGCTAAGGGGAATTCATTAAGAGTTATATACAGAGATTACTGTAGCTATTGTGTTTTCTTTATGTTTGTAATTGATAACAAATTATTGCTCTGTTTTATGTATGTTAACTACTTTCTTATAATAAACTTTGTTTTGATAAAAGCCCCGAGGATGTCTGATGAATCACACCTGAAGTAAAGGCTCGTGTGTGCTCATCCTAGCCAAATTCAACATCAAGGTTATAGGTCAGGTGAACTTCATAATACGCTTTGGAGTTTCTGAGCCTGGCCCATAACAGGCTCTACATCTTGAAATCATGGTCAGTTTCCGAGGGGCAAGGTGTGAGGCAAATGATGAAAGAAGCAGTGGGACAAAGCATTTTGTTTTTAAACATCGCGCGTGGATTAGGATCTGCAACGTGGTGGGGGCAGGACCAACTATAGCTTTCAAAAGGGAGCTGGATAAATATCAGAGAGGAGATGAAAAGAATCAGGGCTCTGGCGGAGGGGTGGGGGGGGGGGGGGGGTGGGGGGGTTAGCAGCATTGCCCTGGAAAAGAGCTGGCATGGAGACGAGGGGCCAAATGGTCTTCTTCAGTGCTGTCACCATTCTGCAGCTGGGTGAACTCTGGCAATGCGCCACTAAAAACATACATGCAAAATCCAGACTGTTATGTGAAAGGGAAAGTTAATCCAGCGGAGTATTTCAAGATAATCGACTCCTAAACTGAAGAACAGTAAAAGGCATGTTGAGACCGGGCGCAGGAAACATCGTTCATGCAAAGTCTGATTAATAACTGGAACGTTCTTTTGTCAGAACCAAGTCAGAATTTATTAATTAGACTGTTTGATGCAGTGAAGGTGTGGGAATAGATTCCTTTGGAAGGACGAGGTGAACGTGACTGATCTTCCCGGTTTGTTCTTATTTTCACTTCTAGCCCAACCGAGCAGTGTCCACCATTCTCACTGGAATGTCTGATTAATGCCGCACAGATTTTCTTTTTGTTACTTCTACCCTGCCTTATACGATTCATCGGGGAGCACGGATTTCCGTCACCAGCTCTCCTCTGACATCTCAAACAGTGACCCTTTCTTTCAACTTTGCTGCTTTCTCTGCCAGCTTTTTTTTTCTCAACACCCACTTGCTGCTTCTTTCCTGAAGGTGCGGGCTCCCTTCATCTGCCCAGTCCCCCCGCATCGTCCGGCGAAAGAAAGAGCTTGAATTTCTATCACATCTTTCACAACCTCACCACGTCCCAAAGGGCTTCGCAACCGGCAGAGCACTTTTGAAGTGCAGCCGCTGTTGTAATGTAGGAATCTAGTACCTTGTCCAACACAGTGAGTGTTGGCAAGCCACTCAAATTCCAGGAGTAACGGGGATAATCCCAAGCAAAGTATTGCAGATGCTGGAAATCTAATATAATCAGGAAAAGCTGCAAATGCTCAGCGGGCCAGGCAGAGTTTTGTGGGAGAGAAAAACATGGTCAATGTTTGAGGTTGATGCCCTTCCATCAGGTCCATAGAATAAAATTCCTACAGTGCAGAAGGAGGCCATTCGGCCCATTGAGTCTGCCGCCACCCTCTGAAAGAGCATCCTATCTAGGCCCACTCTCCCTGCCCTATCCATGTAATCCCAGAAGACCAAAAGACATAGGAGCAGAATTAGGCCACTCGGCCCATCGAGTCTGCTCCGCCATTCAATCATGGCTAATATTTTTCTCATCCCCATTCTCCTGCCTTCTCCCCATAACCCCTGATCCCCTTATTAATCAAGAACCTATCTATCTCTGTCTTAAAGACACTCAGTGATTTGGCCTCCACAGCCTTCTGCGGCAAAGAGTTCCACAGATTCACCACCCTCTGGCTGAAGAAACTCCTCCTCGTCTCTGTTTTAAAGGATCGTCCCTTTAGTCTGAGATGGTGTCCTCTGGTTCTAGTTTCTCCTACAAGTGGAAACATCCACTCCACGTCCACTCTATCCAGGCCTCGCAGTATCCTGTAAGCCTGGAACCCTACCTAGCCAGCACATCTTTGGACACTAAGGGGCAATTTAGCATGGCCAATCCACCTAACCTGCACATCTTTGGAATGACGTAATTGATGTTTCTTAAATGTCAAGCTGTTCCTTTCTTCAAAGATGGGCAGCATTTCCGCAACTTCTTTCTGTTTTAATAGCCAGTCTTATTACATCCTCCACAAGTTCATACACACAGTTTTTCAGCAGCCACCATTTGTTGCCAAACTTCCCTTCACCAACTTAGCAGTGCGAAGGTCCATTGTAGCACTAAGAAAGCTGTACTAGTTGGCATCAAAGTGTCCCAGAATACCTTCGGCTGAACATCTCACCCAAAAGAAATGGCGCCTCTGACAATGCCGCTCTCTCTCGGTGCTGAACTGGAAATCTCGGCCTAGACTGTGGTCCAAGGGTCTCTGACACAGACGTGAGCATGCCACCAAGGAAGCGAAAGCTGACACTGTTGGTTTGTTTTGATCATTGCAAATTGTATCAGATTGACCTAGTTATTAACGGCCTGGAGTTTGCAGTGGTAATGATGGTCAGACTGTCAGTGTCGGTTCCATTGTTCCTCGAGCTGAAACCGACAGCGACCTCTGGGGCCCAGCATGCGCAGAGTAATACAGAGATCCTGAAGTTGTTGTCAGTGATTCCGTGCTCCTCCAGAGAGTGTGCTATTGAAGCATCCCCCCCCCCCCAAGATTGCAACCAAGTAGAAATCATTGAACTGACAGGGATTTGCCTTTTCATACTCAGTCCTACCTTGCAAACCCATGAAAGCATTACAGCTTCTTAAGTGAGGTCTATATATGGGGCAGCATGGTGGCGCAGTGGGTTAGCCCTGCTGCCTCACGGCACCGAGGTCCCAGGTTCGATCCCGGCTCTGGGTCACTGTCCGTGTGGAGTTTGCACATTCTCCCCGTGTCTGTGTGGGTTTCGCCCCCACAACCCAAAGACGTGCAAGGTAGGTGGATTGAACATGCTAAATTGTCCCTTAGTTGGAAAAAAATGAATTCGGTACTCTAAATTTTTTTAAAAAGCGAGGTCTATATGGGTTTTTAATGACTTACTAACTTAAATATTATTGTTAAATTGGCCCTGGAAAGCTAACTTTATGAGTTCTTTTTCAAATTTGAAGTACCCAATTCATTATTTTTCCAATTAAGGGGCAATTTAGCGTGGTCAATCCACCTACTCTGCACATCTTTGCGTTGTGGGGGTGAGACCCACGCAGACACAGGTAGAACGTGCAAACTCCACACGGACAGTGACCCAGTGCCGGGATTGACTCCAGATCCTCGGTGCCATGAGGCAGCAGTGCTAACCACTGTGTCTGCCTGTTTTATATTTGTATACTGTCAAGTTTCTCCATAATGATGAAAAAAAAATCATATTTTGAAAATAATTTTTTAAGAGGTTTGTTTATGGTCGACGAAGACATTGAGTATAAGAATTGGCACGTCATGCTGCAGCTGTGTAGAACCTTAGTTATGCCGCACTTGGAATTTCGTGTTCAATTCTGGTTGCCACACTACCAGAAGGATGTGGAGGCTTTGGAGAGGGTGCAGAAGAGATTTACCAGGATGTTGACTGTTATGGAGGGCATTAGCTATGAGGAGCGGTTGGATAAACTCGGTCTGTTCTCACTGGAATGACGGAGGTTGAGGGGCGACCTGATAGAGGTCTACAAAATTATGAGGGACATAGACAGAGTGGATAGTCAGAGGCTTTTCCCCAGGGTAGAGGGGTCAATTACTAGGGGGCTTAGGTTTAAGGTGCGAGGGGCAAGGTTTAGAGGAGATGTGCGAGGGAGATTTTTTACACAGAGGGTAGTGGGTGCCTGGAACTCGCTGCCGGAGGAGGTGATGGAAGGAGATACGTTAGTGACGTTTAAGGGGCATCTTGACAAATACATGAATAGGATGGGAATAGAGGGATACAGACCCCGGAAGTGTAGAAGATTTTAGGTTAGACCGACAGCATGGTCGGCGCAGGCTTGGAGTGCCGAAGGGCCTCTTCCTGTGCTGTACTTTTCTTTGTTCTTTGTTTATTATACTCCAGCTCCCATGCTTGCGTCCCAATCATTTAATTTGCTGTCTCTGAAATTTGATTAAAAATGAAGGATAATCAATGCCTATAACATCCTGATTTGCTTTCTGTGAGAATACATCAATATGATTGGTTGTTTACCTAATGCAGGATATCATCGCTGTTGCTGCACACTGGAGATCCCCTTGACTTGAAGCCAGATTCAAACTAATGTTGGGAAGATGGAAATCCACGTCACAGATATTGCAAACTTTCTTCAAGCTGTGTGGCGAGAGCCATTGCTTTGCCACTGACTGTAAAACCTGAGCCATTAATTTCTGTCCCCCCACTAGCACAGCCCTGTCCTTTGATCTGGAAGCGAATGCACCTGGTGAGCATTAGTTATAAGTAACTATATAACAAAGTCTTTTTCTGGAGCAAACTTGCATTGGGGTAAAGCTGGCCAAAATCGGCTCTTATTTTGGAATGGAGTACGAATCTCAAACAAGTCACTGGACGGGGGAGTTGACCAACATAAAATAAGAAATCAGAACTGCAAGGGAAAACCATTGTGTAAAATAACAAAACCGTAACCACAGAGTTGGGTTTTAAGTGCAATTTAACATTAAGCCGATCATCATTGACACTGGCATGTATTGTGTTCTCAGGAAGTGACCGAATTAAATCAAAATAACAAATAAAGCCATGGTTTAATAATTGCCGATGGAAACAGTATTGTGTCCATTGACGTATTTTATTATATCATAGATTTTCGGAAAAATAAATGTCCATGGTAAAATGCACAGTATGAAAGAAAAGTTTAACACGGCTTGGATAGTGGAGACTTGGAATGGGGTGCATACGACTTCTGACAAACCTTCAGCCAAACTGTGCCATCATCACAGTATGTGGTCGTTTATTACCTTCCTCCTTCTTTGGACATGCTTGTCAATGTTTCCTTTGTAGTCTTGCGCCTTTACCGATTGCATTCAAGAAACACATAAGAAACCCTTCGCTCCTCTCACCTCTCAACAGGTTAGGGAGAGAAGTGTCACTCAGGATCGGGCTCCCAAGGAACCCAACCCTTGACTGGGTAAACAGATTGTGCCCGGACTCCAGTTTCTGCCTCAGCAGCTCTGCAGGTTTTTTTTGCTTTCCTTTCCAATTATGTCCACCCCCTCCCCCGACTTTGTCTTTTGAAGGCATTAACTCCCGCAGTCCATCAATCAGTCTTCAATAACTCACTCAAACAGCCACTATGAGCCGTTTGAACACATGGTGCAGTACAGCCAATCTTATCCTCACGCCTAAAAGGCCAATTGATCAAGCCCCACTCCGGGACTTCAGCACAAAATTAAAGCTGATGTTTGCACAGCGGAACTGAGGGGGGGCTGCACTCTCAGAGGGACCCACTTTCCAACTCAAGCCCTACCTGTCCACGTGAGTGGGAATGAAAGATCCCGTGGCACTTTTTCGAAGGGGAGAAGGGGATGGTATCCCTGGCGTCCTCAACTAGCAGAAATAAAGCAAATCATCTGGTCATTATCATACTGGAGGCTGTGGGAGCTTGCTGTGCACAACCGGGCTGCTGCATTTCCTACAGTGGTTCAAAGGCTCTAAAGTGCTCTGGGATGTGCTTAGGCCATGAAAGATGCTTTATAAATATATTTCTGTAAGCAACATGCCTGTATGGCCACGGGATAACAATCAGAAGATAAAATACTTATCAATATTTTGTTTCCCTATCCTGGAGCTTTGAAGCTAACCTAACGTTACGTGAGCCTCGAACCTCAGATTGACCCCTTTTGTTTTAAGTAAATTGTCTACCATTTGAATAAATACGTTTTGCTTCTGAGGTTATTGCGCGTTACCACTAACTACTACTTGAACAATCAGTTCTGGTTAAGTGATTTGTACGGCTTCACACAAACAGTAACTGTACACATTGGCACTTGCTTAAAGCTCACATGAAAAATCTGCCATATCCATTAAGGTCGCCATATGGTAACTATCGCCATGTTATCTCTGGGTCACCAACTAAATTAAGACCGTTAATATTCGAACGACGTAAATCAATATTTTATTTTCAACACTTTCAGACATTTTTCTTATGGCCCACAGAATCATTTAATTACGGGCGGCACGGTAGCACAGTGGTTAGCACTGTTGCTTCACAGCTCCAGGGTCCCAGGTTCGATTCACAGCTTGGGTCACTGTCTGTGCGGAGTCTGCGTGTTCTCCCCGTGTCTGCATGGGTTTCCTCCGGGTGCTCCGGTTTCCTCCCACAGTCCAAATTTTGGTGCAGGTTAGGTGGATTGATCATGCTAAATTGCCCTTAGCATCCAAAAATGTTAGGTGGGGTTACTGGGATAGGGTGGAGGCGAGGGTTTAAGTAGGGTGCTCTCGGGTCGCACGCTGGCGCAGTGGTTAGCACTGCTGCCTCACGGCGCCGAGGTCCCAGGTTCGATCCCGGCTCTGGGTCAGTGTCCGTGTGGAGTTTGCACATTCTCCCCGTGCCTGCGTGGGTTTCGCCCCCACAACCCAAAGATGTGCAGGGTAGGTGGATTGGCCACGCTAAATTGCCTCTTAATTAGAAAAAATGAATTGGGTACTCTCAATTTATTTTAAAAAAAGTAGCGTGCTCTTTCCAAGGGCCGGTGCAGACTCGATGGGCCGAATGGCCTCCTTCTTCAACTGTAAATTCTATGAGAAGGAGGCGCATCATGTCAGTCCTAACTCTGTGAAAGAGTTATCCAATTAGACCCACTCCCCTGCGCTTTTCGAAGCTAATATTCTGCTCCCACCGCTCTTTTAGGCAGCACGGTCCAGATCACAACAGCTCGCTCCGCAAATAAATCCCGCTCGTCTCCTCCCTGCCTCCCAGTTCTTTTTGCCCCCTCCCGTTGAGATGTGTGACACTTCTTTGCTTCGGTTATCCAACAAAGCCCTTTGTGCTTTTGAAATTTGGAAGCTCTCCAAATCGGGAGGCCATCCAGAAAGTAGTTATGTTTGCCTTCTGAGCTTTAGCCTGCGTTTTCCGCTCAAATCTCAGCCATGAACCATAACCTCCTGACTCAGAGGCGAGAGTGCTAGCAAGCGAACCGTGTCGGACTACCACCACGAGACACGACATTCGAGCAAGGAAACAATTACCAGGTAGAATTGATCCGAAGGGATCATAAGAACAGCAGATCGCGATAGGAAATATGATTCAAACATGTTTTGAAAAAGCCAAAGATGTACTTGCACTTTAGAATGAAGCATATCTGAATATATGACCTTATACGTGAGTCAGTGAGAGGGGTGTAGGGAAGTTGAATTAAAAGCCTGGAACCTGATGAAAGAACAATGAGGTGATGAATGAACATCACGGAGAATGCACTCATAGCAGTGGAACATTGTCCAAATCTAGTACAAAACTTTCTAATAGAGACACTCACTGATAAGGGGCTTCTGGGCTGACTGGATGGAAGCAATTATAACTGAGGTTATTTGCTTCCAAAAGATAGAGTGTGGTGTGGCCTTAAATCTCATTTGGTAGCACTCTTGCCCAGTACCTTGTGGGTTCAAAATCCCCCTACAGAACCGAAGCACCAAAATATCCAGGTTGAAATCCCCAGAGCTGAGTCGTTGGTTGCGCTAACTTTCAGGTGGGAGGTTAGACTGAGGCTATGTCTGCGCGCTCAATTTGGAAGAAGAGCAGGGCAGTCTCCCCTTGTGCCCCATCCAATACTTATCCCTCAATCAACGCCACAGAAACAGCTTGTCTGGACGTTATAACATTCTTGTTTATCATAGGGCAGCACGGTAGCACAGTGGTTAGCACTGTTGCTTCACAGTTCCAGCGACCCAGGTTCGATTCCCGGCTTGGGTCACTGCCTGTGCGGAGTCTGCACTTTCTCCCCGTGTGTGCGTGGGTTTCCTCCGGGTGCTCCGGTTTCCTCCCACAGTCCAAAGACGTGCCGGTTAGGTGGATTGGCCATGATAAATTGCCCTTAGGTTAGGTAGGGTTACTGGATAACGGGGATAGGATGGAGGTGTGGACTAAAGTAGGTGCTCTTTTCAAGAGCTGGTGCAGACTCGATGGGCCGAATGGCCTCCTTCTGCACTATAAATTCTATGATTTTTAAAAAACAAATTTAGAGTACCCAATTCATTTTTCCAATTAAGGGGCAATTTAGCGTGGCCAATCCACCAAACCTGCATATATTTTGGGTTGTGGGGGCGAAACCCACGCAAACACGGGGAGATTGTGCAAACTCCACACGGACAGTGACCCAAGCTGGGAATTGAACCCGGGTTGCTGGCGCTGCGAAGCAACAGTGCTAACCACTGTGCTACCATGCCGCCCATAAAGTATGCGTACACTCCCTGTCGGGGAATTGAATCCCGGTCTCCAGGGATACTAACCACTATACTAACGAGGAAGTGATGAATCAGTCCTGCTGCAGATTTAGGACCTCCCACCCCATCAATTTGGACCTGATGTTGGGGTCCCAAAGCCCACTGGAAAATCCAATCAACCCCTTCCCATTCAGTGATGTATGGAAATAGCCCTGCACACACTCCCTTGATGCTCAAAGATGGAGCAAAGATTGGAGGCCCACACAATCATATTAATCTCAAATCCTGTTGATCAAACAGGCTCCCCATACCCATTTGAGATCATGTTTCTTAGCTCCTTCTGAACCATTTCCAAGTTATCTTAGTTCCTGGTGATTTGCAGGCCATACCATAGTGCTGACTGATGAATGACAAACAGCGGAGAGAGCCCGAGGCCATGAGTTTATGGAATGGTTTATCCAATTTCAATATATTCAGGATGAATGTTGTGGGGTCCTGCTGAGGTTCCAGTACAGGAGAGCCCTCTGATTGAAGTGCAAGGCACAACAATCCTTCTTAAACAGAAACAAAAAGACTTGCGTTTACGTGGCGCCTTTCCTGGCTGCAGGGTATTCGGAAGTGCTTCCCAGCCACTGAAGTACCTTTTGGAGAGCACACGTTACGATGTTGGGAACGCGGCAGTCAGTTTGTGCATAGCAAGCTCCCGCACACAATAAATGACCGAATATTCGATTCTTTTTTGAAATAAATTTAGAGTACCCGATTCATTTTTTCCAATTAAGGGGCAGTTTATCATGGCCAGTCCACCTACCCTGCACATCTTTAGGATCGAAACAGATCTGGGGACTCTGGTGAAGCAAATCCGGATGGGGGACAACCCCACATTGGGTTGTGGGGTCGAAACCCACGCAGACACGGGGAGAATGTGCAAACTCCACACGGACAGTGACCCAGAGCCGGGATCGAACCTGGGACCTCGGCGCCGTGAGGCGGCAGTGCTAACCACTGCGGCACGAATATTCTATTCTGTCTGAGGGATAAAACTTGACCGGGTCGCCGATTAGAAATGCCCCCTCTTCCTTGAAATGGTGCCATGGAATCTTTCGAGGTCCAGCTGAGAGGGCACCCAGAACCCTGGCTTGTTGTAACAGCTGAAAGCAGCTGTGACAGTGTCGCACTCCCCCAGCGCTGCACTCGCACTGAGAGTTTCAGCTTTGCCTGTGGAGTGCATTCTGACACTAACCCTGTCAGTCAGGCAAATTATATATTCATCCCGAGAATATTATGCTCGGTGTAAGTTTGATTCACCCCGAGTTTAAGAATGTAAGCTTTTAACCCCTACATTATCAGCCATCCTCAGAGCGAATCATTTCAACCTTACACGGAATAACTTCATTCCTGATTATGTGACGTATACTGAGCGGAAAGGAAAGATGAGTTAACCCTTTGACTGTTACTGATTATATGAATTGTATTTATGACAAAGAGACAGGCCATTCGGCCCAATAGGCCCGTGCTGGTCGTTCTCACATTCTCACCGTTCTCTGGGGTGAAGAATGTCTCCTGAATTCTCTACTGGATTTATTAGTGCGGCACTAATATTAATACGGCACTAATAATTGGGGCGGCACGGTAGCACAGTGGTTAGCACTGTTGCTTCACAGCGCCAGGGTCCCAGGTTCGATTCCCGGCTTGGGTCACTGTCTGCACGTTCTCCCCGTGTCTGCGTGGGTTACCTCCCGGTGCTCCGGTTTCCTCCCACAAGTCCCGAAAGACGTGCGTGTTAGGTGAATTGGGCGTTCTGAATTCTCCCTCTGTGTACCCGAACAGGCACCGGAGTGTGGCGACTAGGGGATTTTCACAGTAACTTCATTACAGTGTTAATGTAAGCTTACTTGTGACACTAATAAAGATGAATAATAATCTTTGTTGTCACAAGTAGGCTTACATTAACACTGTAATGAAGTTACTGTGTATAGTGAGTCTTATATTTAGGACCCCCTGATTTTAGTTTCCCCCACACTTGGAAACAGCTTCCCTACGCCGACCCCTTCAAACTCTTTGATCATTTTAAAGATGTCTGTCGGGGTCCCCCATCCGGGTTTGCTTCACCAGAGTCCCCAGACCTGTTTCGACCCTAAAGAGAGGATGGAAAGGCTGTGACACTCTGTGCTAGCTGATCCATTCTGCTTTGGGTACAAAGGCCATCGCAGCAGAAAATTACACAGGATTCTATTGGACCTTCAGCACATAACCAGGCCATTCGGCCCAGTCACACCATTCTGCTGTTTGTGCTCCACCCGAGGCTCCTCCCGTCTTCCCTCGCCTTCTGACCTCCATATCCCCCTCTCCCTCATCCAGCCCCCACTGAAATGGACCTTCACCATTCGCCTCAACCTCTCCCAGTGGTAACGGGGTCCACATTCTCACCACTCTCCAAGTAGAGATGTTTATTCGGGCTTCCCGATCGGAAGTCCCGGTGACTATCTTACATTGATGGTCTCTAGTTTCGTTCTTTCCCACAGGAGGAAATATTCTGTGGCTCCTCCACCAAATCCTTTCATGACTTTTTAAAAAATTTAAACGCCCAATTCTTTTTTTTCCCCCCAATTAAGGTGCAATTTAGCGCGGCCAATCCACCTAACCTGCACATTGGGTGGTGGGGGGTGAGACCCACACAGAAACGGGGAGAATGTGTAAACTCCACATGGACAGGACCCGGGGCCGGGATCGAACCCGGCACCTCGGAGCCGCGAGGCAGCAGTGCTAACCACTGCACCACGGTGTCACCCTCCTTTCAGGATTTTAAAGAACTCGATTAGGTTACCTTTGCGAATGAAAAGAGACCCATGGGGTAAAAGAGGGTGCGGCAGAATGGATTCAAAATTCTACAAAGGATAGCGGACAGGCAGTTGTGGTGAATGGCTGTGTTTCAGAGTAGATGGAGGTGTACGATGCAGCTGGTCAGGTTTCAGGACTGGCATCACTGCTGTTTTTGATACACTTTAATGAACAAAGAACAAAGAAAAGTACAGCACAGGAACAGGCCCTTCGGCCCTCCAAGCCTGCGCCAACCATGCTGCCCATCTAACCTAAAACCTTCTACACTTCCGGGGTCCGTATCCCTCTATTCCCATCCTATTCATGTATTTGTCAAGATGCCCCTTAAACGTCACTATCGTCCCTGCTTCCACCACCACCTCCGGTAGCGAGTTCCAGGCACCCACTACCTTCTGTGTAAAAAACTTGCCTCGTACATCTCCTCTAAACCTTGCCCCTCGCACCTTAAACCTATGCCCCCTAGTAATTGACCCCTAGTAAAAGCCTCTGACTATCCACTCCGTCTATGCCCCTCATAATTTTGTAGACCTCTAGCAGGTCGCCCCTCAACCTCCATCATTCCAGTGAGAACAAACCGAGTTTATTCAACCTCTCCTCATAGCCTTTTTCAAATAAATTTAGAGTACCCAACTCATTTTTTCCAATTAAGGGGCAATTTAGCATGGCCAATCTACCTAGCCCGCACATCTTTGGGTTGTGGGGTTGAGACCCACGCAAACACGGGGAGAATGTGCAAACTCCACACCGTCAGTGACCCAGAGCGGGGATTCGAACCTGGGACTTCGGTGCTGCGAGGCAGCAGGGCTAACCCACTGCGCCACCATGCTGCCCTTGAATGGTTTTAGGGATGAGAGATTAAAGTTATTGTCAATGGACTGGGGAAGCGAGGATTATTCTCCTTAAAGCAGAGAAGGCTGAAGGGGATTTGATAACCCTATTTGAATTCATGAGGGGTTTAGAGAGCAAGTAAGGGGCGGGAGCGCTGGGCTTGCTGCCCCTGTGCTCTGGGGGGAGTGGGGGAGCAACCGGGGATGGAGGGGGGGTGCACTGCTGGCTGGGTGGCCCACCTTGGGGGAGTGGCGGGCCTGGGGGGGAGGGAGTGCAACCTGGATCATGTGTACCCGTTCGGGGTCAGCCCCACCCCCTGCTGTCTGCCCCACTGACCACCCATAACCCCCACTGACTGCGGAGGCCTCTGGCCTTACGGCTGTTGCTAATCGGGAATTGGCAATTGTGGTTAAGCGAGCACTCCACACAAGCCAAGTGTGGGCGGGCCATGTAGCATGTGGGAGTCATTGCCTCGCATCCCAATCAGACCGCGTGATGCGCGATCAATTACACGCAAGACAAAGTGATTTCATAACTGAAGGCTTTAATCTACTAGAACCTGTTCCCCAGCAGCTTCGGTACAGAAAGTGAAGGCTGCTGGGACGGCACCAACTCTTATACTCCGCCTTCAGGGCGGAGCTACGTAATACAGTCAATGGTAGACTCCTGGGTCTAACCAATGGTCATCAGCCTCTTAGGTACCGCAATACCTGGTACTACCACACCGTGATGCCTGAACACTGTGGGAGACAACGCCACACACGCAGCAGCAAAGATCCGCACACCCAGGGGAAGGGCCCAGCCCTGGGAACATGTCCACAGCCAGAGGGTGGGTGAGTGCTACAGGGAGGTGACCCGCACCCGGTCCAGGTAATGGCATGTTCGGGTGTCTGGGGTCCAGGGTCTGGGGTCCAGTGAGCGGGGTCCTCACTGTGGCCGGGTGTACGTGGGCAGAGTGTTCTGGGTGGGGGAGGGGGAGTGAGGTCATTGGGGGAATGGAGGGTCCCAGGGTGGGAGCCACCGCTGTTTGTCCGCCTCACAGCCTCTCCCAATTCCTCACAGATATTGGAAGTTGTGGACGGTATTTTGGACCCCGCAGAACAGGCCCCAGTGGTGCTGTTGGTCGGCCGCGTGGAGACGGCGGCAGCGACAACATCTACAGATACTCGAGGCAGCGGCCCATGTGCCAGATCCCACCCCCCCACCCTGAGGGCCCGGCTGCCCATCAGGCCAGGGAGGGACCCAGAGGGGGAGGCCCGAGACGGCCCAGGGTGTACAGGTGTCGCTGGTCGTTCGAGCAGATGATTGACAGCGCGTGCCGCAGGCGGTTTCAACAAGGAGACCGTGTGACACCTGTGCCATGTCCTCGTGGATTTAGCAACACGTAGAGGAGGAGGACACCCGATCTCCGAGGCCGTCAAGGTCACCACAGCCCTGAAGCTGTACGCCTCGGGATAATTCCAGGGTTTGAGCTGAAACTGTGTGGCATCTCTCAGGCCACAGGTGCATCCAACAGGTCACGGATGCCCTGTTTGCACGGGCGGAAAAGTATATCAACTTATACATGGATCAAGCCCGGCAAGTGACTGGGACGAGCTCCGCATCGCCTCGGCTGTTCCCAGCTGAGAACGGCACATGTCCCTCAGAACCTCACCAAGGTCAACCTGGTACTGGCTCATGTTCCCAATCGAGTCGGACAGCGTAGCGAGGTCGTCAGCCATGGCCGCCACTGACTGCGCGACACCTTGGGCACCTCCACTGATGCTGCTGGCATCGTGCACCAGGCTCGCCACTGCGGACGCCACCCGAGCAGTGTTGGCCTCGGTGCCGCGCGTTGCCGGCACAATCTCTGGCGCCCGTAGCCTCTGGGACTCCTCCAATCGGCTAGGGATCTGCTGGAGTGTCGTTGACATCTCCCTGTGAATGTCCCGGCCGCTCCCAACGTCTCCATTCGCTCCGGGTAACCCACTTCCACGGGTTCAGCATCAGGCTGGGACCCAGCTGGGCCCTGGGATCCCGCAGGCCTCCGACTGATGTCCCGCCTGGGGGGGTTCCTGCCTCCACCTGATGTGCATCAGCAGCTGTGTGGTGCTCACCAGATTCTGCCCCAGAAGCCTGACCACTAACGTTTCCCACCAAGGTGCGTGTATCTGCGCTGGTGGAGGGTAGGGGTGACAGCTGCGACCATCGATGGTGGCATCCTGGGAGCTCTCCTCCGAGGTGTTCCCCTGGGAGGCGGGGGGGGGGGGGATAACCCTGATGGGCCGTCGGCTGGAGGACCTGCGGGAGAATGAACATGTGGTCAGCGGGAGGGATGGGTCAGTCTATATGGCAATAAGATCTCATGTTTGACAGCCCACCTGGGTGGGGCCCAATGGATCCTCACCTCTGTGGCGTGCGCCAGCCTCTGTGTTGGTGACCGCTCTGTCCTCGGCCACCCCCGTAACCTCCAGGGCCCGCTCCTCGAAGGTGGCGAGGATTCTGATGTCCAGCACCCGTCGCCAGTCTGGGCCAGCTTCTCCTGTGGAGACACCGCGAGGGCATCGTTAGCCACACGTGTAGTTCAGCACAGGGTGGGGGTGAGGAGGGGGGGGGGGTGCAGTGCCAATTCACCTGTGCAGCCCGGTGTAGGTTATTGACCTTCTTGCGACACTGCCTGCCGGTCCTCCTGGTCACCTTGCCCGAGCCGACGGCCGCTGCCACTTCATCCCAGGCGGCACTGGCTGCCCTGTGGCTCACCCTCCGGGAACAGGGCTTCCCTCCTTGGCCTTGACTGCATCTAGAAACCTCCCCAGGTCTGCATCCCCGAATCGTGGGGCCGGTCGCCTCGGCGCCATGGCTGCGAGCTGAGTGGGATTGACTGTGCAAGAGCTGTTTAAGAGCTGCTCAACCTTGTTAGCGGGGGTCTGGCGAACATGGTCCCGACGAATCGGCTGGCGAGCCTTCATTTGCAGCATGAGCCCATGGGGGCTCCTTCAGTGGACCAATTAACATTGTATTGGGCGATCGATGGTCTTGCTACCACACTTAGATACATTTGGGGAGAATCCCGCCCATGATCTCTCTTTGACAAAGCCATGCTGACTACCCTTGATTACGATGTGGAGATGCCGGCATTGGACTGGGGTGGGCACAGTGAGAAGTCTTACAACACCAGGTTAAAGGCCAACAGGTTTATTTGGAATCACTGGCTTTCGGAGCACTGCTCCTTCCTCAGGTGAGTGGGGACATCACAGTCACTCACTGAGGAAGGAGCTACACTCCGAAAGCTAGTGATTCTAAACAAACCTGTTCCGCCTTAACCTGGTGTTGTAAAACCTCTTACTGTAGCCTTGATTACTCATTGCCTCCCAAGTGGAGATTAACTCTGCCCCTCAGAGATTTTTCAATAGTTTCCCTGCTACTGATGTTAGACTCACTGGCCTGTAATTTCCTGTTTTTTCCCTACTTCCCTTCTTGAGTAATGGTATCACATTAGCTGTCCTCCAATTCTCTGGTATCTCTCGTGTGACCAGAGAAGATTTGAAAATTACTGTCAGAGCCTCTGCAATCTCCTCCCTTGCTTCCCTCAGCAGCCTGGGATACATCTCAATAAGCCCCCTAAAACCATTAATACCTGCTCCCTCAGTGTTAATTTGTTCAAGTACATCACAGGCCCCGTCCCTGATTTCTATACCTACATCATCCATCTGCATCGTGAACACAGAGGGCGGCATGTGGCGCAGTGGTTAGCACTGGGACTACGCCGCTGAGGGCCTGCGTTCGAACCCTGGTCCTGGATTACTGTCCGTGTGGAGTTTGCACATTCTCCCCGTGTCTAAGTGGATTTCACCCCCAGAACCCAAAGATGTGCAGGTTTGGTAGATTGGCCCCGCTAAATTGCCCCTTAATTGGAAAGAAACTAATTGGGTACTCTGAATTTATTTTTTAAAATGAACACAGATGCAAACTACAAATTTAAAACCTCCTCTATTTCTTACGGTTCCCCACACGCATTGCCACGTTGGTCCCTAATGAACCCTACTCTCTCCCTGGTCATCCTACTGCCCTTAACATACTTATAAAACACCTTTGGACTTTCCTTTATTTTACCCGCCAGTGTTTTTTCATGCCTCCTCTCCGCTCTCCTAATTTCTTTTTTAAGTAACCCCTGCACTCTCTATACTCCTCTTGGACTTAGACTCATTTCCTGCACTAACAAGCTCAGCACGGCCCCTTCCACCGCCTGTGGACACCCCCCCCCCAACAGCCCAACTTACCAATCAGCGGGTCTTCAAGCCCGCCTGCACCCCACCTCATAAGGGCAGGGTACCCTGGGCCTGATCCCTGGTACGGGTAACTTGGCACCCAGGCACCTTGACACTGCCAGCTTGGCAGTGCCCCTGCCAGCCTGGCGGTGAGGGGGACAGGTGGGGAGAGGGGGAGGGTGGTGGGAGTTCATGGCCATTGCCTGATTATCAAGCATAGAAATCCAGACAGATTCATTCCTCTTTTCTCTTCCAACTGTCCGCAAAAACCAATGGACTTCCTGAGATGATTTAATTCTGTATCTCGGTCGAGAATGAACCTCAGATCAGTCTGATTCCATTTGCTGCTATATTTAAAAACTGAGGCAATAGCAGGAACTAACATGAAAAGCACTTTGGTGATTGGGAAAGGCAGCTTGCTTGTGTGTACTGTAAAACGAAACCTTCACCAATGACCAAATTTGCACATATATATTTAAATATCTGCCATCCCCTCTTTTTTTGAGAAATATTTTATTGTGGCATTTATCTATTAACACAATGGACAGAAACACAACCCCAAACCAGCCAACATGGCTGTACATAACCAGTTCAACAAAATACCCCGCCGACCTGCCCCACCTTGCCCAACTCCCCCTGCCTCCCCCAGAATACCCCCCCCCTGCCTCCCCCTTATAACCACCCCTCCCGACTGCTCCATCTTCACTTTTCTCAAAGAGGTCGATAAACGGCTGCCCAGAACATGTGGACATGGTTCGCAGGCCAACCGCACACGGCCCACACCTATCTTCCACCCATTCAAAGAACCTGCTCATCCGGGCCACAGTCATGTGTGCTCTGTGGACCACCTTAACCTGTATCAGGCTGAGCCTGGCTCACGATGAGGACGCATTAACTCTCCTCGGGGCATTTTTCCCATAATCCGGCCTCCAGCTCCCTACCCAACTCTTCCTCCCACTCTTACGCTTCGCCTCCCCCCCCACTGGGCTCCCTCCCAGTCCATCTGTTCCTTATACATTTCCGACACCTTCGCCTCCCCTGTATCCTGTAACCCCTGGGGCGGCAGGTGAGGAAAGGACGGTACCTGCCTCCAAACAAAGTCCCTCACCTGCAATTACCGGAGCCCATTCCCGACGGGCAGCTCAAATTCCTCCTCCAACTCCTCCAGGCTCGGAAAGCCGCCGTCAATGAACAAATCCCCAAATTGCTCGAATCCCGCTCGCTGCCACCCCCGAAACCCCCCATTCAGCAACCCCCCCCCCGGAACAAACCGGTGATTACCATAAATCGGTGCCCAAACCGAGGCCCCCTCCAGCCCCCGGTGCTGCCGCCACTGTCCCCACACCCTGGGGGCGCCACCACCACCGGGCTGCCCTCCCCTCTTGTCGGTAGCTATTCATTACACGTTAAAGTGGGCAGCAGCACTAACCCGATGGACCAAACAATCTCATTCTGCTCTGTAAACCTAACAGCTCAGTGGCGCTGGGTAATATAAATGTTGAACCGTTTCCAGCATTTTGCACTTCAGTAGACGGTGAAAGTTGGACCATTGGTCTGACGGTTAGTAGGCCCCCCTGGTGCCTGAAGGCCCTCGAGTTTTATTTGGCCAGTAGAAATAGAGCCTTCAACTGCTGGGCAACGTGGGTTGATGATGTTAAGCAGCAAAGGGTCTGAAATTAAACAAAAAATGGCTATTATAACATGAGCAGCACTGGAAAAGCCAGCCAATATACAATCCTATTTCAACTGGGGGCCTTGTTTATTTTTGGCGAAAGCTCGTGATGGGGCGGCCTTTCAATTATTTTTAAACAACTCAGCAATAAAGAATGGTTCACTCAGTAAATGCCTCTGGAGAAGGGAGTGCAGGAGTGTAAACTTAGACCTTAGTTTACATGAAGTGAGATGTTAAAGTCCTCCAGGATCCCTTGCACATTTCACTTTGTTATTTTAAAGCATGATGCGATAAATTGTTTGTAGGGGTGGAGAATGATGTCACTTTGCTGCTTATTTAATTGACCAGAAATATAAGTGATACTGAACAAGATCCTTCTTTGGACCAGTGGTCAGGCACGTTGAGAAAGTGGCTGAAAAGGTAGGGCGGCACGGTGGCGCAGTGGTTAGCACTGCTGCCTCACGGCGCCGAGGTCCCAGGTTCGATCCCGGCCCTGGGTCACTGTCCGTGTGGAGTTTGCACATTCTCCCCGTGTGTGCGTGGGTTTCACCCCCACAACCCAAAGATGCGCAGGGTAGGTGATTGGCCACGCTAAATTGCCCCTTGATTGAAAAAAATGTGTACAGGGTGTGACATTATGATAAATGTCCAGAACTGTAGGGGTTAATGTTATGTCCAAATCAACCACTAGAGGGAACTAGGTGTAGAACTATATAAGGCATCGATGTTAGCATTGGGGATGAGAGGTTGAGGAGAAAGCTAGAAGACGGACTGTAGGAAAGATAGTGTGAGTGAGAGCAGATCATAGTTATTGTATTAGAGCAGAGATTAGTAGTAGATGAGTGTATATTGTATGTTTATTATCAATTGTTTATTACATAGGAGTAAGTGTCAAATCCAATTAAGTAGTGTAAATAAATCTTTAGTTTTTGTTCAATATAAAAGCTATTTGTGGTCTTTGTGAACACTCCGCCAACCATCCTCGGATTAGCACCACAAAGAACACCACACAGGGGATCTGGGGAATTATTGGCATGTCCACATTAACCCTTACCAACTTTTACAGATGCACCATAGAAAGCATCCTATCGGGCTGCATCACAGCCTGGTATGGCAACTGCTCGGCCCAAGACCGCAAGAAACCTCAGAGAGTCGTGAACACCGCCCAGTCCATCACACGAACCCGCCTCCCATCCATTGAGTCCATCTACACCTCCCGCTGCCTGGGGAAAGCGGGCAGCATAATCAAAGATCCCTCCCGCCCGGCTTACTCACTCTTCCAACTTCTTCCATCGGGCAGGAGAACACGCACGAACAGACTCATAAACAGCTTCTTCCCGCTGTTACCAGACGCCTAAACGACCCTCTTATGGACTGACCTCATTAACACTACACCCTGTATGCTTCACCCGATGCCGGTGTTATGTAGTTACATTGTATACCTTGTGTTGCTCTATTATGTATTTTCTTTTATTTCCTATTTTTCATGTACTTCATGATTTGTTGAGCTGCTCGCAGAAAAATACTTTTCACTGTACCTCGGTACACGTGACAATAAACAAAATCCAAAATGAATAGAGGCATAGAGAACAGAAAATAAGTTATGACGAACCTGTACAAAACAATGTTTCAACCTCAACTAGGGTATTGTGTCTAATTCAGGGAACCCCCCTTCAGGATGGATGGGAAGGTTTGAGAGAGGGTGCAGTACAGATTCAGGTGAATGGTTCCAGGGCTGAGGGACTTCCGTTGGGGGTGGGGGGGGGGGATATTGAAGAAGGTGTGGTTGTTCTTCTGGGAGGAGAGAAGGTTGAGAGGAGATTTGGGAGGGATGTTCAGAATCGTCAGGGGGTCTGGATGGAGTAGATAGGGAGCAACTGCTCCCTCACTGACAACCCGATTCCACAAATATTTCAGGATCTTTTTTCTGTACAGATGCTATAAAGACCACCAACTTCCACCTCAACGAAGTTGCTCATTTGTGCCCCTTTCCCTGAGCATGACCTTTGCTGTGATTTCCTTGCTGAAGACCCTGGTCTCCGTAAGCACCAAACACCATTGTAACTTGTCTGTTCCATGCACAAGACCATAAGATATAAGAACAGAATTAGGCCACTCGGCCCATCGAGCCTGCTCCGCCATTCAATCCTGGCCGATTTGTTTCTCCTCCCCATTCTCCTGCCATCTTCCCGTAACCCCTGATCCCCTTATTAATCAAGAACCTATCTATCTCTGTCTTGAAGACTCAGGGATTTGGCCTCCACAGCCTTCTGAAAACCATAAGGCTCAGGTATGCAAGGCGTTCCATGTTAACCCTTATCCTTGCTGATCCGATTACCTCTTTGCCCCAGCGCATCAAATTTCAACAAACATTTCCTCATCTTTGTGTCACTCTGTGGTCTCATCCAACCCTATCTCTGCAATTTCCTTCAGCTCTCCATCCCCCTGAATACAGTATTCCTCACAATCGCACCTCTGAGGCAATCCTCTCTTTGTCCCATTGTTGATGACATTCTGTACCTGGCCAATATTCAACCCTCGACCGACACCACGAGGACAGATGATCTGATAACGATCACATTGCTGTTTGTGGGATCTTGCTGTGCACACATTGGCTACTGTACTTCTCTATCATTAAAACAGCGACTACACTTAAGAAAGTAAGCTGCTGGTTGGATCGGGGCTTTGGGATGTCTTAAGGACACAAGGCGAGCTAGAGAAATACAAATTCCTTTTGTTTATACATTTTTGGTTCAACAACTGTTTCTCGTCAAGTAAAGATCATTAAAAAACCAATCGCTTTGACAAATACTTGATCAATATTTTCCCAAAGTGAAGTATCTTGCTGGGCTTGGGGGTTTTGTAAAGCATTGCTTCGTCGGATGGTCGATCTGAGAAATGTGTCCCTTCTCTCCTTCTCAATGGTGAAGGCTCAGATACCTCAAGAAATGAAGAATATGGAAGACAGTTCTTCCAACCAGTGAAAGAAGTTGGAATATAGAGGTCACATCTATTTAGCACCCTATCCAACACCTTAAACATCCACTCCCCAAACCACCATTGCACAGTGGCAGGCTGTGTCCCATCTACCAACTCACTAAGGCTTCTTGCCAAACCTCGGACCTCAACCATCTGGAAGGATAAGGACGAAGGGTGGCACGGTGGCACAGTGGTTAGCACTGCTGACTCACAGTGCCAGGGACGTGGGTTCGATTCCGACCTCGGGTGACTGTCCGTGTGGAGTTTGCACATTCTCCCCGTGTCTGCGTGGGTTTCCTCCGGGTGCTCCAGTTTCCTCCCACAGTCCAAAGATGTGCAGGTTGGGTGGATTGGCCGTGTTAAATTGCCTCTTAGTCTCCAAAGGTGTGCTGGTTAGGTGGGGTTCCAGGGATAAGATGGGGGAGTGAGCCAAGGTAGGGTGCTCGTTCAACGAGTCGGTGCAGATTTGATTGGCCGAATGAGCTTTTTCTGCACTGTAGGAATTCTATGGTTCAATGGCAGCAGTGCAAAGGAAGACCAGCACTGCAAGTTCCCCTCCAAGCCATACACCATCCTGATTTGCATATATATTACTGCCAGTGGGTCAAAATCGTGGAACTCCCTCCCTGACAGCACTGTGGGTATACCTAAGCCACATGGGCTGCAGTGGTTCAAGAACCTTCACCACCACCTTCTCAAGGGAAACGATTGAGTTAAAGGACAATAGATGCAACTGATAAAGTAAATATTTGCATCCTGAATTCCTGAGAACAGAAAACAAGAAGGTTTGAAATAGGAGCAGGGAGTAGGCCACTCGGCCCCTCGAGGCTGCTCCGCCATTCGATAAGATCACGGCCTCAGCTCCAGTTTCCTGTCAGCACCCCCACCCCACCCACACACTGCCCCCCCCCCCTTCCAACCCTCAACACAACGCTCAGCTCTCTAACAATCTGTCTGTCTCAGCCTTGAATACATTCAGTGACCCAGCCTCCACTGGAACATTTCCCCCAATATGTCAAGTCCGAATTACTTTTCTGTTTTGTATAATTGGCCGTGGAGTGACGAACACTTCTGTTCAGCTCAATTCAATAACATGGCTGTGCTGACGGTCTACATGTAAAGCAAGATTTTCGCACAAATCGGATAACAGATTAAAACAGCATGATCTCACTGCAGTCTCACGGCGCCGAGGTCTCAGGTTCGATCCCGGCTCTGGGTCACTGTCCGTGTGGAGTTTGCACATTCTCCCCGTGTTTGCGTGGGTCTCGCCCCCACAACCCAAAGATGTGCAGGCTAGGTGGATTGGCCAGGCTAAATTGCCTCTTAATTAGAAAAAATGAATTGGGTACTCTAAATTTAAAAAAAACAGCATGATCTGCCACACAGCGCCGAGGTCGCAGGTTCGATTCCGGCCCCAGGTCACTGTCCGTGTGGACTTTGCACATTCTCCCCATGTCTGCGTGAGTTTTGCCCCCACAACCCAAAGATGCGCCAGGGACCCGGGTTCGATTCCCGGCTTGGGTCACTGTCTGTGCGGAGTCTGCACATTCTTCCCTTGGCTGCGTGGGTTTCCTCCGGGTGCCCCGGTTTCCTCTCACAGTCCAAAGACGTGCAGGTTAGGTGGATTGGCCGTGATAAATTGCCCTTAGTGTCCAAAAAGGTTAGGAGGGGTTATTGTGTTAGGGGGATAGGGTGGAAGTGAGGGCTTAAGTGGGTCGGTGCAGACGCGATTGGAGAAATGGCCTCCTTCTGCACTGTATGTTCTATGTTCTCTGTGCAAAGATGTTTAGGGCAGCACGGTAGCATAGTGGTTAGCACTGTTGCTTCACAGCTCCAGAGTTCCAAGTTCGACTCCTGGATTGGGTCACTGTCTGTTCTCCTCCTGTGTACATGGCTTTCCTCTGGGTGCTCCAGTTTCTTCCAACAGTCCAAAGATGTGCAGGTTAGGTGGATCGATAAATTGCCCCTTAGTGTCCAAAAAGATTAGGTGGGGTTACTGGGTTACGGGGATAGGGTGGAGGTGTGGGCTTAAGTATGGTGCTCTTTCCAAGGACCGGTGCTGACTCGATGGGCTGAATGGCCTCCTTCTGCACTGTAATTTCTATGTCTATGTCTAGGTGGGTTGGCCACGCTAAATTGCCCCTTAATTGGAAAAAATGAATTGGGTACTCTAAATTTATTTATCAAAACAGCAAGATACTCGCAACTTTTCACAGAATCACGGAATGGTCACAGGTACAGAAGGAGGCCATTCATGTCTGCACCACCTGGTTGGGAGGAATAGACTATGGGAAATGACTGAGGCACACAGATCTCTCAGAGTCCAACAGCGTAATAGTGATTCGATGACCGTATAGGAATAGGGGATTTGAAAGTCGTAGGGAGCCAGTCCCACCCTCCCCCCACCCCCAACCAAAGGAACATGATCACTTCTTCAGTGCCTCCCTTTGTAAAACAATTCGGTGCGAGCCTTTTCGGGCGTCTATTGTCCACCCCTTGAGGGTTAGTAGTTGCAAATCTTTCCCTTAGGATTTCAATTGCCAGACCAGTCGCTTTGCTGATTCCTCGTTATCACAAAGACTTATGTAGAAGTTTGGTGTTTAGCACCCTATTCTCTGAGAATTCTCTGACATCAGCGTGCAAACATTTACATCTTTGCAATTAAAGTCTCCAGACCCAACTCGCAGATAGCGGCTGTTGATTGAATAGGTCTCTCTGTCCACCTGTGTCTGCATCACAAACAGAAATTTTACCAGTCTTCATTCTTGGAGATCACCTCTCGGTATCTCTCCCATTCCTCGCCACTGACAAGGAGATAGAAGAAAGATTTGCATTTGTTTAGCACTATTCATGACCACGGAGTATCACAAAGTGCAGCCAATTAAGTTCATTTGAAACACAGTCGGTGTTGTAAGATAGGAAGCTCGATAGTCGATTAACACACAGCAAATCCCAACAAACAGGAATGTGATAATAATCTTGTTGTCAGATGTTGGTTGGGGGATAGATGTGTATGTGTGTCAATATATATGTGCGTACGTATGTGTACATGTGTGCATGTTCGTGTGTGCATGCAGGTGCATGTGTTACAATGTATGCATGAGTGTCTGTGTGAGCTTGCATCTGTGTTTGTGTGTCTGTGTGTGTCTGAGAATGAGGTCTATGTTGACGTGTCTGTGTTCGTGTCTCATTGCGTGATGGGCGCATGGTAGCACAGTGGTTAGCACAGTTGCTTCACAGCGCCAGGGTCCCAGGTTCGATTCCGGGCTTGGGTCACTGTCTGTGCGGAGTCTGCACGTTCTCCCCGTGTCTGCGTGGGTTTCCTCCGGATGCTCCGGTTTCCTCCCGCACTCCAAAGATGTGCAGGTTAGATGGATTGGCCTTAGTGTTGGGTGGGGTTACTGGGTTATGGGGATAGGGTGGAGGTGTGGGGTTGGGTAAGGTGCTCTTTCCAAGAGCCAGTGCAGACCCGATGGGCTGAATGGCCTCCTTCTGCACTGTAAATTCTATGAAATCTATGAAACGAGTCCGATCTGGGTGGGGTCTGAGGGGTCCTTCCCAGTGCTGTAAGTGCTACCCAACAGCACTCTGTTGTGTTTTCAGGCCCCAGTGGGGAACGTCCCCGAGGCTGCACTTAGCGTTGTTTCATGCACTGAGCGCGGAGATCCTCAGTGCAGGGAGAGATCGGGGCGACCTTAACCCCCGGGACTGATCCCCAGAGTGGGCAAAATAGCACCCGGTCACCTTGGCATGGCCAGCCTAGCACTCTTGCAGTGCCAAGGTGGCATCTGGGTGGTACTGCCAAGGTGCCCAGGTGGCATCAGCAGTGCCAGGGTGCCACCCTGTCCAGATACCAGCCACCCGGGGGCCTTCAATTGCCTGGGAGACTCCCCCCAAGTGCGGTGTGTGGGGACCGGTACTGAACGTCACCTGGCTGGTGTCCCGTCGGCAAGGCCGGTAAACCCCGGTAGCCGCTTCCATCTGGCATCAGCAGAGGGTTTTTTAAAATTTTAAAGTACCCAATCATTTTTTCCAATTAAGGGGCAATTTAGCCTGGCCAATCCACCTACTCTGCACATCTTTGGGTTGTGGGGGTGAAACTCACGCAAACACGGGGAGAATGTGCAAACTCCACACGGACAGTGACCCGGGGCCAGGATCGAACCCAGGTCTTCGACGCCGTGAAGCAGCAGTGCTAACCACTGTGCCGCCGTGCTGCCCTGGATGTCAGTAAGTTAAGTGAGCTTAAAGATCAGTTAACTCTGCAAGTCTGGGTCCCACACATTGTGCACAGGATCCAGATCGCGATGTCTCGCGAGATCCTGTTAGATCTTTCGAGCTGTAATGACCGTCGGGAATTCCGGAAGAGGTCTATCCCAGGATCTATCAGCCGCGTCACGTCCTGATTCCGGTGGGACCCAGCCGGTAAACTGCGCCCTCGAGTCTACACCAACCCTCCAAAAGAACACGCTACCTGGGACCACTCCCCCACCGTATCCCGGTAACCCCACCTAACCTTTGGACACCAAGGGGCAGCCTAGCTTCAGATGGCGGGGGTCTCGCTCCCGCCATCCGAGGAGTCGGAGGGGAGCACATTCCCACTGACCTCGAGTGCCCTGCAACCCTGTGTGTGTGTGTGTGTGAGTATTGTATCTCTAGCTGTGTGTGTGTATGTGTGTGTGTGAGTGTTGTATCTCTAGCTGTGTGTGTGTGTGAGTATTGTATCTCTATCTGTCTGCGCAATGACAAAACCTAAGGTCACCACCCACACAAATTACGAAGACCACTTGTTTCCAAGACACTGTATCAACAATCTTTCTTCCCCAGGACAATGCGACAATGGAACAAGCTACCACAGGAATTAGTCACAACTGCAGCCCTGGGAATCTCCAAGACCCATCATTCGACCAATCCCGTTTCTAAGTTTTGCACGATTGGGATGGACCAATTCAGCAAGTCCTGCCTGGTGTTGAGTGCTACTCATGTAAATCATAGAATCATAGAATGCGGAAGGAGGCCATTCAGCCCATCGAGTCTACACCGACCCTCCAAAAGAACACGCTACCTTGGACCACTCCCCCACCGTATCCCGGTAACCCCACCTGACCTTTGGACACCAAGGGGCAGCCTAGCTTCAGATGGCGGGGGTCTCGCCTCCCACCATCCGAGGAGTCGGTGGGGAGCACATTCCCACTGACCTCGAGTGCCCTGCAGCCCTTTCATGCTTCAGTGAACATTAAGTAGCTGCAGGCAGGACTTTTGCTCTCATTCGAGAGCGCTGCAAGGGACATCCAATGGGCATTGGTGCCTGAATCCAGGCACCGGAGGCCCAGAAAGTTCAAGGGGTCCCAGGCGGGGAGGGTAGGGAGGGCTTGAGGGTGAAGGGGAAAAGCGAAGGGGGCAATCAGGATTTCGGGGAGAGGCTGTGGGAAGGGGGAGGGAGGGAGGTCTGGAAGCCACTGGAGCTTAAAGGAAGGGTTCCTGACATCAGAAGGGGTCATCCCCCCCCCGATCCCTCCCTGAACTCTCTTCTTTTTCAACCTTCCTCCATTGAAGTTCAAAACACTGTTGGCCTAAAGGTTGAGGCTGTGCAGGAAGCGGCCCTCAACTGGCCAATAAATGGTCACCCAAGAGCGTTAATTGGGACAAGGGTGGGATTCCTGTCCACGTGGTTGGGATGGGCGAGCACACGGAAGGAATCCCGTTCCTTCAGATCCATGCACCCCCCCCCTCACCTAAAGGTCCAGCAGTGGGGGAGAGTAAAATTCCGGCCCATTTTAAAAATATCATTAACGTGAAGTGGGCGTCGCTTGTCAGGCCAGCATTTATTGCCCATCCCTAGGTACCCTTTAGTAGATGTTGGTGAGCTGTCTTCTTGAACTGCTGCAGTTCCTGAGGTGTAGGTACGCCTACAGTGCTGTTAGGGAGGGAGTTCCAGGATTTCAGCCCAGTGACAGTGAAGGAACGGCCGATATATTTCCAAGTCAGGGTGGTGAGTGACTTGGAAGGGAACCTCCAGGTGGTGGGGTTCCCAGGTATCTGCTGCTCTTGTCCTTCTAGATGGTCGTGGTTGTTGATTTAGAAGGTGCTGCCAAAGGAACCTTTTAAAAAAAATTTAGAGTACCCAATTAGTTTTTCCAATGAAGGGGCAATTTAGCGTGGCCAATCCACCTACCCTGCACATCTTTGGATTGTGGGAGCGAAACCCACGCAGACACGGGGAGAACGTGCAAACTCCACACGGACAGTGACCCAGGGCCGGGATTCGAACCCGGGTCCTCAGCGCCGTAGGCAGCAGTGCTAACCACTGTGCCACAGTGCTGCCGTCTGCCTAAGGAACCTTGACGAGTTCCTGCAGTACATCTTGCAATGGTACCATGTGTCTGCGTGTCTGTGTTCATGTGTCTGCCGAGTGCGTGTGTTAGTGCGCACACCAATATAAAACCTTACATCAGCTGAAGTTTTCAAAACTCTGGGACATAATAAAGATTAAACCTCTCCATGACATCTTTATCTTCAAAGAGGTCCCGGAACCACCGCACTTTGAGAGAGTCAGTCAGCTGTGCTGACATGTCTGTCTGTTTAAAATTAGAGAGCGCGTTCTCATTTACTGATGCTTTTTCCATTTCTGTCACGTCATTGCTGCCTTCCACAGGCACTCAGATTGTAGATTATGTGAGGGAAGTGTGCAGTGGAACATATTGGAACATGATTCTGTAAACCTTAGGATCTGAAATCTCCATACACAGCACCAATAGTCTGATGGAGAATATAGGAATCTTTGGCCCGCTTCTTGCACACAACACAAAACTAACAGAGAATGCAACAGTTGACATTCGTGAGACAATAAGGCTGTGTAGTTTCGGTAATAAAAAGCTCAGTGGAGTGGGGAATGGGCAGCATGGTAGGACAAGTGGATATCACTTTGGCTTCACAGCGCCAGGGTCCCAGGTTTGATTCCGGCTTGGGTCACTGTCTGTGCGGAGACTGCACATCCTCCCCGTGTGTGCGTGGGTTTCCTCCGGATGCTCCGGTTTCCTCCCACAGTCCAAAGATGTGCAGGTTCGGTGGATTGGCCATGATAAATTGCCCTTAGTGTCCAAAAAGGTTAGGAAGGGTTACGAGGATAGGGTGGGAGGGAGGGCTTAAGTGGGGCGGTGCAGACTCGATGGACCGAATGGCCTCCTTCTGCACTGTATGCTCTCTGTACACTACCGCCCCTGTGCTCGCTGACTTACATTCACCCCCGATCAAGCAATTTCTTGATTTTAAGATTCTCATCCTTGGGGCAGCACGGTGGCGCAGTGGGTTAGCACCGCTGCCTCACGGCGCCAAGGTCCCAGGTTCGATCCCGGCTCTGGGTCACTGTTCATGGGTTTCGCCCCCACAACCCAAAGATGTGCAGGTTAGGTGGATTGGCCACGCTAAATTGCCCCTTCATTGGAAAAAATGAATTGGGCACCTCTAAATTTGAAAAGAAAAAAAAATTAAAGGGAAGGGGAAAAAAAGCTTCTCAAACCCTGGCCACTTGCCCCTCCCTATCTCTAGCCACAACACTCCACCTCGATCTCTGCACTCATCTAACTCTGGCCTCTTGTTCATCCTCAATTTTAATCACGCGGTCGCTGGCGGCTATGCCTTCAACTATTCGGCCCCAGGCTCCGGAATTCTCTCCCTAAATCTGTCCGCATCTCTACCTCGCTTCCCATCTTTAAGGCACTCATTAAAACCCACCTCTCTGACCAAGCTTCCCGGAATCTGACCTCATGGGCGGGGTTCTCCGGTCTCTGACGCCAAAATTGCGTTCAGCGATCGACCGGAGAATCCCCCTTGGCGCCGAAATCGGGGGCGGCGCCGCTTTTGCGATGCTCCGCCCCCTCCAAAACGGCGTACCCTAGGAGTACGCGGAACAGGGTCAGGACGTTACCTGAGGCCCTCCCCCTGATGCTCCGCCCCCCGATGGGCTGAATTCACGATGGTGTCGGTCACGTGTGGTATTTATTTTCGGGAACTCGATGTGGCGGCTGCGGACTGATGGGGGGGGGGAGCCGATCCGTGGGCAGGTGGGGGCTTTGGCTGGGGCTGGGGGCACTGGTGGGGGGTTGGTCCAGGGTTGGCACAGCGCGGCTGCCGCCGTGTGAATGCATCAGCACGAACCCGACAGTTCTCCGACCGTAGCCGCAGCTAGAGCCGGGGGCTTTACACTGCGTGCCTGCTAGCCCCCCCACCAGACAGAGGATCGGTGGGCGTTTTGCCCCGTTTTATTCAGTCCTAAAACACCACCGTTCCCACGCCAGCGTCAGCACCTAGTCTCAGAATCGGAGAATCCTGCCCCATATCACTTTGTCTGGCTTAGTGTCACGCCAGGAAAGCAGAATGGGGGAGCGTTTCATTGTGTTAAAGGTGCTATATAAACATAAGGGTCGCGATTCTCCAATCCCCCACCGGGGCGGAGAATCGCCGGGGGCTGGCGTGAATCCCGCCCCCGCCGTGTCCCGAATTCTCCGCCACCAGAGATTCGGCGGGGGCAGGAATCGCGCCACGCCAGTCGGCGGAAATCGCGCCGGTCGGCGGGCCCACCCCCGGCGATTCTCCGGTCCGCGATGGGCCGAAGTCCCGCCGCTGTCAACCCATGCCAGCCGGCATGGATTGAACCACCTTTCGAACGGCGGGACAAGGCGGCGCGGGCGGGCTCCGGGGTCCTGGGGGGGGGGGGGGGATGCGGGGCGATCTGACCCCGGGGGGTGCCCCCACGGTGGCCTGGCCCGCGATCGGGGCCCACCGATCCGCGGGCGGGCCTGTGCCATGGGGGCACTCTTTTCCTTCCGCCTTTGCCATGCTCTTCACTATGGTGTAGGCGGAAGAGACCCCCTCCACTGCGCATGCGCGGGGATGCTGTGAGTGGCCGCTGATGCTCCCGCGCATGCGTCGCCCGGCAAAGTAATTTCCGTGCCAGCTGGTGGGGCGCCAAAGGCCTTTCCCGCCAGCCGGCAGGGCGTAAATCACTCCGGTGCAGGCCTAGCCCCTCAAGGTGAGGGCACGGCCCCTCAAGATGCGGAGAATTCCGCACCTTTGGGACGGCGCGATGCCGGACTGATTCGCGCCGTTTTTGGCGCCGGTCGATGGACATTGCGCCGATGGCGGAGAATCCCTCCCAAGTTGTTGTTGTCCTCGGGGTTACAGGAGAGGGACCTCTATATTCCGTCTACTTCTGCCTCGCCTGACCTGTGAGCACTGCCATTAACCGGCACCGTGACCACGATCCAGTACAAAGTTGTCAGTGTGCGGATTCTGCATTCATTACTGTGTGGACATTAGAGAATATGTGCCCCCAGCTGGGCAGCTGGGACCTCCGGCACCTTGCCATGTTCCGACCCGGCAGGGATTTCCATCCTCGTAACCGTGGATGTTGCAATGAATCCACAATTATATTTGTTTGTGATACCCCCCACAGCCGAACATCTGGAGGGTGATTTTCACGGGAAGTGGCTGTACAGCTGGCCACTGCAGGTCCGGCCGGACTGATTAAAACCACATTCCCGTTTCATTATACCACCGTGAACCCAGTCAGCTGGGATGGGGGAGTGGGGGGGCATACTGCTCGGTAAAACAGCTACGTCCCAGGCGTTTGGGCAGGGAAGGATCGGGCAGAGGGGTGATTGGATTTGGATTTAGATTCGGATTTGTTTATTGTCACGTGTAC
Organism: Scyliorhinus torazame; assembly: GCF_047496885.1. Lineage (NCBI taxonomy): Eukaryota > Metazoa > Chordata > Chondrichthyes > Carcharhiniformes > Scyliorhinidae > Scyliorhinus > Scyliorhinus torazame. The sequence goes on from NC_092717.1 coordinate 8,958,508, forward strand.
CGAGGTACAGTGAAAGGTATTGCTCTGCAAACAGCCACAGAACATAGACCATGCAGTGCAGAAGGAGCACCATCTCCACTATGTGTGCTCTCGATGCACAGAGGGCTACCCCCCCCCCCCCCCCCCACCTCACAGGCTGTAACACCCGCCCCCCCCCCCCCCGCTTTCTGCTCACCTCTTCACCACCTTTGGTTAAAAAAGAAGGGGGAGGCCCTTCCCATTGTCGCCGACTTTAATCCCACGGCCAGACATATAATGGCAGCCAGTGGATTGAGGGCTTTATATTGTTCATTAGTTGGCCACTTAAAGGCCTCAATGGGTATAAGAGGGTCAGGCTGGTGTGTGTCTTACCCACGCTCCGTATCATGGGGACCAGGTTGGGGGGGGTGGGCGGTCAACCCCTCTTGGTCGCACGGTAGCACAGTGGTTAGCACAGTTGCTTCACAGCTCCAGGGTCCCGGGTTCGATTCCCGACTTGGGTCACTGTCTGTGTGGAGTTTGCACGTTCTCCCCGTGTCTGCGTGGGTTTCCTCCGGGTGCTCCGGTTTCCTCCCTCAGTCCAAAGACGTGCGGGTTAGGTGGATTGGCCGTGCTAAATTGTCCCTTAGTGACCGAAAAATGTTAAGTGCGGGTTACTGGGTTATGGGGATAGGGTAGACACATGGGCTTCAGTAGGATGCTCTTTGTAAGGGCCGGTGCAGATTCGATGGGCCGAATGGCCTCCTTCTGCACTGAAAAATCTATGATTCTATGACATGTTTTAAATGACCTCCTTCCACCAAAAACATGCCCAACAGGAGGAGGGGCTGTACATCCCAGCACCAAGTCCCCACACCACAGATTAGATAATCTACGCTGGCATTTCAGTGTCGTACGGATGGCGTACTGCAACATCGGAGGTGCCGTCTTTTGAACGGGATGTTCGTGGCAAGATGTCTCCCCTCCCAGCTGGACATAAAGGACTGCGCGGGACTATTTTTGAAGCAGAACAGGGGGAGTTCTCCCCGGTCTCCCGGGCAACGCTGATGCCTCAAGCATCAGAAAAACAGCGTATCTGGTCATTAGCACAGTGCTGTTTGCGGGAGCTTGCTGTGCGCGGATTGGCCGCTGAGTTTCCTGCGTTATAACAGTGACCACATTTCCAACAAGGACTTTATTCGTCTGTCAAGTCCTTTGGGGCGCTCTGAGGTCATGAAAAACCTTTTCTCTGTTATTAGAATACGGTTTCTGCTGCTTTACGTGTATTTATCTAACCATGGATCGGAAAGGATTTATCAATTATGTAATTTATTGACGAGGAACAGAGGAGATGATTTAAATTGTAACGCTAATTGGTACTCAGTCTTATTCGTCCTGTCCTGATTTTGATTCAGTGTGGTTAAACCTGGTTACAGATCCTGCAGGGGTAACTGTAAACCAGCGCTGTTCCTAAAGCCCACCACACTCGGGGGGGGGGGGGGGGGGGGGGGGGGGGGGGGGCAAGGTGGAACCATCTGCGGATTTTTGATGTGAGGAAACCCAGTTCTTTCCTGCTGCAGTGATTGCTACCAGGTGAAAGTCTGCAAGAGTTGAAATAGAGCTTGCGGCCTATACTCTGTGGAAAGGGGAGGGAGTTCAGAGAGCAGACCAGCAGTCCATTCACACCACACTTACAGCAGGTGATGCCTCAAATGCTCACATGTAGCGATGTGCGAGCAAGTTGCATCAAAAACCATGCCCTGTGTTAGATTTCCCACACTTTAGCATTCACTGCCTCCTTATATCTAAGATTGATTCTGAAGCATCGGTAGATTATCATAGATTATCATAGAATTTACAGTGCAGAAGGAGGCCATTCAGCCCATCGAGTCTGCACCGGCTCTTGGAAAGAGCACCCTACCCAAGGTCAACACCTCCACCCTATCCCCAGAGCCCAGTAACCCCACCCAACACTAAGGGCAATTTTGGACACTAAGGGCAATTTATCACGGCCAATCCACCTAACCTGCACATCTTTGGACTGTGGGAGGAAACCGGAGCACCCGGAGGAAACCCACGCAGACACGGGGAGGATGTGCAGACTCCGCACTGACAGTGACCCAAGCCGGAATCGAACCTGGGACCCTGGAGCTGTAAAGCAATTGTGCTATCCACAATGCTACCGTGCTGCCCACTTGTTATGCCCATTAGTTATGTTGTGTTATGTACTCTGGGATAACACAGGCTGCAACTGGATGCAGCTTTAACCAAAAGGTACTCCAGACCTTGAAGTTAGTTCAATCTGATTTATTGAACCAGTAGCACAGTTAGCACAGTTCTCTATGAGTTTGACTCATATATATGGTGGCATATATTAGCATATATTAACATATTTACAAGCGGTGGCATATGTGAATGTGTTTACATGTGAAGACAGCTGTCTAATGTGAGAAAACAGAACATTGCAAACAAAACATGTTCATAAGTCCAGTCTCTGGGACTTGCGCCTGATCCTTGCCGACCGCCGGAGAGGTGGCGGTGGGGACGACGGCGCCTTGACAGGCGGGATGGAAGCCTGACTGGTGGCCTCGTAGTTCGATGGCATGAGCATCATGGCCCTGTTTTTGCCAGTCTCGGAGCTACTGCACCTTCTGCAGCACCGGGAGGTGATCCAGGTTGGGCAAGTGTATGGCTGGAAGTGTCGTCCGCAGGTCCTTGTTCATCAGGAGTTGAGCCAGCAACATGCCAGTGGACAGTGGGGCCGCCCTGTACGCGAGCAGCGCGAGGTAGATGTCAGAAGCAGAATCCGCGGCCTTGCAGCTGAGCTGTTTCACAATGTGCACCCCTTTTTCAACCTTCCCATTGGACTGCGGATAGTGTGGGCCAGAAGTGACATGTTTGAAATGGTACAACTTGGCAAACATAGACCAGTCGTGGCTGTTGAAGCACGGGCCATTGTCACTCATGACAGTGAGTGGGATACCATGCCTGGAGAACGTCTCCTTACAGGCCTTGATGATGGTCTGAGATGTGAGGTCTGAGAGCTTCACAACTTCAGGGTAATTGGAGAAATAGTCAATAATCAATACGTAGTCACGACCATTCGCACGAAAGAGGTCGATGCCAACCTGGGACCACGGGGAGGTCTCGATTTCATGCTGCTGGAGCGTCTCCTTGCTCTGCACTGGCTGGAAGCGTTGACAGGTCGCACAGTTGAGGACCATGTTCGAGATGTCCTGGCTAATACCGGGCCAGTAGACAGCCTGCCTGGCTCTGCGTCTGCACTTCTCGACGCCCAGGTGTCCCTCATGGATTTGGCGGAGCACCAAGCTCTGGAGACTGAGTGGAATGACAATCCGGTCCAGCTTGAGGAGGATACCATCAATCACCGTCAGGCCGTCCTTTACATTGTAAAATTGAGGGCACTGCCCTTTCTGCCAGCCATTGGCGAGGTGGTGCATGACACGCTGCAAGAGGGGGGTCTTTGGCTGTCTCCTCGCAGATACGAACCACCTTCTCATCAGACGCCAGGAGGGTGCTAGCACACAGCTGCACCTGTGACTCAATCTGCCGGATGATTTCCAGCGGTTACCTAGGCAATGTGATGGAGCGGGACAATGCATCAGTAATGATGAGCTCCTTGCCAGGCGTGTACACTAAGTCAAAGTCGTACCTTCTGAGTTTGAGGAGGATGCGCTGCAACCGAGGCGTCATGTCGTTCAGATCCTTGTGGATGATGTGGACCAGAGGCCTATGATCCGTCTCGACAGTGAATGTCGGCAGGCCGTAGACATAGTCGTGAAATTTGAGAATGCCAGTGAGATGACCCAGGCATTCCTTCTCTATTTGCGCATACCGTGTTTCGGTGGGCGTCATGGCCCTCGATGCGTAGGCTACCGGTGCCCAGGATGAAGTGTCATCGCGTTGAAGCAGCACCGCACCGATGCCATCCTGGCTCCCATCTGTCGAGATCTTCGTCTCCCTGTCTGGGTTGAAAAATGCCAAGACGGGTGCAGTGGTGAGCTTGGCTTTCAGCTCCAACCACTCTGCCTGCTGTGCTGCCTTCCACTCACAGGCAGTGGACTTTTTCACCAGGTTTCGTAGGGCCGTGGTGTGTGAGGCCAGGTTTGGGATGAACTTGCCCAGAAAATTGACCATGCCCAGGAAGCGCAGCATCACCTTCTTGTCTTCAGGGACCTTCATGGCTTCGATGGCCTTGACCTTGTCTGTGTTCGGGCACACGCCCTGCTGAGAGATTTGGTCAGCTTGGAATTTGAGTATCGACATGCCAAAGCAGCATTTGGACCTGTTCAGCTTCAGGCCATTCGGCGGAATACCTGCTGGAGGCGGGAAACTTGCTCTTCAGGGGTCGTGGACCATATGATGATGTCGTCCACGTACACACGAACCCCTTCAATGCCCTCCATCATCTGCTCCATGATGCGGTGGAAGATCTCTGATGCCGAGGCAATGCCAAATGGCATGCGATTATAGCAGTATCTGCCAAACAGTGTGTTGAAGATTCCAGAGCCTTCTGCTGGACTCATCCAGCTGGATTTGCCGAAATCCATGTGATGCATCAAACTTGGTGAAAAAACGTGCGTGTGCCATCTCACTGGTGAGTTCCTCCCGCTTCGGGATGGGGTAGTGTTCACGCATTATATTCTTATTGAGATCCTTGGGATCAATGCAGATGTGCAGGTCTCCCAAAGGCTTTCTAACACATACCATCGAGCTGACCCAGTCAGTCGGTTCGGTTACCTTGGAAATGATGCCCTGTTGCTGAAGATCCTTGAGCTGTGCCTTCAGACGCTCCCTCAGCGGAGCCGGGACCCGGCGTGGTGCATGGAACACGGGCTTGGCATCGTAGCAGAATCTTGTCTCGATATGGCAGCGTGCCCATCCCGTCGAACACATCCAGATACTGAGCGAGGATGTCGTCAATGCCGGCCTGAAGATCCACATTGGAGGATGTCGCTGTGTAAACCCGCTGCACGAGGTTTAGCTGCTTGCAGGCCTGCGCGCCAAGTAGGGATGCTCTGTCTGGCTTGACAATTTCAAAATGTAACCGTGCATGGGTGCTCCGGTTGGAGACGAGTCGATGGCAGGATCCCAGTGCCGTGATGGCATTTCTGTTGTAGTCCAGGAGCCTGCAGGCTGCTGGAAGGACCTTGGGGGGCTTCTTGATGTGTTTGAAATCTGCCTGTGAGAGGGTGTTGGCAGAAGCACCTGTGCCCAGCTTAAACTGGACGGAGCAGTGGTTGACCTGCATCACCGCACGCCATTCGTCCGCAGAATCCACGGCGAGGATGGATTGAATTTGTGATGAGTTGGATGTGGTATATTCACATATGGTAATGATGCCCACACAATAGGCGGAGTCCAGACATTCTTCCTCTGGATCCGTTGTGCTGCCAGGATCAGAATCCTGTAATCGTTGTTGCACACTCTGAACGCGCCGTCGTTGGAATTGGGAGCGCTGGCCCCTGACTGGTGGTGCAGACCTGCACAAGGTTGCATAGTGTCCAGGCTGCCCGCAGTTTAAACATCGCCTGCCTCTTGCAGGGCTGTGTCCCTTTAAGTGGGCGTTGCCGCATGTTCGAGCACGTCATGACGTCGGCGTCCTGACGCTCCGCGCGTCGTCACACCTGCGCAGTGTGGGTGTCGGCCGCTTCGTTATCCCGTTCGCATCGCGCATGCGTGGGGCCCCGGGAAAACGCGCAAAATGGCCACTTTCATCAATGCTGAGGCGCTGCATCCGGGAGATGGCCTGCACACTCTCTGCCTCGCGGGAGGCAAGTTTCTCATTTTCAGACGATTTGTACTGGGCATAGCGGTTTTTGGCGTGCTCATGCACTGTGCATGTTTCAATTGCGACTGGCAGGGTCATATGCTTGATTTTCAGTAGCTGCTCTCTCAGAGGATCAGAGTGAACTCCAAAAACGATTTGGTCTCTGATCATGGAGTCAGCAATATCACCAAAGTTGCAGGTCAGCGCTGGCAGGCGGAGGTTAGTTAAGAAGGATGTGAAAGATTCATCTTTACCTTGTAGACGTTGTTTGAATATGTAGACAAGAATTGAAGTGCATAAGTTGGGAACATAGGCTGGCAGGGAAGGACACAAGTGAAATGTGGAACTTGTTCAAGGAACAGGTGCTACGTGTCCTTGATATGTATGTCCCTGTCAGGCAGGGAAGAGATGGTCGAGTGAGGGAAACATGGTTGACAAGAGAGGTTGAATGTCTTGTTAAGAGGAAAAAGGAGACTTATGTAAGGCTGAGGAAACAAGGTTCAGACAGGGCATTGGAGGAATACAAGATAGCCAGGAGGGAACTGAAGAAAGGGATTAGGAGAGCTAAGAGAGGGCATGAACAATCTTTGGCGGGTAGGATCAAGGAAAACCCCAAGGCCTTTTACACATATGTGAGAAATATGAGAATGACTAGAGCGAGGGTAGGTCCGATCAAGGACAGTAGCGGGAGATTGTGTATTGAGTCTGAAGAGATAGGAGAGGTCTTGAACGAGTACTTTTCTTCTGTATTTACAAATGAGAGGGGCGATATTGTTGGAGAGGACAGTGTGAAACAGATTGGTAAGCTCGAGGAAATACTTGTTAGGAAGGAAGATGTGTTGGGCATTTTGAAAAACTTGAGGATAGACAAGTCCCCCGGGCCTGACGGCATATATCCAAGGATTCTATGGGAAGCAAGAGATGAAATTGCAGAGCCGTTGGCAATGATCTTTTCGTCCTCACTGTCAACAGGGGTGGTACCAGGGGATTGGAGAGTGGCGAATGTCGTGCCCCTGTTCAAAAAAGGGACTAGGGATAACCCTGGGAATTACAGGCCAGTTAGTCTTACTTCGGTGGTAGGCAAAGTAATGGAAAGGGTACTGAAGGATAGGATTTCTGAGCATCTGGAAAGACACTGCTTGATTAGGGATAGTCAGCACGGATTTGTGAGGGGTAGGTCTTGCCTTACAAATCTTATTGAATTCTTTGAGGAGGTGACCAAGCATGTGGATGAAAGTAAAGCAGTGGATGTAGTGTACATGGATTTTAGTAAGGCATTTGATAAGGTTCCCCATGGTAGGCTTATGCAGAAAGTAAGGAGGCATGGGATAGTGGGAAATTTGGCCAGTTGGATAACGAACTGGCTAACCGATAGAAGTCAGAGAGTGGTGGTGGATGGCAAATATTCAGCCTGGATCCCAGTTACCAGTGGCGTACCGCAGGGATCAGTTCTGGGTCCTCTGCTGTTTGTGATTTTCATTAATGACTTGGATGAGGGGGTTGAAGGGTGGGTCAGTAAATTTGCAGACGATACGAAGATTGGTGGAGTTGTGGATAGTAAGGAGGGCTGTTGTCGGCTGCAAAGAGACATAGATAGGATGCAGAGCTGGGCTGAGAAGTGGCAGATGGAGTTTAACCCTGAAAACTGTGAGGTTGTCCATTTTGGAAGGACAAATATGAATGCGGAATATAGGGTTAACGGTAGAGTTCTTGGCAATGTGGAGGAGCAGAGAGATCTTGGGGTCTATGTTCATACATCTTTGAAAATTGCCACTCAAGTGGATAGAGCTGTGAAGAAGGCCTATGGTGTGCTCGCGTTCATCAACAGAGGGATTGAATTTAAGAGCCATGAGGTGATGATGCAGCTGTACAAAACTTTGGTAAGGCCACATTTGGAGTATTGTGTACAGTTTGGTCGCCTCATTTTAGGAAGGATGTGGAAGCTTTGGAAAAGGTGCAAAGAAGATTTACCAGGATGTTGCCTGGAATGGAGAGTAGGTCTTACGAGGAAAGGTTGAGGGTGCTAGGCCTTTTCTCATTAGAACAGAGAAGGATGAGGGGCGACTTGATAGAGGTTTATAAGATGATCAGGGGAATAGATAGAGTAGACAGTCAGAGACTTTTTCCCCGGGTGGAACAAACCATTACAAGGGGACATAAATTAAGGTGAAAGGTGGAAGATATAGGAGGGATATCAGAGGTAGGTTCTTTACCCAGAGAGTAGTGGGGGCATGGAATGCACTGCCTGTTGAAGTAGTTGAGTCGGAAACATTAGGGACCTTCAAGCAGCTATTGGATAGGTACATGGATTACGGTAAAATGATATAGTGTAGATTTATTTGTTCTCAAAGGCAGCACGGTAGCATTGTGGGTAGCACAATTGCTTCACAGCTCCAGGGTCCCAGGTTCGATTCCGGCTTGGGTCACTGTCTGTGCGGAGTCTGCACGTCCTCCCCGTGTCTGCATGGGTTTCCTCCGGGTGCTCCGGTTTCCTCCCACAGTCCAAAGATGTGCGGGTTAGGTGAATTGGCCAATGATAAATTGCCCTTAATGTCCAAATTGCCCTTGGTGTTGGGTGGAGGTGTTGAGTTTGGGTAGGGTGCTCTTTCCAAGAGCCGGTGCAGACTCAAAGGGCCGAATGGCCTCCTTCTGCACTGTAAATTCAATGATAACCTATGATTAATCTAGGACAAAGGTTCGGCACAACATCGTGGACCGAAGGGCCTGTTCTGTGCTGTATTTTCTATGTTCTATGTTCTATGTAGCGCTCAAAGATTTCATTGGTGTCCACTTCACAGTGACTGTCAAACTTGTCCAGGATGGTCTGAAACTTTGTCTTGTCCTGGCCTTCGGTGAAGTGAAGAATTGAAGAGTTTGATGGCTTGATCACCCGCTGTTGAGAGGAGAAGTTCTCTGACGCACCCACGAGGTCTGAAGCTTCGATGTACAGCAGAAACTTTTGCTTGAATGTCCGCCAGTTGGCACTGAGATTGCTGGAGGTCCTGAGCTGGTGAGGAGCCTGAATCTTCTCCATGGTGCCGGGATACATTCGCTGGTCGTCACGGAACGGACTGAGGTAAACCACCTAGATTCAACAGTCGCCTGGTAGCATGTTGTGTTATGTACTCTGGGATAACACAGGCTGCAACTGGATGCAGCTTTAACCAAAAGATGCTCCAGACCTTGAAGTTAGTTCAATCTGATTTATTGAACCAGTAGAACCGTTAGCACAGTTCTCTAAGAGTTCGACTCTCTGCTAACCTAAGTGTGGTTACTCTGTCTGACTGAACCAGACTAGCTCTTAGCCACGTGCTGGAGGTGTGATGCTGTACATACACCCTGACTCACTCTGTAGATGTTCATCAGTGGAAGGAGGTGGAGTGCGAGTGCCTCGTGCCTTTTATAGTGAGATCCCACCCCTGAGTGTCCTGCCTGCTTATTGGTCATGTCCTGTTCTCTGTGTTCATTAGCTGCCTGTCTGTGCCAGTCTCTATGTCATTATCTGCATATCTGCATATCATGACAAGTTACTCTGATATAACCACTCGCAGCCAGTAGAAATTATTGTCTTCAAAATAATTTCCAATTAATGGCCAATCCAACTACCCTGCACATCTTTTTGGGTTGTGGGGGCGAGACCCACGCAGACACGGGGAGAATGTGCAAACTCCACACGGACAGTGACCCGGGGCCAGGATCGAACCCAGGTTCTTGGCGCTGTGAGGCAGCAGTGCTAACCACTGCGCCACCGTGCTGCCCTTAAGAAAATTATTTTGAAGTTTCCTTAAGGTTTTGGTTCTGAACAAAAGACCCACTCTGGTTCATTTTTATATTCACCGCGATTCCCTGTTCGTAGAAAATGTAATTTTCCTATAAAAAAACGTGCCATTGCCCAGCTGAAGAGGGGATCAGGGGGTGAGGAATGCCGAACACTGCAGCTAAACCCCATGGAGCAGACAATGTGAGAAAACGGACAGTTAATGGGCTGGAAATGGAAAGATAAATGTGATGACTTCATTTAGCAGCTGCTAACTTGCCTTTTCTCCAACTCATAAAAACTGAACTGGACTCCCCCCGCCCCCCCCCCGCCCAGAGTAGCTGCAAGTTCGGTCTGTTCGTTATAATCATGAGTAAGGATGTCTGTCGTCAGAACTGCGCTCTTCTAAGAGCAACTTTAAGGCTTCCAATTACATTCAACAAAGGTCCATATGAGACCCGGGTTGGGATATGACTGCTCAGTGGAAATGATATGTAACACTGAGAGCAACGATTACTGCTGCTCATACCACATACACAGACTTCTGTTACCCAACTCTACCACCCATTCCACCCCCCCCCCCCCCCCCCATCCTCCCTTCCTCCCCGCCATCCAACCCACACCCCGTCAACCCCACAGATGCTTCCATCCTGAGACTCAGTCCTGCACAGGACTGGGGGCAGAAGCATACGTACTCTTCTAGGGGCCCTTTGCTCCCTCTCTTTGCACCCGGGTCACAACCTGCCCCCTGGTGACGTGGCAGCCCACCCGTAGTGGTGGCCTCTGTTACTTTTTGGTTGGTTGCCCGCCTGCCCGCCCGCCCGCCTCAGCCCTGGCCCTGGCCCGCCGGCCTCAGCCCTGGCCCTGGCCCGCCCGCCTCAGCCCTGGCCCGCCCGCCCGCCCGCCTCAGCCCTGGCCTGCAGCCCGCCCACCTCAGCCCTGGCCCGCCCGCCCGCCCGCCTCAGCCCTGGCCCGCCCGCCTCAGCCCTGGCCTGCCCGCCCGCCCGCCTCAGCCCTGGCCCTGGCCCGCCCGCCCGCCTCAGCCCTGGCCCGCCCGCCTCAGCCCTGGCCTGCAGCCCGCCCGCCTCAGCCCTGGCCTGCCCGCCCGCCTCAGCCCTGGCCCGCCCGCCTCAGCCCTGGCCTGCCCGCCCGCCCGCCTCAGCCCTGGCCCTGGCCCGCCCGCCCGCCTCAGCCCTGGCCCGCCCGCCTCAGCCCTGGCCCGCCCGCCCGCTTCAGCCCTGGCCCGCCCGCCTCAGCCCTGGCCCGCCCGCCTCAGCCCTGGCCCGCCCGCCCGCCTCAGCCCTGGCCCGCCCGCCCGCCCGCTTCAGCCCTGGCCCGCCCGCCCGCCCGCCCGCCTCAGCCCTGGCCCGCCCGCCTCAGCCCTGGCCCGCCCGCCTCAGCCCTGGCCCACCCGCCCGCCCGCCCGCCTCAGCCCTGGCCCGCCCGCCTCAGCCCTGGCCTGGCCTGCCCGCCCGCCCGCCTCAGCCCTGGCCTGGCCTGCCCGCCCGCCCGCCTCAGCCCTGGCCTGCCCGCCCCAGCCCTGGCCTGCCCGCCCGCCCGCCTCAGCCCTGGCCTGCAGCCCGCCCGCCTCAGCCCTGGCCTGCAGCCCGCCCGCCTCAGCCCTGGCCTGCCCGCCTCAGCCCTGGCCCGCCCGCCCGCCTCAGCCCTGGCCTGCAGCCCGCCCGCCTCAGCCCTGGCCTGCCCGCCCGCCCGCCTCAGCCCTGGCCTGCAGCCCGCCCGCCTCAGCCCTGGCCCGCCCGCCTCAGCCCTGGCCTGCTGCTCCCGTCGACGGTGGTTGACCAGCGCCTTGTGGAAGGCTTTGCACCTACACTTACACTTTTGGACACACACACAGCCACCTCTCAGTGTGGGGCCCTCCCATTGGCCAGGGCCCCACGCTGCAATGTTGTGTGTTTCATTGTAAGTCCGTCTCTGGAAGCACTGTTAGCAGCAAGCTGCCACCAGGGCACCATCCCATCACATTCCCTTTTGCTCCAGCCCAACTAATGTCCCGCTCTTGAATGTCCTCCTTAAGCCTACTCTCCTTGGGGAGAATGTGCAAACTCCAGACGGACTCCTTGGGGCAATCCTGTCCTCTTTGGGCACCACCAGATGCTGTGGTCCATCTGGTGGTGCTCCTTCTACTGTCAATCTGGCGAGGTGTACGTCTGCGAGACGAAATGCGTGTCCGACCAGTCTCTGTCGTGTCTCCGCCGTGACGTCCCACCAGCTCTTCTGGCCAGTTCTCTGCAGAACATCCTCACTGGTGAGGTTGACCCTCCGTGAGATGCCCAGGACCTTATGTCGGCAAAGCTGCGGTGAAAGACGTCCATCTTATGTGGTACCTTTGCTGTTCTCTGCCATGACTCGCTGGCATGGATTGTACACAAGGTAGAGTCCCAGCTTCATGGCTGTGTTGATGCTGATGTGGACCCCACAGAAACACACACAAAAAAAACAACTTCAGCAAAATATTCAGAGGCTCTTCAAACATACAAGAAGTTCGGACCACATGTGTGGTTTTCACATCTCGATGCGGTTAGAATGTATGGTAGGGCTGCTCAGTGGTGCAGTGGTTAGCACTGCTGCCTCACGGCGCCGAGGACCCGGGGAACCTTTTTAAAAATATATTTAAAGTATCCAAATTTTTTTCCAACTAAGGGGCAATTTAGCGTGGCCCACCCACCTACCCTGCACATCTTTGGGCTGTGCCGGGCGAAACCCACGCAAACACGGGGAGAATGTGCAAACTCCACACGGACTGTGACCCAGAGCCGGGATCGAACCTGGGACCTCGGCGCTGTGAGGCAGCAGTGCTAAGCACTGCGCCACCGTACTGCCCTCCCAAATCCTCAATATCTCCAAATTTGCTTCACCCACCACCCCTGTTCTCTCTGAACTTCATTGCCTCCTGCTCTGGCGATGGCTCCATTTTACAATCCTCACCCGGGTTCTCAAACCCCTCCATGACCTCACTGCTGGCTCTCCCTGCCTGATCCAGCTCTGCCAGGCTCCGCGATCTCTGTGCTCCTTTCACTGTGGCCTCTGTGCAGTCTTGATTCCAAGTGTTCCACCATCAGCGGTCGTGCCTTCACCTGCGTATCCTCTAAGCTCTGGCGAGCTCGCCACCTCACTCTCCCCCTTTAGCATCTCTTTTGAAACCTACCGCCTTGACCAAGCTTTTGGCCACCTGTCCTAATGTGTCCTGTCACAGCTCGGTGTGCAATTTTGTTTGCTCACATTTCTGTGAAGCACCTCAGGAGGGCTTTGCGGGCGCTATATCATGGTCAATGCTTTTCAGATCAGGAGACCACTCTCAGTATTGATCCGACTGGCAGGTTGTTGATGAACTAGCAGGCACAGGGAGACGACGGGAGGAATTCTCCCACCCAAAACTAAGTCCCATCACAAGGGCGGGGACAGGGAGTGTTCCCACTGTGGATGTTGACAGTAAACCAGGCCATATCGTCCGGCCCCAACACCATTAATTATGTTTCCGGGGGTTATACGCCGTCAATGAGGTGGGTGGGCTTGATAGTGCTGTCCCGTCATCATATCGGGCACCATTTTTAAAAGGCACCTGGACATCTTTACTGTCAAACCTAAGATGTTGGAGGCAGCTGATGCTGTCACACGTACGCTCCTTTCTCTCTTACAGGTCCCTCCAGGAAGAGACCAGGCCCCAGGAGGAGCCTGTAAAGGAGCCAGGAGCGGGTGGAGGAGGAGAGCGCCACAACATCAGAGGTGTCACCGCACTCTCCACCCTCAGGCACACACACCTCGGTGACTCTTAATGGTCGCTCACACACACACACACACACAGCCACAGGCACACACAGACACACACACACAGACACAAACATACACACAGACACACACACACACATACACACACAGACACAGACACACACAGACACACACACACACACAGGCACACACAGACACACACACAGACACACACACACACAGACCACAGGCACACACACACATACACACACACACACACACAGACACACACACAGACACACATACACACACACAGACACAGGCACACACAGACACACACACACACACATACACACACACAGGCACATACACACACACAGACACACACACATACACACACACACACATACACACACATACAGACACAGGCACACACAGACACATACACACATACACACACACGTACACACACAAACACACGCTCACAGATACACACAGACACACACACAGACACACACATAATTTCTATTAAAAGTGATTGGTTGCGGGGCAGCACGGCGGCACAGTGGATATCACTGCTGTCTCACAGCGCCGAGGTCCCAGGTTCGATCCCGGCTCTGGGTCACTGTCCGTGTGGAGTTTGCACATTCTCCCCGTGTCTGCGTGGGGTTCGCCCCCACAACCCAAAGATGTGCAGGTTAGGTGAATTGGCCACGCTAAATTGCCCCTTAATTGGAAAAAAATTGGGTATTCTAAATTTTTTTTTAAAAAAGTGATTGGTTGGTGATTAGGAGCTGAATCATGGGCTATTTTCTTTGCCCTTGGATTCGATGGGAATTTTAAACTTGTTACTCCAGCTAATGCGAGGAAGCTCAGTGCAGACCCAGGGTCGAATGTATGACCCTGATTAATTGTAGCTCTCAGTGTCCCAGGACATTGACCCATCAGGAAATACAGACCCTGAGTGGGTGGTTAACTCTCAGCAGATTGGACAGAATGAACAACAAAGGACATCTTCCCTGGTTTGTGACAAGCTGAGGGCCAAGCAGTGAATGGTGGTTCTATGTTCCATATTTCCCGAGGTTCCTTAAAGTTGACCTTTCACCAAGTTACTATCTTTAATCAGAAGTTGCACTGATGGAAAAAGAGACTGAGTGTGGAGTCATGTCTGCCAATGCTTGACTAATCGTTGCATCATTCTGCCTCATTGTTTTTTTTTTAAATTTAGAGTACCCAATTCATTTTTTCCAATTAAGGGGCAATTTAGCGTGGCCAATCCACCTACCCTGCACATCTTTTGGTTTGTGGGGGCGAAACCCACGCAGACACGGGGAGAATGTGCAAACTCCACACGGACAGTGACCCAGAGCCGGGATCGAGCCTGGGACCTCGGCGCCGTGTGGCGGCAGGGCTCACCCCCTGCGCCACCGTGCTGCCCTGTCTCATTGTTGATATCATATGGTGACCGCTTATGGACGCTGGAATTCTGCATTCGCACAGGACGCAGCGACAACAGCAACTGGGATTACGCAGCACCTTCAATATAAATGGAATCTCACAAGCTCGAGTGTTGTGATGCAAAAGCACTCGTTGATTAGCAAGCGCCCCAGGCAGGTTGTTTTAAAACTTTCCTGCGAGCAGAAAATAAAACTATCAATGTGACCCGTCCAATGAGGAATTCGGGAGAACCTGATACCCAGAGAGCGGTGAGGATGTGCAACTCGCTGCCACGCGGAGTGGTTGAGGTGAATAGTGCCGAGGTATTTGGCGGGAAGCTGGATAAACACATGGGGTAGGGAGGAATGGACGGGTGCGCTAACAGGGTCAGGAAAAGCAGGATGGGAGGAGGTTCATGTGGAGCATAAACGCCAGCACAGAGTGTTTGGGCAGAATGGCCTATTTCTGTTCTCTACATTCGATGTGGCAATGTGTGTGAGCGATGAGTCCCTGCAAATGTTGACACGTTACCAAGGCCCTTTTGCAATAAGCGATAGATCTCCTTGTTCCACCTTTTGAAACATCAGTCAGAATCTTACCATATTTTTCCATAGCATCGGTTGCGCTGAGAAAACCGGGAAGAATCACATTGATGGCGGGAAAACTCATTGAACCTTCAGCCCCTGGTCCTAATATTTTTCTTCCCCATGTGATTCACGTCGCATTCGTGGCTCTGATTCTCTCCCTCCGGGAAAGCCTGATATCTCGAATCAGTGGGGCACTACTTTTATAAACCTCCTCTGTACTTGTCCCAAGTCCAAGTTGGGCAATGGCTACCAGGAAGACAGCACCAAGAGTTTCAGAGAGAGCTCGCACCAAAGTCCTGGATGGCGAGAGGCAGGGCCGTGGCATCCCCTGCCTGCGTTCCCGCAGCCACCCATCAACAAAGGTCACCACCCCCGCCTGGGAGGCAGCGGCCGTGATTGTGAATTCCAGCTCACTGCACAAGAGGAAGGCGCAAGAGTGCCGGAAGATTAATGACCTTCTTCGCGCAGCCAGGGTAGGACTGCATCCTGATGTCTCCCGCTGCACTCCTTCACACACCCCTCACGCTTCCACAGTGACCCTTCGCTCAGCCACCTCATAGATCCCCCCCCCCCACCGTCTCCACTCCCCGTGTTCCTCCCCAGCAAATAATCTGCTCCTCGCGGCCTCGCTCCCACCCACCTCTACGCACACCAGACTTCATCATTGTCTGACTTGTGTTAAGAATTGGGGAAAGTTAAGATTACAAAATGAAATTTGGACAAAAGAAAATAAAACAGGGAGCTCTCTGAGGAGATGTTGAGATGTGAATTACCATATTAGTGAGGCAAACAAGTGTCTACCCAGCTGTCTAGAGGAAAACAACAAGGGTTTAGAAAAGGATTTTGGGAGGGCCACGAAGAATCCAGCACGGGTTTGTGGAGTCAAACAGAAAGTAACTTTATTTACAACAATATGTAGACAGGGCCAGTCATTCCCTCCTGGTTCCCTCTCTAGCCGGTATCACACTGGCCAGCTGTGTTTATACAGCTGCACTGCTAATGATTGCCCCGCCCCACTCATTGGGGGAGCTCAAATTCCCCAAGGATCGTGGGGTAACTAATTGTCCCCAGCCATTAGGACGCGGGCAGGTTACAACAAAACGTCATTTAAATACTTCAGCGGGGATTCCATCTGTGCCGGAGGGCTTGCTGTTTTTCAGCAGTCAGGTGGGTTTGTTGACCTCACGGTGAGCTGGGGTTACGCTGAGATGGTGGCGGGTAGCGTGTTGCGCGATGGTGTCGAGGGTATTTGAGGTGAAAGCTGTGTCTTGGTTGAGGACGTCCTCGAGGTGCTCTCTTCGAGGACTGCCTCTCCGTTTTTGGCTCTCAGTGGGGTGGGCCCCTGGGTACTCGGACTGTAGATGGTTTTGATTGCGCTGAGGAAACCGCGCACATCCTGGTTGTCGGCGAGGTACTGAGTCTCCTGCACTCTTTCCACCCACCAGCTGTTCTCCCCGTGTGGCAGGTGAGGCACACCTGGTTCGTGCGAAGACTCCACGAGCTGCAGATTAAACGAGCCTCCCAACTGCAACAGCCAGACCCCAATTCCTGGCAGCCTGCCCGCCATAACCAGTGGCCTTGAGCTTCCAGGCAGCTCCTGCCCTCTGGCTTGACTGTGCTGCTTGAGTGTGGGGTTCATTCTCACTGCAGTCGGCCCGTCCCCCCCCCCTGTGTGAGGGGTTTCAGGCCTCATGAGGCTGGGAAACACCCCTTCTCAGAGTTCCCCCACTCTGCCCATGCAGCCTGGCCTCTCAAGGGACCCCACGCAAGAACCACAGGCTCACCCGCACTGCTGCTTCCACGGATTTGCCTGCTGCTGCCCACTCTCCAGCTGATACCCTGGAAGGGTAATCCCTCAGCAGCTATATCACCACAAGCCCAGCGAAGAGGACACAGGAAACCCCGTCTGCAAACCAGCCGCCACACCCCTTTAAACCTCGAGGGTCACAGACATGTAGGGTCGCAAAAGCTCATTCAAATCGGGGAGAAAAATGCCAGCTAGTTACTTCAAAACATGGTCTCCCTTCAATGCTGTTTAAATTCTAGAAAGTTCCAAGAATAATGTCAGCAGTTAAAATCTTCGAATGATTTTTATTATTGTGGCCTTCAAATAAGCTTCAATGTAATATTTATTGTCTGTTGTCGGGAGTCTGTCAGGAGATTGGATGGTCTCATCTGTTTTCCACTTTCCTCTCCTACATCTCGGAACACATTGACTCATGTTTCCATGGCGTCAGGAGCCCCTTCCCCCTCACCCCTGTCTCCATCCCACAAACCCAAACCCAGATAATGAGTGTCTGCAGGCTTTTCCGAGCATGGAGTGTACGTCAGCCCAACCTCGCTCTCCTCTTTGCTCCTCACCTCCGCCGAGGAGAATAAGCCGGGGTTTAAAACGGCATTACGTCCTGGCTGCTTTAATCCCTCATCCAACGTCACTGCAAGGTTTCCCGGCCGTCATTCCCTCGTCAAACCGCTCCAGCTCATTTCCTGCCTCCAGCCGCTCTGTACGTTGTTCCGCTTTGGTCACCTGACCCAATATCTCCGTGGCCTGGTGTCATGCATTGTTTAATAATGCTCCTCTTTTCATGTAAGGGCACCAGCTTAGGGGCATTGATAACGGCGCTGTGGTGATATGCATCACTGCAAATACACAAGGGGTTAATGTAAATACACTACGACTAAGTAAACACTAGAGGGAGCACCAGAGACGTCATGACATGCAGACATACAACTAATGAACACAAAGGATAGGACACGACCAATGGGCAGTCAAGACACCCAGAGGTGACACTACCACAAGGGGGCATTACACAACCCATATATAAGGACAGGGCACACATGCTCTGTCTCTTTCCACAGGTGACATTTAGAGAGTAGGACAGGGGCAGATCAGAAGCATCACACCCACCACGTGGCTTAGAGCAGACTGGTTAGTTAGACTGAGTTACTATAGCAAGATTAGCAGGAGAGTCAAACTCATAGAGAACTGTGCTAATGGTTCAATAAATCACATTGAACTTACTTCAAAGTCTGGAGTATCTTTTGGTTAAAGCTGCTTCGAGTTGCAGCCTGTGTTATCCTAGAGTACATAACACAACATGGTACCAGTAGTGCCTGTTGAATCTATATAGTTCAACTCAGCAAGATCCGTGACTACCAGCAACAGCACCCAGGCAAGATGATCGCGATTCCGGTTCCTCAGCAGCTCAGGTACCACGGCAATCACAGTGCCAACTGGTGTGCATTCAAGCAGAGATTTGAGATCTACATGGTAGCATCCGACCTAGATGGCGTGGCCGATGTTGAGAAGATAGATCTCTACTCACCATTGCGGGTGAAAGTGCCACAGAAATCTTCAACTCCTTCAAGTACTCCAAAGGGCAGGACAAGAGAGACTTCCAGACAGTCCTGGACAAGTTTGAAAACTACTGCGAGGTGAACACAACAGAAATCTGTAAAACTGGCGCCTATACTCACCACGAGGCAAAGGTAGGCTTGCAACAGAAGCATATAGCAATTTTGATTGGCAGCCATCTTGCGCAAGGAGCCGCACAAGCGCAGTTCCCGAGAAGACGTGAACCGGCGAAACAGTGT
This sequence comes from Scyliorhinus torazame, assembly GCF_047496885.1. Classification (NCBI taxonomy): domain Eukaryota; kingdom Metazoa; phylum Chordata; class Chondrichthyes; order Carcharhiniformes; family Scyliorhinidae; genus Scyliorhinus; species Scyliorhinus torazame. The sequence continues at coordinate 8,977,358 of NC_092717.1, forward strand.
TGGGAAAAGAGCACACAGTGAAGGAAAAGTGATCTGCGCATGCGCAATCCATTCCTCCACTCTACGTCACAAGCGTCATGGCATCAGAGGCCCTGGACCACGCCCACTTAAGGGGGAAATGTCCGAAAATAGTGAAAAAAAAATTTTACGCCAGAAAACGCAATTCTTTCACCTGGAACGACAGCACAATGCCTGATCTTCGACCAGTAGCTGAAAGTAATCTCCGCAGAACCCTGCAACAAGCAGTTAGCACCACCCTCAGAGATGGTTTAGTCCTTGAAGACTACGACTCAGACGATGATTTCATCATTGGACGTGGCGACCTCAGTACCAAATCCGAACCGCAACAAGATGTGTTGTACATTGAAGCATCCGGCACAGAGATGGACGAGTTCTTCGGATTTGAGGATCCTCAGCCCAGCATAGACGACATCCCGACCCATGAGTACAGGGTTCTGCTGCGGCCTGTCGGCAAGAGATAGAGAGCGGTACAAGCCCACAGAGAGCGGCCTGACGCCAAGAGTGTGGTCCATGCACCACGAAGAGTCCCCAACTCCGCACAGAGAGTGGTCCATGCACCACGAAGAGTCCCCAACTCCGCACAGAGAGTGGTCCACGCACCACGAAGAGTCCCCAACTCCACACAGAGAGTGGTCCACGCACCACGAAGACTCCTCGACTCCGCACAGAAAGCGATGACAGACTCCACAGCGAGACCACTGCATGACTCCACACAGGGAACGATGCCAGACTCCACAGAGAGAGCGGTACAAGCCTCCACAGTGAGTTCGTTGACAGACTCCACAATGGAAGCAACGCAAGCCTCCAGAGCGCAGTCCTTGCATGAACGAGACCATGAAGGTCTAGCAACCTTAGCTGAGCAACCAGCAGCAGACGATGCAAGTCTGCCACGCTCAAGTGCACAGCAAGACGACTATGACAGTCTACCCAGATTATTTGAGCCACCAGAAGAAGACTCTGACAGTCTACCCAGCACATCTAACCGACAAGAAGACACTGAAGGTCTTCCCACTGTATGTGCGACAAGTGACAAAGGCTTCACAATTCCCATACAAGATGTGCGACATCTCAGCGAGACTGACAGATCTCAGCTAGTATGTACAGAGGCACTCGACAATCAAAGTGAGGCTACTAGTGACTCCAGTGACACCACGTTAATTCAAACCTCATCTACTCGAGCCTCTCCACAAGAACCTGAAATGACTCCAGACGGAGAGCATCAAGAAACCAAAGGTGATTCCAGTGAACCGGACATGACTCCAGACGGGGAGCGCCGAGGAATCAGAGACGGCACGCTCAAGGAAACAGCAGATGGCACAAAGGCCACTGACACAAGTAACTTTGTGAAGGACTCAAATTCTCCACTCGGTGTGGTCATTGAGCGCAATAAACACAACAACAAAGACAACAACAAGAAGCGCACCAGAGGCAACAAACACAACAAGCACGTCAATAACAACAACGACAACAGCAATAGAACAACAACTGGTACGACATGGTACAACTCTGCCCATGAAGGACAATGTTACTGCTCAGCTCAGAACAATGGCGAGACTGCAAGCATACCATGGTATGTCAACGCATCTTACCAATTCACGTTTGCTACACTGCAGACAAGCAAACCAGCTTTCAGGAAAGTTGTCATCAAGAATTGCTACCACAAGCATTAAAAAAAAGAGTCCACCTCAGACAGTGAAGTGATTTGACGGTTTGAACACCTCCTGATGACTTCTTGGTTACGTAAACACCAGGACCCTGACGGCGTTCACAAGGGAATGACAACATCAACATCGACACTTCCATAACAGCGCGAGAAAGCCACTCGACCGTGCAAATTCATGAACTTTGCACTCAGAACTATTATTTGGTATTGTATAATCCTCAATGTCATCATAACTATTCTTTGATCTTGTATCATAATCACAGTCATCATAACTTGTCATCATTTATTTACCTGTTTTTGTTCAATTTTTCCTTAACACTGTACAGAAAATATGTAACACAAAAAAAGGGGGGATGTGGTGATATGCATCACTGTAACTACACAAGGGGTTAATGTAAATACACTACGACTAAGTAAACACTAGAGAGAGCACCAGAGACGTTGTGACATGCAGACATACAGCTGATGAACACAAAGAATAGGACACAACCAATGGGCAGTCAAGACACCCAGAGGTGACACTACCACAAGGGGGCATTACACAACCCATATATAAGGACAGGGCACACATGCTCTGTCTCTTTCCACAGGCGACACTTAGAGAGTAGGACAGGGGCAGATCAGAAGCATCACACTCACCACGTGGCTTAGAGCAGACTGGTTAGTTAGACTGAGTTACTATAGCAAGATTAGCAGGAGAGTCGAGCTCATAGAGAACTGTGCTAATGGTTCAATAAATCACATTGAACTTACTTCAAAGTCTGGAGTATCTTTTGGTCAAAGCTGCATCGAGTTGCAGCCTGTGTTATCCCAGAGTACATAACACAACAGTTCCCACCGGCACGGTACTCCACCAGCCCCGTGGTGGTGGCAGCCCTGATAGCCTGGGGGCAATGGAGGAGACATGTGGGAGCAGAGGGAGCATCGGTTTGGTCACTGGTTTGCCCCGGGAAGGATGGACGGGGGGTTTCGGAGATGGCAGAGAGCAGGGATTGAGAGGATGGGGGATATGTTTATAGACGGGAGCTTTCCCAGCCTGAGGGAGTTGGAGGAGAAATTTGAATTGATGGGTGGAAATGAGTTTAGGTACCTGCAGGCGCGGGACTTCCAACGCAGGCAGGTCTCAACCTTCCCGCTCCTACCACCAAGGGGGATACAGGACAGGGTAGTTTCCAGAGTGTGGGTGGGAGAAGGGAGGGTCTCTGACATCTACAAGGAACTTATGGGGTCAGAGGGGACGCAGACCAAGGAGCTGAAGTGCAAGTGGGAGGAGGAGCTGGGAGGTGAGATGGAGGATGGTCTATGGGCGGACACGTTGAGTAGAGTCAACGTGTCTGCAACATGTGCCAGGCTCAGCCTGGTGCAATTTAAGGTTGTTCACCGGGCTCACATGACAGTGCCCCGGATGAGCAGGTTCTTTGAGGTGGAAGACAGGTGTGCAAAATGTGCGGGAGGACCAGCGAACCATGTCCACATGTTCTGGGCATGTCCGAAGCTTAGGGGATTTTGGCAGGGGTTTGCGGATGCCATGTCCACGGTGTTAAAAGCAAGGGTGGCACCGAGTCCAGAGGTGGCGATTTTCGGGGTGTCGGAAGACCCAGGAATCCAGGAGGAGAAAGAGGCAGATGTTCTGGCCTTTGCCTCCCTGGTGGCCCGGAGATGGATACTATTAGCTTGGAGGGACACAAAGCCCCCGAAGTCGGAGACCTGGCTATCGGACATGGCTAGCTTTCTCTGTTTGGAGAAAATCAAGTTCGCCTTGAGAGGGTCACTGTTAGGGTTCGCCCGGAGGTGGCAACCGTTCATCGACTTCTTCGTGCAAAATTAATCGTCAGCAGAAGGTGGGGGGGATAGTTTAGCTTAGAGTAGGGGGTTAATAAAGGTGGGACCTGTAAGGACGGGAGACGGCTTTTGCACTATGTTTATAGTTTCATGTACATTGTTTATTTTGTTGTTGTTGTAAAACCAAAAATACCTCAATAAAATGTTTAGTAAAAAAAATATAATGCTCCTCTGAAGCACCGTGCGACCTTTCATTATGAAACAGACACAAAATAAATCAGACGCTGTTGTCACGGTCGTCTTGCTGCGTGTGGGAGCATGCCGCGCAGACATTGGCTGTCGTGCTCTCTGCGGGATTCTCCTCCCCCTCTCACGGCGCGTTCTGCAGCGGCAGAGGGCGGCCCGCCAGGGGCCAGCGGTGAGATCTTCCAGCCCCGCCGCCGTGAGTGTACCCCTCACCGCCGAGCAACCCACGGCGGGCGGGTGGCGTCTGCAGGGGTGTAAGACCCCGCCAGCGTCAACGGCCAGAAAATCTCACCCTATGGTGGTACGGTGGTCAGTACTGCTGCCTCACAGCTCCAGGGACCTGGGTTCAATTCCGGCCTCGGGTTACTGTGCGAAGATTGCATGTTCTGCCCGTGTGTGCGTGGGTTTCCTCCGGGTGCGCCGGGTTCCACCCACAGTCCAGAGATGTGCAGGTTAAGTGGACTGGCCATGATAAATTGTCCCTTAGTGACAAAAATGTTAGTTGGGGTTGTGGGCTACAGGGATGGGGAGGGGGCGTTGACATAGGTAGGGTGCTCTTTCAGAGGGCTGGTGCAGACTCGATGGGCCAAATAACTTCCTTCTGCTCTGTAATGATTCTGAGTCTTCTTCTATGATACATTTTCCTAGGTTATTTTCCTGGTGACTACACGTCAAAGAAAGCACATCGCTGGGCTGTTAAGTGCTTTGGGACATCTTGAGGTTGTGGAAGGCACTATAGAAAAGCAAGTTCTTTCTTCCTTGTATGATGTGACCCAGATCAGGTTTTGCTTCTGTGAAGGGCTTTACGGCACTTTGTAAAGGTGCTGTAATGCAAGTTCTTATTTTTTAATTCATTCACGGGATGTGGGAGTCGCTGGCGAGGCCAGCATTTCTGGCCCATCCTTATTTGCCCTTGAGAAGGGGGTGGGTGAGCCGCCTTCTTGAGTTGCTGCAGTCCCTGTGGTGTAGGTACACCCACTGTGCTGTTAGGGAGGGAGTTCCAGGATTTTGACCCAGCGACAGTGAAGGAACGGCCGATATATTTTCAAGTCAGGATGGTGAGTGGCTCGGAGGTGAACTTCCAGGTGGTGTAGTCCCCATGTACCTGCTGCCTTGCCCTCCTAGATGGTTGAGATCACGGGCACCCCAGCTCTGGGTCACTGTCCGTGTGGAGTTTGCACATTCTCCCCGTGTTTGCGTGGGTTTCACCCCCACAACCAAAAGATGTGCAGGGTAGGTGGATTGACAAGCTAAATTGCCCCTTTATTGGAAAGAATGAATTAGGTACTCTAAAAAAAAATGTTAAAAAGAGACCACAGGAGGGATTCTCTGCTGCCCGATGCCGAGATCATTAAAAAATTTTTTTTAGAGTACCCAATTGTTTTTTTTTCCAATTACGGGGCAATTTAGCGTGGTCTATCCACTTGCCCTACACATCTTTGGGTTGTGGGGGCGAAACCCACACAAACACGGGGAGAATGTGCAAACTCCACATGGACAGTGACCCAGAACCGGGATTCGAACCCAGGTCCTCAGCCGTAGTCCCAGTGCTAACCACTGCGCCGCGTGCTGCCCTAGATGCCGATATCATAATCGGCGATCGGGCGGAGAATCGACTCTGACGACAAAATCGGGACCGCGGCCAGATTGATGCCGTTCAGCAATGCTCCGCCCCCTCGGAAATGGTACGATTACGTCACGTGCCGTTGCAACGGCGTTGGCGCATAATTGCATGAATGGCCGTGCAGCTCCGCACCCGATGGGCCAAGTTGTCGACAGCGCGGGACACGTGTGGTCTCAGCCGTGCGGAGACCCGGCATGGCGGCTGAGGACTGTGTATAGCGCCGCCACACCAGGCCGGGATCCGTGCCACTGGCCAACGGGGCTTCCGCGAGGGCTGGGGGGACTGGTGCGGGGTGGCCATGATGTGGCCGGGGGGTGGGCTGTGGGGTCGCGGATGGCGGGTCAGGTCCCTGCATGGCCGGCGCTTCCGCTGCAGGTTGTCAGCCGTCCGCCTGCGCGGCCAGGGACCCGGACATTCTCCGCCCGTTTTCGGCACGGGAGCCAGGAGATTCACCCGGCGCCGCTGCTAGTCCCTCACCGGTCCTGGAATCGGTGAGGGTTTCACGCAGAATTTTTGGTCGTAAAAGATCACAAATGCTCTGTTGGTGTCAACACTTAGTTGCTAAAACTGAGAATCCAGCCCCACAGGTTTGGAAGGTGCTGACTAAGGAGCCTTGGCGAGTTGCTGTTGTTGCATGAACCATAGAATCATAGAATTTACAGAGCAGAAGGTCGCCATTCGGCCCATCGTGTCTGCATGGAGGCTTTTAATAAAAATGTTCTATCCAGATCCAGAATTCCTTTGAAAGCCAGATTTGATCAAAAATTCTACTTTCCAAATCAATCTATTTTGTTCTTACACTTTTCATTATCATAACATGAATTAACCCAACTAGTCCAGATATGCTATAATTTTGGTTTCCTGCAATGCCTCTTGCTTTCAGAGTCCATCAGCAATTAAGAGATAAATATAATCAGCGTTTCGATCAGACTTCATCAACCATTCCCAATCAATCACTTAGCCTCAGTTAGTCTGAGGAATGACATGAGCAATTTCCCAGTACATAATCCTCTGCAAAGATGTCTGTGTTGCTCACCCTTTGAAGCAACAGAACTTTCCAAAGCAGACGTCATAAAAGAAGGAGGGAGGTTGAAGACGGTAGGCAGTAAACTTCTTCATTAAATACACCACAATTTTGAGATGCTTCAGTTGGTTGAGGAACGAGCATCAAACATGCCATAAAGCCCAGAATGGGTGAAATAATAATAATCTTTATTATTGTCACAAGTACATTAACACTGCAATGAAGTTACTGTGAAAAGCCCCTAGTCGCCACACTCAGGCGCCTGTTCGGGTACACAGAGGGAGAATTCAGAATGTCCAATTCACCTAACCTGCACATCTTTGGACTGTGGGAGGAAACCGGAGCACCCGGAGGAAACCCACGCAGACATGGGGAGAACGTGCAGACTCCGCACACTCAGGGACCCAAGCCGGGAATCGAACCTGGCACCCTGGAGCTGTGAAGCAACAGTGCTAACCACTGTGCTAACAGTGGCACTGTGGTGAGCATTGCTGCCAAACAGCACCAGGGATCTGGGTTCGATTCTGGCTTTGGGTGTCTGTCTGTGTGGAGTTTGCACGTTCTCCCCGTGTCTGCGTGGGTTTCCTCCGGGTGCTCCGGTTTCCTCCCTCAGTCCAAAGATGTGCAGGTTAGGTGAATTGGCCATGCTAAATTGCCCCTTAGTGTCCAAAGATGTGTAGGTTAGGTGGGGTTACAGGGATAGGGTGGGGGGAGTGGGGCTGGGTAAGGTGCTCTTTCGGAGGGTTGGTGCAGACCCGATGGGCTGAATGGCCTCCTTCTGCACTGTAGGAATTCTATGGAATAACTTACATGTCCACTCGCTCCACTAAAGTTGTTCCTTAAAATCTAACACTTTGAATAAGATTTTAATCATCTGCCCTTATATCTCCTTATGTGACTCAGGGTGACAAATTGTTTTAGGATTCTCCGGTGAAGCACCTAACAAGGTTGATTACGTTAAAGGTGCTCTACAAATATAAATTATCCTTGTAATAAAACATCCCAAGGTGCATCACAGAAGCTTTATCAGCCACATAAGCGGATATCAAACTCCGTTGAGCACCTTGGGGTGTTTGACTGCATTAAAGGCGCTATATCAATAGAAGATGTTGTTGTCCTAATGTCTACCTGTTGCAAAGTGAGGTGTTGATTGGATGCAGCCACACACACACACACACACACACACACAAAGTCAGTGAGCACAGATCTGTCTGAATGTGTTTAATAGACAGGTTTAAGTACCTGAGGGTTACCGGACACAGCATCTTGTCCTGTGTAGGCAGCTGCCTGGAATAATTTGGGACATTGCAAGTGAGAACCATAATGGAAAAGGATGCTAAATAAGGAAAAAAGAGCAGCACGGTGGCGCAGTGGGTTAGCACTGTTGCCTCACGGCACCGAGGTCCCAGGTTCGATCCCGGCTCTGGGTCACTGTCCGTGTGGAGTTTGCACATTCTCCCCGTGTTTGCGTGGGTTTCGCCCCACAACCCAAAGATGTGCAGGCTAGGTGGATTGGCCACGCTAAATTGCCCCTTAATTGGAAAAAAATGAATTGGGTACTCTAAAAGGTTTTTCTTAAAGAAAAAAAAAATAAGGAAAGAAACCGTAGGATGCATTTTCTTCAGTTCCACCCTTTTAGGGACCTGGAGGCAATCCTCTGACATCCGACTTCGCTAAGTTACACCTAAGCAGTTGTAACTGAACTAGGTTGCCCGGCTACGCTCAGCTATCCAATCAAACATCAACAGAACAGGAAGTTGTTCTTTGATTGCTTACTATCCCGATTCGTACTAAGGCCCACCTCGCCCCACCCCCCACCCCCGCCAATCCCAGGGACGCCAAGCACCCACAACGCAAGGTTGTCCAGGGAGGCATGGACACGATTGGCTGAATCGCCGCCTTTTCTGCCGTGGGTCTATGAGGTCAGTAACTCGCAGGGCAGTCCGTTGAAGTTCTACCCCATCTTTGATCCCCAACCCTACCCCATCCCCCCAAAAGGCCCCCACTGATATTTCACTGCTGATAGAGATCCAACATGAAGGATTCAGTGACACTCGAGCATCTGGTGTATCAGCCCACCCGTAATTTGATTACGATCGTTGTGCTTTGCTCTCAATCACTGACAGACTTTTATCTGATGTGCGACCTCGCTAGATGCCGAGCCTGTGACAGTTTGACATCCTGACAAGTGTTTGTGTTTAAAGCAGACTGTTTGCAAGCTTGGTGTTATATCTGGTCCCGGGGTAAGCTTCCGATCACATATCCTCACCATCACTGAGACCGCCTATTTCCCCCTCCCGAACATTATCCCAGTTTTGGGCAGCACGGTGGCGCAGTGGTTAGCACTGGGACTGCGGCGCTGAGGACCCGGGTTCGTATCCCAGCTCTGGGTCACTGTCCGTGTGGAGTTTGCACATTCTCCCCATGTCTGCGTGGGTCTCACCCCCACAACCCAAAAAGATGTGCAGGGTAGGTGGATTGGCCACGCTAAATTGCCCCTTAATTGGGAAAAAAAATAATTGGGTACTCTAAATCTATTTTTTTTTAAATTTTAAAACATTGCCCCAGTTTGACTCTGCCTCAACTGCTCTGCTGTTGAAACCCTCAACCGTGCCTTGCTGACCTCAGCCGCGATGATTCCAACTCACTCCTTGCTGGCCTCTCACATTCTACCCTCTGTAAACGTGAGGTCATTCAAAACTCTGCTGCCCGTGTCCTAACTCGCACCAGGCCTCTGTAGCCACCTAAAATGGCTGATTCCCGATTAGAATGGTCAAACTCCGATCTAAAATGGCGAACGGAAGAGGCTGATGGGAAAATCAGTCAACAGGACTCAAACGGACAGCTGCAGGTAAAACAGTGTATTCGCCTCTGGGGATGTTGGCCCAGACCGATACCTGCAGCCATCAACATCACAACAACCCAGCCATCTGCATAGTAAGCAGCCATCCCCGGGAACAATTGCTACAAATTAGCAACATAAAGCCGACCCAGACCTTTCGGCGCCAGCAGGGGCTGACACAAAGAAAGGTAGACGACCACCCCCCGATCAAGGAATCGCCCCATTATTGGAGCATATTGAACCAAGTGATTGGGACCAAGTCGAATCACTTGGAACCAGGTACGAGGTCCGCCCCGAGAGGCGGGAAGCCCCTGGGAACTATAAGAATAGGGTCCAAGTTCAGACCGACCCTTCTCTTCCTGCTCGCAACCTTCGAGACCCTTACTCCAGCGATCGCTACCAGATAGGCGCTCCTTACTATCGACTTGTACCAGCTTTGAATCCCGCAGGCTCAGACCCAATTCGAAAGACCATTCATTTCCCTGACCTGGTGGGCCATTTCCAAAGTTAAGTATTGGCCTTTAGTGGTAGGTGGTAGTCTAGAAGTAGGATTATTGTATAAGTATTAATTGCTGTATATAATAAATGATCGTTGATTTAACTTTTACTAAGCGGTGTGCTGCATTATTAATCATTACTTGAGCTTGAACCACGTGGCGGTATCAGAAAGATACCTGGCGACTCGTGAGCAAAGGTGACAGAATTAGAGCTAATAAAACTAAGGCTAATAAGAGCAACACCTCGTCCCCCTATCGCCGCTTGCGCTCAGTGAGCTACGCTGGCTTTCTGTTCAATCAACGCCTCGATTATAACATTCTCATTCTTGTTTTCAAAATATCTCCATGGCCTCGTTCCTTCCTATCGCTGTAACCTTCTCCAGCCTCATAATGCTCCATGGTATCTGTACGCCTCCCTAAACTTCTCTGTCTTTTTACTTCACTTTCTTCCTTTACGGTGACCCTAACAACCGAGCATTTGATCGTCTGTCCTAATATCTCCTTACGTGTCGCTGTGCAGTATTGCTTTATAACACTCCCAGCGAAGCTCCTTGGGGTGGTTACTGCAATAAAGTCACTACGGGTGGGATTTTCCGCTGCGGGATCTTTTCCTGCTCCGTCAGATTTTCCCTCCTGCCCGGGTATGATTCTCGTAGCCAGCAGGACGGGATAAATGCAGGTTGCTGCTGCTGTGGTTGGCAGGCAGGTTCTAGTGAATAATAAATTAAAACATATTCCACTGATTGTGAACAATCCAATCTCGTGTTGCAATGCAGACATGACACAGGTTGTATTGCTACAACCTGACTGTGCGAACTGAACTCGAGGTCACTTCTGTTAATCCAGGAGGAATTAGTTTATCTTCAAGCGTAAAATTCCGCTGCAAGCATCTGCCTCGTTATTTTCTTGGATTAAGTTCAATAAATATTGAAAATTGAGCCTCAGAACTAATTTGTTTTATACAGTTTTATTGAACTCAGAACGGTTCCAGTTTAAGGAGTATCCATTTCATGTGTAACAGTTCATAATAATTATGTTGCCAGGGCAACACTTTAAACAGCTTATTTAATTTCTAGTCCTCTCTCTGATACAACTTTCGAAGAGTGCACTCTGATAATTACACGTTGTTAACACTTGCTGTGTGTGTAATGGGTTACTGTAGCAGTTAAGTGACTTTTCATTGCTGACAGAAATAGCTGAAACCAAAAGTCCTAGCTTAGCCGCAAGTGTTGGTGCCTGCAATGTCGTAGATTCGATCGGACAGCACGGGAGAAGGCTATTCAGCCTATCTAGTCTGTACTAGCTCACTGAAAGGGCTATCCAATTAATCCCCACACCCCGTGCTGTTTTCCCGTAGCTCTGTCAATCTTCACTCTCCACATTTCTCCAATTCTCCCTTTTGAGAGTTCCTGTTGAATCTGCTTCCACCGACAGCCCTTTCGGGCAGCACCTTCCAGATCACAACAACTCGCCGGGTAAAATAATGTCTCCTCTTCTCCCCCCCTGGTTCTTTTACCAATCACGCCAAAACTGTGTCCTCCCTGTCCCTCCCACTTGCTGGTGAAAATAATTTCTCCTCACTTGCTCTATGGAAACTCTTCATAATTTTTAACATCAATCGTGCTTTAACCTTCTCTGTGCTGAGGAGAACGATCCCAGCATCTCCACATCACTGAGGTTCCTCGTCCCTCTTACTTAAACCTACTCTGCACCCTCTTCAAGGATTTGAGATCCCTCCAAGTGTGGTGCCCCAGAGCGAGCGAGGTAACTGAGACCTAACGGGTGATTTGGAAAGGTTCTGGCACAGATTCATTGCCTCTGTTTAAAAAGCATCAGATTACACATCTTCAGAATGCGCGCGCGAGAGAGAACGTGTAGATCTCAGTTTCCACTTTCACATTAACTGGGAGCACAGGATATATAACAGCCACTGATTCATTCATCCTTGAGCATTATCGCTCGCGTGTACAGTGACTCATCATTGTGAAGCTTCACTCTCATTTCTCTCGACTGATATTGCTTCAATCTCCTTGATGCTGTCATGCAGGAGTGTGTCTTTCATCCTATTGTTCAGCTAGTTACTCTCTGAGAGATCGATTGTAATCTTTGCTGAGGGACTGTCTGAAGGTGTCTCTTTTGCAAGACGTCGCCACACATTTTCAATCATTAAGCTAAATAATAGTTTGCTGTTTTTACAACAGCTTGCGTTTATATAGCATCTCTCCAATTCTCTTCCCGCACCGACTGCCGCACTCGGGAAGGCTCGAAGCTCAGAGGCAGGGATGTTACCTGCTGCGCCATCAGACCTCCACGTAGCATCTCTGCTGTCGCAAAACATCCCAACGTGCCTCACTGCAGAGATCAGCAGACAATGCGATGAAGGACAGTCGCCAACGGCGGAGTGAATGGAAATGGGGGAAACTCAAAATCGAGACGAGAGTTGGAGGAACGCAAAGGTCTCAAAGGATTGTAAGGCTGGAGGTGGCTGCAGGATGGGGCGAGGCCACAGCGAGATTCCAAAAGAACGATCAGGGATCAGCGTAGATCAGTGAGAACTGTGGGTGCTGGGTGAGAAAAACTCATTTACAGCGTAATTGCAGAAGCTGACATTGTGCTTACGGAAGATGTGCCGAGACGCAGCATGTGGAACTGGGATATTCTGATCCACGAGACGCCACAATGGTCAGTAAACACCCACGTACTCCTTTCATTTGAACAGGGACACGACATCAGAGGGAAATAGGGCATTTGTAAATGTTGGCGATGGTGTTCAGTGGAGTTGAGGTCAGGATTGAAATTTCCTGGGCAGCACGGTGGCACAGTGAGTTAGTACTGTTGCCACCACCGCCGAGGACCCAGGTTCATAATCGCGGCCCTGGGTCACTGTCCGTGTGGAGTTTGCACATTCTCCCCATGTCTGCGTGGGTTTCACCCCCACAACCCGAACATGTGCAGGGCAGGTGCATTGACCACGCCAAATTGCCCCTTAAATTGGAAAAAATAGTTGGGTACTCTAAATTTTAAAAAAAAGGATTGAAATATCCAACCGAACCACAGCCCCCCCCCCCCTCCCCCCACTCACACCCCCAAACCCCAACGTAATTCTGCTGCTTGGTTACCCGGGGTAACTGAAGAGACTTTACTAAGAAAGACTTGAGAAACTCTCACGGTCTCAAGACGTCCAGAGGCCTTTGGAGCCAATGAAGCACTTTGTAATATTGGAAATGTAGCAGCCAATTTTCACACAGCAAGATCCCACAAAGAGCAAAGAGTGAGCAGATATTCGGCAGGATTTTCCGTCCCTGAGAAGAAGTGTTGACGCCGGGGCGGAATTCGTGCAGTTCCACAACAGCAAAACTGGCGCTGAACCTGGACCGATTCAGCGACTGCGGAGGGGCTAGCACCGGGGCCACATGGATCGCAATCGATTCCAACGAGAAACGGTGCGGGATTCACCGGGTCCGTGATTGACACTCGGGAGGCTGACAAGCTGCAGCCGCAGAGACACATTACACTCCCCACACACACTCATCCCAGCCGCACACACACATTACACTCCCCACACACACTCATCCCAGCCGCACACACACATTACACTCCCCACACACACTCATCCCAGCCGCACACACACATTACACTCCCCACACACACTCATCCCAGCCGCACACACACATTACACTCCCCACACACACTCATCCCAGCCACACACACACATTACACTCCCCACACACACTCATCCCAGCCGCACACACACATTACACTCCCCACACACACTCATCCCAGCCGCACACACACATTACACTCCCCACACACACTCATCCCAGCCGCACACACATTACACTCCCCATGCACACTCATCCCAGCCGCACACACACATTACACTCCCCACACACACTCATCCCAGCCGCACACACACATTACACTCCCCACACACACTCACCCAGCCGCACACACACATTACACTCCCCACACACACTCACCCCAGCCACACACACACATTACACTCCCCACACACACTCACCCCAGCCGCACACACACATTACACTCCCCACACACACTCATCCCAGCCGCACACACACATTACACTCCCCCCACACACTCATCCCAGCCGCACACACACATTACACTCCCCACGCACACTCATCCCAGCCGCACACACACATTACGCTCCCACACACACTCACCCCAGCCGCACACACATTACACTCCCCACATACACTCCTCCCAGCCGCACACACACATTACACTCCCCACACACACTCATCCCAGCCGCACACACACATTACACTCCCCACACACACTCACCCCAGCCGCACAAACACATTACACTCCCCACACACACTCATCACAGCCGCACACACATATTACACTCCCCACACACACTCATCCCAGCCGCACACACACATTACACTCCCCACACACACTCACCCCAGCCGCACACACACATTACACTCCCCACACAAACTCACCCCAGCCGCACACACACATTACACTCCCCACACACACTCATCCCAGCCGCACACACACATTACACTCCCCACACACACTCATCCCAGCCACACACACACATTACACTCCCCACACACACTCACCCCAGCCGCACACACACATTACACTCCCCACACACACTCATCCCAGCCGCACACACACATTACACTCCCCACACACACTCATCCCACCCGCACACACACATTACACTCCCCACGCACACTCATCCCAGCCGCACACACACATTACACTCCCCACACACACTCATCCCAGCCGCACACACACATTACACTCCCCACGCACACTCATCCCAGCCGCACACACACATTACACTCCCCACACACACTCATCCCAGCCACACACACACATTACACTCCCCACGCACACTCATCCCAGCCGCACACACACATTACACTCCCCACACACACTCATCCCAGCCGCACACACACATTACACTCCCCACACACACTCATCCCAGAGAACAACAAGAACATGGTTCCACTGGAGTGCGCCCATCCCGCTGATGGGTCGGCTGGGGCCAGAGGGCACCTGGGGGGGGTGGGGGGGGTGGCCTGTGGGGGACACCTATACGACCCGTGACCCTAAGTTCAAAGTGGGCTGTCCGCAGTGTGCGCAGCTGCACGGCTGCCTTGCCGGCTGCGGCAATGGTGTTCCGCGCCCGTCCACCCCGACCCCACAGCCCACCTCCTGGCCACCCCCCGCTCCTCCCCCCGGCCCTGGCAGAGGCTCCTCGGCCAGCGGCACGACAGTCAGCAAACTCTGGCGATGTTGGACACTTTCCGTCCCCCCCTCTCTCTCCCTCAGCAGCCACGGTGCCGGTTTCACAATGGGTGAAGCACTGGTGACCCTCGCTGTCGGAACTCGGCCCATCGGAAGCGGAGAATCGCGGAGGCCCCGGAGAACACCGGGTCAGGCCCGCTAATGATATGCAAACACCGTGTATTGTACGTGCGGAGCGGACACATTGATGTCGCTGTCGAGGCTCCAGAGAATTGCGATTTGCCGTCAAATTGGCGTCGGCCACGGTTTTGGTGTTAAAACCGATTCTCCGCCTGATCAAGTTTTGTGATTCCGGAGTCGGCCAGCGGAGAATCCCGCCTATTAGTGATGGCTGCTGTGGGATAAATGTTGGCCTCAGGAAACTGGGGAGAACTCTTCTACATTTGAAGTAGAAACTAAAATAGCACAGCACAGCAAGAGGCCATTTGGCCCATCCCGTGTCTGCTGGCTCTTTTCTAGAGCAATCCAGTTAGTTCACTCCCCCTGCTCTTTCCTCAATTCCCCACAGTGTTTTAGAACATAGAACATACAGTGCAGAAGGAGGCCATTCGGCCCATCGAGTCTGCACCGACCCACTTCAGCCCTCACGTCCACCCTGTCCCCGTAACCCAATAACCCCTCCTAACCTTTTTGGTCACTAAGGACAATTTAGCACGGCCACTCCACCGAACCTGCACGTCTTTGGACTGTGGGAGGAAACCGGAGCACCCGGAGGAAACCCACGCAGACACGGGGAGGACGTGCAGACTCCGCACAAACAGTGACCCAGTGTGGAATCGAACCTGGGACCCTGGTGCTGTGAAGCCACAGTGCTAACCACTGTGCTACCGTGCTACCCACTTTCGGCTTTAAATATTTATCCCGTTCACTTTTGAAAGCTGCAATTGAATTTGTAACCATTACCCGATCAGGCAGTGCGTTCCAAATCCTAACCACTCACCACATTAACAGATTCTTCCTGTGGCTTTTGCCAATCACTTTTAATCTTTGCCTTCTGATTATCAATCCTTCAGCCATTGTAAACAGTTTTGCTTTATTTTCTCTCTCTCCACTCCTCATGGTTTGAAACACTTTCACCAAATCTCCTCTTAGCCTCCTCTGCTCTCAGGAGAACAACTCCAGTCTCTGTGGTGTATCGACTTTGCATCAGTATTTATACTTTGCATCAGTATTCACCAAAGAGAAGGAATTGGTGGATGTTGAGTCTGGAGAAGGGTGTGTAGATAGCCTCGATCACATTGAAATCCAAAAAGACGAGGTGTTGGGCGTCTTGAAAAATATTAAGGTAGATAAGTCCCCAGGGCCTGATGGGATCTACCCCAGAATACTGAAGGAGGCTGGAGAGGAAATTGCTGAGGCCTGGACAGAAATCTTTGGATCCTCACTGTCTCCAGGTGATGTCCCGGAGGACTGGAGAATAGCCAATGTTGTTCCTTTGTTTAAGAAGGGTAGCAAGGATAATCCAGAGAGCTACAGGCCGCTGAGCCTTACGTCAGTAGTAGGGAAATTACTGGAGAGAATTCTTCAAGACAGGATCTACTCCCATTTGGAAGCAAATGGACGTATCAGTGAGAGATAGCACAGTTTTGTGAAGGGGTGGTCGTGTCTCACTAACTTGATTAGAGTTTTTCGAGGAGGTCACAAAGATGATTGATGCAGGTAGGGCAGTGGATGTTGTCTATGTGGACTTCAGTAAGGCCTTTGACAAGGTCCCTCATGGTAGACTGGTACAAAAGGTGAATTCATACGGGATCAGGGGTGAGCTGGCAAGATGGATACAGAACTGGCTATAGAAGGCAGAGAGTAGCAATGGAAGGGTGCTTTTCTGATTGGAGAGATGTGATTAGTGGTGTTCCGCAGGGATCAGTGCTGGGACCTTTGCTCTTTGTAGTATATATAAATGATTTGGAGGAAAATGTAACTGGTCTGATTAGTAAGTTTGCAGATGACACAAAGGTTGGTGGAATTGCGGATAGCGATGAAGATTGTCAGAGGATACAGCAGGATTTAGATTGTTTGGAGACTTGACCAGAGAGATGGCAGATGGAGTTTAATCCGGACAAATGTGAGGTAATGCATTTTGGAAGGTCTAATGCAGGTAGGGAATATACAGTGAATGGTAGAACCCTCAAGAGTATTGACAGTCAGAGAGATCTAGGAGTACAGGTCCACAGGTCACTGAAAGGGGAAACACAGGTGGAGAAGGTATATGGCATGCTTGCCTTCATTGGCCGGGGCATTGAGTATAAAAATTGGCAAGTCATTACATAGATGATTTGGAGTTGGGGACCAAGGGCAATGTGTCCAAGTTTGCAGACGACACTAAGATGAGTGGTAAAACAAAAAGTGCAGAGAATGCCGGAAGTCTGTAGAGGGATTTGGATAGGTTAAGTAAATGGGCTAGGGTCTGGCAGATGGAATACAATGTTGACAAATGTGAGGTTATCCATTTTGGTAGGAATAACAGCAAAAGGGATATTATTTAAATGATAAAATATTAAAACATGCCGCTGTGCAGAGAGACCTGGGTGTGCTAGTGTATGAGTCGCAAAATGTTGGTTTACAGGTGCAACAGGTGATTAAGAAGGCAAATGGAGATTTGTCCTTCATTGCTAGAGGGATGGAGTTTAAGACTAGGGAGGTTATGCTGCAATTGTATAAGGTGTTAATGAGGCCACACCTGGAGTATTGTGTTCAGTTTTGGTCTCCTTACCTGAGAAAGGACGTACTGGCGCTGGAGGGTGTGCAGAGGAGATTCACTAGGTTAATCCCAGAGCTGAAGGGGTTGGATTGCGAGGAGAGGTTGAGTAGGCTGGGACTGTACTCGTTGGAGTTTAGAAGGATGAGGGGGATCTTATAGAAACATATAAAATTATGAAGGGAATAGATAGGATAGATGTGGGCAGGTTGTTTCCACTGGCGGGTGAAAGCAGAACTAGGGGGCATAGCCTCAAAATAAGGGGAAGTATATTTAGGACTGAGTTTAGGAGGAACTTCTTCACCCAAAGGGTTGTGAATCTATGGAATTCCTTGCCCAGTGAAGCAGTTGAGGCTCTTTCATTAACTGTTTTTAAAATAAAGATAGATAGTTTTTTGAAGAATAAAGGGATTAAGGGTTATGGTGTTCGGGCCGGAAAGTGGAGCTGAGTCGAATAAAGATCAGCCACGATCTCATTGAATGGCGGAGCAGGCTTGAGGGGCCAGCTGGCCGACTCCTGCTCCTAGTTCTTATGTTCTTATGTTGCAGCTGTATAGAACTTTAGTTAGGCCACACTTGGAGTATAGTGTTCAATTCTGGTCGCCACACTACCAGAAGGATATGGAGGCTTTAGAGAGGGTGCAGAAGAGATTTACCAGGATCTTGCCTGGTATGGAGGGCATTAGCTATGAGGGAGGTTGAGTAAACTCGGTTTGTTCTCATTGGAACAACGGAGGTTGAGGGGCGGCCTGATAGAGGCCTACAAAATTATGAGTGGCATAGACAGAGTGGATAGTCAGAGGCTTTTTCCCAGGGTCGAGGGGTCAATTACTAGAGGGCATAGGTTTAAGGTGCGAGGGGCAAGGTTTAGAGGAGATGTACGAGGCAAGTTTTTTACACAGTGGGTGCCTGGAACTCGCTGCCGGAGGAGGTGGTGGAAGCAGGGACGATAGTGACGTTTAAGGGGCATCTTGACAAATACATGAATAGGATGGGAATAGAGGGATACGGACCCAGGAAGTGCAGAAGATTTTAGTTTCGTTGGGCAGCATGGTCGGCACAGGCTTGGAGGGCCGAAGGGCCTGTTCCTGTGCTGTACTTTTCTTTGTTCTTTGACATAACCCTCTTCATTCCCTCAATACCGGAACCATTCTGGTAAATCTCTTCTGTACCGTTTCTAAAGCTAACAACTCCTTCTAAAGTGCAGTGTACTGGACAAATATTTCAGCTGGGCTGAACTAGCCTTTTCTAAAAGTTTGACTTATCTTTATGACTTTCGTGCTGCACACCACTGACAGCCCGGTGTTGATACGACATTAAGGTCAATTTTAATGGACGTGGAATCGAATGGGGCAGGTTAATCCCAATTGACCACACCATTCAAGCTGTACGACCAAGATCACAGTTTTTCTTGGCAGTGTTATTGGCTTTGGTTAATATTCTAATCGGAGCCAGTTCGGAATCGTGGGACCCAATCGGATCGGGAACCTGAAAAGGACAGAATCCCAATTGTGCCTCTCCGATTCCTGTGACTTTGGACATCAATTCCAAGGCTTAAAGGATAAGATCTGAAGGCAGGTTATTAACAGGGCTTGTATTTCCTCACGTTTAGAAGATTGAGTGGTGAATATAATTGAGGTGTTTAAGACGATTAAAGGATTCAACAAGGTTGACAGAAGAAAACTTTGTTGGATAGTTCAGGACAAAGGAGATCAACCTTAACATTAGAGCCGGGACCTTCAGGAATGACCCAGAAAAGGCAACGGAATTGTGGAACTCACTGTGCTATAAGGGTCCGGCATCGACAGGGTTAATGTGGAACTGGGTACAGTACCACCCACACCGTGATGTTAAGGAATGCATGACCTGAGTCTAGAGGATAGCCTTGTACAAGACAGGGACGTGTGTGGGGGCAAGCATGGAGACAGCACCTGGTTTATAACACGCACTGTATATATGTACATTGTTATGGGTACCTCTTCATTCACCTGAGGAAGGAGCAGCGCTCCGAAAGCTAGTGACATCGAAACAAACCTGTTGCACTTTAACCTGGTGTTGTCAGACTTCTTACTGTGCCCACCCCAGTCCAACGCCGGCATCTCCACATCATTGTTATGGGTAGTTACAAGCAGTGTTTTTAAAAATAAATTTAGAGTACCCAATTAATTTTTTCCAATTAAGGGGCAATTTAGCCTGGCCAATCCACCTCGCCTGCACATCTTTGGGTTGTGGGGGCGAAACATATGCAGGCACGGGGAGAATGTGCAAACTCCACACGGCAGTGACCCAGAGCCGGGATTGAACCTGGGACCTCAGCGCAGAGAGGTTGCAGGGCTAACACACTGCGCCACCGTGCTGCCTGTCAATAAACAGTGTTAAACTATAAAACACTCAGAACCCCTTTGTGAGATCTACTGAACAACACACAACATCGCACAACACTCACACCCGCATTGACGCTAAGTCAATTAAGATTGACACGTTTTCTTAGGTCAGGGTATTAAGGGTTACGGAGCCAATGCAGATAAATGGAGCTAAGCTGCCGTTCAGCCATGATCGGGTTGAACGGTACAAGGGGCTTGAGGGGCTGAATGGCCTCCTCCTGTCCCTACGTTGCGATTCAAGGTTGCCGTGAGTGGATCGGGTTTTGTTCATGGTTCCACTGTTGACATAAACCGTTTTCCCTGCTCAATGCCAGGAATGCCTTTTTGTCACGTTGTGTGGTTGCTGAACCTCTTTACGGTCTGTATTAGAGCTATTAAACCTTCCTCGTTATTGGAGCGATGTTCTTGTCAATCTGGGAGGAGGACAGTGCTGCAGGAAGATACTCGCATAACCTTAACTGAACACTAGGTGGCCCCATGATGAGAATCATATTGTAATAATGACACTCTCCTATAGAAGGTTGGAATTCATTGATAGAACATTCTGGAAAATCTGGGAATTAAAAAAAAGTTTATTACCACACCAATAGATTTGTTTTGTTTGTGGGTATAACATTCCCCATAAACAACAACCTTTACAGGGGGAACATTACACCCAAACTCGTAAGAAATCAGTTGCCGTTCCCAAAGAGAGAGACTTGTTCCTTTGGGGTTCGACGCTCAGATGAGAAGGTCTTTCTCCGAGGCCTTCTCTGCCTCAGAGTCACAAACTTTGGTTAGACGTGCTCCTTGAGGAGTCACCATCTGTCCTCCCATCCTCAAGCACCAACACGATTTTGCATTTATATAGCACCTTTAATGTAGTGAACCATTCGAAGGTGTTTCACAGGCGCACTATCAAAGAAACCTTGACCCCAGAGCCACATAAGGAGATATTAAGGCAGGTGACCAAAATTCTGGTCAAAGAGGAAAGGAGCATCTTAAAGGACGAAATAGAGGTAGAGAGACAGAGACGTTCAGGGCGGGAATTCCATAGTTTCGGCCCTGAACAGCTAAAGGCACAGCCGCCAATGGTGGTGAAAGCTGAGGGTACCCAAGGGGCGGGAATTGGAAGAGCTCAGATATCTGGGTTGTGGGATTGGAGGAGGTTACAGAGATAAGGGGGGGGTAAGGCCCTGAATGGAATTGAAACCAAACATGAGAAATGGAGGTAAAGTCTCCGAGACGCCAGTTCAGGCATCAGCACAGCACAGGGAGTGACCTGTCATTGGCCCAGGTGATGGGGAACGAAAGACCGAATCCAACCCATCCAATCAAACTGCCCTTTCTACCAACTCTAATGTTTATTTTTTATAAAATTTAGAGTACCCAATTATATATTTTTCGCCAATTAAGGGGCAATTTAGCGTGGCCAATCCACCTAACCTGCACATCTTTGGGTCATGGGGGTGAAACCCACACAGACACGAGGGGAATGTGCAAACTCCACACGGACAGTGACCCAGAGCCGGGATTCGAACCCGGGTCCTCAGCGCCCCAGTCCCAGTGCTAACCACTGTGCCACCTGCCACCCCTCAGCGCTAATATTTTTTATAACTCATAGACTACGGTAAAGATTTATAAATCACTAATTAGCTTCTGCTGGAGTACTGTGTTCCACACTTGAAGAAGGTGCTGAGGAGATTGACCAGAATGATACCAGGGATGAGGAACTCCAGTTATGTGGAGGGATTGGAGAGGCTGCGATTGTCCTCTTTAGAGCGGAAAGGGTTAAGGGGAAGGAGGTATTGTTTAAAAAAAAGGCCAGGTTACGGGGAAAGAGCAGGAGGAATGGGATTCATTGGATAGTTCTTTAAAAGAGTTTGCCACTTTAATAGTCCACATTTCGTTAGTGTGTCCGTTCTATCAATCCCTTATCCATTACATTTCTTCTGTTCTTTCACGGGATGTTGGCATCGCCGGCTAGACCAGCATTTGTCGCCCATCCCTAGTTGCCCCTTGAGAAGGTGGTGGTGAGCCGCCTTCCTGAACCTCGGCAGTCCCTGTGCTGTAGGTATATCCACAGGGTGTGAGTTCCGGGATTCTGACCCAGCGACCATGAAGGAACGGCCAAAATATTTCCAGGTCAGGGTGGAGGAGAATTTGCAGGTGGTGGCGTTTCTATCTATCTGCTGTCCTTGTCCTTCTAGGTGGTAGAGGTCGTGGGTTTGGAGGGTGCTGCCTAAGGAGCCTTAGTGAGTGACTGTAGATGGTACACACGGCTGCTACTGTGCGTTGGTGGTGGAGGGAGCGAATATTTGAGGTGGTGGATGGGCTGCCAATCAAGTGGGCTGTTTTTTCTTGAACGGTGTTGAGCTTCCTGAGTGTTGCTGGGGCTGCACTCATCCAGGCAAGTGGAGAGTATTCCTTTAAAAAAATTTTTTTTAAAGTACCCAATTCTTTTTTTTCCAATGAAGGGGCAATTTAGTGTAGCCAGTCCACCTACCCTGCACATCTTTGGGTTGTGGGGGTGAGACCCACGCAGACATGGGGAGAATTCGCAAACTCCACACGGACAGTGACCCGGAGCTGGGATCGAACCCAGGTCCTCGGCACCGTGAATCAGCAGTGCTAACCACTGCGCCACCGTGCTGCCAAGTGAATAGTATTCCATTTAATTCCTGAATTGTGCCTTTGGATGGTAGGCAGGCTTTGGAGAGTCAGGAGGTGAGTTACTCACCGCAGGATTCCCAGCCTCTGACCTGCTCTTGTGGCCCCAGTATTTATTTGGCTGGCTCAGTTCAGTTTCTGATCAATGGGATGATGATAGAGGGGGATTCAGCGATGGTAATGCCATTGAATGTCAAGGGGTAGATTCTCTCTTGTTGGAGATGGTCATTGCCTACATGGCAGTTGTGTGAAGCGAATGTTCCTTTCCATTTATCATCCCAAGCCTGAATGTTGTTCAGGTTTTGATCCATATGGACACAGACTGCTTCAGGTATTTGAAAAGTCATGAATGGTGCTTAACATTGTGTAATCATCAGCGAACATCTAACCTTCTGATGAAGGTCATTGATGAAGCAGCTGAAGATGTTTGGGCCTTAGACTTTGTCCCGAGGAACTCCTGCAGTGATGTCCTGGGATTGGGACGATGATCTCCAACAACCACAACTTTCTTTATTTGTGCCAAGTCGGACTCCAGCCGAGAGTTTTCCCCCTGATTCCCACTGGCTCCAGTTTAGCCCGGGCTCCTTGATGCCACACTTGGTAAATTCTGCCTTGATGTCGAGGGCAGTCACTCTCACCTCACCTCGGGAGTTCAGCTCGTGTCCATGTTTGAACCAAGGCTGTAATGAGGTCAGGAGCTGAGTGACCCTGGCGGAACCCAAACCGAGCATCAGTGAGCAGGTTATTGCTGAGTCAGTGTCACTTCTGAATATTGTCAACGACAGCTTCCAGCACTTTGCTGAGGATGCAGAAAATTTCTAATATCCATAACTTTCAACTCATTCTAAACTCTGCCTGGATCCTAATTTACGGCAGATCCCATATTTCATCACATATGGGACGGCAGTGGTGTAGTGATATTGTCACTAGACTAGTAATCCGGAGTCCCAGGATCTGGGGACATGCGTTCGAGGCCCACAACAGCAGATGGTAACATTTGAATTCAATAAAAAAATCTGGGATTAAAAGTCTAAAGATGACCATGAACCATTGTCGTAAAAAACCCACCTTGTTCACTAATGTCCTTTAGGGAAGGAAATCTGCTGTCCTTCCCTGGTCAGGCCTACCAAGTGACCCCAGACCGACAGCAATGTGGTTGACTCTTAACTGCTCTCTGAACTGACCTCGCAAACTACTCAGTTCAAGGGCAATTAGGGATGGGCAACCAGTGATACTCACATCCCCTGAATTAATTTAATAATACCCACTCTTGATAGCTGGCAATGCCTTGAATTACTATTTTTTAAATTTAGAGTACCCAATTCTATTGTTTCCAATTAAGGGGCAATTTAGGTGGCCAATCTACCCACCCTGCATATCCACACGGACAGTGACCCAGGGCCGGGATCGAGCCCAGGCCCTCGGTGCCGTGAGGCAGCATACAATCCCATTTCTAAAAGTACAAGATACTAGTTTCCTTTCTGCCATAGGTTTATCTCATTGTGTTTGACATTTTACACCTTTAGATTTTCTTTTACAAAAAATATACTTTATTCATAAAATCTCTAATAAACATTACAGAACATTTCGAATAGTCTTGTACATTTCCATCAGAGTTACACATTCACTTGACTTTCATCCATTCAATTGGGATGACATTACACACATATCGCTCTTTACGTTACAATTCTTTCTTAAATATTTATACTGTCATGTTTCTTTTATACATTGGAGTGTTACTGACCCAGACCGAGGGGGGTTTACACTGTTCCCCGCCCCTCGGTGTACATTGGGGGGTTTACACTGTTACCCGCCCCTCGGTGTACATTTGCTGGAAAGACCTTACACAGTGGTCTTTCCCCATTGCGCCTTGGGGGCAGCTGCCCCAAGCTTGAGTGCGTCCCTCAGCACGTAGTCCTGGACCTTGGAATGTGCCAGTCTGCAACACTCGGTCGAGGACAGTTCTTTGCACTGGAAGATCAGCAAGTTTTGGGCAGACCAAAGAGCGTCTTTCACCGAGTTGATAGCCTTCCAGCAGCAGTTGATGTTTGTCTCGGTGTGTGTCCCTGGAAACAGTCCGTAGAGCAGAGTCCTGTGTCACAGAGATGCTCGGGATGAACCTTGACAAATACCACTGCATCTCTCTCCAGTCCTTCTTTGCGAAGGCACATTCCACAAGGAGGTGGGTGACCGTCTCAGTTCCCCCACCTTTATATATATATTTTTTTCCCCCCAAAATATACTTTATTCATAAAATCTATCATAAACATTACAGAACATTTCGAATTGTCTTGACTGTACATTTCCATCAGAGTTACACATTCCCTTGACTTTCTTCCATTCAATTTTGATGACATTACACACATATCGCTCTTTACGTTACAATTCTTTCTTAAATATTTACATCGTCATGTTTCTTTTGTACATTTCCCCCACAGCCACTCCGAGGGCAGCGTGCATTGGCGCAGAGCCTTCGGGTGTACATGAAGAATCTGACGGGGAGGGCCCTTCTCACCACCAGCCAAGCTAGGTCTTGGTGCTTGTTTGAAAGTTCTGGTGATGAGGCGTTCTGCCAGATGACTCTGACAGTCTGCTCAGGGAACCGTCCAACGTCCTCCACAGTCTGCTTTTCCCTGAGGGCCTCTAGGACATTACGTGCTGACCACTGCTTCATTGCCTTGTGGTCAAAGGTGTTTTCCCTCAAAGATGTTTCCACGAGGGACAGGTGTTACGGCACGGTCCAACTACTTGGAGCGTTCCACGGCAATGAGGCCAGGCCCATCCTTCATAACACCGGGGACAGGTAGAACCTCAGTATGTAGTGACACTTGGTGTTTGCATACCGGGGGTCCACACACAGCTTGATGCAGCTGCACACAAAGGTGGCCAACAGGATGAGGAAGGCGTTGGGTACGTTTCTCCCTCCCTTCTCCAGAGGTTTGTACATAGTCTCCCTTCGGACACGGTCCATCTTGGATCTCCGGATGAATTTGAAGATGGCTCGGGTGACTGCTGCGGCGTAGGGTCGGGTTATGGGCCAGACCTGCGCCACGTACAGTAACACCGAGAGTACCTCACACCTGATGACCAGGGTTTTGCCCGCAATGGAGAGGGAGCGTTGCTCCCGCCAGCCCAGTTTCTGTTTTACCTTGGCTATGCGCGCCTCCCAGTTTTTGGTGCACGCCCCAGCCGCTCCGAACCATATCCCCAGCACCTTCAGGTAATCTGACCTGACAGTGAAGGGGACAAAGGACCGGTCGGCCCAGTTCCCAAAGAACATGGCCTCGCTTTTGCCGCGGTTTACTTTGGCTCCCGAGGCCAGTTCAAACTGGTCGCAGGCATTCAACGCGTACGGACACGGAATCCGAGCAGAAGATGGCAACGTCGTCCATGTACAGGGACTTGCATGCCTCTGCTGCCTGGGATCGTCACTCCTCTTATACCCGGATCCTTCCTGATGGACTCGGCAAAAGGTTCTATGCAGCACACAAACAGGGCCGAGGGGAGGGGGCAGCCCTGCCTGACTCCGGATTTGATCTGGAACTTTTCTGATTCCCACCCATTGATTGAGACTGCGCTATAGATGTTTGTGTAGAGCAGTTTGATCCAATTGCGAATTCCCTCCCCAAACCCCATTTTGGAGAGCACATCCATCATGTAGGTGTGCGATATTCTGTCAAAAGCCTTCTCCTGAGTCAAGGCTGATGAGGCAGGTGTCCACCCTCCTGTCCCGCACGTAGGCGATCATATCCCTGAGTAGCGCGAGGCTATCAGAGATCTTCCTGCTGGGTACAGCACAGGTCTGGTCAGGGTGGATCACCGACTGCAGAGCAGACCTGACCCGATTGGCGATGACCTTGGCTAGAATTTTATAATCCACATTCAACAGTGAAATGGGGCGCCAATTTAGAATTTCTTCCCTTTCCCCCTTCTGCTTGTAGATGAGGGTGATGATGCCTTTCCTCATGGATTCTGACATGCTGCCTTCCAGAAGCATACTCTCGTACACTTCCAGCAGGTCTGGGCCCATCCAGTCCCACAGAGCCGAATACAACTCAACCGGTAAGCCATCGCTTCCGGGAGTTTTACTCGTCTCGAAGGACTTGACGGCCTTTGTCAGCTCGTCCAGAGTTAGCGGTTTGTCAAGGTTTTCCCGCTCGCTGTCGCCTAAGACCTCCGTGATGGTCGACAGGAAGGTCTGGGAAACAGTGCTATCTATTGGCTTCAGGTCATACAGTCCAGCATAAAAGGATTTACTGATCCTCAGGATGTCAGAGTGTGATGACTTTACAGAGCCATCTTCTTCCTTCAGGCTGCTGATCACAAAGGTCTCTCTGTGCACCTTTCGGAAGAAGAAGAGTGAGCACTTTTCATCCTGCTCCATGGAGCGGACTCTGGAACGGAAGATAACCTTGGAGGCCTCCGAGGTGTAGAGCGAGGCTTGCTGGCTCTTCACCTCTTGGAGATTCTCCATGACATCCACCCCCATCGACTGAAGCTGGAGCAAATTCTGCATACTTTTCTGGAGCCTGGACATGACCCCTCGTCTCTCTCTCACCTTTTGAACGCCCTTGAGGATGAAAAACCTTTTGATATTCCCCTTGATTGCTTCCCACCAGAGATGTGGAGACTCAAAGAGGGGTTTCACGGTTCTCCAACCTTTGTAATCCCTCCTGAGTTCCTCGAGGTTCTCAGGGGTCAGCAGTTTTACATTCAGCTTCCATGTTCCCCTGCCTACCCCTTGGTTTTCCTGCAGGTGGCAATCGGCCAGTAGGAGGCAATGGTCAGAGAAGAACACCGGCTTAACATCGGTTGCTGCAGACGTCGAGCAGCTTGGCGTCTTTTACCATTTTCATCAGGAGTCTGGACGTAGAGTCTAGTTTGCTGTCGGCTCTGCCGGATCGTCCAGCCGCATCGATGATGCAGTTGAAGTCACCGCCCAGGATGACCGGCTTGGAGGTGGCCAACAGCAGTGGGAGTTGCTGAAGGACTGCCAGCCGCTCACTCTTTACGGCCGGGGGGTACACGTTAATAAGTCTGAGAGGGGCGTTTTTGTATTTGACGTCTGCTACGAGGAGGCGCCCGCCCACCACCTCCTTAACGTTGGAGATGGTGAAGTTGCCTCCCCGCAGCAGAATACCCAGGCCGGAGGAACGACAGTCGTTTCCTCCTGACCAGATGGACGGCCCGTGGGGCCACCAGCTCGACCAGCGCCTGTAGTGGCTGAGGTGCGGAATTCCGCTCTCCTGCAGGGACAGTAGGTCGGCTTTCGCGTTTGCCAAGTAGCCGAGTGTGGCTACACACCGCGAAGTATCTTTGATGCAATTTTAAACCCATTATAAAAAGGTAGATTTACCAGTCTCAAGAGTCCAGGGTCTATACAGTTGGCTGTTCCAGCTGTTGGATGTTCCCCAGCATGCCGGTGGTGCTCGCAAACAGTTGCAGGGCTGAGAAAACTGTTCTGGTCCGCACTGGGCCCGTGAACTTGATGCAGATGCATTGGGGGGGTGGTGTAGCCCTGGCGATCGTTGTGGCAGTCAGTAGGTGTTGGGGTTGCAGGCCAGTTTTCGCCTGGGTTGTTGCTGCTTGTTACTTTCGGGGGTTGGTCTGTGACCTTGTTTTCGATGTCCGGCGTTTGGTGTCCGTTGGTCATATTGCTGTTCCCATCCACCAGGGGTTGATGGTCTCGGCGTGCTTTATTTCCTTCCCTGTCTGTGGTCTGGAGGGGTCTGTGCCTCCCGTTCCACATTGGTGCTTTGCCTCTTTATTTGAGGCCGATTCTGGTCTTGTTTTCCCTCATCGGAGGAGGTGACAGCGCTAAGCCCGCTGGCTGGAAGGTGTCGCTTTTTGCCACTCCCCCTCGGGCGGTTCTTCAGTTTATCTTTTTTGTTTCCTCTTTCGTTTGTCCCTGTTCACCGTTTCCGACCCTTCAACTAAGGGGAAGAGCTGCTCCCGATCCACCCGGTCCAAGCCCCTCTTGTACAGCTCGATCAGGTCGCCCCTCAGTCTTCTCTGCTCCAGCGGAAACAACCCAAGCCCCAACCTCTCTTCATAAATGCTGTAGACCAACTCGGTTTAAAGGCGTATTTCTGTGCTGCATTCTATGTAGATATGTAAGCAGTTGGGCGGCACAGTGGTTAGCACTGCTGCCTCACGGCGCTGAGGTCCCGGGTTCGAATCCCGGCCCTGGGTCACTGTCTGTGTGGAGTTTGCACATTCTCCCCGTGTTTGCGTGTGTTTCACCCCCACAACCCAAAGATGTGCAGGGCAGGTGGGTTGGCCACGCTAAATTGCCCCTTCATTGGAAAAAAAAATAATTGGGTACTCTAAATTTATTTTAAAAAAGGAATATAAGCAGTTACCCCCTTCTACAACCCTGCAGGATCAGGAACAATGCTCTTTTTAGCACCTCTGCCTAATTTTACTCTGCGTTGAAGTCAATGTTGGGTGGGATGAAAAAACAAAATTCCCAACCCAATCCCGTGGGATTCCATTTTAGGAGTTGGGATAAAATTATCCTGCATCATTGTACATAGCCTGTCACAATGGCCAGTGTTGCTCAGTCTGTCCCCCCGTAAGAATGCTGTTCCCATTTGAAGACTTGCTCTCGTTTGTGGGTTATTTATTTATTTGTTTTGGACCGTGTTCCAAATTCTCATAACGGTGCTGAGATGTAAATCGGACCAAAACGTCTGGAAACTCCAAATGTAATATTCTCAATGACCAGACATTAAAAGATGCAATCTGCTGCCTGAATTTGCATTGACTCATAATAAAGAAAAGTTACTGGAATTGCTTCAAAACCATGCGGTGATTTGGCAACACCCAAGTAAAAAGAAACAGAGGCTGAGGCCACAGTCTGTTTGGAAACCATAGTAACTTCCTGTCATTAAAAACAAATTTTAGTAACTTAATCCCAAAGTAACCATTTGTCTGCAATAAAATGTTGCTTACCACAGCTCACCAGCCCTTCCTCTATTGGATGAGCGAACTGCTGAAGAACAATGGATATTCACACAACTTGTGATTCCAAACACTTTGGAATCTCGGTTCTATTCATCATAAGAAGTTTTCTTTGCCAACTTAGCTGGATGACTGCACGATGCAGCAACAAATTGGTTGGAAACATGAGCTTAAGCTCCCATGACAATTAATAAAGTGGACAATCTTTTCTACTGTTGGCTGCGCAGTTTAACTTCTTTTGATCGCCAGTGATATGGCACTCTACTTAAACTTTCACCCAACATCCTTCCACACAGGGCTCGGCCAGTGTCCCTACCCTTACCGTCTTTTGGCGAGCAGTCAATGCCTGCTCCCTGCTTTTATTTTATTTTGTCAGCGAATGCCCATTCTGTTTTTTTCATTCTGGGGGCTTTTGTCTAATTTTTGACAGCTTTGTTCGGTCTGCTCCTGTGAGCTTCGGATTAGAAAATCGAAACCGTCAGCAGGTGGGGATAAAAATGTTTTAAGAAAATAACCTCCCAGGGCAGCACGGTGGCGCGGTGGGTTAGCCCTGTTGCCTCACGGCGCCGAGGTCCCAGGTTCGATCCCGGCTCTGGGTCACTGTCCGTGTGGAGTTTGCACATTCTCCCCGTGTTTGCGTGGGTTCCGCCCCCACAACCCAAAGATGTGCAGGCTAGGTGGATTGGCCATGCTAAATTGCTCCTTAATTGGGAAAAATGAATTGGGTACTCTAAATTATTTTTTTTAAAAAGAAAAAGATTTCCAGACCATCCCTAATTGCCCTTGAGAAGATGACGGTGGGATCCCCTTTTGAACTGCTGCAGTCTATGTGGTGTGGGTACAGAAGGAACACCACCACCTGGATGTTCTCCTCCAAACAGCTCAGCATCCTGATGTGGAAATATTTCGCCGTTCCTTCACTGTCGCTGGGTCAAAATCCTGGAACTCCCTTTTTAAAAATAAATTTAAAGTATCCTATTTTGATTCCCCCAATTAAGCGACAATTTAGCGTGGTCAATCCACCTTCCCTGCACATCTTTGGGTTGTGGGGGTGAGACCTACGCAGACACGGGGAGAATGTGCAAACTTCACACGGACAGTGACCCGGGGCCGGGGTCGAACCCGGGTCCTCAGCGCCGTGAGGCAGCAGTGCTAACCACTGCACCACCTTGCCACCCCGGACAGCA
This sequence comes from Scyliorhinus torazame, assembly GCF_047496885.1. NCBI lineage: Eukaryota > Metazoa > Chordata > Chondrichthyes > Carcharhiniformes > Scyliorhinidae > Scyliorhinus > Scyliorhinus torazame. The sequence goes on from NC_092717.1 coordinate 9,008,227, forward strand.
CTGTAGGTTCGAGAAGGTGGCTCACCACCACCCTCTCAAGGGAAATTAGGAACGGGCAATAAATGCTGGCCCAGCCAACGAAGCACGCATCCCGCAAATTAATTTTTAAAAAGCTCGCACAAACAGCAATGTGATAAATGACCAGGTTATCTGATTTTCGTGCTGTTGGCTGTGGAGTAAATATTGACCTGGGACACAGGGAAGATCTCTTCTCCTCTTCTTCAAATAGTGCTGGAGGATTATTTACACCCACCTGAGAGATCAGATAGAGCCTCCATTTAACAACTCAATCACATGACAGCACCTCTGACAGTGTGACACTCCCTCAGTACTGCTTTGGAAAATCAGGCTAGATATTGCACTCAAGATTCCGGAATCTACAGTGAGTCTTGAACTTACAGTCCTCTTCCAAGAGTTCAAGCCAGTGCTTCACGGCTCAAAGAGTTCTTTAAGGAGGTAAAAGACACACAGGAAAATGCAGAGATGTAGTGATCAATTGTTCTGTGCTTGATTATGTGAACCTGTTTACTATTGATGCTTACTGTGCTTGATTTGATCCCTTGCTCCACTATTTAGTTTAAAGCCCTCTCTACTTCCCTAGTTAACAGCTGGTCCCAGTACAGCTTAGTGTAGTCCGTCCCAGTGATACAGATCTCACTTTCCCAATACCCGTGCTAATGCCCCACAAAATAGAACCCACTTCCCCCCACGCCAGTCGTATGAGCCACGTATTCCTCTCTCTAATTTTATGTACCCGATACCAATAGCATGTGGCTCAGGTAATAATACAAAGACTATTACTTTCGAGGTTCTGCTTTTCAATTTACTGTGTGGCTCCTCATGCTCTCCGGGCGGAATTTAATGGAAACATTTCTAAGTTCATTTGTGGCAGGTTTGGCACAGAGATTCCCGCCGGCTTTTCAGGTGAGTTCCCCACCGCTATCTAACAACACTGAGGGCACGATTCAACTAATTGGGAACAAAGTTCCATAGCGAGCGCTTTTAGCCCCCCGTTTCCCGCCACGCACAGCACTGAGGAACACAATGCTAACAAACGTCACTCGGCGTGGATACGGGGCCTCAATGGGAATGCGTGGCTGAGGCAAGCTCCACTTGCCGGAACTCCTCAGTGTAACACTGGGTGAGGCTGCAGGCAGACTCTTGTGAAGATTAACGTGACAGAGGCTTCACATGTATCAGGTGTAACATGTTTTAATAGTGAACATCGGACATTTCCACTCTCCCTCGCTACAGGTAGTGCCCCCAACCCGCCTCCTCCTCCCCAAGCCCAATCAGTGATCCTCTCTCGTCTTGATCTTTTCGTGGTCTACTGCTACGTCTAGGTGGTCCCCAGGATGCACATCAGAGGTGGAGGCAGCCTGTTGGTTTCCGCGCCCTGTGGCCTTTGATGCCCTTGATCGTCCTCTGGAGAGCCTGATGATTCCGGCCGACGTACCGCTCTCAGTGGCGCGCCGTGCCAGCCTGTTCTGCCCGCTGCTCTTGTGAAGCGCGGGTGTCAGAGAGGGAGGGATTCTTAAGAACTGGAGATCGCCGTGGTCTCCTCGGCAGCAGGCCCCAGGTTGGCATCCAGTGATCCCTCCTCCCTGACGGTGCCTGTAGGGCCCTGGAGGTCTCCATGGGAGGGAGGGGCAGCTGGAGTTTGGTCCAGGGGCCTCCCTGTCTTCTGGTTCTGCGAGTTCTGGAGGCACCCCACAGTCTGCACCACGGTCCCGGCGCCCCCAGCGATGCTCCTCAGTGACTGGCCCATGCTGTGGAATGGCTCGGGAATGTCCACCTCATCTGAGGCACGTCCCTCAGCGACTGGGACGTGATATCAAGGCCCTCAGCCATGGTCGTCCCAGAGTGAGTCATGCCCTGGACACCACCTTCAGGACACGGACGTCGTGCACCAGGTTTTCCACTGCAGTCGCCATCCGAGCAGTGTTGGCCTCGGTGCCACACATCACCGGCGCCATCTCCTGCACCTGGAGCCTTTGGGACTCCTCTGATTGGCTATGCACTCGCCGGAATGTTGCTGTCCTCTCCACCTGAATGTCGCGGTTGCGTCTTATCATCTGCTTCAGCTCTGGGAGAACCTTGTCCAGAGGCTCAGCATTTGACTGGGACCCAGCTGAGTCCTGGCATCCAGCAGACCCCCGACTGCTGACTGCCTTGGATGTTCCTGCCTCCGCCTGACGCACGTCAAAAACTGTGTGGTGCTCACCAGAGTGTGCCCCAGCAGCCTGTCCACTAATGTCGCCCACCGAGCTGTGTGTCTCTGCGCTGGTGGGAGGTGGGGGTGACAGCTGTGACACCTCACCGGTGGTCTCTCCTCCGAAGTGGCCCTATGGGTGGCGGGGGGCGGTGGGGGTGACACCGGATGTCTCGGCCTCAACAGACGGAGATCCTGTGAGACAATGGACAAGTGGTCGGTGGGGGAGAAGGATCATTTTGTCTGACATGAACAACTCACAGGTCACCTGGGTGACGGGGCAGTGGATCCTCACCTGTGTGGCGCAAGCCAACCTCGCTGTCGGTGACTGCTCTCTCCTCGGTCAACTCCACAATCTCCAGGGCCTGTTCCTCATTAGGGGGCGAGGTCACGAATCTCTGGTATTCCGCCCTCCATCTTGGCCCTTTACCACTTATTATGGGCTATCTTCTCCTGCGGGGACAAAGAGAGGACATTGTGAGCTGCATGCTTGATGGGTCAGGGGGGCCTATAGCATGTGGCACATGTGGGCACCTGGACATGAAGGGGTTGTGCTAGTGGGTGCCAGGCTGTGCTGAGGAACAAGCTTGAAGATCAACAGCGCGATGTCCGCTGACTGGCGCCCAAAACGGCGCAAATCAGTCGGGCATCGCGCCGCCCCAAAGGTGCAGAACGCTCCGCATCTTTGGGGGCCGAGCCCCAACCTTAAGGGGCTAGGCCCGCGCCGGACGAATTTCTGCCCCGCCAGCTGGCGGAAAAAGCCTTTGGTGCCCCACCAGCTGGCGCGGAAATGACATCTCCAGGCGGCACATGCGCGGGAGCGTCAGCGGCCGCTGACGGCATTCCCGCGCATGCGCAGTGGAGGGAGTCTCTTCCGCCTCCGCCATGGTGGAGACCGTGGCGAAGCGGAAGAGAAAGAGTGCCCCATGGCACAGACCCGCCCGTGGATCGGTGGGCCCCGATCGCGGGCCAGGCCACCGTGGGGGCACCCCCCGGGGCCAGATCGCCCCGCGCCCCCCCTGGACCCCGGATCCCGCCCGCGCCGCCTTGTCCCGCCGGTAAGGTAGGTGGTTTAATCTACGCCGGCAGGACAGGCATTTTAGCGGCGGGACTTCGGCCCATCCGGGCCGGAGAATCACGGGGGGGGCCCGCCAACCGGCGCGGCGCGATTCCCGCCCCCGCCAAATATCCGGTGGTGGAGAATTCGGCAACCGGCAGGGGCGGGATTCACGCCAGCCCCCGGCGATTCTCCGACCCGGCGGGGGGGGTTGGAGAATCTCGCCCCAGATGTGGGGAGGGTGCGAGGTGTCAGCCAGTGATTTGTGGCGGGGGGGGGGGGGGGGGCGCTGTTGTTGGGATTTTGAGGGGTGGCGGGTGGAACTGATGCCAGGAGAGAGGTGGTCACTTACCCTTGCAGCTCGATGGAGGTCGTTGGTCTTCTTCCGCCATTGGACGCTGGCCCTCCTGGTCATCCTGCCCGCACTGACTGCTGCTGCCACTGCCTCCCAGGCAGCGTTGGTGACCCTGCTGCTGGTCCTCCAACCCCCTCGGGGGAACAGGATGCCCGTCTCTCATCCATGGTGTCAAGAAGCCTGGCCAGGTTGACATCCCCAAAGCGAGGAGCATGTCTGCGCACTGCCACGCTCGTGTGCTGAGTGGGAGTGAGTGGTGAGGGAGTGTTTACCAGCTGCTCCCCCTTGTTAGTGGCGAGACGCTGAGGCAAGAGTCCGGCAAATCAGATGGCAACACAGCCAGTAATGGCGAAAAGCTCGTTGGGGCTCATTTCCAACACAAAGTGCCATTGAATACTGGCCGCAATCTCGCGAATGCAGCCGTCGAGAAATTCCCTGCCAATTCTGCTCAAAATCACACTTAGAAATGTTCCGTTAAATCGCAGCCCCGTCTTCTTTTTGTGATGGACTCATTGTTTTTTTAAAATTTAGACTACCCAATTAATTTTGTCCAATTAAGGGACAATTTAGTGTGGCCAATCCACCTACCCTGCACATCTTTGGGTTGTGGGGGCGAAACCCACGCAAGCACGGGGAGAATGTGCAAACTCCACACGGACAGTGACCCAGAGCCGGGATCGAACCTGGGACCTCGGCGCCGTGAGGCAGCAGTGCTAACCCACTGCGCCACCGTGCTGCCCTTGATGAACTCATTGTTAACCCGGTTTGGCCCAATTGTCTGCAAACATTTAGAAAAAGGGATTGAGAGAAGGATTGGTCACGCTAAATTGCTCCTTTATCGGTTAAAAAAAACCAATTGGGCACTCTTAATTTATATTTCAAAAATTGCAAGTGGAATTTTTTTTTCCACCTTCCTCTGGGGCCTCTCCCTTCCATTCGGAGCAAGAACACAACTATCGTGGGATGAGTTTTTTCCCATCTGGGGAAGGCTGCCTCCTTTAGCCCCACTGATGCCTTGTTTATTCCAAAACTCAGCCGAGCTGGAGAGTCTCAATTATTTGCTCATCTTCAGACCAGACACGGGCTCTGATCAACTTTCCAACAATGGGATTCAGCTGAGCTCAGATACTCACAAGTGACCATTCACCCCGGCCACTCTCGTCTCAAGGCTCCCATTTAATTGAATTCAGTCCTAATGAGTTTTTCTCGCAAAGCTGTTTCTTGACAAGTTTCTGAAGCCATTACGTGGGCCAACACTTTGTTGATTCTGGTCAATGGGGTTATCAGTTGCAGCAATCCATACAGCTCACAACAAGTTTTAAGTAATTAAATTAAATTCAGTACATGCGATGCGAAATACAGCGACACATTTCAGATACATGGAAATCCCAATGGAGCGCATAATTATGCACATTTATATTTTAAAGTTTTTGTGCGTGAGGGTCAACATTACACCTTGCTAGCCTTGATATTGTGGTGTTAAATGTTTATTCAAACAGCGTACTAATGAAACCACAGGAACAGCCGACTCAAGGTCGCCTGTCTCAGGTTGAAATCTGGACAGGGGTATTTTTGACCCACCAGTAGCTCTGGTGTTGAGAAAGAATTTAAGCATTGTCCAACCCGTTTGAAAACATTACTTTCAATTGGTTTTGACGCGCAAAAACATTTACGGCTGAGCCAGCAGAGTCTCGCAGGGTAATCAAACGGGGAACAGATAATGAGAAAGGCATGCAAAGACTTATTGATAGCGTAAAGCAGCAAGTTTAGGAAAGGAGTGATGATTTGAAGGAAACGGCAGACTGAACTTCAAACAGAGATACATGGAGAGCGGTGGTCATTTCTTCTGTTAATCCTGTCTATGGGGATTCTCATAGCCGGAGAATCGGTTCTTTGACAGCAGCTGTGATTTAATGATTTCCACATTTTACTGAAACAAATGTTTCTTATCCAAACCACTGCTCTCTAATTACAGAGCAAGACAAGGAATCGGTATTGAAAGAAAGCCTTGCCTTTATACAACACTGTTGGTGAACTCAGGACGTTCCAAAGCCCTTTACAGCCAGTTAAGTAATTTTGAAGTTTAAGTTACGCAGCAGTCAATTTCCGCACAGAATGCTTCCACAAAGAGCAAGAAGAGCAGTAGAAGAATACAAAATAGCAGCAGGATTGGCCCATACATCCCAATCTGTGCACAGTCTTCAGGTGTGGTCTCCAAAGATGACTAACCCACCTGCAAAATTGGACCTTCTTTGCAAAGGCGCATTCCATAAGGAGGTGGACAAGGACAATGACTTCTCCCCCACCACAGTCACCTCAAGGGCCACGTGCGGATGGGGTCAGGAAGGATCTGGCGGGGAGGGCCTTTCTCACCGCCAGCCAAGTTAGATCTTGGCGGGCAGCACGGTGGCGCAGTGGTTAGCACTGAAGTCTCACGGCGCCGAGATCCCAGGTTAGATCCCGGCTCTGGGTCACTGTCCGTGTGGAGTTTGCACATTCTCCCCGTGTTTGCTTGGGTTTCGCCTCCACAACCCAAACATGTGCAGGGTAGGTGGATTGATAGGGAAAAATGCATTGGCTACTCTAAAAAAAATTTTTTTTAAGTTAGATCTTGGTGCTTGTTTGAAAGTTCAGGTGATGAGGCATTCCATCAAATGTTCTTGACTATCTACTCATGGAATCATCCGACAGAATCTAGCTTTTCCCACACGGCCTCCAGGACATTTTGTACAGACCACTGCCTGATGGAGCTGTGGTCAAAGGTGTTTCTCTGCATAACCCTTTCCATGAGGGACAGGTGGTCTGGCACAGTCCAGCTACTCGCAATGTTCCGTGGCAGGGTGGCCAGACCCATTCTGTCACATCACTGGGGACAGGTAGAACCTCAGCACGTGGTGATACTTGGTGTTTGCGTACCGAAGATCAAGGCACAGCTTGACGCAGGTACACACAAAGGTGGCCCTCAGGTTTAGGACGATGTTGGACACATTTTTTCCCCTTTATCTAGAGGTTTATATGTTTGTATGCGGCCCATTTCTGACCCTCAGACGAAGTGGAAAATGGCTCAGGTGATCACGACAGCGCACAAAAGAATAATAGGCCAGACCTGCACCATATACAGCAACATCAAAGACTGCCTCGCACCTGGCGATCAGGTACTTACCGGCAATGGAGAGCGACGTCGCTCCCACAGAGCCAGTTTTTGGTTCATTATACCTACTTGCTCCTTCCAGTTTCTAACTCTCTCCGAACCATATCCTCAGCACCATCAGGCTATCTGATCTGACAGTGAAGGGGACAAGGGATCGGTCAGCGCTGTTCCCAGATAACATGCACCCAAGGCTAGTTCGAACTGGGCACAGAAGTTTATTAGCTTGTGTACCAATGGCGAATCTGGACAAAAGACAGTGACGTATTCCATGTAATAATAATAATCGCTTATTGTCACAAGTAGGCTTCAATGAAGTTACTGTGAAAAGCCCCTAGTCGCCACATTCCGGCGCCTGTTCGGGGAGGCTGGCACGGGAATTGAACCCGCGCTGCTGGCCTTGTTCTGCATTACAAGCCAGCTGTTTAGCCCACTGTGCTAAGAGGAGGTTGTACAGGCAGGTTTTGACCTGAGTGTCTCCACTGCCTGGAATTGTCATTCCTCTTATGCCCGAATCCCTCCTGATGGACTCAGCAAAGGTTCTGTCCAACACGCAAACCGGCCAGGAGAGAGAGGGAAGGCCCGCCTGAATCCAGATTTAATTGGAAAGCTTTCTTTTTCTTTAAATTTAGAGTACCCAATTATTTTTTCCAATTAAGGGGCAATTTAGCGTGTCCAATCCACCTACCCTGCACATCTTTTGGGTTGTGGGGTGAGACCCACGCAGACACGGGGAGAGTGTGCAAAACCCACACGGACAGTGACCCAGAGCCGGGATCGAACCCGCGTTCTCGTGGCAGTGAGGCAGCAGTGCTAACCACTGCGTCACCGCGCCGTCCTGATTGGAAAGCTTTCTGGTTCTCACCCATTGGTTGAAACTGGGTTACTGATATTGGTATTGAGCAATTGGGTCCAATTGCGGATTCCCTCTCCAAACCCCATTTTGGAGAGCACGCCCGTCACGTAGCTGTGTGATATTCTGCCAAAGGCCTTCTCCTGGTCCAACCTGACGGGGTAGGTATCCACATTCCTATCCGACACACAGGCAATCGTACCCCTTTTCAAAAATAAATTTAGAGTACCCAATTCATATTTTCCAATTAAGGGGCATTTTGGCATGGCCAATCCACCCAGCCTGCACATCTTTGGGATGGGGTGGGGGGGTGGGGGGGGGGAAACCCACGTGGACACGGGGAGAATGTGCAAACTTCACACGGACGGGCAGCATGGTGGCGCAGTGGTTAGCACTGCTGCCTCACAGCGCCGAGGTCCCAGGCTCGATCCCGGCTCTGGGTCACTGTCCGTGTGGAGTTTGCACATTCTCCCCGTGTCTGCGTGGGTTTCACCCCCACAACCCAAAGATGTGCAGGGTAGGTGGATTGGCCACGCTAAATTGCCCCTCAATTGGAAAAAATGAATTGGGTACTCTAAATTTATAAAAAGAAACAACTCCACACGGACAGTGACCAAGAGCAGGTATCGAACCTGGGACCTCAGCACCGTGAGGCAGCAGTGCTAACCACTGCCCCACCGTGCAGCCCCTCGGGTAACATTCCTAATAGATTGCAAACATAGATTGGCCTGTAAAGAATTGTACATTGTGGAGCTGTACCAAAACAAGTGTCAGTCAGCATCACCAGAGGATGAGGCGAGGAATCCTCATAGAAACCCCACAATGCAGAAGGAGGCCATTCAGCCCATCAAGTCTGCACCAACTCTCTGTAAGAGTACCTCCCTCGGCTCACTCCCCCACCCTATCTCCACAATCCCACCTAACCTGCATGTCCTGGGACACGAAGCAGCAATTTATCATGGCCAATCCACCTAAGCTGCACAACTTTTGGACTGTGGGAGGAAATCAGAGCACCCAGAGGAAACCCACGCAGACACGGGGAGAAAGTGTAAACTCCACACAGTCACCCAAGGCCAGAATTGAACCTGGGTCTGTGGTGCTGTGAGGCATCAGTTCTAACCACTTTGCCACATATCTCTGCACTGAGAAGAGTTAATTTGAGCACACAAACTAGGCTGACACTGCTGGGGCAATGCTGAGGGAGTGCTGCAGTGTCGGGGGTGCTGTCTGAGTGGACACTGCTGGGGCAATGCTGAGGGAGTGCTGCAGTGTCGGAGGAGCTGACTAGGCTGACACTGCTGGGGCAATGCTGAGGGAGTGCTGCAGTGTCGGAGGTGCTGTCTGAGCGGACACTGCTGGGGCAATGCTGAGGGAGTGCTGCAGTGTCGGGGGTGCTGTCTGAGTGGACACTGCTGGGGCAATGCTGAGGGAGTGCTGCAGTGTCGGAGGAGCTGACTAGGCTGACACTGCTGGGGCAATGCTGAGGGAGTGCTGCAGTGCCGGAGGGGCTGTCTAGGCTGACACTGCTGGGGCAATGCTGAGGGAGTGCTGCAGTGTCGGAGGAGCTGACTAGGCTGACACTGCTGGGGCAATGCTGAGGGAGTGCTGCAGTGTCGGAGGAGCTGTCTAGGCTGACCTGCTGGGGCAATGCTGAGGGAGTGCTGCAGTGTCGGAGGTGCTGTCTGAGTGGACACTGCTGGGGCAATGCTGAGGGAGTGCTGCAGTGTCGGAGGTGCTGTCTGAGAGGACACTGCTGGGGCAATACTGAGGGAGTGCTGCAGTGTCGGAGGTGCTGTCTGAGCGGACACTACTGGGGCAATGCTGAGGGAGTGCTGCAGTGTCGGAGGTGCTGTCTGAGCGGACACTACTGGGGCAATGCTGAGGGAGTGCTGCAGTGTCGGAGGAGCTGTCTAGGCTGACACTGCTGGGGCAATGCTGAGGGAGTGCTGCAGTGTCGGAGGTGCTGTCTGAGCGGACACTACTGGGGCAATGCTGAGGGACTGCTGCAGTGTCGGAGGTGCTGTCTGAGCGGACACTACTGGGGCAATGCTGAGGGAGTGCTGCAGTGTCGGAGGTGCTGTCTGAGCGGACACTACTGGGGCAATGCTGAGGGAGTGCTGCAGTGTCGGAGGTGCTGTCTGAGCGGACACTACTGGGGCAATGCTGAGGGAGTGCTGCAGTGTCGGAGGAGCTGTCTAGGCTGACACTGCTGGGGCAATGCTGAGGGAGTGCTGCACTGTCGGAGGTGCTGTCTGAGAGGTCACTGCTGGGGCAATGCTGAGGGAGTGCTGCAGTGTCGGAGGTGCTGTCTGAGCGGACACTACTGGGGCAATGCTGAGGGAGTGCTGCAGTGTCGGAGGTGCTGTCTGAGCGGACACTACTGGGGCAATGCTGAGGGACTGCTGCAGTGTCGGAGGTGCTGTCTGAGCGGACACTACTGGGGCAATGCTGAGGGAGTGCTGCAGTGTCGGAGGTGCTGTCTGAGAGGTCACTGCTGGGGCAATGCTGAGGGAGTGCTGCAGTGTCGGAGGTGCTGTCTGAGCGGACACTGCTGGGGCAATGCTGAGGGAGTGCTGCAGTGTCGGAGGTGCTGTCTGAGTGGACACTGCTGGGGCAATACTGAGGGAGTGCTGCAGTGTCGGAGGAGCTGTCTGAGCGGACACTGCTGGGGCAATGCTGAGGGAGTGCTGCAGTGTCAGAGGTGCTGTCTGAGCGGACACTGCTGGGGCAATGCTGAGGGAGTGCTGCAGTGTCAGAGGTGCTGTCTGAGCGGACACTGCTGGGGCAATGCTGAGGGAGTGAGATATATTTGTTCCTTAGACAGCTGATATAGTCAACCCGTCACGCGATGGAAAATGGTGAGGGACTGGATTTGCAGATAGCCTGGAGAAATGTTTCAGATCCTGGCCCTTCATCAGAACTTCTTTTTGAATAAATTTAGAGTACCCAATTATTTTTTTTCCCAATTACGTGGCAATTTAGCGCGGCCAATCCACCTAATCAGCACATCTTTGGGTTGTGGGGGTGAAACCCACGCAGACACGGGGAGAATGTGCAAACTCCACACGGACAGTGACCCAGGGCCGGGATTCGAACCCGGGTCCTCAGCGCCGTAGTCCCAGTGCTAACCACTGGGCCACGTGTCGCCCACCCCCCGTCATCAGAACTGACGGTTCTACTCCCCCCGAATCTGCTTGAGCTGCTTTTGTGTCAGATTTCCAGCGTCTCCGATATTTAACTTCTTGTCCGCACTTCCAGTGAGTTACCTCAAATAGACTTACTCAATGGCTGGGAGGTCTAAGGTTAGCATCACTTTGTGGAGCCATTTCCTGTCTTAAATTAATGGCCTGATTGTTCCGGAGGATTTTTTAATGCAAGAAAAGTAAGAGTTTAACCAACAACATGAAGCATTTGATAATTACAGATCTGCCCACCACCAATTAGATTAGACCATTTTTAGATGTTGGCCATTGTTCAAAATTCCAATTCCTTCTGTGCGACTGATCTGCCTTGATTGTGTATTGAAATAGACTGTAACATCTCCAGTCCAGAAACCTAGGGCGGGATTTTCTGGTCGCAACACCTCCCCCACCCCCACCCCCAACACCAGAAATTCCCTCCCAAGGAACTATTCCGTCCTGCCTGTGACAATCCCTGTGGTGGGCGGGGCCGGAACATTTACTCCTTAATGTTTGGAAATACCTCTGTCCAGAATTTGTTTCTTCAGTAGATTCCAACAACTCAGAGACTTGTCGCTCGATACTTGGGCAGTACTTGGGGAGCGGAAACGTGGAAGATCCATGGTTAAGTAAAATTGTTTTTATTATTGCTTTAACATCGAAACATACGAACTAGGAGCAGGAGTAGGGCACTCGGCCCCTTGAGCCTACTCGGCCAGTCAATAACAGCGCGGCTGATCTAATTGTAACCTTGACCCCAAATACCTGCCGACCCCCCGATAACCTTTCCCCTCTCCCGTGCTAATCAAGTATCTCTCCAGCTCTGCCTTAAAATCGACCTTTCCGCTTCTCCGCCCCAGGGGATACAGGACAAGGTAGATTTGAAAACAGGAGTGGGGGAGGGGAAGGTCTCGGAAATTAACAAAGAGCTCATGGAGTAGGAAGGAACTGAGATAGGGGAGGTAAAACGGAAATGGGAGGATGTGTTGGGCAAGGAACTAAAGGTGGGCCTGTGGAAGACGCCCTGAGTAGAGTCAACGCATCCTCGTCGTGAGTCGGGCAGCACGGTAGCACAGTGGTTCGCGCAATTGCTTCACAGCTCCAGAGTCCCAGGTTCGATTCCGGCTTGGGTCACTGTCTGTGCGGAGTCTGCACATCCTTCCCGTGTGTGCGTGGGTTTCCTCCTGGTGCTCCGGTTTCCTCCCACAGTCCAAAGATGTGCAGGTTAGGTGGATTGGCCATGATAAATTGCCCTCAGTGTCCAAAATTGCCCTTAGTGTTGGGCGGGGTTACTGGGGTATGGGGATAGGGTGGAGGTGTTGACCTTGGGTAGGGTGCTCTTTCCAAGAGCTGGTGCAGACTCGATGGGCCGAATGGCCTCCTTCTGCACTGTAAATTCCATGATAATCTATGATACAAGGGGGCGAGAGAGGCTGACGTTTTGGCCTATACCTCCTTGGTAGTCCGGAGAAGGAACTTATTGGCGTGGAGGGACTCCGAGCCCCCAAAATCGGGGGTGTGGGTTAGCGACATGGCTGGGTTTCTGGGGCTTGAGAAGGTTAAGTTCGCCCTGTTAGGGTTAGGGTTCGCCGGGAGGTGGCGGCCGTTTAGCGACTTCTTTGGGGAAAATTAAGCTGTCAGCAGATACGATAAGGGGGGGGGGGGGTGGTGCTAGGGAGGGAGGGAGGTAGAGGGAGATAGTTGAGGTGGGATCAGCGAGTGGAGGCGGGGACCTGGTGAACTGTGTGTGTAAGCCGTGTTGGCTGGGTGTGGGTATTGGTTGGGGGGGGTGTTACTGTGTTATGTTTGTTTTTGAAATTGTTGTTAAAAAATTACAAATGCCTTCATAAAATGTTTTCTTAAAAAATAGCTCCGCCTTAAAAATATTCTTTTTTTTGTTTCTTTTTAATTTAGAGTACCCAATTCTTTTTTTTCCAATTAAGGGGTCATTTTAAAAAAGAAATTAGTGTGTCCAATTCATTTTTCCCCAATTAAAGGGCAATTTAGCGTGGCCAATCCACCTACCCTGCACATCTTTGGATTCTGGGGGCGAAACCCACGCAGACACGGGGAGAATGTGCAAACTCCACACGGATGGTGACCCGGGGCTGGGATCGAACCCGGGTCCTCGGCGCCGTGAGGCAGCAGTGCTAACCACTGCGCCGCCATGCTGCCCTTAAGGGGCACATTTAGCGCGGCCAATTCGCCTACTCTGCACATCTTTTTGGGGTTGTGGGGGTGAGACCCTTGCAAACACGGGGAGAATGTGCAAACTCCACATGGACAGTGACCCAGGGCTGGGATTGAACCTGGGACCTCGGCACCGTGAACCTTTTTGTTTGAAATAAATACAACGTAAGGTTTATTGAGTCTGACATACAACTTGCGTACATCAAATTAATGAAACAATTACAATGAACTATTTGCCATGCCTTTTTAAATTTTATATTCCAATTACACTAAGAAGGAAATCTTGGCAAATTTTAGGACTTCAAACCAATTATCTGTTGCATGAAGATAAACCAATTTTGTGAAAGATCAAATTTCAATCGAACAAAACAGCATAATTCAAATAAACTTTCACTGGATCCCTAATTGAAGACGAGTCAAAACGAAAACTGACACTGGACTTTTTTGTAAATGCAAAACAGTTCCTTGTTTGCTCAGCATGGCTTTCAACTCTTCACTTCCACGTAGTTTCTTCACCTGGTTTCAATTCTCATTTATACAATAAACTTTTGTTTCTGAATGCAGTAAGTTTACTATCATTTCTTCTATCAAGATAACATCCCAATACAAAACGCAGAGGGACGAGGATATTGGGCGATGGCTCACGTACGAGGATAACGAGACTCATTTTGCTGCCTTTAGTGGTCCTGCGCCTGAGACCGTCTCCCCCATTTCCCTCAGCAACAGGCCGGTCCAATCACCGCCACCGTGAACCTTAAAAACATTCTACTATTCTGCTTCCATCGCCTTTTGGGAGAGGGTTCCAAAGACTCATGGCCCACAAAGAGAAAAATATTTCTCCTCATCTCCGGGCGGGAATGTCCGACACCCCGCCGGGTCGGAGAATCGCCGGGAGGGCGGCGTGAATCCCACCCCCGCCGGCTGCCGAATTCTCCGGCGCCGGGGTTTTGGCAGGGGCAGGAATCGTGCCACGCTGGTCGGCGGCGGTTGGCAGTGCCCCCCCCCCCCCGGCGATTCTCCGGCCCGCGATGGGCCGAGCGGCCACCCGTTTTCGGCGGCTCCCGCCGGCATAAATCACAACAGGTCCTTACCGGCGGGACCTGGCTCCGCGGGCGGCCTGCAGAGTCCTCGGGGGGACGCGGGGGGGATCTGGCCCCCGGGGGGGTGCCCCCACGGTGGCCTGGCCCACGGTCGGGGCCCACCATTCCGCGGGCGAGCCTGTGCCGTGGGGGCACTCTTTCCATCCGCACCGGCCTCTGTCAACCTCCGCCATGGCCGGTGCGGAGGAGAACCCCCCTGCGCATGCGCTGGGATGACGCCAGTACACGCTGGCGCTCCCGCGCATGCGCCAACTCGCGCTGGCTGGCGGAGGCTATTTGGTGCCGGTTGGTTTGGCGCCAAGCCCTCCCACGCCGGCTGGCGCTGTGCCAAACATTCCGGCGCCGGTCTAGCCCCTGAAGGTGCGGAGAATTCCGCCCTCCGTCTTTAATGGGCGATTCGTTATTTTTAAACAGTGGCTCCTAATTCTCAATTCTCTGACAAGCGAAAACAGCCTCTCCCACATACATCTCAGTTTCTTAACGTTTTCGCTCAAATCACCTATTCCTCTTCTATACTCTCGTGGAGAACAGTGCTTTATAATGTTTTACCACTGTTTTATGTTCCAGGTAATTATTTACGCCGGCAGAGTTTTCCGGTACACACATTTCTGGATCGGAATTCAAACGTCATTCGGTAATCCAGAAAATTCCAAAATCCAGAAATGACTTAGTCCCAGGCATTCCGGAGTGGAGAAAGGTCACAGTGTACGATCTCTCTTTAACAATTCTTGCGCACATGTTTAGGCCAACATGTGGGGTGACTATGTTTTCTACTGACCGTTATTTAAAAAATTAATTTGGTACTCTAAATCTGTTTTTTAAAAAGTGCTGCAGTGGAAGTGTTAGCCTGTGTTATGTGCTGTGGTGTTTGAGAGGAGGTCTTGAACCCAAAAAACGTCTGATTTAGAGAAAGAGTGTTACCCACTCAGCATTCAATTTTTCTATTTAATTTTCCGAACTATACATCTCAATACATTAATCACTCTCTGAATAGCTGATGATTCATGAACACCCCTGTCACATTTCCACATCCACCCAGAAGTCTTGAGCAACTCCCGCTTCATGATGCAGACACGCTTTTTATTCAGTAATTGCCCCTGAGGATACCTTTGAACTCCCCTTTCCGACTGCTATCTCAGTGGTGTGAGCCAGTCTTAATGAAGATGTCCAAACTTTGAAGGAGGGGAGTGATGGGGGGGGGGGGCGGGGGAGTCTTGTTTTTAGCTTGTGTCTACTTGGCTGAAACCGAGACTCTGATCCCAATGGCAAACTGGTGTTTAAATTGTTCTGTGATGTCATTAACTCCTGGAACCTGGAATTATTCATGTTGAGGGGTACACTGGATCGAGCGAGCTGTGGAGTTGCAAAACGTGGGTGTGTTTCCACAAAAGGGGAAGAATGAAGCAGATGTTAAAGTTAAGGAAATGAGTATGAACTATTGGATGGGGATGAACAGAGTGAGAGAGCAGTATAAGTCTTACAACAACAGGTTAAAGTCCACCAGGTTCGTTTCGAATCACTAGCTTGCGGAGCACTGCTCCTTCATCAGGTGAGGAAGGAGCAGCGCTCCGAAAGCTAGTGACATCGAAACAAACCTGTTGGACTTTAACCTGGTGTTGTAAGACTTCGTACTGTGCTCACCCCAGTCCAACGCCGGCATCTCCACATCAGAGTGAGAGAGGGACTGTCAAGAACCTAAGAACATCAATTGCACAAGAACATAAGAACTAGGAGCAGGAGCTAACTCCGGGGAGGTACACGGGGAGCCCAGTGATACAGTCAACGGTCAGGGTGTGGAATCAGCTGAGGAGACACTTAAAGTTGGAGTTGATGTCGGTGTTGACACCGCTGTGCGGGAACCACAGGTTTAAGCCAGGGAGATGGATGAGATGTACGGGATGGTGAGGGAGCCGGGGCTGGGGAGGGTGAGGGACCTGTGTCTGGAAGGGCAGTACTCAGGTCTGGTGGAGTTGCAGGGGAGGTTTGAGTTGCCGAGGAGGGAGTGAATTGAGATATGTGCAGGTGAGCAACTTAGCAGGAAAGGAGTGGAGGTGTTTTCCAGGTTGCCGGAGTATACCTTATTGGAGCAACAGCTGCTCCCGGATCAGTTCGGAGAGGATAGGATTGGGAACATATATGGGTGGTTGGGGATAGAGTAAATGGGAGGATGAGTTTGGTCGGGAGAAATAGGCTGGGGTCTGTGGTGTGAATTCAACCTCCTCCTGCGCGGGGATGGGCTTGATTCGGTTCAAGGTGGTGCACAGGGTACATATGGCCCGGGCAAGGATGAGTGGGTTCTTCCAGCGGGTGGCCAATGAGTGCGAGAAGTGTGGGCGAGGCCGGTCAATCATGCACACATGTTCTGGGATTGAGAGGAGCTGGAGAGATACTGGGAAGCGGTGTTTGGGACGCTGTCTAAGAGTGTGGGGATGGAGGTCAGGCCGGATCCAATGGTGGTGATCTTTGGGATATCGGAAATGCCAAAGCTGCTGGAGGGAGGGGGGCCAATGTCGTGGCCTACGCCTCTCTAATTGCCCGGCGAAGGTTCTTGCTGAATTGGATACGCTGCCGGATACGCAGCCTGACTGGGAGACCTGTATGACTTTTCCGGTTGAAAAATATCACATTTGAGTTGAGGGGGTTGGAGGAGGGCTTTGAGACATGGTGGGGAGCTGTTCATGACAACGTTTGAGGAACTGTTCGTTGCGGGGGATGGGGAGGTGGCGGGGAGGGGGTAAAAAGAGGAAAAATTGTACAAACTGTGGACTGTGAGGTTGTGGAGTGTGTTGTTGTACATGTGACTGTTTTTACACATGTTTGGAATAAAATACATTTCACAAAAAAGATCTAGGAGCAGGGTAGGCCGAGCCTGATCTTGGGAATCAACTCCATTTTCCCGCCCGCTTCCAATATCCCATATTCTCTGAGAGACTACAAATCTCTCTATTCCAGTGTTAAATGTGTTCAACAATGGAGCGTCCACAACCATTTGGCAAAGAATTCCAAAGATTCCCAAATCCTTTGAAGGAATTTCTCCTGACCTCAGTCCTGAACGGGCTCTTATCCTGAGACTGTGACTCCCGTGTTTCAGATTCCCCGATCCACGAAAACAATCTCCCAGCGACCACCCTGTCAGACCCCTTCAGAATCTGGAAGGTTTCAATGAGATCACCTCTCATTCTTCCAGACTCCAGAGAATACAATCCCAATTTACTCACCGTCTCATCACCCGACAATCCCCTCACCCCAGGGATCAATCTAGTGAATCTTGGTGGTACCGTCTCCAGTGCAGGTATATCCTTTCTTAAATATGGAGACCAAAACTGCACACAGTGTTCCAGATGTGCTCTCACCAAAACCCTGGACAACTGGGGCACCTGGCATGGATGGGATTTATGGCAAGGAAAGAAATGGTGGAGTCTCTGACCATCATTTTCCAATCCTCTGTGGCTACAGGTGTGTTGACCGAGGATTCAAGGATGGCTGATGTTGTATCGTTATTTAATACAGTTGAACGAGGTAGACCGAGTAATTACAGAGCTGTCAGATTAATCTCAATGGTGGGCAAATTATTGGGGGAAAAAATCTGAGGGCCAGCATAAATCGTCATTCAGAGATTGACCAAGATACATCAGTACTGATTTGTCAAAGGGAAGGTCAAGTCCGGCTAACTTGGTTGAATTTTTTGAGGAAGTAACAAGGAGGGTAGGAGGTATTGTGGCTGCTGTGGGTAGCATCCCTGCCTCTGAGCCAGATGCCCCAGGTTCGAGTCCCGCCCCTAGAATGATGGCCACAGAAGGTGCGTTCATAACGCGGCCAACCAGGTTGAGTGTCAACCTGGAAATCCTTCCAAAAGGCTGGCGGTAAGAGCGGGAGAGGCTCCTGGTCAGCCAAGCTTGATGTGGAGTGGTGTCCCTCAAGCTATATGCCTCTGGCGAGAGACCAGCGACCTGTTCCAGGCTCAGCTAGCAATGGAAACAGACAGAAGTTTGCCTGAGTGCAACACTAGATGTGAGAACTGGAATTGGGAACATGGAGAGTTGATGACTCCACATGGATTTTAGCGAGACAATCAAGTTTCCATCAGACAGAGTTCTCAGTGAATTAAAAACTCATGGGTTCCAGGGAAAAGTGACAAATTGGATCCAAATTGGATCAGCCACGTGAATCAAAGGATGGCGGTCGATGGGTAAGGTTATCAACATCCAGGATTGTTCCTGAGTCGCCAGGAATTACCAATGGCAGGGCGACACGCGGCGCAGTGGTTAGCACTCGATCCCGGCTCTGGGTCACTGTCCGTGTGGAGTTTGCTCATTCTCCCCGTGTTTGCGTGGGTCTCACTCCCACATCCCAAAGATGTGCAGGCGAGGTGGATTGGTCACGCTAAATTACCCCTTAATTGGAAAAAATGAATTGGGTACTCCAAATTTTTTTTTTTTAATTTTAAATTTAAAAAATGGATTATCTGGACACCGCTATGACCAACCCGAATAAATATTACATTTGAGAAAAAAATCTTTCTTCAGTTTTGCTCATTGTTAGAAAGATAGTGAGGATGGGGGGTAAAGAGGGTGTTCAACTGGGTCAAGACTAATAGTTTGGGGCGGGGCAAATGGTCACAGAAGGTCGTGAGGTCAAACCTCCAGGAATCCATCCAATCAGAGTTGGTAACCCTGTGGATGGGTGTTTTGTGACTGGATTTTTGGAGTTCATCGGGTCTCAGTACTGGGTCCCTTGCTCCTTGTGGTATTTAGACTTAAATAGAGGGGCATAATTGAGACGTTTGCAGATGTTACAAAAATTAGCAATGTTTTTGATAGTCAGAAAGAAAGCCATGGACTACAGGAAGATAGCAATGGACTGGTCAAGTGGGTGGTATATCAACAAATGGGATTCAATCTAGAGATAAGTGTGAGGTAAAGAGAAAATGCTGGAAAATCCCAGCAGGTCTGGCAGCATCTGTAGGGAGAGAAAAGAGCGAACGTTTCGAGTTCAGATGACCCTTTGTCAAAGCTGGCTACCCACTAAGTGTGAGGTAACACACTCAGGGAGGGCAAACAAGACAATTGAATACACGATAAATGGTCAGAGTTGTTTTTATAATCTTTATTGTCAGGAGTAGGCTTACATTAACACTGCAATGAATTACTGTGAAAATCCCCTAGTCGCCACAGTCCGTCGTCACCTGTTCGGGGACACAGAGGGAGAATTCAGAATGTCCAATTCACCTAACAGCACGTCTTTTGGGACTTGTGGGAGGAAGCCGGAGCACCCGGAGGAAACCCACGCAGACACGGGGAGAGCGTGCAGACTCCGCACAGACAGTGACCCAAGCCGGGAATCGAATCTGGGACCCTGAAGTTGTGAAGGAACAGTGCTAACCACTGTGTTACTGTGCCGCCCAGAAATCGAAGTGGAGAATGTGGGCATCGATCCCTCTACCTCTCACATGTAAAGCGAGGGCTCTCCCATGGGAACAATTAAAGTGCACACCTGCAGATTCCTGCAGGTAGCAGAACAGCTACATAAGGTGATCAAGAAGGCATTCGGGGTACTTTTCTTTATTGGCCAAGGTCTGGAGCATAAGAGCAGGGAAGTTATGTTCGGACTGTACAAAATGTTAGTTAGACCACAGCTCGAGTGCTGCTTAAAGCTCTGGTCACCACACTACAGGAAGGCTGCGAGCTGACTATGAGAGAGTACAAAGCAGATTTGTGAAAATGTTGCCGGAATGGAGAGTGTTAGCTATGTGGGGACATGCACAGACTGGCTCTATTAGCTTTCCAACACAGGAGGCTGAGGGATGATTTATTTGAGATTTATAAATTATGATGAATTGTTGCTCTTGGCAAAGAGGTCAATTATCAGGCAACATAGATTTGAAGTAATTGGTGGAAAGATTTATTTCCTTTCATGGACTTCACCTGCAAGAGCAGTATTTTATTGCCTATCGGACAATGCTGCTAGAATCCCGGATGGAGGTTGAGCAACATTAAGGACACTGTTGTCCTTGCACCCTCAGAGTTCATGCGCCCGTTTTTCCGTGCTTTGGCGGGACTACGCTAACTCAATGGCCCTTTTAAAACCCAATATGGCCTCCGCCAACAGCTTTATTTGCGTTGGCCACCTTGTCGATTCCACACTCTAGCCGATCCCTCAGCATCTCGGACCGGGATGGCCCGAGCTCGCAGTGCTCCTCCAGCCCCCGGAGTTGGGTTATGAAATCAGCCACTGACTCCCCCAGAGTTCACACAGCCGCGTTGGACCGATACCGTTGCATAATAACTGAGGGTTTTGGGTCACAGTGGTTAGATAGAAGTGGAAAGTGCAACTAATTCATCAAATGACTTGGAATCTGGAGCCGCCAGGTAGGTGAAGGGTTTTATAATACCGAAGGTCAGGACAGCACGGTGGCGCAGTGGGTTAGCATTGCAGCCTCACGGTGCCGAGGTCCCAGGTTCGATCCCGGCTCTGGGTCACTGTCCGTCTGGAGTTTGCACATTCTCCCCGTGTTTGCGCGGGTTTCGCCCCCACAAACCAAAGATGTGCAGTCTATGTGGATTGGCCACGCTAAATTGCCCCTTAATTGGAAAAAATTAATTGGGTACACTAAAATTTATTTTGAAAAAATAATAATACCGATGATCGGGGCCCCGCAAACTGTCAGGAGGATTACCATTTTTTGGTCCTCCTCCAAGATGCTGTTGGCCTGGAAAGAGTACCTCATCTGCTCTGAGTACTGAGCCCAATGCTCCAGGCCTGTGTCAAAGGCCTCCAGTTTCTCGAAAAGCAGCATTTGTGAAAGCTAGTTCCCCACACTATTGCACGTCAATCTTCCGGAACAGCTGGGGAGTCCTGAAGTAGAGTTCAGATTTTCCTTTTTCCTCGTCGCCAGTTTAATGACCAGGAAGCCAGCGGTAGGAAGAACGTAGGGTTCAGTTAAGGTAACATAAATCTGTCCACGGCAGCAAACTATTTACACTATCACAGCGTTGGGAACAACCAACATACCGGTCCCTCTGTGGGCCGGCTTTTATGCTCGGCCATATGAGCCTCAGCTGGTGGATCTCCGTCCACTAGTGGGGAATCTAGAATTCCATGAGCCTCACGGGGAGATCGATTACTGCTTCCCCATGGACCTTGTGGGGGTTATCACAAGAATTCATTGTCTGAAAGGATGGGAGAGGCTGAAACACCCTCACATTTCAAAAATGGTTGCATGCGAGGTATTGTAGCCTACAGACCAAGAGCTGGAAGGTGGGACTAAACTGAATAGCTCTTTTCCAGATAGCACGGATACAAAAACCTGCTTCGGACTCGTAAATCTGTGTTTATATGTGCTTCCATGAACAACCATGCTTGCCAATCATGAAAGAGAAACACCCCTTAAAATTGGGATAACCTCACAGCCAGCATTGTCACCGTTGCAAACAGGACTGCCAACTTGTGCACAGTAAGATCCCACAATCAGCAATCCCTCCCCAACCCGCGACGTGTATTCTGGCGGTGGGGGCAGCTGGCTCACCATTGGCCGCCGGTTGGATATTCCGGTCCAGCCAAAGTCTACAGCGTTGTGCGTGCTTCGTCCATCCCCCCCGCCAGGGAACCCATCACGGCGGTTCACATTTGGTGGGGTCCCACCGGCAGCAAGGGCCGGAAATCCCCCCCGTACCCCCATTGTCCGGGACACATTGGGGAGAACACTCCAGATCTTCTTTTAAATAATGACAAGGGACATTCTGCATCCACTTGAGAGGGCATCCCCAAAGGAACCGAACTGGAAGATCATCCTTGTCCTCAAGCCCCTGGAATGACACCGGATCCCACAACCTACTGACACAGAGACAAGAGCTGTACATCGTCCTGCCCTCCAGAAATCATTCCTGTCCCGCTATTTCAAACAAATTGCTGGAATTCATTGTTTGTGGATAGTGTTTGCTCAATTCACTTCCTAATATCTAACCAAATCCTGACCTGACAACGCTCAATGCTTCATAACACAACGATTTCAAACATTGACTCTCTTAGCAGAATAGTGACTCAAATCCAACATTCCCCATTAATCACAATGATTCATGTTAATTGTCTCCATTATTCCGCCTGGGCATGCGTCTAAAGCTTTGAAAGATCCCTTTGTGCAAAAATCTGCTCCTTACAACTCTGTGGACCTAATGAGACATTCAGCAGTTTATATATTGTATATTTGGTTAGACGTTAACAATCAAATGCTGCCTTGTCAAATCGAATATTAAGCAAATCAGGACTGATATCACAGATCTTATCCGATGACATGAGATTAGAGTTGTACTAGCTGGAGATGAAACCTAGATTAAAGAAACAAGTCAATACACAGCTAGAATATACAACTCCTGCTGGCTGGCTTCACTTTGTTATTACAGCAACTGCTATTGACAGATTTGACCAAAGAAAATGTCCATACTGATTTCCACAGACCTGTAATCACTTATTTTTCGTTGTCTCTTTTGTGTTTGCATGAATTGTCTCCGAAGCACTCACTGAAAGGCGGCCAGTAAAACCCAAAAGAACTGGAAGGAGATAACAAGAGACAAAGCTCTAAAGAGCGAGCTCAAGTGCCGTGAACAGTTGTAACAATGAAACTACAACATCACAGCAAACAACCGCAGACCCAAGGAGAAGACAAATGCTGAGAAATTGGACCGCCTTTCCCCGGACACTACTACGGTCCCAATACAGGGCCTCGGTGAAAGCACACCTGGAGTAGTGTGCGCAGTTTCAGTCTCCTTATCTAAGAAAGGATGTGCTTTCCATAGAGGGAGCGCAGGCAATTTAGCTTGGCCAATCCACTTACCTGGCACATTTTTTTTAATCATAGAATTTACAGTGCAGAAGGAGGCCATTCGGCCCATCGAGTCTGTAATGGCTCTTGGAAAGAGCACCCTACCCAAGATCAACACCTCCACCCTATCCCCATAACCCAGTAACCCCACCCAACACTAAGGGCAATTTTGGACACTAAGGGCAATTTATCATGGCCAATCCACCTAACCTGCACATCTTTGGACTGTGGGAGGAAACCGGAGCACCCGGAGGAAACCCACGCACACACGGGGAGGACGTGCAGACTCCGCACAGACAGTGACCCAAGCCGGGGTCGAACCTGGGACCCTGGAGCTGTGAAGCAATTGTGCTATCCACAATGCTACCGTGCTGCCAGAACATCTTTGGGTTGTGGGGGTGAAAACCACGCAAACACGGGGAGAATGTGCGAACTCCACACGGAGCGAACCTGGGACCTGGGCGCCGTGTGGCAGCAGGGCTAACCCATTGCGCCACCGTGCTGCCTGAGTCATGCTCTACTTTGATCAGATGGAAAAGAGTTACATTCTTTTTCCAATAGCGTGTCACATCTCAACTTTGGCCAACTTCCTAGCACTAAGAAATGAATCAATAAATCACATCATGGGGTAGGGACACACTCTGGCAGCATGTCTCCAGAGGCAAGGGTTTTTGCGGATATGAACGGGGTCCCAGCACCAATTCACCACCAGCTGGGAGCTCAGTTTCCTGCTCACACCATGAACTATAGATTTCAAATGGAAGGCTGCTCCGAACTTGTTTATTGTTATGTTTAGCAGGGGAATCCATTTGAATTGGCACAAGCTGGAGTCTTTTCAACAAAACCACCCTCTGTGTAATTAATAAAACCTAATAGAACAGAGATACAACATATCATAACTAATATACCACCACCCCAAATATATTAAAGCGCTGATAGTGAAGACCGCACTGCAGAATGTCCTGCACTCACACTATAGCAAGTATATCATTTCTTTTTAAAAATCATTTAAAGTGCCCAATTTTGTTATCCAATTAAGGGTCAATTTAGCGTGGCCATTCCCCCTACCCTGCACATCTTTGGGTTGTGGGGGTGAGATGTATATAGACACGGGGAGAATGTGCAAACTCCACACGGACAGTGACCCGGGGCCGGGATCGAACCTTGATCCTTGATGTCGTGAGGCAGCAGTGTTAACCACTGCGCCACCGTGCCGCCCTGCAAGGATATAATTTCTTAGGTAAGGAGGCCAACACTGTTTATAATACTCCAGATGTGATCTAAGATCCTGTACAGCTGCAGTAAGACATCCTTACTCCTGCACTCACGTCCACTTGCAATGAAGGCCAACATACCATTTGCCTTCCTAACTGCTTGCTGTACCTGCGTGCTTGCTTTCAGTGGCTGGTGGACAAGGATACCCCAGTCCCTTTGAACATCAACTTGGGGTCATAGTTTGAGGATAAGGGGTAAACCTTTAAGGACTGAAGTGAGGAGAAATTTCTTTACCCAGAGAGCGGTGAATCTGTGGAATTCACGACCACAGAAAGTAGTTGAGGCCAAAACGTTGTGTAATTTTAGGAAGGAATTAGATACAACTCTTGGCGTTAAAGGGACCAAGGGATATAGGGGGAAGGCGGGATCAGGGCACTGATCGATGATCCCCCGTGGTCGTAATGAATGGCGGAGCAGGCTCGAAGGGCCGAATGGCCTCCTCCTGCTTCTATTTTTTATGTTTCTATCAACATTTCCCAGTGTAGAATTATTAGTCGATTTTAAGTTCCACCATCTGCCTGAGGTGTTATTGAGGTATCTGTTGAGATATCTGTGCTCCTCTATTTCTGGCCTCGTGAATGCCCTTGATTTTAATCGCGCCGTCATCGGTGACTGGGCATTTTGTTGCCTGGCCCCTTAAGCTCTGGAATTCCATCCCTAAAACTCGACCTTCGCCAATCTCTCCGTCTGTAAAAACTTGCTCGAGACCTACCCCGTTGACCAAGCTTTTTATTGTCACCTGTCCTCCTATCGGTCTTACGTGGCTTTTTTTCAAATTTGGCTTGATAACCGCTCCTGTGAAGTGTCTTGGGACGTTTTGCTACAAAGGGGAGGCGCTATGTAAATGCAGGTTGTTGTTGTTCGCTGATGCACAACTGCATGGATTACAGGCGCCCAGATTCTGCAATTAGGGGGGAAAGAAAGCACCAAGCCAAAAGTAAGATAAGGTCCATTAACTCCGCACAACGTGAAAATCGCGGCCGAGTCCTCGCTGAACGGGACGGATCCCCACTCGCTGGGCCACACTCTGGCCATTGACTCAACAAATAACAAGCCCCTCGAACAGCTTAACCAGCAGGGCTGTTTAAGGAGGAAGAAACTGAGAGAGAAGGGAAGAGTTACTGTTTCAGTCAGCGGTTGTAGAGTTAGAAAAAAAAAGGACCCCATTGGGTCATTGATCAAAAGATGTTATTTGCTGTTTCGATCTTCCAGGTCACGTACCAGCAAAGCAAACACCACACTAGCCCGCAGCAGGGGTGCAGATAGATGGCACAGGGATGAAGGAAAGAAACGAGAAGGATTAAAACTCCCTCGGCAGGAGACCTAGGGGTCAACAGAGATAAAATGTAAGGAGGAAAGTACTCTGGATTTAAAAATAAAAGAGTTCCCAAATCTATTCCGAGCGGAAGGTCAAAGGTGATGATTAGTTAACACGATGTATAAACGTCACATGTCCAACTCGCATTTCTTTTCATTTTAACAGTTTTGCTCAGCATTGCCACGTTGTGACCACACAATAGCCCTGTGTGAAATTGTTTTTAATCTGCTTTCAATAGTGACAGCCAGAATGCAGATTTTAGCATTGAAAATGTTTGCATTTTGTGTGCTAGAAGAAACCTAATCTCATGGAGGGGGTGGGGACAGAGATGTGCTGGGGAGGGGAATGCGCTGAATCGTTCCCGGTGAACAAGGTTCATTGCATAGATTCAAGTCACTGGAAACAGAATTGCCGACCACTTTATAGACATTCTGCTTTAGCATTTAGAGAAATGGGTATCAAATATGGTTCAGTGAATCACACAGACACATACACACACAGACACATATACACACACATACACACACAAGGCACATGCACACACACAGACACACACAGACACATATACACACACATACACACACAAGGCACATGCACACACACAGACACACACAGACACATATACACACACATACACACACAAGGCACATACACACACACACACACACACACATATACACACACAGACACACAGTTGCACATGCACACACATACTCAGACACACACAGTCGCACATGCACACGCATACACAGATGCACACACATACACACACAAACAGACACATGGGCAAAGACACACACAGACACGGATATACATGCACACGCATACGCACACAAACACACATATGCACATGCTCACAGAAACATATACGCACGCACACACATACACACACAGGCAATCACATACATACACATACATAGCCACTCATGCATACACATATGCAGATGTAAACACATTCACACACACACATATGCACACACGCACACGTACACAGTCGCACATGCACACATACGCTGACGCACACAGATGCACACACATACACATGCGCACATACACAGACATACATGGACAAATATACACATACAAACACACACATACGCAAACACACACACAGGCAAATACACACATGCACACTGACACATACGCACATGCATACCCACACACATACTCACATGCACATATGCACACACACACGCACACACACACAGGAGAGAAGAACTCAGGATCACTTCCATGTAAACTGAATTCTCGGGGTGTCTGGAGATTGATTTTGTTTTTGTTGCCCATGAGAAACTCTGTTCATGGAATTCAATAATTCATGTGCTTTCCATCTCTTGGAGTTTCACCACTGCACAGTGTATCCTTACAGCATTAAATCACACATCTCCTCTTAGAAAGCAGCAGGGGATTCCTAACCTTTGTGATTTCCCAGTACCTCACTGACATTGGCTCGCTGATTTACGGCTCCTGAACTGTGAATTCAGAACTGTGAAACTGTGTGAGCAACAGCAAAACGCAATGGACAAAGTATCAACATGGTTCTCACACAGGGCAGCACGGTGGCGCAGTGGTAGCACTGCAGTCTCACGGCGCCAAGGTCCCAGGTTCGATCCCGGCTCTGGGCCACTGTCCGTGTGGAGTTTGCACATTCTCCCCGTGTTTGCGTGGGTTTCGCCCCCACAACCCAAAGATGTGCAAGGTAGGTGGATTGAACATGCTAAATTGCCCCTTAATTGGAAAAAATGAATTGGGTACTCTAAATTTATTTAAAAAAAAAAAAACATGGTTCTCACACCATCAATGAAAGAGGGAGGCAGACCATCAACAATACATCTTTCAGGCAGCAGGGTGGCGCAGTGGGTTAGCACTGCTGCCTCACGGCGCCGAGGTCCCAGGTTCGATCCCGGCCCCGGGTCACTGTCCATGTGGAGTTTGCACATTCTCCCCGTGTTTGCGTGGGTTTCGCCCCCACAACCCAAAGGAAATGTGCAAGCTAGGTGGATTGGCCATGATAAATTGCCCCTTAATTGGAAAAATGAATTGGGAGCTCTAAATTTATTTTTTAAAAATACATCTTTCAAAAACTCCAAACACACTGGAGGAACTCTAACTCTCTCTGTCAACTTTTCCCTGGTGTTTTTCGCGGCTCTTGGCTTCTGCTTCTCAAAATGCTGGCTCCTCCAGCCCTCTGGTACCTGTGATGCGAGCACCCGTTTCGCACTGTAATCGGGCTGCACACTGGACGGTTATTTTCTCCCTGGGGAGGGTATGACCAAGCCTGATCGTTATTTTGTACATTATTTTAAAGTGGTTTTATCATGCCAAGTGGCTTTTTACCATGATTGGACGTTGAGGGGACATGGTAAAAGGAACATTATGTTCTTCTCCTTTGCGATAAATTTTCATGATGGGGTGAGGGAATTTACGTTTCTGGAAATAAAGTGATACGGAAGCATTGCCAAGACAATGTTCAACAGACCTCGGCAGAAGGAGGCCCAGATAGGCACTGGGGTGCACTAATAACCTTCGTGGGACTTCCAGGATCAGTACTTAGAAAGTTAGGAAGCAGCAGTCAACTTTGCATTCCAAAGGAAAGCAATTTCTACTTGGACGCAGTCTAGTAGCCCCTCCGTGAAAAGTCAAGGGTTTTCTTTGTTTTCATTTAACATTTTCATTGGCTGTCAGGCTGATGGTGAACTGCAGTGTTTAACACTTTTGGATGCGTTCATTTGTTTTGTGTATGCGCCCAGTGTAATGGACAAGGGTTTATAATGACCATCAGCATGATAAATGTACCTTTGCAATTAACAGATATTTAAGGGTTACATCTCGAATTCTGAGCGCCGTTTTGGTCTCCTTGTTGAAGGATGTAAATGCATTGGAGGTGGTTGAGGGGAGGTTTACTGGATTGATACCTGGAATGTGTGAGTTGTCTTATGAGGTGGAGATGCCGGCGTTGGACTGGGGTGAGCACAGTACGAAGTCTTACAACACCAGGTTAAAGTCCAACAGGTTTGTTTCGATGTCACTAGCTTTCGGAGCGCTGCTCCTTCCTCAGGTGAATGCAGAGGTCTGTTCCAGAAACACATATATAGACAAATTCAAAGATGCCAGACAATGTTTGGAATGCGAGCATTAGCAGGTGATTAAATCTTTACAGATCCAGAGATGGGGTAACCCCAGGTTAAAGAGGTGTGAATTGTGTCAAGCCAGGACAGTTGGTAGGATTTCGCAGGCCAGATGGTGGGGGATGAATGTAGTGTGACATGAATCCCAGGTCCCGGTTGAGGCCGCACTCATGTGTGCGGAACTTGGCTATAAGTCTCTGCTCGGCGATTCTGCGTTGTCGCAGGTCCTGAAGGCCGCCTTGGAGAACGCTTACCCGGAGATCAGAGGCTGAATGCCCTTGACTGCTGAAGTGTTCCCCGACTGGAAGGGAACATTCCTGCCTGGTGATTGTTGCGCGATGTCCGTTCATTCGTTGTCGCAGCGTCTGCATGGTACATTGGCGAGACCATGAAGACGCTGCGACAACGAATGAACGGACATCGCGCAACAATCACCAGGCAGGAATGTTCCCTTCCAGTCGGGGAACACTTCAGCAGTCAAGGGCATTCAGCCTCTGATCTCCGGGTAAGCATTCTCCAAGGCGGCCTTCAGGACCCGCGACAACGCAGAATCGCCGAGCAGAAGCTTATAGCCAAGTTCCGCACACATGAGTGCGGCCTCAACCGGGACCTGGGATTCATGTCACATTACATTCATCCCCCACCATCTGGCCTGCGAAATCCTACCAACTGTCCTGGCTTGACACAATTCACACCTCTTTAACCTGGGGTTACCCCATCTCTGGATCTGTAAAGATTTAATCACCTGCTAATGCTCGCATTCCAAACATTGTCTGGCATCTTTGAATCTGTCTATATATGTGTTTCTGGAACAGACCTCTTCATTCACCTGAGGAAGGAGCAGCGCTCCGAAAGCTAGTGACATCGAAACAAACCTGTTGGACTTTAACCTGGAGTTGTAAGACTTTGTACTTGTCTTATGAGGACAGGTTGGACAGACTGGGATTGTTTCCACTGGAGTTTAGAAGAGTGAGAGGTGGGCAGCGCGGTGGAGCAGTGGGTTAGCCCTGCTGCCTCACGGCGCCGAGGTCCCAGTTCGATCCCGGCCCTGGGTCACTGTCCGTGTGGAGTTTGCACATTCTCCCCGTGTTTGCGTGGGTTTCGCCCCCACAACCCAAAGATGTGCAGGGCAGGTGGATTGGCCGCGCTAAATTGCCCCTTAATCGGAAAATAAATAATTGGGTACTCCAAATTTATGAAAAAAACGATTAGCCATGATCTTATCAAATGGCAGAGCAGGCTCGAGGGGCTGAATGGCCTCCTCCTGCTCCTGATTGGTTTGTTGGTATATTCTCAGTAGCATTTATCTGCTTTTTTTTTGTCTCTCTCCAAATGACTCCAAATGGTGCATTGCAGTCGTTCTTCATCCTCTGTCCCTTGGAGTCACTCAAGCTTTTATAAGCACATTATTTCTCAAATTGCACATACAATAGACTCCTGGTTAATGGGCAAATCTGTCTGTGTAAAGAACATGCATTTATATAGCGCCTTTGACGGCCTCGGGGTGCCACAAAGTGCTTTCGAAGTGTAGTCACTATTGTCATGTGGGAAATACAACAGACTGTTGACACACAGCAAGGTCTCACAGCAACAGTAATGTGACAATGACCAGGCAATCTGTTTTAATAGTACGAAGCCTTACCGCACCAGGTTAAAGTCCAACAGGTTTGCTTAGAATCACTAGCTTTCGGCGCGCAGCTCCTTCCTCAGGTGAGTGGAGTGATGAAGGAGCTGCGCTGCGAAAGCTACACAGATTTGAAATAGACCTGTTGGACTTTAACCTGGTTTTGTAAGACTTTGTTTTTAAAAATAAATTTAGAGTACCCAATTCATTTTTTCCAATTAAGGGGCAATTTAGCGTGGCCAATCCACCTACCCTGCACATCTTTTGGGTTGTGGGTGTGAAACCCACGCAAACACGGGGGGAATGTGCAAACTCCACACGGACAGTGACCCAGAGCCGGGATCGAACCTGGGACCTCGGCGCCGTGAGCCAGAAGAGATAACCCACTGTGCCACCGTGCTGCCTTAGACCTCTTACTGAGCCCACCCCAGTCTTATGCCGGCATCTCCACATCCTGTTTTAATATGTTAGTTCAGGGATAAATATTGGCTAAAAAGCACTGGATAAATTCCCTGCTCTTCTTCAAAATAGTGCCGGGGTATCTCTTACATCCACCTGAGTGGGAAGTTTAACATCTCATCGAAATGTGGTGCCTCTGGCAGTTCAGCTCTCCCTCAGTGCTGCACTGGGAGTGCCAGCCTGGATTATGTGCCCAAGTCTCTGGCGTGGCTCTCGGGCATGGAATGGGTCCTATAAACCTGGACCAATCTGTTTCCCCCCGTTTAAACAGCTTACCCCTGCAGAGCAATAGCACACCCCTGGAAAGCCACATGGCCACTTCTGTCGCCAATACACAGATCGCTTGTGTGCGAATGTTGGAAGCTGGCATAAAGCTTCTTAATTGGCTTCCCAGAATCTGGCATGAACAAGTGTCAGCGTGAGAAGCAACTTTAGTCAGACCACTTTAAAAAGTACCTGCTCCCAAGGAATGTCACACGAGTATTCAGGCAGATTCTAACACTGAGCCACAGATGAGCAGTGATGACACGTGACCAAAATCTTGGTCAGGGAGATAGATTTTAAGCAAACAATTTAAAGGAGGATTGTATCCGATAGGTTGAGGGGGGGAATTCCAGAGTTCTGGGCCTAAACTGCTGAGAATATTAAAATCAAGGTGTTTCCAGACTGGGAGCCAATTCAGGTCAACAAGTACACGGCAGGTGAGTGAAGGGGACTTGCTGTGAGTTAGGATACAAGCAGCAGAGTTCTGGATTAGATCAAGTCTGTGGAGAGTGGAAGGCACGTCATTTCTCGCCATGTCCCCTGACAAGGGTTTAAAAAAGCACTCCAGCATTGAAGAGGGAGTTGGAGAGATACTTGAAACAGGAAAACACTCACAGTTATGGGGGAAAGAGCAGGGCACAGGGACTAATTGGAAAGATACTCCCAAGACTCAGCACGTTGATGTCAGGAGACACTTCTCCACATGAAGGGTGGTGAAGATCTGAAACCCTCTGCCCCCAGAAAGCTGCTGAAGCTGGACGGGGAGAGGGTGGTGAACCGGAAATCTCACGCTGCACCTGTGTTACGTAAGGGGTACGAGGGCCAAGGAACCCAAGGTCGACGAAGTTAATATATAGATCAGCCAATGTTTAATTGAGTGCCAGAACTTGCTTGAGTAGCTGAATGGTCTCCTCCTGTTCCTATGTCACACAGGTGTGATGGGCTGAATGGCCTCCTTCTGTACCTTTCTGCTATGCTAAGATGGAGCTTGTTGCCCTGGCTCCCCTCTTCCCCCAGTCCACCATCTCTGGTAACTTGGGAGTGGGCTGATTTAAACGTTTCCCCATCACCCTCATTGTATATTTCTCGAGAGCGATGCAGAGATGACACCAGCTCCTATGGGCAGAATTCTCACAACAAGCCTGCGGTGGGTCTGATGGCGGGTGAGGAGAGTTTGTCAGGAGCCGCTGGTGTAAAGTTCTGTTGTACTTTTCCCAATGGCGGATCTCTCCTCCTGCTGGCTGGCAACTCGAACGCCATTTGCAATAATTGGCATCTCATGAATGCCCAATCAAACAGCTGCCTGTCCGTCAGGCCTTTCAATCTTGCCTCCCACCAGCATCAAACCTGACTTCAGGGTGAGTGCAACAAAGTATTTCGACCGCAGTGTTGTGGTGCTCCGGATGTGCTGTTCAGCACCCTGCCGGGGCAAGCCAGGTTCCTGCCTCCGGCTCCAGGTTGAGCTGGTCTTCATGGGCAGCATCGTGCTGCTGGACCTATGGACCCTCCTGTGTCACCATCTCGGATCAGTACAGGGCCTGTGGGACTCAGGCACAGCAAAGGCCTAAAGTTCAACTGGGGATGAGGTGAGGCCGGGAGGGTGATGGTCTGACAAAGACCAGAGGGGCAATGGGGGAGAAGGCTGGCAAGGCTGGGGGGAAGGCGTGGGCTCACGATCGCCTGCAACGGGCCAAGGACGTGGATGAAGCAGGTGAACAATGGGAGGCAGAAGGAAGAACGAGGGGAGGGGAGCTAGACCCCGACAAGGTAAACAAAGACTGGGCAGCACAGCGGCGCAGTGGTTAGCCCTGCTGCCTCACGGCGCTGAAGTCCCAGGTTCGATCCCGCTCTGGGTCACTGTCCGTGTGGAGTTTGCACATTCTCCCCGTGTCTGCGTGGGTTTCGCCCCCACAATCTAAAGATGTGCAGGGTAGGTGGATTGGCCACCCGAAATTGCCCCTTAATTGGAAAAAATGAATTGGGTATTCTAAATTTATAAATAAACGGTAAACAATGACTTCAGAGGTGGCTGGCAAAGATCCAAGTGGGACATGGGCACCTGGCAAGTGGTGGGGTTGGGGAGAGGGTGGCTGAATCGAGGTACAGACTTCTTCATGAGGCTGCTAGCCTTTTCCCTCTGGGTTGCTGACACCCTGGGCGGGATTCTCCGCAGAGTGGAGATTTGGCGCCGGCGCGGTTGGCGTCGGTCGGAGGTGGTTCTACATGCCCCCCCCCCCCCCCCCCCCCCCCCCCCCCCGCCGATTCGCGGCCCGGAATGGGCCAAGCGGCCGCAGCAAAAATCCCGAGTCCCGCCGGCGCCGTCCACATGAGGTCTTACCCGGCGGGACCTCAGTGCGGAAGGGTCCGGGGGTGGCCTGTGGGTGGGGGGGGGGGGGGGGGGTCCGACCCTGGGGGGGGCCTCCGCTGTTGCCCAGCCCGCGATCGGGGCCCACTGATCGGCGGGCCGGCCTCTCGGGCTGGGGCCTCCTTTCTTCCGCGCCAGCCCCTTTGGCCCTACGCCACGTTGCGTCAGGGTGGCCCCTGTAGGGGCCCGAATTGCTGATCCTGAGGCCGTGTTGACGCCGTCGAGAAACACGACGGCGTTTCCGACGGCGTCAACACTTAGCCTCAGGATCAGAGAATCCCGCCCCCTGTACGTTCTGGTGGAGACAGGTGGTCTGGAGAGAATGATAAGAATGCGCTGGACTGGAGTTTAAATATGACTCTGGGAACCTTGAACCCGTCAGCTGAGCGCGGGTGGGCGAATCAGCTGCCGGCCTGCCAGGTGAGTTGGAGAGGAAGTCACCTGACCACAGTTAATGATCCTGACCAGCGGGATAGGCATTGCCAGAGCCACCCACCGCCACAATTACACTCCAAATGGGAAAACTCCGCCCTATGTGTGTAACAACTTTTAATGACAGTGCTTTAAAATGTCTGCTCCATGCTGCAACTCTGCCTTCCGGCTCCTTCTACAGCTTTCTTCACCATCCCCTGAATCCACACCCAGGCTTGGCTAATCAAGCTGGGTGGGCTTCACTAATAAACAGACTCTCATAATCAAAAGCAATACAATTGAGCAATTGAACATGACACCCACCCACTATCCCCATCATTTTGGTGCGAGTGCCAGATGAGCCATTAAACATGAGGAGTGCCAATGCTGTCCAAGTCTTCATACCTGTGGGGCAGCACGGTAGCCTTGTGGATAGCACAATTGCTTCACAGCTCCAGGGTCCCAGGTTCGATTCTGGCTTGGGTCACTGTCTGTGCGGAGTCTGCACATCCTCCCCGTGTGTGCGTGGGTTTCCTCCGGGTGCTCCAGTTTCCTCCCACAGTCCAAAGATGTGCGGGTTAGGTGGATTGGCCATGATGAATTGCCCTTAGTGTCCAAAATTGCCCTTAGTGTTGGGTGGGGTTACTGGGTTGTGGGGATGGGGTGGAGGTGTTGACCTTGGGTGGGGTGCTCTTTCCAGGAGCCGGTGCAGACTCGATGGGCCGGGTGGCCTCCTTCTGCACTGTAGATTCTATGATAATCTATGATACCTGCTCCCCGACAAACACCTGTCAGAAACCTGGAGCAAAAATGCTAACCGATACCGTTAATAAAAACAGAAAATGCGGATGCGCGGGATTCACCGACCATTCCGCCGCGTGTTTCTCGGCGGGGAGGTGGCCCATCAGCGAGATCTACCGGTGCCTCCGTTGTCAGCGGGATTTCCCGGTGACGGCGCCCCTCGCCGCCGGGAAACCCGTGCGCCGGCGTGAACAGCCAGTCAATCACCATCTTTATTAGTGTCACAAGTAGGCTTACATTAACACTGCAATGAAGTTACTGTGAAAAGCCCCTAGTCGCCACATTCCGGCGCCTGTTCGGGTACACAGCGGAAGAATTCAGAATGTCCAATTCACCTAACAAGCACGTCTTTCGGGACTTGTGGGAGGAAACCGGAGCACCCGGAGGAAACCCACGCCGACACGGGGAGAACGTGCAGACTCCGCGCAGGCAGTGACCCAAGCCGGGAATCGAACCAGGGACCCTGGCGCTGTGAAGCCACAGTGCTAACCACTGTGCATACTGAGCAGGTCAGGCTGCACCTGTGAAAAGAGAAACAGAGTTAGCGTTTTAGGTTGATAGCCTCACCCTGAAAGTCCTTCGCGGTGAAAGAAAGAAAGAGAGAGACTGGTGAAAAGCAGAGTAGGGTTTGTAGCAGCCCGGCATTGAGTGATTTAACCAGAGCGTGAGGCAGAGCTACTTGAGGTCACCAATTCAACACTGGTGCTGTTTATAGAGAGAGATTATTATGCTTCTGGGTTTCTTGTGTTATCAGGGGAAGGCGATTGTGAGGCAAATCTTGTACTCACAGCAGCAGCAAGGAGGAGACTCTGGTACAAACCCATCCTGGAGAATTAGTTTCGTGTCTCCTTGTACTTCCTGGTTATCAGATAATTCCAAATAGCTGTGACCTTTGGAAATGATAACCCCTTTAAAGCAACAGCTCACATGGATTAATAATCGCCCAGAAAGCTAACATCAAAGGCCTTGGAAAGGCATTGGCATCATTCATACTCGCTGCACTTTCGCAAAGTTAGACATGTGCTGCTGGTTTATTTTCAATTGTTTCACTTGCATTTCTTTCCTCAAGTGTCGACTCTGTTTAACAATGCGGTAGCGAATGCGTAGCCCCAACGAGGCTATCAGCACAGATACACCATTTAGAAACCTAGCAAAAACTGGTCAAGAACTGACAGCAGGGGACAGAGGCCCAGAAATCCATCCCCGAATATAAGCTCAGAACACAAGAAAGCAGGAAAAGAAAGAAAAGGCCGGCGGGGACTTGTCTCCGCCAAGAGGAGAGGGGTTTAAAAAGAGGGAATAGATTTACGAGAATTGACAAAAGAACAGTGGGAGATGAGAAGGATTATTTCAGCACAGCGAGGCGTTGTGATCTGGAGGGGGGGTGGGCGCAAATTCAAAAGGAACTTTCAAAAGGGAGACTTGGGGAAATACTTGGAAAGGTTTGCCAGGGTGTGGGGAAAGAGGAGGGGGAGGGGGATTGATCTTTCAAAGGGGCTGTGATGGGCCGAATGGTCTATTTCAGTGCTGAACTTGCCTCGTGGAGAATTGCCAGCATGCGTTTAGAGCAGTGATGATGGACGGCACGGTGGCGCAGTGCTTAGCACCGCTGCCTCACGACGCTGAGGACTCGGGTTCGATCCCGGCCCCGGGTCATTGCCTGTGTGGAGTTTGCACATTCTCCCCGTGTCTGCGCGGGTCCCACCCCCACAACCCAAAGCTGTGCAGGGTAGGTGGGTTGGCCTCGCTAAATTGACCATTAATTGGAAAAAAAATAATTGGGTACTCTAAATTTATAAAAAGAGCAGTGATGATCACCTGACTTGCAGTTATAGTTGGCGCGAGGCTTGTTACATTGGCAGTAACCAACTTTTACATTCCATTCAAAAAGGATCATTTTCACACATTACAATCTAGGAATACCTTAGGGCCGGGATTCTCCAATCCCGCGGCCAAATTCTGACGCCGGCGTGAAAAGCAGCGCGAGCCACTCCGACGTCAATGATGCTCAAATGTCCCGTACCGTATTCACCTCTCCCTAGGGGTCTAGTAGGGCGCCAGAGTGGTCTCCGCTGCTCTGGTGCCTGAAACCCGGCGCGCCACGGCCGGTGTGACTTCGCGCGTGCGCGTGGGTGGCCGTCTCCGCGCCGGCCCCGGGCAATATGGCAGAGTCCTACAGGGGCCCGGTGCGGAGTAACATAGGCCCCCCATGGAACTAGCCAGCCCGCCTATCGATAGGCCCCGATCGCGGGCCACGCCACCGTGAAGGCCCCCCCCAGGGTCGGATCCCCCCGCCCCCCCCCACCAGGACGGCCCCTGCAGCCAGAACTCCGAAGTCCCGCCGGGTAGGGCCGTACGTAAACCACGCCGGCGGGACTCGGCCGCACTCGTTGGGCACTCGGCCCGTCGAGGCCCGGAGAATCGTCGGGGGGGGGGGGGGGGGGCTTTCAACGGCCCCCCACCCGTGCGGTGGCGATCCCGCGGGTGCCCGAGAATCGGCGCCAGAGAATCGGCAGCCGCCTTGGGAGCGGCGAGAATCGCGCCCCCCCCCCCCCCGGCCATTCTCGGGGTCGGAGAATCCCAGCCCAGATTTTCGAGCATTTGCAGCCAACTCGATTCTGAGCTGAATCTTCAACGCCTCGCCTACCTCCATTTCTGTACCTTCCTCGACTCTGCCCTGTCTCAGCCCATCTACTGCCAACTTCCTGGACTATGTGTAGCCCCCTCCAGGCTTAGCTATCCCAATGCTTTCCTGTCCGGCCTGCCTTCCTCCAGCCTTTGTTGACTTCAGCTCACCCAGAACTCTGACGTCCATATCCTAATTCACACCAGATTCTACCCACCCATTACCCCCTGTGCTCTCTGATTGGCATATCTGTATTCCCAGCCCACCAGCCGTACAACACTTCCCCATCAAAACCACCCCCCCCCTCCCTCATACGGGTTTCTGTACCGTTGCCATCCTCCCTCCCTTCATCACACCAGTAATGGCCTTGCTGTCAGCTGTCTCAGCACCTTCAGCTTCATCTCCTCCTTTGAGCCATTCAGAACCATTTGACTAAATGCTTTGTTATCCCTCACAACATCTCCTTCTTTGTTCGTTTACAACTCGATAAGGAGCATTTGGGATTCTTTTTTTCAACATTGAAGGTGGTCTATAAATGGCCGTTGTCATTCATGTCCTTTTCTCTGGAAACTTAAGCTAACGTCACATCACAGTGATAACACCTTGACTGGTGGTATTATAGAACGATACGGCCAGGCGGGGAGAGGTCAAGGGGCTCCCCTCTCTTACCACTCCACATTTTGACCTCAATGGGGTTTTTATCAAAAGGATCTGCTTGACAGATCATTGAGCAATTAACCATTTAAACACTGTGACTATAAAAGACCTGTTTATTTGAGTTCCTTTGAAAAGGAAAAGAGGCTACTTCTTACTGTACTTAAACCGGCCTCAGTAAAATAATAAAAATGCTCCAGCCTTCACGCACACATTCAGCTTCACACATTCCCCCAGAGTCTGTGCTGATCCTCCGACTGACCAATTGTGCCCCTCCCCCACCATCTCCCCGTCAGCCTGGAAATTTTTCATTTTCCGATAACAATCTAAGCACCTGGCGCAGTGGTTAGCCCTGCTGCCTCACGGCACTGAGGACCAGGGTTCAATCCCGGCCCCGGGTCACCGTCCGTGTGGAGTTTGCACATTCTCCCCGTGTTTGCGTGGGTTTCACCCCCACAATTCAAAGATGTGCAGGGCAGGTGGATTGGCCAGGCTAAATTGCCCCTTAATTGGAAAAAAAAGAATTGGGTACTCTAAATTTATGTTAAATTTAAATTTAAAAAAAAATCTAATTCCCTTTTGAGTGCTTTGATTGAGTCCGTCTCCATCACGCATTCAGGCTGCACAAAGCAACATTTCCTGCATCGAGGAGCTCTGGCGAGCCCCAACTCACCTATAAGGGGGTCCTCGCACCCCCACCCCGCACCCTACCTCACATGGGCTGGGCATCCCCGGGTCTGATCCCCAGTGCGGGTGAAATGCCAGTCTGGCACCTTGGCACTGCCAGCTGTGTACCCTGGCAGTGCCCCTGTAAGACTGGCAGTGCTATCTGAATACCCTGGCAGTGCCCCTGTCAGCCTGGCAGTGCTATCTGAATGCCCCGGCAGTGCCAGGCTGGTCCCCAGGTGACACTGCCAGGGTGGCATTGCCAGGGTGCCAAGGTTGGGACTGCCAGGATGCCTGGGCCACTATACCCAGAGGCCGACCACCCGGGGGTCTGTGGTCGCCTGGGAGACCACCCCAGGTACTGTTCTGCCTGGTCCATGCCTGGGGACCAGCACCAAACAGCTGGGGCCTCCTCAGAGAGTCTAATAGATGCCGGGTGGCCATTAGACCCAGTGCGAGCACAGCTAAGTATGTTCTTAAGCTCACTTAGCCGTGTGAGACTGGACCCTGCCAATTGTGGGCGGGACCCAGATCCCAATGTCTCGCAAGGTCTGGTTAGATCTCGCCAGCGTAATGGCCATCAGGAATCCTGGGACAGGCCTCTCCTGCAATCTACCGGCCACGTTGCACCCCGTTCCGGTGGGGCGTGGCCAGTAGATCACACCCTAGATTTATTATGAAGTAATGGTGCGTACAAAACTCTCCAGATCCCAGCCGGACCTAAGGGGCGGAATTCTCCGGTATCGACGCGATGTCCGCCGACCGGGGCCAAAAACGGCGCAAATCAGCCCGGCGTCGCGCCGCCCCAAAGGTGCAGAATCCTCCGCATCTTGGGGGGCCGAGCCCTAACCTTGAGGGGCTAGGCCTGAGCTGGACTGATTTACGCCCCGCCAGCTGGCGGGAAAGGCATTTGGTGCCCCGCCAGCTGGCACGGAAATGACATTGCCGGGCGGCGCATGCGCAGGAGCGTTAGCGGCCGCTCACGGCATCCCCGCGCATGCGCTGTGGAGGGAGGCTCTTCCGCCTCCGCCATGGTGGCGACCGTGGCGAAGGCGGAAGGGAAAGAGTGCCCCCACGGCACAGGCCCGCCCGCGGATCGGTGGGCCCCGATCGCGGGCCAGGCCACCGTGGGGGCACCCCCCAGGACCTCAGAGCCCGCCCGCGCCGCCTTGTCCCGCCGGTAAGAGAGGTGGTTTAATCCACGCCGGCGGGACAGGCATATCAGCAGCGGGACTTCGGCTCATCTGGGCCAGTGAATCGCGGGGGGGGGGGGGGCGGGGGGGCCGCCAACCGGTGCAGCGCGATTCCCGGCCCCGCCGAATCTCCGGTGCCGGAGAATTCGGCAACCGGCGGGGGCGGGATTCATGCCAGCCCCCGGCGATTCTCCGACCCGGCGGGGGGCCGGAGAATCTCGCCCCAGGTGTCGGTTCCAAATCTGGCCGACCTGTTTATTGCAGGTTATTATAGTGTCCATGGGTTCCCCGCCCCTCAGCAGGAGAGTTCGGACTCACCTCGGCTCACGGGGAGGCTGATTGCTTCTACCCCGTGGGTCTTGTGCGGGTTATAACACCACGCTACGGGCAGCACGGTGGCGCAGTGGGTTAGCCCTGCTGCCTCACGGCGCTGAGGTCCCAGGTTCGATCCCGGCTCTGGGTCACTGTCCGTGTGGAGTTTGCACATTCTCCCCGTGTCTGCGTGGGTTTCGACCCCACAACCCAAAGATGTGCAGGGCAGGTGGATTGGCCACGCTAAATTGCCCCTCAATTTGAAAAAAAAAATGTTCATAAAATTTTAAAAAATAACACTATGGTACCGACAGAAGCTGACAGGTAATCGGAGATGACGGGAAAATCGGAATTGTAAGCTTGAAAGGAGCTGCAGAAAGACAGTAGGTTCGACACAGAGGGGGAATCCATTTGGTCCCTTGTGTGCTCGAGCCAGCTGTTTGCTTCGGTTATCTCCATAACCCAGCGCATTCCTCAGCTTCAAACATTCCTCCAAATTATTTCTTAGTCGATTCAACACCCTCTGCCTCATCCACTCTCTGTGGCAAAGCCGTTACAGAAAGCTTTGCATCTCTATAGCGCCTTTCACAACCTCAGTGCGTCCGAAAATACCTTACAGCCAATGAAATGCTTTGGAAGTATCGTTGTTGTTGTAATGTCGGAAACATGACAGCCAATTTGTGCACAGCAAGCTCCCACCCAAAGCAGTGTGATGATGACCGGGTGCTCTCTTTTAGTGATGTTGATTGGGCAATAGATTCTGGCCAAATCAGAGGGGAGAACTCCCCTCCTCCTTGATCTTTTACAGCCACCTGAGGGTGTATTGCACCTCCAACAGCACTGCACTCCCTCAGTGCTGCACAGGTTTCAGCTTGCATTTCGTGCTCAAACCCCGCAACTTTCTGACTCAGAGGCAACTCCAGAAATGTCTCCTGTCACGTCTTCTCACTCTCCTCGAGTTAACTTTAAATTGCTAATAGCAATGCACTGGCTCCCAACTCGGTGGACGTTCTGCCGGGCTCGTCGTGCCCTGCTCAGAACGTGACGAGGCCGATAAATCCCGCGAGAGACATCGCCAGATTGAATGGGTTTGTTACGCCTCGCGAGATCGAACAAAAGGTGTCGTGATCGGGATCTCCTTGCAGACAGGCTCACTTGAATATGCTCTCGTCGGAGTTACCCAAGGCACAGGATCTAATTCCCATGCCTTGGAAACCCTGAGTGAGCGCCATTTTGCAATGTCTCCGCCAACATGGAACAGGTGCACCGACACTTGGGGGGAGGGGTTCTCCCAGGTGGTAGTCAGGCTCGGGGGAGGGTCTCCCAGGTGGTAGGCTCGGGGGAGGGTCTCCCAGGTGGTCGGGCCTCCCAGGTGGTCGGGCCTCCCAGGTGGTCGGGCTCTGGGCAGGGTGGTACCCTGGTACCCCGATGTCACCCAGGTACGGTGACACTGGCACCCTGGCTCTGCCACCTGGGTGCTACCTTGGCATTGCCCGATCTCTTCCTGCACTGGTGAGCGGAGCTCGTAAGTGCAGGAAATGGGCCTTCCTCACCCAGGCCTGGAAATGAAGCAGAATTCTATTTCATAGCGGGGTCGATCTCGGTGCTGCCAGCTCCGGGAAACACCCGCTAAACGCGCCCGACATGAGACTCTGTGTCATTTGCATTAAACCGCGCCCATGTCTAAATTCTTTAGTTCTATTTTGTGCTCCAAATTCTCTGGTAACCCCTTCACTTCTAACATCATTTGTCACAATTAATGCAAGATATTTAATTCATATCTTCACGATACTTTCATCTTTGACAATTAGCCTTTTTTCTTCAAACCCGTGGGATCCCAGACACTCGGGAGCCATTTCTTTACTTTTCAAAAAGAAAGACTGGCATTTATGTCGCATCCGTCATGACCACAGGATGTCCACAGGTGGTGCCCAGCCAATGAAGCACTGTTGACATGTAGTCACTGGCGTAATGTTGCAATGTTAATGAGAGCTCTGAAATCATCTGCTCCTTATTTTCACATGGGCCCGCAACAATTTCTATTTAGGAGCACAAGGGATAGGCGTGGGAGTGGGCCATTCAGCCCATCGAACCTGCCCCGCCAGTCAATCAGACCATGGATGGTTTTTCACCGCAACCCCACCTTCCGGGCAGCACGGTGGGGCTGCGGTTAGCACTACTGCCTCACGGCACCGAGGACCCAGGTTCGATCCCGGCCCCGCGTCACTGTCCGTGTGGGGTTTGCACATTCTCCCCGTGTCTGCGTGGGTCTCACCCCCACAACGCAAAGATGTGCAGGGTAGGTGGATTGGCCACGCTCAATTGCCCCTTAATTGGATAAAATGAATTGGGTACTCTAAATTTTTTTTTGTGATTGTTTTTAAAAAATACCCCTCCTGCCAACACCCCCACTACCAACCTAAACGGGAATGGTATTGACGGTTAATCCTAGAATTCTATTAATGTAGCTATTGAACGTCATGACATCATAAACATGTGTCGGAACAACACCCTCGCGACATCTTTTACAGCAACAACAACTTACACTTACAGTAATCTTTATTATAATAATAATCTTTATTAGTGTCACAAGTAGGCTTACATTAACACTGTAATTAAGTTACTGTGAAAAGCCCCTAGTCGCCACACTCCGGCGCCTGTTCGGGTACACAGAGGGAGAATTCAGAATGTCCAATTCACCCAACAAGCACGTCTTTCGGGACTTGTGGGAGGAAACCGGAGCACCCAGAGGAAACCCACGCAGACACGGGGAGAACGTGCAGACTCCGCACAGGCAGTGACCCGAGCCGGGAATCGAACCCGGGACCCTGGCGCTGTGAAGCAACAGTGCTAACCACTGTGCTAACGTGCCGCCCCTTTGACCCCTCATCACCAGTGGATGCCCTTAAGGACTTTACAGCCATTGAAGTGCTTTCTT
Source organism: Scyliorhinus torazame (assembly GCF_047496885.1). Lineage (NCBI taxonomy): Eukaryota > Metazoa > Chordata > Chondrichthyes > Carcharhiniformes > Scyliorhinidae > Scyliorhinus > Scyliorhinus torazame. The sequence continues at coordinate 9,051,173 of NC_092717.1, forward strand.
TTTGAAGCGTTGTCACTGTTGTAATGTAACGAAACGTCACAGCCAATTTACACACAGCAAGATCCCACACACAGCAATGTGATAGTGGCCAGATAATCCCTTTTCTCAGTATCTTTTAAATTTGGCTCCCTCTGCAACCCTCCAAGTCTCAGTAGGTAAACCCCCTGATTGGTGAAGCACTTAGATAGATATGCTGTTCAATCTTATCCAGCACAGTGATTGGAGCGTTTGGAACAGCTTGAGAGATGCTGGCCCAAGGTTTGAAGGAGGTAAAGATGCTGAGGGTGCCCGGTTACCAGGCAAACTTTGTCACTGAGCCGCAGAAGGAGACGTTAGGACAGGTGAGGCAGATTTTAAGGAGCATCTTGAAGCCGGCGAGAGAGGTAGAGATCCAGGTTTGATTGATTGATATTTATTGTCACATGTACCGAAGTACAGTGAAAAGTATTTTTCCGCAGCCAAGGGAACGTACACAGTACGTACATAGTAGACACAAGAATAATCGACAGAGTACATTGACAAATGGTAGATCCACAAATAGTGATTGGTTACAGTGCGGTACAAGGGCCAAACAAAGCAGCATAGGGCGCCGTGAATAGTGTTCTTACAGGGAACAGATCAGTCCGAGGGGGAGACGTTGAGGAGTCTTGTAGCTGTGGGGAAGAAGCTGTTCCTATGTCTGGATGTGCGGGTCTTCAGACTTCTGTATCTTCTGCCTGATGGAAGAGTCTGGAAGAAGGTGGGAGGGGTCTCTGATAATGCTGTCTGCCTTCCTGAGGCAGCGGGAGGTGTAGACAGAATCAATGGGGGGACGGCACGCTTGTGCGATGCTTTTAAGGATGGAATTTCAGAGTCGCCAATACTGGGGGAAATCGGTGATGTGTGAGGGGCCAGTACTGCAGGAGCACACATATCTCAGAGGGTATGGGGCTGGGGAAACGTTACAGAGATAGGCCGGCAAGAAATCATGGTGGGATTTGTAAACCAAGATGCAAATTTAAAAATCAAGGCCAACGTAGGGTCACACAGCGCAGGGGCAATAGTGTAAAAACCACAGTGGAGATGAAATAAGTCATGGCCTGCAAGGGTAACCCAATCTCGAAATGGAACGATATTTACAACCCGCTCCAGCTTGGCTTTATGATCTTAAATAAAATGCTTTATTATTTTTGTTGAAACCCTGTAACAGACTCACAGCCGTTCCAGATGAATTACAACCGAGGTTAACGAGACTCCCCATTCAGATTGTATAGTCAGTCCCTGAAAACAGTTCAACCCAGAACATCTTCCTTCCAAATTAGAAATATACGCCGAATATATAAACTCAGCTTGAACTGGGTGAAGGAATATGTGGGCGTTCAGGTTTTATTTTCCTGGAAACGTCTTGAGGTTTATTTTCTCGAGAAACAAACCAGAGAAATGATTCATCTCAGACGATGATAGCTTGGCTGAGGGTGAAAAGGTGCCGTGGTTGGGTAAGCTTACAAATAGATAACCATGATACAGAGTTGTGTAAGATTTTTTTATTAAAGGTTTTCATAAAATATCAATAACAAAATGAGAAAGAAAAAGGAACCCAACAGGGTTAAGTACAAAACACAATCTAAAAAAGCAACCCCCCAAACCCCCCCCCCCCGTACCTAAATAATAAATTAACATTAACACCCCGACTTAACACAACAGGTGTATACACCCCCTCAGACCGTCCAGTGTAAATAACGTAAACAAAAATAAAGTAACCCCCCCCCCCCCCCACCCCCCGAGCTGCTGCTGCCATTGACCAATGCCTAGCGTTCTGCCAGAAAGTCTAAGAACGGTTGCCACCGCCTAAAGAACCCTTGTACCGACCCTCTCAAGGCGAATTTCACCCTCTCCAATTTAATGAACCCTGCCATGTCGCTGATCCAGGATTCCACGCTTGGGGGCCTCGTATCTTTCCACTGAAGGAGAATCCTTCGCCGGGCTACCAGGGGTGCAAAGGCCAGAATTCCGGCCTCTTTCGCCTCCTGCACTCCCGGCTCCTCTGCCACCCCAAATATTGCAAGCCCCCAGCCCGGTTTGACCCTGGATCCTACCACCCTCGACACCGTCCTCGCTACGCCCTTCCAAAATTCCTCCAGCGCTGGGCATGCCCAGAACATATGGGTGTGATTTGCTGGGCTCCCTGAGCACCTAACACACCTGTCCTCACCCCCAAAGAACCTGCTCATCCTTGTCCCGGTCATGTGTGCCCTGTGCAGCACCTTAAACTGTATGAGGCTGAGCCTCGCGCATGAAGAGGAAGAGTTCACCCTCCCTAGGGCATCTGCCCACGTCCCCTCTTCGATCTCCTCTCCCAATTCCTCCTCCCACTTACCTTTCAACTCCACCACCAAGGTCTCCTCCTCCTCCTGCATCACCTGGTAAGTTTCCGAGATCTTCCCCACTCCCACCCACCCCCCCCGAGAGCACCCTGTCCTGTACTGTGTGGGGCAGTAGCCGTGGGAATTCCACCACCTGCCGTCTGGCAAATGTCCTTACCTGTAAGTACCTGAAGGTGTAAAGTTGTGTAAGATTTTTATTTAACCTTGGTTGATTGAGATGCCTGCTGGAATGTAAATATTAAATGATCCAGAGATGGAGAGTGGGAGTCAAATTGGAGTCAATGGGATTCAGGGGGAAAACTCTCCGCTGGTTGGAGTCATACCCAGCACAAAGGAAGATGGTTGTGATGGCTGGAGGTCAATCATCTCAGCTCCAGGACATCACTGCAGGAGTTCCTCAGGGTAGTGTCCTCGGCCCAACCATCTTCAGCTGCTTCACCAATGACCTCCCTTCCATCCTAAGGTCAGAAGTGGGGAGGTTTGACCGTACAATGTTCAGCACCTTTCGCAACTCCTCACATAATGAAGCAGTCCCTGTCCAAATGCAGCAAGACCTGGACAATATCCAGGTTTGGGTTGACAAGTGGCAAGTTATATGCGCTCCACACAAGTGCTAGACAATGACCATCTCCTACAAGAAAGGATCTAACCATCGCCCCATGACATTCAATGGTATTACCATCGCTGAATCCCCCACAATCAACACCCTGGGGTTACCATTGATTAGAAACTGATCTCGACCAGCCACATTAATACTGTGGCTACCAGAGCAGGTCAACTCATCTCCTGACTCCCCAAAGCCTGACCACGATCTACAAAGCACAGGTCAGGAGTGTAATGGAATACGATGAGTGCAGCTACAATAACACTCAAGAAGCTCGACACCATCGAGGACAAAGCAGTCCGCTTGATTGCTCCCCCTTCTACAAACATTCAAACGCTCCATCACCAACAAACAGTGGCAGCCGTGTGTACCATCAATACGATGCACTGCAGCAACTCTCCAAGGTTCCTTAGGCAGCACCTTCCAAACCCATCTAGAAGGACAAGAGCAGCAGATACCTGGGAACCCCACCACCTGGAGGTTCCCTTCCAAGCCACACACCATTCTTTTTTAAAATAAATTTAGAGTACCCAATTAATTTTTTCCAATTAAGGGGCAATTTAGTGTGTTTAATCCACCTACCCTGCACATCTTTTGGGTTGTGGGGGCGAAACTTTCCCACGCAAACACGGGGAGAATGTGCAAACTCCACATGGGCAGTGACCCAGAGCCGGGATCGAACCTGGGACCTCGGCGCCGTGAGGCAGCAGGGCTAACCACTGTGCCACCGTGCTGCCCTTAATAGCTGACTTGAGTACATAATGTGGAATTATGTGTCAAGAAACTTTGACCTGTACAGAAAGGTATGGTAAGACTGAAATTATTCAAATTGTACAAAAAGAATGACTTCCGATCTCCGTACAGTCATAGCCCAGATGTAACCCCCAAGGTGCGCTACGGGACCCCGCAGGCATTCCCAGTGTTGATTACATGGGAATGTCCCAGAAGTTTGGAATTCCTGTGGACAATTACTTTAGATCGATAACCCTCTGAAACCTTTGGAAGTTTCTGACTCACCGGAATAGTTACCCAGGAGAGGTTAGAGGATTAAAGCCAGTTCTAACTCCTGGGTAACGATACAACTGACCTCTCCCCCGCACCCCCCCCCCCCCCCCCCACGCCCCTCACTGACCACCTACTACGCTCCCAGACTACCCTCCCCCCAAACCCGATTACCCCCAGGCTCCCAACCCAACTACCTCCAACTAACCCTGATTACCCCGACAACCCCGGATAGTCCTGACCTGCTGACTACCCCCCAACCCACTGCACCCCTAAACCCCTATCTACCTCCCAGAGTTCCTTGACTACCCCAGCCCCTAACTACCCCCCAAACCCCCGACTATCCCCAACACCCTGAATATCCCCAGCCTCCTGACTACCCGCCAACCCGCTGTAACCTGAAACACCCTGACCAGTCCCAAAACCCCCTGATTACCTCCCTGACGCCCTGACTAAACCCCAACTCCTTGGCTACCCACACACACCCTAATTACCCCCAACCCTCTGTTCCCCTAAACTCCCTGACTATCCCCCAAAATCCCCTGACTACCTCTGACTAACCCCCCAACCCCCTGACTAACCCCCCAACCCCCTGACTAACCCCCAACCCCTTGACTAACCCCCCCAACCCCCTGACTAACCCCCCAACCCCCTGAATAACCCCCCAATTCCCTGACTATTCCTAACCCCCAACACCTGACGACCCTTCAAGCCCCGACTACACCCCAAGCCTCCTGACTCCTCCCCCAAACACATTGACTAACCTTGGAAAGTCCCTGACCACTCCATCCAATCCCAACTACCCCACCAACCCCCAACCATCCTGCAACACCTGGACTACGCTCCAAGCCCCCGACTCCTCCCCCAAACACATTGACTCCCCCCGCAAAATCCCTGACTACTCCCTCCAGCCCCAACTACCCCTCCAACTCCGATTACCCCCAGAAAAACCCTGACTACCGCTGCAAACCCTCTGACAATTTCCCTCACCAACTCACTCGACCCCCTCACCCATCCACCTGCCACCCAACCCCTCACACACTCACCTTACCCATGCATCTACTCTGTAGCTTCTCAAAGTGATTTGGGGACATGTAAACCCAAAGGGGGTGGGGCTTGGTTTCCTCTGACAGTCCCGCCCTATGAGGAAGTGCTCCAGGGACAGGGACGCTCCACATTTTGGAGGAGCTCCAGTCCCGGAGTCCGGCGGAGCTCCAGTGCAGGACAAGTGAACCGAAGCAGAGTGACAGTCTGACCGTGATTGCAACACCCTGGGGCTCTTAATAAAGTAGAAACCAAGACGATCGCAGGAAGAGCAAATATATCTCAGTCTCCATTAAACAAAGGGAGGCCTCAGTAGCAGCTGGCCAATTGGTTCAGAGGAGAGGAGGGTCAGGCATGTGGGAGGGCACTGGGGGCCCGGTTGGGAAAGTTGAAGGTCCCCCTCATGGGGTCCTGGTCAAGATGGCTTCCCATAGGGTCCAGGTCAGGTGATGTCCGTGCGGCCATGATAGATTTCTGCCTCTTCTGTCTTTATTACTAGCTCCGAAAGCTAGTGACATCGAAACAAACCTGTTGGACTTTAACCTGGTGTTGTAAGACTTCGTACTGTGCCCACCCCAGTCCAACGCCGGCATCTCCACATCTTTATTACTTAAGTAATAATGTTATTGCTACTATCAACTCCTTCCTCAAGGCGACATGGGCAAGGACTAACAGTTGATAATGACAATGGAGAGGCGGTGGCATAGTGGTATTGTCACTGGGCGAGTAATCCAAAGACCCAGAGTAATGCTCTGGGGTCCCAGGTTCAAATCTCGCCACTGCAGATGGTGAAATTTGAATTCAATGAAAATCTGGATGGCCATGAAATTGTTGTAAAACCCATTTGGTTCACCAATGTCCTTATGGAAGGAAATCTGCTATCCTTACCCGGTCTGGCCTACATGTGACTCCAGACCCACAGCAATGTGGTTAACTCTTAACTGCCCCTCCAGGGCAATTAGGGATGGGTAATAAATGCCTGTGATGCCCATGCCACATGAACGAATAAAAAAAATAACATAATTACTTTAGTTTTATAACTCTCCTTTGCTTTTGAGTTTAATTCATGGGGGGGGGGGGGGGCGGGGGGGAAGCGGAGAGCAGGACGGGGCTTTTGTTTGAGGCAACTCCGTTGGGTTTATTAGAAAAGGCCAAAGTAGATTGGGCAAGTACTTGGAATGAGGAAAGAAAAATGCAGGACTATGGGGGGGAACTGGGACTAATTGGGCGGGATTCTCAAAACCTCCACGCTGCGCTCGGCCCGGGGGTGGAGAATGGCCGTCAGACCCGCGATCGACTCCGACGCCACTCCCGCGATTCTCCGGGGACCACCGCCAATCGCGCGCGGTCGACGCGGCGCCGGTCGGGGGCCATTGAAAGAGGCCCCCGTGGCAATTCTCCGCCGGCAACTGGCCGAGTTCCCGCCAGTGTGGTGCACTCATGGTTCCACGGGCACGTGGGGTGGCGTCTGCGGACTCAGTCCAGGTGGGGGGTTGGGGGGGGGGGTCCGTCGCCGGGGGGGGGGGCCTCCAGGACGGCCAGGCTCACGATCGGGGGCCACTGATCGGCGGGGCGTCCGATCTGGGGGGGGGCCTATATTGTCGGGGCCGGTCCGCGTTGTGGGTCCCCCACGTTGCACTGGATGCAGGCCGCCGCCACGCGCATGCGCGGACCCCTGGCCGGAAGTGCAGAGCCCCATATTTGCAGCCGAAGCTACGAGAAGCACTCCGGGGCCCTGCAAGCCCCACTCAGGTAGGAGAATCACTCTGGACTTTCTCCAGGAAAGTCCAGAGTGATTCACACCCGTTTTCTCGCGGGCGTGGGGACAGAGCCCCATTATCAGAGAATTCCACCCATGGTCTCCCTCTTTCAAAGAGCTAGTACAGCTTTAATGGGCCGAATGTGATGTCCGTCTCTAGGATTATTTGCCTATGAGATGAGTCCTGGTTGTTCCTTTTTGGAGTTTAGACTGTGGCGTAGCTCCGCAAAGGGAACAATAAAATGTAACCCAATTGGTCACGGTCTGCCTGCTTATCTGGGCAACAGTTTCCGAGCCATCATTACAGGTTATAAAGCTGCCATCCTTACAGCTTATGTACAGCCACTGCTTCTGTTCCTGATCTCCCAGGAGCCATGGCTAATCCCTGAGGATGGAACATTCACTTCAACTTTCGTTTGATTTTGAACCGTATCCTGTTGGGAACATACCGACGCCTGATATCTCTATGTCGGTCTCTCTGACAGCACAAGAGGTCTTTCTAATATGAATGATTAAAGCTTTCAAATTGCTAATATTCCCAGCTTATTGAGTTACAAAAGTCTGGCTTTTCACTGCGAGAACATTACACGTTAAGGAGAGACATCAATGATTGAGCAGTGGTGCTGGGGTTTGACTGGACTGACACCAAAGGTCACGGAGGATGAGTCACCGTGCAAACCTGTGTTCTGGCAATATCTTCGGAATAAACAGCAATTGGTCATACAAGGAAGAAGGGAAATTGAGATAACGTGGACTCCCCCTGCAAAGCATGAGCTGGCAGACAGGCAGGCTCTGGGATGGCCGTACCCGTTTTCATACCGGTCAGCGGGGTCCTTAGCCACTCCGTCCACTGTCATGCCCCTTTGTATCGGTCAGACCAGGGTTAAGACCAAAGAATCATTTAAAAAGATGTGTCAAGTGGCGCAGTGGTTAGCCCTGCTGCCTCACGGTACTGAGGTCCCAGGTTCGATCACGACTCTGGGTCACCGTCCGTGTGGAGTTTGCACATTCTCCCTGTGACTGCGTGGGTTTCGCCCCCAAGACCCAAAGATGCGCAGGGTAGGTGGATTGGCCACGCTAAATTGCCCCTTAATTGGAAAAAATGAATTGTGTTATGGGCGAGGCGTTTTCAGAACCCCAAATGTATCATGGAGTTCAACCAACCTCTCCCTTTAATGGATTTGTTGCTTTTCCGAGCATACGGCTTGCTCCCTAGGTGTGGGATTACAATTATGGACACGTGGGTTTTTGAACACAAATCACTGTTTATTCCATGAATTCAACTTAACATCTTAAATAAATATTGGATCTCTTAACACCCCCTTACTTCAATGATAACTCAGAAAATATCGCAACAGTAAATAACTCCTTAAAATGTTCCTTCAAACCTCCAAGAGACTTAACACCTTTAAACAAAATCACATCAGGTTCAAGGCTTCACTATCATTAGTTTAAATCACCCAAATGATCCAGAGATAGTCTTTCATGTCAGAGATCCAGCTCACTGCAAACACAGACACACACCAACTCTTTTCAAAACTGAAACTAAAAAGCCTGCAAAATGGCTGACTTGAGCTGAGCTCCACCCACTCTATGACATCACTGTTTTCTTAAAGGTACATTGCTTAAACATCCAGTTCTTAAAGGCACTCTCGCATGACACCTTCCCCAAGAAAAAAAACCATCAACCTCAAGATGGTTTCATTTTTCACTTTTGCACCATCCACTAAGAAATGCACACAGTAAATATACATTTTCATTCAAAGAAAACAACACTCTCAGACAGGTATAATAATATAGTCCATTTTTCTTTGTTCTTCTTCCTCCAACCGAAAACCTTCTCGATTGACAGTCCCTTTGAACAAAGTCTCTGCACGATCCATCCATTCCTCTACGCCTCGGCATTTCTCTTTAGAATCAGATACTTTAGTTCAATCTGACCACAGAGTCCCTTGCAATTCTCCAATACAGGAGCATTGGTGATCACAGCTTTCAGGCAGTCAAATGCCTGTTGAAAGTCCGCTGTCCATTGAATTTTTTTACGTTTCTTCAGCAATTACATCAATGGAGTAATCACGCCACAAAACATTTGCACAAAGGGTCGATCAAATTCATTCAAACTAAGAGATTGCATTATTTCCCTTCGTCTTGAAGGTATCGGAAACTCCGCAAGGAAAGTGATTCGGGCTTCTCCAAATTCATTTTCGGCTAGGTTCATCACCAACCCCGCCATCTGTAGTCGATCGAAGAACTCCATACAATGGTTTAAATGTTCTTTCCATGTCTGGAAGTTGGAAATAAAAGCAGATTGTCCCACTTTCTCAATGCAATCCTTCAATGGTGGGACAGGATAAGAGTCCGTTCTTGTAACTGCATTCACCTTTCTATAGCCCACACACAATCGTTGGGCACCGTCTGGTGTTGCTCTTTTTAGCCTTAGTTTTATTACCTCTGATTATGTCACCTTTGCTCACGGGTCGCCAGGTATCTTTCTGATACCGCCACGTGGTTCAAGCTCGAGTTATGATTAATAAGTCAGCACATCGCTTAGCAAGATTGAAATCAACGGTCATTTATTATATACAAAAATTAATGCTTACACAATAAACCTACTATCTATATCGAGACCTACCACTACTGGCCAATACTTAACTTTAGGAAGGGCCCACCAGGTCAGGGAAACGAATGGCTTATCGAATCAGATCTGGCCCGTGGGATTCAAAAGGCTGATACGGGTCGATGGCTAGGAGTCTTTATTGGGTAGCGATCGCTGGAGTCAAACTTACGGTTCTTTGTTGAAGGTTCTTGCGAAGGTCGCGAGCAGGCGAAGAAGGGAGAGAGAGAGAGATCTGAACTTGGCCCCTCCCTTTATAGGGCCCAGGGGCTTCCCGCCTCTCAGGGCGGCCCTTGACCCTGAGTCCCAAGTGATTGGACTTGTTCCCAATCACTGGGTTCAATATGCTCCAATAATGGGGCGATTCCTCGATCGGGGGGGTGGGGTGGTCGTTCACCTGTCTTTGTTTCGGCCACTGCAGGCGCCGACAGGTCTGGCCCGGCATTCAATTGCTAATATGTTGCAATCGTTCCCGGGGATGGACAATTAAACTGCAGATGTCTGGGTTCCATCAGGAAGGACAACACTTTTCACCAAGTGTCTCCTTTAAATCATCATGTGGACACCTCAGTTCTCTGTTGCGAACAGGGTCGCAAAGGGGTTGGCGGATTGGGGGTCTGACTCGGGGTCATCCCCTTCTCCCGGGTGCCAAATTCTGGAGTGAGTTAATGTTGAGAGGGCTGCGTGGTATGAGTTGGGGTTGCTTTCGTCGTTGCGGACGAGTCTGTAGGAGTTGCCGCGGTGCCAATGGCGTTCGTCAAGTTGTGTGGGGACAAAGTCGGGGTCGTCCGTGTGGTTCAGTGGTCGGTGGTGTGGTTTGTTTAAGAAAGTGATGAGGAAGGGATCACTGGAGTCGAACTCGGAGTCGCTGGGTGTGGGACCAGGATGGTAGGGAGGCGTGCTGTGGCTGTCGTCAGAGTCACAGTCGCTGTCTGTGCTGCTGCAGTCTGTGGGCGTTCCGGGGCGGAGCGTAAAGTTTGTGGGTGGAGTCGGTGGCGAGTCCGTGTCTGGGCTGGACGTGGAGGGGGTTGGTGTGGTCACGTTGGCTGTGGGCCGGGTGTGGTCTGCTGAGTCAAGCATGACGTGGTGGGCGTGGTTTGACTGTGGTCCATAAGCCTTTAGCTGGTTTATGTGAAACCAGGCAGTCTTACCATTTGGGTATTTGATTTTATATACCGATGGGCTTACTTTATCCGTAATGGAGTACGGACCCGAGTATTTCAGAGACAGAAATGTGCTGGGGTTATATACAGACAACATTACTTGCTGTCCTATGTTGTACTCCGTTGCATGTCCTGCCTTATCAAAACAGGCCTTGCTCTGTTTCTTTTTAATGCCCAATTTAACAGCGGCTGCTAACTGAGCCGTTTTTACATTTACAAGTAATTGTTCAACGGCTTTTTCATGGGTGAGTGCCGTAACTTCAGGGCTGGTCAGGTCTAAACCCAACAAGTACTCTGTCCCTTTCATGAGGCGTCCGGTCATGAGGGTGTGTGGGGTGAAACCTGTGGAGGTGGAAACAGTGTTACGCAAAAACATCAGCGCAAAGGGGAGGACAGAATCCCAAGTGGTGTTGTTCTGCTGGACCATTTTTCTAAGGGTGGTTTTTAGGGTCTGATTCATGCGCTCCACTATACCACTCGATTGAGAGTGGTACGCAATGTGAAATTTTTGGGTTATGCCAAATATCGTGAGGACGTTCTGCATGACCCGTCCCGTAAAGTGAGAACCTTGGTCCGATTCAATACTGCGGGGGAGGCCCCATCTTGTGAAAATGTGGTGGTTAGGATTTTGGCTGTGGTTTTCGCGGTGTTGGTGCGGGCTGGAAATGCTTCCACCCACTTTGTAAAAGTGTCTATGACCACCAGAACATATTTATAGCCATTCCTGCAAGGGGGCAATGGACCTATAAAATCGATCTGGAGGTTAGTCCAGGGGCCGTTAACGAGTCTGGTGTGGCTGAGATGTGCCTTTTTGGCATATCTATCGGGGTTGTTCTGAGCGCAGATGAGGCAATTCTCAATGTAATGGGATACATCCTCTTTGAGATTAGGCCACCAACAAAGCTGTTTGAGGTGGGCTGCGGTGGGTTCGATTCCCTGGTGTCCATGGCCATCATGGAATAAACAGATCATTTGATTCCTATCCTGCTCAGGAACTACATAAAGGGTGTCCTTTAGCACCACACCGTCATGTGTGGTTATTGTATTTCTGTACCTCTCGTATGAGGCTGGAAACTTCCCTTTTACAATTTCTATGAGAGCGCTATCCTGCTTCTGGGCCTCTACTAGATCTTCGATCCTAGTCTGCGCGACCTGAACTGCACTCACTGGCGCGCTCCCGGGGGGCTTCCAAAAGTACCCATGCCTGCATCCTGCCTTCGCCAGTGCGTCGGCTTTTACATTTCCAGGGGGGGAGGAACGATGGTGGCTGCGGACATTTATAATGCCAAAAGGTCCGGTTCTTGGCTTTTTCAAAAATATGGCGGAGTAATGGGGCTGAGGGGAGGGGTTTCCCATCCGCGGAAACAAATCCTCTTGTTTCCCAGAGGGGTAGAAATTCGGTGAGGCTGTTGCAAACGTATAGACTGTCTGAATATACGTCTGCTGGGCTGGGGAAGGAATCTGGATGGTCTACAATGTAAGCGATGGCCGCAAGCTCTGCTGCCTGCGCGTCTAAGTGTCCGGGTAATTTTAATGCGATTTCTTCGAGGGCGCGTCCCTGCGCGTCCTCCACATAAATCCCACAACCTGTTATGCGTTGCCCATCCAGGACTGTGGAAGATCCATCCACATAAATCCTAATGGGAACACACGTGTCCGGGTGAGGGGGGTTCTGAGATGGAGTTGCTAGCTTTCTGGGGGGTGTTTTTGCGATAAAGGGGCCTGTATTATGGTGGGGCGAGATGATTTCACACTCATGGGGGGTTTCGGGGTAATGTAGATTGTCCGCTAAGTATGTGTGAGTCTTTGTCCGTTTTACTGTGATGTCCCGTCCTTGTAAGAGAAGGGTCCACCTAGCAGCGCGGATTTGGCTGACGGTACCGTCTTTAAGTCGTCCGTCTAGTAAACGTTGGGTGGGGGTGTGCTCGGTCAAAATGGTGATGGGGTTCAGTCCGGTAATGTATGAGAAGTACTGGACTGCCCAGAAAACTGTGAGCAGGTGCCTCTCACAGGCTGAGAATCCCTGCTCCACAGCATCTAAAATTCGGGAGGCATAAGCCACGGGTCTTAGCTGGTCGTGCCGTTCCTGCAGGAGCACGGCTGAAAGGGTGCGGTCTGTGGTCGCTACCTCTATGGCGTAAGGGGAAAGCGGGTCGGGAACTTGTAGTGCGGGGGCGGCTATGAGTGCCTGTTTTAGTGATTCCACAGCCTCCGTATGCTGCGGAAGCCACTCCCAGGGGGCTCCTTTCTTTAGGAGGTCTGAGAGGGGCGCTGCCTTGCTGGCGAAACCGTCAATGTGGTTTCGGCAGTAGCCAACCAGTCCTAAAAATGACCGGAGGGCTGAAACGTGCTGGGGAAGGGGCAATTTAGAGATCGAGTCAATTCTTTTGTGCTCGATCTCGCGTTTGCCGTGTGTGATAATAGTACCCAAATATACCACTTTCTGTTCCAATATCTGGGCCTTTTTGGGGTTTATTTTGCAGCCAATGGAATGTAGTAATTCCAGGAGTTCGGACAGAAGCTCAATGTGCTCTTCCTTTGTGTCTGTCTGCAGTAGTAGATCATCTACATACTGTACCAGACATTCGGGGCGAGAAAATTTTGCTAGTCCATTTGCCAGCTGTCGGTGGAAAATGGAGGGGGAGTTGTGGAAGCCTTGTGGCAGGCATGTCCACGTGTACTGCTGAGCTCGGAAAGTGAAGGCAAATTTATACTGGCACGCCTTTGCCAATGGAATGGACCAGAACCCATTACTGACGCCCAAAACCGTGAAATATCGGGCATGGAGTCCCTGTTTGAACATGGTCTTGGGACTTGTTGCAACGGTGGGGGCTGCTACGGGGGTGACTTTATTGAGTTCCCGATAATCAATGGTCAAGCGCCATGATCCATCGGGTTTCCTCACTGGCCAAATCGGGGCATTATTAGTTGAGGCTACCGACCTTAGGACGCCCTGCTCTAATAAACTTTCTCTAACCTTTAGGATTTCTCCCTCTGCTCCTAGGGGGAATCCGTACTGCTTTTGGGGTCTAGGGTCAGGTCCTGTTATTTGTACGGAGCCGGTCATCCGTCCACAGTCGTGTTTGTGGGTTGCGAATGCTGCCCTGTTTTTTTGCAGGACTGCCCTAACCCGTCGGTCCGTGCTGAGTGTGGTGGGGTTGAACCAAAACTCGCCTACTGCGCTAATTTTGTTCATATAATCACCTATATTGAGCGTTGCGGGGGCTCTAGTGGATTTCGCCATCTTCCAGACACACTGGTTGACTGGATCGAAAGAGAGGTGATGAGAATTCATGAAGTCGATCCCCAAAATGTGCTCTGCTGTTGGGGGCAGGTCGACTAACACTACGGGGTGTTTTGTATTAATGGTTCCGATCTGGATGGGTACAGGGGTTGTGATATGCCCCTGTTGTGAGTGGCCTGTGAAGCCGCTGAGGGTGATAGTGGCTGTGGTGGGCCACGTGTCCTTACCAAGGGTGGAGGAATTTAAGGTTGGGCGGGACCCTCCTCTGTCCCAGAGAAGCTCGATCAGCTGTCCCCTAACATTTGCTGCGACTACGGGTCGTCCTGACCTATCCCAAAGGGTATCGCAGACCCAGCTGGGGGAGCCTGTACACCGTCAGTCCGTTCCGGTCAAGTCTGTCTGATCGGACTGGGCGCTAACGCTATGTATGGGCTCTGCCTTTTTCTTATTGACAGTGCCTGTCTGTTGGGCTCTCTGTGGCTTTTTAGGGCCATTGCATTCTTTGGCAAAATGTCCCAACTGTCCGCAATTGTAGCATTCTTGCAGTTTTGCTGGGGGGCTGCTCTTTCCCTCGTTTACCCAGGCGGGGTTGTGGAGAGTGGTTCTTACTGCCTGCACGTCTGCGGCGGCTTGCTTTTCCTCGGGGGTTCTAGCTGCGGGTTTACTGTGAGCCGCTTGTTCCCAAACGCGGGACAATCTTTTGACCATCCACTTCTCATTATGAGCCTCCTCCGAGGGGTCATAATTACTACAGGCATTCTGCCCTGCTTCCGTGGCATGGGAGATAAGGGTGCGGGTCCATTTGGCCATATTGTCTGCGGACAAATGGGCACGGTCTACGTTTCCAAAAACGGCTTCAAAGTGAATCCACAAGCGTCCTACGAACGCTGTGGGGTGTTCAGACGTTTTCTGCCTGCACTTATTTAGACCGTCTACGGGGTCGCCCCGGTTATACCCGATCGCATCCAGGATCGCGGTATGCATTTCTGCAAGGGTGCCTCCTCCTACATTCTGTGGGTCGGGAAGGGCTGCTGCAACCGATGGGTCTAAGCTGAGGACCGTGAGCTTTACCTGCTCTTTCTCATCCAGGCCGTACATGGTCGCCTGGTTTTTGACGGTAGCAAAGAAATGGTGTGGGTCTGAAGCGGGGAGGAACGGTGTGATTTTAGCACACGCGTCCCGTAATTGGGTCACTGTGAGGGGGGTGGAATATAAGACCTCCGCCTCGTCTGCTGTGGTGGTGCGGTGGGTTGTTACAGGGTTCATGGGAGCCTGTATTACCTGCTGTGTGGGGGGTGGGGGTGCTCTCCTCCTTTGGGGCTTTCCCTGCGCACATGTTCCCTGAACATATCTCTGCGCTGTCTCTTGCAGTTCTTCCCAATCAGGGCCGTCTTCCTGTTCTAAACTTTCCTCAAAGGTGTCTTGGAATCCCTTTTGGACAGAAAGCAGTGCTTGCAGGTCTGCAATTTGCTTCCGGCACTTCGCATGGTCTAAGGTACTCTGCCTTTGTTCCGTGGTTGCAGCGTGGAGCGCTCTCAAGGCTGCCTTTCTGTAGTGTCTCCACCTGCTTCTCTGTCTCTTTCTTAACCAGGACGGCACGCTACGTGTCCTGATAAGCCTTCTCATACTGGGATTGAAAACTGCTTAAATGCACCAGACAAGACTGGTGACCCCGTTTGGCGTCGGCCACCTCTTCGTCCTTGGCTTCTAACTGCCTTTTCAATTCCAAGTTCTCTTTTTCCATTTCGCATACATCGATTTTACTCATACGATGTATGCCTTCTATTTCTTTTCGGAGCGTCCTGACCACCTCCTCTGTGCCTCGCAATTGTGCCATGCAGGACACGATTGCCATCAGCTTGCGCGCTTTCGCTAAGCTTTTCTTATGGATTTCACTCATGTTCTCCCACCAAGTATGCCCTATACTTCCGGACCTGAGTCGTCATTATTACAGAAACCGCTCCACATGGGCCATCCTTTGCCCTGCAGAAATTTGCAAATTTCCACTTCCCAAATGGGACACTGTCCCACTTTAATGCTGCTGATCGGTGCGACCGCAAATTCTTCGGGGTTCACGAGGCGTTACATTGCCTGCATTGCCTGCATGGCCATCTCTCTTATCTGCTCGCTACGTTCAAATTTGGAACAGGGGGCTACGGTGGTGTCGTAGATGCGGGTACGGCTTGCGCTAATTTCCGAACATACCGACTTCCGACAGTTTTGACGCAACAAAAATCTATCGGTTTTACCTTATAACCCTGTTAGTTACACATGCATACACACACTTCCGAATTGTGAATTATTAACCAGAACCGCTTGAACACTTGTGGTTTTTGTTTTGTTTATGCTTCCAATTGGATTCTATTCAAATTTCTGGGGCTCTCCCGGAGTGGTTTTCCACTTCTATGTCGGGTCCCATCTGGATCGCCAATTATGTTGCTCTTTTTAGCCTTAGTTTTATTACCTCTGATTATGTCACCTTTGCTCACGAGTCGCCTGGTATCTTTCTGATACCGCCACGTGGTTCAAGCTCGAGTTAGGATTAATAAGTCAGCACACCGCTTAGTAAGATTGAAATCAACGGTCATTTATTATATACAACAATTAATGCTTACACAATAAACCTACTATCTATATCGAGACCTACCACTACTGGCCAATACTTTAGGAAGGGCCCACCAGGTCAGGGAAACGAATGGCTTATCGAATCGGATCTGGCCCGCGGGATTCAAAAGGCTGATACCGGGTCGATGGCTAGGAGTCTTTATTGGGTAGCGATCGCTGGAGTCAAACTTACGGTTCTTTGTTGAAGGTTCTTGCGAAGGTTGCGAGCAGGCGAAGAAGGGGAGAGAGAGAGAGATCTGAACTTGGCCCCTCACTTTATAGGGCCCAGGGGCTTCCCGCTCTTCGGGGCGGCCCTTGACCCTGAGTCCCAAGTGATTGGACTTGTTCCTAATCACTGGGTTCGATATGCTCCAATAATGGGGCGATTCCTCGATCAGTGGGTGGTCGTTCACCTGTCTTTGTTTCGGCCACTGCAGGCGCCGACAGGTCTGGCCCGGCATTCAATTGCTAATATGTTGCAATTGTTCCCAGGGATAGCCGGTTAAACTGCAGATGTCTGGGTTGATGTGCTGCTAATAGTCTTGAGTATCGATCTGGGCCGACTTCCCCAGAGCCGAAAACGCTATACTGTCTGCAGCTGTCCGTTTGTGTCCTGTTGGCTGCTTTTCCCATCAGCCTTTTCGGTTAGCCATTTTAAATCGGGTTTTGGCCAAATTAATAAGGGATCAGCCATTTTAGGTGGCTACACTGGTTTAGGTACCATCACTATGGGTGAGCTCCATTGGCTGCAACCCACTTCAATTATGCCATTCTTCAGCATACTCTCAATCTCTCTGTTAACCTGTGCCAATTTTAAAGGATTAAGTCTATATGGATGTTGTTTGATAGGAACAGCATTTCCCACATCTACATCATGTTTCGCCATTTTAGTACTTCCCAATTTATCTCTACAAACTTGCCCATGTGATATCAGTAACTCTTTCAGGTCAGTTTGTTTTTCCTCTGGAAGGTAACTTAACAATTCATCCCAATTTTTAAGAACATCCTCATTTTCCAATTTAATTTGAGGTATGTCAAATTCACAGTCATCTGGATTTGGTTTGTCACTTTGAGTTAGAATCATTAAAACCTCCTTTTTCTCTCCTTCCCTTTCAAAGTACCTTTAAGCATATTCACATGACACACTCGGTGAGTCTTCCTTCGATCTGGTGTTTTTACCACATAATTCACCTCACTTGATTTCCTTTCAATCTGTTACGGTCCACAAAACCTTGCTTTTAAAGGCTCCCCTACCACTGGTAACAACACTAAAACTTTATCCCCATGGGCAAAACTACGAACTTTGGATTTCTTGTCCGCTACCCGTTTCATCACATTTTGTGCAACTTTCAAATGTTGTCTAGCCAATTCACCTGCTCTATTTAATCGTTCCCTAAAATTTGACACGTAATCCAATAGTGTAATTTCCAATTTCTCACCCACCAAATTTTCCTTAATCAATTTATGTGGTCCTCTTACCTCATGACCAAAAATTAGTTCAAAAGGACTAATTTTGGTAGACTCATTAGGTGCATCCCTAATTGCAAACAATCTGAATGGAATTCCTTTATCCCAATCCTCTGGATAATCTTGACAATATGCCCTCAACATTGTCTTTAATGTTTGATGCCATCTTTCTAACGCTCCCTGCGATTCTGGATGGTACGCAGTTGATTTAAATTGTTTTATTGCGAAGCTATCCATAACTTCTTTGAATAACTTTGAAGTAAAATTTGTTCCTTGATCGGATTGAATTTCTGTGGGTAGTCCATATCTAGTAAAGAATTTAAGTAACTCCTCCACAATCCTTTTAGCTGTAATATTACGTACTGGAATGGCCTCTGGAAACCGAGTAGACACATCCATTACAATCAAAAGGTATTGATTCCCACTTTTTGTTTTAGGAAGCGGTCCGACACAATCGATTCGGACCCTTGTAAAATGTCCCTCAAATGCTGGAATGGGTATTAAGGGCGCTGGTTTTATCACTGCTTGAGGTTTCCCTATCACTTGACATGTGTGACATGATTGACAAAATTGAACTACATCTTTATGTAGTCCAGGCCAATAAAAACGTTTATGGATTTTAGCTTGAGTTTTCCTTATTCCCAAATGACCTCCCACTGGTACCTCATGTGCAACTCGCAACACCTCCTTTCTGTACCCTACCGGCAATACTACTTGATGAACTTCTGCCCACTTTTCATCGCCTGCATATGTACAGGTCTCCATTTTCTCATCAAGACATCATTTTTACGGTAATAACACTCTGGTATACTCTCAGATTCCTCTTCCGTATATGCTTTCTGATATATCCGTTTTATTTCTACATCTTTCTGTTGTAACTCCGACAATTTTCCTAAACTAAAAATATCCGCCTCATCCTCCATCTGTTCTTGTTCTTTTTCAACCATCTGATCAAAAATCGTTTCTGATAATTGCACTTTAACTTCATCTTCACTCTTTGATTTCTCCTCTTGTCTTAACCTGTGACTTTGCGACCTTGTTACTACACAATCTGGAAAAATCCCAGGATATTCGTTCTTCAACACTTCAGTTGACTGATTTTTCCAATGGCTTATCAACCACAGTAGGCATCACTCCCACCTGCGATCCAGCCATATCATTACCCAAGATAAACTGTATTCCTGAACAAGATAGTTTATCTATTACTCCCACTACCACTTCACCACTCTTCACTGGACTTTCCAATCTTACCTTATATAATGGAACACTACTCCTCTCACCCTGAATTCCACATATCACCACCTTTTCTGGCAACATTCTTCCCAAACTACATAATTCCTCATCTCTTAACATTAATGATTGACTAGCCCCTGTATCTCTTAAAATTGTGACTTCTTTACCTGCTCCACCTGATACACATGAGTAAACTTTACCCACACAAGTAAAGTCTTTAAAGACACCTGGCACCTTCTTAACAATTACTCCTTGAACAGGCTGTACAATCGTTTGCATCTCCTTCGCTTCCCTTGGGCTTTCCTTTCCCACTTTAACAAACCCCACTGTCTTATCCTGTTTTACCACATCAGCCTTCCCAGTGCTTTTCTTCAACCACCAACGCTGTGACTTTAAATGGCCTAGTTTATTACAGTGAAAACATTTGAAACTTTTCATTTCTTTTCCACCCTCCTGGATTTATTTTTCAATTTAAGGTACACTCTCTTTATTGTCTCCCATCAGATCACCTTTACCTTTACCACTTGAGTATTTCTCATGTCCCCAGTTTCTATCCCTTACCAGCTGAAACTGATGTCGGAAACCAATCTTTGATTTATGAACAAATTCATAATCATCTGCCATTTCCCCTGCTAATCCCGCAGTTTTAACCCTCTGTTCTTCCACATGAGTTCTCACTACATTAGGAATTGAATTTTTAAACTCCTCCAAAAGTATAATTTCTCTTGAGAGCTTCATACGTTTGGTCTATTTTCAAAGCCCTTATCCACCTATCAAAATTACTCTGTTTGAGCCTTTCAAACTCCATGTATGTTTGACCAAATTCTTTCTTTAAATTTCTAAACCTTTGTCTGTAAGCTTCAGGCACGAGTTCATATGCACTTAAGATGGATTTCTTCACCTCCTCATACGTTCCAGATACCTCCTCCGGTAGTGATGCAAACACTTCACTCGCTCTACCTACCAGCTTTGTTTGAATCAGTAACACCCACATGTCTTGTGGCCATTTCATTTGTTTAGCTACCTTCTCAAATGAAATGAAAAAGGCTTCCACTTCCTTCTCGTCAAACCTTGGCAATGCTTGGACATATTTAAATAGATTCCCACCAAGCCTTCGACTGTGACGCTCTTTCTCACTATCCTCATCACTATCATCCCACTGTACGTTTCCCTTTACGTCTGCCAATTTTAACTGATTGTCATATTTCATGGCCATTTTCTGAAGTTCAAACTCCCTCTCTTTATCTTTTTCCCTGATCTGTATCTCCCTTTCTTTTTCTTTTTGTTCTGCTAGGGCTATTCTTTCTTTTCTCCTTTCTTCTCTCTCCTTTCCTATTTCCTCTCTCTCTCTTTCTCTTTCTTTTTCCTCTCTCTCTCTCTTTCTCTTTCTTTTTCCTCTCTCTCACTCTCGTATGTCAGCCGCTTTAATTCTTTCTCTTGTTCCATTTGTTTAATTTGCAACTGAATTTTTGCCATTTCCAATGAGTCAAACTCTATCTCAGGCAACTTTAAATGCTTAACCACCGCCATAATTACCTCATCTTTTCGCATTTTGTCAGGTAATGTTAACTGCAATGTTCTTGCCAAATCTAACAGTCTGCTTTTCGTTTCTGTCCGTAAAGTACTACGTGTGACATTCTCCACCCCCAAAAACTTCTGAGCCGCTGAAAGAGCCATTGTTCACAACACTCTTCCCACTTAAACTAAAATACCACACCGGAAAAGCAACAATCCTTCACTGTCCTTAAGTTCACAAAAGCCAATCCAATAGATATACTTTTATCCCGGACGAGCCCCCAATTGTTACGAGCGAGGCGATTTAAAAACTCCAAAATGTATCATGGAGTTCAACCAACCTCTCCCTTTAATGGATTTGTTGCTTTTCCTAGCACATGGCTTTTCCTAGGTGTGGGATTACAATTATGGACACGTGGGTTTTTAAACACAAAACACTGTTTATTCCACGAACTCAACTTAACATCTTAAATAAACATTGGATCTCTCAACATCCCTTACTTCAAAGATAACTCAGAAAATATTGCAACAGTAAATAACTCCTTAAAATGTTCCTTCAAACTTCCAAGAGACTTAACACCTTTAAACAAAATCACATCAGGGTTAAAGGCTTCACTATTTTAAGTTTAAATCACCCAAATGATCCAGAGATAGTCTTTCATGGCAGAGATCCAGCTCACTGCAAACACAGATACACACCCAGCTCTTTTCAAAACTGAAACTAAAAAACCTGCAAAATGGCTGACCTGAGCTGAGCTCCACCCACTCTATGACATCACTGTTTTCTTAAAGGTACATTGCTTAAACATCCAGTTCTTAAAGGCACTCTCGCATAACAATTGGGTACTCTACATTTATTTTTAAAAAGAGGTCCGTCAGTTTGCAACATACAAGACAACCTAAAAAGCAAACTCACTCCAGAAGCGCGCTGCAAATCTGTTTGCAGCTCTGTTCCCATCAACATCTTCCGTTTCAAATCAAAACGAAAAGAAAATGAACGGCTTCCATTTATACAGCGCCTTTCACAACCGCCAGATATCTCAAAACACCTTACAGCCAATGAGGTACTTGAAGTGTAGTCGCCTTTGTAAAGTTGGAACACAAATAATCAGTGCACAGCAAGCTCCCACTAACAGCGATGCCATGTTGTCCTGAGAATCTGTTTTTGTGAAGTTAACTAAGAGATAAATGTTGGCCAGGATTCCGGGGGGAACCCGCCCGCCCTCCTTTGGAATCATAATCACAGAATCATTTACATCCACCCGGGCAGGCGGACGCTTCCGTTCAACACCTCAACGAATGGTGACACCTCTGACAGTGCAGCACTCCCTCAGTACTGACCCACTGACAGTGCGACACTCCCTCAGTACTGACCCTCTGACAGTGCAGCACTCGCTCAGCACTGACCCTCTGACAGTGCGGCACTCCCTCAGTACTGACCCTCTGACAGTGCAGCACTCTCTCAGCACTGATCCTCTGACAGTGCAGCACTCTCTCAGTATTGTCCCTCTGACAGTGCAGCACTCCCTCAGTACTGACCCTCTGACAGTGCAGCACTCCCTCAGTACTGACCCTCTGACAGTGCAGCACTCCCTCAGTACTGACCCTCTGACAGTGCAGCACTCCCTCAGTACTGACCCTCTGACAGTGCAGCACTCCCTCAGTACTGACCCTCTGACAGTGCAGCACGCCCTCAGTACTGACCCTCTGACAGTGCAGCACTCCCTCAGTACTGACCCTCTGACAGTGCAGCACTCCCTCAGTACTGACCCTCTGACAGTGCAGCACTCCCTCAGTACTGACCCTCTGACAGTGCAGCACTCCCTCAGTACTGACCCTCTGACAGTGCAGCAATGCCTCAGTACTGACCCTCTGACAGTGCAGCACTCCCTCAGTACTGACCCTCCGACAGTGCAGCACTCCCTCAGTACTGACCCTCTGACAGTGCAGCACTCCCTCAGTACTGACCCTCTGACAGTGCGGCACTCCCTCAGTACTGATCCTCTGACAGTGCAGTGCTCCCTCAGTACTGACCCTCTGACAGTGCAGCACTCCCTGAGTACTGACCCTCTGACAGTGCGGCACTCCCTCAGTACTGACCCTCTGACAGTGCAGCACTCCCTCAGTACTGAACCTCTGACAGTGCAGCACTCCCTCAGTACTGACCCTCTGACAGTGCAGCACTCCCTCAGTACTGAACCTCTGACAGTGCAGCACTCCCTCAGTACTGACCCTCTGACAGTGCAGCACTCCCTCAGTACTGACCCTCTGACAGTGCAGCACTCCCTCAGCACTGACCCTCTGACAGTGCGGCACTCCCTCAGTACTGACCCTCTGACAGTGCAGCACTCCCTCAGCACTGACCCACTGACAGTGCGGCACTCCCTCAGTACTGACCCTCTGACAGTGCAGCACTCCCTCAGTACTGTCCCTCTGACAGTGCAGCACTCCCTCAGCACTGACCCTCTGACAGTGCGGCACTCCCTCAGTACTGACCCTCTGACAGTGCAGCACTCCCTCAGTACTGACCCTCTGACAGTGCAGCACTCCCTCAGTACTGACCCTCTGACAGTGCAGCACTCCCTCAGCACTGACCCTCTGACAGTGCGGCACTCCCTCAGTACTGACCCTCTGACAGTGCAGCACTCCCTCAGCACTGACCCACTGACAGTGCGGCACTCCCTCAGTACTGACCCTCTGACAGTGCAGCACTCCCTCAGTACTGTCCCTCTGACAGTGCAGCACTCCCTCAGCACTGACCCTCTGACAGTGCGGCACTCCCTCAGTACTGACCCACTGACAGTGCAGCACTCCCTCAGTACTGACCCTCTGACAGTGCAGCACTCCCTCAGTACTGACCCTCTGACAGTGCAGCACTCCCTCAGCACTGACCCTCTGACAGTGCGGCACTCCCTCAGTACTGACCCTCTGACAGTGCAGCACTCCCTCAGCACTGACCCACTGACAGTGCGGCACTCCCTCAGTACTGACCCTCTGACAGTGCAGCACTCCCTCAGCACTGACCCTCTGACAGTGCGGCACTCCCTCAGTACTGACCCTCTGACAGTGCGGCACTCCCTCAGTACTGACCCACTGACAGTGCGGCACTCCCTCAGTACTGACCCTCTGACAGTGCAGCACTCCCTCAGCACTGACCCTCTGACAGTGCGGCACTCCCTCAGTACTGACCCTCTGACAGTGCGGCACTCCCTCAGTACTGACCCTCTGACAGTGCAGCACTCCCTCAGCACTGACCCTCTGACAGTGCAGCACTCCCTCAGTACTGACCCTCTGACAGTGCAGCACTCCCTCAGTACTGACCCTCTGACAGTGCAGCACTCCCTCAGTACTGACCCTCTGACAGTGAAGCTCGTCCCCTGCCCTCCCAGATCCCAGCACGATTTCACTGATCTTTCAGCAACTGGCCCTCCCACCACCCCCCAGCCCCTCCCTCTGTCTCCCTCTCAATGCGAAGTCTTTCTCCATTATGCCCAGTTAATTCAGGGAGAAGATGCTGTGCCACAAATCTGTCACAACACAGATTGCAAATCCTCAGCACCGAGAGTGAGACCCATCCCAATTCCATTCTACAATCTGCATGGAGAGAAATTCTAGTCACTCAAAAAGTTTTCTGTATTATTAGTCCAGTGCCAATACCACTACACCGCTTTCTCCCCTAAATGGGTGCGATTCACCCGGAAAATGTCCAAATCCGCTTTCAGGCATGTTTGGCGAGGTGAGGGCAGCACGGTGGCGCAGTGGGTTAGCCCTGCTGTCTCACGGCACCGAGGTCCCAGGTTCGATCCCGGCTCTGGGTCACTGTCCGTGTGGAGTTTGCACATTCTCCCCGTGTTTGCCTGGGTTTCACCCCCACAACCCAAAGATGTGCAGGGTAGGTGGGTTGGCCACGCTAAATTGCCCCTTAATTGAAAAAAAAGAATTGGGTACACTAAATTTAGAGGGAAAAAATATATAATATCAGTCAAGGTAATGGGTGTGATTTTCCGCCGGAGGGATGCTCCGTTTTGCCGGCAGCCCGGGGGTTTCCCGACGGCGTGGGGCTGCCCCACAATGGGAAACCCCGTTGACCAGCCGGCGTAACGGAGCATCCCGCGGCGGGGTGAAACAGAAATGTGGCGGGGCGGAGCGTAGAATCCAGCCCAATGTGTCTCATTTACGCTCACTAGAAGTGGCACTCATTGATATACAGGGAACAGTTCTTTGCAAACAAAAGAGATATGTTCAAGCCTTGCACCATTTTTGATTTGCGTTGGAGCTTGGAGCCTATTCTTCCCCATTGCTATCTCCTTCTTCTAGCGAGCGTAAATGAGCCAGATTACATATCGACTGATTATATTAAATCAGTTGTTAGTGTAACTATTAACGCACTCTTGATTGTTCAGCAAGTGCCTCAGTCAACCAGAGTGGACTCGCCAACCAATCAGCACCCTTCTCTTCTTTGTATGAATTGATGTGATAATTTGAAATTTGGTATTCTTGTGTTTGTCCTGATGAGCATGAGGGAGAATCTTCAGCAACTTGCCTCTCTTTTCAGCAATAATTAACTTCCACACCAACAACTGATTATCAGAATCGTATGTCATTTTCTCTGCTCTACGTTTGTACGGGACCAGACATTCAAAGGAAAAGGAATTGGAGTATGACATTTTAGTGCAGCAGTTCAGGCAATGATGTGCTATCATGTTATCTGCTGCAATGCAAGCGTTACATTGTTCTTGGCAATTACAGGCAGTGGTGGAAAGTGATTCCTCAGGATCGGGCTCAATACAATCAAACTACAGGACGATGATGATCCAAACATAACACTTGGAGATAATCGCAGCCTGGCAATAAAACTCAGATTTTATCCTGTGCTGAAAATAGAGTTGAGTCTACTCGTAATAATGTCATAAACAGAGGAGGAAGATTTCCACTGATAGTTATTTCTGGCATAATTGTTGACAGAATTATTTTGTAATGTTTTCTATGATTTGACTTGCATTGGAGAAATGTTCCCACTTTGCCATCACTGCATTGAGGGAAAGGAATTCTACTGAAGTGTTGCCACTGCTGTAAGTGTAGGGAACAAGGCAGCCAATTTGCACACAGGTAACTCCCATGAGTGGGTGGCACGGTAGCACAGTGGTTAGTAATGTTGCCTCACAGCTCCAGGTTCCCAGGTTCGATTCCCGGCTTGGGTCACTGTCTGTGTGGAGTCTGCACATTCTCCCCGTGTGTGCGTGGGTTTCCTCCGGGTGCTCCGGTTTCCTCCCACAGTCCAGCGATGTGCAGTTTAGGTGTATTGGCCATGCTAAATTGCTCTAAATTGCTTTTAGTGTCCAAAAGCGTTAGGTGGGGTTACTGGGTTACGGGGTTGGGGTGGAGTCGTGGGCATAAGTAGGGTGCTCTTTCCAAGGGCCGGTGCAGCCACGTTGGGCTGAATGGCCTCCTTCAGCACTGTAAATTCTATGATTCTATGATGAACAGCAATATGAGACCTGGTAACCTGTCTTTTCAACAAGGATGTTTGTGGGATCAGTCTTTTCTTTTTAATTTAGAGTACCCAATTATTTTTTTCCAATTAAGGGGCGATTTTAGCGTGGCCAATCCACCTATCCCGCACATCTTTGGGGTTGTGGCGGGGCAGCATGGTGGTGCAGTGGGTTAGCACTGCTGCCTCACGGCGCCGAGGTCCCAGGTTCGATCCCGGCTCTGAGTCACTGTCCGTGTGGAGTTTGCACATTCTCCCCGTGTCTGCGTGGGTCTCACCCCCACAACCCAAAGATGTGCAGGGCAGGTGGATTGGCCACGCTAAATTGCCCCTTAATAGGAAAAAAATGAATTGAGCACTCTAAAATTTTTTTTAAAAATCTTTGGGGCTGTGGGAGTGAGACCCTTGCAGACACGGGGGGAATGTGCAAGCTCCGAATGGACAATGACCCGGGGCTGAGATCGAACCCGGGTCCTCGGCGCCATGAGGCAGCAGAGCTAAACACTGCGCCGCCGTGCTGCCCCCTTGTGGGGTCAGTGTTGTTGAAGAAAGGGAGAGAATGTCCCCTGCTATTCTTTGAGTTGGTGCCATGGGATCATTTGCATCCCTCGGCCTGTCAGCCTAGTCTCTGGAGCAGGGCTTAACCCACCATCATCGGACTCAGTGCTGAGTCTCTGAAATCTTAACAGTACTGCATTTCTGGTGGATTCCCACCATCTGAAGTGGCTTAAAAGGTAATTAATTCATAATTGTCCCATCAGCTGCTGTTAACACAGCTGGTATAGAGCCTGATAGGGTAGAACTATTGCGGAGATGAGCATGGGAGCTTTCCCCAGAGACTTAGCCAATATATATCCCTCAATCGGAAAAAGAAATGAGCATCTTTATCACTGTGCAGTTTGTGAGAATGTAATGTGTGCAAACTAGCTGCCAATGTTTTCACACACTCATAGATTGATGCGGCACAGAACTAGGCCATTCAGCTCAAGGTGCCTGTCCTGAATCATGGAGAGAGTATCCAGTTAGTCCCACGCTTTCCCCAATTGTCCTGTAAATCTCTCCACTTCCAATATATCTCCAATTCCCTTTTGAAAGTTCCCATTTGATCTATTTTCACCGCCCTTCCGGGCAGCCCATTCCCGATCTCAGCAACTGACTCCGGAGAATAATTTCCCCTCAAGTGGCCGCAGGTTATTTTGCTAATTATTTTAAATCTATGTCCTCTGGCTATCAACCCCCCCCCCCCCCGCCCCCCCCCAATGGGAACAAATTCTCCTTCTTGACCTTATCAGAGCCCCTCCTAATTCTCAATGCCGGTGGTGAATCCTCTCTGAACCTTCTGTGCTCTAAGGGGAGCAATGTCTTCTTCTCCAATCTCTCCATGTTAACAGAAAACCAAGCTCCCTTGCCCCAGTCTAGTAAATCTGCACTCGACCCTCTCCAGGGGCGTGATGTCCTTCCTGAGACGTGCTGCCCAGTATAGGAGACAACACTCCAACTGAGACCAAACCAGTGTTTTATTAAGGGTTTCGCGCAACTACCTTGTTCTTGTACCTTTTGCCTTCGCGACTGAAGCCGATGATCCAATATATTTTGTTGCCCAGCTGCCTCAACCCCTCCCAGCACGTTCAAAGATTTGTGTTCAGATAACCCTGGATCCCTCTCTCTCTCTTCCAAGTCCCTCTGTTTCATTTTGTTTTCAATGCTTCTCCCATTAATTTCCCTGCCACAATGAATCACTTCACGTTTCTTCGTGTTAAATTGCATCTGCCTGTTTCATGAATGCATGCTACTATCCTCCTCACTAATTGCTGCATGCGGCACGGTAGCACAGTGGTTAGCACCGCTGCTTCACAGCACCAGGGTCCCGGGTTCGATTCCCGGCTTGGGTCACTGTCTGTGTGGAGTCGGCACGTTCTCCTCGTGTCTGCGTGG
Organism: Scyliorhinus torazame; assembly: GCF_047496885.1. NCBI lineage: Eukaryota > Metazoa > Chordata > Chondrichthyes > Carcharhiniformes > Scyliorhinidae > Scyliorhinus > Scyliorhinus torazame. Next base: position 9,079,211 of record NC_092717.1, read on the forward strand.
GTTTCCTCCGGGGGCTCCGGTTTCCTCCCACAAGTCCCGAAAGACGTGCTTGTTAGGTGAATTGGACATTCTGAATTCTCCCTGTGTACCCGAGCAGGCACCGGAATGTGGCGACAAGGGGATTTTCACAGTAACTTCATTGCAGTGTTAATGTAAGCCTACTTGTGACACTAATAAAGTTTATGATTATTTCTGAGTTGTGCTTCTTCTGAAAGCTTTGATATAATGCCCCGCATACTCAAGTCCAGGTCATTAATGGACATCAAAAATGGCGGTGGTCCCAGTATTGACTCCTGTAGAAACCACGGTATACCTCCCTCTGGTGTGAAAAAAACTAACCTTTTGCCACTATGCTCTCTGCTTCCTTTCCCAAAGCAGTCACTGTCACTGCAACCCCCCGGACTGCAATTTTGCTAATTTTGTACATGTTCTGCCTAATCAAACATCTCTTGAAAGTCCTCATACACTACATTTGTAATTGAAATGAAGGATTGATTGTTGCTCTCAGGATGGGAGACGTAAAGTTGTTCAATTCTGACGCACTGCTCGAAAACAGGAACCCATTCAACTTAAGGCATTAGTATTTACCCTGCAGATCCAAAGTTACTGAAGCGACCGAGACTCGGGTTTCTGTGCCCACGATCATGTTAAGAAATAGATTGCAGTTCCTTTTTCTCTAATCGCGAAGCTGTGCTTCGGCAAACAAAGTTCGGCATAAAACCAGGGGGACAAAGGATAGTTTTTTTTAAATTACTTTTTCTGAGTTACCAAGCCAGGGCTCAGAGTGTGGGACAGGGGCGAACCCCGAATCCAGCTCCTCGCCTGCTCCAAAAACCAAATCAAATTCAAATTGAATCCAATTCATGGTCCCCACAAGAGAGACAGACCAGATCTGAGCCAGAAGGCAGAGCAGATACTATACTTGATCTGAGCCAAAAGGCAGAGAAGCGATGGGATAAAGGATAGTTAAGTGTTGGGTAAATCACACTTTGCCAGGGATTAGTGATAAGAGGATTCCTATTCGCCAGACCCCATCCCAATCCAAAAAACAAGATTCAGGAACTCTTCAAAACTATGGAGAGGGTGTCACTTCCTGGGTAGTATAGTGGTCCGTATTGCTGCCTGTCACACGGGAGACTGGGGTTCAATTTCCCGCCGGGGAGGAAGCAAAACATTCTTACATTTTTAGGGCGACCCTGGGTCACTGCCCGTGTGGAGTTTGCACATTCTCCCCGTGTCTGCATGAGTTTCGCCCCCACAACCCAAAGATGTGCAGGCTAGGTGGATTAGCCACGCTAAATTGCCCCTTAATTGGAAAAAAAATAATTGGGTACTCAAAAAAATTTTTTTTTCAAATTATGGGGGGGGGGGGGGGGTTGATGGGTGAAAAGCAAGATACAGTTTGCACCGGCAGGAGGGGTCATTGGTCAGAGGGACACAGATTTAATATATTTGGCTAAATGAACAGAGGAGATGCCCCTTTTGGTCGAGCTCTGATCAAACCACCTTCGTGTTTGGAAGTGAGAATGGGACTTTAAAAGGGAGTGCTGAATATTTTAGCACTATCTTGCAACATCCTTTCCTCATCGAGGTTTCCCTGGCTCTGTCTTCACTAACAACTGGGAACAGCTGACCGACAGAAACAGAGCAAAGTGAATCCTGGGTGGCAGGCAGTGTAACTTTCGACAGCAAATTCTCAGAAAAGAGTCGGTAGTTTGAACATCGACACATTGCAGGCATACATGTCCAGATACAGGACGGTGTTGATGTTCGATAGCTGTAATTGTTTTGTAACCGTTTAACACAGAGCACGTGACAATGTAGGAGTGCTTATTATACGACTGAGGTCATGCTCTCGCCACATGAGGGAGATATTCCTAATCCATGGGTTTGAAGAATATAACATCACGGGGGGCGATTCTCCGAGCCCCGCGCCGGGCCGGAGAATCGGAGCAACCGCGCCACGCCACCCCGACGCCGGCACGCGGTTCTCCGGGGTGCGGAGAATCGGCGTCATTTGCGCCGGCGCATTTGCCGCGGCTGCGTGCCGCTGGAAACGACGGGGCTGCCGATTCTCCGGCCCGAATGGGCCGAGCGGCCACTCCGACACGACAGAGTCCCGCCGGCGCCGTTCACCCCTGGTGGCTGGCGGCGGGAACTCTGCGGGAACGCTCGGGGGGCGGCCTGTGGGGTAGGGAGGGGGGCACCTTCACCGGGGGGTGGGGGGGCCCTCCGGAGGGGTCTGGCCCGCGATCGGGGCCCACCGATCGGCGGGCCAGCCTCTCCCCCCTCCCGGGCCTACATTCCGCCATGGCTGGCCCCTGAACACCGACCCCATGTTGGGTCGGGGCCAGCGCATGTAAGAGGTTCCCCGTGCATGCGCAGGATGGCGCGGGCCAACTGCGCATGCGTGGGTTGGTGTGACGCCCATTTGGCGCCGCGTACGGAGGCTGGAGCGGCGTGAACTGCTCCAGCGCCGTGCTGGCCCCGTGTGAGGGACAGAATAGGTCGTGCCCGGGCCCTGTTCGCACCGTCGTGAAACGCGACGGCGTTCACGACGGCGCGAACACTTGGCCACCATATCGGAGAATCGCCCCCCACATTTTTGATTGCCAAGGGGTTAGAGTGCAGCGTGAAGTCACACATTAGTGTAAAAATTTCACCTATAAATTCATACCTGCCAACCGTACAATTAATAAGCTCATAAAGTAGAAACTGTGCACACGCGCGCTGATGTGCACATCTGCACACATGTGCACATGCACACAGAGTCAGATACACACATGTACACACTCAAAATGGATGCACACACACACACCTATGTGCGTGCTTACATGCACAGATACACATGCACAGAGATACACATGCACGTAGGCACACACTTGCACACAGTTATATAGACACAAATCGATGCATACTCACACATACACAAATATACCCACTCCCATGTATATACACACACGCATGTACATACAGAGACACACACACATACACACTCACATGCATACACACACAGAGACACATACACAGTTACATTCACACGCACACGGATATATAATATACAAATATCACACACACAAACACAACGAGACACATTCACATCACACACACATCCATTGAGGGGTGATAAAAACCTTGTAAACTAGATGTTGTAATGTTGTGTTTGTATTACAGTGTCTCGAATGGCTTGTATTTTTCTGTCAGTCACTAACGATTCTCCAGAGAAGATATATGAGCTGGGCAGGGCTGAGAATGCTGACTGTCTGTGTAATAATTAATGATGCAGGGATGCACCCAGCCCAGTCTACAATGACTGTGCATTTCTACACGTACAAAATGCTCCTTAGAAACTTTAAACAATTACTTCCTCACTTTCACTTTTTATAAATTTGGAGTACCCAATTAATACCCAATTAAGAGGCAATTTAGCGGGGCCAATCCACCCACCCTGCACATCTTTTGGGTTGTGGGGGTGAGATGCACACAGGCAGGGGGGAATGTGCAAACTCCACACGGACAGTGACCCAGGGCCGGGATCGAACCTGAGACCTCGGCGCCGTGAGGCAGCAATGCTAACCACTGCCCCACCGTGCAGCCCCAGTGAAAAGTATTGTTCAGCATACAGTTCAGACAGATCTTTCCATACATGAGAGAGGTACATAGAGCAATCATAAAATGCACAATGTGAATACATAGACACAGGCATCGGGTGAAGCATACAGGAATGAGTACTACTCAGTAGAGAAAATGTGTGAAGAGATCAGTTCAGTCCATAAGAGGGTCATTCAGGAGTCTGGTAACAGCAGGGAAGAAGCTGTTTTTGAGTCTGTTCGTGCGTGTTCTCAGATGTTTGCATCTCCTGTCCGATGGAAGAAGTTGGAAGAGTGAGTAAGCCAGGTGGGAGGGGTCTGTGATTATGCTGCCCGCTTTCCCCAGGCAGCGGGAGGTGTAGATGGAGTCAATGGATGGGAGGCAGGTTCGTGTGATGGACTGGGCGGTGTTCACGACTCTCTGAAGTTTCTTGCGCTCCTGGGCCGAGCAGCTGCCATACCAGGCTGTGATGCAGCCCGATAGGATGCTTTCTTCTTTTTTTAAATAAATTTAGAGTACCCAATTAATTTTTTCCAATTAAGGGACAATTTAGCTTGGCCAATTCACCTACCCTGCACATCTTTGGTTTGTGGGGGTGAAACCCACGCAAACACGAGGAGAATGTGCAAACTCCACACGGACAGTGACCCAGAGCCAGGAGCGAAGCTGGGACCTCGGCGCCGTGAGACAGCAGTGCTAACCCACTGTGCCACTGTGCTGCCCTAGATAGGATGCTTTCTATGGTGCATCTGCAAAAATTGGTAAGAGCCAATGTGGACATGCCGAATTTCCTTAGTTTCCTGAGGGAGTAAAGGTGCTGTTGTGCTTTCTTGGTGGTAACGTCGACATGGGTGGGCCAGGACAGATTGTTGGTGATGTGCACACCTAGGAATTTGAAACTGCTAACCATCTCCACCTCGGCCCCGTTGATGCTGAAAGGGGTGTGTACGATATTTTGCTTCCTGAACTCAATGACCAGCTCTTTAGTTTTGCTGGCATTGAGGGAGAGATTGTTGTCGTTACACCATACCACTAGGTCCTCTATCTCCCGCCTGTATTCTGACTCATTGTTGTTCGAGATCAGATCCACTACGGTCATGTCGTCAGCAAACATTTTATTTTAGAAATTTGGAGTACCCAATTCATCTTTTCCAATTAAGGGGCAATTTAGCGTGGACAATCCACCTGCCCTGCACAGCTTTGGGTTGTGGGGGCGAAACCCACACAAACACGGGGAGAATATGCAAACTCCACACGGACAGTGACCCAGAGCCGGGATCGAACCTGGGACCTCGGCGCCTGCGCCACAGCGCTGCCCGGGTCATCAGCAAGCTTGTAGATGGAGGTGGAACCAAAGTTTGCCACGCAATCGTGTGTGTATAGGGAGCATACTAGGGAGCTATGTATGCAGCTTTGCGGGGTCCCGGTGTTGAGGACTATCGTGGAGGAGGTGTTTATTCTCACTGATTGTGGTTTATGGGTCAGGAACTCGAGGATCCAGTTGCAGCGGGAGGAACCAAGTCCTAGGTTTTGGAGCTTTGATATGAGTTTGGCTGGGATTATGGTGTTCAAGGCGGAGCTGTAGTCAATGAATTGGTGCCTGACTTAGGAGTCCTTGTTGTCGAGATGCTCCAGGGATGGGTGTACGGTCAGGGAGATGGCGTCTGCTGTGGACCGGTTGTGGCGGGAGGCAAATTGCAGTGGATCAAGGCACTCTGGGAGTGTGGAGTTGGTGGATTGTTGCCTTTGCTGCACTGTTATTAGCTCACACACCCAGAGTGGTGGAGAGCAAAGCATTTTATTGCATTGAAAGGTGAGCCCGCAAGATTTGGCCCAAGATTGCTTCATGGGGTTTGGTGGTAGTTTTTGTCAAAAACATTCCTGTGGGATTGTTCCCCATGCTAAATGGTGGGATACTTTTTGCTTTTATCATTGTGCATATTGGATATGTGGCCATGCGTCTGATATACATTCACTGCCTGTAAAAATACGTTGCAGTGCTGTGGACAACAAACATTAACCTGTCTCCTTCCTGGATGTTTAGTTATTTCACTCTGAAACATTCGGCCGATTCCACTCCTGGGGTCAATGCTTTGAACATTTGCTTCCGTGCGTTTAGTTTTGGTTTGTGCACTGCGTTCTTCGGCAGACTCCCCCCCCCCCCCCCCCCCCCCCCCCCCGCCTGTAGGACCTCCCGATCCCGCCACTGTCAATGGGCTTTTGATTGGCTCGTTGCATTTTGCACCACACCCAGGCTGACACTGCAGTGCGGTGCCGAGGGAGTGCTGCACTGTCAGAGGCGCTGTCTTTCGCACGGGATGTATTTGCTTTCAGTCACCTGTCCTCATATCTCCTCATGTGGCTTGGTGTCAAACTTTGTTTAAATTGCACCCTTGAAGCATGTCGGGATGTTTTGCCATGTTAATGGCTGCAGAATAATTGAAGTTATTGGTGTTGGTGCTGTCCTGCTCTCCACTCACCCAGCAGAAAAAAATGTTCTCTGGTCACATCTATATTTTGCAAGGGGTTGTGGAGAGACATAATTAAATTTGAAACCAGAATCAGCACGTTAATATTACTGTAAAATGGGCAGCACGGTGGCGCAGTGGGTTAGCCCTGCTGCCTCACAGCGCCGAGGTCCCAGGTTCGATCCCGGCTCTGGGTCACTGTCCGTGTGGAGTTTGCACAAAAAAAAAATTACTGTAAAATAATCCGCACTGTGGAACCCTTAGGCTACGTTGCAGGTCTGAAAAGCACAATTGAGGATTCTGCCTGAACACGATATCCCACTATCTCACCAGGGGCCAGAGAACTTCCAGTTGTAGTCCCGAATCTTAATTAAAACGGATTAGTCCAGGATCCCAAGCAAGTTTTTCCCGTCCTCCCTGAAGAAATCAGCCTGCTCTGCTAAAGTCATTCAGTGGTTTCTCTCGCTCTGCTATGCTTCAGCCAATAGCTGATTACATTTGGGCGGCACGATGGTTAGCACGGCTGCCTCACAGCGCCAGGGACCCAGGCGGCACGGTGGCACAGTGATTAGCACGGCAGCCTGTCAGCGCCAGTGTCCGGAGCTCAATTCTGGCCCCTGGTGACTGCGTGGGTTTCCTCCGGGTGCTCCGGTTTCCTCCCATAGTCCAAAAATGTGGAGCTAAGACATGGCGTGTGTGTATTGGGGGGGGGGGGGGGGGGTGTTGCTGTTTAAATGCTCCAAGGACCGAAATGAGTTCTAAAAGACAGTTCCTGTTCTCAGCCTTCCCGGGCCAGATGGAGGCCATCTCTCTCTCTGAGGGTCACTCATTGACAGACACCAGCAGTACATCTGATTGCAGAGTACTGATGACACTTTAAACTAGTGGCAATATTTACATTGCAACCTTTCAAACAAAAGTTTAATTTCTTTTGACCTTTGCCGATCAATTTCACCCTCGGAATCACAGCGCGGGTGAAACTGACAAAATGTGGAGGGCTGGGCTAAAGGCGAAATGTGCGGTGTACGTTTTTCAGAGACACAGCGGTGATCCAACATGAAGACGTCTTGCCGCTGTTAGCTTTTCACTTCGTCAGCGCTCAGTTAACAAAGGGCAATGAAGAATTTGGAAATGACAAGTGAACGCTTGAACAATGGACGCTGATAGCACAATTCAACAGGATTGCTGTGGGAGTAACATTAAGTATCACATTGCGAGGGCGGCATGTGGCGCAGTGGACATCTCTGGGATTGTGGCCCTGACAACCCGGGTTCGAATCCTGGCCCTGGGTCACTGTCCGTGTGGAGTTTGCACATTCTCCCCGTGTCTGCGTGGGTTTCCTCCCATAGTCCAAAAATGTGGAGCTAAGACATGGTGGGTTTCACCCCCACAACACATGCACATGCAGGGTAGGTGGATTGGCCATGCTAAATTGCCCCTTAATTGGAAAAAAGAAATAATTGGGTACTCAAAAAATTTTTTCAAAATGACATTGCTGTGGTTGGCACGGCTGCCTCACAGCGCCAGGGACCTGGGCGACACAGTGGCACAGTGGTTAGCACGGCTGCCTCACATCGCCAGGGACCTGAGCGACACAGTGGCACAGTGGTTAGCACTGCTGCCTCACAGCGCCAGGGACCTGGGTGGCACAGTGGTTAGCACTGCTGCCACACAGCGCCAGAGACCCGGTGGCACAGTGGTTAGCACGGCTGCCTCACAGCGCCAGGGACCTGGGTGGCACAGTGGTTAGCACTGCTGCCTCACTGCTGCCTCACAGCGCCAGAGACGGTGGTTAGTACTGATGCCTCACAGCGTAAGGAACCAGGGTTAAATTCGGGCTTTGGGTGACTGTATGTGCGGAGTCTGCACGTTCTCCCCGTGTCTGCGTGGGTTTCCTCCGGGTGCTCCAGATTCCTCCCACAGTCCAAAGACGTGCAGGTTAGGTGAATTGGCCATGATAAATTGCCCCGAAATGTCCAAGGGTTGGTGGGGTTACGGGCTTTGGGGGAGTGTGCCTACATGGGGTGCTCATTCAGAGGGTCGGTGCAGACACTGTCTCCCTGCCACAGTATAATTAATGAAACTGAAAGATTATAATCCAATTTCTAGTGGCTGGAGTCAAGAACAGAAAGAAACCCTCAGGTAAAAGCGAAATACTGGAAATCAGGAATAAAGATAGAAAATGCTGGAAAATCTCTGCAGGTCTGTCGGCATCTGTGAAGAGAGAAACAGAATTAACGTTTTGAGCGCCTGTTACTCTTCTTCAGAGCCCCGCTCCCTATGTTTTAACTGTACTTCTGTGTTCAGTGGTAAAGAAACAATGCTCCCATTCATTGCACTTGCAAGATGCCCATGGGCTTTTGAGTGCCAATCTGTTGTTATTGTGCAGGGTAGGTGGATTGGCCACACTAAATTGCTCCTTAATTGGAAAAAATGAATTGGGTACTCTAAATTTAGAAAAAAAAATTTTGCATGGCCAATCCACCTAACCTGCACATCTTCAGAGATAAAGGTCAGAGACAGAAGGAGCATGAAATATAAAATTATCTTATTGTAATTTAACACAATTTAAAAATAAGATCTTCAGCAATAATTACATTATCAAGGAAAGAGGCGCCATGCTTAAAAAAAGAATTGCCAAAGATGTTGTCTGGCAGTAATTAAGACTTCTCACACTGTTATAAGTGTACCTATGCCGCAATGCACCTGTCCTAACACTTTCTGATGTTGTTAGTGGATGAGTGCAGCAACATCATACTGTTTCAAGTTGCACAATGTTGAGTCTCTGCGTGAGGGACGGGTGTGGTGAGGCTTGTGGAGAAGCAAGGCAGTTTGGACAGCAGCTTCCACATTTCCCCATCTACACACACACTTGTGCAGACTCTGCAAAGTTGTGGGCCAATTTACTCCATAATAATGACGGGTGCTCATAACATCACTGTTATCCTCATCACAATAGCTGGGTCATTCTGATTCATTAACCCGCTGGTAAAATTACCATTCTGTAATCCAAGTCTAATTTGAAGAATTGCGTGGTTAGGGAATTAGGGCAGCACGGTAGCACACATGGCCAACACTGTGGCTTCACAGTGCCAGGGTCCCAGGTTCGATTCCCTGCTGGGCCACTGTCCGTGCGGAGTCTGCACGTTCTCTGCGTGGGTTTCCTCCCACAGTCCAAAGACGTGCAGGTTAGGTGGATTGGGCATGATAAATTGCCCTCAGTGTCCAAAAACGTTAGGGGTTATTGGGTTATGGGGATAGGATAGGCTTAGGTGGGCCGGTACAGACTCAATGGGCCGAATGGCCTCCTTCTGCACTGTATGTTCTATGTAACAACAATGTGCTTTTATATTGTACCTTTAATATAGTGAAAGATCCCAAGGTGCTTCACTGGGATGTCACCAGATAAAATATGACATGGAGCCACATTTATTTTTTATTTTTTTAAATAAATTTAGAGTACCCAATTATTATTTTTTCCAATTAAGGGGCAATTTAGTGTGGCCAGTCCTCCTACCCTGCACATCTTTTGGGTTGTGGGGCTGAAACCCATGGAGACACGGGGGGAAGGTGCAAATTCCACACGGACAGTGACCCGGGACCCGTGAGGCAGCAGTGCTAACCACTGCATCACCATTCAGCCCCACATGGAGCCACATGAGGAGACATTCGGTCAGGTGATCAAAGAGATAGGTTTGAAGGAGTAGTCTTTTTTTTATAAACTTAGAGTACCCAATTCATTTTATTCCAATTAAGGGGCAAATTAGTGTGGCCAATCCACCTGCCCTGCACATCTTTGGGTTGTGGGGGTGAAATGTGCAAACTCCACACGGCCAGTGACCCAGGGCCGGGATCGAACTGGGACCTCGGCGCCGTGAGGCAGCAGGGCCAACCCACTGTGCCACCGTTCAGCCTTTGAAGGAGTAGTCTTGAAGGAGTAGAGAGAGGCAGAGAGGTTTAGGGACAAGGAGCACAGGACGTCCCAAAGCGCTTTACAGCTTGGCTTTTGAAGTGCCGTCACCGTAGGAGACACAGCAGCCAATTTGTGCACAGCAAGCTCCCACGAGCAGCAATGTACAGATAATCTATGTTGTTTTAACGATATTGATTGGGCAGGGACATCGGGGAAAACACACCTCTTTATCGAAGGGGTGCTGTGGGATTTTATTTACACGGGGTTTAATGTATCACCTGACCTGAAAAGCTCCTGGGTTAGACGTGGAGATTTTGTGGTGTACCATTTTCCTTTGTACCAAGAATTCCAGACGGTCTCTCCAATCTCTTCACTGTTGTTCCTCAGTGAGGTTGTTCTTCCTGAAAGCTGAAAGAGCCGTGTGTCCACAATGTAATTGTCATCGAAGAGTGATTTTTTAAAAAAGGGGCAATTAAGAAATTAAGGGGCAATTTAACGTGGCCAATCCATCCATCCTGAACATCTTTGGGTGCGGGGGGTGAGGTCCAAGCGGACACGGGGAGAATGTGCAAACTCCACACGGAGAGTGACCCGGGACCGGGATCGAACCCGGGTCCTCGGCGCCGTGAGGTAGCAGTGCTAACCGCTGCGCCACCGTGCCACCCACCAAAGTGTGATCTTGACCAACACCGTATTTCCAGCATTAAAACAGTGACAACACTTCAAACATACCTCATTGACTGTGAAACACTTTGGGATGATCAAAGGCACCATTATAAATGCAAGTTTTTCTTTATTTTTTGGAAAGTGTGATTATTGGAATTTTAAGACTTGATATCAAAATTTACACAACACATAAATAAATAAAACGAGAAAAACAGAACAAGAACAGCAACCGCATCAACAACATATATATCTCAGGTTGTCACCGCGTCTGCAACCTTAGTCTTCATAATCACGTTTCTTTATTTACAATGGTGTGCATAGTTACAAAGGGAACAATTTATTTACATTTATTGCCATGTCAAGTTTTTCTTTTGCAATGAATCGCACCCAGATCTGCCTCAGTATATCTCTCTAATCTGACCAGTGTGTCCTCGGCAATATCACACCACCACGTGACAATGTTGAAAGGAAACTCAAGCTGCCTTCAAACCTGTTTATTCTTGAATGAGTTGATCAGGTCAAGCACCACCTGATACCTCAAACTAGGAGCATCGAACCACCCAGGAGCAATGGAAATTAAAAGCTAATGTGGTTCCCTCTAAGTTATAACTGTCCCAACAGAACAGTGAATGGACACATCTGGGTCATTGGCGAGATGTGACCTAATGTTCCTGTTACATTTCTGTTTTGTGCGAATGCATTTAACACACACTGTTGCAGGATTTGGATTACGTTTAATGACATCTTGGGTCTTTTGAAAATGAATTATTGTCCGTTGTTTCAGTGTTTTATGATTTAATGGAACATGTGGGCAGAACTCTTTTGCCTCCAGATTATAGGTTCACGACCCACTCCCAATATTAGAGCACCAAGTTCAGGCTGACCCACACCCACGCAGCGCTGAGGGAGTGCGACACTGTTAGAGGTGCTGCCTCTTGGATGAGTTATGAAGGTGAGGCCTTGCCTGCCCTCTCAGGTGAACACGGAGGATCTCACGGCTTGTTGGGCCTAGTCCCACACAGACATGGGGAGAATGTGCAAACTCAACACGGAGAGTGACCCGGGGTCAGGATCGAACCCGAGAACTCAGTGCCGTGAGGCAGCAGTGCTAACCACCACCGTGCTGCACTATGGGTTAGGTTTTAAACGGAGATGCCTTCTGGGGTGGGTGTGAAGAATCCCTTGGCACTGTTTTGATAAAAGGGTTTTCTCCCCTGTACCCTGAGCGAGATTTAACCCTACCGACACTTCAAAATGGATTCTCTGGTCCATTGTCACATGGGTTTTAAAAATAAATTTAGAGTACCCAATTCATTTTTTCCAATTAAGGGGCAATTTAGCGTGGCCAATCCACCTGCCCTGCACATCTTTGGGTTGTGGGAGTGAAACCCACGCAGACACTGGGAGAATGAGCAAACTCCACACGGACAGTGACCCAGAGCCGGGATCGAACCTGGACCTCGGCGCTGTGAGGCAGCGGTGCTTCCCACTGCGCCACCGTGCTGCCCTATTATGACATGGTTGCTTGTGGGATCTTGCTGTGCCCAAATCGCCGACCATGTTTCTTACATTACAGCAGCCTTTAGACTTCAAAACGTACATCATCGGCTGCTTTGCGCTTTGGGATGCGCCGAGGTTTTGAAAGGCGTTACATGAATGCAAGTCTGTACCTTGTTAGAAGAGGAGTTGAGGGGGAGCGAAGGGGCGGATTTATCGCGCAACCCGCCTCGTGTTTTGTGGCAGCAGAGGGCCGACCGCCATTGGCCGACGCCGGGATCTTCCATCCTCGCCGTTGTCACGGGGAACCCGCGACGGGGTCTGCCATGGCGGGACTGGAATATGGCGTGAACGGCTAGAGAATTCCGACCAATGTCTTGAGTCACCGAAAGAAAGTATCCCGTTCAAGTTACGAATGAGTAACCCGGGATGTTCTTCAATAACAGCAGAGTGGCCAGGGAAACAGGTGCTAACAGATGTAATCTCTAATCGTTGCCTGGCAAATATCAGGAAATAAAATAAATATTAACATTGCTGGCATGATGACGAGTTCTCCTAGAGGAAAATGCTAGTCCTCTTTACAATAATACTGGAGCCTTCGGGGTCGGGGGGGATGGGGGGGGGGGGTTGTTGAGGAAATTCGCAGTTCATTAATTCAGCAAAATTGAAAAGTATTTGACACCAATCGCACCAATGGGCTGTGATTTGTAGTTCAATGGGGGAGCGAGATTCTCAAAGATAAAATTCGGCAGCTTGAAGCCAATCTCTCCACCCCCTGACGACCTTCTTGTCCCCCCCCCCCCCCCCCCCCCCCCCCCCCCCACCGTCCTGCAGACTAAGGAGCTGAAGGGTGGCTCGGGAACATCGGATTCCCCATCGCTGGGAGCTTTTTCCTCCCCCTCGTGAATAATCAATCATCCTCCATCTGGAGAACATGCACACTCAAAGCACCCAGACACTCGCAGAGTTTCTACCCAGCCGGGGGGAAAAAACAGTTTGGGCAACTTCAAATTTTGGATCCAGTTTTATTTGCAACAGCTCCGGTCAGAGGAGAAATCCCACACACACTCCCCTTCCTTTAAAAAGCAGTACGAAGTCTTACAACACCAGGTTATAAGTCCAACAGGTTTGTTTCGATGTCACTAGCTTTCGGAGCGCTGCTCCTTCCTCAGGTGAAAAAGGACCTTGCCAAGGTCACCCCACACCCCCACTACTTGCCTTCAAACAACCGCCATTGTTTGCAGCAAACTACCCAGTCTTCAAAAACAGTGACCACGACACCACACAACCCTGTCATGGCAATCTCTGCAAGACGTGCCAGATCATCGACATGGATACCACTATTACACGTGAGAACACCACCCACCAGGTACGCGGTACATACTCGTGCGACTCGGCCAACGTTGTCTACCTCATACGCTGCAGGAAAGGATGTCCCGAAGCGTGGTACATTGGCGAGACCATGCAGACGCTGCGACAACGAATGAACGGACATCGCGCAACAATCACCAGGCAGGAATGTTCCCTTCCAGTCGGGGAACACTTCAGCAGTCAAGGGCATTCAGCCTCTGATCTCCGGGTAAGCGTTCTCCAAGGCGGCCTTCAGGACCCGCGACAACGCAGAATCGCCGAGCAGAAACTTATAGCCAAGTTCCGCACACATGAGTGCGGCCTCAACCGGGACCTGGGATTCATGTCACATTACATTCATCCCCCACCATCTGGCCTGCGAAATCCTACCAACTGTCCTGGCTTGATACAATTCACACGTCTTTAACCTGGGTTTACCCCATCTCTGGATCTGTAAAGATTTAATCACCTGCTAATGCTCGCATTCCTAGCATTGTTTGGCATCTTTGAATTTGTCTATATATGTGTTTCTGGAACAGACCTCTTCATTCACCTGAGGAAGGAGCAGCGCTCCGAAAGCTAGTGACATCGAAACAAACCTGTTGGACTTTAACCTGGTGTTGTAAGATTTCGTACTGTACTCACCCCAGTCCAACGCCGGCATCTCCACATTAAAAAGCAGTGTAAGGGGCAGCACGGTGGCGCAGTGGTCAGCATTGCTGCCTACAGCTCTGAGGACCCGGGTTCGAATCCCGGCCCCTGGGTCACTGTCTGTGAGGAGTTTGCACATTCTCCCCGTGTCTGCGTGCGTTTCACCCCCACAACCCAAAAAGATAAGCAGGGTAGGAGGATTGGCCACTCTAAACTGCCCCTTAATTGGGAAAAATAATTGGGTACTCTAAATTTAAAAGAAAAAGAAGTGTATTATGCTGCGCCAGCCTTGTTATTCGAGATTGCTTGCACCTACTAGAAATTGATCTGTAAAAAGATACATGTTGCACTTTGAGAAATGGCAAGAATTACTTCGCTACAGGGGCTGATATTTATACATTACCAAAATCAGGACTCTTGATGAGATCCCGGGCTGGGGTGGGCTGGGGGTGGGGGGTTGGCTTGAAGGAAAGCGGATGTTTAATATGAGAAAAGCTGCAGAGAGTCTGGTTCCAATCTGAGTGACAATGTTTGACCTAATTTTTCAATGCAGGAAAACATCCACCCAGAAAAATCCATCAACATATTAATGAGTGTAATGAACAGGGGGGGGGGGGGGGGGGGGGAGTCAACTAACAGACGTCAGTGAGGGCTGCGGGGTCTGTTTTAATGTCAAGTGGTTGATCGTGGGCTCAGCATTATCAGCAACTTCCTAGAAAGCATTTGGTAATTGCAAAATTCATAAGAAGCTCCAAGGCGTTTTCCCTCATGCACTCAATCACGGATTCTCATCTTTACAGGGACTCAGGGGCAGCACGGTGGCGCAGTGGTTAGCACAGCTGCCTCGCGGCTCTGAGGTCCCAGGTTCGATCCCGGCTCTGGGTCACTGTCCGTGTGGAGTTTGCACATTCTCCCCATGTTTGCGTGGGTTTCACCCCCACAACCCAAAGATGTGCAGGGTAGGTGGATTGGCCACGCTAAAATTGCCCCTTAATTGGAAAAAATGTATTGGGTACTCTAAATTTATTTATTTTTCAATTGCAGAGGACTTACAGTCAGACGAGCGCTCCGGTTTCCTCCCACAAGTCCCGAAAGACGTGCTTGTTAGATAATTTGGGCATTCTGAATTCTCCCTCAGTGTACCCAAACAGGCATCGGAGTGTGGCGACTAGGGGCTTTTCACAGTAACTTCATTGCAGTGTTAATGTAAACCTACTTGTGACAATAAAGATTATGAAAGAAACGGGGGAATTCGAAACAGGGAACAAGAAATTGGCTGAGGAACCAAATTTGTACTTTTGCTTCTGTCTTCACAAAGGAAGACATGAATAATGGACCGGACCCTCTGAGAAACACAAGTTTTAGTGAGGAACTGAAGGAAATTAGTATTAGTGGAAAAATAGTTTTAGGGAAATTAATTGGATTGAAGGCGGATAAATCTCCAGGGCCTGAGAAACCTCATCCCAGAATACTTAAAGAAATGGCCCTAGAAATAGTAGACCCATTGATGGTCATTTCAAAAATTCTTTGGACTCTGGATTGGTTCTGACTGATTGGAGGGTAGCGAATGTAAACCTGCTATTCAAAAATGGAGGTAGAGAGAAAACAGGGAGCTCTAGACCAGTGAGTCTCATGTTGGTAGTAGGGAAGTTGCTAGAGTCCGTTATCAAGGATTTCATAGCACAGCATTTGGAAAGCAGTGGTATAATCAGACAAAGTCAGCATTGATTTACGAAAGGAAAATCATGCTTGACAAATCTACGAGAATTCTTTGAAGATGTAACCAGTAGAGTTGAGCAGGGAGAACCGGTGGATGTGGTTTATTTAGACTTTCAGAAAGCTTTCGACAAGGACTGACATAGCAGATTACTTTGTAAAGCTAAAGCGCATGGGATTACAATGGGGGTGGGCAGAAAGCTGGTTAGACAGGAAGCAAAGAGTTGGAATCAGTGGGTCTTTTTTCCGATTGGCAGGCAGCGACGAGTGGGGTACCGCAGGGATCTGTGCTAGGACCCCAACTGTTCACATTATATGTTGAGGATTTGGCGAGGGAACTAAATGTAGTATCTCCAAATTTGCAGATGATACAAAGTTGGGTGGGAGGGTGAACTGTGAGGAGGATGCAGAGATGCTTCAGCAGGATTTGGACAAGCTGAGTGAGTGGGCATATGTATGGCAGATGCAGTATAATGTGGATAAATGTGAGGTAATCCATTTCGGTAGCAAAAATAGGAAGGTAGATTATTGTTTGAATGGGTGTAAATTGAGAGAGGTGGATACTCAGCGAGACCTCGGGGTCTTCGTGCATCAGCCGCTGAAAGTAAGCGCGCAGGTACAGCAGGCAGTAAAGACATTAAATTATATATTGGCCTTCATACCGAGAATCGCGCAACAATCGCCTTCATAGCGAGAATCCTCACGCGACAATCGCCATGCAGGAATGTTCCCTTCCAGTCGGGGAACGCTTCAGCAGTCAAGGGCATTCAGCCTCTAATCTTCGGGTAAGCGTTATCCAAGGCGGCCTTCAGGACGCACAACAGCGCAAATTCGCCGAGCAGAAACTGATAGCCAAGTTCCGCACACTTGAGTACAGCCTCAACCGGGACCTTGGATTCATGTCGCATTACATTCACCCCCCCACCATCTGGCCTGGACTTGTGAAATCCTACCAACTGTCCTGGCTTGAGACAATTCACACCTCTTTAACCTGGGATTATCCCTCACTCTAGTTGCTCCGTCTGGACATGTAAAGACTTAATTACCTGCAAAGACTCGCATTCAAAGTATGGTCCTGCATCTTTGACTTTGTCTATATATGTATTTCTGGAACCCACCTCTTCATTCACATGAGGAAGGAGCAGTGCTCCGAAAGCTAGTGATTCGAAACAAACCTGTTGGGCATTCACCCAGTAAGTCTTCTTACTGTGCTCATCCCAGTCCAACGCCGGCACCTCCACATCACAGAAAGTAATTAGATATAGCTCTTTGGGCTAAAGGGGTCAAGGGATATGGGGGGGAAGGCGAGATCAAGGTATTGAACTTGATGATCAGCCATGATCATAATGAATGGCGGAGCAGGCTCGAAGGGCCGAATGGCCTCCTCCTTCTATTTTCTATGTATTCAATGTACAGTAACTTGTCCCTAATTTCCTTTATCCACATGTTTCTGTGCTGCATCCAACACAGTTTGGCTTCCTCACTGGCCAAATGCCAATTTCCTATCGATGTGGACAGATGGTATGTTACACAGAGTTTACATAGTGTTTGCAGCACAGAATCAGACCATTCAACCCAACTGGTCCATGATGGTGTTTATCATCACACCCGTTCAGCAATTCCATCTGTTCCTCTCTCCCCTCATGTGTTTTTCCAGCTCCCAGTTAAATCCTTTTCTGCTGTATTCACAGAATCATAGAAATGTTACATCGCAGGGAGCGCCTCAGTCCCTCGAGTCTGCACCAGCTCTCCAAATGAGCATCGTGACTGAGTGTCATTCCCCTGCCTTTTCCCCGTACTCCTCCACATTGTTTCTTTCCAAATAATCATCCCATACCCTCTTGAATGTCTCGATTGAATCTGCCTCCATGTCACTCCCAGGCAGCGCATTCCAGACCCCAACCACTCGTTGTGTGATAAGATTTTTTGACATCACATTTGCTTTTTTTACGAATCACTGTAAATCTGTGCCCTTGTGTCTTTAAATTTTTTTTTTTAGATTATCCAATTCTTTTTTTCCAATTAAGGGACAATTTAGCGTGGCCGAGGACGGCATGTGGCGCAGTGGATAGCACAGGGACTGGGGCTCTGAGGACATGGGTTCGAATCCCAGCCCCGGGTCACTGTCCGTGTGGAGTTTGCACACTCTCCCCGTGTCTGCGTGGGTTCCCCCCCCACAACCCAAAGATGTGCAGGGTAGGTGGATTGGCCGCGCTAAATTGCCCCTTCATTGGGAAAAACCCATATAATTGGGTACTTTAAATTTTAAAAAAAAGAAGAAAACAAGAAAAATTTAGCGTGTTCAATCCACCTACCCTGCACATCTTTTGGGTAGTTGTGGGCGAAACCCACGCAAACACGGGGAGAATGTGCAAACTCCACACGGACAGTGACCCAGAGCCGGGATCGAACCTGGGTCCTCAGCGCCACCTACGCCCATTCTCACCATTCTCTGGGTAAACAAGTTTCTCCTGAAACCTCTGTTGGATTTATTGGTGACCATTTTGTATTTCTGCTCCCTGATTTTAAATTCTCCACAAACATGTTGAGAATGTTAAAGACTTTATCAGGTCACCTCTCAGTCTTCGTCTCCCTGGAGAAAAGAGCCTCAGTTTGATCAGTCTTTCCTGATAGTTGCAACCTTTCAGTCATGCTAAATATTAGTAGTTATCTTTGTCCTGTTATTCAGTCATGTCAGGGAACTCGACCTGACTTGATTTAGGGGTGAATTCTCACCCCTCCCCTGCTGAAAGAAATTGGAAGCAGCCACTTAAAACCAGCCTTGGGATTGACCCAGCACCAACCAATCCCACTTGTTTAGAGTCTAATTGTACTCACCCGGGGAGGTGAGGAGTGGTGCAGGGTGTCCCTGAAAGACACACATTGGGTTTTGTGGATGCCAATTGGGGTCTGGCTGCTAATGTAGCTGGAGATCCATGTTTTCTTTTATAAATTTAGAGTACCCAGGTTCGATTCCGGCTTGGGTCACTGTCTGTGCGGAGTCTGCACATCCTCCCCGTGTGTGCGCGGGTTTCCTCCGGGTGCTCCGGTTTCCTCCCACAGTCCAAAGATGTGCAGGTTAGGTGGATTGGCCATGATAAATTGCCCTTAGTGTCCAAAATTGTCCTTAGTGTTGGGCGGGGTTACTGGGTTATGGGGATAGGGTGGAGGTGTTGACCTTGGGTAGGGTGCTCTTTCCAAGAGCCGGTGCTGACTCGATGGGCCGAATGGCCTCCTTCTGCACTGTAAATTCTATGATTCTATGAATTCATTTTTTCCGATTAAGGGGCAATTTAGCGTGGCCAATCCACCTGCCCTGCACCTCTTTGGGTTGTGGGGGCGAAACCCACACAGACACGGGGAGAATGTGCAAACTTCACACGGACAGTGACCCAGAGCCGGGACCGAACCTGGGACCTCGGCGCCTTAAGGCAGCAGTGCTAACCACTGCCCCACCGTGCTGCCCTTGGAGACCCATATTAACCTGAGAGATAGGAGATAAGGAGGCCATTTGGCCGTCAAGCCTGCTCCACTATTCAACAAAGTAATGGCTGATCTTGTATCTCAACTCCCCCTTCCTGTACTCAAGGGATGTCAAGGCTTCCTGAATTTATTCCCAGTGCCGGTTCCTTTGGACCCCAGCGACCCCCACTTCCATGGCCAGGGGGGCAAAATTCTGACCCACCCGCATTGGTCTCCTGGCCTCCTGCCGGTTACTATCAATGCTCGGGATGGTTTAATGCCAATCTCAGCCCTCACTCGCCCCACACCCATCCTCAATCACGTCTTCGACCCTCATCACACATTGGTATTTGACCTATCCTTAGTCTAGGGACTCAGATAATGGCTGCAACACTTCCAGAACCACCTGGATGAGTTCAGCTAACTCAGCATGTATCAGAAATTAAAAATTAATGTCTCACTCGGAGTACCAAATGATATTGTGCCACTGTTACGTTTAGACGAGGCTATTCCACAGCTGCCCTCGCAAATCTCCATTTCACTCTCCACAATAATGATCTCAGTCAAAACTCTGTTGCTCACAACCAAGCTCACACCAAGTCCCATCCACCTATCACCCCCATGTTCAATAACTTAGTTTAACCTCTAGTCTGACAACGCTTCCTCTCATCTGTGTATTCGAATAGATTCCTATCTCCGTCTCTTCCTTTCTCTGTAATCCCCTCCAAACCCTCCAAGAACTCAGCATTCTTGCATTTCTGGCCTCGTGTCCGTGCCCTGTTGTCATTGTTCCAGCATAGATAGGCAGCTGGGCGATAAGCTCCAGGATTCCCGACCTAAACTTCTCCACCCCTCTCTCTCTACTCCACTCTTTAAAACCTGCGGCCAAGCTTTAGACTATCGACAGCAATATTGCCCTTTGTGGCACAGATTCGAATTCTGACTGCTCGCGCTCCTGTGAACTGCTGAGGGAATGCTTTCCTAGATGAAAGGTTTGAAGTAAATGAAAGTTCGGTATTGTTAACCGAGATGGAACCTTTATTGATGTTTTCTTTGGAATTTATTCTTCGTGTTCACACAGCTTTCCAGATATAATAAAAACAGAAAATGTTGGAAGATCCCAGAAGGACAGACAGCGTCTGTGGAGAGAGAAACAGAGTTAACACTTCGGATCACTCACCTTCCGTCACAACTGGAGAAAGATAAAAATGTAATCGTTTTGAGAAAAGGGGCGGGAGAGGGAGGACGAACTAAAGGGAAGTTCTGTGATAGGGTGGAGGGTGAGAGAGATTAAAGACCAAGGGCGCGATATTACAGAAACATTTCTGAGTGACATTTTGGACGGGTTTGGTGGGTGTTTCCCGACAGCCTTTTCGATGTGATCCACACCGGTATTTACCCACAGGTAGGGCGAGATCTGTCAGCCACATCGTCCCCCGAAAAGCAGCGTGGCACGGCCGGTAGATGCCGGGAGATCCCACTTCCGGGATCTACTCGGCTCGCCAAGTTGCGCGAGATCTAACGCAACCTCGTGAGACATTGCAATGTGAATCCCGCCAATTGTGGACGGGATCACTTTCTGGAAAATCTGCACATTAGAGCGAGGCAGCTAGACTCATTCCTATATGAGTTCCCGAGATCTACCCAAAGTGTTGGGATGTACACCCCTTGCCTCGGAGACCGCGGGTGAGCGCTGTGTAGTGCTGGTCTCCACAAACAGGGACCAGCTGGTGTGGCACTGGGTGGAGGGGGGGGTTGAGTTCCCAGGGAATCGGAGGCCCCCAGTGCTTGCCCTCTGGGCAGGGTGGCACCGGAACCCTTGCAGTGCCATGCGGGTGCCAACCTGGCACTGCCATGGTGCCAACCTGGCATTTCTCACGCGGTGGGGATTGGGCTGGAGGTGCTGAGGGAGGGCGAGGACCCTCTTATAGGTGAGGTGGGGTGGGTGGGGCTACGTCGGGGGAAGGGAGTGGAGCTGGAGTTCCTGAGTGTGGAAAACGGGACTAAGTGCAGTCTCGGCCGTGCGTTCCCACTGAGGCCCCCGATCCACCCGGGTGGCCGTTCGATATCGTGAAGTTTCCCAGTGCTCCGAGCACCTACAAACACCCATCGTGCATGCTGTGGGACTCTGTTCCCAACCGGGTATTTCATGCCCTAAGTCATCTTTTTGGGCCTTGGGAGTTTCTCCCCGGTCCAGTCCACACTGACATTTGTTCAGTAGTGCGGAGCTGAACCTGCCCGTGGGACTGGCTCCTCAGAGGTTGGGCCGCCATTTTGAAAGGGTGCCCTGATCTCTAAGTGAACTTGAGGGACGCCCACCCCCCCCACACATGGGCAATGTCACCCCCCCACACACACACATGGGCATTACCCTACACCCCCCCAAGTGAGGGCACCCCATTATGGGGTCGCTCACGACCCCCCTTTTTAGCCTCCCCACGTCCCATTTTCTACCTTTCAGGACCACCACCTTCCGCCTCCCCCCCTCAACCTTCACGAGGCCGCTTCATACCCACCCTGGACAGCTGGTTCGTGACGTGGAGCGGCACCAACAGTCCGGGTTCAATTCCCCCTACCAGAATGAGGTTATTTATGAAGGCCCCGCCTTCTCAACTTTGCCCCTTGCCTGAGGTGTGGTGGCCCTCAGGTTCAACCACCACCAGTCACCTCTCCCCCCTCAAAAGGGGAAAGCAGCCTGTGGTCATCTGAGACTGCGGCAACATTTAAATTTTGACCTTGTGTAGCCATCTGGGATGGCCATTTACAAAGGATCCCTGGGAAATATGACCACCTGCAAAGGACCATGGGAAATATGGTCAACCCAGGTCTCAGACGCTCAGAGCTTATGTATATTAGCAACTCAGATAACTAGACGCTATCAAAACCCCAGCTACTTTGCATTCCAATGGCCCATTTCCCCAGAACAAAAGACCTGTACTCAGGTAACAGATACAGAAACAGACTCATCGGCGCCACTCCCTTTGCTCAGGGAGCCCAAAAAGCCAAGGTCAATGACCGCTCAGGACACGCCCCGCCATCAAGGCACCCACCCCTTTATTGTCCAAAATCGAAGGCAGTAATCGAAGCCTGCCGAATTATTGGGTCCAAAGCTTTTTTTTTGTGAGTTGAGAATGGTTTTAATGCATTGCAAAGTTCCCTCTTTTACAGGAAAAAGAAGTTTGAAGTAATTTTGCCAATATAGATACATCGATATCCCTTTAACTTTTGACTGTATGATTAAGCGAACTATTTTGATGGATTTCTATTCCTCGATGTTTTATTTATATTCTGTGAGAACAAACCTTATACTGTAAATGACCTAATAGGCATCAATAAACTACCCATCAAAAAAAAAAGCAAGAAGCAACTAATACACTTAATTCAACTAGGTTTTCAGAGAGTGAGCCTGTTTAATATAAAACAAGTCAAAAATGTAATAACAGACAGAAATAATTTACAATACATGTTTTAAGATGCAGGCAATGAAAACAGCTAACAGAATGCAGCTTCAGTACCTGGATAGAGGAATGATGCCAGTACCACGGATGTCAGTCATTCGCCTCATGTCTTGATAGCCACTGCCTTGAGAACCGGGTCCAGCATGCCAACTATTCCGTGGTCCTCCTGATTCACGACCATGACGTTCCACCACCACGTACCGATCGTGGTAATGAGATGGCTGAGTATTACCGCCTCTGTCTGCTATTGCAGCTCTTCCTCCACCTCGGCTATTATATCCAGTCATACTGCTTGATTCTGTCCCCATCTCTCTGGGCGGATACGATCTCTCTCCCTCGAACTCCTCAAATCATGTTTAGTGCAGCCCATGTCACCACTAGGCTTCCAATCATCTGGCCTAGAAGAGTTATAATTTGGCCGACTGATGGACTGCATGGTCATCCATTCTACTTCTGTTAGGAAAGTTTCTCGATATCTTTTGTAGATGTTCATGCCCCCTGCTGCCAGCTGAGCAATCCCGAATTGTTACAGTTCGCCGGTCCCCTCTCTCCCTAATTTCTCTCCGTTCATTATTTGCATTAAGTTTGCTTCTTTGTTGGGAAGTTGGTCTTCTGGAATCACCATATTGTTTTGGATATTGTTGTAGTGTTAGGTGTAATTTAGCTTGTAGTGTTTTATGTTGCATGTCGAAGTAATTCTTGTGTGTAAATAAACTATCATTGAACTTGAACTAACGAACTGGTTTTGTTTGGTCTTTGATCGATATCCGGTTAAACCTTGTGGTGGTATCATTTGATACCTGGCGACTCTGAAAAGCAATATTATCACTAATAACTGTCATATCAGTATCCAGTTAAAAAGAGCAACATTATTGGCGTCTCTGAATTGGCAACACTTGCCTAATGCACGGGGGGGGGACGATGCTCCATGATCCCATCCAAAATGAGACACGGGCCGTGCGACTGAAACGAGAGGAGAATTCCAGGTGTTGAGGCCCCAGCCTCTGAGCTGAGATTTCAAATGGGTTAAGAAACAAGACTCACTCGGGCAATGAATAGCTGCTGTAGCATGAATAAGGGAGATTGAATGTGGGGGACAAGGCGGGGTGAGGTCAGAAGTGTGGGTTGCCAACAGGTGATGGAAATTAGGTTCTTAGACAAAGGATTACAATTCAACATCTTTTGAAGTTGAGACGCTTTGAAATTCTTAAATTTCCCTTTGGTAACTGGACCTTAAAATTGGCATATTAGGTCAATTTGTGTTTGGTAATTAACCTCGATCAAAGACCAACAGCTGGGATGAAGTTAGTGGAAGAAGACGCATTGCACTGCGTCCGAGTATAACAGGTGAACACACAGTCTGGATGGCCAGCATTCACCCTCATTCAATACTCTTTTAGTAATCCATGTTCATTCGGACTTTATCGCATTGTTGTAGACGTTTCCTGTCTGTAGAACCTCAAACTGAAACAGCAAAACTGTTCCAAGTTAGCTTCATGTTCATTTCACCACTATGTAGCCTTATTTAGCAACAAACCGAAAGATGTGAAGTGGCAAGATTGTTAAGCCGCACCAGATTGTTAAGCCGCACCAGGTACAAACATCATCTGCCTGCCGTACAGTATCCGTGTGCCACGTGTATAGCCTGGTCATCCAGTTTTTATTGAATTGAAATTTCACCATCTGCCCTGGTAACATTTGAACCCAGGCCCCCAGAGTATTACCCTGGGTCTCTGGATTACTAGTCTAGTGACAGACAGTACCACTAAGCAACTATCTTCCCTAACCACATATATTATCTTTCTCTTTTCTAAATTTAGAGTACCCAGTTCATTTTTTCCAACTAAGGGGCAATTTAGCGTGGCCAATCCACCTACCCTGCACATCTTTGGGTTGTGGAGGTGAAACCCACACAGACACTGGGAGAATGTGCAAACTCCACACGGACAGTGACCCAGAGCCGGGATCGAACCTGGGACCTCGGCGCCGTGAGACAGCAGTGCTAACCCACTACGCCACCGTGCTGCCCGACCACATATATAACCTAACAAACGTACCAAGCCATAGAACCATAGAATTCTTACAGTGCAGAAGGAGGCCATTCAGCCCATCGTGTCTGCACCGACCCCCTGAAAGAGCACCTACCTAGGCCCACTACCCTGCCCTATTCCCGGAACCTGACCTGTACACCCCAGGACACGAAGGGACAATTTAGCATGGCCAATCCACCTGTGATGAACGGTTACTGCCTTGTCATCATGTAAGGTGATGTCCCCTTTAAGACCGGGCTTGGAACCCTGGGGACTCCGCCTCTGGCTCCGCCCATCTGTGAGCCATATATAAGGGGCTGCCTTGTGGGCTGTACAGCAGTCAGCACATGTCTCAGCTCTATCATAGTTCTTAGTCTATTAAAGCCTTCTTTACCGTTTACACTCTAAGCGTCATTATTGAGGGTACCTCACCACCTAACCTGCACGTCTTTGGACTGTGGGAGGAAACCGGAGCACCCGGAGGAAACCCACGGAGACACGGGGAGAACGTGCAGACTCCTCACAGTCGCCCGAGGCCGGAATCGAACCCGGATCCCTGGCGCTGTGAGGCAGCATTTCTAATCAAGAAATAGTTGCAATTACAACTGCCACCCAGCATTCTTATTGCCCACCCCTAATTGCCCTTGAGAAGGTGGTTGGTGAGCCGCCTTCTTGCACCGTAGCAGCCATGTGGTGTAGGTACACCCACCGTGCTGTTAGGGAGGGAGTTTCAGGATTTTGACCGAGCGACAGAGAAGGAACGGCCGATATATTTCCCAGCCAGGGTGCTGTGTGGCTTGGAGGGGAGCTTGGAGATGTTGGGGTTCCCATGCATTTGCTGCCCTTGTCCTGGTAGAGGTCCCAGGTTTGGAAGGTGGTGTCTAAGGAACCTTGGAGAGTTGCTGCAGTGCATCTTGTAGATGGTGCACACGGCTGGTTTAGCACACTGGGCTAAATCGCTGGCTTTTAAAGCAGACCAAGACAGCCCAGCAGCACGGTTCGATTCCCGTACCAGCCTCCCCGAACAGGTGCCAGAATGTGGCGACTAGGGGCTTTTTACAGTAACTTAATTGAAGCCTACTTGTGACCATAAGCGATTTTCATTTCATTTCATCAGTAGTGGAGGAAGTGGACATTTAAGGTGGTGGAGAGGATTCCAATCGAGCAGCACTGCTTTGGCCTGGATGATGTTGTTGGGGCTGCACTCATCCAGGCAAGTGGAGAGTATTCCATCACACTCCCGAATTGGGAGGCTTTGCGAGTGAAGAGATGAGTTCCCAGCTCTTGATCAATATTAGCCAATGTTGCATGGGCTGACAGGACACCATGGGATGGATGTTGACCTGGTGTGATATTGTAAACCAGGCGGACAGTTACCCAAGGCCGGAATTGAACCTGGGTCTCTGGCTCTGTGGGCCAGCAGTGCTAGCCACTGCCACCATGCCGCCCTTTACCATCTAAAACCTCGCTAGGTGATTCATGTCTTTTTCAGAATATTCAGGAGAATATCTTCCAGAGTTGAATGAAATGGAATGTACATGATTACATTTCTTTGTGTTTTTGATGTGGGCGTCACCAGGGGCGAAATTCTCCGCTATCGGCGCGATGTCCGCCCAAAAAGGCGCAAATCAGTCGGGCATTGCGCCGCCCCAAAGGTGCGGAATCCTCCGCATTTTTGGGGGCCGAGCCCCAACCTTAAGGGGCTAGGCCGGCGCCGGACTAATTTCCGCCCCGCCAGCTGGCGCGGAAATAACATCTCCGGGCGGCGCATGCGCAGGAGCGTTAGCGGCCGCTCACGGCATCCCTGCGCATGCGCTGTGGAGGGAGTCTCTTCCGCCTCCGCCATGGTGGAGACCGTGGCGGAAGGAAAAGAGTGCCCCCACGGCACAGGCCCGCCCGCGGATCGGTGGGCCCCGATCGCGGGCCAGGCCACCGTGGGGGCACCCCCCGGGGCCAGATCGCCCCGCGCCCCCCCCCAAGACCCCGGAGCCCGCCCGGCCACCTTGTCCCGCTGGTAAGGTAGGTGGTTTAATCTACGCCGGCGGGACAGGCATTCCAGCGGCGGGACTTCGGCCCATCCGGGCCGGAGAATCACGGGGGGGGGGGGGGCGCCGACAGGCACGCCGCGATTCCCGCCCCCGCCGAATATCCGGTGCCGGAGAATTCGGCAACCGGCGACGGCGGGATTCACGCCAGCCCCCGCCGATTCTCCGACCCGGCGGGGGGCCGGAGAATCTCGCCCCAGATCTCCTTCACTGTAGGAGCTGTGATTCCACAAAAATAACAGATAAAAGGATGTCACAGCCATGTGTAGATTGTTCTCACTGGCTACCCGGTGGCACATTTTGTGGGGTATAAAAGTGGTGTCAGGGGATAATTGGAATGATACTACAAATAACCACTTCCACACACTGCTTTTCCACATCATGTTTAATCAAAACACAATTAGGCATTTAATCTCATTCTGCTTCATGACAAAATCAGCGAAGGGATCAGCAAGAAAAGGACTCTGAATTATTTGAGACAGAATGAGGAAGAACAGAGTAAGTGGCATTTTCTTGTCTATGTGTGTCAGTGTGTGTGTCAGTGTGTGCGTGAGAGAGTGTGTGTAAGGGTCTGTGTGTGTGTCTGCGTGAGAGTGTGTCAGCGTGTGTGTCTGCGAGAAAGCGAGTGTGTGTCAGTGTGTGTCTGCGTGAGTTTGTTAGTGTGTGTCTGCGTGAGAGAGTGTGTCAGTGTGTATGTCTGCATGAGTGTAAGTGTGTGTCTGCGTGAGTGTGAGTGTGTGTCTGCGTGAGTGTGAGTGTGTTTGCGTGGGAGGGACTCTGTGTGTGTGTGAGAGCGTGAGTGTGTGTTTGTGCATGTGTGTGAGCGTGTGAGTGTTTGAGAGTGCGAGTATGTGAGCGCTTGTGTGTGTGTACGTGTGTGTGAGCGAGAGTGCGTGACTGTAGGTGCGTGTGTGTGTGAGAGTGAGTGTGTGACTGCAGGGTAGTGTGTGTGTTTGTGAGTGTGTGCATGTGTGTGAGAGTGTGTTTGTGTGTGTACATATGTGTGTGTGAGTGTTTTTGTGCCTGTGTGTGTGTGACTGTGTGTGTGTTCAACCATTTCTTCACAAAACTGTTTAAAGCACAGTAATCTGAGAGATATATAAGCAGGAAATAAGAATTGAAGGTTGACAATGTAAAATTACAGGGCGGCGAAGGAAACTGGGCAATCAACACAAACAAAATCAAGCATCAGTTGCTGCATTTACATAGCAACTTTCAGTCCATCCGCAGCCCCGCAGCATCCAGTCAGGGAAAATCACGTCGAGGCTGTGAAGCTGAAACTCTAATGCTATCGCCCTGTTACTGAGAAAAATGTCAATGTTTCGGAACGCAGTTGGAAACACCCACGCTTACCCAGGTTGAAGCTCCAGCGCATTACTGAGGGAGTGCTGCACTGTCAGAGGGTCAGTACTGAGGGAGTGCTGCACTGTCAGAGGGTCAGTACTGAGGGAGTGCCGCACTGTCAGAGGGTCAGTACTGAGGGAGTGCTGCACTGTCAGAGGGTCAGTACTGAGGGAGTGCTGCACTGTCAGAGGGTCAGTGCTGAGGGAGTGCTGCACTGTCAGAGGGTCAGTACTGAGGGAGTGCTGCACTGTCAGAGGGTCAGTACTGAGGGAGTGCTGAACTGTCAGAAGGTCAGTACTGAGGGAGTGCTGCACTGTCAGAGGGTCAGTACTGAGGGAGTGCTGCACTGTCAGAGGGTCAGTACTGAGGGAGTGCCGCACTGTCAGAGGGTCAGTACTGAGGGAGTGCTGCACTGCCAGAGGGTCAGTACTGAGGGAGTGCTGCACTGTCAGAGGGTCAGTACTGAGGGAGTGCTGAACTGTCAGAAGGTCAGTACTGAAGGAGTGCTGCCCTGTCAGAGGGTCAGTACTGAGGGAGTGCTGCACTGTCAGAGGGTCAGTACTGAGGGAGTGCTGCACTGTCAGAGGGTCAGTGCTGAGGGAGTGCCGCACTGTCAGAGGGTCAGTACTGAGGGAGTGCTGCACTGTCAGAGGGTCAGTACTGAGGGAGTGCCGCACTGTCAGAGGGTCAGTACTGAGGGACTGCTGCACTGTCAGAGGGTCAGTACTGAGGGACTGCTGCACTGTCGGAGGCAACGTTTTTAGGATGAGACATAAACCCAGGTCCCACCCCCCACCCCCAATCTACCTCACCACCCCCGGTATGTCAGGTGAATGTAAAACGTTCCATGACACGACCGCATAGAAGAACAGCAATGTTCTCCCCGATGTCCTGCTCAATGTTTATCCCTCCACCAATTAAAATCGGGTGGTCAGGCCATGGTTGCTGCCTTTGGGATCTTGCTGTGCGTGAATAGTATACCTTCAGAAGTTACCTTTTAAAATTCCCTTTCCCAACCATCACCATTCCCAACTTTGGCTTTTCTTGGCTGTGACCAGCTTGGGATCTTTTTTCCCCCTTTCGCATGTTGAACCTGAGTCGACGGGCTGACTGGCCTCCTTCTGCTCTGTCGCGATTCGACCATTCCTCTGAACCGCACACAACTCTTTGCCCGGGTGAAATTTCAGTTTGCGGCACTCCACTGAAACCCAAATTTCCGACACTCACTCTGTCATCCATACATCCTTGAAGCTTCATTGGAACCCCGGGGCACGGTGCCACCTGTCGGCATGTTTATTTTCAAAGATCTTCACTCCTCTGGGTCACTTTCAGCCAACTGCCTATTTATACAGCTGGGCTCATACCTCCTCCCAACTGACGATCAGCAGTTCCGAGATTCATTCCCAGGTTGTGAGGATCAATGTGTGGAGGAAGCTGCCTCTGCAAAGAGTTTGAATTTGTCTGCAAGCGACGGTTAATCATTTTTCCAAAGTGGCCGATGGATTGACATGGACATCGAATCCACAGTGGAACTTGGCTTAATGGGTTAGTTATTCCTCTGTTCTGTTTGGGTCTTTGAAACTCCTTTCCACACGGCAGATTTTTACATTTTGCGTGATTAAATTTGTGTTCTCACTTTTCTTTCCCCCACAGTGTCAGGCAAAAGCACACACCCAGCATCCGAAATAATCGTAAAGGTAACGTCGCCATTGTCCCAGGTGACCTTGGGCCTTCTTTCCCCTTTGAAGGGAGAAAGCCAGCTGGTGGCGATTTAACCCGAGGATCACCACACCCCAGGCGAGGGGGACAAGGTTGAGAAGGCGGGGCCTTCCTGAATAACCTCAGCCGGTTTGGCAATAATTGTATATTCCTTAACTCGACCCTGAGATTTTTCGGGTGGTGGGATCTCCGCTCCCCGAGTGACCTCTGGGTGTTGCTCGCTGGAATATGTCAGGGCACTGGAGACCAAATTGAAGGGGATCCAGGGCGAGGAGGGCAGCAAAGGCCTGGGGTGGGGGGAGGGGGGGGGTCATTTGATGGCCTCGATTGGGGAAAGGGTGGATTTTCCATCCAAAACCTTGACCGCCTCACTGTAGAATTGCTGTGCAGCTGGAGTGGTCGGGGACCAGAGGCGAATCCCGTCCCTAAAATTTCGCACACACCCACCTGCTTAAAAACCCACCGGGGTAGTGAATGTAAGATTCGCTGGCCTCTGAACCTGCTCCTTCTCTGTTTCTTATTCATCGCACATGGATCGTGGTGAGGTTATTGAAAACCTGCAGTAAGTCTATTGGATAAGGTAGTTCACTGCCGCCCTGCTTTGTGAACACATGAAGACATTCGGAATAGGTCACAGTGTCAATGTAATAACCAGAGAATTCCTGCAGTGCAGAAGGACGTCATTCGGCCCATCTGACCCTCCGAAGGAGCACCTATCTACCACTCCCCGCCCCCCCCACCCTATCCCAGTAAACCCACCTAAGCTGCATATCTTTGGACTCCTTCATCTTTATCACCTTTCTCAACCTTATTCTGATGCTTTAGGTCCAACAGCCTGTATTTAGGCAGCTCACATAATGTTCTAACGCATCCTAAGGAGTTTCGGAGGAGTGTTCGCAAACAAACCTCTTTGCGTGACCAGATAATAGTCAAAGAGGTAGGTTTCAAAGAGCGACAGAGAGGGGTTCAGGGAGGGAATTCTTCCAGCGCGCGGGGTCCGGGCAGCTGAAGGCACGGCCGCCAATGGTGGAGCGATTGGACCTGGGATGTGCAAGAGAATTCCAGAAATAGGGCGGCGCTTATACCTCAGAGACTTGTGGGGCTGGAGGTGATTACAGAGGTAGGGAGAGGGCCGGGGATAAAGGGGAGGATTTGAAAACAAAGATGAGAGCTTTAATATTGAAGCAACGCTGGGCCAGGATAGGTCAGTGTGACCTCCAGTGATGGGAATGTGCTGGGAGGACGCACAAAATGTGGCTCTCCTCCTAAGAACCCAGAATTAGGCCTTTTTACCCCAAATAGCCGGCTAGAACAGGAAAAAAAACGTACCCTCACCCTGTCCAACAGCATCACAAGGAACGATGCCCAACAACAGCAGTTCCAGAGGCTGTGAAGGGACAATAAGCGGCAAAAGCCAAGAGAGGCCAGTGATCGAGACGGCGAACACACCAGAACGAGAGGCACCAACAAGCCGCACACGGGGCTCCCCCTCGCCGGAGGGTGGATGGAGGAAGTTCCTCATCAGGGAGCTAAGGGAAAGGATCAAGACCGATATCCAAGCTGGAGGCAGGATGTCGGTCACGGAGGCCCTGGCCCTGGACAAGGCAGAGAAACAACTGGAGGCCCAGGGGAACACCATCAAGGAATCGGGAAGGGCCTCAGCAGACCAGAGCGACTGGAACGTTGCCCTGGAGACGGAGATGGGGAGGTTGGTGGCGACACAGGGAAGTCTGAAGAGGAAAATAGAGGATCAGGAGAACTGGTCACGGCACCAAAACCTCAGAATAGTGGGCTTGGGGGCAACACGGCGGCACAGTGGGTTAGCACTGCTGCCTCACGGCGCCGAGGTCCCGGGTTCGATCCCGGCTCTGGGTCACTGTCCGTGTGGAGTTTGCACATTCTCCCCGTGTTTGCGTGGGTTTCGCCCACACAACCCAAAGATGTGCAGGGTAGGTGGATTGGCCATGCTAAATTGTCTCTTAATTGGAAAATATCAATTGGGTACTTTTACTTTTTATTTAAAAAAAGGATAGTGGACCTGCCGGAGGGAACTGAAGGCAGGGACCGCATGGACCATGTAGCCCAGATACTGGGAAACCTGGTTGGAAGGGACAGCTTTTCCAGCCTGCCAGAGATGGACAGAGTTCACAGGTCGTTACGGCCGAAACCCAGGGCCAGAGAGCAGCCGAGGGTGATAATCGCCAACATGCACCGATACCAGGACCGGGAACGAATCCTGCGCTGGGCCAGGCAGACAAAGACCTGCAACTGGGAAGGACACCAGATCAGGATTTACCAGGACACTGGGGCAGACCTGGCCAAGCGCCAGGAGTCCGACAGAGGGAAGGCGGCTCTGTACAGAAGCGGGGTGAGGTTTGAGATTCTGTACCCGGCCAAACTCTGGGTCACATCCCAGGGCCGGGAACTTATCTTCATGGCCCCTGCGGACGCGGACAAATCCATCCAGAGGAATGTCTGGGAAGACAGCAACAAAGGCAACAGTGAGAAGGTCACCCGCAGGGACTAAAATAACTTCAGAGACACTTTGCGTGGGACGGTACCGCCTCGCTCTGAACCTGGGAATCAAGTAGCAGGAAGGAGGGGGAGAGGGGATCACAGGAGCGCAGGAGAGGGTGAGGAGGAAGAAGAGGGGGAAGCTATGCAGCGGGTAAAGGGTCGGCTTAAAACCGACACTAGGAAGGGGGGGGCCATCAGACTAACTGGAAAGTTAGCGGCAGGAGGTAGGAGTGAGGGGGTGGGGGGGGGGCAGCACATCTCCCGCCGGGGAGAGAGTGTCTGGAGCCAGGGGGATTGCGGGGAGGGGGGACACCACCAGCAGGAGGATAGCTAGGGGGGTAGACGGGGGAGGGGGAGTGGGGGAGAGACGGGGAAACAAAGTCAGAAGGGGAACAAGGGGACAAAGGGGGGGAAGGGCTCCAGGCTGGCTACAACGGACCAATCGCAGCGACATGGAAGAAGATGGCACCACAGGCAGCCACTTTGGAGAGTCCCCACAATGAAGGGAAACCCCAGAGGGCAGGGGCTCACCCACATGGCGTACACATAGTTGGCGGCCATTTTGGACGGCCCCTGGACAAAGGGAAACCCCGGAGCGCAGGGGCGCATCCACCAGGTAAGAATGGGTGATCCTGCAGGCCGGTGGGGAGCAAAATCGCCCCATCAGGATAGTCACCTGGAACGTCAGGGGCCTTCACGGCCCAGTGGAAAGGTCCACAGTCATCGCCCACCTGCAAAGTATGGAAGCCGACATAGTCTTCACCCAAGAGACACACTTTAAAAAAAATAAATTTAGAGTGCCTAATTCATTTTCTTCAATTCAGGGGCAATTTAGCGCGGCCAATCCACCTACTCTGCACATCTTTTGGGTTGTGGGGGTGAGACCCACGCAGACACGGAGGAATGTGCAAACTCCACACAGACAGTGACCCAGAGCCGGGATTGAACCCGGGTCCTCGGCGCCGTGAGGCAGCAGTGCTAACCACTGTGCCACCGTGCTTCCTTTCCAAGAGACACACCTGAGAGAGACGATCGACTGCGGGTAAGGAAGTGCTGGGTGGGACAGACCTACCATTCATGTTCTGGGACGAGAGGCAGGGGGGTAGCCATACTGCTAAATAAGAGGACGATGCTCACAGTGACAAGGGCAGTTACGGACCAAGGGTTTCATGTTCAGTGGTGTACTGGAAGGGGCACCAGTGGTCCTGGTCAACTTGAATGCTCACAACTGGGATGACACGGAGTTTATAAAGAAGACCGTGACGGAAATCTCCGAGATAGATACCCACAGACTAATCATGGGGGTGGGGAGGTACTTCAACTGTGTACAGGATCCATGGACAGACACATCAAACCAAAAATTGGGGAAGACTTCAAAAATGACAAAATAACTAAATGCATTAATAGAGCAGATGTGGGCTGTGGACCCATGGAGGTTCACACACCCAGGGGAGGAGTCACTTCACAGCGCCAGGGACCCGGGTTCGATTTTCGGCTTGGGTCACTGTCTGTGCGGAGTCTGCACGTTCTCCCCGTGTCTGCGTGGGTTTCCTCCGGGTGCTCCGGTTTCCTCCCACAAGTCCCGAAAGACGTGCTTATTAGGTGAATTGGACATTCTGACTTCTCCCTCAGTGTACCCGAACAGGCGCCAGAATGTGGCGACTAGGGGATTTTCACAGTAACTTCATTGCACGGTTAATGTAAGCCTACTTGCGACACTGATAAACACTTCTTTTTTCACACAGGGGAGCGAAAGGCAAATGGGATTTGGTCCAAGTTAGCATTGCAGAGCTTTGCATGAGCTGGCGGTTATGGAGGCTGGGAAGCTGACCAGGAGAGCTTTGGAATAGCTGAGTCAAGGAGAATCAGACATGAATGAAGGTTTCAACAGCATAACAATAGATCCTTGTGGCTTTTGTCATAATATACACCAGTATATCATGGTGCAGACACACACTGATGGACACACAGTGGGACCAATCAACATACACAACACCGCAGCCAATCACCAGTGAGAGCACATGCACTATAAAGACAGGGGACATCAGAGTTCCCGCTCTTGGGAGTAGCAGCCAGCAAGGAGCACAGAGCTCGCAGCCTGCAACACAGACATTCACCATGTGCTGAGTGCATCAACTGGTTAGGACTAGGCGAAGGTCTATAGTTAAAGCTGGTATCATATATACCCACAGTACAAGTATGTTTAAATAGTTAATCTTGTAATAAAATAGAGTTGCACCACTTCAAGTGTTGGTGACCTGTTTGTGATCCAGAACACCCAACACATCAGCTTTTGCAGGAGAAATACATCGGAGTGCTGTGAGGAACTGACTGATTTGCTTAACGGTTTATTTTGACAGTGCCTTCCAAATTGAACATTACCGGGTGAAGTCTGTCCTCTGCCGAGCAACCATTGCAAATCGATGTGGGAAAAGCAGAACGATTTCACTGTCTTCTATTAGACTATTAGAAACAGATATGAAACTGAAACCTGAAAACACGTTTCTAAGGGTCTTTTGTTGAAGAAATGAACTGCTCTGTTTTAACTTGCGTCCCCTCCCACCCCCCACCCTCACAACTGCTTAATGACAGCCAATCTTCACCCATTTACTGAAGCATTCTGCTTCTGGAATTATCCATTCGTTTTTGATTTGGAACCTTATTGTGTTTCTAATAACTGCAGATTCAGGTTCCATAACAATTGATTCAGTTAATGTACAAATGTCAACTCGCAGGAGGCAGGGATCCTCCTCATGTGTACCTTTCCAGAAGGTTCCTCTCTGCCGTGAGCATCTGTTCGTGATTAATTTTAAAAACTGAAATTCGAGTGCCGTCAGCAGAGTAACAAAGTATTAGCGGCTGAAAAGGTGGAGTTAATGCCCATGTTTATTTTAGTAAGTTCTGTCCAACTTTTCAATTGTCATCACAGTAAATGTGTGGGTTAGGAGCAAACCATCAGCCATCATACACTGGGAAGGCCAGAGGCCTTGGGGAGCAGAGGGTATTGAATGTCCAGGACTAAATTTCTGATGCCTCAGGCCGACTCAGGCCTGGTTAAATTAGGTGCCTCCAAGTCTAAAGTTCGCCGTCAAGCAAACACTTTGACACATGCCAGTCATTAATTAAGTCACTTAGGGAGCCCGATAATGACTTTCACTTGAGAATAGCAGATGTTTCACGAGATTGGTCCACAAAGCGTAATTAAATCTATAAAGAATGGCTTGTAGCCTCATTTGTTATGACGTGTGTGCGGAATTTCTACTTTCTGTTTATTCACGGGATGCTGGCTTCGCTGGCTGGGCCAGCATTTATTGCCCATCCCTGATTTCCCCTTGGGAAGGTGGTGGTGAGCCGCCTTCTTCAACCGCTGCAGTCCATGTGGTGTAGGTACACCCACAGTGCAGTTAGGGAAGGAGTTCCAGGATTTTCTTTTTCATTTTTTCCAATTAAGGGGCAATTTAGCGTGGCCAATCCACCTGCCCTGCACATCTTTGGGTTGTGGGGGTGAGGCCCACGCAGACACGGGGAGAATGTGCAAACTCCACACGGACAGTGACCCAGAGCCGGGATCGAACCTGGAACCTCGGCGCCGTGAGGCAGAGTTCCAGGATTTTGCCCCAGCGACAGTGAACGAACGGCCGATATATTTCCAAGTCAGGATGGTGAGTGCCTTGGAGGGGAACCTCCAGGTGGTGGTGTTCCCAGGTATGTGCTGCTCTTGTCTTTCCAGGCGTTAGAGGTCACGGGTTTGGAAGGTGCTGTCGAAAGAGCGTTAGTGAGTTGCTGCAGTGCATCTTGTAGATGGTGCACACGGCTGCTACTGGGCTTCGCAAAAGCCTTACCAATACTTGTCCATTGAATCCCTACAATTTAGAAGGAGGCTATGTGGCCTATTGAGTCTGCATCAACCCTCTGAAAGACATCCTACCTGGGCCCATACTCGTCTATCCCCGTAACCCCGCGCATTGTTCAAGGCCAATCCCCCTAACAAGCACGTCTTAGGACTGTGGGAGGAAACCCACGCAGACACAGGGAGAACGTGCAAACTCCACACAGGCTGTCACCCGAGGCTGGAATTGAACCCGAGTCCCTGGCGCTGTCAGGCAGCGGTGCTAACCACTGTCCCACCCTGCCGCCCCTGGTTCTGATTCTATTCTTGATTGAAAGAAAAAAGGTGCCTGCATCTCTATGACATCTTTCACAGTCTCAGGCTATCTCGAATCACACCTGGAGTGAAGGCTTTTTGCTCATCCTAGCACTGGGACTGGGGGGGGCTGAGGACCCGGGTCACTGTCCGTGTGGAGTTTGCACATTCTCCCCGTGTCTGTGTGGGTCTCACCCCCACAACCCAAAAAGATGAGCAGGTAAGGTGGATTGGCCACGCTAAATTGCCCCTTAATTGGAGAAAAAATAATTGGGTACTCTAAATTTTAAAGTTGGTGTTGTTGCCCAGCTGGAAATAACTTGACAAGTCCAGCTGGAAGCAATGGAAAGGAACTGTGTGTTATATCACTGGAATGGTGAAATTACACTGACACTTCAGCTAAATGATAATGAGTTTATAATTTTAACAGGGCATCATAAAAATGGAAGATCTTAACTGAAACATGAACAATGAAATGACATCTGAGAGCAAGATCACAAAATAAAATATTGTATTTAGTAATGTGCCCGAGAATGCTTTACAGGAGCAAAATGTTTGACTGCGGGCCACGGTATTAGGACAAGTGATCAAAAGCTTGGCCAAAGAGGTAGGTTTTAAGAAGTGACTTGAAGAATGAGAGGGACATAGAGAGGGAAGGATTTGGGAACGAATTGTGGAGGGAATTGTAGGCAGCTAAAGACGTGGTCAATAATGGTGGAATGATTAAAAACAGGGATGTTCAAGAGGTCAGGATTGGAGAAGCGCAGGAATCTGGGACAGTTGTTTACTTGTTTGGAGCAGTTAATGGAATCATCAATCTCCCATTGGAGTTGTACAGAATTTTGGTGAGGCCACAGCTGAAGGCCTGTGTGCAATTCTGATCGGCACATTATATGAAGGGTGTGATTGCACTGCAGGGGGTACAGAGGAGATTAACCAGGATGTTGCCTGGGATGGAACATTTAAGTAATTGTTATGGGCGAGGCGTTTTCAGAACCCCAAAATGTATCATGGAGTTCAACCAACCTCTCCCTTTTATGGATTTGTTGCTTTTCCGAGCATACGGCTTGTTCCCTAGGTGTGGGATTACAATTATGGACACGTGGGTTTTTTAAACACAAAACACTGTTTATTCCATGAACTCAACTTAACATCTTAAATAAACATTGGATCTCTTAACACCCCTTACTTCAAAGATAACTCAGAAATTATTGCAACAGTAAATAACTCCTTAAAATGTTCCTTAAAACTTCCAAGAGACTTATCACCTTTAAACAGTATCACATCAGGTTAAAGGATATATATTTTTTCTGTAGAATAGCAGAGACTGTCGCAAACTGGCTTTCTACTTTTAAACTGCTCTCAGCAAAACCAGCCAGGCACTTTTTAGCTGCTCTCAGCAAAACCAAACTGCAAAACTTGCAGCTCTCTGGAAACACACAGACACAGCTTTTAAACTGAAATTAAAAACCTGCAAAATGGCTGACTTGAGCTGAGCTCCACCCACTCTATGACATCACTGTTTTATTAAAGGTACATTGCTTAAACATCCAGTTCTTAAAGGCACTCTCGCATGACATAATGAAGAGAGGTTGGGGCTTGGGTTGTTTCCGCTGGAGCAGAGAAGACTGTGGGGCGACCTGATCGAGCTGTACAAGAGGGGCTTGGACCGGATGGATCGGGAGCAGCTGTTCCCCTTAGTTGAAGGGTCAGTTGCGAGGGGACACAAGTTCAAGGTGAGGGGCAGGAGGTTTGGGGGGGATTTGAGCAAACACATTTTTACCCAGAGGGTGGTGAGGGTCTGAAACCCACTGCCTGGGAGGGCGGTAGAGGCGGGTTGCCTCACATCCTTTAAAAAGTGCCCGGATGAGCACTTG
Organism: Scyliorhinus torazame; assembly: GCF_047496885.1. Taxonomy (NCBI): domain Eukaryota; kingdom Metazoa; phylum Chordata; class Chondrichthyes; order Carcharhiniformes; family Scyliorhinidae; genus Scyliorhinus; species Scyliorhinus torazame. The sequence continues at coordinate 9,117,659 of NC_092717.1, forward strand.
GCACGTCTTAGCACTCAAGGCTATGGACTAAGTGCTGGCCAATGGGATTAGGTAGGCGGGTCAGGTGTTTTTTAATGTGTCGCATAAGGGCCTCTTCTTACACTGTATTATTCTGTGACGATCCAAAATCTGGTACTGAGGTTGCCTGTTTCGGGACGCAGTACCTGTTGCACACGTCCATTCCATAACCCCGTGCCTGTGCGGTAACGACGCAGTTCCATAGCTAAGGAAGAATGTATTTGCACTGGAGGCAATATGGCGAAGGTTCACTCGATTGTTCCTGGGATGCGAGATTTGTCCTATGATGAGTGACTGAGTAAATTAGATTTATATTCTCTGGAGTTTAGAAGTGTGGGAAGCGAAGCCATTGAGACAAACCAGATTCTGAAGCACTTGGACAGGGTGGGTGTTGAGAGGATTTTTCCCCTAGAAATGGGAATCTAAAATAGGACACATCAGGCTAAGGGGCCGGATCACTTAGGACTGAGATGAGGAGAAATTTCTTCACCCGAAGGGTGTTGAATCTGTGGAATTCTCTACCTCAGAGGGTTGTGGATGCTCCATCGTTGAATCTATTTAAGGCCGAGACAGACAGATTGTTGATCTCCTCAGGGAATCAATTGGGGAGTGGGGAGGAAAGTGGAGTTGCAGTTCAAGATCAGCCAGGATCGTATTGAGTAGTGAGCAGGGCTGGAGGGACGGTGTGGTCTTCGCTGGTTTCTTTTTCATTTGTTCTTCACAGTTGAAAAACTTAAAACAAACAAATAATAAAGAGTATTCCTTGAACAGAGATTATTGAAAGAGTTCCATTCTCTTAGCCACATTTATAGGTTTTTTTTTGTCATGTGTGGAGGCCTCAGTGGCTAACTTCTGAAAAAGCTGACACTCAGGGGTTATAATTCTGCTTGTAATAAGGGAGATGATTGTCCTTATCTATTTCAACTTTTTTTTTAAATTTTAGAGTACCCAATTCATTTTTTTCCAATTAAGGGGCAATTTAGCGTGGCCAATCCACCTACCCTGCACATCTTTGGGTTGTGGGGGTGAGACCCATGCAAACACGGGGAGAATGTGCAAACTCCACACGGACAGTGACCCAGAGCCGGGATTGAACCTGGGACCTCGGTAATGCTATCCACTGCCCCACCGTGTTGCCCCTTCTATTCCAACTCTTGATGACTGAGGTCTGCATATTGTCACCATTGGCAGGAGGCTGTGCAAGGTTCCCGCGCACATGCAGTTTTGCACAGGTCCATGGAATCCCAGTAGGCGTCACAGTGAGATCAACATGTTAGAATCATGTTCTG